>NC_089222.1:57185647-58587314 GCF_963924675.1 Phocoena phocoena
CTTAAATTTGTTAAGACTTATTGTGTGGCCTAGCATGTGATCTATCCTGGAGAAGCTTCCATGTGTACTTGAAAAGAATTTGTATTTTGCTGTTTTGGGACAGAATGTCCAGTAGATATCTATTAAGTCCAATCATATATTGTGTCATTTAAGACCACTGTTGCCTTATTGATTTTCTGTGTGGATGATCTGTCCATTGATGTAAGTGGGATGTTAAAGTCACCAACTATTATTACACTGTTGTTAATTTCTCCCTTCATGTCAGATAATATTTGCTTTATATATATAGGTGCTCCTGTATTGGCTGCATATGTGTTAATGAATGTAATGTCCTCTTTTTATATTGATCCCTTTATCATTATATAATGCCCTTCTTTGTCTTTTTTTGTAGACTTTCTTTAAAGTCTACATTGTTTGATATGAGTATTACTAACCCTGCTTCCTTGTCATTTACATTTGCATATAATATCTTTTCCATCTCCTCGCTATCAGTCTGTATCTTTCTTAGCTATGAAGTGAGTCTCTTGTAATCAGCATATAGATGGGTCTCTCTCTCTTTTTTTCAATCCATTCAGCCACTGTTTGTCTTTTGATTTGGTCATTTAGTCCTTTGACATTTAAATAATATTGATAAGTATGTACTCATTGCCATTTTATTACTTGTTTTCCAGTTATTTATGTAGCTCTTCTCTGTTTGTTTCTTCTTCTTTTTGTTTCTTTCCTTGTGGTTTGATGATATTCTTTGGTAATATGCTTGTGTTCCTTTCTTTCTAGTTTTTGTATATCTATTGTAGGTTTTAGATTTGTGGTTACCATGGAGCTCCTATATGTTGACCTACAACTATAACTACTTGTTTTAAGCTGGTAGTTGTTTAATTTCAAACACGTTCTAAAAGACCTATGTGTTCACCGCCTCCCCCACATTTTGTGTTTTTGATATCATATTTTACATCTTCCTCTTTATCCTTTCACTGTTTATTGTAGTTATAGTTGCTTTTACAATTCTTTGTGTTTTAATTTTCATACTAGTTTAAGTAGTTAATCCTCAGTCCTTACTATATATTTGTCTTTCCTAGTCGAATTTTTCCTTTCCTATAAATTCTTACTTCTTCTATAGCCCTTTCTTTTCCACTTAGAGAAGACACTTTAACATATCTTTTAGGGTAGGTTTAGTATTGATGAGCTCTTTTAGTTTTGCTTGTGTGAGAAGTTCTTTATCTCTCCTTCAGTTCTAATGATGGTCTCACTGGGTAGGGTATCCTAGTTTGCAGGTTTTTTCCTTTCATCTTGTTGAATATATTTTGTACTTCCTTCTGGCCTGTAAAGTTTCTACAGAAAAGTCAGCTGATAGCCTTATGGGGGTTCCTTGTATATGACTCTTTCTTTTTGTCTTGCTACCTGTAGAATTCTCTCTTTATCTTTAACTTTTGCCATTTTAATTAGGATATGTTTTGGTCTGGATCTGTTTTGGTTCATCTTGTTAGGCATCCTCTGTGATTCCTGTACCTGGATATCTGTTGCCTTCTTCATGTTTGGGAAGTTTCAGCTATAATTTCATTAAATACACTTTTTATCCTCTTCCTTCATCTGGGACCCCTATAATGTGACTGTTGGTATGCTTGATGTTATCCCAGAGAGCTCTTAAGCTGTTCTCATTTTTTAAAATTTGTTTTGCTTTCTTCTGTTCTGACTGGATGATTTCCATTATTCTATATTCCAGATCACTTATGTGTTCTTCTGCATCACCTAGTCTGCTGTTAATTCCTACTAGCATGTTTTTCATTTGAGTTATTGTATTCTTCTGGTTCTTCTTTACATTTTCTAGTTCCTTGTTAAAATTCTCACTGTGTTCATCATCTATTCTTTTCCTAAGTTCAGTTAATTCTTATTACTAATACTTTAAATTCTTTATTTAGTAAATTGTTTATTTCTGTTTCATTATTTATTATTCAGGGTTTTTTTTTTTTTTATTGCTCTTTCAAGTGAGACCAGTTCCTCTATCTTCTCATTTTGCTTAACTTTATCTCTATGAATTTAGGTGAAACAGTTACCTATTGCTGTTTTGAAAGGGTGTCCTTATGTGGGAGTGTCCCTATCCAGTCTGCATGTGCCTAATACCTTTGGTGGGAGAGTTGGATTTGACATGAACACAATTCATTTCTTTCTTTAAGGTGTGCTGGCAGCTCTCACCTTGGTAGGAGGTGGGGTTGAGATGGAGGAACTAGGTCCAAACCCAGTTTGAGGTGGGGCTTCCCCTCTGCTCAGTGGCTGTCACTGCCCTGTGGGAGTTGGGATCAGATCCAAAGTTGCTGGAGCTGAAACCCCGAGGGTTGGGTCCAAGTTGGCTCTGTTTGCTTTAAGTGTGTGCTCTCCCCTCTTCCAGCACTGGCACCCTTGCCCCAGAGGGAAGCAGTGCTGGAGCAAGAGTGGCATGTGCATGCCCTCAACTTGTAAAGGGGTGCAGGCTGTGGAAACCTGGCACAGACAGAGGTCTGCGCTGCTGTTGATGTGCTTCCTGTGCAAACACCAGTAATGGCTGTCTCTGCCTTGCTCACAGGCAGTTTTGGGCCTGAGTCTCTTTTGTCTCTCACTGCCAATCACTCCCCTCAGCCTCTGCCACTCCTGCCCTGTTGTGGAGCCATGCTTCAGGGCAGGTGGGTCCCGTATGGGCTCTTTGCATGTGTCAGGGCATGGGATGTGGTGGTCCAGCTGTTGTCAGAGATCAGGACTGCTACTGATGCACTGCCTGTGTAAGTGCCGGTAATGGCTGCCCCTGCTGTGCTCTGCTGTCACTTCTTATCTGAGTCCCCTCTGTGTTTCACCACTGAGCTCTTTCTTTGGCCCTGGCAGCCCTTGCTCCAGTGTGGAGCTGCAGTGTGAAGTAAGAGGGGCTGGAGCTTTTGCTTGGCTCAGGCTGGGGTGTGCACCAGGGCCATCGCAGTAAACCAGTAGCCACCTGTGCATTCTCCATCCACCTTTTTCACCCTGCTTCTGGAATAAGCAAGTGTTTGTGTGATCCTCCTAAGCACAGTCCAGGCTTCACACAGCCCTCCTGTTAGTCCCAGTGTCCCACCAACCAGCCAAGTGACTTCCCTTTGTCAGACCCCAGGGCTGTGGTGCCTAATATGTGGCTGGAATAGCTTACTCCCCAGAGTAGATCTTCACCCATGTAATCTCCCTTTTACTCTGTCATCTTCCAGGAGCACAGGTCCCAACCTGATTGCTTCTCTTCCCTTCCCACCTGATTCCATGTGGATCTTTCTTACAACCTTGGTTGTACAGAAGTCTTTCCTCCAGTTTCCAGTTAGTTTTTTAGTGAGAATTGTTCCACATGTAGATGTATTTTTGATGTATTCATGGTGGGTGGTGAGTACCATGTCTCCTACTCCACCATGTTGATTTTTTGATAATCAAGTTTATTTTTTATCATATAATTAAGTTTATAGTTTCCTAACAAAGTGTGATATGATCTAAATTACCAAGCAACCAAGAATTAAAAAAAATGACCTTTTAGTCTAATCCCCATAATATCCATTTGAGCATCAAATTCCACAAGTCTTGTTTACAAAGTCTCCACTTTTCTCCCTCTCTTTAAAGAAAATATCAGCCTCAGAGTACCTAGTAAACTACTAGACCAAAGGGATTTCTAACGTTTTGATTCTTAGTCTAATTTCTCCTTACAACACCAGTGTGAACATAGGGGTCCTATGCACACATCAAAGAAGAACATAATAAAGACAAAAAAATGAACAATAAGAAGAAAACGAGGAAAGAAAATTGAAAAAATAATGCAGTAATCTCTCCTTTGATGAGCTCTGGATATCAATAAGGGTGTGTTAAAAAGTGAGTCATTATTCCATTGCCTACTCCTTTTGTGGGAAAGACAATGATGCTATGAAATAGATGCTGTTCGAGAGGCATTTATATAACTATTAGCCTCCGGAACAATACACAGGCAGCAGTGTGTTGTTCTGGAAAATGTTCAAAGAGGAGTCATTTTGTCCTTTTTAAAATTTAATATCTTTTTTTTTTTTTTTTCTGTATCATTTGGAGGAGCCTCCTTGTTTTCCTTTTCTTAAGCAAAATAAGTATTTTGCACTAGCAGGTAGTGGGTGAATTCTTCTTGCCAGCAGGAAGAAAAGGAATTTTTTGAGTGCCAAAAATAAGCTTCTTTGTGTGAAAGTATCACATAGCCAAAGACATTTTAGAGAAGAAAGGAAAGATTCATGTTCTGAATTAATATTTTTTAAATATACCAGTCAGTGAAATGTTAGCAATAGAATAAGAAGACATTGACAAATAGGCTGAGAAGAAACAAGTAATGTTTTCTACAGTCAAGACAGCCCCAATGTCTGAATGTTTATCTGTTTATCCTGTTTGCAATGCTCGGGGCTTTGTATGTGGTCTCAGAATGATAATTCATCACCCAAGGTCATATCTATAGGCAGTAGGTGGTTCTAATCATCCTATTTAGTTCAAGACATTTCTTCCCTTCCATTCCTTCCACTACTTGTTTCTATACACCATTGCCAAGTAGGCAAAGCATGAGCCACCCTTGAAATAGAAGATGGCCCTAGGGCTGGGGACAGAGTAGAAAAATCTCATACTTGGCTTTGTCTTTAAATCTTTAAATCACCAAAACCTTTGGGATCCATACCTTCTTTGGAGTCTCTTTACCTATTATGTACATATAGTAGATCATCAGCCAGTTACGAAGAGTTTTGATAGTGGTGGTGGTGGTCTATTGCTTTTACCTGCCCAATATCCCTTCCTGCTTCATTTAGTAACACATGCTTTCCCTTTGAAGAATTAATGACCCTTGTTCCAAGTGATCTTGGTGGCACTGTTAGTCCAGCTGTCCTGCCTTTCTTCCCACTAGTCTATAGACATGTGACCAGGCTTGAACAGTGAGATAATCCCCCATGAATTTGAGTCTTGAGTGGAATGACACAAAAATGAAACATGGTCCTTGATTCATTTTGTTAATGGTACTCTGAAGAGAATCCTCACTGATCCATTAATCCTCTTACCCGCACTATGTGAGCTGTCCTGATTTCTTCTTTCCAAGGCCTGGCTAAACAGTTTCTTTGATTCCATCAGCTACCTCACACTATTGCAATGAATTTGATTTTTAAATTGTCCAGGATGTTTGCCAGCAAATATCCTAACTACAGGAAACAGAAATATTTCCTCAATGCAACTCATCTGAAAAGCTTGTGGGGAGACAATGCTCCTACATTGGCTTATTTCTTCCCATTATATTTGGCTCGGTTTTATTCATTCATTTATTCAGTTATATACTCTTTGATCCCTTCATTTGTGGACTATATACCATTTTCTAAGTACTAAGGAAATTCTCTTCAAATATCTGCATGGTTAATGCATGCATCTTTCTCATCTCCCTTAAGTCTTTGTATAAATTTGCCTTCTCAATGAGACCTATGGAGTCCTTCCTTAGTCTAGAGTCCCAATCTCCTTATCTGGATTTTTTTATAGCACTTTTCACCTTCTCAGGTACTATATAATTTACTTATTCACTATGTTTTGATTGTTGTCAATCTTCCTGAAATGGGGAATCAACTCCAAGAAAACAGGAATTTTTGTCTGCTTTGTTCATTTTTGTACTCCTAGCACGCAGAATAGTTCTTGACATTTGTTGAATAGATAAAAACGATTAAAGTTTCTTTAAAAGTACATACATACACTATTAAAGGAGCTTATTGTGGTGGCTTTTTAGTATCAGTTTGACTCTCTTGAACCACATTCCTCAAAATTTCCTTTTCTGTATGTTTTTGATGAGGACGGGCCATGAGACAGAATCTTTGGGAGATTTGGAGGGTGGAACTGTAGCAACACCTCTTTTATATCTAGTACCTGTATTGCTTCTCTGCTGGCTTCTTCATTGGTGTGAAGGAGACAGTAGCCATGTCTGCAACTGCTCTACCTTCTAATGGATCTTACTTTAGCTTTGCTGACTCCTGGGCCAGGTGCATATTTTTAGATTCATGACCAGGGACCCCTGGCTGCTTCAAGACACTCACACCACTAAGGTCACAGGCAATAAGAACACACAGTTTCTAAAAAAACAAAACAAAAACAAAAAACCACACACACAGTTTCTAATAGTTTGTTTTCATGGGCTCAAGTCATGCTTGTGAATTTCAACTTCTCTTTTATCTGATCCACTTTACATCACTCTTCCCTTTCCAACTGCTTACATTGGACTTCAAGCTTCAGCATCAAACTAAAGACAACAGCCTTCTGGAGGCTTATTAAACATCTCCCAGAATTGTATGATGTCAAATCTTATTTAAAAAAAAACCTATCTATCTGTCTATGTATCTATCTATCATTTATCTATTGATCTATCAGCTATCTAACCTATCAATCTATCTGTTCTAATGGTTCTCTTTGTATAAATGCTGCGTGAACTCTAACCCCGACTGATATAGATTTTGGCATCTGCAAGTGGTCGTGCCACAACAAAAGTTAAAATGTGGGAGTGGCTTCGGAACCAGGCAGTGTGTAGAAGTTGGAAACACTGTAAGAATTTTGAGGAGAGTGTTGATGAAAACTTCAAATGCTTTGAATGTACTATTCGTACAATTTTGAATTTTGTAGAGGCTGGTAGTGAAGACTTAAAAGAATGGGAGAAAAATCTTATTGGAAGCTGTAGTAAAGGGCAAACATTTAGCAATACTTTTGCCTGTGGTAATATAGAAAGTAGGAAATATACTGAATGAACTGGAGATCTATCTAAGGATATTTCCAAGCGAAGTGTTTAGGTAACGCCTGGTTTCTTCTTGCTGCTTGAAGTAAAGTATGAGATGAAAGAGAGGGAGAGAAACTCAGGGAAGGACTGTTAAAGAAAGAGAAGCCACGCCATGATGGTTTGAAAGCTCTCAGACTCTTCAAAAGGTCCAGGATGCTAAAATCGAAAAAAAAATGTTCTCTGAGCAGCACTAGGAGAACATTGTATGAAGTAAGAGATAAAGTCCAGGGTGTAGCCACAGAATCTTCTGTTAAGATCTTGAAAAGATCTAAGGTAGTGCCTCAGAGAACCTTCCATCAGACTAAAGGCCCTTTAAAGAGATTAAGAGTGTGCCAAGGAGTCTCTCAAACAATAGGACTTCTAGGAAGTTTCAGGACATTGCCCTTCAGTCGACTCAGCAGAAGGCCTAGAAAGGGAGGGATTTATCCAGAAGAGGTTTGTGGGTATGGTTTTTGTCTATTGGATTTGACAGCAAGAAGTTACACAGGAGACTCACAAAGTTCTCAAAAGAAATATAGGCAGAAACATCACCAGCTTGGACTGAGGGGGAAGAGACAGCATGCAAAGAGTAGAGACTGTCCTTTGAATCACTAGAATTTTAACATGTGCTACCTTTTATGAGAGTGGAGAGATGACTCAGAAGAGGGTGGAACCAGGAGCCCAGAGGACAGAGTGGAGAAAATGAAGAATTATTTCAGATATGAGACCTAATCAAGGATCTCCCAACATTTGTCTGGCTGAATTTCAGAATTGCCATGGACTAGTTAATTTCTCTGTATCTCCCACCCACCGCTTTGAACAGGACTGTCTATAGTGGTTATTCCATGCCTGTCCCACCATTGCATGCTGGGTGAGTGTGTGGGGCATGGGGGGCAGATTGTTTCTTTTGTTTCACAGGTCTACAAGTCTCAAGGAACTATACCAAGGGATTACACTTGAGGAAGCTCATCTATACTTGGACTTCATTTAGATGATGAGATTCAGGGCTTTGAGCTGATGTTGAGGTGGGATAAGAATTTTGAGGTCTTTGGGGACAAGTGAGTATATTTTGCATTTCAGAGGGATATAAACCATTGGGAGCCAGAGGAGAGACTATAGGTAGTGTCTAAGGTGCCCCCCCGCCCGCCCCCAGTGATCCCTGCTTCCTGGGATTCACTTTCTTATGTAATCTCTACCTATTACGTGTGGTCTGGGCTTTTTGACTCACTTCTAACAGGTAGAATACAGCAGAAGTGATAGGATCTCAGTTCTGAGGTGAGAATATAAAAGACCGTGATTTCCATCTGCAGGCTCTCTCAGTCTTTCGAATGGCTCACTCTGGGGGAAGCCAGCTGCCAATTCAGGAGGCAGCCCTGAGGGGAGTTCCATGGGAGTGAGCTTGAAAGTAGACCTTCTGAGGCCTGCCAACAGCCTTGTGAATAAGCCTGGATCCTCCCAGTCAATCCTTGGGATGACTGCAGCCCCAGCCAAAACTGAATGTACTTCATAAGAGAATCTAAGTCAAATCTAGCCAGGTAACCTGATCCTGGATTCCTGATCTGTAAGACCTGTTGGATAATAAATGTTTCATAGTTTTTAGCCTGTAAATGTTAGGATAATTTATTATGCAGAAATGGATTAAAATACATTTGTGTTCTAAAAGACAAACTGTACTAAAATGTTCTAATTGCTCTTATGCAATATTTTATGAAGAGGCAATTCCAATCCATTTAATAAGATGTCATTGTTAATGAATCCTTTAGTCACCATTTGAAGTATACCAACTTCAAGTCTGGTCTCCTACCTCTCCACTATCTTACTTTATATTTTGATTAATTAATTCCTTTAATTATAAAATGATAGCTAAAAAGTCCATTAGGGCGTGATGTTCCCTTGTGTCCTTGGAATTCTCAGGTTAGAATGCTCAAAGGTAAAATAGGTTGGATTAATATTTAACAATAGCTAACCTTTATGTTATGCTTTATCTGTACCCAAAACTGTGAAAATTGCTTTATATAATCATTTTAGATAATTGTCATAACTACCCTTTGGAGTAGATATCACTATTACTCCTACTTCAGGGAGATTTGCCCAATGTCACACATTGGTAGGAGGTGGATCTGAAATTTGAGCTCAGGCTTGCCTTGTCTGCAAGGCCTGAACTCTTAATCACTCCAGGCAAAGAAGATCTCCTGTGCCTCTTTGCATAAACAGGCTAATAAACAGCGTAGATAAATAGGGTGGATTCTCTTAATGGCACAATGCTGATGAAACAGAACGAGGGTTAGCCCTTTCAGTGTCTGTATGGATGCAGCCTGAGATGGGTTTTGAATCCAAATAGGCCCCTTTGCCAAATCTGAGCCCATGATGTTTTTGAAGGGAGGGGTGATTACCCAAGCTGAAATAAACTCTGTCACCAGGTTATAGCCTCTACCCCTAAGAAAACTTTGGCTGATCTTAAATGTCCAGAATGTGGGAGATATTTGAACTGGACAGTTAGATTGATTTTTAGTATCAGGAGCACATGATCCCAAGGGCTCCATCTCAGGGTTTACAGCGACATTTGGTTTAATACGACAAAAACCCCATGTTATGCCTGTAACCAAGACTCTCACCTCTTTGTTTCTCACAAGGGAACAGGGAGCTGGCATGTATTTTAAACTGTTATGTGCTAGAGCATTTATGACATGCCTTATACATCTAGGGTCTTTCTCACAAACGCCATTGGCTTACATGTTTGTTATTTTTTAAAGATAATTGAAATATAAAATACAATGGACTCAATATTAACAACTGTCTTTGTTCTATTTGAGAAAGCAGATCTTTTTTAAGAATGTGGCATTAGTTCCATTTTTAAAAATGGAATTTTGGTTAAGAGTCTTAACTTTTTTATTTGCTTTTTCCTGTAATTTTCCAACAAACTTAATGTCTTTACAGTTGAATCCCTTATATCCCTCACTTTTAAGTTTTAGCATAAGTTTTAAAAATAATTGTTGGAAAATACAGTCTGTGTTTTTTGGTCCACTTTCTCATACTCAGACTATGTATTCAGTAACAGGGTGATGGTCAGGCCAAAGTTTATCTTATCACACCAGAATTTTTAGGTCATTTCCACTTTTCTTATTTTTTCTTTTCCAAATTTCACTTGAAAAGAAAGTTAATTGAAAAACAACAGCAAAGCTTTTTGTTCCTTCCTCTTTTAGCTACTCAACTGCCAATTGCCAACTCTTTCTGACTTCTTTAGCAGATGTGCATGAGATACAGGGCAATTTCGACTGTGTCTGGAGCTGGCAATATTTAAATGGAATTATAGAGAATGATTCAAACCAACATGTATTTTATGGAGTCTTCTGATTACACACAGTTTTCTCTGAGACATAAAAACCTCTTGAAGGATTACCTTGCTAGAGAGAATTACAATTTTGGAAGATTTGTGTCACATTTCAATGATAAAATTATTCCCCAAAAATGCTCTCTGTAAATAATCTCTAAATTCTCACAAACATCTGAACTCTTAGGGGCCAGAATCAGGGCACAATTTGCATAGATTAAATATACACATAAACACAAGTGCATTTCATAATCCAAAGGTCTCTCGGTTATGTTATGATTCTCTCTGGAAAATTTTATCAGAGTAACTATACCGTCTCTTCAGAAAACCCTGTGACACAGACAATGAAAGCACTGTTGTAGATACCACATTTTAACTACTGATTGTACTGCAGCTGTATTAAGAAAGCAGCTGAATTAACTTTGTTAAAATCTAAGTATGTTATATGTATCTTTTCCTCAACAGTCTAGTGTGAAATATAAAGTTTTTTTTTTTTCACTTAACACCTTAAGGGACCTAAATCATATATCATAAACAAATTACTCTAATGATAACTCTTCTGAATAGATTTAAATATTCTTTTTTTTCGAAATGGAATTTTGCATATTGCTATTGAGTTAGTTCATCAACAAGTTCTATGAAGTTATTTTTACCAGAATATCTAATCTGCTGATAGAAATTTTTGGTTGTATTATACTTCTATCTTAGAATTTCAATCACAAAGTATTAGTGTTGGAAAGTAACTTAGAGAAAATTTTATGCAATTGGTTTCTCATCAGAACCTGTCCAGAGTTTGAGTAATTTTGCATATTTAGCTAATGACAAACCACTGCAACCAAGAAACAAAATGGGACCCAAATGCTATCTTTTCTGTGAAGTTGGAGTACATGTCAAGTAAAAATCTGACTTTGGAAACTCACTTTGCAAATTAGCTCAATAGTTGTCTCTAAGGCCAAATGACCTTGGCTTGCAGTCTCCCAACAAGACATCTCATAAGGAGAGGTAGCGGAGTGAATCTGTGCTATTCCTCAGTATCTCAATCCTCCTTAGGCCACGCTCCCACATTACAGCTTTCCCATCCCACTATACCCTGAGGTGACACATTTTGGAGAGGTTAACTATGAGTATGAAATGCTCTATGACAGGAGAAATTCAGAGGATGTGCTTGTGTAAATATGAGAGCGTATTTATGTGGCTGGGATGACAGTGGGCCTGATGGAGAGGTAGGTGGAGGGGGAGAAGAGAGAGCTGTGGTACTCCTGAAAATAATTTGCTCCCATGTCACCCCCATAAAAGGCATCTCCCTTAAATCAGGCAGGCATAATGAATGGTGTGATAGCCGGTAGCCTGTACAATTGTAAAACATGGCCTTTCATCCTAGAGATGGCCTGTTACCACTCACTAAAACAGTCTGTCACAGTGCTCCTCCAGGGCCATTCATTTTTCATGACCCTCTTGGCGACACGACTGGGATTTCCTGAAACTATGCTCAGGTCCCCACCCAGTGAGTGCTCCACATTAATACCCTCTGATTCCTTCCTTCCAAAGGTTATCATGTGTTGGTTTTATTTGTGTGTGTGTGTGTGTGTGTGTGTGTGTGTGTGTTCCCCAGAAGACAAAGAAACAAACAAATAGAGCAAAGACTAAGCTTGGCTTTGCTGGAAACACAGCTTATTCAGAGTGAAGACTGGCTAAAATTTAATCTTAGGATATCAGGAAAGTTCAAAGTTTACAGTGTAATGCATAGGAGGTAAGAAATTTTAAAAAGCAGTTTAAAAATTATCTCATCGTTCTCAAGGCTCGGATTTCACATGATGAAAGGCATACTTTAACATAGCAATTTCAGCAAAGCAGGGCCTTCTGATTTGCTGGCTGCTTCAAATAACAGTTGTCCCTTTGATAGTATTGACACCTATCTCCTTTCACAATCTAGTGCTTCTCCTGCACTTTGTAACATATCCCATCTGTTTTTTAAGGCCACTGTCATAAGGAAGACTGGAAGAGTGAAGAAAGGTCTGATTGATCACAAGGTCCTATCAAATGTCAAAGCTGGCCCTGGCTGACCTCCCATCTATTCAGAGCTGCTTTGATTTAATCTCCACACTGGCTGCTTCTCCAGGCTGTGTGTTCTATCTGCAACGCATGTGTCAGCATTGAGATATGACCTGCTTCACGCTCCATTCATCTCATTTGAAGGACGGAAATTAAACTGGAGGGTCGAAGAGGGGAACTGCTCAAAATACACACACATTAACTGAAGCCTTTTGTGTGTGGGTGCATTATAGGAGTTTGAACAATCATTAAAAATTATATTAAAATGAAATTGATCTTTACTCCACTGAAATGGTTTAGAATTTTTTCTCCCATCACCACCCCCTTCATCTATTCTTCTTTCGTCCCTCCCCAGTTTGTAATAACTATGTGAACCTGATCTCATTAAGGTTCAGAGGAAAAGGAAAGAAAAACTTACAATCTTTGAGTTTCTTTTAAAAGTTGTTCTTTTAGAAAATTCACTTATTGCCTGCAACGTGCACAGTAAATATTTGAAAAAAATAAAGATACATAAAGCTGGTAACCAGACTAATAAACTGCTTTGTTTAGCATTATTGATTTGTTTGTTTCGCCTTTCAAGGTTTTAAAAATCCAATTAAAACTCAAACTTTGGGAATAGTCCTATAACTATCAGGACACAGTGCCACAGTATAAATATAAATATATATATATATATATATATATCCTCAGTTCAATTTTTTATTTCTAAACTCCTCTTGCTCTTTTCATTGTTGCTTTTATACTATTAATCAAGGCTGGTAACTAAGTAAAATTTGATTCCTTATAGACTTGTTTCTTACAGTATACTCAAAAGTAAACTCTGTTTCATTTTCTAGAGATGTCCCAAAACTATATTTTAAGTGTGTTGGGGAAGTTAGCTATATTTATTTTTGTATTTGTTTGTTTATACATTCATGTATTTGTTATTTGAACTCTGTACTAAAATGATATCCAGTTAGAGAAATAGTTTTTTATTTAAAAATATATTATACATTTTACATTATAATGGTAGTACATATTCAATATCAAAAAAACAATTAGCAAAGACAGGAGAGAGAATGAGACAGAGACAGAGACAAAGAGAGAGAGAAATAGAGAATAGCAAACACCCAAAATATTAAATACTGTTGACCAGAGTAACCAACATTAGTACTTTAGGGTTATCTTTCCTTTTTGTTTATTTATTTTTTGTATATGCACACTTTTTATTTCCCTTATGTGAAATCACACTGCTCCTTCCTGGGAGAAGACTGCATTTTCAGTTGTTCTGGTCATTCTCCTTTATGTCTATATAATATGACTTTGTATGGAAGTGACTATTTTGTTTTGTTAATATTGTATTGATGGCCATTTAGGTTTTCTAAAATTTTTACTACTATAAATGTTATTACATAAAAATATTTTTATGCTTCCATGATTTTCTACAAAATTCTCTACTTTTGGAAAAAGGATGTGCCCAATTTAATATTCGTAGTCAAAAATATTATCTTTTCTCTTATGGTTTTTCATTTAAATATCCATTTGGAAACAACTTTTCTTCCTAAATAATCATATGTGTTTTCTTTAGTATATATTATTTATTTGTTTTATATTTAATATACGTGCAAGAGAGTGAGTACCATAGTGAACGGTAATGCTGTTTCTCCATAAATCATTTCACAGGACTTATGGAAAAGCTTTCAAACTCTGGTTATATGAAGAGAAAGATTTTCAGCGTCTGTGGCATTCAAAGAATGCCACTTAAGCATTCAGTTTTGCAAGTAGGGAAGTAGGAAAACACGAGATGATTGTATTTCCCTTGTACTGCTTCTCGGTAAAATCCCTCTTCCTGCACATCCTTATGCAAATATCTTATTACTCAAGGCAGAATGTGTTGGAAAAAAATGCATTTTTGTAAGTTAATTCATTCTTTACAATGCAGGGTGAAAAGTGGGTTCATTGCTTTAATACAATACTTTACAATAGAACTTTTGCAATGACGGAAATGTATATCTTCACTGTTCAAAATGGTAGCCACTGGCTACCTGTGGCTATTGAACATGTGAAATGCAGTTAATGCAACTGAGGAACTGAATACTTAATTTTAGGTAATTTCAATTCAAAATTTAACTCAATTAGCCAGATGTGGCCAGTGGCTATCTTGATGAACAGCACAGCTTTAATATTTATACCATTATTTGAGCCATTGTAATAGTTTGTGAAGCATTGTAGATGTTTACCTAGTTACTCAAGGTCACTTCATTGAAGAATAAATATTAGATAGTGAAGAACTAACAATCATGGGATATAATAATAAGAAAGATAAAAACTACTTCTTCACTGAGAAACATTTTTCACAATTTCTTTCAGGGAAGAGGATTGAAAATTTCAGCAAGGCAAAAGTGATGAAAATGTCTTCATGGAACCTTTGGGTAAGATGGATTAGCAAAGAATAAGATGATTTGAGTTCTAAGATCTGGCTTTGACCCTAACCACTTATTGACTTGGAGTAGGTCACTTTTGGTAGTCTAAGCTATTTGATATTCTTAATAAGGGGGTTGGAGTAAATTATTTTCTTTGTTCTTACTGTAAATAAATTATGTGAATATTTTCTGTCCTATATTCAGAATTAAATACTACATTTTTCCTTCATATTTTATTTATTTATTTATTTAATTTATTTATTTATTTATTTATTTTGGCTGTGCTGGGTCTTAGTTGCAGCACATGGGATCTTCGTTATGGCATGCGGGACTTTTTAGTTGCAGCATGAGGGCTTCTTAGTTGCGGCATGCATGCAGGATCTAGTTCCCCAACCAGGGATCGAACCCGGGCCCCCTGCATTGGGAGTATGGAGTCTTACCCACTGGACTACCAAGGGAAGTCCCCTCCTTCATATTTTAATGATGTGTATAAGCACCCAGAGCCAGATATCTTGTAGGTATTCCATAAGTATTTGTTGAATGAATGGATGCACTTAAGTTGTCTCCTGCGGTCAGCAGCTCCTTTCACTGCCCATTCTTGTAGTTTGATACTTTTCACACTCAGACTTGACCAAAGTTTTTAGACATGGATGGTTTTGATGCAGGAGAAATCTTTTGCTACAGAGTGGTAGAGGATCACTGGGCACGGCCCTCTGTTCTCAAGTTGCTAAAAGGATCTATTCCAGAGATGGCAAGGAAGTGTGAGATCCAGAACTTGGCTGACCTTCCTAAAGGAAACCCCTTGGGATGCTCCCAAAGGCCTGGATCCAGTGCACTGAGGTGATGATGGGAGGGCAGGAGAAGGGCCAGAATGTAACTGGGACACTCATCATATATGACTTTTCTGAAAAGGAATTTCCATACCTCAGCAATAATAACTACCTTGATCGCTCAAATCAAGAATAAACATTTTTCTTTTATATTCTTACACATTATATATTTTGCTTGTAAGGTATTTAATATCACCCTCTTTGGCATATAGCTAACTTTTAATGTGATGATGTCTTTTTAATCCAATGAAACTGTTAACTTCAATAAGGACAGAGGCACTACCTTTATTCCTGGCACACAGTTCTCTATATCTCATAAACCCCAGCCTAGTGTAATCTACTCCCCACCCCATCCCCAAGATCAAACAAATGGGAAAATATTGTCTAAACAGGAAAACAATGTACAGACATCTATCGTTCTTAGTATGGTAAGAACTGATGTTGTAGGTAATTTAACAATTACTCTTATTTTTACTATATACTCTTCTCCAGGAACTCAGCAGCTGGTTAACATTTTCTGGCCTCACTATAGATGCCCTGAAATCTCAGAATTTCTAGGACTTCAATCCTATAAGAGTATATAAGGAAAATTCATTATACTTTTCACTGAGAAGAGATAATATTAAAAATTAATGACCATTTCAGTCCTCTGGGATGTAATATAATTCAGGGGAGGGGAAGAGGTCTATCACTATCTTTTTCAAGGGCAATCAATCCACAACACTTTTGAGTGATAAATTCCTGAAGCTTCATGTTTTTCTCCCTGTTGTAGAACGTGAGTGTTGACAATGGCTCCTTTTAAAAGTAACAATATTTCATTTTAAATTAGTGCATCTGTTTGAGAAAAAAAGGAGCAGTGTATAGTAAAAGCTATATAGATGTTTCTTTCCTTTACTCTCATGAATTTCACAACTAAAACTGTGTCTTAAAGAAATAGCTTAATAGAAACAAAAATCTAAGGGAACGACTACCTTACTTGGACCTATCTATAATAAAAGAACTTGGAAACAATTTAGTTGCCTAATATCAGGGAAATGGTTAAAGAAATTATAGTGTACTAGCAATAAAACGCATTAGAAAGATGTTGACATTTAACATTTTAGAGCCTATACATATACATGGAAAAATACTTTTGCCATAAAGTCAAGTGAAAAAAAGCAAAATGCAATATTCTCAAGTACATGCAATGTTTATATATGTATGGATAGTAACATTTCTCAAATAGAAAGAGTTGACTCATTCAGTAGAAGGTTTATATTATCTGAAGAACACAGACTTGGGATTAGAGGTAGGTTTGAATTTCAACTCTGCCACAAACTGTGTGACACTGGCAAATATGGAAACTCTGAATATCCATTTCCTTATTAGCTAAGTTTTTTGGTAAAAATTTCATAAGCAAATCCACTTAAAAAGTCTAGGACATAGTAGAAGCTCAGTAGCATTATTTCCCTTTCCCTATACTAAATACTTGAAACTTTCTTGGGATGAGAAATTTTATTCAAATTGATTGATTTTTATAGAAATTTCAGTATCCTTGTTTTGGACCCAAATAAGAATTTTTAGTACGCTATTAGAAATTAATGATTAATGTGGTAACTCTTATACAATTAGCCAATATTCTTTATCTTTGAATGGATTTCAGAAAGATATTAATATTCTGGATTGGAGGTCAGTTTCTATATACAATTGAAAATGTAAAGGTAAGAATGGTATATTAATTGTGATGGTTAATTTTATGTGTCAGCTTCACTGGCCACGGGGTGCCCAGATTAAATAGTATTTCTGGGTGTATCTGTGAGGGTGTATCTAGATGAGGTTAGCTTTTGAAACAGTGAACTCAGTAAAGTTGGTTGCCCTCCTCAATGTGGGTGACCATCATCCAGTGCATTGAAGACCTGAATAGAGCAAAAAATGGAGAAAGGAGGAACTCATCTCTTTTAATTCTTTTATCTGCCTCACTGCTTAAACTGGGATATCTCCTCTCCTCTCCTCTCATCTCCTCTGGCCCTCAGACTGGAATTTTCACCATAGGCTACCCTGGTTCTCAGGCATTTGGACTTAGACTGAATGACACCATAGCTTTCTTGGGTCTCTAGTTTGCAAATAACAGATTATAGGACTTCTCAGCCTCTATAATTGTATGAGCCAATTTTTCATAATCAATCTATCAGTTTTTGTGTATATATCTCCTACAGTGTCTGTTGCTCTGGAGAACACTGACTAATACAAGTTTTGGTGTAGAGAGCCAGGAATTATCTCTTTAATCTAATTAGATTTAAAGATGCTAATGACTTTAAGTAGTAAAGACAGCACTGATGGTCCACAGTGTGAACTGTTTATAGAGATATGCAAAATACCTGCATTGGATATTCCTAATCAATCACTTATAAGAAGCAAGGAGCTAGGTGTCACTTTATATGCTACTTCTGAACATTTTTTGAAAATTAATGGGGCTTCCCTGGTGGCGCAGTGGTTGAGAGTCCGCCTGCCGATGCAGGGGACACAGGTCCGTGCACCGGTCCAGGAAGATCCCACATGCCGCCGAGCGGCTGGGCCCGTGAGCCATGGCCGCTGAGCCTACACGTCCGGAGCCTGTGCTCCGCAATGAGAGAGGCCACAATGGTGAGAGGCCCGCATACCGCAAAAAAAAAAAAAAAAAAAAAAAGAAAATTAATGAATATAATGATGTTGGCTCCTAATATTGCTGACAAAGTGGCAAAAGAAAAGGATGAGCACAGGAATTCAAATTCCTAGCTCAAGCAATACATAAATAACCTAAGAACTTCTGTGTGCCATGAAGGACATTTATCTCTTGTACCTACAGAGCTGAAATTGCTGAAAATCAAATGCAAACCTCATTCTGCAACTTACTGAATTACAATGCAAGTTGAACTCCAAGACTCACAGGGTGTCTCCTGTTGAAGTGAGGGCATTTATTAGGAAGTAATAGGATTATTAGTTGGGATGGAGACATGTGTGAAGACTCTACTGAAGCTGGGGACGTTGAACCACTAAATTCTAGTGACTCTTCACCATATTCTCCTTAGGAGCCACTCCTACGATCCCTTTTTGTTTCTAGACTTATAACTAGACTCAAGTCCTGGTAGGTCCCTAAAGGTGAAGTACAATGTGTGACCAATAAGAAGGTGCATTACACTCCAAAAGAACTACTTGAGTTTTCTAATTTATAAAGACAGAAGTATAGGGGAAATGTATAGGAATGGACACTAAAGGTATGGGAGAATGGAAGAAAGGACATAAAGTTGGATCAGGCTGAATCCATTGACATGGGCTCACTAGGTAAAGATTCTGCCCTTGATGCTGTAGCCTGGGGAGTTAGAAGAGCTCTAACAGTTTCTTTGGTTGGTTGACTGAAATATGGACCAAAAGATGACCCACTGTAAGTGAACTGAAAATGCTGGACATGCCTGGGTTTAATGAATGGAAAGGAAGGGATTCAAAGGCTTAAGGAGATTGGAATGTTAGAGTGGATTTGTGGTTTAAGACCTGCTTGTGCACACTGGAAGGGTCCAGAAGACACACCTTTCACCAAAACTGTGAGGAATGAATTTGTGAAGGGAGTCCCAGAATCCTTGAAAAGGTCTGTGATCACACTTCTCTGTAGACCAGATCTCACAGGGAAATTGCAATCACTGAACTGGGAAACCTAAATGCAACGGGAGTAATTGGATCTCAGGGTGTCAGGGGCCAAGTGGTGGCTCCAAGTGCCAAAGGCAAGTGGGTACCATTACCATAATGGACAACAGAGTCAAAGCAGCAGTCAGAATAGTCTGACTCACTCAGGTCTATAGTGTTGGCTAATTGATCACGGTGTTCCTAGGTACAAAATAGATAGAAAGCCTACTAAATTCTTACGTGATCTGTAGAATCAGAAAAGTTCTAGGTCACGTGAACAAATCTAACCTGAATTATAAAATCAGAGAGTTATGCACCCTCAATCAGTCGACAGACTTGAGCTAGTTTACAGACTCAGAACCCATTGAGTGAAGGGGAAGGTGGACCGCCTTGAGGTAAGACCCCTGGTACACTACCAAAAAGTTATACGGCTAATCGTTCTCCCAGGCTTTCCTAAAGGGACCTATGACCTTTCACCAGGGCAGCTCTATATTGGGGCAAAGGAAATAATCAGACCTTTTGGGGACTATTGGACTCTGGCTCTAAACTGACACTAATTCCAGGAGATTCAAAACATCACTGTGCCTCACCAGTTGAGTGGGGAGTTTATAGAGCTCAGATGATCAATGGGGTTTTAGCTGAGGTCCACCTTTCCATTGGGTGCCAGAACCCATCCTGTGGTTATTTCCCCAGTTCCAGGATGCATAAATAAAATAGACATACTGAGTAGCTGATAGAATCTCCACACTGGTTCCCTGACCTATGGAATAAGGGCTATTATGGTGGCAAAGGCCAAGTGGAAGTCTTTAGAACTTCCCCTATCAAGCAAAATAGTAAATCAAAAGCAATACTACATTCCTGGAGAGATTGCAAAAATTAGTGCCACTATCAAGGACTTGAAGGACTTGAAGGATGCAGGGATAATGATTCCCACCACATCTCCATTCAACTCTCCCATTTGGCCTGTGCAGAAAGCAGATGGATCTTGGAGAATGACAGTGGATTATCAAAAGTTTAACCATGTGTGACTCCAAATTGCAGCTGCCGTACCAGATGTGGTTTCATTGCTTGAGCAAATTAACACATTCCCTGGTACCTGGTATGCTGCTATTGATCTGACAAATGCCTTTTTCTCCATCCTGGTTTGCTTCCACCTAGCAAGGCAAGCAATACACCTTTACTCACTTCTCTACCTTGGGGTATATCAACTCTCCAGACCAATGTCATAATTTACTTTGTAGGAATCTTGATTTTTCCCTTCCACAAGATATCACACTTGTCAATTACACTGATGACATTATGCTGTTGGACCTAGTGAGCAAGAAGTAGCAACCAACCTACACTTAATTGGTAAGATATTTGTATGTCAGAGGGCGGGAAATAAATCTGACTAAAATTCATGGGCCTTCTATCTACTTCAGTGAAATTTCTAATGATCCATTGATGTGAGGCATGTAAAGATATCCTTTCTAAGGTAAAGGATAAGTTGTTGCATCTGACCCCTCCTGCAACCCACAAAGAGGCGTAGTACCTATTAGGCCTCTTTGAATTTTGGAGATAACATATTCCTTATTTGGATGTGCTACTCCAGCCCATTTACCAGGTGACCCCCAAACCTACTAGTTTTGCATAGAAACCAGAACAAGAGAAGAGTTTGCAACACATCCAAGCTGCTCTACCACTTATGCCATATAATCCAGAAGATCCAATGGTGCTTGAATTATCAGTGGCAGACAGGGGTGCTGTTTGCCATTCAAGGTATGAAGATAGAGATGTATCATTATAATTTATATACAATTATCTCACAATTGGAAATATATTTATGTGAAGTTTGACAAGTTAGGAAGAACAAGGGCATGCTAATCCAGAATTAATACTAAATGAGAACACTAGTATGGTTAACTTGGATCATCTGAATCACCAATAAGAAACACAGATTGATAATTTTCTGGAATTCTTATGGGTAACAATGCCAACCAGTAGCAAATAAGATTCACACCACAGAGTACTAAAAAAAACTAGAGCAGTATTTAAGTAAGAAATACTTAAATGGAATACTGGGAAGAATTTAGGCTAATTAATAACTATGCTTTAAATGGACAAAAGCTCAAATGTTACACTAAAAATAATTAATTACAACCTCAGTATTTCTTGTGCTTTAGAATTCTTCTTGCATTTCCTTAATATATGTTGCTGCTTCTCCAAATGGTTTGCTGAGGCCAATACAAGATTTAAAAGTGTGCACAGCTTAAGTAACTAAAACTTTGGGATCTTCTGTTCATGCAATTTCCAGCCACTGATTAGATCAGTTACAGCATCATATTTTCCTCTAGATGATAGATACAAAGGCCTTTTAGAGGTCAAGTCATGATGGGAGAGGTCTCATATACCTAGAGGTGAATTGTAATACAGGTCTTTAGGATTTTGGAGCAAGGCCCTACCATTATTATCTGCAGATAATGACTCTTTTTTGGAGAAACAGCCCTTGGCCTGCTCCTGGACCTTAGTAGAGACTGAATACTTTACCATGGACCACCAAATTACTACACAACTTAAGCTGTCCATCATGAACTGGGTGTTATTTGACCTCCAAGCCACAAAGTTGGGCATGTATGGCAATATCTGTCATCAAATGGAAGTAGTATATATGTGATTGGGCCCAAGCAGACCCTGAAGACACAAGAAAGTAGTCACATGAAAAAGTGGCCCAAATGCCCATGGTCCCCACTCCTGCTACACTGCCTTCTCTCACCTAGCCTCCATCTGTGACTTCATGGGGAGTTCTCTAAGATCAGTTGACAGAAGAAGAGAAGACCTAGGCATGGTTTATAGATGGTTCTGCACACTCTGCAGGTACCACCTGAAAATGGACAGCTGTAGTATTGTCCCTTTCTGGGACATCCCTGAATGATAGTGGTTGAAGGGAAATCCTTCCAGTGGAAGTTCCTTCTAGAACATAGAGCAGAGCACTGTGTTGTTCACTTTGTTTGGAAAGAAAAATGGTTTGAAATTTGTTTATATACTGCTTATGGGCTGTGGCCAGTGATTTGGCTGGATAGTCAGGGACTTGGAAACACCATGATTAGAATACTAGTGACAAAGAAATTTGGGAAATGTATGTGGATAGACCTCTCTGAATGGGCAGGAAATGTGAAAATATTCGTCTCCCATGTGAATGCTCATCAAAGGGGTAATATCAGCAGAGGAGAACTTTAATAATCAAATGGATAGCATGACCTGTTTTGTGGATACCAGTCAGTCTCTTTCCCCAGCTACTCTTGTCATCATCCAATGGGCTTATGAAAAAAATGGACATGGTGGCAGGATGGAGGTTATGCATGGACTCAGCAACATGGACTTCCACTCACTAAGGCTGACCTGGCTACTGCCACCACTGAGTGCCCAGTTCCCCAGTAGCAGAGAGACCAACACTGGTAACCCAATATGGCACCATTCTCAGGGTGATCAGCTGGCTGCCTAGTGGCAGGTTGATTACATTGGATAGCTTTCATTATGGAAGGGACAGCATTTTGTTCTTACTAGAATAGACGCTTGTTCTGGTTGCAGATTTGTCTTCCCTGCACACAATGCTTCTCTGCCAAGACTGCCATCCTTGGCGTTATAAAATGCCTTTTCCACCGTAATGGAATTGCACACAGCATTGCCTCTGATAAAGAAACTTCATAGCCAAAGAAGTGCAGTAATTGGCCCATGCTCCTGGGATTCCCTGGTCTTGCCATGTTCCTCACCATTGTGAAGCAGCTGGCTTAATAGAGCAGTGGAATGTTCTTTTGAAGACTAAGTTACAGTACCAGCTATGTGGCAATACCTTGCAGGGCTGGGGCAAGGTTTTCTAGAAGGCTGCATTTGTTGTGAATCAGTGTCCAATATATGGAGCTATTTCTCTGATGGCCAGGATTCAGGAATCTATGACTCAAGGGGCGGAAATGGGAGTGGCACCACTCACTATTAACCCTAAGTGACCCACAAACAAAATCCTATTCAAGCAACTTTATGCCCTGCTAGCTTAAGGGTCTTAGTTCCAGAGGGAGGAATCCTTCCACCAGGAGACACAATAATGATTCCCTTGAACTGGAGTTAAGACTACCACTTGGCCATTTTAAGCTCCTCATGCCTCTGAATCAGCAGGCAAAATAATATGCCTCAGTTTAATGTAGAGGAAGGCATTCAAAAAAAGGAGGCAAAGACAAGGAAATTCAAAGGCAAAGGGGAATCAACGTGTTGGCTCTGGTGATTGATTCCAGCTAAGGGGAAATTGGACTATTACTCTACTATGAAGATAAGGAAGAGTATGTCTGAAATACAGGCAATGCCTTAGGGCATCTCTTAGAATTACCATGCCTTGGAATTAAGGTCAATGGAAACTACAACTCAGTCCAGGCAGGACTACAATGGCCCAGACCCTTTAGGAATAAAGGTTTGGGTCACCCCAGAAGATAAAGAACTATGACCAGCTGAGATGCTTGGTGAAGGTAAAGGGAATGTATGAATAGTGGAAGAAGGTACTTATAAATACCAGCTATGACCACATGACCAGTTACAGAAATGAGAACTAGAATTGTCATGAGTAATTCCTTCTTATTTTGCTTATATTTCTACACACATATGCATTTGTACACATGTACATTTGTGTATATGTGTGTAGAAATATATTTTTCTCTTTTATTCACTTATGTAACATTGGCTTTATATCATAACATTTAAGTACTGCTAATTTTACATCATAATATTTAAGTTATGGGATATCAAGGAGAGCAGGAAGCATCACTCAAGAAATTTACCTCCTCTTCTGGGCAAGGGATTAGTGAATTTTCGATTGTATGAAGGATAGTTATACCATGTTAGGCACAAATATGACCTTGTTATTGTTTTTATTTGGAGATTAAGTATGGTTTTAAAAGATGTGAATGGGTGCCAAGTTGACAAGGGGTGACATTGTGATGGCTAATTTTATTTGTCAACTTGAGTGCCCAGATTAAATATTATTTCTGGGAGTATCTATAAAAATGTAGATGGGAATAATTCTATCTATTGGTTCTGTTTCTCTGGAGAAGCCTAATACATAACTGATCTTGACTACGAATGAGTGAAATTTGCATTCGTTTTTCCCATACTGTTGACCTTAAGTCCTGGAACATTTATTATGTACTTTTCGTTAACCTTCTGGGAGTCCCTCCCCATGGATTTGAGGATAAAATGTCTCTGAAATATAAGGCATTTTCAGAGTACCTAGAAACTCACTACAGAGTATAGATGACTGTTTAAAATAAATTTCTTTTATAAATGAAAAATGAAGATGATACTGGACAAAATGACTTTTGCCACTTGGTAGTAGGGGCCAGAGAGGACACGGAAAGATCAAACAAGAGAATTACAATTTTTTTGTCAAGTGAGGCTATGCCTTGTACCCATGCTTCATTACAAAAGGAAATTAGAAACAAGTATATGTATATTACTGCATGTATTAATGTAGAGTTTAATTGGTTTAGAGTGAATTAATGGCTGCTTGCAATATTTCTGGCAAGTTGTTATAAGCTGTGTAATTTTAAATTGTTTCTTGAAAATGCTGGATAAAACATTTTAATTCACATATTGCTTTAGGAATTGATTTGGGGATAATAAAATATAATGAAACGTGTTACCTCAGATGGATGTAAGTTCTGTTTGCTGTGCAATTTTTTTTTTAACTTTAATGCAAATAATGAGTATACTGCTAGGATATTTAGAAGAGCTGTAACTGTTTGAAAGTTACTCATCTCTCTCTCTCTCCATTGGGCAAACTATAGCTATTTTAAAATTCTGTTTTCCTGAAGCAGTAGAGAACAAGGAAAATCCTCTAGGGCTTTCTTCTTTATCCAAGAAAAATTACATGTGAAATTGAAAGGAAACTCAGCAAAGAAATTATTATAGAAGACTAGAAATCAGAACACTTGCATTTGGGCCATTAAGGAGAAATTCCATGAATTCTCAGCTAGTTTTTGATAGCGACAGGTTTGCATATGACCAACTGTGAAACTGAGATGATGTGAGTTGCTTCTACCTAGTGTGAAAATTAACTGTAAGTAATTCTGGAAAGAAATGGTAGTTTTTCTTCGAAGATGTTCAAGAAAAAGTAAGCAGAGGTGCTTATTAGCATATTATTTTTATATTTGTGAATATTATTTTCCTGCTCTGACAATATGTACCTGGGAGAATTTCAAACAAAAGAAGATCTGGGCATATGAAACCACTCAAAGTACATAGAGCCCCTTCGTGTCATAGAGAATCAGAATGGTATTAGAATAGTATTACCATTAGAATGGTATTGGCTTTCTTCATTCTAACTAAAATTTTCAGCTTTCAGGAATATAGTCACCCACAATTTCTCCACTCTTCTTTTGGAAACTTCTTTTGCCACTGTTTTCTTCTGCAGCTGATTAGGTAGCAGTAGAACCTAAAAAGGAACTCAAATAGATTATGACCCAAATAGTCTGGAATTTGTCCCCAAATTACCAATCATAATACTACTGGCAAAGCAATCTATTTTTTCACACCGTTTGTTTTCTCTTTGTGTAATAGCCGTACGTTTTATGGATTCCTTTCTGAGGTATCCAAGTTTCTCATGCCAATTCTTTTTTCATACCTTCAACCAGAAAGCCTGTTCTGAGAAAAGCTTTTCCCAATTCTACCTCCCTTCTGCTTGTTCTCACTGAAGTTTGCACTTCTGTTATGGAATTAATCACATTACATATTGCAAATTTTCACATATGAATTTAATTCTGCCATTAGACTATGAGCTTACTAACAAAGATCATCTTTTTAATTGACAGTACATTTTGACAAGTGGATATAGATTTCATTTTGGGGGCCTGGGGCCTTAGTGAGTAAGAAGACAAGGTCTTCTTTTCTTCTCTTTTTTTTTTGGCGGTACGTAGGCCTCTCACTGCTGTGGCCTCTCGCGTTGCAGAGAACAGGCTCTGGATGCGCAGACCCAGTGGCCATGGCTCACGGGCCCAGCCACTCCACGGCATGTGGGATCTTCCCAGACCGAGGCACGAACCCATGTCCCCTGCATTGGCAGGTGGACTCTCAACCACTGCGCCACCAGGGAAGCCCAACTTATTTTGGTTTTAATCAGAGGGACCATTTTGCCACATCCAAAATCACGTCATAAAAGCGCCTTCTTCTTCTGCTACTTCTAAAGCCATCCATGTATTCCCGATTTTTTGTTTCCACTCTCACTTTTCAGCAGTTTCAGTCCTGGTTATTAGCTGGTAATGTAGAGACCTTTTGGGAGTAGGAGTGGAATGGGTCTTCCTTTATTTTATTTGTATTTCTTTCTCTTCTTTTTGCAAAGAGCTTTCTCCAGTGCTATTTGGCTTCTTCACTTCCACCCTTTTAAGGTGGAAGGAAAAGTACTATTTACATTATTTCATTTTAAAAAATTGAAGTTCAGAGACTCACTTGCTTGAATTCATTAAGACTAAAAAACCCCCTGAATTTTGATACCTACTCTTCATTCCCCCAACTCAGTACTTTTTCATTCTATAAAACCTTACATAGCATGTCATCATCTTAGAATATTTTCTCAGTAAACTTTGAGGTCAAGTCCCCAGTATTAGGCACTATGGAATGAACTGGTTCAGTAAGTATCACGCTGATCCTATTGCACTTAAAATCTAAGAGATATTCATATCTATCAACAGACTAAGGTCCATTTATCTAAATTTTACATAGTTTTTAAATTTAATTGATTTGTCAGTGCAGCTGAGATCCTTAAGTATTCTTAGCACATCAATGTAGTGATTAAAATAATAGCAATCTGTAGGAGTGCAGATTAAATATATGTCCATTTTAAATTTTTCTGTAATTCACAGAACCATTTTGGTATGCTTAGTAGCAGATAACTTTATATGACATGAGTTAAACTGCATAATCTATGACATTTGCCTTCAGAGACACATGTCATCAATGACTAGCTTGAATTTTCAAGGCCCATCCTTAGAAGGCTGTTAATAACACCTGTATTTTCATTATCCTTATAATTTAGGTATTACCATGTTCAGTGATAGATTTAACTCAATCTTAAAAAATGAAGATCATTAAGAGATTAATACATATGATACAAACATCTTTCACTTGTATGTAGAAAAACCTCACAGTATCTAAAATAGCTAGATAAACCAAAAGATATCAGCCACAGCAAAGACAGCATATAAACCCAATATGGGAGCCTCTTCTTTCTGTTTTACTGGAATCAAGATCTTCTAGAAAATGAACATAGCACTTCTTCCTCTTCTCCAGTCAGAAGTTGGAGGTTGATTTTCAGATGTGGATGCTAACTTTGTCTACCTCCACCAAACTTATCTACTTAAAGCCTTTCCAACCTGACCAATCCCCTGGTAACCAAATTTCTTAGGTATCAACTACCTATATCTGGGTTCCTGGATTAAGTCTGGTTATTTCTTTTTCCTTTCCAATAACAACATTACTAACAATTTGGTTTCAGCCCTCCCCAGTCTGCAATCTCTGGTAATTTCAGAGTCCTCCTCCTTTTCTGGGCATTTGACTTTTGTCCCTTTTGGCCAATACTATTGCATTCTCCCTCTACCTTATTTAGAAATCTTTTGATTGCAATAATGAAAGCCTGATTTAGACTAGCATGAAGTAGAACTGAGTGTATCCAAGCCTGAAGAACAATCAGCACCAGGATATAAATTGCCACAGACACTTTTTCTCTTGTCTCTGCTTCTCTTTTCACATTTACTTCTTTCTTTTTTCTTATCGCAGACTTGACTTCTCTGTTTTCTAGTTGTTGTGACAGGAAGTAGTTTCTGTAGTAATTTCCCAAGAATTCATCACTTTTTTTCAAGTGAGCAGCTAAAATGAGGAGGAATCTATTAAAACCCATACCAAATTCCCAGAGAAGAGTTATTTGCTCAGCTTGGGTCAGATGCCTACCTCAAGACCAATCAAATGTAACCAGAGGGTGAGGTTGCATTGTACTATCAGGGAAAGCCCTATAGTAACCGTATGGATATAGATGGCTTTGGCAGGATGAGAGCTAATTAGTAGTTTGCAGAAAATAATGAGACAGTTTCCAGGGGAGATCCTGTGTCCTATACAACAGCTCTCTATGACATTTTTCTCTCAATTGCCACATAATTTTTCCAAGAATCATAGAACTTTCTAGTCTATACTAAAAGTGACCAAAAATTGAGTAGTTTGATGCTACTTTGCTTTAAATGTCTTCTAAGTAGGATTTTTAACATCTATCTTATCTTTTGAAAGTTAAATATTATTTTTTGTGTCTTCAGCTCTTATGACTAGCTCAAGAATGATAGCTTCCACAGCTAACATTTCTTTATCTTTTAGACAGTAAAACAAAACTCAGTTTTCCGTCTTCTGTCTCTCTCTCTCCCTCTGCTTTACCATCTCCTCTTAATTGAGGAAAAATTCTAAATAAACCTCGTGGTCATTACTGTTGTCAATCTTGCTCACAAAGAAAGTATATTATATGAAATCTATACTTTATAATTTGCTAAAGATTACACTGTAACTGGGCTTTGAGGATATGAGTTTTGTGTTTATTTTTCCTTTTCTTCATTAGGCTTTGCCCTTTCATTTTCTGAAGACTATTGTCTCATGCTAAAATTTTAGTCACACTCTTGTTTCTTCCATGGATCATTAGGTGAAAGAGAACTAGCAACATACTTACAAAATACTAATTTAATAATTGTTGATGAACTCTAGCTAAAATATCTTAACTTGAATTATAATTAAAGTCATGAAAACACTCAGCAACATTTCAAACACACATGGAAAATTGTACAGTTGGCTGTAGTAATTAATAAGCGTAGAATTAATTATTAGAATTTTCAAGCTTAAACTCATTAAAACGAAGACAGTATTCAGGCATAAGTTAACTTTCTGATATGTTTTAGTACAGTGGTTCCCAATTCTGGCTGCATTTAAGAATTAACTGGAACACTATTTAAAAAACAGATTCTTAAACTATACTCAAGACCTATTGAATGAGAATCTTTGGGGGAGGGATTTTAATGCTCCCTAGACCTTGATGGTCAGGTAAACTAGAAATCACTGATTTCTATAGCAGCTCTACTCCTGCCTTTAAGTGAATTCCAGGAAGTCATTTTACTCATAGATGTGACATTGGCAAAGCAGAAGTCAACTTCACTGGTAAGTCCAGAGAGAGTTACCCATCAGTGTATCCTCATAATCCCAGCCCCAGGTTGTTCTGCCTTCCTCATTCTTCTTTGTTTCCACTTGACAACTTTTCAGAAAATCTTCTTATATCAGGGACTACTCCAGCAAGGTTGAGAAGAGAGAGACTGGCTCCTCTTCACACCCAGAGTCTGGGCTGACTTGAGAGAGGAGAGCCATACTATACTCCACTTGGCTGCAGAGTATCCATGGGGTAGGAGTGAGAGGAGTGCCGAGTGGCAGGGGCTGCCTGTCTCCTAGTCTCTGGGGCTTTTTCCTGTCCTCAGCCAGGACCACTTGCTTCCCTGCCTGTAGCTTCAGCCCCACCTCACTTCTTAAGACCAATCTGATCTTGGACATGAACAAGGATGGAGATTTAACCCAACCTCTAGGACATCACTTCCAGCCTGGCCCTGATGTCATCTGACTCTGATAACCAGGTTTCAGCCTCACTCTACATGTCTGAGTCTATCTTGGCAGCCTGTTTGATACTTCAGTGTTTCCAGATCACATTTTTCAAAAAGTGTGGTATGGGAAATCCTTCACCAAAGTCTTCTGAGATACCTATCAAAAATACATATATGGGGGCTTCCCCGGTGGCGCAGTGATTGAGAGTCTACCTGCCAATGCAGGGGACGCAGGTTCGTGCCCCGGTCCAGGAGGATCCCACATGCCGCGGAGCGGCTGGGCCCATGAGCCGTGGCCGCTGAGCCTGTGCATCCAGAGCCTGTACTCTGCAACGGGAGAGACCACAACAGTGAGAGGCCTGCGTACCACACACACACACACACACACACACACACACACACAATATATATATATATATGGTAGTTCTATTTTTAGTTTCTTAAGGAACCTCCATACTGTTCTCCATAGTGGCTATATCAATTTACATTCCCACCAACAATGCAAGAGGGTTCCCTTTTCTCCACACCCTCTCCAGCATTTATTGTTTGTAGATTTTTTGATGATGACCATTCCGACTGGTGTGAGGTGATACCTCATTGTAGTTTTGATTTGCATTTCTCTAATGATTAGTGATGTTGAGCATGCTTCCATGTGTTTGTTGGCAATCTGTATATCTTCTTTGGAGAAATATCTATTGAGGTCTTCTGCCCACTTTTGGATTGGATTGTTTGTTTTTTTGATATTGAGCTGCATGAGCTGCTTGAAAATTTTGGAGATTAATCCTTTGTCAGTTGCTTCATTTGCAAATCTTTTCTCCCATTCTGAGGGTTGAAGAGTCATGTACCACAATGTTCATTGCAGCTCTATTTACAATAGCCAGGACATGGAAGCAACCTAAGTGTCCATCGACAGATGATTGGATAAAGAAGATGTGGCACATATATACAATGGAATATTACTCAACCAGAAAAAAGAAATGAAATTGAGCTATTTGTTGTGAGGTGGATGGACCTAGAGACTGTCATACAGAGTGAAGTAAGTCAGAAAGAAAAAAATAAATACCGAATGCTAACACATATATATGGAATCTAAAAAAAATAAAAAAGAGAATGGTTCTGAAGAACGTAGGGGCAGGACAGGAATAAAGACACAGATGTAGAGAAAGGACTTGAGGGCACAGGGAGAGGGGAAGGTAAGCTGGGACAAAGTGAGAGAGTGATATGGACTTATATATATTACCAAATGTAAAATAGATACCTAGTGGGAAGCAGCCACATAGCACAGGGAGATCAGCTCGGTGATTTGTGACCACCTAGAGGGATGGGATAGGGAAATTGGGAGGGAGATGCAAGAGGGAGGAGATTTGGGGATATATGTATATGTATATCTGATTCACTTTGTTATGAAGCAGAAACTAACACACCATTGTAAAGCAATTATACTCCAATAAAGATGCTAAAAATATATATATAGATTATGAGCCTGTGTCTAGGTCCATTGAGTCAGAATCTCTAGGGCTGGAATTCAATAAGTGCATTTTAAAAAAATTGAAGTATAGTTGATTTACAATGTTGAGTTTCTGGTGTATAGCAAAGTGATTCCGTTTTATATATATATTCTTTATCATTATGGTTTATCACAGGATATTGAATATAGTCCCTGTGCTATACAGTAGGACCTTATTGTTTATCTATTTTATATATAGTAGTTTGTATCTGCTAATCCCAAACTCCTAATTTATCCCTCCCCCACCCCTTTTCCCCTTTGCTAACCATAAGTTTTCTATGTCTGTGAGTCTGTTTCAGTTTTGTAAATAAGTTCACTTGTATCATACTTTAGATTCCACATATAAGTGACATCCTATGATTTTTTTCTTCCTGGCTTACTTCACTTAGTTTGATAATCTCTAGGTTCATCCGTGTTGCTTCAAATGGCATTATTTCATTCTTATTTTGTGGCTAAGTAGTGTTCCATTATGTGTGTATGTGTACACACACACACACACACACACACACACACAATGTATTATTGGGTCATATAAGCTATTTGTATATTTTCGAACTTAAGCCCTTGTCAGTTGCATCGTTTGCAAATATTTTCTCCCAGTCCGTAGGTTGTTTTTTCATTTTATTCATGGTTCTCTTTGCTATGCAAAGGCTTCTAAGTTTGATTAGGTCTCATTTGTTTATTTTTGCTTTCATTTCTATTGCCTCGGAAAACTGACCTAAGAAAACATTGCTGTAATTTATGTCAGCGAATGTTTTGCCTATGTTCTCTTCTAGGAATCTTATGCTGTCATGTCTTATATTTAAGTCTTTATGCCATCTTGAGTTTATTTTTGTGTATGGTGTGAGGGAGTGTTCTAACTTCACTGATTTACTCGTGGCTGTTCAGCTTTCCCAACACCACTTGCTGAAGAGACTGTCTTTTCTCCATTGTTTATTCTTGCCTCCTTTGTTGAACATTAATTGATTGTAGGTGTGTGGGTTTATTTCTAGGCTCTCTATTCTGTTCCATTGATCCATATGGTTTTTTTTGTGCCAATATCACACTGTTTTGACTACTGTAAATTTGTAGTATTGTCTGAAGTCTGGGAAGGTTGTACCCCAACTTTGTTCTTTTTCCTCAAGACTGCTTTGGCCATTCTGGGTCTTTTAAGGTTCCATATACATTTTAGGATTGTTTGTTTTAGTTCTGTGAAAATTGTCATGGGTAATTTGATAAGGATCACATTAAATCTGTAAATTGCTTTGGGTAGTATGGCAATTTTAACAATATTCTTCCAATTGAAGAGCATAGAATATCTTTCCATTTCTTTAAATCATCTTCAATTTCCTTTATCAATGTTTTATAGTTCTTAGCGTATAAGTCTTTCACCACCTTGGTCAGGTTTATTCATAAGTTTTTTTTTTTTTTTTGATGTGATTTTAAAAGGGATCTTTTTTTTTCCCTTTCTGACAGTTCATTGTTAATGTAAAGAAATGAACAGATTTCTGCATGTTAATCTTGTATCCTACTACCTTGCTGAATTCATTTATCAGTTCTAGTAGTTTTTATGTGAGTCTTTAGAGTTTTCTATATATAGTATTGTGTCATCTGCCTAATGACACTTTTGCCTCTTCCCTTCCAATTTGGATACTTTTTATTTCTTTTTCTTGTCTGATTGCAGTGGCTAGGACCTCCAATACTATCTTGAATAGAAATGGTGAGAGTGGGCATCCTTGTCTTCTTCCAGATTTTAGCAGGAAGGCTTTCAGCTTTTCACCATTGAGTATTATATTGGCTGTGAGTTTGTCATAAATAGCTTTTACTATGTTGAGATATGTTCCCTCTATACCCACTTTGGTAAGAGTTTTTATCCTAAATAGATGTTGAATTTTATCAAATGCGTTTTCTGCATCTATTGAGATGATCATGTCATTTTTGTCTTTTCTTTTATTAATGTGGTGTACCACATTGATTGATTTACATATATTTAACCATCCTAGTGACCCTGGGATGGATGCAATTTGATTGTGGTGTATGATCTTTTTTTATGTGTTGTTGGATTTGGTTTGCTAATATTCTGTTGAGAATTTTTGCATCTATATTCATCAAAGACATTGGCCTGTAATTTCTTCTTTGGTCATGTCTTTGTCTGATTTTGGTATCAGAGTGATTGTAGCTTCATAGAATGACTTTGGGAGTGTTCCCTCTTTTTCAATATTTTGGAAGAGTTTGAGAAGGATCAGTATAAGTTCTCCTTTGTATGTTTGGTAGAATTCTCCAGTGAAGACTTCTGGTCCTGGACTTTTGTTTTCAGGTAGTTGGTTTTTTGTTTGTTTGTTTGTCTTGTTTTGTTTTACAGATTCTATTTCCAATAAGTCCATTTTAAAATAAGAGGTCAGTCAAGAGTCTCACAAATTCTTTAATCTAGAAATCCTGGAATTCTATACATCTCTCTGTAGCTTATATTTCTGGACATTTTCATTGTCATCATCATTCTGACTTTTGGGTGAGAGTGTAATATAGGACAGTATTTGTACACTCCTTTTTTAACAGAGACATTCATAACATATCACCCCTGAATTTGGCTGGTGGTACATTATGCATATAAAATTTTGGGTTGTAGGATCTTCTAATACCCTAATCAAAATTATGTTTTGTATTGCATTCTGGGAAAAATTAATAGTGTTGCTAACCATACCCATCCAGAAACATTACAAAATGTAACTTATTCTATGAAGGGCAATTAATTTTTATTATTACTATTGTAGTTATTTATTATCCTCATTAAGAGCAATTAATATGATATATTACTACTAATAATTTAAATGACTATAATAATAAGAAGAACATCTGGAATTTTCAAGGCACCTTTATTTAAAGGGCCCTAATAGGATGAAAAATAATGAGTTAGGTTTTGAAAAACATTTCCTGTGTGTTCTTCCAGTTGCTTATTTATAGAAACATGTATTTATCTACATGCTACCTGTGTGGTGAAGAAATTGTTCTCTCAAAGCTGAATACAAATTAGAAAGTTAGGATAAGGGTTTTATTTTACATCAGATCAAATAGTTGTAAAATACCTTCACAGGTAGTACTAAAAACAAATAAAATTATGTTATTGCAGAACACTCAGATCTGGCTTCAGCAGTTCTCACTTACAGTGATATTAAAGTTATATAGCAAAGCTATGATTTCTGCAAAATATCCTTTGCACCAGGGCTGACATGAGTTAGAATTGGTAAATCACAATGGGCATTCAACTCTAAGGCACAAATTAGAAGTGATTTATTTAGAGGTTTTAAATCTGGGAAGGAGTTTTATACCTTGACTATATGTAAAGGATGTTTCTGTTTTTATGAATGCTAATTACCAAAAATTATAACATAACTCATCTTCATTGTCACTGAACTGCCTAGAGAAACTCTCATAAATTTTCTCACCTAAGTATGCTAGTGTAGCATGCAACAATGCCAAGAGTGAATAACTAATTTTTTCAAACAATGATGTTGTTAAATTATAAAGGGAGATAGTGAGATTCTTCCAAATTTATTGATGAATATGATAATAATATTTCAAATATGCCACAAACTAGTCTCTTTGTGGCTGGATTACATTCTATTCATAGACATAACTATATTATGTAGATATATAGAGCTATGTATATAGTCATATGTGGTTATAATTGTTATATGAGGATATAATAGATATGCAGAATTTTTTTTTGAAGGAGTAGAAATGGTTCTCCAGTAGAATTGGGAGAATAACATCTAATTTTTGTAATCCTTTATATGCACCATTTTTCTGTCCTTGAGATAGTGTTTTTTTAATACCTGGGGTTTTGTACAATACGATTTTCTTCAGCCATATAGGTCAGAGATCCCCACTTGCAATTACCATATTACTTATGAGTATCTATATTATGATATTAAATACTTTAATTAAAGAGGGAAGATCTGAAAGGTGAGAGTTCCATAAAACCAGATGTATGTTCAAAGGTCAGCAGATACACTATGCAAACGCATCAAGGCTGAAAGAACATGACCATTGCCCCTGCAATGTCCAACCAGCAGTCCCTGGTGGTGGCACTGGTGTAGACCTCTCCATTCGTTTATCTATTCATTCCTCAAATATTATTGACATCACCATGTGCAAGGTGCTGGGTGCAAGGGTTAAAAAGACAAGTAAGCAGTTTTTCTTTCAAGGAGCACATAGACTAGAGGGAGAGACATATATATTGATACTTCAGTGCCAGGTAGAATGTGCAATAGATACAGCATCATGATTGAGCACAGCCTTCAGAGCCAGACTGCCTGTGTTTGAATCTCAGTCATTAGTTAACCATGTGACCTTAAAGGGAAGCTACTTGATCTCTCTTTCTTCAATTTCATCATCTGCAAAATGGGGATGTCTATCCTGATAGTTTATTGTGAAAATTAAATGAATTAATATATGGAACACATATTAACACAGTTGAACCTTATTAGTTTCGGTGAACCATACAAAATTGATGTTTTTTGTGGTCAAAAACTATTGAATAAGCAATACACCAAAAGTGCTAACCATGGAACATTCATAAACAGGACTTCACCAAATGTAAACACACTACTCATCAAAAAGTGCCATTATGAGTGTGAAACAGATGGAGAAAAACTGTCAAAAGTAGTGAAGCAGCACTGATAACCTTGAAAGAGAGTCAAAAGTCCCATACGGTCAACCTACCAGGAGCAGGCAGGGGCAATATCCCATGTAATGTGGGCTTCCTCATCCCAAGGCAAACAGGTCAATTTTGAAAGGAGTCCAAAGTCAGGCATACAATGCAGCTTCTGCACCAGAAACATAGATTCCTTTAGTTTGTGCTCAGTCTGTGGTGATGGATGTCTTTCCAGGTCTGATGCTGGTCAAGTTGTAGCAATTGGGGTGGTACTGCCAGTCAGTTTCATCAAAGAGCAGGTGTTTACTGTGGCCATCTACGTGAGTGACCCACACACTTAATCAGCAGCTGTAATTTGTTTCCACAGTGCCTGGCCCCAAAGAGGAGTGTTTTTAACCTGCCAGTCTTAGTTTTCCCAGTGGCAGATGAAATGGTTAGGTTACCGGTAACAAAACAAGAGTCGATAAAATATAACAAGTTTCCTCCAGGAGATGATTGTCTAGAGTTCTGAGAATAGCCTGGTGTTCCATAGCAGGTGCTGAGGTGGAACAGTCAGAGTAGGCCAGTGGGTACCATCACGTTTGATCTTAGCTGAACAATTAGTGAACTAAGCCCAAGTTTTTAGAAAAAATTTCCCTCAGAGAGATTGCTGCCACTTATTCATGTAAAGCCAAGATATCACTAGTACCATTTCCATTTGGCCAGGAAGCTTGTTGGGCCCCTCCCACCTTGTTTGCTATTGAGTCTGAGTTCAACCACTCCAAGATGAGGCTATCAGGCTGGAGGCATGGATTTCCATTTGTCAGATATTCAGATGTCAACTCTCCAGAAAAGCCCAGAAGCAAACTAATAGTTAGCTTCCAAAGGAGTATCTGGTGGCTCTGTCAGGAAGGTGGCCCCCAGAGGAACCTCCACATGGAGGCTGCCTCCCCTTGTCTATGGCTTCAGTTGGTGAAATCATCAGTCACAGAGACTTTTTTCTCAAAGAGGTAATAGGACTATGGGGCCCCAAATGTGGAAACTGAGCCACAGCTTGCTGGACAGCTTCCTACATAACCTCTTGCCTGGGGCTCCTTTCAAAAAATGTTGATTTGGAGGTTGGATGACATAAAAGACCGAGTAGAATGCCCAGATGAGGCATGTGCTGTCTCAATACCCAAAGAGTGCAGCAAGGTGCTAAACTTCTCTTCGGATGGTGAGGTTTGAAGACAGACAACTTTTCCTTGACTCCCAGAGAGATTTGAGCATTGTAAATCTGCTCACATAATCTCAAGAAACTTTTATTTGGCAAGCGTGCTCCTGAATATTGTTTTGCTAATATTATCTCTCTCCCCCTACCTGCTGGTGGAAGTCAGGGCTACTGTGACTGAGACTTTTTGTTCTCTAGCCAGTGGGGCATAATCCAAATGAAACCTTTGGGTAGGGTCACTTGTACTAAATCCTGGTCCACCTATTGGTGGCAAAAGACAGGAGCGTTTAGGTACCTCTGGAGGAGTACCTTGACACTAGAGGTGGGTTAGGGTGCAATGTATATGCCATACTACTACTTCTGTACATGCCACTCTTCCTGAAATGGAGGATCCCACCTGCCATTTATGAGGTAGGAAAGTAAATAACACATTGTTTTTCTACTTTCATATGTAGAAGCAAAAACATCTGTGTATAAAATATTTCAAAGGCCCCACTCACAAGACTACTTCATCTTCCCTTTCCCACTGTACACCCTGCCCAATCTGGATGCCTTTAGCTTCCAAGTGTCTCTAATAGGACAGTAACTTAGTTGCCTGTCTCCAGTAGAGTTAAAATAATTTGAATCTCTTCTCTCTCCAATCTTTGAGCCTTTTTTTTATTATCTAGTAGGTAATCTTCATCAACATTGTAAACCCAATCTAGGACATAAAGTACCTAAATAATTGTTAGTCAATACCTCATCTATGGTTTCACATGTGTTATGCCCATGAAATTCATATGCTGAAGTCCTAACCCCTAATACCTCAGAATGTGACCTTATTTGTATGTAGGGCCTTTACAAGTATATTCAAAGTTAAAGTGAGGTTATTTGGATAGAGCTTAATCCAATATGACTAGTGTCTTTAGAAAAAGAGAAAATTTGGACATAGAGACACACATGGAGGGAAGATGATATGAAGAGACACAGGGAGAAGACAAACATCTACAAGCCAAGGAGAGAGACCTGGAAGAGATCCTCCCCTCATGGTCTTCAGAAGGAGCAACCCTGTCAATACCTTAATTTTGGATTTCCTGCAACCATGAGACAATACATTTCTATTGTTTAAGTCACCCAGTTTCTGGTACTTTGTTGCAGTAGCCCTCACTGACTAATACACCATGAGGACTTGACTTTCTCCAGAAAATCTCCTCAAGAGGGCCAAATATCCCTTATAGTAGCCCAAATCCACTGTAAAATAACTCTTAAGAATTTTTACTTTTCTCTGAATAGATATAAGCGTGGCATAATAGACTGTGGAAGGAAAGTGAGCCTTAAGAGATAGTCTCCCTTAATCAGCATTACCATCCCCACCCTCTCATCACCCACTTGAACCAACTAGTCACCTGGTTTCTGCCCCAAATGGTCACAGATTTCCCTCCTTTTATACGCCGTGTAGATGTATGTCTCTGTAGTTGTTATCTGAAAGAGGTGGAAACTTCTTATAATGGTATGTGTCAGAGTTAGCAGAGAAGTCCCCCTCCCAGAGGAGGGGAAACAACAACTGGGACAGCTGTCACTGAACTTACTTTCCATTACTCCTTCTGTACCCACTTCCCCATTTCTGCAATTAACAGGGAATAAAGTGGGGGGCCGTTTATTGCCCACCTGTCCATACCTTTTGTTCAGTGTTCTACTGATTTCCATGAACTTTCCTCATATCCCATTAATTGACTCCCAAGGCCTTCATCCTTTCTATTTCAGAAGACAAATCTTGTCAGCAGCCCCCCACCCTTATGCCCTCCACACACTTCAGATAGGATGGTTTGGTGGCCTTATCTCCACTTCCTGCAGCTACCTCCTGTTGTTCTTTCATATTTTAGTCATCTGCTGTTCATTTGGATGTGTTTTGATTGATACCTACAACCACACATTTCGCCTTGAACATGACTTTGATGGAGTGTTGGCTGTGTAAGCATAGTCTCCTGGTACATAATTTTGCCCTTGATCATTATTTGTAACTCCCTATGTATCATGGCCTTACTTGGTCTCTTGATTTACAGATATGGTGATTACATCCTTTTGTAATTAAAATCTTTGGTGGGATATATTAATCTCATCACCAGTGATTCCTTCTAAAGTAAATGTGTAATAAATAATCACTTTGATACTATTAGTCACTTCTGTATATTGTTCTTCTTAAGTTTTCCTCAACATCAGATGATCTGTGTATAATTTCCATTATATTTCTTTTTCCTGCCCTATGAAAGCTATGACAAGCAATATTTTATAGTGTGTGTGTGTGTGTGTGTGTGTGTGTGTGTGTGTGTGTGTTTTAATTGCATAGCTATCATTTGGTCTAGAAATGGGTGTTGTAACGAGGAGCAGAATTTATCTGGCAGGAGGGTGACTTTGGATAGACAACCTAATTTACTAAAATATGCTAATACTTCCTGCCCATCTTCCATACCCTGACCCCTGGCAACCACCAATCTGTTCTACTTTTTATAATTTAGTCATTTCTAACTTCTATTACAAATGGAATCTTGAAGTAACCTTTTGGGATTGGCATTTTTTACTCAACATAATTCTCTGAAAATTCTGCCAAGTTGTTGCATGTATCAATAGTTTGTTCCCTTTTATTGGTGAGTAATATTCTGTGGTATGGATATAGTACAGATTGTTTAACCATTCACTCTTTGAATGATATCTGGGTTATTTCCAGTTTTGAGTTATTATGAATAAAGCTGCTATGAACATTAATGTACAGATTTGCATTACAGCATACCCGAGTTTTGTTTTATTCATGTATGATGAGGCCAACAGGTCAGGAGACATTGCCATTGAAATGATAGTTTATTACTCACAGTTCCCAAGAGGAAGAGAGCATCCCATGCCATGCAGGGTCACATAAGAGAACACTAAGGTCAGTGGAAGGCAGAGAGAAAGTGCAGGGGAACTGCAGGAAGGCCTTTATGGTAGTTTTCAAGGGAAGGGTAGCTTAAGCAACAGAACAAGGTTAGGATTGGGTAATTTGAATAATTTCAGTGAGCTCTAGGGTACAAAGGCTGCCTGATGCCTGGCCCTGGGGTGATTAGGGCAGGGGAATATTGTCTCAGAAATGTAAGAGCTGCCATGAAGCAGGCAGCCAAATTGGGGATTTGGCTTTTGGATTAATTCCTTTGCATATGAAAGGCAGGCTCCAGGGAGAGTGCTTTGGTCTCTGGAGAAATCTACAAACCATTAACCAACCACTGGAGGGGCAGTCCATCACTAGTCAGCAAGGCCCCAGATGTCAAAACATCAGACACACTGAACACTGGGGTGCATGTATCTTTTTGAATTATGTTTTTCTCTGGGTATATGCCCAGTAGTGGAATTGCTGGGTCATATGGTAATTCTATTTTTAGTTTTTTAATGAACCTCCATACTGTTCTCCATAGAGACTGTCATACAGAGTGAAGTAAGTCAGAATGAGAAAAATCAATATTGTATATTAATGCATATATGTGGAATCTAGAAAAATGGTACAGGTGAACTGGTTTGCAGGGCAGAAATAGAGACACAGATGTAGAGAACAAACGTCTGGACACCAAGGGGGGAAAGTGGGTGTGTGTGGGGGTTGGGGGGTTGTGTGTGATGAATTGGGAGACTGGGATTGACATGTATACACTAATATGTATACAATAGATAACTAATAAGAACCTGCTGTATACAAAATAAATAAAAATTTTAAAAAACAAAACACCCCCCATCAAACACAGAAAGTAGGAAACATGGTTAATACAAAGTTTTTGTGTGAACTTAAGTTCTCATTTCTCTTCATTGGATGCCCAGGACTGCAATTGCTGGATCATATGGTACTTGCCTGTTTAGGTTTGTGAGAAACTGTCAAACTACTTCCAGAGAGGCTGAACAATTTTACATTACCGCCAGCTATGTAGGGATGATTCAGTTTCTCCAAACCTGTAGGTTTCAAGAAGTGTATTGTTAAATGGGTTATTAACATTTCAGGCTTTTAGGTAAGTCACTATAATGTGTTTTTTATTGGTGAGCACAATCCGCAGTACACTGAGCTGGGAACTATGAAAGATCCAAAGATGAACAGGATTATGACTTTGCTCCAGGAGTCTTCATTTGCCAGTGGAAGCAAACCTATAAGTGATGAACATGAAAGAGTAAAAATAGGTGATAGGGCTTCCCTGGTGGTGCAGTGGTTGAGAGTCCGCCTGCCGATGCAGGGGACACGGGTTCATGCCCCGGTCCGGGAGGATCCCACATGCCGCGGAGCGTCTGGGCTTGTGAGCCATGGCCGCTGAGCCTGCACATCCGGAGTCTGTGCTCTGCAACGGGAGAGGTCACAACAGTGAGAGGCCCGCGTACCGCAAAAAAAAAAAAAAAGCAACAATATAATAAAAAAAAAAAAAATAGGTGGTACAAGGAGGTTCAGCCAATGTGCAGTGTAGGTGTGGTGGAGGGGACCATTAATTCTGGGAGTGTCGATGGGAGGCCTGATGTAGGTAGTAATTTCTGAGCAGTCATCAAAGTGTGAGTATGATTGAAAAAGTTGAGAAAAAAAAAGTAGGAAAGCCATCCAGCATTAAAAATATTCTGTGTGCTGGTAGCACCAGGAATGCTCTGATGGGATGAGAGCACAAGGAGTATGGAGGGAGGGACCGAGCATTTAAAGTTAGAAACACACCTGAAGAAAGGTCACGAGCAAACTCAAATGACCCAAGTAGGAGCTGGACCTCGTTTGGTAGCTAATGAGACATCACTGAATTTGGAGAGGATGGAAACAATTTGATCTGCATTTTAAGATATTATCAAAGTTATATTCAAACATTGTGAGCTCAAAAGCAGACAAGTTTGAGGAGAAGCTATTGTGATAGCTATGGGGAGAGACGCTGAGAACATTGTGGTACTTTCTTTCACTTTTTTAAAACGAACAAATAATGCATATTCCTTGCAAGTATATCAGAAAATAATGGGAAGGAAGCAACAATAATTATTCATAATCTCCTTACTCAGGGATAGCCATAATGAACATTTTGTTACATTTTTTAAAGATTTGTTCATAATCTGAATCTGTATGTATGTGATAATGTGTAATTTTGAGCAGATATTAGACATGTTATATATAATGTTTATTTTTCTGTCTATAATATAGTATGTCATCTTTTTTAGGTTTATAAATGTACTTATTCAGGATCACTTGAAATTATTCCCGTTGGATGGAAATACCACAACTTAATCAACCCCTCCTAACTGAAGAATATTTAGGTGGTTTTGTTTTATTTGATTTTGCTTGATTTTTTGCTATTTCTAACAGTGTTCATTTTATTCAAGCACTTTGAAGATTTGGAATCAAATATAAGATTCAGTGTCTATGGTTTCTCTCTCTTGCCCATGTCCATGGAAAAAGAGTAGAGCCTCCAGATAAGATGTCTTGAGATGCTCAACACTACCTTGTGCTGGTATCAACCATCAGGTTGCCCTGACACACCTCGCAAATGCTGAAGATAGCAGGGCTTAAGTTGAATTAGAGAGCAATAAGCTTGTGATTTTCTAGCTGCTACGAGGTTTACTCAAGGTCTTTTACCCCATGTTGACTTCCCAAAACTGAACTATGCATTAAATTATCCAGAAATCTTTTTACAAATGAAGATGCTAAAGGCCAACCATACAAAAATTGTGATTCAGTAGGTCTGGAATGGAGTCAGGAAACTATATTATTTTTACCCTTCCCCAGGTAACTTGTCTATATGACCAAGGTAAAAACTGTGGTTCTGTACCTTTCTTTCTACTCTTGTACTGGCACAACTTCCTCTACTGGCTATGAGTTTGCTAAAGGGATGGTATATCATGTTAAGGTGAGGCTGAGTGATGGTGGCTTGATGTGTTCTTTTATGGGAGGTTTGATACCTTCAACTGACAGGGAACCAGACTCCCGCCTACAACTGGCAGGTTTTGGGCAGAGATAGTTTTGAGAAGAGAAGTTTTTGTGAAAGCCTTTAAATTGGGAACTGGGCTACAATGGATCTCCTACCAGGTGTTGATCTTCTGTTTTCCAAAATTATTTACTGATCTTTCTAATTGGGTGATGAAGCCTTCGATATTCCTCCTTCTTGAGGAAGTAAAAATGGACATCTGGGTATACATGACCATCTCCTTTCTGAGCCCATATTTTATACAGCTGGGGTTGATACTGTGATCTTGAAGGAAGACAAGAAGAAAGCACCTCAAAAGGGACAAAGGCGCACAGACAGGAAGTCTCAGGTTGCTGAGCACAGATTTTGCCTACTGGGTTATCTTCCTTGGGGAAGACTCTCAGGTGCTGTACAAAGGACATTGTCCTGAAGAAGTGTGACCTCACACCATCAGTAGAGGTTGTGCCATCACTGGACACTGGTCAGAGAGCTAGAGTGTGTGCCTTCTCGCCATGCCTGGCCTCTTCAGTCATCCCTGCCAACCTAGAGTAGAGATGCGTCCTCCTCACTCATGTCTCTTGTCCATGCTCCCATTAGGACCAAGGTATTTTGCAGATATCTCTATATTCAATCTTGCTGCATCCATTGCAGCCCTGCTTTGCCTTCCTCCTGGGGTCTGTATGAAAATCTGACCTAGGCTGCCCCCTTTCCCTAATTCTGCTTCACTTGCCTGAGGAAACGTCTCCTCCTCTATGCCCCCAAATCAGCTCCAATCTTTTGCCAGTTCCATCACAGATCTGACATTTTCTTCTGTGTGCAAAAAGGAGAAAAAAGTTGCAGCTCCAGCCACATGGTTCTCCTTCAACCTCAAGTAAGTTGCTTGGCATAGGTTATTTTTCCCAGTCTCCAAAGAAAAATGCTAGCATTTTACTAACACTTACTGACACCTTTAGAGCATCAGATTAAAATAAAATGGTTAATTACACTTTAAAGAATGGAGCAAGATTTGCAGCATCAATATTCATCTCACAAAATCTGTGTGTCAATAATGTGGCCTAACAAAAACTGAAGTTATTACGAAAAAGGATGTTGTTACAAGAGAGGATCGATATGTCCTGTGTGGGAAATCAACACTGTGACTTCATCTCATCATTTATAATGTATTAGCTAAACGGTCTAAACTGTCTCAATGAGGAGAGATGCCTTGAGTTCTCTGCTTGAGAATTTGAAGTGGTGTAAATAATGATAGCAACATTCATTTATTACCTACTGTTTTTGTACAGGTATTCTGCTTAAGTCACTCTCATTTAACTCCATAGCATCTCTGGAAGGGAAATCATAACACCCCCATTTTACAGTTGACAAGATCTCAAAGAGAACCAGTAGTCAAAGTCAACACTAATCAGAAGATGTTCCCTGGGGTCTCTGTATTTGCCCAGTGCACCCCTCCTCCACCCCCAGAGTCCCTGTGGTTCAGTCATTTACACAGGCTTCTGGAGGTATGTACTCAGTGTGACTGCAGCTCTGCTGGTTTTTTCTTATCCTTCTCTTCTTTGTGCAACGTGAGATGGCAATGTCGGGCCATCAGCTCCCCTAGACTTGATTATCATGGCTGTTTTTGGTGGTTGTTGGAAAGGTGCATACAGGTCTTTTCTTATTTAAAATAAGAAAAGACCAAAATAGACAATGAGGGACAAAGGTTGATTTGACAGATCTGAGCACCCAGAAAAGGATGTGTGTTTACAGAGTAAAATTGAGCAAATCAAGCCAGGATGGTTTTATCCTCAGCACTTAACCTGCTGTATTTTAAGAGGTCAAGCACTCTTTTCAACTAAATCAAACACAGAGAAGCATCTTAATAGCATTTTAAAGATATGTAAAAACAAACTATAAAGAAACAAAATTTACTTCCTCTCTTTCCATCAATGTTTTGGCGTATGATTTGACAGAGAAAGTGTGAGGGAGGGAGGGAGAGCAAGCAAGCCAGGTAGCAAGATAGATGGAAATGGAAACATTTCATAAAATAGAGATCATAGTTATACACAACTATCTTTTTTTCTCAGTTATTAGTATTTTCCCACATCATCATCCTTAGGAAACATGTTTTTAATAAACTAATACTATTCCATTGTATGAGCAAACAACTAATTTAATGCTTGCCCTATTTGGGGGCATTTACATTATTTCAAGCCTTTTTCTCCCTTTTCTATTATAAATAACACTTCAATGGACGTCCTTGAATACGTATCCTTATCCACATTTCAAACTATTTCCTTATAATAAAATCCTAGGCATATAATTATAGCTTGTTTTTTTTCACAGCTCTTGATATATGTTATAAAATGGTTTTCCAAGAATTTGGTACTGATAAATACTACAAGCAGTGTTTAAGAATGACTGACTTAGATATTTTTATTTCAAAATATTGACAAGTGTGAAAAACATTATATAGTAGTTTTACATTTTGTTTCTTTAATTACTAAGATTGAACACTGTCCTTGTGTTTAATTAGCAATTATGTCTCTTTTGTAAATTATCTGTTCATGTCTCAAGTCACTTTTATTACTAGATTTTCCTCCCATTGAGTTTTTGGCTATCAATTTCTTTTTGTAATTTTTTTGCCAATTTATAATTTGTCTTTCAATTTTATTTAATAGAAAATTTCAGGTATATTAGAAAGCTAAATGTAGAATAAATGGAACTAAGAAAACTCTAGGTGAATTTTGAACTACTATTTAATGGTGGATAATTTTTTTTAAGTATAAACATAATAAAAGAAATAATGAAGAGGAAGATCAAATTGAATTGCAACCAAATGTAAACCATTTGCTTTTCAAAACAATTTCAAAATATAGTTTGTGATATACTATTATGGAACTGAACATAAAATATAATTACCGGGCTTCCCTGGTGGCGCAGTGGTTGAGAGTCCGCCTGCCGATGCAGGGGACATGGGTTCGTGCCCCGGTCCGGGAAGATCCCACATGCCGTGGCAGCGGCTGGGCCCGTGAGCCATGGCTGCTGAGCCTGCGCGTCCAGAGCTGTGCTCCGCAATGGGACAGGCCACAGCAGTGAGAGGCCCACATATCGCAAAAAAAAAAAAAAAAAAAAAATATATAATTACCATTTTTTAAAGACATATACATAATGTCGAATTATTTTCTAAATTAGTTATACCAGTTTATAGTCTCATTTCCCAGGAAACAATTGTGATAGTGAATCAATTACATATTTAAGAATGCTCATGGCAATGTGATTTGCAATAGTCAAAAACTGAAGAAAAACTGTTTCCCATATCCATTAAACAGGGGAATGGAGAAATCATACATTTTCATCTGCTGGGACCATCTAGAGTAGTGACAATGAATGAGCTGGAACTGCACGCATCACCATGTGTGAATCCCATAAACACAATGGAAATCAAAAGAAAGTAAGACACACAGAATACAGACAGTATGATTATATTTATATAAAGTTCACGCACAAGTAAACGGTAAACTGCTGGGGACAGATATAGATGTCATCAAACTATAAAGAAAAGCCCCCAAAATGCTAAACACAAAACACTTTTGTTTAGATTACTGCTTTTCCACCCTGGCTGCACGTTAAAAGTAATTGGGGAGCTTTTAAAAAATATGTTGATGCCCAGGACCCAGCCCAGAACAATTAAATTAGAATCCCTCTATTCAATGGCTTAGCTAAGAGTTACAGTAAACAAATACTTAGTGCATCGTTGAGGAAATTAGGGTCATCCTTTCTCAGTACCTCAAGGTCTTTGCTTCTGCAATTATTCCCTCTCTCTCCTGCAGCATTAACTTCTTCCTCACTACTGGGTTACTCTCTTTGGCATGTGCACGTGCCTTAATATTAGCTATTTTAAAAGAAACAATAAAACAAAGAAATAAAAAAACAGTCCCTTGACATTATGTCTTGCTCCTTTCGTCTACTAACCTGTTTTTTTCTCTGCTTTTATAGCCACTGCCCTGGAAACAATTATCTACACCTCCTCTTTCTACTTCTTTATTCCCAAGTTCTCTCTGCCCACTTTACCCAGGCTTGCATCCCCAGAGCTGCCCCCAAACAGCTTTCATTAAGATCAGCAGCAATAACCGTCATCCTATCAAACCCCTATAGTTGATTCTTTGACTTCATCATGTTCAACCCTCCTGCCTCACCGTCATTCCTTTGTGCTGGGTTCCTCTTTCTCCTCCAGACCTTGAAATATTGACTTACACCCATGGCTTAGTGCTTGGCCCTGTTCTTTAATTATTCTCTTTCCTTATATCAGCTCATCCTGTCCCATGCCTTTAAGTATCATCTACATGTTATTGGCACTCAATCGTTTATCTTCAACTTTGTTCTGTCCTCTAAACTTGGACTAAAATATCCAACTGTCTATTCTACATATTTACCTGTGCAAACTAGTATTTCATTTCACCCCCAAACTAATTTCTACCATTCACCCAGTTGTTTAGAATGAAAAACAGAGACATTTAATTTATCAGCAAATATTCTTAGATAGGCCTTCAAATTATGAAATGAATGCATCACTTCCACCATATCTACTTCCACTCCCTTAATGTAAGACATTTCTGAGCTAATGCAGCAGTCTGCTAACTGTTCTGTTTCCACTCTTTATTCCCTTACAGTCTTCCTAAAGCAGCTTGATCCTTTTAAAATGTATATCAAATTCTGTGTCTCTCTTTTTAAAACCCCTCAATAGTGTCCCATGGCTGAGCTCTTCACTGTGGGCTAGGAAGACACACAAGATCTAGCCACTGGTCAGGCCTCCAATATCATTTCTTATCACTCTCACCTTGGCAGTGAGACTTTAGTCCCATTCCTGTTCTTCCATCCCTTGGAAATGCCTGGTCCCTTCAGAATCAATATGTGTGTGCCAGCCCTTCCTTCTGCGTGGAATCCTTTCCCTTTAGATCCTGCCTTAGCGGCCTCCTTCCCAGAGGGCCTTTACTCATCATTCCAACTCATAGAGTGTCTGCTCTGACTCACCCCTACACATGCTCTCCATCACATTAACTTGTTTCCTAGCTTAAAATATGACTATATGAGATTATTTATTTGGGCGTATGTATAGTCTCTTCCCTACCTCAATAGAATACCAGATCCAAAAATGTGGGGACTTTGTCTCAATCTCTGCTGTATCCTTAGTATTTAGAGCAGTGCCTGATAATTAGAAGGGTCACAATAAATATTTGGAATGGATAAACAAATAATACATCAAACCAAACTTTCTACTTTTTAATGTTGTATTTGAGTGTCTGTGTTTTATACTTAGGCTGGATAAGATTTTTCAATTTTATTTGAATACCTTATCATCACGTTATTGAAAATGTCACAGTTCAAATCCTGAATATTAAATATTTGATTAGCTCCAATTTTATTCCTTCATAGAAAAAACTTAACTAAGGAAATATTCATAAAACAATTTCTCCCATTTCTGAGGCCACACCTCTTAACTCGAAGTACACCTGCTTATACATTTTGCTGCTTCTGGTTTTTACCACAAACCCCGTCCTATGTATTTCCTGCCACACAGATGTTCACAATTTACTTGTCACCCTTGCTACACTCACAATTTTCTACTTGCCGCAAATGTTACTGTTTTTCTTCATCATCCTTCATGGCTCTATATAAACATGCATTTTCTTAGCATCTCTCTATGATCTGGAAGTAGGGGCACATTAGCAGAAGCATTTTTGTTTCTCTCTTATCTGACTTCCCAGGCTTTGCCAGTGTGGACCCGTCTTTTGAAAGAAAGCTTAGGAGGTTAATATTGACAATTTGCACAAAATGGCCTGGAGACAATGTGAGATATTTCACTAGCTGTAATTCTGGGCTCAATCAAGATCTTAATTAACAGCATTGTTCTTATTTATTATACAATCGTCATTATGCGGTGTTACACTGATTATACATTATACATGTGCTGTTCTTCGGGTGAACAGTTCACTTGAGTATAACGAGGAAAATACAAAATGTTATTTTAAAATATAACTGTACCTAATTTAAATGTTCCTGAAGTGAATTTAATGGCAGTTTTGTGCTGTTCTTAAGAGAAAGGATTTACACCTACACTGTAAATTATAAAGCAAGCTGCAGTGTTCTTAACGCCCACTTCATGCTGTTTCTGTTAAGAATTCCCAGAAGGGCCTCTTAGAATATACTAGCGATTAAGTGAATTACAGTACATTCTAAAGGATTTTATAATACCACAGAGAAATAAAAATAAAACACAAAACATATATTTAAATGGTAAAAAAATGTTATTTCAAAAATTAGGATGTATCTGATGGTTCATTTTTCTTATTAACATAGGATTTCTGCCCCCACTCCCTACTGAGTGCTTCAAAAGGCAACATTTAATGATGCAAACTGTCTTTTTCTGGGTGGCTGAATACAAAATGTCAAAAGACCAAATGTCACCCTTGATTCAAGTATTGTGATATTTGCAAAAAAAGAAATTAGTGACAGTCTAAAAAATTATTATATTACCATGAAAGTAAAAATATTACTGCAACAAATTACAAAAGAAGAGATATATTATCCTTGCTCTTTGTATTTTAAATAAACTAGACATGAGATAGAGTAAAGCTTCACAGTCAATTACAGAATCATAGGAAAAGAGTCATTCCTCTGAAATCATCCTCATTCATTCCTGGCCTGCAGATCTTTGCCCAAATATTGAAGTCCTGCTCATCTTTCAAAGCCACGAGCAATGAAACTATAGACCCATTGCCCACCAAATTGATGTCTTCCTGGATTTACCCTTTGGAATGCTCTCTTTCTCTTTTCTCTCCATCCCCCCATCTCCATTTTTAGACAGAATGCCAAAAGAGAGGGAGATAACACCTCCCTCTCTTTTGGCATTCACCACAATGTTTCCATATTTTCCCTTATCTAATGGGATCCTTCAGGACAGAGACTATAGTTATTTATCTCCCTATTAAATTTGCCACCATAGGATTTGCTTGTAGTAGGTGCTCCCTGAAAAATTTAATTGAATGACAGTGATTTCATTACCATTAGCTATCAATAAAATGCCTCAGCACATTCAAGGAGTTCTATAACTCTTAACTACAGAGTTTTGCAACAAATTAAGCAATAATAGTTACTGAATGCCTTTTATGTTCAAGATACTAACACCTCTGGGAAAGGAAGGACATCAAATAAATTATGAAGTCTGTAGTCATCATGGGAAAAACTTGAAGGTATAGAGGAACAAAATTTGCCACCCCAGAATGTCTCTTAAATGCATAGGTTCCTCCTACTTCATTGTTTCCTCCATGCTATTTATTTGTTGACTAAACCAGGATGTTTGTCCCGTAGAGTTTCCCACAATCTGGATTTTCTGACTGTCTCTATAGTATTGTTTAATATGTTTTTGTTTCCTATACTTTCTGTAAATTAGGTAGTTAACTCTAGAAGCTTGACTAGAGTTGTATTTGAGATTTTAGCAAGAATAGTTCTTAGGTGGTATTCCAGCAGGGGCACATAATGTATGGTTTTTATTTTTAGTGTGTGATGTTAGTAGTCACTGATCTTCATAAACCAGAGCAAATATTTCATTAGAGGGGCTTCCCTGGTGGCACAGTGGTTGAGAGTCCGCCTGCTCGATGCAGGGGACACGGGTTCGTGCCCCGGTCCGGGAGGATCCCACATGCCGCGGAGTGGCTGGGCCCGTGAGCCATGGCCGCTGAGCCTGCGTGTTCGGAGCCTGTGCTCCGCAACGGGAGAGGCCAGAGCAGTGAGGCCCGCGTACCGCAAAAAAGAAATTTCATTAGAGTTTGCAAAATATTAATAGTGTAATTTTATTATTAGTTGAAATAATTATCTAAAGAAAAACTTCCTGTATTTACTATTTGGTTCTAGGAAAGGCAGGAAAAATATTTAAGTTTTTCTTTATATTTCTTAGTTATCAAAATAACAATTTAATCCCATAGCATTTTTCAAAGATAACCTATTCTTTTCTTAGTACCATTATAAATTCATAGATTTAAGCATATTGGATATGCATCCATTGGATATGCATATTGGATATGCATCAATGCATATGCATCAATGCATCACAGTTATTATTTTACTAATACTCAAATGTCCTCTCTTTGGCAAGTGGAAACTTCTTCAGTTGGCTTCTGAATATTTTTGACATGATTACAGTAGACGTCTTGCTTTCTCTTGTAACACAATTGTGATGCTGTGATTTATAATAAGAAATATACATTTGGTCTTCGTCCTATTTCTGTCACGGAGCTCCTAAAACCCTTGAAATTTCCTAAGTGATGAGAGCTATTAAGATGTCTTTTGTTATGTTAATGAGGTTATTTTTGGAATGCGCCTTGGTCACAGGTCACCTAAGGATAGGGGCTGGTCACCAGAGGAAACAGCAATGTGATTAGGGGGTTGAAACTTTCAGTCTCGCCCCATGGCCTCCAGAGAGGGTAAAGGGGCTGGAGATAAAGTTCAATTACCAATGGTCAGTGGTTTAATCAATCATGCCTGTGTAATGGAGCCTCCATAAAAACCCAAAAGGAGGGTGTTCAGAGAACATCTGGGTTTGTGAGTACGTGGAGGTGCTGGGGGAGTGGCCCACTTGGAGAGGGCATGGAAGTTCCACACCCTTTCCCCAAACCTTGCCTTATGCATCTCCTCCACCTGGCTGTTCCTGAGTTATATCCTTTTATAATAAATCAGTAATCTAGTAAGTAAAATGTTTCTCTGAATTCTATGAGCCACTCTAGCAAATTAACCAGGAGCGGGGTCATTGGAACCTCTGATAGTAGGTTGGTCAGAAGCACAGGAGACAAACTGGACTTGTGATTAGTGTCTGAAGTTGGGGATGGGGGCAGTCTTATAGGACTGATATTTTAACTCTTGAAATCTGATTCTATCTTCAGGTAGATGGCATCAGAATTGAGTTGAATTATAGGATACCCAGTTGGTGTGGGAGAATTGTGTGGTAATGTGGGTAACCCTCTGATACACACATGTTGGAATGGGGTACAGAATTTTTAACAATGTTTCAGGAATCAGTCATTTCTCTAAAAGAGACAGCCATTTCTCCATGAAAAACAGGGCTATTTGGCTGCTTTGTTCACTGCTGTATCTCCAGTACCTAGAACAGTGCCTGGCAAATATTGGTGTCACTAGAAATTACTTGACTTATATATATTTAAAAGTTAAAATGAAAGTTAAAAGACAAAAAGTAAAAATCAATTCGGATTTCTGCTTTCTGCCAACATGGAATTACAGGGAGAGGATTTATCCTCCCACCTGAAATTACTAAAACAGAAACACAACTAAAATGGGCAAAATATATAAAACAATGATTCTTGAAACATTGGACAATAGACCATGAGGCACACTGATCCCTAAGAGACAGTAAGCAAACTAGGTGAGCCCTCTGATTGCCTTAGCTTACTGTTTTAAGAAAATTTCCAGGACACTGCACAGGGTTGGAGACCCAAGAGGAGCATGACAACCTCTCTTTGTTGAGGGGCCTGAGTTGGAGGTTTGAGGAGGTAAAGGTGGCTAGAGTCCATAAGGCAGAGTGTCAGAGAAGAGGCAGAGAGGAGATATTGACCCCAAATGACACAGATGGCAGAAATAGTAGACAAAGACATTAAAATCATTATATAATTGAATACCAGACATTCAAGGAGCTAGAGAAAAAATTCAATAGGCTAAGTAGAGAAATAAAAGATATAAAAATAGATACACATCAATCTTCTGGAGATGCAAATGACAATATTTGAGATGAAAAATACACTGAATGGAATTAGTGGCAGATTATACATTGCAGAAAAAAAAAATTACTGACCATGAATGCATAAGGTTAGAAAGCATTCAAATAAAACAGGTAGGGAAAACAAACATACAAAAGTGAACAGAGCATCCTATAAATCAGCGAAGTACAGGGGAAATTAAAACAGCCCTCCATACATGTAATTGTAGTCTCTGAAGGAAGGGGATGAAACAGAAAATATATTTGAAGAAATAATGGCTGAAGTATTTACAAAGTTGATAAAATTAAAAACACAGATTCAAGAAGCTCAACCAAACCCAAGAACAAGAAACCTGAAGAAAAATCATAGTAATCAAATTGATTAAAAATAGCAATTATAAAAATGAAAGCAGCTGGAGAAGACACATTTAGAAGAACAAATATGATGGAGACAGCAAATATCTCATCAAAAACAGTACAAGCTAGAAGATAGTCAAGCAACATCTTTAAAGTACAGAAAATAAAAACTGACAACATAGAACTCCTAACCAAGCAAAAATATTTTTCAGAAATGAAGGCAATATACTTTTTCAGACATACAAAAGGTAAAAGAATTCATCTAGCAGACTCACACTACAAGAAATGTTAAAGGAAGTTCATCAAGCAAAAGAAAATCACTCCGGATGGGGATCTGGATATACACAAAGAATGAATAGCATCAAAAATAGTAAAATATAATTCAATTTTAAGCAAAAGTAATAACAAAGTACTATGGAGTTTATAACATATGTAGAAGTTATATGCATGACAACAACAATACAAATGCTGGGAGGAGAGAAATCGAGGATATTGCTGTAAGGTTCTTATAATATATGTGAGGCAATATAATATCACTTGAGGATAAATTGTGACAAGTTAAAGATGCATTCTATGAACCCTAAGGCAATGAGTAAAATAACAACAGTTACTGTTATAAGTAAGCAGAGGTATAAAATAAAATTATAAAAATTACTTAATCCAGAGAAAGTAGTAAAAGAAAAGTGAACAAAGAGCAGAATAGATAAATAGAAAACGAATAGCAAGATAGAATTAAACCCTTACCACATATCTTATAAATGGTCTAAATATCCAAGTAAAAGGCATAGATCACCATATTGGATTAAAAATAGATAAATAAAACATGAGTCAACTACAGGCATACTTTGGAGATATTGCAGGTTTGGTTCAAGACCACCTCAGTAAAGCGGATATCGCAATAAAGCAAGTCACGTGAAATTTTTGGTTTCCCGGTGCAAATTAAACTATGTTCACATTATACTGTAGTCTATTAAGTCTGCAATAACATTATGTCTAAAAACAATGTACACACCTTAATTAAAAAATACTTTATTGCTGAAAGAAACCATCAGCTGACAATGCAGCGTTGCCACAGACCTTCAATTTGTAAAAAAGTTTTCCTTTTAAGCTGCTCCTAGTTTGCTTAGACAGTTTTTGTGAAGCCAGAAATTTAATTGTTTGATCCAATAAAATGGGGTTGCTGAAGATCCTCCCCAGTTGATAATGTTAATAATCGATATGTCAATTCTAGCTCTGCATTCCAGAATCTTGGACTCAAAGGCCCATTCGTTCTCCCTTGTCAAGTCTCAGAGCTATTAACTCATTTGAAAAAAGTACTGAGCATGCACTGCGTTTGGCACCATGCTGGGCACTGGCGATATCACAGTGAACAAGATAGACCTGCATCAGATGAACTCATTTTGACTTAAGTGCACAGGGCCGAAACGTACAGCCGAGCAACACTTAGTGATGAATCAAGATGAGGATGGTGAGTACATTTTCTCACCTTACTAAATTTACAAGAGAAGCTAAGGACAGTCTAGCTAAGAAGTGATGCCCACATTACCCCAGGGACCTTCAGGTTCTAACTTTTTCTGTGCTTCTATAACTGACAGACACTCTGTGAATAAAATATGCTGTCTTTAGAAATGTTCATACAGTTAATCTGGACTTCTTCAAGCCCTGGAGGCCTATGAGTCATTCTGTCTCTTTGAGGCAACCTTGCATATTTCTGCTCTGCTTTGATCTCTTGGTTTAACTCTCAGAGCCAGTCTTATTGTCTCGTTTCCAAGTTCTTGGGGGCATCATTCTATAGCCCTCTGTATTCACAACCATCAGAGTTTGAGCTCTTTTTCTATTCCTTTATAAGAGTGGGTTTTGGCATTAATCTCTTTAAGAAAATGTCCCTGAAATGTATGATTTAACACATTCTAATATTTCTCTGTGTATCCAGCTACATAGCAATGATGGTGTTTCAACTCTCAGTCCTGTTAAAAGCTATTAGTGATGATTAGTAGAGGAGATATTGCTCCTGTGGCAGCTGTTTTTGGCCTATAGAAATAAGTAAGATTTAGGCAGTAAGTTTTATGGTGATGAAATGAGACATGAATACTATTCTTGAATCTTTTTTTTTTTTTTTTTTTTTTGCGGTACGCGGGCCTCTCACTGCTGTGGCCTCTCCCGTTGCGGAGCACAGGCTCCAGACGCGCAGGCTCAGCGGCCATGGCTCACGGGCCCAGCCGCTCCGCGGCACGTGGGATCCTCCCGGACCGGGGCACGAACCCGTGTCCCCTGCATCAGCAGGTGGACTCTCAACCACTGCGCCACCAGGGAAGCCCTCTTGAATCTTTTATAATTACCATCGTAGCTTTATTGAGACCCAGAATTTAAATGTTCTTTTAGCAAGAGCCAATTAAGTAGTACAGAGAACATGAAATTACGTTTTATTCCAGATAACCAAATAGATGCTTTCTGATTCTGTTTTTAGAGGATAGCTTTTAAAACAGATTTTTGGATTGGGAGTCTTGAAAGAGTCATTTGATTTAGCGTCTTGCCTCTACACATTTCTATGACCAACAACTAGCTTTAAAGATTCTAGAGATGGAGAATTCAGGACGTCCCTGTATATTGTTTTCAAGTTCAATTTCCTATATAGTGCTTTTGCCTTCAAGAACCTTACAGCCTTGTGGAGAAGACAAATATGTACACTCATAATTAAATACAGTGAAGCACATGTTAATACAAGGATGTAGCAACTGCTCTGAGAGCAAAGGGTCAGACAAAGTTTCACGAGGGAATCTTGGGGAAATGTGGAAAGCTTTATGAATTTGCAAGTACTCCATGCAAAGGGAGGTGTAAACCTCCCAATTTTAGCATATGAGCTTTAACACCTGTTTTTTCTATGTCATTAAGCTTGATGCTGCGGTGGGAAGAGACACTAATTTCCTCTCATCAACTTCTCTTTATAAAATTCCTTACGTGTATAGATGCATATATACCCATGCATGTTACAGAGAATAATTATAATGAATTTCTAGGTCTGTGCTGGAGAGGAAAAGAAAGGGGCTTATTTTCATCAACAGGCAATATTCAGCATGTCTCAAGTTTGAAGACTCAGCAGCTTATCAGTGTAACCAGGCCTAACTTAGCAAGAGTTGATTAAATGAACTCTGTCATCTGAGAGTTTCTTTGCTTTTCTTTCTATTTTTCGTCAAGCTCAGAGGTACAATTGTTTGATTCCCAAAGCACTGTGACAATGATTTCTATCTTAAAATGTCTGGGGTCTGCAGCCTTGATTTGTTTATTTATTGAAGCGTTGGGTATGGATAGGGCCATAGATTCCTTCTGAAATCATCCTAAAGGCTAAGAGACCACTTGTCCAATTGAATCTTTATGCTACATTTGAGTGTCCTAAGTGGCCCTTTTCTTGCAGTATAAATGGGATTGTCTAGCTATCAGAGGATACTGCTCTTTGGTACCTAAGTAATTAGACCAATAGGGAGGTTAACAGAGAATATACTTAAGTGTTTGGGAAATGACTCCCTCACAATCCTTTTTATCTAGTTGTCCAATATATTTTTTGGTGAGAAATAATGAATCATCTCTTTCTGACTTCATAGATTTCTTTCAATATTTGACTGAGTTCCCATTCTCATTTTCCCAGCTAGAGTTTTGTTGCCAGATACTGCTGCCTGACAGAAATCTATCCTTGCTTTTTCATAGAACCCCGCTTTGTTCATTCTGTCAATGTATGCAGCTAAAATCCACATTAATTCCCCAGGTTCCCTTATAATAAAGGGCGCTCATACAACACTGTCCTAATGACTAAGTGGAAGTCACCAGGAAACACTACTGGCCAGCTATTATTTTCTTGATAAGACAGGATAGATTCAGCTCACATGAGCCTTTTGTCCTTCACATTTTACCACTTCTTGTTTGGAGTAAAGGATTGATGACCAGTAGAAGGGAGTCACATCTGCAATCAAGGGAATTAAGCATATTCTAAAGAGAGTAGATCAGAAGTTACTGGAAGCCTCATTCCTCCATGACGTCCTTGAGCAGCCATGCCAGTGCTGGATTTCTTGGTCTATGCAAACAACAAATCACTGTTTGGTTGAGTTATCATGGTTGAGTTTATGTTACCTATAACTGAAGGCACTGCTAAACCGATTGACTAATTTTTCCTTTTCTTTGGACAGGCCATTTAATATTACAGAAAGAGAATCTTTGGCGTCAGACACACCTTGATTCAAGTTCCAATTCTGCCTCTTATTAACCATGTGATCCTGGACAAGTTATTTTACTGATGAGTTAGTTTTCTTATATGTACAAATCAAATGGTAGTACCTTGCTCTTAGAATTGTTACAATACTAAAAGAGATAGTATATATATACCAAGACATTTTAAAATAATGTATTCAATAAATGTCCTTTCTGGTGTCATCTCATTAAAACATTATTATTATCACCATAGATAAATATTTATGAATTCTGGAAGGAGGGAGGGAAGGAAGGAAAACAGTTATATTAAGATGATATTTGAGGGGAAAAGTGTCTACAGTGGAACTGCTCTAAAATATCCTCTTGCTGGATGACTGAGAAGGTCTTTTCTGTCATGGGGAATAGTTCTGATTAGTGCCCATCTTTGATGGTTTCCTGAAGGCAAATACCTGTAGGCGGTAACCTGTCCACCAACACAGGTGGAGGGAGAAACAGCACCATGTATCTCTGAGTTTGTTCCATACACTGCTACAGATGGCCAACAACAAAACAGAATGTTTTTCACAATTGTTGTCAATTACTTGTAAACAAGGATTTTATGGAATAGCTTATTGAGTTCAAACTGTGTCATTAATGCTAAATTTTATTATCGTGCCACCAAAATGAAAAAATATATTAATGGATTTGTTAACACCTTACCATTATCCAAAATCTGTGTCTATGAAGAATGCTATTGATAGTTCTCATTTCCTATGGGGAAGCCATCTGTCAGTGTCATATGACAGGATGGGATGCAGTTGTATTAGGCATAGCGCCTTTAATGATCTGATTAGGACTTGGAAACTCGTCTTGCAGATCATATTTGTAGAGTAACTATTACTGATGAATCAGATTCCAGTACAGTGTACATGTTACCCAGCCCAAGCTCACTCTGCTCACCGCACAACAGGCCAATAAATCGGGAGATGAGCTGTTGGGACAAAGAAGAACAGCTTTAATTGGAAAGCTAGCAGACTGAGAAGATGGCAGACTAGTGTCTCAAAAAAACCCATCTTGTCCCAGTCTGAATTCAGGCGCCTTTTATACAGAGGAGGGAGGAGGGAGGGGCCCACTGAGGCACTGACAAATGGCTGAGCAGGGCTGTTATAGGTTGTGTCCCCCCTGCCCCTATTACAACTCCCCACTGTCAGTGTCCATTCCACAATCTTGTGGGCAAAAGGGTGACTTCCTGCTGAACAGGGACACTGAGGGGATGATTGTGAAAGGGAATTGATCAGCTTTGGGTCGGGAATATTCCTTAACATTTTTAGTAATTTTTAGCAATACAGTTCTCTGTCTTTATCTACAACTATTTGAACCAGATGAAACTCCTTCTACAATGAACTTTTAACCTCAGTGCTTATTCTTTTTGAAGAGCAACCTTAACCCTTCTAAGTGTTCACAAACCCATTGCTCTCTAAGCCTCTCAGGAGTTGGGTCATTTTCTGATGACACTGGGGCTACTTTAACCCAAGTGTGATGTATCCATGGCTTTACTCCAGCTAACTTGACAGATAAGTGTGTGGTAAGTAATACCATATGTGGTCCTGTCCACCTTGTAGTCAGCTGTTGCTCAGGCCCTTGTTCTCTCCAGGTTTTAAGGAGGATTCAGTCTCCGGGCTGGAAAGGATATAAGGCTACCTCAGTTGGATAGGCAGACCTGCTGGAAACAAACTCATGAACAGAGGTTAGTATAGTGCCCAGAGTTTTAACATAACTGGCAACAGCAAGATCTTTCAGAGCATTTATAGATTCTCCCGTGTGGCAGACACCTGTAATGGCCTACCATATACTATTTCAAAGGGGCTTAATTTAAGCCTGTTTCTGGGAGTCACTCTGATCCGTAGCAGGGCAATTGGTAAGGGCTTTTCCCAAGTTAAATTAGTCTGTTGACATATTTTAGCAATGTTCTTTTTCAGTGTCTAATTCACTTTCTCACTTTTTTTCTGTTGATTGTGGTCTCCAGAATGAATGTAGCTTCCAATTAATTTTCAGTGCTTTAGACATTTGTTGGGTTATGCTACAGACGAAAGCAGGCCCATTATCACTTTGAAGGGAGTTAGGCAGTCCAAATCAGGGGAAAATTTCCTTAAGGAGGACTCTAACCACTTTGGAGGCTTTTTCTGTCCTGGTGGGATATGCATCCACCCATCCTGAAAAAGTGTCCACAAGTACTAGCAGGTATCTGAAATTTCCTGTGGCTCGAGGTATTTGAGTAAAGTCTATTTGCCAGTCCTTGGTGGGACAGGCTCCTCTGTGTTGAGTCCCCACCTGGGGAGGTGTGACAGCAGTCTTTGGGTTATTTTTAGCACAAATCATGCAACTTTGAGGGACTCACTGGATGGTCCTTTGTAGGTTAGGCCCCATTATATATTTTTGAATCCATTATGTGGTGGCATCTCTCCCATAATGGATACTATTATGAAAGTGCTGCAACACAGTGTCCAAGAGGGCCTCAAGAATCAAAACAATTCCTTGTGCACTACATTTCTAGGCAGGCAAGGTGTGATAGAGAGTGAATCCCCACTCTCTGGCCCCTTTCCTTGTCCTTTTCTGAATACATTGGCTGGTATTTTGACACGTCAATCTACAGGAGTCTAGAGGCTGTAAGAAAGAATGATTTTGTACTTCTCCTGAAACTCCTGTGACCATGATGGATTGAGATGTTTTCTGTGCCACCTTGGTGTTTACCACGGAGTATGTTGCACCCGTATCTATCAGAAAGTCAATCAACTTGTCCCCCACGGTCAAAGTTACCCAGGGCTCCTGTGGAGAAATTGGAATTGGATGCCTCAAGCCCAAGGGTGCCCCCAGGCATCTCCATTCATCATTAGAGTGTACCTCTCTTTCTACCATATGAGAGGCTCCCACCTTTCTTTTGTTGTTTTCTTTCTTATTTTTTAGCTTAGGGCAATGTTTTTTCCAATGCCCTTCCTCTTTATAGTAAACACGTTGTTCCTTCCCCAATGGCGGCTTACCTCTCTTCAGGTTAATTGCCTTCCAGGAATCCAATGCTGCTGCCAGAAAAGCTGTGTTCCATCTTGCATCCTCTTACTTCTGTCGTTGTTCCCGTTGTTGAACACTTTAAAAGCAACATCTATCAATTGAGAATGATTCACTCCAAATGCACCATCTAACTTTTGTAATTTTCTTCTTATATCTGGGATGCTTTGCCCAATGAAGGCCATATTTACCATTCTCATATTTTCGGGGGCCTCAGGGTCTGCATCAATGTAGTGCCTGTAAGCTTGATAAATTCTTTCTAGAAACTCTGATGGATCCTCTTTGGGTTTTTGGTGTATCTCCTGAATTTTGTTTAAGCTATTTTGCCTAGGTACTCCCTTTCAAAGACCCGCTAAGATATACTTCCTATAATGCTTTAGGAGTGGCATATCTCCATTATTAGGATCCCAGTCAGGATCAGCAATAGGAACTGCCAGATTTGCTTCTGGAGTTCCATCTGGATCTGCAAGATGAAGCTGGTGTGCTTCCTCTCTAGCCTTGTCAATGACAATCCTTCTTTCATCCCCCAGTAAGCGTCATATTCATAGAGTGTGAATGTCTGCACAAGAGGAATAGTGAGTGGCAAAGAAAGAAGTGAAAAATTCAGTCATGTGGAGGGAGTCCTCTCAGTATGTAGGGTTATGGTTTTTCTAATTAAACAGCTCTGAAGTTGAGAATGGCTTGTGCATCCATAGGAACCCAGCTGGTTGGCCATCTGCATTAAGGCCTCCTACAGGATATCAGTGCATGGGAAATTGCCCTGCTCCTGAAGTGGCTCCTTGTCCAAATTGGGTGCCCTGTCGGGTGTTAGATGGTGATACCAAACCAGGCCCATATGCCCCAGGGGTTAACGTAGAAACTTCTAATTGATTCCCATAAGTAGGGGAAACAGGAGGTGGTGAATATGTTGGTGGCATGGGGGTGGTCAGAACAACTGCTGGTGCAGCCTGCTCAGCCAGTGGGGGAGCCAGGTTGGCCGGAGGGGGGTTTAAGTTTTGAAATAACATGTCCTTGCTCTCACTTGCTCTGCTTCCCTCCTGTAGAACAGGTTTTCCCTTTATACTGCTGTACCATAGGCTACAGCTGTCTTCTTTTCCTCCTGATACAATATCGTAAATGCTTCTACATACAGAATCGCATTATTTTTACCTGCTCTTTCACAAAACAATTCTAATTGCAAGATTATATAATAATTAGTGAGCCATTCAAGGGCCATTGCTTTCCTGATCCTAACATATATTGGGAACACACTATTACAATAGAATGTCGTCTCTTCCTTAGTCGTAGGCCCACAGCTATATATTGACCATTTATTTAAGATACGCCCCAAAGGGCTTTCCTTAGGGACAGATGGGGGTATTTCCCATGTTTATAAGTTCAAGAACAACAAAAAACAAAAAGCACAAGCAAATTCCAATACCAAAAGCACAAACAGATTCTATCATACATGAATGCAGAACAAAAGCCAATGAACTGGTTGACAAGTCAAGTAGACTCCAGCAACAAGTCCCCTCTTCAACAGGGTACCCCAATCAAATGAACAAATTGGCTTTTCCCTTAAAGGAAAAAGCCCGAATTGAGAGGGGAAAATGTTCCTGGTTATACACACCACAATGACTTATCCTACTATATGGAGCCTGTTCGTTCCCAAATGTCAGTTCCTTGCTCCAACTGCCAAGCGCTGGGGCAGCCGGTGCTGCTTCAGGAATTTTGAAGGGAAGATCCTCAGGGCAAGTGGTCCCTGCAGGTGCTAGGGCCTTACCCAAAAATTCCCCAAGCAGAGCCTGCTGGTCACAGATAGCAAAGCTCCTGGCTGGCTTCGCCAAATTTGTTACCAGGTCGCACCTCGCTGTGCTCATCTCACGACAGGCCAATAAATTGGGAGACGAGTTGTTGGGTCAAGGAAGAATGACATTAATCGGAAAGCTAGCAGACAGAGAGGATGGCAGACTAATATCTCAGAAAAACCCATCTTGTCCCAGTCAGAATTTGGGCTCCTTTTATACAGAGGAGGGGAGGGGGAGGGACCTAGTGCAGTGCTGACCAATGGCTTAGCAGGACCACTAATTGTCCTTCATTGACAGTTGCTTGCTTGGGGGAGGGGCCCACTGTGGAACCAACCAATGGCTGAGCAAGACTGCTAGAGGTTGCACCTGCCCCTGCACTGTTGCATACAGACCCGCAAAAGAAACTGCAGTGAGGAGAATCTATTTTGGAGCTTCAGTAAAAATAATGAAAATACTTCATGCCTGCTCATTATTTTTCTTAGCAGTCTTTACCCTCCTGAATTGCAACAGAAATTCTTGCAGTTCTACAGAGTATTTTATTTTTGAAATGATTACATTTCTTTGCCACTTACGGTTTCTTTAATCTTTGATTAAATAGAGCATCCTGACAATACCATACTTTTTTTTTTTGGTATAAGGATACCTATAATGGAAATGTGAACTGAGTGCTGTTTTAAAGAGGAAAAGCTTAAAAGGGCCTCAGAGAAGAGGTGCGATTTAAAGCAGTTCTTTAAGATGAATAACACTCAGAGAATCTGAAAAGGCAAAATACAGGAAGAAATAAGGACATGTGCAGAGTCACAGAGCTATGATAGAGAAGGGCACGTTTAGAGAGTGGTGAGAAGTCGGATGTGATTGGGGTACAGAGGACAGATGGACGTGGAGAGACACGGGAGGGTGGGGGGTGGAAAGATAGGCCTAAAAAGATAAATTGGAGATAGATTATGTTACTGCAACTAATCATAACATCAGTGACAACTACCACCATTTATTTAGCACTTATTCTGCTAGGTATGATGAGTATCATATATAATTTAATATTCTTAAGCACTTCGTGAGGGTGTTATTAACATCTCCATTTGATGAGTGAGGAAGCTGAGCCATAGAAAAATTACTTCCCCAAGATCACACAGCTAGTAAGTGATGAAGTCGTAATTCAGCCCAGCTCTGTGGGATTCCAAAGCCCATTTCCTTAACTGCTTAGTATATTGTAGAGTATGCTGTGGAGATCCTTCTGGTCTGTACCAAGCTATTTGCATATTATCCTTCAGGCATGGAAAAATCAATGGAGGGCTTCAAGCAGGATAGTGATGTGGTATAGAGGACAGTGTGGCAGTCAAAGGGACAGGGGACAGTTTCATGAGCTATCTGTATCTATATATCTATATTTATATATATTATTATATATTCATATGTATACATTTCTATATACATCATATTCATATATATTCATCGATATCTATATATCTATATTCATATCTACTGTTTGGTGGTGAATAAGCTAGAGTAGATGGGGATAAACCCTTGATTTCTAAGGGAGACTGGTTGGATTATAGACCATTTAACCAAGAGAGAAAATACTATTGGAGAATCAAGATAAAAAGAAGAGATAATGAAATTCATTTTGTACAGCTGAGTTGGAAATTCTTATGTAGAACTAAGGACAGTTAGGGTTTGGATGTCTTTCTTTAAGCTCACTGACTTTCAGGCTCACACTATCCAGAATCATGAAAATGTTGATTGTTTTTCCCCAAGGTCTAAACCTGGTGTCTGAAGCGAGAGGAATGACAATGACCTTAAACATTATGATTGTCCACCTCTGAGATACATCAAGGGCCAGGGTTTTACGACTAGTGACACAGAACATGAAAAGGAATATGGGCTCCTGTCTCCCTCTGGTTCCAGGACTGGTGTAAGAGAGAACAGCGTTCTCCAGCCATGTCTTTCTCACTCTGTTAGCACACAGGCTCCCTGGGACATAGAGGCGGTAGGTCAATGACTCGCTTTAGAATCGGCAGAGGAGCTTTAAAACTTTCGCTCCTTGAGCCTGGACTTAATGGGTCCTGTGTATCAGAAGCAGGAATATATATTCTTAAAAAGTTCTACAAGTAGTAAAAATAGTAACTAACATTTCTAGTAAGTTGAGCACTTATGGCAGTCCTTTTCTAAGTGCTATAAGTGGATTCACATAATTAATCCTCCCTACAACCCTGGGAGATTTTTCTAAGAATCTAGACACTGGTGAGCTAGTTTGCTCTATCTCACCCATATCCACTTCTTTTTCTGCCATGGAAAGCATGGTAAAACGACCTTCTGAATATTGTTTGTATGTTTTTCTCATATACTTAGATTATGCTAACTGCTTAGTCATGATATACTTCTGATGGAAAATAACCACATAATGACAATAATCCATTGCCAATTTATGTTAGTGCTGCTGCCGTATGTGTATCTTTACCAACATATTCAATGAGAAACATTTATTCATGCCTGGTATGAACTGGACTGCATGCTAGGTGCTCAGGATACAAAAGTAAGGTAATACATGGCCTCTTTGCCCTGGAGGAACTGAACAAACAGATAATCTTTATTTCTCACTAGCTTTTATTCTCTTCCATAATTTTGTATCCCAAGGGGGTCTTTTTCTCCTGTGTCTCCCATGTGACAATCCCATCAGGAAAGGGTTTAAGGTGCTTTAACTACTAAATTAACCTTTTAAAATATACATCATTTTCCCACCACCCACATCATTGCAATTATGGTCTCTTCTTGGTTCCTGCCCCCAGCCTCAAGCCCCAAGACACCCCAAAGGGAAATTAGAAATTATAACAAGATGTAATAGGACCAAATTGGAAAAGCTAGATCAAATAGAGTTCTAAAAGACAAATACTGATGTCAGTCAAAGCCTTAATCAGGCCAAGTAGCTAAATCGGTGTGAGCAACTGAGAAGCAGCAGGATTATGTAAGGCAAAATCAAGAAATCAAGATCTAGAGGGGCACAGTGGACCAGACACACAAATATGGGAGACAGGCCTTGTAATCACCTAAGGGAGCCTGAGGATAGGGAATGATGGACAGGGGAAAATAACAAGGTCTTGACCCTTTCTCCGTTTGTGGCTTAATGCAGATATTCAGCTTTGATCAGAAACAGAAATTGGTGAGAAAAGGCCAAAATGCCAAATTATATGAAAAATACTTGGCAAAACAGGACATTTCAAATAAGAATGACCAAATGGCAAAAATCCCAAGTTGCCTCTCAATGCAAGGCAATTTTTGGCTTTGTCCTTAATTAATTCTCTGAAGTGTCAAATTGTTTTGAAGGTGTCATGGGGACAAGTAACTAGATTACTTTTTTATTATGTAAATGGGGATAGAATCCATAGAAGGGTGCCTTAAGGAGAATAGATTTCATCTTTATATAATGATAATAATAATCCTAATAAGATAGTTACATTTATTAATTTAAAATATTTATTAAATGCCTTCTATAGGCCAAGTCCTGTTCTAGGTATTAGGGATACGCAATTAATATGACAGACAAAAATGTCTTCTCTCATAAAGTTTACATTACATTCTAGTACTACAAGGCAGACAATAAACATAATAAATAAGTCACTTTTAGAATGTTTTGAAGGATGATAAGTGAGATGACAAAAAAATAAAGTAGGCGAAGGTGGGTGGGGACTGTTGAGAGCAAGGAGAGATTGTAATTAAAATAGAATAGTCCCTGGAGAGAGTGAGGAAGCAGCTGTTTAGATCACTGAAAGGAACTTCTCCCAATGGAAAGAACAGCCAATGAAAAGGACCTGAGGCAGAAGTATGTCTGGTGTGCTCAAAGATAAGAAAGGGGATCAATGTGGCTGGAGGAGAGATAGGGAGAGGGTGAGGAGAGGAGATTGGGAAACGGAAGGTGAGGGGAGGGGGCAGCTCATGGTGCTGTGTATTTCCAAGGAATTTGGATGGGATGGGGGAGATATTGGGATTTTCAAGCAGAGGAACAGTGTGATCCAACTTCTCTTTTAACACACTGGCTGTAAAAACAGCCAGTGGGAGGCAAGCATAATGGCAGGGAGACTGGATGAGAGTCCCTCAGTGTTTGCTAAACACCTGTCCCAATGCTGTGAACTTTGCATAAGACTGTGAGGTATGTGACTCCATTTTACTGCTGAGGAACCTGAGGCTTAGAGAAGTGAAGCCCCCTGTCCCATAGCTGGTAAGGTCTATAGAACTCTAAACACCATGTATTTAGGTGTTTTCCACACTGTGAATTCATAGAAACATTTATTTAATAAATATGCACCTGAATCCATGTGGATCAGCTGTGAGCAAGACAGACATGGTCCATGAAGGGCCTACTGGAGAAAGTTGACATTAGAACTCTTTCAAAGTAATAAATATACAATCATAAATGATGACTAATGCTCCAGAGGGAAATGCATGGTGTTATGAAAATGCATAAAACTTTAATTTAGGTGGAAAAGTCAGAAAGGAAAGAGCTTGCAATGAAAGTGACAATCAAGCTGAAACCTAATGGAGACAAAGGAGTTATTCAGGGAAAGAGGTGAGAGAAGATGGTTTCAGGAAGATGCATGGAAGCAGCAAAGAGACTAAACTGTGCAGAAACTAAGGAAGGCTGGTGATGTGCAGAGGAGGGGAGAGTGGTGAGAGATGAGGTAGAAACAGTAGGCAGAGGCCAGATCATGCAGGGTCGGGTTGGCCATAGTGTGGAGTTTGGATTTTATCCTAAATACAATGAGAAGTTCTGAGTATGTTTTAAAGAGGAAGTGACCTGATTTGATTTGGATTTTACAAGATCATTTGCAATTTGTGGAAGGTGAGTTTTTCACTCTTTAATATCTTCCTTTTCCTAGGGCCGTTTTTTGAGTCCTCGCAGACCCTGAAGCTAGGATAATAAAGTCAAGATGAGGAAGAGACAGAGGTACTTTTAGGAACAGTAAGAGAAAGGCCAACTTGACAATGGAGACAGTCTTCTAATTGATCTTCACCTGCCCTCTCCACTCCCATCCCCCAGGCGTATCTAGGTAGATTGGAACCCAATGGAACCAAGTGCACATCACTGCATATCAGGAAATGAGGAGAAAAAGATAAGAGACTGGGGGCTGGAAGAGCAGAGGTTAAAGGAAAGAGAAGGCATCCATGGGGGGTTGTTTTGTAATGAATGGGAGGGACGTGCCCCCAGAACAGACATGAAAAATAGACACAGAAGGACTCCAATTTACAGAGGAGCCATAGAAGAGGATGCGTTGGAAGAGTGGAGGGGCCATTCTGGTCTCCACAGCACTGTAGAGATGATCCAGATTGGAGGTTGTAGAAAACTAATTTGAATTGGAGGCATCTTGAGGAAATGACAACCACTATAACAAAAACAGCACTTACTGATAGTTTCCATGTGTCCAAAGCAATTTGCCTGTATTAACACATTAATCCCCGCAGCCACATTCAGGGGTAGGAACTATTACTCTTCCCACTTTACAGAGGAATTAAGGGAGGCACAGTGAGATTAGGGAACTTGCCCAAGTTCATTAAATTAGAAAGTGGCATTTATGTAAATGTCATGTTTTCTATTATCTTTGTACCGCTCGTATTGCAATTTTTCCCCCTCATTTTAGTTTCAGGATTACTGTCCATTAGTGGGCTGATTTTTCAAAATGCCACAGCTTCATTCACAGCAGAATCAGGACATGGTCAAATAATGTAAAATTGCAGAAACTGTGTCCTTCACAGCCTTCTCTGATTTGCCTCCACTCCACTTCAATCAGCTATGAGAACACTTTAGTAGGATTCCTCAGGGCTAATGACGAATTACTAATGTAATTGTTCATTCCTTTCAGTGACCAGTAATAGTTCTAGTGCCAGGCACATGGTACAACTCTTATAGATGATTTAGTTTTGATTAATGTTTCATCATGTTTTCAGGAAATGTATTTTAGTTTGTATATTTCCAAGGAACTGTACTCCTTAAGGTCAACTGGTGAAACCATAGAAGACAGCTGCCATGAAGATGGTCATTAGCGCATAGATCTGAAATCAAGAATAAGCTCTTTTCTCCCTTATTGAAGTAAGGTTTTCTGCATTGGTTGAATGCTTCCCCGAGTCACTGCAAAATGGAGCCACTTAATCAGTGTTTTGGAAATATTTGGAACATTCAAAAACAAAACATGTTACAAGAAGCATCAGCACTTAGAAAAAATAGTACATATTTAATTTTTATAATTATTATCCTTTTAATTTCTTTGTAATGATTTCTAATGTATTTGAACTCATAGCCAACTGATTATTTTTTATTAGGAATCTGTATACTTACACAGGCATTATTGTATTTACTATGGTTCTCTAATCATTGCGCTACCAACTGACGTAGCCTCTATTATATGCAAAATAAACTATGCTTGGCATGAAGGAAATAGAGACACAAATACAGCACATCTTTAAACATGGGGTCAGGGAGCAGTTATAACAACAAGTAGCTAGAATTCGAAACAAATGAAGTGATTCTTATAAAATAGGTTGAAGGAAAGGTCTGAGGGGCTGCAAAGAAGGTAGAGTTAAGAAAGATGGAATTTCCTGGAGGAGGTACCATTCATTAGAATCTTGAATAATGATCTGGATTTCAAGTGTACAATATCTGCAAATATTGTAGAAATATTTCTGAAAATTTGGCTATATGAACGTGGTTAAAAATCTAGTGGGTGGGGCTTCCCTGGTGGCGCAGTGGTTGAGAGTCAGCCTGCTCCATGCAGGGGACAACAGGTTTGTGCCCCGGTCCGGGAAGATCCCACATGCCGCAGAGCGGCTGGGCACGTGAGCCATGGCTGCTGAGCCTGCGCATCCGGAGCCTGTGCTCCGCAACGGGAGAGGCCACAACAGTGAGAGGCCTGCGTACTGCAAAAAAAAAAACAAAAAAAAATCTAGTGGGTGGTACAGCCACTTTGGGAGACAGTGTGCCAGTTTCGTGCATAACTAAATATACTCTTGCCACACCATCCAGCAATTGCACTGCTTGGCCATTACCCAAAGAATTGATAACTTATGTCCACACAAAAATCTGTACATGGATGTTTATAGCAGCTTTATTCACAATTGCCAAAACTTGGAAGCAGCCAAGATGTCCTATACTACGTGAATAGATAAATAAATGGTGGAACATCCAAAAATGGAATCTTATTCAACACTGAAAAGAAATGAGCTATCAAGCCTTGAAAATACATGGGGGAAACTTAAATGCATAGTACTAAGTGAAAGAAACAAATCTGAAAAAGCTGTATCATACTGTATGATTCCAACCATATGATATTGAGGAAAAGGTAAAACTATACAGACAGTAAAAAGATCAGTGGTCGCCAGGGGTGAGGAGAGGGATGAATAGGCATAGCACAGAGCGTTTTTTAGGGCAGTGAAAATATTCTTTATGATGCTATTATGTTGGATACATTATACATTTGTCCGAACCCATAGACTGTACAACACCAGGAGTAAACCATAACGTACACTACAGACTTTAGGTGATTATGATTTATCCATGTAAATTCATAAATTGTAGCAAATGTATCACTCGGCTGGGAAGTGCTGATAATGGGGAAGGCTGTACATATGTACCATTGGGGAATATACGGGAAATCTCTGTACCTGCCTCTCAATTTTACCGTGAACCTAAAACTGCTCTAAAAAATAAAGTTTCTTTTTTTTAGTTGCTTTTTGTTTTTGTTTTTTTTAATAAGAAAAATCTAGTAGGAAAGAAAAGACAAGGGGGAGTATTCAGGAAGGGACAAATGGGAACAGTTCTAGACAGAGAGATCATTTCCCTGCATCCTTTTAGTAAGAACATAAACCTAGAATGAGACTGTAAAGAAGACTTAGTTGAAATACACATTGTGACTGTCACAAAGTGAAGAAACAATTGGCTATGGCTTGACACATTTAAGAAGTGTGATATTAGTAAGGATTTGTGAACATAATTTAGAAGATGTGATTATTTTCTTTCTTTGTCTCAGGGAATGGCTGTACTATCCATTAAGCTGGGCAAGTCAGTTTCCTAGAAACTGTCCTTGGCATGTCATGAGTTCTGTTGACATTATGTTCTAGTACTGGGAAGCAGTCCATTTCTCCACATCTCCATGACTTCTAGTCTTTTTCACACTGGATTCTTAAAATTACTTCTAAATGGTTTCTCTACATCCATTCAGACTCTTAATTGTGTTCTCCAGTTTGCAACCAAAGTGATCTTTTAAAAGAGCCAATCTTCTTTGCTAAAACTCTTAAGTGGTTTCTCCTTAACATGGTACAAAAATCCTTTATGATGTGTTCCCTGCCTACATATCTGGTCTTATTTCACACTATTTTCATATATCATTATAAATTGTCTTTCATCAGACTAATTGTTATTTACATTTTTATATTTTGTGTAATTAATTTTTCTCTTTCTTACCAAGGGAATCCATATACCATCAATATTTAGACACTGCCTCTGACTTTGTATCTCAATTGTGTGATTCTGAGACATTATTTAACCTTTTAAACTTTGAACTTTATCCATCTCAGTTTCTTCATCTTAAAAAAAAAAAGAATAAGAATATCTAATTGAGTGGTTGAACAGATTAAATGGAATAATAGTCACAGGAGTTCTGAGAACAATGCCTGATACATAGAACATGCTCAATAGATAAGACCTGCTAGATATAGAATGTACATTCTATCATTGCATGTATCAAAATCTGTTTCCTCATTTCAGTGACTTGCATGATGCCTGACACAATTGTATAATTCCTCAATAAATATTTTTATGTAAACAAATAATAAATAATATAAGTACAAAAGTGAACACTCAGTTACACAATGGAATATCTTTTCATACTCATGGAACTAAAAGGATAATATAAATATCTAAAATGTTGACAAGGAGTTCAGCTGATTTCTGTATTTGGGTTTTAAAAGATGATGATTTAGGTGTAACTCAGCCTTACAGGCCAAGAAACACAAATTTTGGCAGTATTTGGAATTAGCTCATTTAGGGATATTGGTTTTCTATAACTAGACTCACAAGACATGGCTATAAAAACAAGAATACTAATTTATTGATTTAGAAAGAGAAATTTAACTATATATGACAATTTATATTTTGATTAGCACCTCTCTTTTCTAGGAAAGTCTATATGAAAGCCAAAATATTATAGAAAATGTATTTGTTAGTCATGAAATCAGAGTAAAGGGAATAGTTGGATGAAATTTGTAATTAGTGGTAGTAGGCTAATCATGGAAATTGTGATCCAGCCATATTCCCTTTATGGATACAATAATAGATGGATTACCTCCCCATGGATTGTTCTGACCCAGTCATCCTTATGATGATAGTGTACATTTTGCTAGACAATATACAGACCACTTGTTTGTGTTTATTGTTTTCTTTTGTCAGATTATTGCTTGGATTGAAATTGCTATGACTATTAAGTCCTAAGAAAACAACTTGATCTTTCTTTATTAGACTTAGGCATTTTCTAAATCTTCTTAGTCATAATTCTGCAGATTTATTTTACAGTATTTTTATTGCTGTTATTACTATTACTGTTATTTGGTCTTTTGACTAAGAGTTAACCTCATTCCTTGTGTTAAGGTTTTACTACTCTCATTCTGGAGAAATTTGCTGATGTCTACCATATGCCAAATACTATCATAATATTAAATATCTGATGTTTTTCACTGTCTTTTCATTTTATGTTTGGGCTATTTTTTTTTATATACGAAGGACAATTTCATTGTTATAGTTGTTGTTTTTAATGCTTACTTGTTATGATAATCAAAAAGTAACCTTCCAAAATTCAACTTAGGGACGTTTGTAGAATGACTGAGAAAAGGAAGGAAAAATGTGCAGACTTGGTTGGCAGCATTTTGGATACACCTGCACTGGAGATTTACTTGCCCAGAAGAAGAGAGGTAAGCAAGGATGCTGCTTTCTTCAATTTGTGGCAGTCATGGAATTGACTTTTCTTTAAAATGAAATAAATGTTCTCTCTTTATGAATAAATCTTCACAAATTATCTTTAAACTTTTTAATTTTCCTTATTATTGGATTACAGGAAGAAATGTCATTTTATAGTCTTAATGAGTATTTATGTGAGGGATGGCTTTAAAACTACTGATAAGTATAGTAAAATTTCCATTTATTTGGACTAATCAGGGAGAATAAGCTAAGCTACTTTAAATGTAATGAAAAGTCAGAAATTATTTTTATTGTTTTCAAGTGTAGCAGTAACTAAAACAGTCTAACTCCAGGCCCTATTAATGAGACATAGAAGAGGGTTTGTAGTTAGCGTACTGGTTGCTTTAAAATACAATTAATATCCAAATAAGACTCTAGAAGACATGTTAAAACTACTTAAAAGAACAAACAGGATTCCTACTATTGATTTTTCAAACCTATTTTCCAAAATTGTACAAATTATATTTTGTCTAAAAACCATTTAAAATTTTCACAAGTTTCAGATTTGTAAGGTACAACTACTAGGATTTAAACTACATTACAAACTTTGAGGGTAGAAAGTTTAAGCAGTTATTTTTAAAAAATAGGAGCTTCATATGTTTTATGGTCTTTTGAGTTTTTAATGCCTGCACATCCCTAATTATGATTACAATTACTGGCTCAGTTAGAGTTGAATGCATGATTACGTGGGAGTATTTCAGGTAATAAGTTAGAAATTTTAACTCAGTAATTGCCAGTGATTAATTCTATTTTTCCAGATTGTTTTTTGTTTGAATTTGAAAAGTTGGCTTGTTATTTCCTTGAACTGTAATTGCCTCTAAATTATGCACAAGGCTCTAAGTTCTGAGTTAATTATATCCTAGTGAGCTCTTTTAAATCAAACTCAGAAATTTCAAGGTGCACACATCATAAGAACCCATTAAATCCCTTAACATGTGTCTGGGTAAAGAACTGCCATGCATGATTGATGACAGTGGCTTTTGAAGTTCTTTCAATTCTGTGGTGCCAAGCACTAAAGGCATTGAAATTCATCTCTATTGAAGAATTTATAGAGATTCAAAAAATTATAATTATGCTGGTGAATCTCTGGTCAATGCTTTTTATCTCAACTTCTTTAGAAAACACAAGCTCCTGGTCTGAATTATGAAAAAACGTAGGCCTAGAAAGTGTCAGATCACAATCATTTTATTTAACCTGCATTAATTATATATCCAAAAATGGAAAACAAAGTAGCATAATAAAAGGAATGAGAAATCCTGAAGGCTAAAGTTGGCATATGTCATGATATTACAATTAATCTGTGAAATAAGTAAATGGCTGTAATAAAATGTCCCTTCATTTACCTGCTCATTTATTCATTTTAAAAGTGATGTGGGGTTCTGACTCAAGAAAATAAATATAGAATACTCAATTCACTTTTCATCTCTCTGACAATGTATAGAAATAAAAACTTTAAAAAAATGTATAAACACAAACAAGACGAAAAGGCAACCCTCAGAATGGGAGAAAATATTTGCAAATGAATCAATGGACAAAGGATTAATCTCCAAAATATATAAACAGCTCATGCAGCTCAATATTAAAAAAGCAAACAACCCAATCCAAAAGTGGGCAGAAGACTTAAATAGACATTTCTACAAAGAAGACATACAGATGGCCAAGAAGCACATGAAAAGCTGCTCAACATCACTAATTATTAGAGAAATGCAAATCAAAACTACAACGAGGTATCACCTCACACCGGCTAGAATGGGCTTCATCAGAAAATCTACAAACAACAAATGCTGGAGAGGGTGTGGAGAAAAGGGAGCCCTCTTGCACTGTTGGTGGGAATGTAAATTGATACAGCCACTATGGAGAACAGTATGGAGATGCCTTAAAAAACTAAAAATAGAATCACCATATGACCCAGCAATCTCACTACTGGGCATATACCCAGAGAAAACCATAATTCAAAAAGACACATGCATGCCAATGTTCACTGCGGTACTATTTATAATAGCTAGGACATGGAAACAACCTAAATGCCCATTGTTAGATGAATGAATAAAGAAGAAGTGGTATATATATACAATGGAATATTACTCAGCCATAAAAAGGAACGAAATTGGGTCATTTGTAGAGACATGGATGGACCTAGAGACTGTCATACAGAGTGAAGTAAGTCAGAAAGAGAAAAACAAATATATATTAAGACATATGTGGAATCTAGAAAAATGGTACAGATGAACCGGTTTGCAAGGCAGAAATAGAGACATAGATGTAGAGAACAAATGTATGGACACCAAGGGGGGAAACTGGGGGGCGGGTGGTGGTGGTATGAATTGGGAGATTGAGATTGACATATATCCACTAATATGTATAAAATAGAAAACTAATAGGAACCTGCTGTATAAAAAAATTAAATTAATTAAAAAAAACCATATAAACCCTAAACAATGAAGTGAATCATGAGACAGAGTTAAGGAGTGAGAAAGGAGAGAGACAAATTTCTGGAAGACTAAAGTCAGTTGAAGACATGATGACATGTTGAAAGGTAAAACAGAGGAAAAAGAGCCATATTTCATAATATGCACAATGAAACCACAATGGAGTCAGAAGTCTAGCTTCCTGAGTAAAGGCCAGAGAAACTAAAAGCTTGAAAACATGGGACTAATTGATTATGTCTTTTTGAACATCTGCTACAGGTGATCTCACACACATATCCTTAATTCACCTATAAATGAAAAAAAAACTAGTATCATACCTACTATTAGCTACACTGGATGTTGATAAAGTCATTCATGTGGAACCCATTTTTAAACACAATTTTTGAGGCTCAGCTGAAGTACTGACCTAGGGTAAGAGCAAAAGAGTTATTTTAGACATGTAAGAATTCATAAATTTTACTTTTTATCCACCATTTCTGAGAAAGTTATTTAAGAATCTATATCAGAAAAATGGAATAAAACCAAGAAAGAAATGTTATGAAATAAAGGAACTCGCCTTGGAAGGAAACAATCGTGATACTAAAGTGAGAACTTTGAAATAGATCTGGAGAAAAAAAATCAGGTATCATAAAATAAATGTGATTAAAAGAAATTAAATGAAAAGGTGGAGAATTTTTGGCAGATAAGCAGAAATTATAAAAAAGAATCTAGTGGAAGTTCGGAAATGGAAAACATGACTGAAGTTAAGAATTGAATGGATTCGTTTAACACCAGAATAGAAAAAGCAAAAAAGAAAACTAGTGACAGAATTAGTAATCCTGATATATCAGAAGAAAGTACCCAGACTAAAGCATAGGGAAATCAAGAGATGGAGCCCAAGGCACAGTGGATATGATTTAAGTCTAACATATGTGTAAATAGAGTCCAAGGAGAAGAGACAGAGAGAATAGGGTAAAAGAAGTACTTGAAAAGATAATGGCTGAGAATTTTCCAAAAAACTGCTCAAGGACATCAAATCACAGATTCAAACATTTCTGTGACCCTAAACATAATTAAAAGACTAAACAAAACACTTAAGCTTATAAAGTCATAATGTTGAAAAACAAATATAAAGAAAACCCTAAATCATTCAGAGGAAAATGATACATTACATTTAAAGAACAGTAAACATGGGAAATGACTTTGAACAAAAATGATAAAATGTATCGTATAAAAATACAATACAGGGCTTCCCTGGTGGCGCAGTGGTTGAGAGTCCGCCTGCTGATGCAGGCAACGCGGTTTCGTGCCCCGGTCCGGGAGGATCCCACGTGCCGTGGAGTGGCTGGGCCTGTGAGCCATGGCCGCTGGGCCTGCACATCCGGAGCCTGTGCTCCGTGACGGGAGAGGCTGCAGCAGTGAGAGGCCCACGTACTGCAAAAAACAAACAAACAAAATACAATGAAATGATATCTTCAAAGTATTGATGGGAGAGAATAAAAGCCCTCTGACCTGGAATTCTGTTTTCATTGAAAATATTGTTCAAAAATGAGAGAAAATGAAGCTTTAGATAATAGCAAATGAAATACTGATATGATACAGTAGCAGTAGAATCACATTAAAGAAAATACTAAGGGGGATTCTCCCTACAGAGAAGTCAATGAGATTCTGAAAGAAAATAAGAGGAATAGAAAATATGGGGGTAAATATAAATGTTGATTTTTAAAAGCAAAAATAATTTTATGGGGATATATAGTATACATAATATGTTATATATAATAAGTGCACTACATATAATGTTAGATATACATATATAACATCCAGGAATGAAACAAAAAAAATTAGAGAAAAGGATATAAAGCAATTACAATAATCTAAAGTCTTTGAAATTTTAACAGTACTAATTTCCATATAGACTTTAATAAGTCAAGAATATATGTGGGCATTTCCAGGAAAACAACTAACAGAATACTAAAAACACATAATTAAACATTAATATGTGCAGAGATATGAGCAAAACATTAGTAGATATATTGCAATGTAAGTTTAAAAAATAAACAATACAAAAGTATCAGGAAAAAGAAAACAGGAATGAAGAAAATATTACAATCAGAAAACCAATAATAAAATGGTACATTTAATTCCAACCATATCAATGCTTATGTTAAATATTAATGGAGTAAACACTCTAATTAAAAGACAAAGATTATCAGAGTCAGTAAAATAGCAAGAACCAACTATATGCTACAAGAGATGCACTTTGAATGTAGTGACACAGAGAGATTATAAGGAAATGGATGGAAAAGATATATCATGCAAAGAGTAAATGTAAGAAGGTTACAGTGATTATAATAATGTCATATAAAATAGATGTCAACCCCCAAGGATATGGTCCATTTCATAATATAAAAGGGTCAATTCATCAAGAAGACATAAACATTATGAATGTGTGTATGTTTTCAAATGGAAGCAAAATACGTAATACAAAAGGACAGAATTATGGGAAGAAATAAATACTTGTTCAAACTCAGTGAAAAATTTTGGATAATATAGACAACTTTTTAGAAAAATACAGCTCACCAAAATTGACAGAATAAGAAATAGAAAACCTGGGTAGTCTTATATCTATTAAAAAAATGAAATTTTTAATTAGAAATCACCCCACAAAGAAAATTTCAGTCACATATGGATTGACCTGTTAAATTCATCAAACATCACAGATCTTACACAGACAAATCTTTGAAAGATTAGGAAAAGAGGGACAGTTTCCAATTTCTTTTATGAGGCAAGCACAATCTTGATATTAAACCTTATAAGCATGTCCCAATAAAGGAAAATTATGAATTAATCTCTCAAGAACAGAAATGTTAAAATCCAAATGAAATATTAGCAGACCAAATCCAGCAATATATGAGGAAAAGACATTATGAGCAAGTTGGACTTGTTTCAAGAATTTGTTTGATTTAACATTTGAAATTAATCAATTTAAACCCATTAATGGAATGAAGAAGAAAATAATTAGCTAAATAGAATGAAAAAAAATTGATAAAATTCAATAAATATTTTATGATATAAAACATTACAAAACTAGAAATAAAAGTTCACTTCCACAGTATGATATAGAGAATCTACCAAAATTAAACAGACACATGATGAACTTCATACTTAATCGTGAAATGTTTAGTTTTCTTCTGGATGTTGTGGAGAAGACAAGGGTCCCTGCTATCACCACTTTATACAACATCACACTGGAAATCCTCAGCAAGACTTAGTGAAGTCAAATACTTTCTAAAAACTGATGGAGTAAAAAGTAAAGGTTTGGGCACAATTTGTCCAATAGAGGTATCAAAAAATAACATAACTATGAAAAATTGGAAAGTATGGGAGAGAGATTTTATTTCAAATTAGAGAGTCAACAGATATTGTATTTAGTTAAATAAGTAAGACCATTGAGACTAACGGAACTTATCATTAGTCTTAGAAGTAAAACCAAAGAATTTAAAGTTGACTTTAGGGTGGAAGACGAGTCGGGGGAAGGTGGAAGGTAATACTGTGCTTTTATTAAAAGCTCTTTTGACTTTGTTCATTTTATAATGTTGAAGTTTTTATTAAAATTATTTTAAAATCACATAATCATGGTATAGCTGAAAGTGTGCATGCCTTTGAAACAGGTAGCTCTGTATCCAAATCGTGCTCTACCACTTATCAATTGGTGACATTTACTATGTTACTTAATCTTCTGAGCAGAATGTTGTTTTTATAAAGATTATTTGAAATAAGTATTCAGAACCTGTTAGTATACCTCATATTTTTGTTTTTGTTTTTGTTTGCGGTACGCGGGCCTCTCACTGTTGTGGCCTCTCCTGTTGCGGAGCACAGGCTCCGGACGCGCAGGCTCAGCGGCCATGGCTCACGGGTGCAGCTGCTCCGTGGCATGTGGGATCTTCCCGGACCGAGGCACGAACCTGTGTCCCCTGCATCGGCAGGCGGACTCTCAACCACTGTGCCACCAGGGAAGCCCACCTCATGTATTTTATAATCTTCTTTTACTTAACAATACTGTATAAATTATTTCTTTGTCAATAAACACAATTTTTGACATTGTCAAAGGAATAACCCATTATATACAATTCAGAATTTGTTCATTCAATACTCTAAGTTTAGTGACATATTTAGTTCCCATTATTTTTTTGCAATTATAAAAAATGTCATAAAAAACATTCTGAAAAATAATTTTTGTTTATATTTTAGGAATATTACTTCAGGACTAAGCATTAGAACTGGAATTCCTAGACCATATAATATGTGCATTATTAAGGAGTTTATTTCTGGGAATTCCCTGGTGGTCCAGTGGTTAGGGCTCTGCACTTTCACTGCCGAGGGCCCGAGTTCAGTCCCTGCTGGGGGAACTAGGATCCCACAAGCCGCGTGGCCAACAAAACAAAACAAAAACTACGGTGAGGTATCACCTCACATTGGTCAGAATGGCCATTGTTAAAATGTCTACAAATAACAAATGCTGGAGAGGGTGTGGAGAAAAGGGAACCCTCCTACACTGTTGTTGGGAATATAATGTGGTGCAGCCACTATAGAAAACAGTATGGAAGTTCCTCAGTAAACTAAAAATAGAATCACCATATGATCCAGCAATCCCACCCCTGGGCATACACCTGGACAAAACTATAATTCAAAAAGATACACCCTGGTGCAAAAAGATGCACCCCGATGTACATAGCAGCACTATTCACAATAGCCAAAACATGGAAACAACCTAACTGTCCATTGACGGAGGAATGGATAAAGTAGATTTGGTACATATATACAATGGAATACTACTCAGCCATAGAAAAGAACAAAATAATGCCATTTGCAGCAGCATGGATGCAACCAGCGATGATCATACCAAGCAAAGTAAGTCAGAAAGAGAAAGACAAATACCATATATTATCATTTATATGTGTAATCTAAAATATGGCACAAATGAACCTATCTACAAAATAGAAACAGATTCACAGACATAGAGATCAGACTTGTGGTTGTCAAGGGGGAGTGGGGGAGGTAGAGGGATGGACTGGGAGTTTGTGGCTGGTAGATGCAAACTATTACATTTAGAAAGGATATACAACAAGGTCCCTCTGTAGAGCACAGGGAACTGTATCCAGTCTCTTGGGATAAACCATAATGGAAAAGAATATTAAAAAAATGGATATATGTGTATAACTGAGTCATTTTGCTATCTAGCAGAGATTGGCACAGAATTGTATATCAACTGTACTTTAATAAAAAAGGAGTTTATTTCATATTGCCAAAATGCCCTCAATAGATATTGTAAAAATGTTCCCTTCAATATTGATACTTAAAAAGTGCCTTTATTTCTATAATATTAACACACTGAGTATTATATTTTTATATATTTTGCCAATATCATGAGTTTAAAAATATTTTCTCTTTTGAAAATTGTAAAGTACTATGGAATTTAAAGAATCATTCAATAAAAAAATAAAATTAAAAAATAAAGTAAATTAAACACATTTTTCCCATATTAATTTATCTGCATAATTTATTTTGGCATACCAATACTTTTAATTTTTATTTTATGTTATGTTTTAATATACAGTCCTCATTTATCAATCTTCTCTTTCAATATATTTTTGACTATTCTCAATAATACTGACAAAAATAGTATTAAATGCATCAGGCTTTCATTAATTCATTCACTTATTCCATCAGCCATGTGTTTTGACAGGAAGATGTAGTGGTAGTGTGGGTGGCTGTAGTATTTCCCAATAATGGATTAAATTTCTCTAATTATTGAAAGTATGCATAGGAAAAGGTTGAGCAGATTAAACAATAGAAATCTAGAACAAAATGTATATTGGGGTATATTTTTCTAGATCTTATATATTATAGAATGTGCTTCTATTACTTTCCTACTTGACAAATTTATTGTTTATGAAATTCTTGGGTCCCAAACCTCATGGCCTTAATCCCTTATCTTCTAGCATTTAGAACAATGTTAGTTTATATCCTCTGGAAAGCAGATGATGAGACACAGTGAAGAAAGCAAGCATATCATTATATGGATCTGAAACTTGTGAAAGGAAAGAAGGAAGGAAACATTATTGAGCAGGGAAAGCCTCAGCCTGTAACGCATCTGACGAAGTCTTGGCCAACTCAGTATGGCACTCCAGAGCAAACAAATCCCATTAGAGGAGTCCCAAGTTGGGCAGAAATGGTCTTTTTTTTTTCCTCCATCTGTGGCTCATCTTCTCATTTGCTTGACACGTTCTTTTGTAGGGCAATAGTTTTTCATTTTGATAAAGTCTTTCGTTCTTTCTTTCTTCCTTTCTTTCTTCCTTCCTTCCTTCCTCCCTTCCTCTTCCTTCCTTCCTTTCCCTCTCTCTCTTTCTCTCTCCCTCTCTCTTTTTTTATTCTATGGACCATGCTTTTGGTGTTGTATCCAAGAACTCTTTGCCTAACCCAAATGCTGCAAAGATTTTCTACTGTGTTTTCTTATAAAAATTTTATATTTTTTCTTTTATATTTAGGTCTATGATTCATTTTTACTTAACTTTTAATAAAAGGTGTGGAAAACAGGTCCAGGTTCTTTTTGTTGTTCTTGTTCCTTTTTGGCATGTGGATGTTCGATTGTTCCAGCAATTACCCAATTTTTCTCCAACTAAATTTTTCTGTCCTATACCAAGTTCCCATATGTGTAGGTCTGTTTCTAGACATTTTTCTCAATTTTATCATTCCAATAAAACACTATTTCTGTTGTTATAGCTTTATAATGTTTTGATATTGTAGGGCAAGCCCCCATCTCATATTTTTTTCTTCAAAACTTTTTTGATTCTTCTAGATTCTTTACTTTTCTCTTTGAATTTTAAAACCATTTTGTCACGTACCATAAAAATGTCCTCTAAGAATTTCTGTTAGTCTTAACCCAAAGATGTCACAATTACAGATACTTGTCACCACATAGTTGGTGTTGATTGGAAACTTCCTGAAATGGGGCAGAAATGCATGGTTTTTTCCATGTAACTTAGGCATAGTATTATAAATAAATAGTTGGAAAAAATAATTGAATTTTAATTCAATTAATTCTATTTAATTAATAATGTGTGGGAATTAATATCACTATGATAATGAGTTTTTCCATCCATGAATTTTATGTATTTTCCATTTATTCTGGTCTGTTTTATGACCTTCAAAAGTTTGAGAATACTCTCCCCAAAGGTCTTACACATTTTGGTAGATTTATTTCTAGATATCTTGCAGTGTTGCTGTTTGTTTTTTTAATGTCAGTCAAATCCTTTTTAAGGTTTCATTTTCTAAATGAATATTGACTGTATAGAAACATTATTAATTTTTATGTTCATCTTGTATTCAACAATACTGGAAAATGTTCTAATTAGTTCTAATAATTCATTCTAGATGCCTATTGATTTTCTAAGTTGATAATCTTGTTTTCATGAATATTCACATTTTCTGTACCTCTCCTTTTCTTATTTTTTTTGTCTACCTCCTGATCTTCCCCCTCCTTCTGTCAAATATTCTAGTAAGATGTTACTTAATAGTGACAACAAGAGCCGCAGTTTGTCCTTGACATTAGTAGGAAAGTTTCTAAAGTTTCAATATAAGGCATGCTCTTTACTATATATTTGATTGATACCCTTTAATAGATTAGGAAAGTTCTCATCTATTACTTGTTAAGAGCTTGTTGGTTTATCATGAAAAAATATTAAATAATATCAAATATTAAATCAACATAGTAAAACAAAATTATATTTTTTGTGATTCCTGACAGACTTATTTCTATACTGTGTTTTTCTGTTTTCCTTTAAAAGGATTTTTGTTTTCTTTGTAACTGATATATTCCAGAGCCCATCCTGGGCCTACTGAATTGATAGCTGTTTAAAGGATGAGAGGTGGAGCAGGAATCTGTGTTAAGAAAGAACCTTTCCAGGTCAAGTTGATGATAAGAGAGGTTATGAAACTATATCTGCAGAAAGAAGTCCAAGCTCCTTGATCCTTAAAAAGAGAACAATCCCTTCATAAAGACTTTTGCTTATTTCTCCAAGCTTCATTGCTTGCCCTTCTATCCCATGTTTTGTGTCCCTGCAATGCTGAACTGCCTTGGTATATGCCGTCTCTCAGTCTAAATGCTTTTGCTTTTTCAGTGCTCCCAAGATATGGCTGATATCTACAGATCTTCCTCCTCTTATGATGGGGTTATGTTCGGAAAAACCCATCAAAAGTTGAAACTATCCTAAGTCGAAAATTCATTTCAAACACCTAAGCTAGGGCTTCCCTGGTGGCGCAGTGGTTGAGAGTCCGCCTGCCGATGCAGGCGACACGGGTTCGTGCCCCGGTCCGGGAAGATCCCACATGCCGCAGAGCGGTGGGGCCCGTGAGCCATGGCCGCTGAGCCTGCGCGTCCGGAGCCTGTGCTCCGCAACGGGAGAGGCCACAACAGTGAGAGGCCCGCGTACCACAAAAAACAAAACAAAACAAAAAACACCTAACCTACCCACCATCATAGCTTAGCCTACCTTAAATGTGCTCAGAATATTCACATTAGCCCACAGTTGGGTAAAGTCACCTAACACAAAACCTGTTTTATAATAAAGTGTTGAATACCTCATGCAATTAATTGAATACTTCACTGAAAGTGAAAAACAGCTGGTTGTCTGGGTACAGAATGGCTGTAAATGTATGGGCTGTTTCCTGACTGGGAGCTGCCGCTTGCTGCCCTGCCCAGCATCACAAGAGAGTATCTACTGCATATTGCTTGCCAGGCAAAAGAGCAAAATTCAAAGTCGGAATTAGTTTCTACTGAATACATAGAGCTTTCACACCATAGTGAACTCAAAAAATCGTTAAGTTGAACCATTGTAATCGGGGACAATCTCTAGTCATCATTTAATGGGCAACTCAGTTGAGTCAGCTCAGGTTAGGCTGAGAATGAATCCGTCTTCTGTCTCTCCATCACACCACAGGACATTAGAAATCCCTGCTCAGGGACTCTGTGATTTCTTTGAGGGAGGGACTTGTGCCTATTCTCCAGTGAGGTCCCAGTGCCTAGAGTAGTGTGGACACATGGTCACCACGCAGTGAAAGCTTCTGAAATGGAACTAATTCTTCCAACACAGAATGCTCAGAATTGAACTCCTTTTTTCTGATCCCTCATCTGTACTATCTGGGCATGCTCCAAACTCTGACTATGACATTGGGTCTTTTCCAGTGCTCTTTGGCAATGCCAAATGCTTATTTGATGTACCAGCACAATTTTTCCTCAGAGGGAGTTTGACACACACCTCTGAAGTCAGTTAACTCTTTCGTTGCAGCAAAATCTTTGAGTGGGAACATAAGCCACTTAAGTGGGATTCATAAGCCAACACATATCCTTTCCACAGTGGGTGTGTGTGGAGGTGGGCGAAATGGGAGAATATGTCTCTGTGTTTTTATACATAGAGGTACTGAAACACTGTTTTATTTTTTCCTGTTATATCCTGTGACATCCATTGACAAGCATTTTGAAAAGTAGTCATATATAAAAGAATGTAACTTTAGAAAAGTAGAAAAATGAAAAGTGTGGGGGAAGAATTTTAAAGTGTTTTAAAAAATTATCGATATTTGGCCTCAGATGCCCAATTTCTATTAGGAAACAAAATACAACTGCACCCTTATTATTTCCTAGCTCTCATTCTGAGTTAGTGAGCCTGGCTGTTTGTGCTTCCTGCTCCATTCCCACCATGGTGTGAGGTTCTGTAAGCAACACATGCAGTTCTCTTTGTCTTCATGAATAAGCTTTTTTTAGACAGTCACCCATAGTAACATATGAACATGCACAGAAACATATGAACATGACAATGATCAGTCACTCTTAGTCATTGTGGCTCATTAAGTCCTAGCAAGTCATTAAAATAGGAAATCTGCTCTTTAAAAGGTTTGATTATTATTTGGTCAAGGACTTTTTAAAAAGACACAGAACTAAGGCCGTTAAATAAATAACTGTTGTGACTGATGAAAAGATTTCCCAAATCAGGACCAAGAGGGAGTTTCAAATACTCACTGTTGGCCCTACTTTCTGGAGCAGCTTTGACATTTGCTACTCTTAGCAATAATAAAAATTCCTTAAAGTTATATAGATCTTTGAAATTTACAGATTGCTCTAACATACATTTTCTTGGGTAATTCACTCAACAAATTTTTGATGAAAGCAGTTTTCATTATTTCCATTTATGCAAGTATATCTTAAGCCCCAGGAAGGTAACTTGGCCAACTTGACTCAAAAGTTTTAGTGCTAAGGTGCAAACTTGGGCCAGGTGAGCCCTGCACTGAGGCCCTTTCCATTGCATCACCACTGAACCCAAGCAACTCACGCTGTGGTAGTGGTAGTAAACTCTAAAGTTTTCAATTTTAGATACTGTAGTATAATATACTCTAAACTATTGGTTAGAGGGTAGAAGCATGACTCGCCCAACTGTTTCTTACCCTGTGATCTGTCTTGGAATTTTCACAGGCCAGCATTCGTATAACAGTTGAAAACAAACAACATGTCTCTATCAAACTCTATTCACAAGAAGAACAATATGACACTAAGGACTGTGCCCCTTAACGGAGACTCTGAGACCAGGATGAGAGCCTTATATGTACTCTGCACCATAACAAGGAAAATAGATTTACTTAGAGTTTTTGATCTCACCTAAAAAAAAAAAAAGATTTATATTTCCGCTAAGAGCAACATTCTCTCTGTGCACTAGTTCTATCTCACATTTATTTTATTGGCAATGCATGCAACTTCTGATGGGAACATTTATTTCTAGAATTAGTTTGACCAAATTACAAATGCCTCCAATGGAACATCTTGTACTAATAAATAGATTTCCCTCTCACTTCAAAACCTACTGCTACAAGGTTTTTAAAGAGCATTTATCAGAAACCCCCAGACAATCCTCCAACTTCAATTGAACCAATTAATTTTATGCAATGAAAAATGTGAAGGAAGTCTCTTGACTGCCTCTTTGACACTTTATATCCTGTGATATTTTATTTTTAGCAATAAGTGATTGAGAGCAATAGACATGACTGTTTTTTAAAATGGTATGTGGGACTCCAACCTACATTTTTTAAATTTGTTAGCAGTTTTCTTCTGCCTAACACCCACTCACACTTTGAAATCTTACCTCATTGTGTCATAACAATGACGTGTCATTCTTCATTTTAAAAATCTGAGAAAGGAATTAAGTTATCTGGAGAAAGTGATTAAAAATACATATTACAGAGTAGAGTTCTGGGATATTTTTATTAACACACCTTAGCCACAAGCATCTTATTCGATTGGGAAGACAGACTTTAAAACTTAGAATAAAATGTAGATTTTTTTCCATTATGATGTTGACCCTCAAAGTACATAAGACCATTTATTTTTTTCAAGAATATTTTAATTACAAAAATGTATTCGTCAGATAAATATTATATTTCTGGTTCCAATAGGTGTCAGATGATTTAAAGGGTACTCATCCTCCTCTTTGCCTTCTGAGAATGGAATGCCTGCCATTGTTTTTATTATTATATTATTATGCAACTGTTACTCAGCAAATCCTCCATTTTGCTTTCAGCTCTTCAGAACTTACTTTATAAAAGCTATGGAACATTTAAAATCAAAACTTTAAGGAGGCAGCAGGATACTATCTAAATACTCAACACTATAAAAATTTACAATAAACAGTTACAGTCATCTGAGTTCATACCCACGCTTACTGCTTTTGCTCTGTTTCTACTGAAGAGGTGTCTGTCCATCAGTGTTAGACTAATTCCTCCATATGGGTCTGAACCACATTTCTTCCCACTAAAACTAGCCCCAGCACATTTTCTCTCCCATCTTTATTTCTTCTTACTAAAATTTTTATCAACTGTCTTCAACATATTCAAATTTCTCCTTAACTAAAGCCAAAAGAGGCAATTGATTCATTGTCTCATTCTAGTCCACCTAACTTTTTCCTTTATTTTACAGCCAAGATTCTCGAAAGAGTACATTATACGCTCTTTCCAGCACCTCGTATATCATTTACTGTTTGTTAACACATACGGTTTTGTAACTGATTTTTTCCAGCTTTACTGAGATATAATTGACGTAAAAAATTGTATAAGTTGAAGGTGTACATTGTGATGATTTGATACACTTTTTTTTGATACACTTTTATATTGAGAAATGATTACCAGAGATGGGTTAGTTAACACCTCTATTACCTCACATAATTACTTTTTTATAGTGAGAACATTTAAGATCTACTCTTAGCAACTTTCAAGTATATAGTAAAATAATATTAACTATAATCACTGTGCTGTAAAACAACTTATTCATCTTATAACTGGAAAGATCATCTTAAAACTGTACCCTTTGACTGACATCTCCCTATTCTCCACCTGTACCCCCCCAGCCCCTGGCTACCACCATTCTACTCTCTGTTTCTAGGAGCTCAGCTTTTTTTAGATTCCACATGTAAGTAATAGAATACAGTATTTGTTTTTCTCTGTCTGACTTAATTCACTTAGCATAATGCCCTCAAGGTCCATCCATGCATCCATATCACAAATGGCAGGATTTCCTTCTTTCTCATGGCTGAATAATATTCCATTATATATATAGTATATATATTATACACTACATCTTCTTTATCCATTCTTCCAGTGATGGACACTTAAGTTGTTTTAGTGTCTTGGCTATTGTGAATAAAGCTTCAGTGAACATGGGAGTGCAGACAGCTCTTCAAGATCTTCATTTTATTTCCACTGGATATTTACCCAAAAGTGGGACTGCTGGATCATGTGGTAGTTCTATGTTTAATTTTTTGAAGAACCTTCATACTATTTTCCATAGTTCCATTCCCACCAACAGTGCACAAGAGTTCCCTTTTCTCCACATCCTCAGCAACACTTGTTATCTCTTTCTCTCTCTCTCTCTCTCTCTTTTTGATAATAGCCATTCTAAGAGATATGAAGTGATATCGTGGGGGGTTTTTTTGCTTTAATTTTACTTATTTATTTATTTATATTTTTGGCTGCATTGGGTCTTCATTATTCCATGTGAGCTTTCTCTAGTTGTGGAGAGCGGGGGCTACTCTTCGTTGCGGTGCACAGGCTTCTCATTGCGGTGGCTTCTCTTGTTGAGAGACACAGGCTCTAGGCGCGTGGGCTTCAGTAGTTGTGGCTTACGGGCTCTAGAGCGCAGGCTCAGTAGTTGTGGCTCTCGGGCTCAGCTGCTCCATGGCAAGTGGGATCTCCCCAGACCAGGGCTCAAACCCATGTCCCCTGTATTGCCTGGCAGATCCTTAACCACTGTGCCACCAGAGAAGCCCATCTCATTGTGGTTTTACTTTGCATTTCCCTGATGATTAGTGATGTTGAGCATCTCTTCATGTACCTGTTGGTCATTTGTATATCTTCTTTGGAAAAATGTCTATTTAGTTCTTCAGCCTGTTTTGTAATTGGATTATTGTTGTTGTTTTGTTTATTTGCTTGTCTGTTTGCTATTTAGTTGTATGAGTTTCTTATATACTTTTGATATTAACCCCTTATCAGGTACATGGTTTGCAGATATTTTCTCCCACTTCTTATTTTGCCTTTTTATTTTGTTGATTGTTTCTTTTGCTGTGCAGAAGCTTTCTAGTTTGATGTAGTCCTACTTGTTTACTTTTGCTTTTGTGTCTTGTGCTTTTTTGTCATATCAAAAATTTTTGCCAAGATGCATCTTGAGAAGCATTTTCCCTGTGCTTTGTTCTAGTAGTTTTATGGTTTCAGGTCTTATGTTTAAGTCTTCAACCTATTTCAAGCTAATTTTTATGAGTGGTTTAAGATAGGGGTACAATTTCATTATTCTGCTTGTGAATATACAGTTTTCTCAACACCATTTATTGAAGAGACTATCTTTTTCCATTGAGTATTCCTGGCCCTTGTCAAATATTATCTTCAACTAGCTTCTAAATTGAATAAAATAAAAATGTTTTATATTTCTGCTCATTTTTACCATTTTTAGTACTCCTTTTTACTTTGTATAGATCTAGTTTTTTATAGAACCAAAACTTCTGCCTGAAGAACTTCCTTTAATGCTTCTTCTAGCACAGTTCTGCTGGCAAAGAATTATCTTTGCAGTCATTGATATGAAAAGAAAAAAACTTGTTTTGTCTTTACTTTTGAAAGGTAGTTTTATTGGGTGTACAATTCTGGATTGATAATTTCTATATCTTTAAACACTTTTAAGATGTCACTCCATTGCCTTCTGCTTTGCTATATTCTTATCTTTGTTTCTTTGCATGTAATGTTTCTCTTTTCTCTGCCTTCAAGATATTTTCTTTTTCTTTGGTTTTAAGCAGTTTGACTCATATATATGTGTGTGTGTGTGTGTGTGTGTGTGTGTGTGCGTGTGTCCTCTGATTCTTAGATCTTTGGTTTGTCTTCTTCCTTTAATCTTGAAAAATTCTCATTACCTCTTTAAATATGTCTTCTACCACACTCTGTCTCTCCTCTTTTGGGAGAAGCATGATACATGCATATTAGGCCAATGGATATGGTACCACAGCTGTTGGATACTCTTTTCTCTTTCTCTCTTTTTTCTTTTCTTCCATTCCTCTTTCTTCCTCCCTCCTGTTTTTCCTTCCCCTTTCTTCTTTCTTTTTTCCTTTCTTTCTTTCTTGCTTGCTTTCCTTCCTTCCTTCCTTCTTTCTTTCTTTCTTTTTTCTTTCTTTCTTTCTTTCTTTCTTTCTTTCTTTCTTTCTTTCTTTCTTTCTTTCTTTCCCTCTCTCTTTCTTTCTTTCCCTCTCTCTCTGTTGCTTCTATTTACCTTTCATTTTGGATATTTTTATTTACCTATCTTCTCACTCACTGGTTATTTTTCAGTAGTATCTGGTCTTCTGATAAGTTCAGTGAAGGAAATCTTCATCTTTGATGGCTCTTTCTTTTTACTAGCATGTACTCAACTTTTAAAAACTAATTTCTTTCTCTCTGCTATAATTTTTATCTGTTCCTGTATGTGATCTATCTTTCCTACTAGATACTTTAACCTATTAATCATGACTATTTTAAAGACCCATCTGATTGTTCAAATATGTGAGTCATTCCTCTGGTTCTATTAATTGCTTTAACTATTGAAATGGATTTTTTCTTGTTTCAGTGTGTGTCTTATATTTTTTGACTAAATGATTAATGTTGTTAAAAAGAAGTATAGAATCTGAGATAAATAGCATATATGCCAGTAAATGGTAAAGCCCCCCTCCCCCACCCCTCTTTACTTGCCTCTTTTTCAATAAAGCTCTAGGTGTGGGGAGTGGATTTCCATAGCTGAGCTGGGCTTGGTAAACCTGTTCCTGGTATAGTACAGGCTTCAGTTCTTCCAGTGTTTGGCTTCCATTAGCTTGTATTTAGGGTGGTGCCTGGGAAGTTGGAAGTTCTTTCTCAGTGTTCAAATTCTAGTCTCAGGTTTTGGTAGTCCCTGCCACTAGATTTCTTGTGGGGGTAGGGCATTTTACTTTCCTGGTAAGTTTTAGGTGGATTTGTGTGCCTGAGTCTCTGTGGTTTGGCCTTTTCTCCATTCCTGCTCCTTTTCTCAGTATTCTTAGGCAGAGGTTTTCTACCTTTCCTGCAGTAATAGCAGATCTCTTTTTTGAAGAGTGTAGGATGCTAGGTTCAAGGAGAAGGAGTTTTGTTTCTACTTCTAACTCAGCAAGAATGGATCACTGGTTGTGTCCTTAGGATGATAGGCTCCTCTACCCCTTTCCCAGAGGCAGACAGGTTTTACATCTATTCCTACCTCAGAAGCAATGAATCTCTACCCATGCCTGGGAGGAGAGAGTTTATTTCCCCACAATAGCAGATTAAGGCTTTTGTTTTGTAGGAAAGAACACTTCAGGGAAGTAGGCACAGCCTTAGCCTGGTCATTAGCAGCTGCTGTTCACCGCCTTCACACCTGTGCCACTGGCGGGGCTCACCTCATCACTTGTGCTGCCTCCATTTTTTTTGTAAGCCCCTGATGGAGGTCTGTGGAAAAGAGGGTATGAGTGAGTGTGAACTCCCCTTGTGTCTCACTCCACCAGCTATTCTTAACTGAAATGCAGAGTCACACTTGGTATTAAGAATTTGTTAAATTTAGCTGATTTCTTTTTACCCACTTGTTTGATGTATGTCCCATACTCTGCCTAAGGTGAATAAGTTTGTATGTCTTGATGTCTTTTGGATGAGGCTTGTCCTTATTTAGAATTCAGTTTACTTGATTGTCTTGTGACTTCAGCTCTCTAATGAGCTCAAGAAAAATGATTATTTTATATATTATATAGCTTTTCTCAGGGTTAGGGAAGGAGTGCTGTTTGGATCTTCCAACATCTTCAAGGAAAAGTAAGCTTTCAGCTAATGCCATTATAGTGGGAGGTGCCTAACAAACTTTCACTATTTCCCTAGCCCCCTCCTCAAGCTTGTACTACCCTTTTATTTTACTGTCTTTCCAGTAGCTATGGAGCAACTGGCTCATAGTAAAGGTAGAGTAAGGCTGTGGGCTGGGAAAGGCACTAAGTTTAAAATCACTTAAATTTATTTTATTAAAATTCTAAAGATATAATGTTCTCTTTGTCTTTTGAACAATATGGTAGATAGCTAGAGTATCAATCAAATGATAAATTAGACAAGTGTGAAAATAGAACAGATGGAAGAAAGCAGGAAAGATAGATGCTGACCCAAACTAACTTAGATGAGATAGAAGAATTTGGGAAATGAGATTTCATCAGGTTAGGCAACTCTCTCTCTGTCATCACCTTGGCTAGTGTTAGAAAAAGGGGTAGTTTGATAGAATATGTCTCCAACCACAATATATAACAGCTTTGAAGATTAAGATATCTGATAGCCATCTCCACAAATGTGGTGATATGTATAAGTGACATTTAGCCCTCTTAATAACATAAATAACTCTCAAAAACATGGAGCCAGATTTTCTGCTGAAAATGTAAGTTTTGGGTTTTACATGGATTGTTAACTCTTTGCAACTAGACATGAAAGGCAATTGACTTTCCAGGCAATATACTAGAAATATGAATCCTATGTCTGTCAAACCTGTTTGAATTATGTGTCTTGTTGTGGATCTCTCTGCTAGATCATTTGGCATCTCCCCAACAATTTTTAAATCTTGTAATGCAAGACTCAGGTAAACATTAAGCTCAGCCTGAAAGCAGAGATTCTGAATTGCAGCAGGAAGGCTGAGAGGGCTATGTAGAGGGGAAAAGAGGGTGGTCCTACTTCTTCTCTAAGATCATATGCATGAGAACTTCAGGTTACTTTTCACACTGACTGGGACAGCCTTCAGCTTCTTTTCTGGTAGCCAGACTCAATCGTTGCCCCTTCAGGTGTACTCTCTACTTACAACCCCTTCCATGTAAAATGCTGGGACTACATTATCATCACGCTTTCTATATTCTCATTTAAGGTCTACTTGTGTTATAGCAAAACAACTTCTATAAAAGAACCATCAATCCAAGAACACAGGTGTGAGCAAATTCTTCTTGGCAAAGTCATTTCTAATCACCAAAATGTTCCAGAGAACTGATTCCTTTTCTAGGAATGTTCCGAATGTAGGCTCATAGGAAGAGTTCTGTGTCTTTAAAGTGGAAAGGATATTATTGATCTTTTAGTCTATGCACTGGCTGAATATCCTTAGGAATCTCACTCAAGCTTTATTTTGATATATCATGTTATAAACTGACCTAAACCAATCTGGATATACAAATATTTAGGCTTCTTTGGGTAGAAATCAATAGCCAATAGTTGTAAGCAGGAGAAGGTTATATACTGCTTTCGTGGCATCTTTCTAAGTAAAGAAAGCAAACTTTCTAAGTAATTAAAAATGAAATTCTTCTGCAAATACAGTCATTTAGTAGCCAGCATACACAAAACTGTCCTATAAACTCTACCACTCCTCGGCTTTATGTTTTTCCTTTAGGGTGCTAAGACTATACCTAGGATGAAAGATTCACTGGACAATGCAATATTATAGCAGTAGGATTCAGCTGACTACCTCATCAGACCTGGGTCAACAGTAGTCTTCTAAACTAGTGTTTAGACAGAGGCCTCTGTAGTAATCAAACATAGGGGGCCCTTCTTAAAGGGAAATGTTTGGTTAGACTTTTAAACTATAGTCTTATGGCAGAGTAAATGTTTCTAAAATATTTTATATTTTTATTTTTTTATATTTGCCAACATAACATTTATTGATGTTTGGTATTTTATTTTCCTCTACTAGCATCTTTTATAAGAATAAAAGTGTATAAATTAAACGTTTTTTTGTAACCAGAAATACTTGCCGCAGATTGACTCCTAAAAAGGCCCCAATTTTCTATTAATTTTTAAAAACTATTTTAGTCTCTATTTTGAAAATCACTAATTTAAACAATAAAATCTATTTCTAAATTAATTTTGCTAATCTATAAAATCTATAGTGTTGACCAGCCAATAAAGACACCCAAAGCACTTGTAGTAGCCATTTCTGGTGTGTGTCTCTTTGATTCTGTCTTCACTCTTTCCCACATCAAATTATTCATCCCTCTGTTTCAATAAATGTATTTCAATGAAAATAGTAAAGGCGCTGGATAATGCAAACAGGGAAGGATGATGGGTGTCAGTCTAGGCAAAGGGAGATTGAGGTCAACTGTTCAGAGTGGGATTCACTGGCTTCTGTGAGAAAACTGCACCTTTATATTTTTCCTAATAAATGAAAAAGTTCAGAGTTTTATTATCTCTGAACAATCTATAGAATTGTAAATACATTTTTTCCTCGATATAAGGGAATATCCTGTATAAGCAGAAAAAATGGTAATAGTTCTTCAGCCTAAAATTCCATTTGGAGGGAGAGGAGCTTAAAGTACTATTCAATTGTATAATTGTCTTCCACAGACCAACCTCCTTGAATCAGTCTCACAAAAAAGAAAAAGCAAACAAAAAAAAAACCCCAAAACAAAAAACACCTTCCAAAGGAAAAAAAAAAACAACAGACAAACAGCAAAAACAAAATAATGAACTAGACCTGGAACTGTTTTGGTGCTTTATTTTAAAGCAAGAGACCATATGAGGTCCTATGAAAGACTTGGTCTAAAGAGCCACTTTTAGTTTTTTTCTTGGCCTCCATAAAAATTCAAATCAATTTCCTATATGATCCACATCTACAAGGATATACAGAAGTTAAAAAAAAGAAAAAGAAAACACTCAAAGAAAGATTTAACTGTGTTCATTACACTAAACTTACATAAACCAGGATGTGGCTAAATCTATTCTGAAAGGATTTTCAGCATTAAAGGTTAAAACAAAAAGAAGCCTCTAGTTAACCTTCAATTAACCGTAGCTGCCTGGCACTTTCATATTAATCAAGATTTTACTCTTCTCGCATTATTTTTATGACATTCAGTTTTATTTGGTTTCTTCAATATATTTCTCAGAGGTAAAATAGCTCTATTTTATGGGTGAAAATCGAATCAAAACGTGGAAGGCTTCCTGGGTGACCTTCATAAAGTCATCTCCCTGAGGTTCTTTTCTTATTTTAAAAATGACAGTAATGAGGTCTCCTCCACTGTGCTGTGGAAGAATGGAATAAAATTGTGCAGAGAAGGAGGATAGTGTTGAAAAGACTAAAAGTTTGGGGGCCGGATAGATGTAGTTTCCATCAGGTATGGGCTTTCAGACATTGGGCAAGGTATTAACTTCTCTGAGCTTCTGTTGCCTCATCAATAAAATAAAAATATAAATCCTAAATGGGACACTGCCATGTTAGATAAATTAATGTATGTACAGGACTTGGTATATAAAACACACAAAAAAAGATAGCTGCTGTGTTCTGAATGATTGTGTCTTCCCAAAGTTCATATGTTAAATCCTAATGACCAATTCTAATACTATTTGGAGGTGAGGTCTTTGGGGAGGGTAAATTTTAATCTTTTTAAAAAAATAATCCTGGGCTTCCCTGGTGGCACAGTGGTTGAGACTCCGCCTGCTCATGCAGGGGACACGGGTTCGTGCCCCGGTCCGGGAAGATCCCACATGCCGCGGAGCGGCTGGGCCTGTGAGCCATGGCCGCTGAGTCTGCCCGTCCAGAGCCTGTGCTCCGCAACGGGAGAGGCCGCGACAGTGAGAGGCCCGCGCACCGCAAAAAAAAAAAAAAAAAAAAAAAAATCCTGATCAGGAGTAAAGTTATGATCTGCAGGGTCTCACCACACACTTCTTGTTTCTCTCAGAGAAATGGCAAAAGAATGTGGGTGTTAGGAGGGAAAATCATAGTTATATTCTAAAGCAGTGATTTCCAAACCACTTTGCATCAAATTCACCTGGATAGCTCTTAAAAATTCCCAGATTCAGGATCCCAACCTCTGATTCAATCAATCTGAAATATATCAATGAAATTTGTGTTGTCCAGTGATGTTTTTGTAATTGTGGTAAAGTATACATAACATAAAACTTACCATTTGAACCATTTTTAAGCGTAAAGTTCAGTGGCATTAGGTACATTCACATTTTCATGCAACTGTTCCACCATCCATCCGAAGAACTCTATTCATCTTGCAAAACTGAAACTCTATACCCATGAAATAATTCGTCCTTCCTCCAGCCCTGGCAACTATTATTCTATTTTTTGTCTCTATGAATTTGATTACTCTCGCTATCTTATACAGGTGGAATCATAAAGTATTTGTTCTTTTGTGACTGGCTGATTCCACTTAGCATAATGTTTCCAAGATTCCTTCATGTCTTAGCAGGTGTCAACATTTCCTTCCTGTTAAAGGCTAAATAATATTCCATTGTTTGTATCTATTACATTTTGCTTGTCCATTCATCCATGATTGGACAATTCCCCAAGTGACTTTTTTAAAAATATGGAATTCTTTACAAATGTGTGTGTCATCCTTGCCCAGGTGCCATGCTAATCTCCAGTTGTTCCAATTTTAGTATGCTGTTGCCAAGCTCAGAACTCCAAGTAGTTTTGGACAGTACCAATAAGGCAGTTTTTTTTCAGCTGCATGTTGATGGAACATTAAATCAATTTAATTGAGTGACCAGTATTTTACAAAGACACAGAATAGAAGAAAATAGAACAAGTAAAAATGGTAATAATAAGTAAATGTGTTATTTCAAAAATTTTGTTTCTTAACTGTATGTGTTTGCTGCAAGGGAGGGTGGTGAGTGTGCCACGTCAGGGCATGAAATATTTCTTACAGTTGCTTTCAATCAAAAAGATGTGAAAGCCACCTGTCTAAGGACCAGAATACAGAGTATGATTGTATGATAAGTAAGTTAACACAATGTTCTCAGCTTGAAAGTTGCTACAGAATTACAGTAGCCATGATTTTACTTTGAATGTATTCAAAATAAGAGAATGTGAAAAGAAAAAAGATTGAGAAATGTCCTCTGTGAATTGATTTGGACTCCACAGTTCATCACAGAGGTCTGAATATTGCTTATTAATGAATCATTTTCATAACACTGTATCAGGAGTTATATATGAATTTGGCATCTCTCTGATACACTCAGCTTTTATAGACTCCAGAAGTAGATAAAGAATTGTTAACGGCAGTAATGAAGAGGTGTGAATGCCACCAGCAATTCAGGGTTCTGTTCCAGCTCAGGAAACATACCACCAAAATCAAAATTAATTTTCCCCCCTTTGGCATTTTTCTCAGCCATATGTGGTTTTTAAGTTATTGTGGTGACTTCTCTCACTTTATTGAAAATATACACGATGCATTTATCTAAGATAAATATGATTTTACTTGGTATGTTTTCTGAAATAATGGTATGCAATATGCATCAGAAAATAAGGCAATTATATAATAACTGTTTGTGAATTGTATTTGGTTCTGCCAGAATTTATGAAAGATATATGCTTAACAGATGTAAATGTTTATATTAGATCATATGGAACATAATCATTCATCTGTCTTTTAAAGAAGTCTGGAACTCCTGTTCATCACCAGGAGAGTTATTTCTGTGTTGCCTCAGATGTTCAGTATATGACTCCACCTCAGATCCTCTGTGAGTTGCCTGATGCTGACACTGGCATGAATACAGGCAAACGTGGTATTCCCAAGTAACCAAAGTTCGTGTTTTGTTTTAATTCACAGGGAAGGTGGTGGAATAGATGAATGAATGGAAAGAGATAGTTATATGATAGATAGATAGATGATAGATGTTAATATATAAAAATAATACAGTCTAAATATACAATTAAACTTTTAAAAAATATAATAAATACATAGGCTTTCAAACATAATGAGAACTATATTCAGAATTATAATACTTACTAGTGTACAAGAACACTTTATATCATGTATTTTCATTGATTCTCAGCGCTATGTGAAAAAGACCAAACTGTACACATTTTACAAAAGAGAAACCAGATACTGACCTTAACTGCCTTGCCAACTCACAGGCCAGGAATGTATCAGAGGCAGGAATCAATTCCTGGGGACTGGCTTTTAGTCCAGGTATCATTCAACTAAACTGCTGTGTGAAGCAAGCAGAATTCTTCACTATCGTTTATTTTGTTTTTGAAATCGCCCAATTTCAGGATGAGACACTTTTGGCCAATTAGTTAAGCTCTGATTAAAAAGTTATTGATAATTACCACAAACTACTAGATAAAAAAATACAGAGCAAAAATAATTTTATTCTTTCTTATTTTGTAAGCATGTTAGTGGAGGTTCCCAAACCCAAGTGAGTCTCAGGATCAGCTATAGGGCTTTCAGACAACACAGGTTCCTGAGCAGCACCTAGACTTATGTGTTGCTCAGGAATCTCAGTTATCCTAAAGGTCCACAGCTGATTGTGATGCTCAGGTAGGTTTGAGAACTGCTGCTTTAGAAAAATGCTTTGGAGTAATTTTGGTGAAAAACCTATCAGAAAAATCAAGTAAAAGACAATACATGTTTTACTTACATACCATAGTCCACAAGTCTGAAGAAAATGCTGGTTTTGTATAACCAGAAGTTTATAGAAATCAGGAGACTTTTTGTTTGTTTAAGAAAAAGAAAACATAATTATGAGGACAAAATTAGTTTTAAAAAAGAGTATTTATGAAGAATGGGAAAAGTAACCATAACAAAAACATTTTACGAAAGTTTTAAACCACAAACATCTGCCTGACATAATGCTGTGCTTAACAATATCCTGAAAATCCCTGTCTATTAGTTCATAAACATCTTCCTCATTCCTTTTAAATAAAAGAGTGTCCATTGTGTGGATGTTCTATAGTTTATTCAACAACTATCTTATGGATGGCATTTAGGATGTTTTCAATATTTTTCAATGACAGTGAAAACAATCTTGTGTATACGTATTTCATATTATTATTATTATCTTCAGGAAAAGTTCCTGGAAGTGGGATCACTGCGTCAAAATGCAAACACATGTGTAAGTGCTTTAGATATTGCTGAATTTCATCCCCAAAGGGTTGTGTCAATTTTCTTTCGCACCAGCAAATATGTGAGAGCGCCTATGTCCCCACAGCCCTGCAAAAGAGTGTTGCTATTCTTTTTAATTTCTACCAATCTGACAGGTGAGGGGTGGCATCTTAGTGTAGTTTTAATTTGCATTTCTCATTTCTCATGTGTAAAGTGAGCCTTTCTTCAGATGTTTAAATGTTATTTTTATAGATTTCTTGTGAATTGATTAGACATCTTTTTAAATAAAGGACTGAAATATTCTGCTTTTTTCCCCCAAATGTGATAAATATACTATCAAATCCTATACGCTGATTTTTAACTCCATAAAATCCATTTCACAGTGACCATAAATAGTGCAATTATATAATTAGGCTACCGATAATGGCTTGTTATTTTCTTACCGAATGATACACCTTAAAGGTATATATCTTAACTTTCATAATTCACAAAGCCAGTCCTAGGGAAGAAAAGAAAACATGAACCAATTCCATCAATAGGCATTGGCAATTCTTAATTAAGAGTATTTGCTAAGCCGTCAATCCTAAGTAGTGACATTTATTACAATATTTTAAAACTGTTTTACATATTTGGCCATTCTAGTTTCACTGTTTGAAATGACTTCTACAAAATCTAGATTTTTTGTAGTATTGTACTAATAGGGTCACAAAATAAATGTGCCACAAAATGCCACTCCAGTGTTCTGTAGTATTACCATTTACTTGTCTTTATTTAAAACTATTTTTTGTTTGCTATTTATTCAAATAGTTTCAGTTCTAGTAATTGCATGTTTACTTTTGTGGGTACAAATGATGTTTTATGTTTTGTGGTGTGTGTGTGTGTGTGTGTGTGTGTGTATGTGCTATCAAGAACCTAAATGTTTTCAGTCACAGATATTACATTGGTCAAAACTGATCTCGGAAGATTGGTTATGGAACATGGAAGAGTAATGATAAAATACTTTGTCTTTGCGCTTAGAATAGAAAGGGCAGTTTATACTCTCTTTGCCCATTTGAAAAAACGTGTGGTGTCAAGCAAACTTTTCTGCAATGCTTGTCAAATGAAAAAGCAAAATGAATGATTTGAAGCAAGTTGTGTGTTTCTAGAAAGTATTCCACTGTCACAAAGACGTGATGGTAATTTTCTAATAATCATAGTAAAGCTCCCCAGTTTTGTATTTTTATCCACTTTTTAAATTTCATAAATGTAATTCATTTTATTGGGCAGGCCAGAGTTGCATTTGTTGCTCCTGAGTTGGAAATTTGATATGAGCAATTATTTTTATTTCCCACTATCCTGATCAGCAATTAAAATATTTATTGAAGAAATCACTTAATCTATTCAAGTTGTTTATTTGATGAGAGTAATTTTTTGCTCATTTTGATCCATAATTTTTAAAATAAGAAATAAAGATTTTGTAATGTCCTGCTGAAATATGTTATGTGGTTCATTTACAAGGTCTTAATTTTCATTGTATTCAGCTATTCAAAAGTTCAACAAATTATTTCTTTGAAGTTAAAATTTTTTCTTTACAATAGTTTTTCTTTTCTCAGCCCCATTGTATCTTCTACTTCAACCATAATTTGATGTATTAATTCACATTGATCTGAAAGATTAGAAAATAACAACATAGTTTCATTAAAAGTGTACAGAATATGAATAATTTTTCTTCAAAATGTAGATTAAATCAATGCAAGGAAGTGAAAATTTCAAAGAATTTTTATGTTTTCAAAGTAGCTCTTTACTAAACTATTTAAAATCTCTATTAAAGTCAAAGACTAAATCATATTTAACGTGTATTAGAATTTTAAGTCAAAACAATTTTAACATCTGAATTTTAGAATTTAATTACAAAATTTACTCTTGTAAAATACTTTTATAAAAATGAAACTATTGGCAATTCTATTTTCCAAGGTAAAGAATCAGTATCTCCATATGCATATGCAAAATTATAACAACATAAATTGTCTAATATTTTTGCAAAATCTTTTTCAACCACTATGTGCACCTGTTGCAAATGTCATGTTAATTTGTCAGTAATTTCAGAAACATGATTTGGAACACCGAGAGAGGCTGAAAAATGGACATTTGGCACTGCTTGGACACTGATTCTTCATTATCTAGAGCTTTCAAGCTCTCTGAGAAGAAGGATGAATTTGTCTTTTCTTTCACCTGAGGGCAGCCACCACTCAACTCTTCCTGATTCTCTGAAGCAGTGTCTGTCCCCTGTGCCTGCAACACAGCACTCACTCATGGAATTCAGGTATAACGGTTTTTCATTTTGAGGACGTGGGGAAGAGATGTAGAGGAGCACTTCACTGGGGTCTGAGCAGCATTAGTTGCAAGAATGGTGTTATATGTTGGTACATTTCTGTTGTACATTGCAGTCAGGGACCTCCCTAAAGTGTAGGGCTCAAAGCAGGGCCTCTTGCCTGGATCTAAGCCCAGTAATGGAGAATAAAGGGAAGAGAACATTCTCAAAATTATTTTGACTCCATATACTTGTCACAGGAGGTCTAGAAGAATTGCCCCTTCCTTTTCTGTGGAAGCTGCCTTTAATGGAACAGCAGGATTGTTCTCACCTGTCCATCTTCTCTCACTAGGAAGAAATCACATTCAATAATCAATGTTTCTTTTTTTCATATAATTAACACTGTAGTTTGGAACAAATATTTTATAGTATATTTTATTCGCTCAACAGAGCTACTTTCATGTCCTTGATCTAAAATGTTTATTAATTAGGCAATTTGTTCTACTTAGGGATAAAAACAAAGAATTTAGTGATGTTTTATCTCTTTCAAAAAGTCCCCTGGCCCTTTAAGTAAAGCTGAAAGACTATTATTTTAAAGAACTCTGAAGGGAGAAAACTTAAAAAATTAAAAAACCTTCTCTATTTAACATGTATTCAGGTATCAGCAACCTGAAAAGAAAGATTAAAGCCAGTTAATTATTATCCCAGGTGCTTTACACAGTGCATTTGTTGGTTAGGTTAAAAAACCTGGCTGGAGCTCATTTCTTTCACGTCTTTCCTTTCTAGAATTTCAAACTCCTAGTTAAACAGTTTCCACTTTTGGTGATATTTACAAATGAGTCAGTGCTTAAGAGAACTGACTGATCTTAATTGGGAATCAGATCTCCAAAAGATCTGTCATTTCCACATTCTTAGAAACTGCCAACTCACTGGGGCTCAGTCACTAATACATATAATTATTTTAAATTTCTAATAATGTTCCTAATTTGAAAAAGTTAAGAATTATTCAGCATCCAAATGTATACAGAACATCATCGTCACATTACCAGGCTCCTGCTGACACACTAAGGGCAGGGAATTGAGGCAGCAATGGAACCTAGAGTTAATATTTCTGCTGCGCTACTAGACAGAGATCAGGCGGAGTTGGTCCTCCCAGCAGAAGCAGAGTCAGGGCATAGCTATTTGTTCTGCTGCTCCAGAGGCTGGCAGACTGATCCTAATCTGGGCTGAATCTTCGTCGGATTCCTTGTGGTCCCCAAAGTTTAGGACAGAGCCCTTTATTAAGAAAATGGAGGAATATTTCATGGTATTGTGCCTGTCATTGACTTGAGCTGTCACAAAGCTAAAAGTCTGAGACCTGTTACTGCTATAGCAATAGTCTGCCATAAACCCACTGAATTTCCTCCAAATGTCGATTTGCAAGTCAAGAAGGAACTAAAGAGGCAACCAGTGTACCTGAGGTACATTTCAGAAGTAGCACGAAAGTGAAGGGTAGCAGAGTATGCCATCCCAAAACATACCACTTTGGCATAAGGATTATATTGAGCTGAAAGCAATTAAGAAGCAGATACAAGAAAAGCTCTCTGCACTCCCTCTATTTACCTAAAAGCAGGACATACATTTGTAAAGTTGTCTCCACTCCCCTCTCTACCAGAAGGGACAGAAGTTAATCACTGAAGACAACCCTAGACTCTTATCAGCCCAGATACAGCACCAGAGTAATCTACATAACAGACCTTGCTAAAACTAGCCCTTACCTTCAATTGTTTTCCCAATGTATTTGTCTTCCCACAATTTGCCACCTCAAGATGCCCAAAGTGTTTTTCCTTTGTCTTCTGACTTTTCTTAAAATCTGTTCTTTTGTTAAGATACTGTATCAGCCCAGGTTCTAACCACCCTTTGAGTCACTCATCACTAAATGCTCCCATGTGTATGCAAGATGCACATGTTAATAAATGGTTTTTCTCTTATTAATCTGTCTTTGGAAGTCTAATTTACAGAGTCCTAGCTGGAGAACCTAAGGTGGCAGAGGAAAAAGAATTTTTTCCACTGTTATGAAAGGCTCAGTAGGGTACTATTGAGACATTTGAATATAGAAGACCTGGTCCAGTTCCTGACTCTGTCAGTTAGCCATGTGATCACAGTCAATCACTCAGCCATTATGATCTTGAGTTTCCTCATCTGTAAAATGGGAACTACAAGAGCTATTGACCTATCTGGCAGGATTATTGTGAAAGATGAGATTATGCACATAAGAATATTTTATAAACTTTAAGTGATAAGGTTAAGTGTTTTTGCTTCCTCTCTGGAAGTTCCTTAAAGGCAGGAGTTATGGCTTATTCAATGTAAAGTAGTTTTATTGTTATAAGTAACTTATCTTTGGCAATTCCAGTGTTTTGTTATCAATCAGACTCACTTTCTGGGACTATTGCACCTCTTTACCTTTGTGCTGGCTCTTCCCATCTCTCAAAATCTGCTTTTGAGAAATATACAACTTCAGCCTTTTGTATCTGCATCATAACACAGGCAGACTCAGGCTTGAGACGTGCTGGAAGTTCAGTGCATAGGTCACAGGGGAAGAAAAGGCTGAGTTGAACCTTTTCTAAGGAAAGTGACATAGCTATAGATGGTGAGTCAGGCCTGGAATGAGTATCCAGTGATTAAAAGAGAGTAGCAAATTAGCCTTGCTTCAAATTAATATGCATTGGGCTTCCCTGGTACCGCAGTGGTTGAGAGTCAGCCTGCCGATGCAGGGGACACGGGTTCGTGCCCCGGTCTGGGAGGATCCCACATGCCGCGGAGCGGCTGGGCCCGTGAGCCATGGCTGCTGAGGCTGCGCGTCCGGAGCCTGTGCTCCGCAACGGGAGAGGCCACAGCAGTGAGAGGTCCGCGTACCGCAAAAAAAAAATTAATATGCGTTGAAGAAGGTTCCAGGTAATAGAATATCAAAGCCTGGTGTGACAGTGATAACTGTCCATCAGCCAGATGATCCATCAGCCAGAATGGGAGGTTTGCTTTAGGAACCAGGTCATAAGGAACCCTAAATTTTTCATGGGCCAGAGTTTAATTTTCAGAGTGCAAAGTTAACCGAAACGTTTTATTTTTAACTTAAGGTTTTGTACCATTGCTTCTTGTCAATGTGTTCTTGAGTTTCTAAATTAAAACACTTGCTGTTATTTAATATGTCTTTAAAATATTCATGGTTGCCTCTTTTCGTCAATAACTTTTCAAATTTAACGATTTTTTGCCTTGATTTGTATATTTTATAAATTAATATCCCCTGTCCATTCTCTTTCTATCTGTGTTTAGCTGAGAAATATCTTAGCCTTTCTTCTTTTTTCTCACATTAATTCGTATGCATTGTTTTATAAGACGCATATGGTTTGATTTTGCTTATACCCACTGTGAAAAGTTCTTTTATGGGGGTGGCTCAGCCTACTCACAATTATTATTATATCTAATATTTTGGTCTTAATTTGAACATCTTTTCAAATGCCATATACCTTATATCTTTATTTTTTTCTTTTTATGTATGGATTATGTTTTATTTGCTTTTACTTTCTTCTGTAACTTCAACAGCAAGCTCTGTGTTTTATAATTCTGAAAGAAGGATTAAATGATACATTTAAAAATATTCCATAATGAAAATGAGGAATTGATTTCACTTTAGTTCCTTCTTACTCTCTCTCATTCTTCTACCATGACTTCCTTTCCTCACTTTTTAGTATCTGTCTATATAAATAGAACCCAGGTGATTGGTAGAACATCATTCTTACATTACCTATCTTTTATTTTAAGAAATCCCTTGATATTTACTTTATCACCATATATTAAACTATTAATCAGTTTTAGCTTTATGTTTAACATGCTTGAGTTCTCATCTCTCTCTTATCTTGCTCATCTTTCAGTAAGCTGTGATACGCCTTCAAGAAATTTTTCTTTCAAGCAGGGCTGATAAGGGATCTATTTCCTGAATCTTTCTATATCTGAAAATGTGTCTATATTGTCTTAATCTATGAAGAGAACTTTAACTGCATATGAAATTCCTTGCCAAGGGATGTCTTTTTCTGCCTCAAATGTGAGTGCATATAGTTTTATTTTCTTCTACATTTATTTTACTGAAGAAAAATTTGAAGTTTTCTTTCTTTTTTATGATAAGCAGTTTTTAAAGTATATTTTTCTTTCTTCTATTCACTTATTCAACAAATATTTATTGAGCAACCCATATATGCCAGGCTCTTTTTCTTGTCACTGGGGAAATGTTGCAGAATTAAGTCGACAAACATTCCTGTTCTTGTGGGACTACATTTTTTTCTCTTAAATGCTTGCATGATTTCACATTGTAATATTGTTTAACTTTTCATTCTTGGATGTATCTTGTTTGATCTATCTTTTCAATTTTCCTTGGACTAAAGCTAAGGTAGCTTTCTAAAAATGGCAAAAACAAATGTATTTTCAAACTCTGGACTGTTCTTTCTACTTATGCCTCAATTTTTCAAATTTCCTCCCTGGGAGGACCTAGGACTTCTGGTTGCATCTTTATTCTTCATTATTAATGTCATCTTTCCTCTAAAATTTTTTATAAACTCTTAATGTGCTTTTTGTGTTCTAAGGACTCTACAAATTAACTACTTTACATAACTTATTAGATTTCTGAGTACCAACTTTACTATTCAATGTTTCATACTCAGGTTTTATTTCTGCTTATTGTAGTTTTAGTTTCATTGCAATTTTTCATTTCACATTGAACCTTCTTTTTATCTCTTCCTATTGCTTTTTATCCTCTGCTGATGCATTAGTGATTTCTGTCCCTTTAAATGTTGTTATTGAACTAAAATATATATACAGAAAAGTATATGTATCAAAAAATACATCCTGATGAATTTTTACATCATACACACACCTGTGAAACCAGCACTAAGTGCAAGATTCAGAAAATCACCAGCCTTCAGAAATACCCTTCATGCTCTTTTCCAGTCACTAATCCCCTCAGAAGTCACTCTATATAGCCTTTTAATTTGATGTTTTTTATTTCCTTATCATCTCTTCTTCTTTTTTTAATAGATTTTATGTCTTCTTGTATCCCAGGGAGGATGCAAAATATTATTCTAAATTTTCTCCAGGTTCCTGCAGTAGATTGTCTTCAGAGATGTGCTCCTTTACTCAATTGTTGTGATGCTTTCTTTCCTTTTCATTAGTGTTTTATCATTGCCCCCCTCCTTATTTTAGGAAATGAGGAAACATCTATCCAAATTCAGTTAGCTAAGATAAAGTATCTGGATTTCCCATGGCTTTTCATATTAGGAAACTGCTGGTTAAATCCATTTCTCATCATCATTACTGATCATCAACAGAATCTGGCCATTCTTCATCTATTGTTTTTTTGCCCTACAATGGTGAGATTTTCTCATTATTTCCACTGCTATGAACTAATAGCTGTGGTGCTATGAACTAATAAAGGACTCAAAAATTAGAATTTCTGCTTGTACCCTGCAGCTCAGTTTTTAAAAATCCCACCTGCTGTGGTTTGCTTGTTGGATCCACACCCATCAGGGTGTATTCTGCCCCCCTCTGCCTTCACTTTCTATATCACTCAGCTTCTACATCCACTCCACCAATTTGCAGTCTTGAAATTAATATAGAATGATGAGGTTCCTGAAATAATAGTACTCTGGGCACTGCATTTTCACAAGATGACTAGAATTCCTATACACATTAAAGTTTGATTAGCAGTGACCTAGGAAACTTTTGAAAAATACTGGTGCCTTGCCTTATCCTCTAAGTTTTTTAAGAGAGAAACCACCTATTAGTGTTTTATTACTGCCATAACAAATTACCACAAACTTAACGGCTTACAGCAACACCGATTTATTATTTCATTGCTCTGTAGATCAGAAGCCCAGCAGGCTCAGTGGGCTCCTCTGCTCCAAGTCTGCAAGGCCGATGTGAAGTTGTGGGCAGGGCTGTGTTCCTTTCTGGAGGCTCTGGGGGAAGATGACTCCTGGGCTGATTCACATTGTTGGCAGAACTCATTTCCATGCAGCTGTGGAACTGAGGACCCTGTTTCTCTGCTGGCTGTGGCTGGGGATCATACTCAATTTCTAGGGGCCTCCTGCATTCCTTGGTTCTTGGCCTTGGTCCTCACAGCCAGTAATGATGGATTGAGTCCTTCTGGTGCTTAAGCTCTTTCCAGTCTCCATTTCTGCCTCATCTGTCCTGACTTCTCTTCTGCAGTGTATCTCTGACCCTTCTGCCTTCCTTATCTGCTTTTCAGGGCCCATGTAATGATATAGGAACACATGGATTATCCAGGATAATCTCTCTATTTTAAAATTAGTTGATTAGTAACTAGCCTTAATTTCATCTAAAAAATCTTTTTACAACCATACTTATATTAGTGTTTGATCAGATAACCAGGTCATGGGAATGTTGTGTGGATATGTATGTGTGTGTGTGTGTGTGTATGTGGTGGGGGGCATCTTTAGAATTCTACCTACCTCAAGCCATCTTCAGGGGTTTCTAATGTGTAACCAGGGTTGAGAATCACTAGTACAGACCTTGGATTTCTGATCTATGAAGATAAGCAGTAGGTGTTTCCCCACCTTTCTTTCAGGAATGTTGGAGTGCTTTGTTTTATGAAGTTAAAAAAAAAGAATATATATATATATATTCTGTTTTGGTTTTTTTTTTCCTCAGTTGATATTGGCTTTATTTTTGGGAGGAATGTCTCCAGGGGTTGTTTGTAGATGTTTGCATTTGGGCACCATCACAGACTATCTGTGTATGGGTGTAAGCCTAATGGAAGTTGGGGAGAGGCAGTTATCAGGCTAGCCTGGTACCAAATTAAACCATAAATCTCCACTCCTTATTGAAGCTGAGATTTTACTACTTTAATTTTGATTTTTCAACCAAGAAAATCAGGACTTGAAGAGATTAAAGGCTTTTGCTAAGGCACATGTATATCATGAAAGGAGTCATCTGGCCTGTTAAAACATCAGCCTTTAACCTTTACCTTCTGGGGAAATGAGCTATATTTTGTGCAGTCTACTTTTATTTATTTTCAATCTCTAATACACCATTTTAACTTGAGGGGAGGGAAAATAAGTGATCCAGTCTAAAATATGCATTTTTTTTTTTTTTTCCTCTCACTGTTGTGGCCTCTCCTGTTGTGGAGCACAGGCTCCGGACATGCAGGCTCAGCGGCCATGGCTCACGGGCCCAGCCGCTTCGTGGCATGTGGGATCTTCCCGGACCGGGACACAAACCCGTGTCTCCTGCATCGGCAGGCGGACTCTCAAACACTGTGCCACCAGGGAAGCCCTAAAATATGCATTTTTGACAGAGATTGTTAAACCCCTGTGAGAATAGGGGTGTTTGAGGGTGGTGAAACCCTGTGTGCACTTTGCAGAGTAGTTATTAGCAAAAGAGGGAAAGGTGAGGTTTGAATCCAGTGCAAAAGTTCAGGATATTGAGAAGTGAGATTTCATAACCCAGGGTCAGGACTGAGCTATTCTAAGTCTCTGAATCTTAGAGACAGTATTTTAAGAGAATTATGTGTATTTTTACTTTTTAAGACCTTTGATAGAAAAATAAAGCCATTTTTCATGGTCCCCTTCTCCACTGGTAAGCCCTGTTTAAGTAATGATTGTCTCTGTTTTTGCTGAACTATAAATTGGCATGGATAGTGCTCATTCTTAATTATCAGCAGTAACAGGGAAAGAGGGAAATTTAGACATTTAAAATCCCTTGATAATAATTTTAGCTACACACACACAAAATTAAACTGTTCCCTTCATTCCTGGTTCTTTAGACCAGGACTATTCACATGCCTAGCCTGCTTATAACTCACAAATGCTAGCTCATGACTTTGGAATAACTTAGATACTTCTGATTCTTTTATTTCTGGTTTATTTACCCTTACTCTTGTCTCTATGACCCTGAAGTTCGATTTCACAATTTACTGTTATATTTCAACTTCTGGTCTCCCCAAGTTAAATGATCTTTCTGACCCTCTCTCTTGTCACCTTGGGCCTTGGCACTATTGCAGTTTTTACTTATTAATTTCTAATGAGTTAGTGTCTGTCTCTTATTTTCTTGGTGAGGACTTCAGACTCCACTTCTGATTGCAGAAGATCATCTCAGAATGCTGGCTTGGCTTGGCCAGTTTTAGCCACTGTTTGCAAAGTAAAAGTGAGGAGCTGCTCAGTCATTACTGACCAGTCACTAGAATTAAAAGGGATCTGAAGTTTATCACTTTATTCCTGTTTATGCCTTCATTATTACACTTAGTTTAGAAAACAACAGTATGAATAATATCTATGTTGCATATTTGGCTATATTCTAGCTCATAATTATAGAGATATATCCTAGGCTACCATTAGTACTGAATGCTAAAGTCACAATTTTAGAACTAAAAAGGGATTTTAGTGATTCAGTGACCTGGTCTAGTATTTGGTTCATGAGAGTTCCTTGAGATGCCCCATTCCCTAAGGAGCTACCACTGGAAGGTAGGGTAGGAGAAAGACAGGTAAATGAAGAGTGAACTAGGAGGGATGAAGAGCCCTCACTCCATTCCAATAGGAACATCTCAGCTATTACCTCTTTTGCACATGTAAATTCCAAGAAAGATTTTTGTTTGAACAAAGGCTATCATGAATTAAAAATATTGACAACTATGGACCTAATTTAATTCATCATTCTCCACTTGAGGAAATAGGACCCAAAGAAGATAAGTGGCTAAGATCATGAGAAGGCCAAAGTCTCTCAGCTCCTAGCCAGTACTCTTCTAACTGACCCACAAACTCCATTCTATCAAATGGTTCCCACAGGCAGCTGAATGATGGCAGTCATAATCCTCATGCTTCTCTGATAAATAATAATATATGGAGTTCATATTTACAAATTGTTGAACAAATCTTCTAATTTCATGTTTATATAAGAAGCCCAGAGTATTTTTGTCAATTCTCAGAAATTAACATATATTTCACTGTTTCTCATTCCATAAAAATTTAGGTGCAAGATGAAGAGAATACCAAGTTAAAGGAAATGTGTTTCCAGACTTTAAGAAGTTCCCTGTTTAATGACAGAATCTGTTTTGGAGGAAAAAAATCACAGAACCCAAGAATCATAGACAAGGTTGTAGGCAGTTTAATATAATTTTCTTCAATACAATTTAATCAATTTAATACAATTTAAAAAACAAATATTGTTGCATGAATGAATGAATAATGTTAATATGCAATATTTCCACTTAGTTGATGACAGTTTTTATAATTGTCTACAATAGCCTTAGATGTGAAATTATAAATATTTTAGGTGGTAAATGCCAGGATTATATACATTTCCATTACTGGAAGCTATATCATGTTTTCTTTATTCAACTTTTTCTGTATTTCCTTAAAATATTTATTTGAAATAGCATTTGATTGCCTCTAAATTGCATCTCATACTTCCAAATATATGAGGCTTAATCTTGAGTCAGTTGCTATCAATAGGTAATTTGCATAGTTAATTCCTAAGTACAGTGGATTCACTTGGTGAAAATTTTGTATATATTCATATATATCAGAAGTATTGCTATTACACTAATTCTTTTACTAATTTAACAAATAATTTACTCAGATTTTGTTGCTTCCTGTGCTAGGAACTAAGTTCTCTCTTCTCAAGGAGCTCACAACCTAGTTGCAAGTTCTTCTGTCCTATGTTTTCTTCTCCTGATGAAAATAATGAATTGTGCACTGGAAAAAATATGGTATCAACAAATTATAAATGTATTAATACATAATGAAAGCAAACACTCTCATTATAAAGCAAACGTCATTCCAGAATAAAATACACCATGGATGCCTTTTGAATTAGAAGAGAAAATATGCTCTTTTGCTGTGCAAACATGTAGGGATAAACCCTACAAACTGATATAGGATATTTAAAGAACCATTAAAAAGGTAACTATTATATAAAATGAAATTGCATGTTGGATAGATTTACCAGTCACCAAGCTAAAGGTAAGAGCATCAGAATCTATAACTCAAAATGAAATCAACATATTTGCTTCTCAGTGAAGGTGGCAAAGGGAGCCTTACTGACTCATTTGCAAACTTATACATAGTAATTTCTGTTTTCGTATTTGCTCTTTCTCACCTCCCTAATGTAGCATCATCTAGATTGCCTCAAGGTAATCATGCACAGGAGACCACTTTGGGGGAAGTTATCAGGCCTCCAGTGAAGGGAATCAAACTGATCAAAGGAAAGGAAGTGATGCATTGAATTGTTTCATAATGACATTCATTTCTCAGTGACCTTCCACCATGCAATCTGATTTTTTTTTTTAAATGAGCACAATGTGCAACTCTCTCACTGAGTGAGGGGAGAAAAAAGAAATGAGGTGTTAGCAAGGAGGCTTTTAACATGTCTACTGGCCAGATTTTTAGGTCATGAGAGTTGAAATAATTTTGAGCCTTGGTGCCCTGCACTGCTATTAAACACCAGTTAGTGTGTAGATGTGTCCTCAGCTGGCAGATGAAAAGGTCTAAAGTTCAGATTGTTTCAAGAAGTCATAATGAAGCCACAAGATCCATGTTCTTTATGAGAGAAATGTCAGCTCTGGAAAGTCTCTTAAACTGTAAAGGATACTTCATTACAAAGAAGAACTGGCTTAATATACTTTGCAAATGACTTCATAACATTCAATTTTGAGAATTATTTCCATTCTTTTATTCACAGTACATAGGGAAATTAGCTGAAATATTTATCTTTGCTTCTCTCTAAGTTTTATAGCACCAGTCAAAAACTAATTAGACTCTGGCAATTAAATCCTGCATGCATGCTTCTCTTTTTTTCTCAAGGATTTTTACTTGTTATGCAACTTTCTCTATTGCAGAGTGGCCTATTTAGCTTAAAGGACTTCAGGGTTTTTTTTTTTTTAATGTCAAGCTTATTCACTTTCTTTTCTCCAGTATTTGACAGGTACTTAGGAAAAGAGGAAATGGAGAGGGCCAATCACCAGAACAAGTAAGCATCTAATAAAACATGATCCACAGAATACTAGGAAGGAAGATTTCTCATCGTGTCAGATCCCTAAACAGGTAGGAGCTCTCTCAGAGATGTCCCACACACCTTCTCTCTACCTGACAAGGCAAGGACTGCTGTGGGGCAAGATCAAGTATAATATTAATCTGTAAATTCAGGGCAAGTAGGTGTCCCTTCTCCCCTGACAAAACGTTTCAAAGTGTGCATGTCTGCATGATTTGCTTCCCTTGTAGTTCTCCCTTTTGGAATTACTCCGTCTTTTGTATGGTAGATGGGTCTTGGGCTACTTCCCAAAGGAGGGGACCTTCCTGTATTAGAAAGTCTCAGCAGTGTGAGAGTTAGTTGAACTCTGCTCTTAGCCCAAGAGAAAAATGCTTCCTTTCCTCTGATGCATTTTCTTTTTGTGGGGGGATTACCTATGGCCATTTGTGTGGCAAGATCATCAGGGTCAAGGTTAAGATGTGAGTCTCTCATAGATCTTCCAAGGAGCCTCTTATTTATCTATTTATTTATTTATTTATTTATTTCACCTGGGTTTTAGACTAAAGGCCAAATATTTTCACTGTGGCTTTCCAGTGATTTTGTTCATCTTACCGGAGCTGGGGGAGTTCCACAGAATGGTTTGTGGTGATAGTCACAGGAAGATATTTTGAAGTAGTGGGTCTTCTATTCAAATTTCCCATGGGAATCTGGTGGAGGAAGATACTTGCTAAATATTGGAAACTTGGAATCCCAAACAGCTCTGACTTCTTCAGATATTTCAACAGTATTAATTTTCCCCACTTCAAAATAGGTGGAAACAATGAAAAAACATATTACCATAAACCACAGCTGGCACATACTTGATTATTCTTAGAGTCAGTCTGTATCAGTGAGCTAAGGCCACTTGGTTATAAATACACATATATGTAGAAATTACATCTAAGTTTTATAAGGAAACATATTAGGAAAGACAGAGAACACATTGACCCTCTTTTCTATTCTTTTTAATGTTTATTTTTATACTATTATTAAAGGTTACTTTCCATTTACAGTTATTACAAAATACTGGCCATATTCTCTGTATTGTACAATACATCCTTGAGCGTACCTTATGTCCCTGTTTTCTGTATCTTTACAACCTAGTCATAGACATAACTGAAGATAAGCATAGAGAGAGGCTGAGAAGTTGGAGCTAGAAACATACTCAAGTTTAGACAGTGCAAATTTTTACTTCTTCATTTAATCATTAATCAAATATTTTGGCGCCTTCTCTTTCAAGGCACGACTTGATCCTGTGAATGTTGTAGAGATAAATCAGATGTAGTTCAAGGAGTTACTTGTCTATAAAGGGAATAAAATATTTACACAAATAATAAGACTACCATAAGGGAAATACAGATCAAGGACTGTGGAAGGAAGGAATTTGAACTAGGCCTTGAAAGCTGGGTCAAATAGAAAAAGGGCATTTAGTTAAAGACAATGTGTGTAGAGCCTATTTGTAAATGAATAGCATTAGTAAATGTTAGCACTTTTTGAAATTTAGGAAGATCTGTTTGGTTTTGTGTGGTAGGCAGATTCCGAGATGACCACCAAGATTCCTGCTTCCTGGGTTCATGCCCCATATAATCCCCTCCTTAGAGTATGAAAGGAACCTGCAAATATAGTAGTTGTCATTCTGTGATTAGGTGTCTGACATGGGAAAGGATGAAGAGATTTTTTGCCAATGTAACTAAGGTCCTTAATTAGTTGACTTTGAGTTAATGTGCTGGTTTTCCTTTTTCATTTCCTTTTTCTTCTATTTTGACAGAGAAAGTTCAGTTTTCACCCATTCTGAGTCTTACTCTGGTAAACTGCTCTGAGATGAAAATACTCTGAGGTGCCAAACAGAAAACAAAACAAATGTTTGAAATACTGCGGTCTGCCAGTAATTATGCCATGGTCAGTAGCAGTAGGATTATCCATCTTTTCCCATCTTATACATATTTGGGTTAAGGCAAAGCTTGGCATTAGAAACAGAATATTATGGCCTGGGTCAAGGTGATAGGAACTCAGAAATTGGCCAACAGAATTGATGATGGCTCATTTTGTTCAGTAAACTAGCTTCTTCCATTTCCTAAACGTTGTCAAATACTGCATTTCTCCAAGAATTGGTCCTGGTGGTAAGAAGTACTGAAGGTTGTGGCATCTTTTTCATCCAGCCAATAAACTCATGCCAGTGTTCAATATCTCTCTCTACCTTAGAATTAGAATAGTTAAGATTTGTAAAAAGGAAGCTGGTAAAGGCCAATCTCTTGAGAGTGCTCTCACTGCACTTTTGCCATTCTCCATCTTGAGAGCTTGGTAAGCGTTTTCATGTACCTGTGTTTCTGTCTGCATTTCAGGGGTGTATTAGGCATTATTTCAAAGAAAGAGAGAAAATGAAACTTTACTTCCAAAAGATTATGAAATATTTGAGAAAAGGAACACATATGGGAGGCAAATTTGTATGTTGTATTTCATTGAAAAGTTATTCAGAATCATAGAAGAGTACTGCCATCTACTTTGGCCAAAAAATTATCAGATTATTGAATACTTTAATATTTAATGTTTAATATTTTGTGGTCACAAGGAAAACTATATATCTAAAGAGACAGGTAGTTGCTGCAGCAACATATAATGAAATGATCAATAAAAGACTTTCAAGCATAAAACTACATTGGATAAAATTCTGAGGGAGAATAATGGAGATATGAGTTTAAGGAAAAAAGTGAGTGATGTAAAAATTCTGACTGTTAAAGAAGGTCATGTTTAAGTGCATTTTAAATGGGTTATGGTGATTATCAAATTATATTATTTACATTTCATTGAATATATATACAGTAATATAATAATTATATAATAAACATTATTATAATGTTTATTAAAGACATAAATATTTAGAATTACATATTTATAACAATTTAAGCTTGTAACAAAATTTTTTCAATACCAATTTAAAAATGTATGAGAAGCAGGAGCATCAAGATGGCAGAAGAGTAAGATGCGGAGATCACCCTCCTCCCCACAAATACACCAGAAATACATCTACATGTGGAACAACTCCTATAGAACACCTACTGAACGCTGGCAGAAGACCTCAGACCTCCCAAAAGGCAAGAAACTCCCCACGTACCCGGGTAGGGCAAAAGAAAAAAGAATAAACAGAGACAAAAGAATAGGGACGGGACCTGCACCAGTGGGAGGGAGCTGTGAAGGAGGAAATGTTTCCACACACTAGGAAGCGCCTTCGCGGGCGGAGACTGCGGGTGTCGGAGGGGGGAAGCTTCGGAGCCATGGAGGAGAGCACAGCAACAGGGGTGTAGAGGACAAAGCGGAGAGATTCCCATACAGAGGATCAGTGCGGACTGGCACTCACCAGCCCGAGAGGCTTGTCTGCTCATGGGGCCGGTGGGGATGGGAGTTGAGGCTCGGGCTTCAGAGTTCACATCCCAAGGAGAGGACTGGGGTTGGTGGCGTGAATACAGACTGAAGTGCACCACGGCTAGCCGGGAGGGAGAACGGGAAAATGTCTTGCCTCTTTGTTTCCTGGAGCACGAGGAGAGGGGATTAAGAGCACTGCTTAAAGGAGTTCCAGAGACGGGCGTGAGCCGCAGCTATCAGCGCAGACCCCAGAGTTGGGCATGAGACGCTAAGGCTGCTGCTGCCGCCATGAAGAAGCCTGTGTGCAAACTATCCTACACAACCCACTGAACCAACCTTAGACACTGGGGACAGACACCAAAAACAATGGGAACTACGAACCTGCAGCCTGCAAAAAGGAGACCCCAGACACAGTAAGTTAAGCAAAATGAGAAGACAGAGAAACACACAGCAGATGAAGGAGCAAGGTAAAAACCCACCAGACCTAACAAATGAAGAGGAAATAGGCAGTCTACCTGAAAAAGAATTCAGAATAATGATAGTAAAGATGATCCAAATCTTGGATATAGAATGAAGAAAATACAAGAAACGTTTAACAAGGACCTACAAGAACTAAGGAGCAAACAAACAGTGATGAACAACACAATAAATGAAATTATAAATTCTCTAGAAGGGATCAGTAGCAGAATAACTGAGGCAGAAGAACAGATAAATGACCTGGAAGATAAAATAGTGGAAATAACTACTGCAGAGCAGAATAAAGAAAAAAGAATATAAAGAATTGAGGACACGCTCAGAGACCTCTGGGACAACATTAAATGCACCAACATTCGATTTATAGGGGTCCCAGAAGAAGAAGAGAAAAGGAAGGGGACTGAGAAAGTATTTGAAGAAATTATCATTGAAAACTTCCCTAATATGGTGAAGGAAATAGTTAATCAAGTCTAGGAAGCACAGAGACTCCCATACAGGGAGAAACACTCCAAGACACATATTAATCAAACTATCAAAAATAAAATGCAAAGAAAAAATATTAAAAGCAGCAAGGGAAAAACAACAAATAACACACAAGGGAATCCCCATAAGCTTAACAGATGATCTTTCAGCAGGAACTCTGTAAGCCAGAAGGGAGTGGCAGGACATATTTAAAGTGACGAAAGGGAAAAACCTATAACCAAGATTACTCTACCCAGCAAGGATCTCATTCAGATTTGACAGAGAAATTAAAACCTTTACACACAAGCAAAAGATAAGAGAATTCAGCATCACCAAACCAGCTTTACAACAAATGCTAAAGGGACTTCTCTAGGCAGGAAACACAAGAGAAGGAAAAGACCTACAATAACAAACCCAAAACAATTAAGAAAATGGGAATAGGAACATACATATCAATAATTACCTTAAATGTAAATAGATTAAATGCTCCAACCAAAAGACATAGACTGGTTTTATGGATACAAAAACAAGACCCATATATATGCTGTCTACAAGAGACCCACTTCAGACCTAGGGACACATACAGACTGAAAGTGAGGAGATGGAAAAAGATATTCCATGCAAATGGAAATCAAAAGAAAGCTGGAGTAGCAATTCTCACATCAGGCAAAATAGACTTTAAGACAAAGACTATTACAAGAGACAAAGAAGGACATCATCTAATGATCAAGGGATCAGTCCAAGAAGATCCACTTTCACCACTGGACAGATAATCCAAAATTAAAATAAATAAGGAAACACAAGCTTTAAATGGTACATTAAACAAGATGGACTTAATTGATGTTTATAGGACATTCCGTCTAAAAACAACAGAATACACTTTCTTCTCAAATGCTAATGAAACATTCTCCAGGATAGATCATATCTGGGGTCACAAATCAAGCCTTGGTAAATTTAAGCAAATTGAAATCATATCAAGTATCTTTTCCGACCAAAACTTTATGAGACTAGATATCAATTACAGGAAAAAATCTGTAAAAAATACAAACACAATACACTACTTAATAACCAAGAGATAACTGAACAAATCAAAGGGAAAATCAAAAAATACCTAGAAACAAATGACAATGAAAACACGATGACCCAAAACCTATGGGATGCAACAAAAGCAGTTCTAAGAGGGAAGTTTATAGCAATGCAATCCTACCTTAAGAAACAAGAAACATCTCAAATAAACAACCTAACCTTACACCTAAAGCAATTAGAGAAAGAAGAACAAAAAAACCCCTAAAGTTAGCAGAAGAAAAGAAATCATAAAGATCAGATCAAGAATAAATGAAAAAGAACTGAAGGAAACGATAGCAAAGATCAATAAAACTAAATGCTGGTTCTTTGAGACAATAAACAAAATTGATAAACCATTAGCCAGACTCATCAAGAAAAAAAGCGAGAAGGCTCACGTCAATAGAATTAGAGATGAAAAAGGAGAAGTAACAACTGACACTAAAGAAATACAAAGGATCATGAGAGATTACTACAAGCAAATATATGCCAATAAAATGGACAACCTGGAAAAAATAGACAAATTCTTAGAAATGCACAACCTTCCAATACTGAACCAGGAAGAAATAGAAAATATGAACAGACCAATCACAAGCACTGAAATTGAAACTGTGATTAAAAATCTTCCAACAAACAAATGCCCAGGACCAGACGGCTTCACAGGTAAATTCTATCAAACATTTAGAGAAGAGCTAACACCTATACTTCTCAAACTCTTTCAAAGCATAGCAGAGGGAGGAACACTCCCAAACTCATTCTATGAGGCTACCATCACCCTGATACCAAAACCAGAAAAAGATGTCACAAAGCAAGAAAACTACAGGCCAATATCACTGATGAACATAGATGCAAAAATCCTCAACAAAATACTAGCAAACAGAATCCAACAGCACATTAAAAGGATCATACACCATGATCAAGTGGGGTTTATCCCAGGAATGCAAGGATTCTTCAATATACACAAATCACTCAATGTGATATACCATATTAACAAACTGAAGGAGAAAAACTATATGATCATCTCAATAGATGCAGAGAAAGCTTTCGACAAAATTCAACACCTATTTCTGATAAAAACCCTCCAGAAAGTAGGCATAGAGGGAACTTACCTCAACATAATAAAGGCCATATCTGACAAACCCACAACCAACATCGTCCTCAATGGTGAGAAACTGAAAATATTTACACTAAGATCAAGAACAAGACAAGGTTGCCTACTCTCACCACTCTTATTCAACATAGTTTTGGAAGTTTTAGCCACAGCAATCAGAGAAGAAAAAGAAATAAAAGGAATCCAAATTGGAAAAGAAGTAAAGCTGTCACTGTTTGCAGATGACATGATACTAGACCTAGAGAATCTGAAAGATGTTACCAGAAAACTACTAGAGCTAATCAATGAACTTGGTAAAGTAGCAGGATACAAAATTAATGCACAGAAATCTCTTGCATTCCTATACACTAATGATGAAAAATCTGAAAGTGAAATAATAAAAAACACTCCCATTTACCACTGCAACAAAAAGAATAAAATATCTAGGAATAAACCTACCTAAGGAGACAAAAACCAGCATGCAGAAAATTATAAGACACTGATGAAAGAAATTAAAGATGATACAAATAGATGGAGAGATATACCATGCCCTTGGATTGGAAGAATCAACATTGTGAAAATGACTCTACTACCCAAAGCAATCTACAGATTCAATGCAATCCCTATCAAACTACCACTGTCATTTTTCACAGAACTAGAACAAAAAATTTCACAATTTGTATGGAAACACAAAAGACCCTGAATAGCCAAAGCAATCTTGAGAAAGAAAAACAGAGCTAAAGGAATCAGGCTCCCTGTTTTCAGACTAGACTACAAAGCTACAGTAATCAAGACAGTATGGTACTGGCACCAAAACAGAAATAGAGATCAATGAAACAGGATGGAAAGCCCAGAGATAAACCCACGCATATATGGTCACCTTATATTTGATAAAGTATGAAAGAATATAAAGTGGAGAAAAGACAGTCTCTTCAATAAGTGGTGCTGGGAAAACTGGACAGCTACATGTAAAAGAATGAAATTGGACACTCCCTATCAGCATGCACAAAAATAAACTCAAAATGGATTAAAGACCTAAATGTAAGGCCAGACACTATCAAACTCTTAGAGGAAAACATAGGCAGAACACTGTATGACATAAATCACAGCAAGATCCTTTTTGACCCGCCTCCTAGAAAAACGGAAATAAAAACAAAAATAAACAAATGGGACCTAATCAAACTTAAAAGCTTTTACACAGCAAAGGAAACCATAAACGAGACAAAGAGACAACCCTCAGGGGGCTACCCTGGTGGCACAATGGTTGAGAGTCCACCTGCCGATGTAGGGGACACGGGTTTGTGCCCCAGTCTGGGAGGATCCCATGTGCCGTGGAGCAGCTGGGCCCGTGAGCCATGGCCCCTGAGCTTGTGCGTCTGGAGCCTGTGCTCCACAATGGGAGAGCCCACAACAGTGAGAGGCCTGCGTACCACAAAAAAAAAAAAAAAAAACAAAGACAGCTCTCAGAATGGGAGAAAATATTTGCAAATGAAGCAACTGACAAAGGATTAATCTCCTAAATTTACAGGCAGCTCATGCAGCTGAATATCAAAAAAACACACAACCCAATCCAAAATTGGGCAGAAGACCTAAATAGATATTTTTGCAAAGAAGATATACAGATTGCCAACAAACACATGAAAGAATTCTCAAAATCATTAATCATTTAGAGAAATGCAAATCAAAACTACAATGAGATATCATCTCACACCTGTCAGAATGGCCATTATCAAAAAATCTACAAATGATAAATGATGGAGAGGGTGTGGAGAAAAGGGAACCCTCTTGCCTTGTTGGTGGGAATGTAAATTGATACAGGCACTATGGAGAAAAGTATGGAGGTTCCTTAAAAAACTAAAAATAGAACTACCGTATGACCCAGCAATCCCACTCCTGGGCATATACCCTGAGAAAACCATAATTCAAAAAGAGTCCTGTGCCACAATGTTCATTGCAGCTCTATTTACAATAGCCAGGATATGGAAGCAACCTAAGTGTCCATCAACAGATGAATGGATAAAGAAGGTGTGACACATATATACAATGGAATATTACTCAGCCATAAAAAACTGAAATTGAGTTATTTGTAGTGAGGTGGATGGACCTAGAGTCTGTCGTATGGAGTGAAGTAAGTCAGAAAGAGAAGAACAAATACCGTATGCTAACATATATATATATGGAATCTAAAAAAAAAGAAAAAAAATGGTCATGAAGAACCTAGTGGCAAGAGAGGAATAAAGACGCAGACCTACTAGAGAATGGATTGAGGATGCGGGGAGGGGGAAGGGTAAGCTGGGACAAAGTGAGAGAGTGGCATGGACATATATTCACTACCAAATGTACAATAGATAGCTAGTGGGAAGCAGCCGCATAGCACAGGTAGATCGGTGCTTTATGACCACCTAGACGGGTAGGACAGGGAGGGTGGGAGGGAGGTAGATGCAAGAGGGAAGAGATATGGTGATACATGTATAACTGCTTCAGTTTGTTATAAAGCAGAAACTAAGACACCATTGTAAAGCAATTATATTCCAATAAAGATGTTTAAAAAAATGTATGAGAAGATATATGTTTTTATAACACTTTTCTAGAGGATCTGTGAACAGAAATTTTCAAGTCCAAAGGTGAGAGAGACAACTTTGGAAAGGTAATTTAATGCTTAATTTAGCATGCTGGGGAAAAGCACAGAAATTGTATTCAGTAAGCAAGAGTGAGCTGAAGACAGTTTGAGAAATGTAGTGATAGTTTTCATTTAGGACACCCTGATTGAGTCCCTCATGGGTGCCCTACCCTCTGTAAGGCTCTGATCAGAGCTGTGCTTCAGGAGAATCTGGGTGATGTACAAATCGAACTTCATAATATAAGTAAATGTTTCACTATTGAATTGTTTTGGGATAATAAATTTTAGAGTCATTTTCTATTGACTATATGTTTGATTATCCCTATGGGTGTGTCCAACCCTTCTGAGCAATATTGACGGCAGTATTAGAGGCAAGTACCATCCCAGGCCAACTTACCCAGGGAACCAGAGGAGTTAATGAGCACCCATTTACCCCAGTCCTGAATTTCTGGACACCCAAGCAGATAAGTAGAAGAGGCTAGATGTGGAAAAAAACAACAAAACTGCATAACTCTGTTCCCATACTGACTTGACCACAATCAATGGAAAAACCAAGAGGTCAGCAGTCCCTAGAGCTGAATGTTTATATTAACCATTTTATACAGATGTCAAATTCTTATCCTTCATTATGTCATTCTTTGTGGCACAAACCTTTCCTCCACTTTTCCCTAGACCTTTTATCAAGAAGTTTACTAGATCAAGTATCTTACTGCCTCTTATTATGTGTTCATTTATTTGCATGTATTTTTTTTCTCATTATAATATCACAAACATTCTGTCATCATAATGGATAAAGATCCCCATTGTCACTATCTTGGGAGGATAGCATGAGCATTTCATCTTCAGTTGGACTTTATGCTTCAAGAGATAAAATTTATGTGTTTAACTTACCCCACTTTTATGATTGCAAACATTCTATGGTGTAACCTTCCTTATTCCGACTCGCTCTCCAACAGGTCTTATTAAATTAACATGTAACCTAGAATTCACTTTTACAAATTCTGTATTCGCTAAACCCCTTTCTCCTTTATACAGTAATGAATTCCCCTTTTGATAAAGGTGAATTATCATTTTCTAATTCTGTAAAATGAAGATGACTATAGTAGCAATCAGCCAATTTATTAGAATGTGATCTACTCATCCTATCACTTTAAGAAGAGCTATACTGGTCAAAATCAAAGGAGGGATTTGGAAAGGCCTGCTAGTGAAGGCAAGTGGAAGCTGGGTTTCTCCATGAAAAAATGAGATAAATAAGTACAGTTCCCTTGGGTGATTTTCAAAGGTATGTTGCTACTCCCCATTGACCTGGAAACAAAGCATGCACCTAGAGGTTGGAAAACAGCTGAGATCCTCTAAGGAAAAAAAAATGCTATTTTTTGATGCAGTGGTATCTTTCTCCCCAAATTCTATTTATACTTTAATATTGCAAAATATTAAAGCATGGCTGACTCTTTAAATGTGGGTAAAAGATCTACTACTTATATAGGTCAGGGCTATTTCCTACACTGGATGATTTATCAGCTTGATAGATTGGTTGCTCTCTGGCAGACCCTCATTTGTCTCTTAATTTAACATGAGGCTAATCAAATATTGGTGTGTACCTATAAAAAGACTTCATCAAAGTTTTGTAACTTGGTCACATTCAGCTTAGTAAGATGGAATTCTGTAGCATAATTGGTTTGTTTCATCACAATTAGATATTCTTCAGAAATTTTCAGTGTTATTTGTTGTTCATCTTTCTATTTAAAGATGCATTGATTGCCTTGTTTGGGGTTGTGTGCCTAGATATTCAGAAAACAAAAAGAAAGAATGAGGTTATTATCATCACAATCGAGTCACCATTTACTGCTTCCAGTATCATTTTCTGACATTGAGATCCTAAAAGGATTGCCACACAGGATATAACTATATTACATACGTGTGGGTGCTTTAAAAGAGGTGTCTATGCTTCACACAAAGACAGTTTAAAATAACAGTTTATTAAAGGAAAATGCAACTTTTAGCAGAGTGCATTGTATATAGCCGCAGATTTATATAACCTTTATTTTTCCTTGATGATACTAAGTAATGGCTTGTATAGTATATATTTTGATGCTTCTGTTAAGAAGAGAGATTTGAATTATTCTCAGTTACTAGTTCCCTAAAGTTTTATAGCATAATCTTCATTAGAAAACTGGAAAAGCTAGTTACACTTGATATATCTTTGTCACACCAAAATTCTATTTGCTCTCATAAAATGGATTTCTCTTCCTGTTTCATATTTAATTTTGTGCATATTGTGGATCAAAGTTTTGCATTTTAATTGCCTAGCTATAATAGTTGATTGACTAATTAAATTTTCCCCAAAAATCCATCCCACTAATTACCTACTTTCCCTTTTGTATAAAAGTGTATACACTCATGCTGCTGTATGAATACAAAAAGATCTACTTTCTACCCATCTGACATAAATTTGCAGTAAATATAGTTGAGTGGAGATTACAATAAATATTTTATTTTCTAAATTCTAAAATTTAATTTGTCATTTGAAGAAGAAACATTTTGGAATGGATTTCCTTACAGACTTAATTAGGGGAAAAAAGCCCAGATTTAAAAAGAAATGTTGAATAATAAATTAAACCTTAAAACTTGATCAGTAACAATTATTATTAATTATTTAAGAAAAAATTTCTTCAAACTATAGGAGAAATTTTATGAATGGAAAAAATTGTCAAATTCCAATATAATGTGATGTATGATGACGCATACGTTAGATATACCTTAGAATGAAATTTTATTATAATGCATGTAATGTTGAAAATTATACCAATAATTTTTGGATGCATGTGTTGAAACTGGATTTATCGAATGCAAAGGAAATCTCAAAGTCAAAGATGGTATGCAAGGAGAGACAATAGTTTTGGTACCCTATTATCATTTTTTTCATTGGGTCCTAGAATCTTCTGGAGGGGCTTATCAGGATGGAAGAGGGAAGGAGACAAGAGTAATTGCTGCTTGTCCTAGGTAATAGATGATTACTTAATCCTTTCTTAAAAAAATAAAAGAAGAAGAGCATGTTGCTCTTAATTAAAGAAGACCCTTTCTTGTAGATATAAACCAACATTTTCCTGTTGTGGTCAGAACTATGTTTTATGTATGTATGTTAACTATGTATTTCCCCCCAAATTGTGAATTATAAGGGTACACAGACAGCGTAAGATAAAGTTAGAAGTAGGTACAATTTTTATTTTATCTACTTCTGTACTATTTGAAAATTCAGCAAGAAACAAATATTACCTTTATAACCAGTAAAAATAAAGATAGCAGCATTTCTAAGAAATAAAAATAGTAATTGCTGCCTAATGGAAAAATGGACCTTTAAGCACAGGCTAGCTGAACTTTCCTCTCTTCTGTGTTGAAATGAAATAATATACCATTTGTTATTTTCTCTAGAGATAGCAAATGGTCCATGGACAGAGAGCAAACACTCCTTTCACAGTCGTATTCATTGTAAACAGATGTAGAAAATATGTATTACAGATCACACCTGGGTAATGTTTTGTTTTCGTTAATTTTTTTAAAAAATTAAGCTGTAAATACCACTGGTGAACTCTTTGTTTTATAGTGACTAGTAGCACTTTGTGGGTAAGAATATTTTCTTTTAGAAACCTAAGTATGTTTCTAAATATACTTAGGTTTCTAAACCTAAGTATGTCATATATTTTTTTTAGTTAGAAAAATATCGCCAATGAATTTATGTTCTAAATAATAAAATAGCTGTCTCATTCTTTTCCTGTGGATTGGCATTTTGGAATTATCATCATCAAATAAAGACATAACAATGTAATTTTAATATTTTCTTCTGCAATTATTTGAATGTATGGCATTTGCAGATGGATTAGCTTGTGAATAGATTACACACAAATATTCTAAAATAGCTACTTTTCTTATGTGTGGATTATTTCAATATTTCTTAGACTTTTCATGTCACATAGCCTGCTAGGTGAATTAATGTCCACAGATTTTGGTGTGTGAGTGATTGATTTTAGGGGCTTATGTTCTGGGCAAAAATTCGAATTTTTGGAAATAAGGCAGATAATTAAATCTACCTAGTTATTTTAATATTTAATACAAATATAAAAGCTTTACTACTTAAAAGCATAACTTCCTTTTAAGGAAGATGGGTCCTTAAATAAAATCTAAATGTCATAGCTGACTGGGCTGCTAATAAAGCTCCTTCATGTAAACACTTGAATCAGTTTTGGATATTCAAAGGTGTTCCTGGGGCTAAGTTCAAAAGATGGGTTCAAAGAAAGATGAATATTATAGTGAGGAGAAGCTGGATTTAGGAGCAGTCTGGGAGGGAAGGAGTGGGCAAAGGAGAGAGGAATGAGGACTAAGAGAGAGGGGAGCCAGCAATATCACAAAAGCCTGTATGCTCTATGGGGTCATTTATCTGATAGAAAATTCCCAGTTATTGGCTAAATGAAAGGGCTACTGGAACAGGAAAATCTAATGTTCAATCTTCAGTTCTTGGCCTTGTGTAGGTAAATCCCACTTTGATCCATTATCATTTTATAATAACTTATGTTCACACAAAAGCTTTCTATGAGTTATGTTTGTTTGCTTATTAGCTTCCTTTTTTACTAATGACTATGATCAAGTGCCCTGTTGTGTTGATACAATGAAGAAAAGGTATAACACACACAAGACAGCCAGACAGTTCTCAAAGTAATTCTGTAGAAGCAAGGGCTAGGGTTAGAGGTGTCCATGAGAAACAAGCTCCCTAGAAGTTTGCAGAAATCTTTGGTGGAACATTAGTCTTCCCTCAAGCCACCAACAGGGAAAGGGCTTGAGACAATCACTGTTTCTTTTAAAAAGTCTGGCAACTGCAGTTGGTTACTTGTGTTTCATAAGTATTTAAAATCATAAAGAATCATGACATAAACAGGTTTACGAAGTTTGAATTCTACTCTCTGCAGAAGCTTCAAAAATCACTCATAGAAACCTTCTAAAACTGGTGTCTTGGCATCTCATGCTAACACTTTTCCTATTTGAAGTATGCATTCCTTCATCTGTTTGTTAAATAACTATTATGTACCTACCCTACACGAGACACTGTGTTAGGCCCTGGAAATGAAACACAAATATGTTGTTGCTATCCTCATAAAGTTCGTGGTCAATTTAAGAGAAAAACATGTACATAATTATAATACAATGTGACAGAATATGAATAGAGTTATATGAAAAGTTTTAGTAGGATTCAGGAAATAGAAAGTAATTGTTGCTGGGACCATTGGCAAAATCTTCTTCAGATTAAAGGTTAAATTTAAGGGAGACTTCAGGTTCAAGTTGAGGGACTGAGTGCATACTTTTAACACTAATCTGTTCTCAAATCTCATTGAAGTGACGTAAGAAATCCACAGTGTTCTGAAGAACTGGGAAGGATGCCATCAGTAGATCACAAACTCTGAAAAAATTAGAAAAGAAAAACAGATATGTTAGGATTGATTTTGGAGGAAGCTGTAATAGTTGAAAGACAGTACTGGAAAACTGAGTGTTGCTTTTCCTGAAAGAACAGTGAGAAACTAAGATTAGAGTAAAGGCTGCTGTTAAGCACAGGAAAATTGGCAGGTAAATCACTGAAAGATTTTTAGTTCACCATTCTTTCCAGAGTGTCTAGATTAGGTTTTGCCTCCAGATTAGAGCTAGCAAATATAGATCTCTAAATAAAATAGAGTTTGCAAAAGTGGACTCCCTGTCTGGGCATTAGGGCTGGAGAACTAATCAAGACTGGTAACTCGTGGCTTTTAGAATTCATGTCAAGAAAGTGTCTTGAGCATGAAGGGAAGCTCATCTCTGTATGTTCCCTTTCCCTCCTGCCATAGTGCTCATGCAACTTTGAGGCATATTCACTGACAAGAGAAAAATGATTCTTCACAAGTGCTAAGGAAACATAGGCTATTAAACTGATTAATTCTAGATGTTCATAAGTAAAGTGAAGCGATAAGCAAAAGTCACTTGAAGGAAAAGGAGGTAGTAATGTAAACAAATAAAAGATCTAACCTCTGAAAAAATAGTTAATTCAGGAAACAAAAGAAAACCTTAAAATAAGTCTATTTGATATTCTTGCAGTGTTTTATTGAGCTTTTATATCATCCATAGAGCAAGAATAGGCTGCTGGTATGAAAGTGGGGAGGAGAATTGGAGAATAGAAAAACTTTTGGAAAATGTAAAACATATTATTATTTAAAGAGGTCAATAGAAAGTTTGAATTGCAAAAGGGACATGGCTGACAGCTAAACTATTAATCTGGAAGCTAATGTATTGAGTACTAGTGTAATAATAAACATGTTAAATTTATGGAAAAAGAGACAAAGGACAGATCTAAAATATCTGATATCAGTTTAATAGACATTCTAGAAGAAAATATGTATAGAAAAAAATAGTATATTAGAAGAAAATTTGCCTACATTGAAGAAATTCAAGTTTTTTTTCAAATTGAAAGAGCTCTTCAAACATTTTAAGATAACATTGTTAAAGAGGAAAATAAGACACAAATCTGAAAAATTTTGGTAAAATTTTTGAATTCCAAAGTGCAGAGAAAATCTAAGAGAAAGAGGAATGAAAAAATGAATTCTTATTTGTTAAACTGAATGTTAAAGGATTATGGAGCAATGTCTACAATTTAATAACAGGATTTGATCATAGAATTTTATGCCAAAATGGGTAAAAACTAAAATCAATATGCTACATAGGTACTTACTGGAAAAAAAGTTATTCAAGGTAATATTCCAGCAAAACAATAGTAAAAATAAATGAATTCAAGGAGAATACCTAGGATATAAGAAGCAGTAGTGAGGGAGAGAAGAATCCAGTAAAACTTTAATTAAATGTAAGTAGTTGACGATGATATGGCTGTGAAATTTAAAATTATAGCTAAGAAGTAACTCTTTCTTATATATGAGGCAAAATAGACAGTAAAATTACAATCAAAGAAAAGTTAGAATTCTACATGAATTTAACAAAATATGGGAGAATAGGCAGGAAAAATGTATGCTGGAGCCTCTATTTTGGAATATGGTAAGAGGTTATGCATATGATTGCTTTTGCAAGTAAGAGGAAACATTTAAAATACATTTCTATAAATTAAAAAAAACAGTCAACATAATACTGTAAATATAAGATTGAACTGCTCTATCACTCAAAGAAACCAAAAAGGTGAAAGAAAGCTTGATTAAAATTTTAAAAATTTGTCAGGAAAAGGAGTGGCCTTGATATGAAAACAAGGCAGGGAAAACTTAGAGCAATCTCACCTATGAATGTAGAAGTAAATTTTTAAATAAAATATTAAAAACACATATTAAGAGTGAATTAAAATTAATAATACAACAGAATCAACCGTGATTTTTATTTCAGGAATGCTAGATTAGCTCAACTGTAGGAAGTGTATTAATATATTTTTTCTATTAATTGATTCAAAAAGGGTAGAATCATTTATGTTACCTTCTTGGATTACGAAGACTTTTAGGTTTGTACTTTTGCAAAGAAACCACTAGAAAACTGCATTAAAAATGATATCTTGGGCTTCCCTGGTGGCGCAGTGGTTGAGAGTCCACCTGCCGATGCAGGGGACACGGGTTCGTGCCCCGGTCCGGGAAGAACCCACATGCCGCGGAGCGGCTGCGCCCGTGGGCCATGGCCGCTGAGCCTGCGCGTCCGGAGCCTGTGCTCCGCAACGGGAGAGGCCGCAACAGTGAGAGGCCCACGTACCGCAAAAAAAAAAAAAAAAAAAAAGTTATCTTTTACAATAGTATCAAAGCTATAACAATAGCTTAAGAAATATGTATGATCTTTGTGAACAAAATTGTACAGCTATACAAAAAGGTATTTAAAAAATCTTAACTAACCAAAGACAAATACGTTGTTTCTTAAGAGAAAGATTCAATATTGTAAAGACATTACCTCAAATTACCATATAAACTCAATGCAACTTCAGTAAAAATTACAATATGGCCTTTCTAAACTTTATAAATCAATCCTAAAGTTTTTTTCTATAAGTGTAATTATTTATAAGAGCCACGAAACATTTAGAATTCAACAAGCTATTTATTTTAACATTATGTGTAAAAGCAACAACAACAAAAAAAACCCCAAACCTTATAGATTGATTATGAAACACTGTGGAAAGAGAATATTAATCAGTTAGTGAGACATATTATGCATGCGATAGAACAGTAGAAAAAGGTAAAAATTTTAATGATATATGTGAAAATGTTGGTATTGGATAATAGCAAACCTAAAAATATGAATACATGAGGACAAAATAGATTATATGAAAAAATAGTGTGTTAGAGATGAAGATAATATTTCTTACTCTTAAAATGTCTCATAGAGTTGATGTATCATCCTTCAATACGACAAAAATGAAAAAACAGCAAGTTGGGTCATAAGTAATTTATAATGCCGAAAACATTAACCAAGAGTTCATTTTTCTTCTAAAGTCATATAGTTTGGAATGCTCTATTTTCATTTAAAAGAAATAAAGTGATAAATAATCACCATGAGCTTATTCTCCCTTGTGGCCATCCCATGTCCTTAGCCATGAATCATGGTGTCCTCCCATGTTTCCATGTGGGTAAACTGCTACCGAAAAGTTAAGATCTTCCCTCACACTTCTATTGTACATGGAATCATAGAAGTTTAAATTCTAAAAGAAATGCTTCAGGATTTTGTAATTTAATCTTTTACCTAATGCTTCTGCTTGAAGATTTACCAAGATCTGTAAGTCTGTTTGGTGAGGCTAACCATTTCTTGTAGGATAGTCCTAGTTATAATTTTTTCCTGTGTACTGAACCAAATCTTTGCTTCCATATTCTCTGTCCATTGGTCCTGGTTTTGTCCTTTTGGATATAGAAAAGTGTTACTTCATCTAGTAGGCCTCCAGGTGTTTGATGCCAGTTTGATGTTATTCTTAGTCATCTCATCTCTAGTCCCAACATGCTCAACCCCTACAACCCCTTCTCACATAACATAGCTCATCTCTCAATATTTTCTTCACCTTCCTTGATAAATACTTTAGTTTCACGAACCCAAATATGCTCTCCAGATATAGACCAGCCACCGTAGAGGCCAGCTGGAAATGTTATAAATTCTACACATAATGTGATTTAAGATTACATTTATTTTCTTGAATAGTTTTTGGCTCATGTGGGCTTGCTGCTCATCAGTACATGTTGGTGTTTTTTGAATGAAGTACTTAAGTTATACTTCATCTGTTTTTCAATTGAGAAAATTATGTTTAAGGCTTAAGGGTGGATCTGAACTATATCTCTGACTTAGTCTTATTAGTTTTTAGTCTGTTGAAATAATTTTGAATATTGATTGACACTCAGCATATTACCTGGTTAACTCAGTTTTTATTTACCTGCAAATTTAAATGGCATATCATTTAACCTTTCAAGTTGGCAACCAAAATACTTAATTGGTCAGGATCTCATTGCCATAACACTAGAGAAGAGCAGGTTGGTATGGTAGGCATGGTTGTTTAACTAGCTACAACCTAGCTCCACTGTACTCTTGTCCAGTCCACACTTTATTGTGAGTCTCAAGAATATCATAAGAGACTTTATTAAATTTCCTTCTATGAGAAAAATACTTCATCAATAGGAAGGTTTTTGGATTCTATTTTTAAAAGCAACATAATTTGTTTTTTCAAATGTAGTCTTATATGGAATCATAATTTATAGAATATAAAAAATGTGGAGCTGCTGTGGTTGAAAGATGGGTAGGGTAGGAAGATAGAACACCTACACTCATCACCTCCATTCCTCTCAATCCCTTCCTAAACCATGGCTCCCCACAAACCTCAGGGATGCAAGGAAAACATTTGATGATACTGATTTTTAGCGTCCTATCATATCTATCGGTAGAGTCAGCTTCATCATAAAGAAAAAGAGACTATAAAGGAAAAGAGACTAAGTAGGTATGGCATAAACAAAAGGAACACACACTCATGCTTTGGGATCTACTCTTCTATTTGAAATACTCCTTAGATCCTGTTTACTACTTTTATTAGATAATAGAATGTCTAAGAGAAATACGTCCAAGCTTACTGGTTTATACCTCTCCTTTTATAATAGAGAAGTTATAATTAACGCAAAGACTGGATCCTGGTGTCTGTTATGTCCTCTTACGACTCTAAGATAAAATACTTGAAAAGATCTGTTAAAGGACAAAAATTGCAATGGCACAGGAAACTAAAAATAAGAAAAGACCATATGCTACTGTGTGAGGGGAATTTCCATTGACTTGGAATATACATTCTAGTATAGACACAATCCACATGCTGTACCAGAATTGCATGGACAACTGCATCCCCAATGTCTGCTCCTAACTTTGTGACTTAAGGATTATGTTGAACAGAAAATCTGGCAGCCAACCAAACCCTGATGCACAAGAACTTTGGTAGAAAATAATATATCCAGGATGCTAATGCCAAAATATACAAAAGGGACAATCTACTGAGTCTTTTTTGTTTAAATGAACATCTACTTGTAAAATCACACCAATGTAATAATTGAATAAAAATTTGGAATGATGAATGATGATAGGATATAGGCAGACTAAATAAACAATTTGTGATGATACACAGAAGCCCAGAATATGCATACCTGATATTTTGTTGTCATTTATTTTTCTTTTTCATGTACAACAAACAAAAGGTATGTAATCTATGATTGATTTGGGAGATCAATATTTTTTCCATTAAAACAAGCTTTCTGGAATTCCCTTGTGGTCCAGTGGATTTTAAATTTCATTTACTTCTTAACATATTTTGTCTCATTTCCCATATTTATATGCTCAATCTATTTTTTCATGATTTTTACTTCTTTAACATTAAATTAAAATTAGAAATGTCATGAGTCTGGAATAGGTCAAGTCCTTGACGTTTCAGGAGAGTGATGTTCCACCATACAATAGTATCATGCACCTTCCTCCAATTTTTCCAGCAATCCTCTTTTTCTAATTTCATTCAGAAGTTATAATTTCCAGAATAAAACATGATGGAGAGTAGAGAAAGGAGAAAGTGTTGCATTGCATCTTGTATTATGAACTTATCTCAGGAAAAGCTTTGTATGTGGTGCTGGGTGAGCAATAATGTGGACCATTTAAGTAGTGCACACTGATAGATGTAGTTTTTTATGTACTTCCCTTGCACAAAAAAGAATTACAATACCTCTGACTGTTTACCATAGTTAAATAGACTAATTAGAGGAAAAGGCGTTTCCTTAGTGGGACAGATAACACTTCTCCCCCCCTCCCCTTTCAACACAATAGAGGCTGAACACATTATCTCATACTGAACACATTACTGCAGGCAGGTCTGGTCTAAAAACAAGAATTCACCAGTACACAGTAGGCTAAGTATCTGGATAGGAGTAATACATGTATTCTGTATTCTATAAAATAAAGCATCAGTATAGAAGTATTAAGGATGAATAAGCAGGGTAATATTAAACAGCATGACATAGAGTTTATGGAAAGATTTTTCAGTATAAAGGCAAAAAAAAATTACCCTGAAGATTCAGAAAAAGAACATACTTTAGAAATAATTTTCTATAAGAGGTGGAAAATGCTTGACAATATTTCCCTTACTCTCCTAATGAAAGTCTAATAATGTGTCCAGTATGAATTAGAAACAGAGGCCAGTATTAATTATGTCTTTGGCTGCAATCAACAATTTTGATGTGGGATGGCTTACACAATAAATACATTATTTTCTCAAATAACTAGAAGTATGGAGGCAAAGTGGATAGTATTGTAGGCTCATTACACTGGTCAAGTTGTCATCAGGGCCTCTGTGTTCTTCCAACCTAATTGTGTTGATTCCTTGTTTTCAAGCTGGCTTACCTCACAGTCTCAAGCAGCAGTTCCACGTGTCACATCCACACATATTAATGTGAACATGATAAAAAGAGATAACTCTTCTTAAGTCTCTTAGTTATAGGGGAAAAGCATTGTGCAAAATCTCCTAGTCAATTTCTCCTCACATCCTCAGGCAATTACTGAAATGGGAAATAAAACAGCTATGACTGGTTTAGACAAATTATCTGGGTAGATTATGACATCCATTTCAGGACTACAGGGAGAGAAAATGATGGGATAAAGTAGTAGATTATAGAAGGAAACTACCTGAAAGAGAAAAATTAGAATTCACATTAGAAACAGTAAAGTAATGAAATTGAGAAAACCGAATTGGTAATAATAAGCTAAGAAGCTCTCCCAGTATGCTGAATAAAAAGAAATTTTAGAAAGTTAAAAAATTATAGGAGACAGAGAATAGTGACTAAGAGTTGTGTTTATTATGATAAAGCAAGATAATAGCTGTGTTTAAGGGCTCTGAAAATATATTCCTTATTTTCCTTTTCTTGCAACTGAAGATATACTTAAGTGGATAACTCAAGGTAGAGAAAAGTCTGGCATTTAACTTTGTTGAAGTTAAGTGGTAGGGACTCAAGATTCATATGCCCATCTAAGATGTTATTCAAATGTAAAGACCACAGAAGAATTTTCTTAGGTATTAAAAGCTCCATTAAACATAAGACTTATGTACTCTTTCAAAAAAACACATTCTTCAGTCCCCTTAACAAGCTAAGAATATTAATTTGGCAACATAAAAGGATGCTTGTGGGATTTAAAACAACCTAACTGGATGAATAAAAAATAACTATAGTAGTGTGATTATTCAATAGGATACAAAATTGAAAAATAATTACTAAAAATGGATTTCATATATTAGAACAACAAATAATAATAAGCCAGGTCCATAACTCTCACTTAAAAAAATAAAACTGAGAAGTGGGAGGAAAAAGAATGGCATAAGAGTGATAAATTCCTATAGTAGAGAAGTGATTCAAGTTCATAATTTCTTTTTGTCCTTGGAAAATAGAGAAATACAGGTTTAGAAATATATGAGAAATGTTATCACTAGTAAAATTAAGGAAAACAATAACTCCTCAAACTACTACAGAATAAAACAAAAAATAGACTCGCACAAATAAAAGTGAAAACAAAGTCAAGTGTATGGAAACACATCAAAATAGAAGATGTAAAACAAAATATGAGATATAATACTAATTCTTTCAGTAATGGTTATAAATATAAAGTTTAAAAAAATGGTCTCTGTGCTGCTTATAACATCATGTTAAAGGATGACTATGAGAAGATAGACCAAGGATATACCAGAAAATCGGGAACAAAAAGAAGAAATTCAATTACTGATATCAGATAAATTATCCAAAACAAAAATAAATAAGAGATAGCGGTTTTTTTACATTGATAACCTTTTCTACCCTAAAACAGAATAAACATTTCAAGCATTGTATAAAGACATTTACCAAAAAAAGACAATTGATATAAGGAGATAATAACAGGGGAAAATACAAATGGCTAATAAACATATCAAAACTCTTCAACCCCACCAAGATTCAAAAGAATGCAAATCAAAATAACAAGATAACATTTTTTACTCTTAAGTTACAAAATCTTAAGTAATTGATACTAACTTCATTTGAGGATTCCATGGGAAAGCATTCTCAGATATGTACATTGAATCAAACTCTGAAAATCAGCTCAATAATGTACATGGAGACATTTTATAGAGTCATTTTACCTCAAATTTTAATAAAGGATGAATCCTGAGGCAAAATCTGGAAAAAGAACAAATATTTATATGTAGTGATGTCCATCACACTTTATTTGTAACAGTGAAAAACTGGAAACAAATATTACTTAGGAGGAAAAAATATATAATTTTAAAACTATATAATATTATTAATATTAATGTATAAATATTACATGATTATAACTTCATAACTATAATATATAATATCATGTCATATATATAGTTATTAAAGAGATGTTTTTGAAGAGTTACCATTGCATTGAAAAATGTTTATGATTTAATGCTAAAGTCAGGAAAACTCAATGACCAATAGTGTAGTCTAGGGCATCACAACTACATAAAAATGCATATACAATTTCAGAAAGAAACTATGCCAAAGTGGTAATCACACTTGTCTCTAAAAGCTGAAATTATAGATGATTTCTTTTTTAATTCCTGTAACCTTTCTGTAAGTCCTAAGTTTCCTATTTCCAACATGTATTATTTTAATAGAGAAAACAAAATAATAATTGAAAAGAAAAAATATTTCTTTTATTCTAATTCCAATTTTTTCTATTCTTTAGGTGTTCTCAAAGACTGTGGTGGTTTTGTAATCAAATCTCTAGTTCTTTCACTCCGCTGAGATGTAATTTTTTTCTGAGACTGGAGGATTAAAAAGGCTTTATATTTTCACACTATCTCCTTGCCTCTCTTGCTTTTCAATTTCCTCCTAACCACGTTTGCTCTCCTTTTGCTACTTTCCAGATCATTCTCTGGTTGGAGAAGATGAAAGCTAAATAGGAGTTCGTTGAGCCTTGTTTGCTGTTTGTCATCCGTTAGCATTGTACTATCTGTTACCAGCAGACCGCCTTCCTTCATCTCCTTCTTGCTCTGACCTTAGCAAAAAGAAAAAAGTCCACTAATTTGCCTTCAAAAAGTTTTTGCAAACGAGCTCATTTTGAGTATTCAACCTCTTTCTTAGACATCCAAACCAATTTTCTTATTTAATTTTAATTTTATGTCCCTTCTTCCTTGAATCCCCTTCCAATGTTCCTTTACAATCTGAGCTCATCAAGAAGTGTCCTTTGCAACTATAAATGGTTTTGTATCTGTTTCCCTTTTAACCAGATCAGTTCATTTATCCATCACACACACTTTGGTCCATGCATGTAAGTCACAGTTGCTAACTGCTTTTCTCTCTTCAAATATTTTCTTTTTTTTTTTGCCAACTGCTTTGGGTGTTGTGCTCTTTTCCCTGACTCTTGGTGCTTGACCATGGTTCACAAATTCAAATCCTACAATGGCCCTGCTGGTAAAAGGTGGAGAACTAGAGAACCAAAAGTAAACCTACAGAAAGAGCAGCCATTACTCATCCATCTTCAACTGACCGCCATGCAGGATTGATGGTCCACTGTGGTAGAATCCTCTGATATATATATATATATTTTTGATTGCACCACACGGCTTGTGGGATCTTAGTTCCCTGACCAAGGATTGAACCCAGGCCCTCTGCAGTGAAAATGCAGAGTCCTTAACCACTGGACTGCCAGGGAATTCCCAGAATCCTCTGATTGTTTTAAAAGATGGTGAAAATACACTGCGTGTGTGTGTTTGTGTGTACACAATTATGGAGGCTGAGAAATCCCACAACCTGCCATCTGCAAGCTGAAAATTCAAGAAAGCCAGTGGTGCAATTCAGTTCAAGTTCAATGGCCTGAGAACCAGTGCAGTCAGTGGTGTACATCCCAGTATGAGGACTGGAGAAGATGAAATGAGATGTCCCAGCTAAGCAGTGAGGCAGGAAAGAAAGGGGTGAATTCCCCCTTCCTCCTACTGTTGTTCTATTCAGACCCTGAACAGATTGGATGATGCCCGTCCACATTGGGGATCTTAATCTACTTTATTGAGTTCACCAATTCAAATGCTAATCCCATCCAGAAACACTGTTTAATCTGGGCATCAAAATTGACACACAAATTAACCATCACACATACCACGAGTTTATTTTCCCACACCATCCCCTCTCATGTTTGGCATTTGGATTCCAACTTCCTTAAAAACTATCTTCCATAGCTCTAAATCCTCCAAAATCTTGCTGTCACCAATTTATGCAGTGGATCTGTGTGTGTGTGTGTGTGTGTGTGTGTGTGAGAAAGAGAGAGAGAGAGAGAGAGTGTGTGTGTACCGTGTGTATGTGGTTACAAATATTTGTGAAGCAAAAGATAAAATATTTCACTTGTTTCCCAACAGTGTCCTCTGCTCTGGTCTGGAATCTTTTGTGATCACATAGTCAGAATTTAGTATTATTGGTGTCAAAATCCACATGGTCCTCAGTCATACCATATGACTAAGGACAACAACAGACTCTGGAAACATGAGGTCACAGGTGTTCAGTCTTGGGCCCTTCAGCTTCCCTCCCACCTTGTTGTCACTTCCTCTTCTGCTCTAGAGCCCACTCATTTCTCCATCATTTTGGCTTTATGCCAGGCCCCTGCCCTGACTTCTCATCTGAGACTTGTTGACTGAATTTGGCTCCCTCATTTTAAGGTGTGGTCCTTCCTTAGAAAAAGACTTTAAGTCACCCTTTGCTTCCTTCTCTTGACTACTGCAGGTTACTACATCAACCTTGGTTCAGTGCTGAATGACCTGAAAAGTGTAAGTGAACTTTCTCTGACACCCAGTAAAGGGGGATCATCTCCTGAAAACTTCATTTATCCACTCCCTGTACATTAGAAAATGCACCTCCTCTACACATTTAAAAAAAATAACTTCCCTGAAATTTAAGGTACACAGTTGATATAATTATTATTATATTAACATATTAAAAAATATTTTTATTGTGCTAACCACTGTCCTAAGTGCTTTACAAGTAGTAGCTCATTCAGTTATCACAGCAACCCAATGAATTAATTACTTTTATCATTCCTATTTACAGAAGAGGAAACTGAGGCATAGAGTGATTAAGTAACCTGTCCAAGGCTATCCATTAGCTGGTGTCAGAGGTAGAATTTGAATCTTGCAAGCTGGGCTCCAGAGATATACCCTTAATAACTGTACAATATTATCTCTCTCTTCTTACATTGTTATAAACTCAAAGATGGCATAATCATTCTCACCCCAGGTTCCCATCACTTCTATACCTTCATCAGTTCCCATTGTTGATCAGAATTAGGTGCCAACAGCATTTCCTCTCACTGCTGCCTTTATCACCTCTGCCTTTTGAGCAATGAAACTATCAGCAGGGCATGTCAAGAACTATTTGATTCTCTGCCTTTAGCAGAATAAGGCTTCCAGCAGCTATATTGATAGCTGAAGCTACTTTATCTTGCCTCAGCACCAGTTTTGTTATTTATTGATCATTTACTTTTAATCTCAAAGCTCTGAAGTGTGCTTCTAAAACAGCATCAATATCTTTTTTTTTCATTTTAGCTGGATCATATACTTCTACTTTATAAATTGTAAATTTCCATCTAGGTTAGTACTGTGTTTACATACAATGCTACTTCTCTTTCCCTTTACTTCTAAGCTTCTCTGACTAATCTCATACGCTCACTCAAGACTTAAACTAACATTTCTATTTCCTTGATTTGAAAAATCTGTATCTCTTTTTCTTGGGGTCCACGGTGAATCCCAAGCTGCAAACATATGTGTGCAAGTGACTCCTGAACATCTCCACCTTCAGGGACCTCAAATGTATCTTTTCCCCATAACTTTTTTTCGTCTTTTTTTGTTTTTGGCCACACAGCATGCAGGAACTTAGTTACCCACCAGGGATCGAACCTGTGCCCCCTGCAGTGGAAGCTCGGAGTCCTAACCACTGGACCACCAGGAAAGTCCCTAACTGTTCCTTCTTTTATCCCAAGTTTACCATCTACCCAGTTGTCCCAGCTGGAAATACTGGTCCTATTTCTCTGCTCATCTTCACAAGAAAACATATTAACATAGTTGTTGGTTATCATCACACCCATTTTCACTTCTTGCACATTGTTCTCTGCTCAAGTAGGGTTCTGTCCTCATCACCCAAACTGACACTGCCCCCGTGAGCATCACCAACTTCTATATTGACAAACCCAACACTCACTTTTCCTTACTCACCACACTTTACCTCTTAGGCACATTTGATGCAGTTATTTACTTCCTTCTCCTTTTGGTTTTTATGATGCCATTCTCTCCTGGACTTTTTTTTTTTTTTTTTTTTGCGGTACGCGGGCCTCTCACTGTTGTGGCCTCTCCCATTGTGGAGCACAGGCTCCGGACGCGCAGGCTCAGCGGCCATGGCTCACGGGCGCAGCCGCTCCGCGGCATGTGGGATCTTCCCGGACCGGGGCACGAACCCGTGTCCCCTGCATCATCGGCAGGCAGACTCCCAACCACTGCGCCACCAGGGAAGCCCTCTCCTGGACTTTTTATTCTCATGTTGGTTCCTTCTTCGCAGCTTTTTTGGCTGACTTTTCCTTAGGTTGGCCTCTAAATATTGAAAGTTCCCAGAACTGAGTCCTTCACTATTAGATTTTTATTGCTGCTATAAAAAATTACCACAAACTTAGTGGCTTAAGACAGCATAAATGTCTTATGTTACTGTTCAGAAGTCTGACACAGGTCTCCCTGGACTAAAATCAACATGTCATCAGGGCCATGTTCCTTTCTGAAGGCTCTCAAAGAGAATCATTTTCTTATATTTTCGTGCTTGTTGCCTGCATCCCAGCTCATTTACTTTCCCCTCATCTTCTCTGAACCTCCTTTCGTAGTCACATCTCTCTCAAACCACAGCCAAGAAAAGTTCTACACCCACATTTACATCCCCAGCCTTGACTTCTCTGAGATTTCAACTCATATGTCCGAAGGCCTACTTAACTTACATTCTCCCCACCTTTCTTCCCCAAATTTTCATTATTTCCACAAGTGGCACCATCACACTCCCATCGGATCAAGAACTAAATTTGGTGGTCTTATCTGACTTATTTCTTTATCCCCAACTCTAATCATCTGAAGGTCTTAATATACACCCTCACTTATTTAATTCACTGTATCCACTGCAGCCAGCCTAGACTAAGCCACAGTGTCAGTAGTTTCCTAACTCCACTTGCTACTTCTCTCTTGATCCCCTAGCATTCACCAGGCATTGTTAAAAAATCCTTACGAAAGAGTCAGTAATATTTTAAAATAGTGAATTAGATTATGTTATTTCTCTGTTTAACTCCCTCCAGTGGCTTCTCATTACATTTTTTTAAAGTCCACTAGAAAGTTCCTCAGGACCTACGTCTTTAGTCAAAGAGGTAAGTCCTGAGGAGCTTCTACCGCTCTCTTCCTCTTGCACTGAGTTTCAGCCACACCACCAGGCTTCAGTCTGTTCCTGGAGCATGACAAACTTGTCTCCTGCCTCAGGACCTGTGTACTTTGTCTGGAACCCTCATTTCTCAGATCCTTACATAGTCAGTTGATGGTTGTCATTAGGTCTTAGCTCAAACCCTTCCCCAACCATGATCTTGCCATCTGAAGTCGATTTCTCCACCCCCATTCTCATTCTCTGTCCTATGACTCTCTTTTAATTCCTTCATAGCACTAATCACTATCTTGTCTATTTATATCAGTATCACTGAAATGAACTTTATGTAAAATAAAATACACATATTTTATGTACACAATTTGATGAGTCTGGACAAACACATACACCTGAATAGCTACAACCTCAGTTAAGAGGTTTAACATTTTCATCTCAGAAAGCTCACATATACTTCTTGGCAGTCGAGCCTGCATGACCACCCAGGTAGCCTTTGATCTGGTGTTTTGTAGGCACTGATCTCATCAGTTTTCTTGTTCCAGAGCATCTGTCAAATAGAAATTTAATGGGAACCACTTAGGTAATTTGAAATTTTCTAGTGGCTCATATAGCTTTGTTCTAGAAGGCCAAACAACGTCATAACTCCAGAGTGTCTGTTTCCTTTTGCTCAACATAATGCTTTTGAGTTTTGTCCTTGATGTAGCAATAGTTCATTTTTTACATTGATGGGTAGTATTTTATTTTATGAGAATACAATAATTTGTTTATCCATTCTCCTATTGATGTTGCATTGTTTCTGGATTTTAGCTGTTTTGATAAAAGCTACTATGAACCTTCATGCACAACTCTTTTTAATACGTTTTTATTTCTTTTAGGTGATACAATAAATTAATGTTTAAGTTTATCGGAAACTGCCTAGCTGCCTTCCAAAGTGATCCAGTTGATACTAACTCCAGTTATGTATAAGAGTTCTAGCTGCTCCACACCCTCTCCAGCACCTGGTGTTTTGGGCTTTTTTTGTTTTAGCCATTCTGGTTGTAGCCTATTGGGGCTTTTATTTGCATTTGATTGATGATTGATAATGTTGAATACCCTTTAAAGTGCTTATTGGTTATTTGTATATCTTCTTTTGCAGAAAGCCTGTTGCAGAGTTTTCCCTTTAAAAAATTAAGTTGTCTTCTAACTAGTGCACTGTAAGTCTTCCTTATATATTTTGTATATAAGTCCTTTGTCATATATGTGTGCCGCAAATATTTTCTCCCTTACTGTTGCTTAGTTCTTAATTTTCTTTATGTCTTTTGAAGAACAGAAGGTTTTAATTTTGATGAAATTCAGTTTATACTTTTTCCTTTTGTGTTCTCTTTACAAAATTTTTGCCTACTCATAGTATCAAAAAGTTTCTCCACTGTTTTCTCCCTGAAATTTTATAATTGTAGCTTTTATGTTTACAGCAGTTTCTCTCATGATCTCTTTTTTCTTTCTCATTTTCTCTTCTTTTCCTCATTTCTTTGTTCTCCTTTCTCTCTTGTATGTTCACATGCAAAGTAGAGCACTATGTTTGATCTCAGTTTCTACCTTATTTCTCTTCTTCACTAATACCTATCAGCAAAACAAATATTAGTAGGAGCAAAACCCAGAAAAGATGTTTTCTTTTTTAAAAGGCAGGGAAGGTGGAACGGGAAAAGTGGAGGATTATATATGCTTCTCCTTTGTTTTTCTTTCACCTCTTTTGCACAAGAAATTATAAATCCATTTCAAAAGGGATAGAACTTAGAGAGCAGAGGGCTCAGAAGTGTGTGAGAAGATGGTAAAAAGCTGGAAGGGGATGTAGACCAGAGCCAGAGGACATGACCCCATTTACAATGAATGAGCCCAAAAGAGATGATGGGTAGAGTAACATCTGGAACACATTCTGTGTTATCTGTATCTTGTTTTTATATACAATTGATTTTTCCCATGGCCAGGGCAGACCAACCTGACCAGCAGGGGAATAAAAAGTAACATCAGAATTGCAGTATGACTGTCTTATTTCTACCTTCTTTTTTTGACAGGATCTCCTGCTACCCTCCATGTCTCCCATTTATCTTGTAGAACCTTCCAAAATCACCTCATTTATTGGGTTCACAGGCCCAGTCCTAATGGATATGCCATTCTCCTCTTCTGTTGTGCTAGCTCTGCCTTCATTAGGTGATGGCTGTTGCCTTTGAACCCCTTTGAAAGTGCTATCATTACTATTCACACCATTTTCCACCACAGCTGGCCAGAACAACGCTGTGCCAGCGTCATGAAGTTCTGAAGCCCTTCTGCTCTGCCAACAAAATATTTCTGTCCCTCTAATGCATCAGTTCTCCTGATGCAGCAAGATCAGCCTGCATTTTCTGCTCAACTAGGAAGAATTCCTCTTCCTCACCTATGTGTTATACTCCTGTATCTGGGTCCTAAAAACAGTTTATCCTACACTCCCAGTTTCTTAAAGAAGACAGTTCTTTCCACCTGACTTACATCTTTCTCTTCCCAGACAAGGCTCCTTTACTCAGAATCTGTGGACCATCATTTCCCCTCTCCTGAGGATACAGGTTGGGAGAACAATTAAGAGGGACAGATGATGTCCTACACTCACAGTTTTCCTCTTCCAGAGTGTGGTGCTGGGAATGGACCACATGCATAAGTCCTATTCCCTTAGGAAGAGTTCTTTTCCAGAAGCTCCTCAGCACCAAACACTCCCCCTGCCCCTCCTTCCATTCATGTTCAGCCATTCCAGCTCAGATTTAACTAAACTGTTTTAAAAGATGTATGCAGGGCTTCCCTGGTGGCGCAGTGGTTGAGGGTCCGCCTGTCGATGCAGGGGACGTGGGTTCGTGCCCCGGTCCGGGAAGATCCCACGTGCACAGGAGCAGCTAGGCCCGTGAGCCATGGCCACTGAGCCTGTGCGTCCAGAGCCTGCGCGTCCGGAGCCTGTGCTCCGCAACGGGAGAGGCCACAACAGTGAGAGGCTTGTGTACCGCTAAAAAAAAAAAAGATGTATGCAATTCACATTCTATCATGTGGTATCAGTTGCTACAACTAATTAATCCCTTTTGTTTTCTTGTAAAGTACTGAGTTAACAGATGATTTATTGTGTGGTTTTGGGTAGATATTTGGCTTAGAGAATTCTAAATGGCAACTGTAGACAATATTCTGGTTATACTGGGTAAATAGTGCCTACTAAAGGATGTTGCTATCAGCTTTTTCCTTCCTTCCTTCTTTCCTTCTTCCTTTCCTCCCTCCCTCCCTCCCTTCCTTCTTACTGTTTTCTTCTCTGAATAAGTTATTTGTTGAAAGCAGCAGAATTCTACATTAACCATGTCAGCCATATGAATGGTTAACATGTTGTCTCAATATGGAGTCATCTACCACCCTGTGAGTTGCATTTCCCTTGGTTGGTGATGGATAACTCCAATATGCTAGAATCTGTGGGTCATCACTATTGTCTGTGACAATGTTGAAGGAAGTCAGTGTTTCTTCTAAGGTTGAACTTCATGCTCTATGATCTGTTTCTCAATTTTTTTTCATTATCACACTCCTCTTCTAGCCTTCCATCCACCAGGAGCCTTTTTTTTTTTGCGGTACGCGGGCCTCTCACTGTTGTGGCCTCTCCCGTTGTGGAGCACAGGCTCTAGACGCGCAGGCTCAGCGGCCATGGCTCACAGGCCCAGCCGCTCCGCAGCATGTGGGATCTTCCCGGACCGGGGCACGAACCTGTGTCCCCTGCATCGGCAGGCGGACTGTCAACCACTGCGCCACCAGGGAAGCCCCAGGAGCCTTTTCAGTTCAGTTTTTTTTCCTAATTACCTCCTCCAAACTCTGTGATATTTTATTACCACTGATATACTGTTTATCTGTTTGTGCACTATGGTCCTCCAACTATTGTAATAACTAAGGGTTTTTTCACGCCCCTGCCCCGGAACTGATTTTTACTATTGAGGCAATATCAATCCCCATGTAGAATTCATGCTCTATGAAAAGAATGGCGTGAGTGCTGGACAGCTCTGATAATGCTGAGTATCTTTTCTTTTCTTTCCTTTTTTGGAGGAAGGCAGTTTGACATAATAGAATGATTAGAGACTTGAGAGTCAGAGAGATGGGAGTCCTGCTTTTGCCATTACCAGCTGTGTGATCTTAGGAAAATTTCTCTGAGCTTCATTTCATCAAGAGTAAAATGTAGGAAAATATACTTTGTTCATAAGACTGTTTGGGGATCACATTTTTAAATCCCTATGCAATTTTTAGCACAATGCTTCTCATGTGAGTTTAATTCCCCAGTAATTATTTTAGTTTATACTGGTCAACTCATTAATTTATTGATGCCAATTACCCTCCATCTTCTTGAAATCACACTTCTTCCTGCATTATTTCATACACTGTCTGTCATGTCCGATTCCATAAAATGCTATGACTTATACAGACCTTGAAACAGGTTCATTTTCCCTTCTGGAAGGGAAAACAGCTTATATTTACAGCTTTCCCAACCCAAATTATGTCAGGTAGAAAGTCAAATGGAACACAGGCAGGTTAAGGAAACAGTTCCAAAGGTATTCATATTTCCTCGATCTCAAATTGAACAATACCTTTTTGTGTTTCCACTAGAAATTTTGGAGTTTGCTCAGTAAAATTCATTTTTATACTTCAAATAGCTATTTATAGTATTTTTTAATACTTCAAATAGTTATTTGAAGTTATTTGAAGTAACTATTCACCAGAGGTTCTTGGGAAATTTCTTTTAAGCTTACATTTAAACCTTCTTAATCCTTGCTACTCAAACTATGATCCACAGACAGATAGCAGATAACAAATAGCAGCTCCACTATCCCCCCGGAGCTTGTTAGAAATGGAGACTCTCAAGTCACACCCAAGATCTACTGAATCAAGATCTTCATTTCAATAAGATTCCCACCTGATCTGTATGCACAGTAAAGTTTGAGAAGCATTTTGCATAATCACTTTTCTTCCTCTAACTGCATCCAATGATTACTAATCTTTTAATAACCCATAACGAATGCTATTTGCAAATATTCTTATTACATATTCATACTTATTAACACTATTAACTAAGTAGCACTATTAACTAAGTGCTAAGCCTGGCCTTCTTCAGTAAACATATTATTCTTTGACCACACCCATAGAGTAATCATGAACTTTAGTATGTTTATGACTCACCTGGAAAGCCTGCCAAAAATTCAGGAGACTACTCACAGAGACAAGGATTCATTAGATCTGAGATGACGTCCAAGGATCTGAATTTTCCACAATTACTTAAGATTTTCCTTATGCACGGGGTCCACTGACCATAGTTCATGAAAAATGGTATTATACTCTAACATTTGTTAACAACAAAAAAAGTCCCTTTCCCTTTCTTATCCCTCTAATCATGCTAATTGATAGGAGTATTTGGTCACTGGTATAGAGGTATACATTAGGTGTGTAGAAAGGCCAGGAAACATACACCAAGTCAGCCTTTGTAGAACACTTCCTGGTCTCATCCTGCTATTCTTCTCCCTCTCTCTGTTTGATGTTGTAACTCTGCTCTGGAAAAGAACATGTGAGAGTGACTGAAGCTGCAGAGAACATATTGCAGTGCTTATTAATGAAGGCGAGTGACTTCCATCACTTTTTTTTTTTTTTTGTGGTACGCGGGCCTCTCACTGCTGTGGCCTCTCCCGTTGAGGAGCACAGGCTCAGGACGCGCAGGCTCAGCGGCCATGGCTCACGGGCCCAGCCGCTCCACGGCATGTGGGATCCTCCCAAACCGGGGCCCGAACCCTCGTCCCCTCCATCGGCAGGCGGACTCTCAACCACTGAGCCACCAGGGAAGCCCAGACTTCCATCACTTACTCTCTTCTAATCAATGAGAATGGCAAAGATCACTAATATTTATTATAATATTTATAGCTATTTTTATAACTGTGAGGGAAAGGAGAAGGATAAAGTTAGAAAAAACTTAGATATGTCACGATGCTGGGAGGAGAATTTTAATAATTCTTAACCTAGCAGTATAGGCTATTTTGTGTATGCTGGGCAGCAAATAGTTAATTCATAGCCATAGCATACTGCTTGTTCTTGCCACCAGAACCAAGGTAACCAGTAAAATATATTAGAAGTCTTTCCAAAGTGGATGTACAAAGAAGAAAAGACATTAATAGAAGTACAATGTACAATTTTAAAGATAGCAGATAACCTTCCCCATCTTCCTTGAGAAACAGAAGCTGAATAATCATCGGCTTACACAGAAGTGTCTTTCCGAAAGACTAAATTTTTTTTTTTTTTTTTTGGTACGTGGGCTTTTCACTGTTGTGGCCTCTCCCGTTGCGGAGCACAGGCTCTGGACGCGCAGGCTCAGCGGCCATGGCCCACGGGCCCAGCCGCTCCGCGGCATGTGGGATCTTCCCGGACCGGGGCACGAACCCGTGTCCCCTGCATCAGCAGGCGGACTCCCAACCACTGCACCACCAGTGAAGCCCCAAGACTAAATGTATTTTGCAGTGGCGGTTACTTAGAGGTTGAAATAGAAATATAGTAGCGAAAGTTAGTAGCACATATTATATGAAAGGATTAAATAATCCTCTGTATATACAATACTATATAAAAAGCTTTTATGTTCAATAGGAAAGCTCCATCAGGTAAGTAAAACCATGGCTAGCGGGGATGTTTGCAATTGAACCATGCTGAAACTACCTCTTGGGAGCACATATTGCAAATTTGACTTGAGATGCTAGCACTAGCTTTGGAGATTCCTTTTGGAGAATAGGATCTTCTTCAACACTAGACTTAATCAGAAATTATGGATATAAGAATAAATTTTGAGTATTTATCTATCTCTATATCTGGAGGAAATGCAAATACCTTTAAGGTCCCTTCTCCATTTAAATCCAATTCGATTCACAAGATTCTATGCGGGCACTTCTGGAAGCTATCTTACAGGTAATGTAGCAAATAATGAGAGTAGGATGACACCACAGGAAGCGATGAAGGACAGAGTCAAAAACCTGGGGGTCACAGGGAAGAACAGATATAGGAAGGAGACTATAAACCCTGAGAAAGGATTTGTTTCATCATTAGTTGTTAATAGAAAGCAGTTCCCATGATCTGTCCTCATCAGGAAAACATGCTTACTTTTCTATAAAGAGGTGGTTATTAAAAGTAAGATTAGTGGCAGTACATCCAAGGGACTATAGCAAATTTCCCTAATCCTTGTAATGTGATTGGTAAAAATCACATGGGGTGCTGGGGAAATGATTAGATTGACATTTCCTCTGGCGTACCTTTGTTAAAATTTTTGGATCAGCTTTAAAGGAATTGTGTTTTATTTTGGCTAAGCAGAGAGACAGTGTTTTCTTTTTATTTTCCAGGGTACATGTTTTTCCTTGCCCACATCTGGTCCCACACAGAATGAGCACTCACATTATCCTTTTGGATTTTTTAAAACACGATGTCCACATTCCAAGCAATTCTTTATGTTTATAGGTAGACTAACAGTGGGGAGCTTAAGAGTGAATTCTTTCTGGGCCTCTCAGCTGCCCTTGTATCCTAGTTATCAGAGATGCCTAATGGATGCCAGTAGATTGTGCTGACCTGGCTTTATTCAAATTGTAGCAATGGGAAATCTTCCTGAACAGAACATGGTCACGCCAGTTATAGATATGAACATCTGCTGCATCAGTTGGATCAATACAGAAGATAAAGCAAACGCTTTTTTGTTTTGAAATATATGGGTAAGGAGTAGATTTAATGAAGCCTGGATAAAAGAAGTTAGAGTTAGGTTTTTAGTTAGATTGGGTTTGTTTAGAAGGTTCTTAGAATTAGAGTGACCTACTGAATGAATTTAAAAATAAAAGTAAGATAAGGTTGGATAGTATCCAAAAAGAAACAGAGCAGTGAGATTGAGATCCATAGAAAAATTTAGAACATTTTGATAGCTGTTATATAGAAATTAGCTTGGAAAAAAGGAGTAGAGTTTCTCCTAGAGTTATTGACATTGTTCCAGAATCAGAAGCAAGGAACTCTTTGAATTTCAAGAGAGAGAATTGCTTAGGGTTATGTTCGCAATGGGGCCTCTGGAAAATAGTAACACTTATCTTTTCTAACAGGGGGTGAGATGGCTCTGGGATATCCAACTATAGTTGGATATCAATGTGTTATAGGGAATACTTTAAGACAGAGACATGTTGTAATGCTCAGTGTTCACCCTAAGGTATGGGACCTAAAGATGAGGATGTTTAAATATTTTTGAGAGAGATAAAAGAAAAGTCAAGCTAAGGTCAGTATGAGCAACTAAGGCTATGGCGCATGGCGTGTAAAGAAACTGAGAATGAAAAAGTTATTACAAAGTAAGCTGCATTGCAAGGCTACACGGCTCTATTAAAGTATGCAAATGATATTAAATTCATGGAGTATTTTATATAATATAAAATTATTGCATGCCATTATTTAAATCTGATATTGCTCCCCACATTTAATTGGTAGTTTTCTGCAGGGAGGCTCAGCAGTACGTGGTTAACATAGTCCTTAGCAAGCCAGAGCCATTGAGAACAATAGTTGGTACCTTCCATTAAAATTAAGGAACTAGGCAAACCCAGAATGCTTTCACAGGAAGGGACTAAGAAGCATAAGCTTCATCAGTGAGAACCACCTTATCAAGATAAGAAATATATGTATTCATCTGTACTATCTTTGGTGCCTAGTGCAATGCATGGTACATAGATTTTGTTTTTTGTTTGGTTTGGTTTGCTTTGGTTTGGTTGGGCAATGAGTTTTGTGTGTACGTGCCCTAGGACGGACCAGTATAATGGTTTCTTGTTAATGATAAATTGAAATCTTCATGTAATATCCTTCAAAACATTCTTTTTGCTCCTCTTCTGCCCCCAAAAAGCTAAAATGGGAAATATTTAAATTTTAAAAAGGAAAATAAATTAGAGTAGCAAAAGGAAAAGCAAGACAAACCCCAAATAAGAATAAGTTCCTGGACAGGAAAGAAAGCCAAAGGAATAATAACAGGAGCATTACATACCTAATTAAACATGATACTTAAAATTGGGGCAATGGGTTAAATTGGAACATTGATAGTTGGCAAAAGGAATTCATTTGCATGAAGAAATCGGCGTTGTCATCAACTGCTGTTATAGTTTTAGTAAGTCTTTAAATTTCCACCTTTTCCCTTTGTACTTTTCCATTACACACAGCACATTATAACCAGATCAGTGGGGTAGCCAAGAGAGCAGAATTTATATTTCAAAATGAACGTTGATAGTTAATAGCTTAGCAGCATAATGAGCTACGTTTCTGGTGGAGAGTCCAAGCTTATACAGATTGTTCAAGTCGAAACAGTGACCCTCCCAAGCTTGATGATCTCCTTAGTCATCCCAGATGGCCTGTGCCGTGGGAGGCGTCGTAAATCAACCCTTGATATAACTGCTGCTTCTGGGAATGAGGAGAGGCAGCCATGTAGGTTTTCCTCTGTGACACCGAAGATGGCACCTTATGCCCCACTTGGCTTACAGCGTGATTCCGTTCATGGTGAAGTTGGGTAAGTGCAAATCACCTTTTCCTCTTATTAGCATTCGTAAGCCAAATTCACGTTTTAAAATCAAGCATTTTGCCCTAGCATAGATAATTTGTGTTTTTTTCCACAATGGAGAGTGCAGGCATGAGAAATATAGTAGTGAAGGGTGATATTCCTGGTAATGGCAATAGCTTAAGTTTATTAGATGCTTTCTGAGTGCAAGGCATTTGGTTAAGCCCCTTTCACGCAGGATGCCATTTAATCCTAACAAAATTCTAGTGAGTTAAATACCATTATAATCCTCATATTAATGAAAAAGAAAATGAGGTTTATAAAGGTTAAATAACTTGCTCAAGTAGCACAGCTGAGATTTGAACCCAATTCTTGTCTGATGCCAACTCCCATGTTTTTAATCACAGTATATTGGCTTTACTTTAAAATGTAAAGGAGCAAAAGAGACCTAAAATTTGTTACTAAGGTCTCTCTGGGCAATACTTCAATGTCTTGCTTTACTATAACATGCTTCTTCAAGCTAAGACCCATTTGGTAGACTCCTTTCTTTTTCCAGAGAAAGGAAGAGATGGGGCATGAAAGCTCTTCAGCAGGACGTGATTGTATTCCTTGCCTCTCAGCATTTGACCCACATTTTCAGGCTCAAGTGAAATGTCCTCTTCCTGAGCAAACTTTTCTAGAAGAACCCTCACCCCCAAACTCAGTATTAAGCACTCTTTTCTGCATATTCACCACCACACTTTATGCATATTATTTCCTCTCTCTTCTCTGTACTTCTTTAAGATTTCTAGAGGGCAAAGTCTATATCTTATTTGTAGCTTCATTTCCAAAGCACAGCTCCAGGGTGAGGAGAGATTGTAGAACTGAGTTAAATCTCATTTAAAGCATTTTGCTTCTGTTTCATATATTTAGATGTTTTTATTTACAATTAAAGTACCTAAGGAAAGAACAAAGGCTTACTCAATTGATTAATTTGTATAAAATAATTTGAGTTCGGACCAGGTGCCTTTACCCAGGTGAGTCATTTGTCATATGGGTACCAGGTGAGAGACAACTGTGTTCAAACTCACAGTAGGGTAGAGAAGTACCACAGGCACAAGGCTTGCTGATGTTGATGGACCAGCACCTCATCTTTCATATTTGCCAGAGTTAATTCAAGCAGTTAATTCAAGTAGTTAATTCAAGCATTAATGACGTTAATTCAAAAAAACATCATTTGTATATCGCACAGTAAAAGTTGGATAGGAATCAGAAGACTGAGGTGGTTTTCAGGAAAGGTAAATTACAAAGATAAACATATTGGCAGAAGTCCCTGTTTTCAAAGGACTCATTTTCTATTACAGAAAACATGCAGAATTTTGCTCCTACCTATGTTTAGCATTTATTTTGTTCTGACTTATCACAAAAGCAATTTTTTATTTTTATAACACTTGACAGTATATGAAGCACTATCACACTTATTTATTGTTTCATTTTATGTTCAAGACAGGCCCCCAACCAGCATCCTGCTGATGCTGACGACTGAACACGCTTTGTTATTTCTTGTACCCAGTTACTGCGAATTAGAGGCGACCAGTGGATGGTCATGCTAATTTAAGATCATGCTGATGACATAGAGAAGAGGCTGAGCTTTCGTTATAGACGTTAAAGGAGAGTGTCTTAGTCTAGACTTCTCTATTGTAATAAATCAGTCCCTTGTTCCATTTTTAGCTCTTAGTCTAAAGGAAAAAATAAAATATTTCCTACCTTAAAAAACACCAATATTGGGCTTCCCTGGTGGTGCAGTGGTTAAGAATCTGCCTGCCAATGCAGGGGACACGGGTTTGATCCCTGGTCCGGGAAGATCCCACATGCCGTGGAGCAACTAAACCCGTGCGCCACAACTACCGATCCTGCGCTCTACAGCCCACGAGCCACAACTACTGAAGCCCACGTGCCTAGAGCCCGTGCTCCGCAACAAGAGAAGCCACCGCAATGAGAAGCCTGAACACCGCAATGAAGAGTAGCCCCGGTTCACCACAACTAGAGAAAGCCCGTGTGCAGCAACGAAGACCCAACGCAGCCAAAAATAAATAAAATTAAATTTAAAAAAAAAAATTTAAAAAAAACAAAAACAAAAAACACCAATATTGAAACTACACCAACTCTTTTATGCTCTATCACAACTTATCATTGTGCTGCTGCTTTCCTATTGAGATGCTGCACCTCAGGCCACTGCTGCATATTTGTAACCAACTGTCATCAATAAAGTCAAGAAAGCAGGGCAGAAGATTTTTTTTTTCTTTTACTGTGGTTGTTTTGTTTTGTTTTTAAGAAAAAGCAGAAGACAAATAACTTTGACAACCAGAAAAAATGGTTTACAGATAAATGGCATGTTTACTTCCATTTTTTTTTCCTATCATAAAAGCGCCCGAAAATCAGTTCCCTTCTAATTGATAAAAGTTGATTGTATTTGAGAGAACAGCACATGGCTTCAAGGATCAGTTGAGTCAATTTTATTAAGGCCTAAAGGGGTGAAAGGAGATTAATGTTTGCCTTCTTAGGACTGGCTGTGCCAGCCTCCTCCCGAGAAGGAAGCACGATATAACTCATTGAACAGAGACAGTAAAGATGAGTTCTGCAACCAGTTGTACCCTGAGGGTCACACACCCCAGTGACAGCGCTGTCAATGCAACCGTATCCCTCCTAATAATAATGCAGTCTAAAATTTAGGGATGGCTCCAGGCCCAATCATTTCTCTTGTGAAATGGCAACTGACTCACCAACCTTGGGAAAAAAAGAGAAATTTTGGAAGAAAGCCAGAAAGTTAAGGCATATGCTTGCTCAACAATGAATATTCTCCTCCAAAGTAGAAATGACTTGTCAGTACAATTAGCACCAAAATATTCCCCACCACCCAAGTCCTAGTAAAGAAGTAAAAATATCGGCAAAGGAAAGGTGGTGCATCACCTTTCATTAAAAGAGGAACAGGTAAAAGTGAGTATCCAGGCTTTTGATTGGTTTGTTTCCACTTTACAAGTCCAAAGAAACTAAAAGGCTATGAAATGCTATCATTTGATTAGATAGGAAGGCTTGTCAGACATTCAGCTCATAAAATATCAGTTGAAAAGCAATAATTAAATTATTTCTATTTTAAAACGTCATTTCCTATATGAGGAATAACATTCTGAGGATAGTGACCTTTCCTCTCTCATTAGGTTCAGAGAAAATAAGCTGATAGAACATGAGCTATTTAGATTAGAATAAGGAAGACTTTCTTGATGAGGAGAGAACATTAAATGACTAGGAAAAATTTTCTCTCATAGTTTTGAAAAATAGGCTATGTTTTCCGTTAGAATGGGTCCAACTGCAGTTCTAATTAAGTAAGGATGAAGAAGCTCCTTTTTTCCTTTTTTTTTTTTGCGGTACGCGGGCCTCTCACTGCTGTGGCCTCTCCCGTTGCAGAGCACAGGCTCCGGACGTGCAGGCTCAGTGGCCATGGCTCACGGGCCCAGCCGCTCCGCGGCACGTGGGATCTTCCCGGACCGGGGCACGAACCTGCGACCCCTGCATCGGCAGGCGGACTCTCAACCACTGCGCCACCAGGGAAGCCCAGAAGCTCCTTTTTTAAAAGAATATTTTAGCCCCATAACCCTTTTTAAAAATCTTTCTGTTTTGAGATAATTATGGATTCACATACAGTTGTGAGAAATAATGCAGAGGTACCATCCTTTACCCAGTGTCCCCCAGTGTTAAGTAACATCTTGCAAAACCGTGCTCCAATATCACAACCAGGGTCGTATACTGATACAGTCAAGGTGAACAGTCACGTCACCACAAGGACCCCCTCTGTTGCACTTTTATAGCCACATTTGTCTTTTCCTCCCTTACTGTCCCTGACCCCTGACAACCACTAATTTCTTTTCCATTTCTAAAATTTTGTGATTTCAAAAGTGCTACATAAATTGAATCATGCATGATGTAGCCTTTGGATATTGGTGTTTTTCACTCAGCTTGATTTCCTGAAGATTCATCCAAGTTGATGTGTCTATCAATTGTTTGTTCCTTTTTATTGCTGAGTAATACTCTGTGGTGTGGATGTGCCGCAATTTTTATAGCCATTCACCCATCGAAGGGCATCTGGGTTGTTTACAATTCTAGGCTATTATGAATAAAGTTGTTATGAACATTCAACTACAGATTTTTACATGAACATAAGTTTTCATTTCTCAGGGGTAAATGCTCAGGAGAGCAATTGTTGTATAGTAGTTGGGCATTTCGTTTTACAAGAAACTGCCAAAATGTTTTCCAGGGTGACTGTACCATTAAAAATTTCACTAGCAGTGTATGAGTGATCCTGTTTCTCCACATTTACTGCTGTCACTACTTTTTCTTTCAGCCATTCTCATAGGTGTATATGATATCTCATTGGGGTTTTAGTCCTCATTTCCGTAATGGCTAATGAAGTTGAATATATTTTTAGCTTATGTGAAACATCATGTGTATATCTTCTGGCGAAATATTTGCTCACGTCTTTTTCCTACTTTCTGATTGGATTGTTTGGTTTTTACTGCTGAGTTTTTAGAGTACTTTATATATTCTAGTTACTAATCCTCTGTCAGATATGTAATTCAAAAATATTTTCTCGAGGTGGTTAGCCTGTCTTCATTCTCTTAACAGAGTCTTTGGAGTGCAAATGTTTTAAAGTTTTGCTGTGATTCAAGTTATCAATTTTTCTTTTATGGCTCATGTCCATGAACACTTGGTCTAGCTTTAGATCCTGAAGATTTTCTCTTATTTTTTTCCTAAAAGTTTGACAGTGTAAGATTTAAGTCCATGATTTGTTATGAGTTAATTTCTGTATAAGGTGTGAGGTTTTGGTGGGAGTTCACTCTTTGCCTATGAATATTGAATTATCTAGAACCATTTGTTGAAAAAACTATCTTTCCTCCATTGAGTTACTTTTGTAACTTTGTAAGGCCATAACTTTTAACACCAAAGAAGACACAAACTTAGCTAAATTTTCATATATTTAAGGTAAATACTTGTTCATGCTTAGAGAGTACTAATTCTGAGTGTAGGCATTGTTCTCAGCTCTTTACATAACTTTACTCATTGCCTCAATAACTTATAACTCATTTAATTACCTTAGTAACACCTTGAGGTAGGTATTATTGTTAACATTTTACAGATAAGGAACCTGAAACATTGCCAGGTTAAATGATTTGCTCAAAATCACAAAGCTGGTAAGTTGGTAGCTAGGATTTGAGCCCAGACAACGTACCCCTAGAGGCTGTGCTATTAACCTTTGTGAGAACTGTGTTATTTACAGTGTGCCGACGTTTAGCAAAGTATTGAACATTTTCCCATTTTCCTCACTGTTATCCCAAGGTATTTCAACTAGTGTAGGAATGAGACTCTTTCCACACATCCCTCTTTTTAGGTATCATGTGTCTGATGTATTATTCATATTAAAACCCTCATGTCCATGAAAATACAACTTAAGAATCAAAAAGCATCCCATTATTTTTTTAAATTTGGAGTCTGTTACACAAGTTGAAGCTCTCAGTGTTGACACCTTGACCTTCCTGTTTCCTGCCAAACAACTCTTCCCCAAGGGGCTTAAAAAAAAAAAAAAAGAACCACATGAATCCACTGGGGAATTCCAGTGCTATTGTCATTAGTCAGTAACAGAGCTTGGGACTGGCTACTAGAATCAACTTTTTTTTTTATATTTGTCCTTTCAAGTTTGTTTCCTGGTTTCGTAGGATAAACACAGCCAGTATTCATGAAAAATGAAGGCAATGTGGAAGGAAACAATGTTAGCAATGTTGTCAGGGAAAAATGAAAGAAAAATGGTGATGCAAAATTCCCCATTTTGTTTCAAACGCAGGAAGGAAAATGGGATTTTAAAATATAAACGATGACAAATTATTTTTTTAAATGTACTTTTAGTAAAAAACAAAATACCTTGTTGTACTGTAAGGGCACTTTGGAATTTTTATTTCAAAAAACATTTCTGAAGTTGCATAACCTGACACAGATGAAGGCCAGCAGCTCCTTCTCAAATGTGAAATCAAATTGATATGGGTTACAGAAAAGCTGCTAAACTGAATTTGAAGAATTCTTATTTTCTGTTTATTTATGAAGTAACTTCTTGTGTTCTCCTCTTGAGTGAGAGGCACTGCCCTAAGAATGGTGTTTGTGGTATTTTGCCTGATTGAGAACAGGAAAATGGGATAAAGTCTAGTTGGAATGTTTTTGAAGTCTCAACAAGAAAACTAGTTGGTATGATCCTAAAGTCCCAAGATGTTTTAAAGTTGTCATCCTGATTTTCAAATATGTCTCCAAATTACATTTCCAAACCACCTGAGATGTTTCTGTCACTAAAATTGGATAGACTGTGTATGTTATATATCTGAGAGATTGTTTAGAAATTTCAGGGTACTATGTCTACAACCGATGAAGCTGCTCTGAGGTACTGGTGATGGGGTTTATGGAATATAAACCACATAATTAGGTTCTTCTGAAGTCACAGATAAATGATATAAAATATAGCACTATGGAATCTTGAATCTGCCCCTCCTTTTCACTTCCCCCACTTCTCAACACTCTTGGTCTTTCTCCTACTCTTTTTTGTTCCCTGCCTCACCTTCCATATGTGAAGAATTCATGCCACATATGAAAATAATACTAATAATTACATTTTAGATTTATCTATATTTATATGTAAGAGAAATTCTGAATTACAAATCCATTTAGTGTAAGGGTCCTTGGTGAAGGAGAAAGACAGAGCGAGCATTATATTTTATAATTTTTAAAGGATTCCCAGAACTGTAGAGAAAACAAAGTCAAAGCTGCTCTTACTGGTTTAGGTTATAGGAAATGTAGGGCATTAGGAAAAGGCCAGCTTTCTCTTTTTTTTTTTTAGATCAAATAGAAGGGATTTTAAAATAAATAAATAATTAATTAATTCAGCTGCATTGGGTCTTCATTGCTGTGCACGAGCTTTCTCTATTTGCGGCTAGCAGGAGCTACTTTTCATTGCGGTAAGTGGGCTTTTCATTGCGGTGGCTTCTCTTGTTGTGGAGCATGGGCTCTAGGAGCGCAGGCTTCAGTAGCTGTGGCACGTGGTCTCAGTAGTTGTGGCTGACGGGCTCTAGACCACAGGCTCGGTGGTTGTGGCTCACGGGCTTAGCTGCTCTGCGACATGTGGCATCCTCCCAGACCAGGGCTCAAACCCGTGTCCCCTCCATTGGCAGGTGGATTCTTAACCACTGCGCCACCAGGGAAGTCCCAGCTTTTTAAACAATTAATTTTCTCTATGTTTTCCTTCTCTTCCAGTAGGAAGGCTCAGTATTGCAGCAAGACATTTTAACTGTGTAGGTCATTTGTGTTTTGAATTTCATTATGAAAATCTAAAAGGGCAGAAGTAGAGTGTAGTACATGAATCATCAGTGTCTCTGAGATACTCAATGGTGAGACAATTTCACAATAAAGAGTAAATCAGATAATTGCCTGTTTTTCTTTATGAAATGTTGATACAGTTATGACCTTCCTAATGGCCTCCTTGCTTTGGTAAAGTCTAGGCCTTTATAGGACCCCTGAATGGCCCTTTTAAAATGTAAACCAGATCATGTCAACTTAAAACCCTCCAATGGCTTTCAGTCTCACTCCGAACAAAATCCAAAGTTCTTTCAATGGCCTTACAGGTCCTATATAGTGTGTATCTCATGTCCCACTGATCTCCCTTTCTCTCCCTTAGCATCTTCAAGTTCGCTAATCCATCTGCCTGGGCTGTCCCCCCCAACACCCCCCAAGATGTCCCGATGGCTTGTTCTCTCACCTTTTTCAGGCTCTTGGTCAGCTGTCCCTTTCTCAGAGCAACTTCCTTTGCTGTTTCACACAACCACCCTCCACCCTAACTCCTACCATTTCTTATTTCCCTTGGCCTTATTTTCCTCCTTAGTACTTTTCAAAATATAATATTAACATCAAATATATTATATATTTATGTTGTTTTTGGTTGTTTGTGTTATTTTATCTTTTCTATTCCTTACTAAAATATAAATCCAAGAATTGTAGAAATGTCTAGCTTATTAGTAAAATAATGTTTTTAAGCATAAAAACAGGTCCTGGCACATAGTATGGTCTCAGTAGATATTTGTCGATGAATACTTAATAGAGGAACAAGTCTTCTTTCAACAGAAGCTGAAAGCAACCTACCATTTCTCACCTGATATTTTTTTTTTTTTTTTTTTCCTTTTTTGCGGTACACGGGCCTCTCACTGTTGTGGCCTCTCCTGTTGCAGAGCACAGGCTCAGCGGCCATGGCTCACGGGCCTAGCCGCTCTGCGGCATGTGGGATCTTCCCGGACCGAGGCACGAACCCATGTCCCCTGCATTGGCAGGCGGACTCTCAACCACTGTGCCACCAGGGAAGCCCCTCACCTGATATTTATAAGGAGCTATGGACAGAGGCGAGCAGAACAGGCAAGATCACTTGTTGAATATCTATACTTAAAATTTCAAAAAAAGTATATTCATGCAGTTTCCTATTTTGGGGTGTAATTATGAGAGAGGCCTACATGTCTACCTAAATTAGTAAGTCAACTAATTGAAATTTCTATTTCTATTTTGCTGCAGGAGCCAATACAGTTACAGTGTGTCAGTCCACAGAACAGTGCCAACAGTGATTCAATAAATCAGAATTTGGCTTGGAGGGAGTTTTGCCCTACACATGATAGATGAGAAAAACTATCTAAGCAGCTTTGAAGTCGGTCAGATTGGGTTCGATTCCCAGCTAGTAATTATCTATGTGAATGTGGCTAAGTTGATAGCCCTGTCTTAACTTCAGTTTTTTCTTCATAGGGCTGCTGTAACAAGCTACTACAAATTTGATGGCTTTAAAAAATCAAGAAATTTATTCTCTCACAGTTTTGGAGGCCAGAAGCCCCAAATCAGTATCTCTGGTCTGAAATCAAGGTGTTGACAGGACCATGCAGTCTCTGGAACTCTAGGATAGAATTGTTTCCTGCTTCTTCCAGCTTCCTGTAGTTGCTGGCATTCCATTGCTTGTGGCCACCTCACTGTATTTCTGCCTCTATCTTCATATTGCCTTCTTTCTTTTCGTCTGTATAATCTCCCTCTTCTCTCTTGTAAAGAAGCATGTGATTGCCTTTAGGGTCACTCAGATGATCTAGAATAATCTCATCATCTCAAAATCCTTAATTTAGGCAAATCTGCAAAGACTCTACTTCCAAACAAGGTAACATTTACAGGTTTTAGGGATTCGGATGTGGAACTGCTTGGAGGGACCACTTTTCAGCCTACTGCAGGGATCTTCTTAGGATTGTTTTATAATGCCTGGCATATTTTATGAATTTCGTAACCTTCCCTTTCCTGTTCCTTTTCCCTCTCTTTCTCCAAGTTTCCATAACCATCTTCCATAGCACCACCTCCCACCCCCAAGCTCCATAAAACTGAAACAGGCTATGCCTGCCCCTGGCATTCCTGCTGCCTTTCAGTCTTTCCTTCCATTACTAGTCAAAAACATTTATTTATGAGTTACTAAATGCAGTGCCCTTGACTTTGGGGGATTAAAAAAAAAGAAGAAACATTTTCTATCTACAAGTAGCTTACACTCTGGTGTGGGAGATGGATAGTTAGACAATCATTTGTAATAAAGGAAGGAGAGTAGGTATATGATTTGCACAGAAGTATCAGTAATGCAGTGCAAGGTAATAAAAGAATTAGTAATTGTTATTGAGAGGTAAGAGCTAGAGAAACTATCTTGAAGCCAATGAACTGGGCCTTGAGATCAGAAGGATATCCGTGGATTAATAATGTTGGAAGAATTTTCCAGACAGAAGAAGGCACAGAGGAGAGCGTTCTCTATTTTCTCTGGAAAATCAGTAACTTTCCACTTCCCTCTGGCTGCCCTAAATAGTCCCCCTGAATCAGTCCATCCAAACCTGCTTTTTCTTCAGTGCACCACATGGGAAAATATTCTTTTCTCTCAATATCCCCCCAATCAGCTGCTTTAATCTAGGTGTTGACAGGAAAATAATGTGATTAATCTAATTCACTATATGGTATGTGTGGCTGAGAGCTCCTCAAATCTCCTAGAACAAAAAGAGGAGTTTCTTAACATAAATATATTTCTGTTGGGATTTTATGCCATGTGTAAAATTATACCCAGGAAGAGTGTGTTGCTAAATCACTTGTATTAAAAAGATTACTCTAAACTAAGAAAATAATAAGCATAGGAAATATTTCAAATGAGAAAAATGCCTAATTAAGCAGCAAAGATTCTGAGCTGTAGAAGACTACTTCATTATTTTTTATTCCCCATCATGCCAATGTTGCCAGGAGAAAAGAATTCTGACTCCCAATCTCATTCCCATCCCATCCTCCAAAAAGAGGAAAGAAAAAAAAAAAAAAAACAAACCCTTATTTTTAATTTTCTCTTCACATTTTCTAGAGGCAACTTGGGAAGCAATGGACAGAAACAAATCACGCAAGCTTCCCTTTTTTTTCAGCTAATTCAGAATGAATTGGATTTACACAAGCAACAGTGCTTAAGCTAAACCGTTCCTATGGTTACACAGAAGGCTTTCTAAATGTGGCACAAGATGCAGGCAGCCAAGATGACTTGACTGTTTATGTTAAATATGAAGTCTATTCCCTATTGAAATTTAATGATCTACTAGCTGCATTTTAGCAGCTTGCACCCTGATAAAATTAGCATTTCGAATACATTTGGAGAGATAAATTGCTGTAGCAATTGGTGAGTATTCACTCATTTTTATTTGATCACATCAGTGATTCAGATGAAAGCATTTCGCCCTGTACCATTAGAAATTGGGTCTACAAATTATCCTCATCTCTGGGCCTCTAAGTCCCCAAACACATTTTATTATCTTTTTGCAGTTTAGCTGGTACCAGATGTTAGACCTCACACTTGGGAAGAGAGCTCAGAAAAAATATTTTTTTTTCTTTTATAGCAACCAGGCAGAATCAACACTGAATCCTTGTGGCATCTCTCGAGCCATCTAGTAGGTCTCAAATCCAAGGTGAACAGTTCAGACAGGGTGAAGTCTGTTCCCCACCTCCTCCTACTTCTCCTGAATGAGAAAGACAATCTGTCTGTTTTGAAAAGCTGACAGGAAATTGGAACTAGGAAAGATATATTCTCTGCATATTTTAGCTGACACCATTCAAATGTATGACATAAAGGCATTCCTTGATGTCTTTTAGTAGGAACCTCCCATTCAGGAAAAACAGAAAATGAAAACAGCCTACAGGATGCCACCCTCATGTCTTTATTTATATATTTAATTCAATTCAACTAGTACATATTGAACATCTTCTATAGACTAAGCATGATATAAAGGACTATGGCCATAGAAATAAAAGACACAGGTCCTGAACACAAACAGCTTTTGGTCAAGCAGAAGAAATGAGTGATAAATCATGTTATGCTAAGTCTTTCTTCCCAATAGTTGACTATGTACATCCCTATATCATCTTCACCATCTTCCACCCATGAAATCACACCAAACATAAGAATTTTACTAATGTCTGAGCTGTTAGGTAAGGATTACTGTACACATATCACTTGGAGTAGAAGATCCTGACACTTTCTCCCTAAATCTCTCCTCTTTAAGGTCACTCATGGGGGGATTTCTTCTCCCTTCCCTTTTTCTTTATAGGGCCCCACTTCACTGTTGTCTGTCTCTTTCTCTTAGGACACCTCCATCAAAACAGATTCAGGCTCAGAAAAAGTGTCTGCTTTTCTGTATAATACCCAAGGCTTCATTTTCTATAACCAAGAAGTATGAACCTTGGATCTTAGTAGATAAATTCTCTGAAATTCAGCTACAACACATTTAAATCCCTGAAACACAAATTTATCAAAACGTTTCTAGCCTTCCCTTGTAAGAGGCAAAATAATTTATTCTAAATAGAAAACTAGACAAGCTGGACATTTAACAATAGTTTAATTATAATTTATCTCTTGAGATGAATGTACTTAATAAATCTGACATTAGAGACTTTCAGTGTCTGAGGAAATTTATTTTGAATTGGCAAGTAGAAATACATTCATCACATATTGATTCCCTTGTCAGGTTAATCCCCAAATTTAAGTTACCTCTTAGAGTGCTTTAATTAGTCATTCTAGAAACGATTCATTATGATCAGTTATTAACATTTTTGTTGAAAATTTTAGTAAATTTCTCCCTTTAGAACATTCATCGAGTGAATAAAAGATGCAAATTTGTCCCTTTGTTTTTGAAGAAAAAAGCTTTAAGAATCTATTTGTTCTTTCAGAATAAGTTTCAAGGGACTAGCACCCAAAATACGAGAGGCTTACTGAAATATGTTTGTCTGTAGATTTTATGGATGATGTCCTGAAGTCTGACGCTGAAGTGACTTTCAAAGGTGATCAATACCTTCATGAGAGAGTATATTCTAACAGCTGAGCGTAGTTCAGAGGAATTCTAGTTTGTGTTTTATAGCTTGGAGCATATTTTAGAGGAAACCTGCTGCCCCACCCCATTCTTCTAAGAATATGAGGATTCCTGGGAAGGACCTGATAGTTTGTTAGGTAAAATAAGAATAGTCTCCCAAAATCCAGCTTCTAGGCCATCCATTATTCACCAAAAATCTTTCCTTTTATTCCTTTTTTGTTGTTGTTTATAATGAGTCCAAACTCTGCTAGAATATTGTTCTGATTAAAAATTAATTTCTAGATCAAGAGTTGAGCTAGATGCAAGTTACTTTTTCCTCAGAGAATTCGCTTTTCATACAGAGCTCCATAACGGTAGACCTAGGATATAAAGCTACAGAGCTGGATCTTCATTCTGTAAGAATGGCTTATGTAGGGGATGTGAGAATGTTTTAGTAGAAAAGTGAAATTATCAAACCAGATTTTGAACAGGTTGGGAGAAGATTACAGAGGATGTCACAAACTTGACAACATGGGGTTATGAACATGAATGCCATGCCAAGTCAGTCAGCTACACGGTTTTCACTGCAGGAGACAGATTCACTTCTATGTAACCAAATGCCAAGAAGAGCATAGGTCTACAAAAAAAATGTTTTTCCAAGAAATGATGAATCATTTTACTGTCCTAAATTCACTATTTCAAATTCAAACAGGAATATTTATTATGCAGTATCTTGGTAGACATATCTGCTCTTTCCACCCTTATTCTCTTTGTGCTTTTTATTTTAAAAAACGGGGGGAGGAGAAAGAAAAACGGTATCAGTGAGTGCCGAATGGATTTTAAAATAATGAATCTAAACTATTGATGCCTCCAGTACAAACATAGGGAACTTTTATTTATTATTTCTGATATGCAATTTAGGAAATTTTTTTTTTTTTTTTTTCCGGTACGCGGGCCTCTGACTGTTGTGGCCTCTTCCGTTGCGGAGCGCAGGCTCCGGACGCGCAGGCTCAGCAGCCATGGCTCACGGGCCCAGCCGCTCCACGGCATGTGGGATCCTCCGGGACCAGGGCACGAACCCGAGTCCCCTGCATCGGCAGGCAGACTCTCAACCACTGCGCCACCAGGGAAGCCCCCAATTTAGGAAATTTAAGTAATATTTTCATGGAGTAGAAATAGTTAATTCTCCAGGACTGATTTCCAGCGTTCACATCAACAGTCCATGAATAACATTACATAAGATGTATTTAAACACCCAAAAGTAATTTCATCAGGCAATGAACCACAGTGTCTTTCCCATTTGTTTTTACTCAGAACATACTCACTGGTTCACTCAGCATCCATCACTTTTATTTTGTATCAGATACTCATTGTCTGAAGTAATAATGGATAAGTGATCCAAAGAATAGAGTATTGCTTTGAACTGCTGACACATTGCAGAATGCTGTGTTATGCAGGACTGTACTGCTAGCCAAAATAGCCACGTTCAGCTCAGAGCTCTCTGCAGAAAGCATGCCACTGCTTCCACGTTTCTGTATAAAAGATATTCTATAGTGGGTGATTAAAAATGGAAGTCTTTCTCATTTTGTTCAATAGAATAAGAAATGGCATCTGATGTGTTTAATTTTAATCATATCACTACATAGACACATTTCTTCATGACGTTTGAAATCTTGATTTTTATTTCTTTGATGTAAAATATCTCAAAACAGTAACCAATCTGAGACAAAAAATAAGAGTTCTTTTATATTTTTATGTGAACTGTTTGGGATGCAAACTTTCATCAAGTAAAATTAAATTCTTCCAGGAAAAAAATCTATCTCACCAAAATGCCACTGGTTAATCAGTAAAGAAGAGAGTCAAAGAAGCATCTTTTATTTTGCCATTTAAGCAAGGTTCTGCATATGTAATTATTTTCAAATGCATCCACATTCAACACAAGAACGCAAACCCGGGAGAGGTCTGTCTATAACATGAGGCCATTGCATGAATGTTGTGGCGAGGTGGACACAGTCTACTACAGAACACAAATAGGCATTTTGTTCTTCTTGTTGCCACACACAGGCGAAAACATAGGTGTATTTTGAAATGCTGGAGATATATATATAGATAGATATGTATATGTGCATGTATATATATAACCTTATATATGTAGATGTATGTAAGTATCATTTCTAAGAGATATAGATGCTATAGTTTCAATTAAATGGAGTCTTCAATTCAGGGAGGAGGTAGGGTATATTGGTTAACTGAATTTGTAAGTCACCAGATTGTAGGTGAGAATTTCATTGGCCTTTTGGAGTTGTGTGTGCTCTCTCCTTACACATGGTTAGACACAATGTGTTGGTTTTCTCTGCTGCTTTATTGCATACAATATAGAGCCTATGTCTGTATCTTTGACGATTTGGAAACTTGAATTTCTTCAGGGTAATAACTGGATCCAGTAACCTAGATCCAAGTTTCCCTTTCCAAACTACATAGCAGACCTGGGAAATGAAAGGAATTGGGAAAAAGACCAAGCTGCAACTGTTGTGCTGAGTGGATGCAATGAAAAAAGATGTGCAACATTGTAAAATTGTCTGGTTATCTGAAAAACATTGGTCTCTAGACTTAAAGTTGTGGAAGATTACATAAAATGCTTGCTAACCTCATGGCATTTTTGCTTGCTTTTACTAACTATTAGTATTATAATTTGCCGTTCCACACTACAGATTGAGTGTGTCCGTTATCCCAGTGTGGCTTATTGAAAGTTCTTTCTAGCTGAGTTGTAGACAGTTGATACTTTTCTATAATTATACTTATAAAAGGTCATAAACATCCTTTATCACTGCTTGGAAATGCCTTGAATATCTTCTAGAAATTTGTAATAGCAGTAGTCATTTAGGTTTCAAACATACAAACTTATTTCTTTTTTCTTTTTTTTTTTTTTTGCGGTATGCGGGCCTCTCACTGTTGTGGCTTCTCCTGCTGCGGAACACAGGCTCCGGATGTGCAGGCTCAGCGGCCATGGCCCACGGGCCCAGCCGCTCTGCGGCATGTGGGATCTTCCCGGACCGGGGCACAAACCCGTGTCCCCTGCATCGGCAGGCAGACTCTCAACCACTGCGCCACTAGGGAAGCCCCAAACTTATTTCTTGACCTGTGATATTAGCTAAGATTTTAATTGGATATTTTACTGCATGATAACATAAAATGAATATATTCCATTAATTTTGGTGTTACTACTGGAATATTTGAACACACTTCCTGCTGAAATTCACTTACATTCAGCACTCAACAGCTACTGTCTTTCTCTCTGGTGAAGAAAATTCTGCTGGCCTTTATATTAGAAGAGAATGATATGATTGCCTTCCCATCACATGAAGATACTTACTTGTTTTTCCATTACTGTGAATGGATTCTGTGAACGGATTCACATTGATCCATTTGCACTCTCCTACTTTGTCTCCCTTTTGTTTGAAGGCACCATTTCTGAAATGTTGACCAAGGTAAGGGAGCAGTGTACATAGCTGAGCACTGCCATGGTCTCTGCTGGAAAGTGATCAGGTTCTGATATTATCTAGTTATTTGGATAGATCACTTAACCAGTCAGCCCTCAGTTTTCTCCTCTGAACTGGGTAACTTGGAATAGATTATTCAATGTTCATATAGAAATTTTTTAAAGACTGTGTATGGACCATATTTTTGTCTCTTCCACCCCAAAAATGTTATTAAGAAAATCTTCATAAAGATGATAAAAGAATAATACAATGATCCTTTTAATACTCCTCACATAGACTCAAAAATTATTAATATTATTCCATACTCATTTTATTTTTATGAACCATTTGAAAGTAATCTGCAGATATAGTGACACTTTTAAGAATTTCAGCATGAAACCTCTAAGACTAAGGGCATTGTTCAACATAACTATAATACACAACTTTAAAAGTGTACTATACAACTTTAAAAAGTATAATACACAACTTTAAAAAATAATTACCTAAAACCTTCTCTTAACCAAGTCATATTCAAATATCTCCATTTGTCTCAAAATTGAATATTATAGTTCCCTTCCCCCACCCCCACTAAGGATCTAATTATGTTCCTCACATTGCATGTAATTATTGCTCAAGGCAACTTGTAGTGTCATAAATTGCATGGGTTTTAACATGACAGTAGTTTTTCATTCAGAACCAGTTGATTAAGAAAATGCATAACGGCAAAAAAAAATTAGTGAATAAGAATACCTAGTACATGGTAGTTGTTTAACATTTCCTTGCTACATACATGAATTTAGTAATGTTTTTAGTCAACATTGCATTTTACTAAGCACAACTGCAACTGAATATATTTATAAAACAATAAGATATTACTGTGTGAGAGGCATTTTAAAGTTCATTCTATAGACTAATAATTGCTAATGTGATTTCCTCATTTATTTTGCACCTGGTGTGGAGGCAAGCACTGAGTATTAGCTCATTTTATCTTCACAACAAGCCCATGGGATATGATCTTATAGATGAAGAGACTGGGCAAATTATTTTTCTAAAGATTTCAGAGTTAATAAAAGAAATAATCTCTATATAAATGATCTTGAGGGCTTATCACATACTATAGTGCTTTGCAAGGCAATGTTGGCTTCATGAAGGGGTGTCATCTGTCCTCCTGCAATTTTTTCTCAGCTCCATCAAGCAGACAGGTTGCTATCTGTCTATTCACGCAAACATCCCAGCAGAAGCACTATCAAACATTCTGCTTAATTATTGCTGTGGCCTTAAGGGAACTTATATCTCTGTGAGGAAGCTCTTTGAAATACAAAGGATCAGTACACAATTTTTTGTTCAGAGAGAGCTTTGAGTAAGGTCATGTCTGTTTCCTGAATGGACAGGGTTAGGATAGGAAAACTGGAGAGTTTCCCAGTTTGAAGAGAGCCAAGTTTTCACTGTGTCATTTCATTATTCTCTTTGAAGTAAATTCCCAGAAAATCAGACACACCCATATCCAAACTTAAATACAAAACACATCCTAAAGCCAACTGGGCATGATTCAGGGAGTTTGCCACCATTTTGGAATGCCTGTACTTTTGTTCCTTTCTATTAGTGAAGATAATCGTGTATTTCCTGTAACTTCAGGGAATGCAGTTTAATCCAGCCCAGGCATTTTACTGCAAAGGACTCTGAATTGTAAAGAGGATAAATCAGAAAAAGTAAGAGATCAACTTTACCAAACACCTGGTCCTACCATAGCTGTAGAGTTTAGTTTGGTCTGTTTTTTCAACTTGCCAGTATAGACTGTTTCCTATTTTTATGGCTTCATTTCCCATGAAGTGAATGTTTTATTATTGATTCTGTAAATTTGTGGTATGTTTATTTAAAATAGATATAGTCATACTCTTACAGAGAAAGTCCTTCCTAAAAATATGAGTAGATGGATTAAAAAAAAAAATAGCCCCCAGAAAAATATCTGGCCTGTAGTTGGTCTCCTTTGTGGGATTAACTTCAAATCTGTTAGCACGTTAAAAAAAAAAGAAAAAACACGAATGAACTAAATTAAATGTCAATAAAAAGTCAAAATTAATCATAAGCATGATCAATACTATGTGTGAAAAAGTTATTCTAATGGACATAAAAACTCTGTATGAGACATGTTTTTCAAGATGCCTTATAAACTAAACTTACAGAGAAGAAATCAAGCAAGCTTTCACCACAAATGAAATGTGGAAACAGTTCCATGACTCTCCAGTCAAGCAGTTTGTAAATGCTCTAAATGCCTCTCATTCTGGGCCTTCAATAAGTGCTAAACAGGGGCAGCAACTTCCTTTCCTGTCTAGTCAGGGTGTCATTACTTCTGTAAAGTCTCTGAGCTGGTGAGCTCATAGGAAAACACAACCCACCACCACTTGAAATAAACCTTTTGCTCTCCCACCTCCTCTTTACCTTATGACCTAAATTGCTGTGTAACCGACTGAAAATCTAAGAATATTAGCTCTCAGTTACCACTTATTTAACCTTAACCTTTCCTCTCCCAAATGCCAAGAAGTTCTAGCAGGTCTAATCAGCATATTTGATTTTGCCCTTTTCCATAAGCTGTTTGATGTTGTTGATTTGCTGCTACAGGAAGTTTAAAAAGAAAATCCACCAGCTTTGGAAAGTATGTCAGTCCCTTAGGGAAAATGGCATTTTATGTCACTGCTTGTCAGGGTGTTTTCAATGGTTGTTTTCCCATTTTGAAAGTCCTTTGGGAAAGTTCACTTGTACCATTCACATGTCTTTCATTTATTACAATACAAAATAAACACAAGCTATTAATGTCCAAATACTTATTACCCTTGGCATCGAGCGTCCTTTCATGCTACTGAACAGCCATTTCTGTCACTACACACCATGATATAAGTCTTATGCGAAAACATTCACTTGGCTTCCAAGTAGCCACACTCATTTTTCTGTGACGTCATTGGCTTTTCCTTTTCAGCCTCCTTAACTGACTTCTCCTCCTCTCTCTGTCCTCTAAATGTCAGAGTGGGTTAGCACTCAATTCTATACCTTCTCTTGTCTAGGGACATCCACTCCTTGGGAGAGCTCCTCATTCTTGTGTCATCTCATATCCTAATGCTGATGGGTCTCAAATTTTTATCTCATTTGGAGCTCTGAGCTCCGGATGATTACACCTACCACCTTATTCAACATCTTAGCTAGGCTATCTGTAAGGTTTTACAAAGTTATCATGACAAAAAGAGAACTCTGGATATTTTCTCCAGAAGTTCTCTTTCTCTAAACTTCTAATTTTAATAAAATGTACCACCATTCAACCAAGTGGTCAAGCGAAATCATATAGGCATCCTTGATTTCTCTATTTCCTTTGTTTTCCATATACAGTACAAATCTTGCCATATCTACTTCTAAGTTGTGTCCTGAAGCTGTCTTTCCCTGTCTCCACTGATATGACCTTCACCCAGGCTCCGTTGTCTCTTCCCATAGACTACTGAAATAGCCCAAAGGCTGGTTTCTAGCTCCCAGTCTTTGCCCTCAATCATCTATACTTTACACAGCAGAGTGGTTTAAAAAATTAATGTACATACGATGATGTAACTTTCCTGCTCAAAACTCTAAAATAGCTTCCCATTATCAAGCAGTCAAGGAAAATATAACCTCCTGACTGTAGCCTACAAAGCCCTGCACGATCCCCTGCCTCTCATCTCCTACCACTTTCCCCTCACTCACTCTGCTGCAGCCACTCTGCCCTACCTGCTTTTCTTCAAACACACTAAGCTGTTCCTGCCTCGTGGACTTACACTCACTACTCTCTTTCCTCTGGTCTCCATGTGGCTCCTCCTTCATGTCATCCAGGACCCTATTGAAATACTATCTCTGAGAACTTTTTCCTGCTCCCACCCCATTTAAATTTGTCTCTCCAGGGCTTCCCTGGTGGCACAGTGGTTGAGAGTCTGCCTGCCGATGCAGGGGACACGGGTTCGTGCCCCGGTCCGGGAAGATCCCACATGCCGCGGAGCGGCTGGGCCCGTGAGCCATGGCCGCTGAGCCTGCTCGTCCGGAGCCTGTGCTCTGCAAGTGAGAGGCCCGCGTACCGCAAAAAATAATAATAAGTAAAAAATTTTAAATTTATTTATAATAAAAATTTATTTATAATAAAAATTTATTTATAATAAATTTATAAATTTATTTATAATAATAAAATTTATTTATAATAAAATAAAAATTAAAAAAAAATTTTGCGTACCGCAAAAAATAATAATAAATAAATAAAAAATTTGTCTCTCCAGTTAATCTCAAACTCCACAAGCGGCTTTACTTTTCTTCATGGCATTACTGCAGCTTGGAAATATTATTTATTTTTGTTAAGTTGTCCACTGCCTGCCTTCTCCACTAGAATGGGAGCTTAGTGAGGACAGTGACTTTGCCTGTCTTGTTCACACAAAGACCCTGTGTCTCCAACACCGGGAATGGTGCCTGACATATAATAGTCACTTAATAGTATCTATTGAATAAATGAATAACCAGTCAGGAGTCCTGGGTAAATTGGGCTATTTAATCCATCATATGACTTGTTTTGTTGCCCTTGACAAATCATCATTTTTGTTTTTATATCAGCGGTTTACTCACTTAAAAAAAGGATGTATCTATACTCTTACAGACAAACCCTTATTCAAAGTTTGGGTAGATATGATTTTTAAAAAAACTAACCCTGAAAAATTGGATTTACATTGTCACTTACTTACATGAAAGGTTTTTTTATTTTTTCTACAAATCTTCAAGGGATTGTGGCAATGAGCCTTAAACTTTAATGTTTATAACAATCACCTAGGGCAGCTGTTCAGTAAATCTGGTATTTGGTTCTAAATCCTGATTTGTTAAATAAATTAAAAAAAAAAGCCCCAGGTGACCTTGATGCAGCTGCTCCTTGAACTGCTTTAAGAAATATTGAGCTTCAAGTTTTGTAATTTCTTTCATAACTTTGAGAAAAGTAGATACATACCTGTCTGACTTACCTTTAACAGAGAATCAGATTTTGTCACTTAGGTGCTCGTTGCTGGGTTCCTGGAGACCACAGCTCACTCCTGTGAGATATCAGCCAACCATGAGGAAGCCCAGGGGATGAGTAAATTGATATTGAAACCTTCTTGACATTCTGTTGTCAAGACCAAGTGGAAAGCATAGGCAAGAAAGTACAGACATAGCCAAAGAAGCCAGAAGACCAGGAAGACAATTAGAGGGGGACAAGAGAAGCTTAGGATGGGAGCAGAGATTTTCCTGAATGGAACTAGAGTTCTTCAGAAATTGCCTGGGTCAGCCTCGCTTAGGCTAATAGGTAAAGTACAGGGGCAGGTTAAACCTCCCAGTTAGTGCATAAGAAATATGCTGTAATGATATGTAGTAGAGACCCCTGTTATGGTCAGAAAGCCCTCTACCCACTGTAATTGCCAGGTCCACAGAGTGAGAATTGGACTAAGAGTTTTAGCCAGTTAGACAAGGTCATGGATTTTTGCAGCATGCACACATACTGTGAAGCAGTGGGCAAACTGGGAGTCAGGGGGGCACAGAGGAAGGGGGTTTTTCAGCTTGACATAATTCTGCAGTTTTAATTCTTGACAGTATGCCATCTTAGTTTTGTTAATAACACTTATCCTCATTTTCCATAAATTTAGATGGAACAATTTAATTACTTCTTATCTCTGCTTTCATATTATGGCAAAAAAATTTCCTGATTATCTGTTTTTGGTCCTTTGCAGTGTAATAGTAATTTTAATCGAAGTTATTGCTGATATTCATTGAAAGCTTGCAGATGAGGAAACTGAGGCTCAGGGAATTTGAGTAATTTGCCCAGGGTCATATAACCATTAAATATCAGAACTGGGATTCAAAACTAGGTCCGTCTGATCAAAATCTGTGCCTTGGACGAGCTGTCTGGACTCAGTGCTAGCAGTCAGTCTCGCTTCCCCACTCTGCCGACTACCAGTTTGCCCTCCACCACAAGCTGGGGTGTGCCAGAAGCACCCTCCCCCCCAGGAGAAGTCCCATCTAGTCACAAAACTATTGAATTCTAGGAGTGAGGAGGGGCCATACATAGTCAGAGGTGCTGAGCCTGTACCCCTTGGTTGTGGAGGTGAATATTCTGGTCACTTGGTGATGTGGGCATCAGACTCAGGCCTTGCACCTGCCCCACAGTGCCTGGCCACTCTGTCTGACTGGACTTTTGACTGCCTCTTTATCTCCTCTCATTCCCACTCTGAAAACTGAGCCTAGCCCAGAGCTCCAGTTGTTGAACTTTGGTTACCTGACACTCCTGCCCAGTTCTTGATAGTTATTTTCCTTGGTGATAGCCACTGGTTCCAATATAATACCAATGGCTCCATAATGACCTTCCTTATCTATACCTTGGACATCTATGGGTTGCCAATAGTTTGCCCTTCTAGAAATTCTGACACTACCCTTATCCTACTCCATCAAGATATGACATTATCCCACTCTGCACAGGATTCCCTACACTTTCTGGACTACTGTGATTTGCATTAGGGACACCTATGCCTTTAACACTGATTTGTGGACAAGAACTGGTCAAATATGGGGTCTTGGTTACTGTTTATAGCTAACTTGCCCGAGAAAATAGGTCAGTCTCACTCCTTTCAAAGACTTAGGCCAACAAGGATAGGGACCTGGAACATGAAAGGATTTTACAATCAAGTTAAAGGTGAGTTCAGATTTCTGGATAAGATACACTTCAAATAGTGCTTAAAGCTAGCCGGATGTCATACTCAGGAAACTGAGTTGGGGAGAAACCTGCTTCCTTCCATTGCCTGGTTAAATAGATAGGACATCAAAGGAAATCCTGATATAGAACTACGCCTGGTGCAGAGAAGCATAGAATCCTGAATGGAAAGTAGAACAAGACTTTTCCATTTTGTCATCCCCTCCCCCCCTTTATCCTTTAGCAAAGTTTACTGTAGTGATTTGTTTAATTGTCAGCCTTCTATGAGATAGTGTGACCCTGGGAGTGCATCAGGTCTCTTCCGCACCATTGTATCCCGTGCTGGATATAAAACATATGCTCTTTCATTGTCAGTTACTGGAAGCAATGCGTAAGTGAATGTTTAAAGGAGCAAAAGACCTACAAATTAGCAAATAAACTGTATAGAAGAAAAGATAGGTCCTGACTCAGTTCTCAAATAGTAGATGTGATGCCCTTAAGTCTTGTTAAGACCATCTACACAATCATTATGAGCCAGGATGATAATGATAAGCAATAGGACTTTGCTCTTCATATGCACACTACACTTTTCAAACGACAACTGTAAAATTTCTCACTAAAGTCCTTAAAGCCCAGAAATAGTTATATTTGAGGTCTATGACAAAAGAATGGATAGATTTAATACATTACTGTAAAGAGTCCCCTTTTATTTTTCCCTCACCCTTCTCTCTATCCATGTAAGGGAAGACCAGGCACCATGGTGCAAAATTCTACTATAATATCAGCCCTGGAATTACCTGGCTTTGGTGCATTTGTACATAACAGTTCTAATGTAACAGCAAGAATTTTTCCCCTCCTGTTTATTTCTCTGAAGCTGTAATAAGCAATCCCGTGTGACATTGCCTGTGGAGCGGTTGCCAGGCAGCAGAAAGAGATCTGCAGCAGGAGGCGGGAGAGCTGGGGGAAGAGGAGAGAAGGCAAGAGAGGAGTAAGGGAGGAGAGCTGAGCAGGTGCGGGCTGGGGGCTGAATCTGCTGAGCCAGAATTCCATCCCCTTGCCATCCTTCATGTTCCAGGCACAAAAGCTAAACCTTAGAGGAGAAATAAAGATGGAAAAGAAACAGTTGAACGTTGTCATTAAATAGGGTGTCAGAAATGTTTCTTATTTTATGATGAAAGGGTTTCAGATTGTTGTTTTCTACGGAACTTTGCTTCTTGGTAAATGCAGCTCTACAAATATCATAAAAGGGCTGGCTTCTCAGGGGGCCTGCTTTGCTCTAAAGCAACAAACAATTAGTGCGTACTATCTTCCAGCACTGTATATGGGGAACATACACATTATAACTTGAAAGGTTTCAACTTCTCTCATAGTGTGGAAAAGTAAAACATAGAGAAAGATACTCAACCTTTTATGGACTATGCAGTTTGGGGAAGCTTCTTTGTGCCTAACAGCCAGGAGGTCATTCAAGGTGTCTCAAGAAGCTGGCCTTCTCCCTGTGAGCCTTTCTGTAGTTGGTGAAATTGGGAGCTGCAGCTAAATTGCATCTCTTGGCTTTACAAGATTCTTGCTCTAATGAGATTAAAATCTCATTTTAATCCCAGATTGGACTGGGATCCTAGCAGAAGGGTGGGGGCAGATGGCATACAGGTCCCGGCATGCTGGCCTGGATGTCCCCCAGCACAATGTGTCTTGCCTTTTGCCAGCCTTCCAACCTGTCTACAACTAATTGGACACTCTCCAGTGGTAACAGACAATGATTTTTATTTAGATGTTTGATTATTCTTGTTAATCAAATAGAACCAGAACAGAAGGTTTGTTCAAAACAAACAATGTATTTATGGATAGCTTTGTTTGGTGGATGCACATTTTAAGCCTCTGAAGTTGCTTCTCGGAAGATGCAAACCCACCATCTGGGAGAAAAAAAATGGGACAAAGCATGTTAAAATGGCAAGATGATCGGAATGAACTTGGATTCATGTAATGATGACCAAGTTTCTTTTTCGCTTTATCAGTAGGAGCTGGGGGTGGGAGGGGAATGTAAAATGAGGGTGAGCAACTCTGAAGATTGTGAGGAATAATAGCTGGGTTCCCTCCCTGGCCCCCAACTGCATAGTCAGGCTTAGTTCTCCTGTTCAGTGGCTTGGCTTTTTCATCCCAGCTAAGGTCATAGATGAATCAATCAAGGGTAATCAGTGATATTTCTGCACATTCTAGGAGGAAGATCATGCGTCAGAAGAAAAATACTCTTTAGCATAAGCCACACAAAGAGATAAGAAGGAAATACAGATGTGGGACTAATCAGAGAGATGAAATGACTGAAAATAAACAAACCAAACCCACTGAAGAACCAGGGCTGGATGCAGGGACAGGCTCTCTCTGCTGTATCTCAGAAGGCCAACACTTTTTCCTAAGGAACTGCAAAACATTTATAGGTACCTGACAGTTCTCTAGGCAGCACAGTTGGAGCGTGGAAACTTGAGCTCTCTGGAATGTCCTGTGATTGAGGTTTTGTCTCTACTGCCCAGCAGGAGAAACTAATCAGGGAAGCTGCTGGTTCGCCCCACCACACTGGTTAATGATGGTCTCCGCAGAGCCTACTTGGAAACTGGAGTTGAAATATCAGACTATTTCATGTGAAATTGCACTTTTAATCAAAGTAAAAGGATAAAATACTCTCTAGTCAGTCTCATAGTGGTGCCACAATGGAAATTTCTACCAAAGTCTATAATCATTCTTCATTTTTTACTCTGCATAGGTTTTATCATTTAAAATCTGGTTTTTAGGGCTTCCCTGGTGGCGCAGTGGTTGAGAGTCTGCCTGCCGATGCAGGGGACGTGGGTTCATGCCCCAGTCCAGGAAGATCCCACATGCCGCAGAGCGGCTGGGCCCGTGAGCCATGGCCGCTGAGCCTGCGCGTCCAGAGCCTGTGTTCTGCAACGGGAGAGGCCACAACAGTGAGAGGCCCGCGTACCGCAAAAAAAAAAAAAAAAAAAAAAAAAAAAAAAATTAAACAAAATCTGGTTTTTATTATATCAAAGTTACACATGAGTTACAAAATGTTGAGGGGACTTCTCCTAGTCTCATTTGAGATCCCAAAGTTAAGAGCAATGGATGATAAAATCCCCATATTTTAATGAGAGGAGATAGACGATATATGTAGGACTTGCTAGAGGTGGTCAAAATCCAATATGGTGACTTTTGCACCATCATCTACCTCCTGCCCAGATACGAGAGATTGCTTACATAACAAGAGGCCATTTTTATAATACAGTTGACTGTCTAATGTGAATCTTCTAGCATTGCTCCTTCATTTCCCCATTCTTTTTCTCAAACCACGTAGGAGTGTTCCATGAGACAACATCACCATGGGAATGGAACGTTAGGAGGGAATTCTTGGGGGAAATGGACCTGTGTTCCCTGGAGTTGGGGAAGCCATGTGTTGGAGAGCAGCATCTTTTGGCATCATATTTTTCCAAAGCAAAACAGAGGCATCATCCTGGATCATGAAGGAAGTAACACAGGAGGATAGAAAAGACAAATTACTAACTTTCTATTACTAAGACAAAGGTTTTGGTCCAATTAAAATTCAAAGTGAATTCCATTTGATGGATTTAATTCAATTGGAACAGATTAGACAGATTCCATTTTCTACATGCCAGTAATGCTTAGGGAAGGACTAAGGAACGGGAGAGGAGATCAACTGCATAGCCTCCTTATAAACACACCTGTGCACAGTGCATATAATGTACACATAATAGCACATCTTTCCTCATGAGGTTTAGATTGTCGAAAGGGAGTTAACACAATTTACAATGGGGCTGTGTTTTTTTTTTTTATTTGCAGTGCAAATAGGAAAATACTTTTCATCTAAAACCTTTCCAATGCAGAAGTGAGACATAATTTTCAGAGTAGGTAGGATAAAGAAAATGGAATCTGCATCTTCCTTTGAAGAATCCAGCCCTAGCCACCAAGAATAACAGAACAAATAGATTCCTGTGAGGCGATAAGCACCTCTTCGATCCAGGGGCTTTGTCATTTTTTCAAAACTAACACATTTTTCATAGTTTGCCACAGTGATCTTCAAGTGGATAAATGATATGGCAAGTTAATTCCCACCTAGTCCCTTTTTTAAGGATAACAGATATCCTCAAAGTGGCAAAAGACAATGGTAGATGAAGGTAATAAAAGCACAGTCTGAAAATGAATGGATTCAGAAACCAATTAAAATAAAGCATGGCTTTAAAAGATTTCTGATATTATTCACATACCACACTACTGGAAAAGCAATGGTTTCTCTCAGCCATTCCTTCTTAAATGTTTTGTTTTTGTTTCCAGAAATATCAGATTTAATTAAATGTGCCAGATACACGCAAGTGATCCAGACTAATGCACACAGGGATTTCGAAGTCACTTAGCAGATTTTAGGAAGGATTTTGACTTTGCCAGGCTCAGATACTAATGGAGAAAGCTGGTCTTCAGGGAAAGAGCATGAGCACTGTGTATGGCTCTGTTACGGCTGTCAAAGCCAGTTATTACATTATTGAGAAAGAATGGTTTCAAAAGTAGCAAACATTAAGTAAACTGGAAAGGAAATTAACTTTATTAAACTCCTTATATGTGCCAGGGTACTCTCACATGCATTATTTCAATTAAAACTTAAAACCACCCAGAGGAAATGGATATTATTGCCCTACTTTTAAGATTCATAAGTCAAGAATCTGAGAAAGCCAAGAATAGTAGGGCCTCTAAACCCAGGGCATCTGATGGCAAATCCAGTGCCCTTTCCATTCCATTGACTTATCCTCTGCGCTAATGAAGATGCATGATCAGTAAATGCTGCCCCTGATCAGGAGATCAAAGTGCCTTGTGATGCACTAAAAATATTCCATCCTTTTAATCCAGAACAATACTATCCTTGAACAGCCCTGTTAGAACACATGTATCTGTTAAGGATTATAAGGCAACATCCAGCCTTCAACAGGATTCAGTAGGAACGGTCACAAAATGTTGACAGGTGTGATTTACTGAACTTGAATACAAATGCTAGTTTCAGGAACACATAATGTGACCTTAAGAAGTATTTTTATATGAGAGGGAAAAAAAGAGAGAAAGATTGAGAGCTGCAAATCAGTCAAAGCCACTGGAGCTACTTCAAAAGGTTGCTATGTATCTGTGATTAGAAATTTGAAAGCAAACTAAATAAAAGTCTTAAGCTTTAAAAGGAATAAATGCATTATACATTTCAGAGCTAGTACTGTCTTTTTCTACGAGCCACAAAGATAATGGATGCAGCTTAGCACATACTGTAGGTAGGTTAGACGAGCCTCTAATTTATTGGTTATACAGAATAGTACCCTGGCAAGTCACTTGGGTGTTTAGCACTGGACTTTGAGTCAGGAGACTTGGGCTAAAGTCCTGTTGTCACCATTAAGGTCAGATTTTTCAAGTGAATTTGTCATTCTTGGCTTTAGTTTCTTAGATGCTATATGAAAATGTGCTTTAACATATATTAGCATTTATGAGAGTTAAGTGCGTTCACAATATGTGTTGTTAAATGAATTTGTAGAATAATGAGTTGGGTTAGATTTTTTTCTAAGGACCCATAATGCTCTAACTTTTTGTTAACTGGGATTTATTGAACATGTCCAAGTACCAGATTCTTCCAGAAGATGTTATTCCAAATTAAATACAAGGATAAGTGAGCTTTCCTCAGAGTTCTCTGCCAAGAACACATAGCATGTCAAACTTTTTCAGCTAAACAAATGTGACTGGAAATAAGATATAAAATGTGAAGAGAGAGGAGTACAGATTTACAAATAAGCTAAAGCATCTATATACTACTTCCAGTTAATAACATGTCACGTTATAGAAAGGGTGCTGGGCCAGGAGTCAGCAGATAAATTGGATTTATTACTGGTTCTAGCACTAAATAGCCCCATGCCTTTGGTTGTCATTTATTTGCTCTGGTTCTTGGTTTCCTCAGCTGTAAAATGAACTGCAGCATTGTACTGTAGAGGTAAAATGAGGGATGGGCCAAAATGTCAAACAGCCAAGAAAAAGTAGACATTTAAGGAAAGTCCACATTGTGAGAAAAAAAAAAAGCACCATATTCGACCAAACAGAAAGATTGACACCCATGTAATTACATTAATATAGCAAATAGAAGGAAAATTTCCAATACTTTTATGTTTATAAAATAAGGATGAAATAGTGTGAAAAAAATCAGAGATCTTTGAAATTACTCCATATATTCTTCTTAGTCTAAGTTGACTTACACAGAAAACAGGGATTCAGAATAACCACACTGCAAGAAACTGGGTAAAAAGAAATCAGGATGAGATGGCAGATACAAATTTCAATATTATTCACCTACTATAAAAAGATGAAGGTATGAGTACACTGATATTGAAAGATGTTTTAAAATATAATATCACATTTGAAAACATCTCATAGAGCAATACATAGTCAGGTGTATTTGGAAATGTATTCACAATCCTGGAAACTGGTCCCCACCTGGAAAGCTATTAGGATTGGATATTTGGGTGAGGGAAGTGATATGAAAGGGATTTCTACGTTTATTATATATGCTTTGCATTGTGTTAATTGTACCCAGTGAGGACATTACATTGTGTCGTTAAAAAAATAATTTTGGACACACAAAGAAAGAAAGAAAAAGAACATGGGCTACAGAGTCAGATAGCACTGGGATTTATCCTAACCCTATTCCTTGTTAGCTCTGTATATTTGAATAAGTTAATTAACTTTTCTCACTAAACTTTTCTTATCTATAGAACAGAGATAAAAATAACCACCTCACAGTGCTGTTGCAAAGATTAATGTATGTAAAGCACCTGGAACATATTCAAAGTTTAATAAATTGTAATCATTATATGAAGATAGAGGAGATACTCTTGGTTTTATTCTATGCATCAATGAAATGAATTCTTATTAGAATCCTTTATTGCCTGATACAAACTCCTCTCCTCCTTCCCATCTCCCCACTTAACAAAGAAATCAGAGAACTGGAAAGAAGAGGGCTAGAAGAGGCAATGACAGAAGAGATGTTCCATCCTTCCTGAAGCTACAAAGCCTTCTCTGGCAGCTCTATATGCTGAATATCATAGAGGAAATGCAAAAGTTTAAGGGTCTTTGCTCTTGAGAAACCTGTAGGCAGCAGGTGGAAGACGTTCTGAAAACGTGTGTAGACTAGAGTCTAAGAAGCGCCATAGAAGCAGATTTTAGCATCTTGTTCACAATTCCATCCCTCCCCCTCATGGCATTTCCCTACCCTTTCCCCCACTCCTTTTTGGAGATGAACTCTGCAGGAAAGGAGGCTGTGATTTGAGGCAGCTGGTCATCCAGTCCACAAGTCTCAGCTAAACCATCAAGATCAAACCATGTAAAATCCCTTTCAATCAATCTTTGAGACAGTCCTGGCAAGAAAAGCAAATACAACACAACTGACAGCAAAGTGAAGAGTCAGTAGGTACCCCACCTCCTGCAAATTATTGTAATGATGGCTCAGAAGAAAGATTAGAACTTAAGTGGAAGAAAGAAAAATGGTTGCAATGTCAAGGGAACAAATAGCTATTTTGGTGTGAGTTTTTAAAAACCTACAAATGAAAATGGCTCAGAAGCCCTTTACTTAAGAACAGGAGATGATGATGCAGGTGTGTATAATGGTGAGGGCCCTCTGGAACTCTACACCTCCCTGTTTAGGATTAGGGTCACATGTACTTTTAGTCAAATTTCTTACCTGATTCCAACTTACTCAGGGTCACCCCTAGCATCCCTAGTATGTAAAGAAAAATGCACTTCTTCTTGCAGGGAGGAGGCTATACAAGCAGAATATGGCCTGGCTTTCAGCCTCACTTGCCCCTTTGGTCTGGCATTTTTGTGCAGTTGAACAACGTGCACAACTCCCATATATCCAAAGTGCCAATCCACCTAGAATACATGCTCTGTTTTCCCATCTTCTTATCTTTGTCCCTGTCATTTCCTTCCTCTGAGCTCGAAACTGGCCAATTTTCGCAAGACCTGATAGAACTATGGTAAATGTTTTAAAATTAATCCTCCAAAAAAATCCTGTGAGTTAGGTACTATTGTCATCATCCACTTCTTCCAGATGGAAAAAAAACAAAGTTTGAGAATCACTTAAGTTACTTACCCAAGGTCACACAGCTAGTTAGTAACAAGCCAAGATTTGAACCCAGATTGGTATGGCTTGGAAAGCCAATTTTTAACACTACTTTTTAGTCCCATTCTAATGACAACATGTGATTAACATTCAAGCTGTTTAAATACATATTTGATTTGAGTAAGAGGAAAACTCTAACTACTAAGAAATCTTTTGAATTGCCCAAATAAAAGTCATTATTAGAAGTAATCAGAACACATAGACATTTTACAGATATTAAATGGAATTCCTGCAGCCAAGTTCAGTGATAGAAAGTGGTTACAATATGAACCTGTCTCCCATTCAGAATTCAAATAATTCTCTCTGCCATCATGTGAGACACTCGGGTGGATTGACCTCCAGTCTCTGAGTTAAGTACTACTCTGTGTCAACATCCCAACCCTCATGTTGGTTGACAGAAATAAACCCTCCATGTGAGCTACTTCTTAACTCGAAGTCCATGAAGGACATGAGATGGTAAAATGAGCTTCTTGAGTTGGAGAAAAATCTGCTCTATACCTTATCCTTCATCAAAACTCACTCTGATAACAAATTATTAAATAAGCTATTGGGATATGAAGAGCCTCAGGAAAAAAACAAAAAAAAAGCCTAATTTCCAACTCAAGATCAAAGAAACTCACTCAGCCAGAAAACAGATTGCTAGGACAATGCTTGAAAGCAATTCTCCATCTGGTCTGCTTTGGAAAGATTAGCAAATTAATCACATGGAAGTATGAAGGGACAGAAAGTATAAAGCTACCCACAACAAACAAATGTACAAAAAGACACTTTTAAACACAAAACCACAAGCCAAAAGAATCAAGGTAAGTGTAGGCAAAACTTTACCCTAAAATACCTTTTTCATATGAAATGGAAACTTTTTAGAAAATAGAGGTTATCTTATCTTGCAACAATGAAGAAAGTGAGGTGAGTTTTGTGGCAATTGCTAGTACTGTTTGCCAGATATTTTCCGGTCTCCACCTTCCTGTGCACTCCAAAGGTCTAAGTTACCACTCTTTGTACTTGGATGGAGGCATGTATCTAGATTGGGCCCATGAATTCTGCTCAGAAGATGCATTATTTGGGGGCTCAATCATTTAAGTGACAATGACAGGCCTTGTCAAGCTCTCGTTTTCCTTTAGTACAGATCTAGCAATGTTGGCAGGTTCTCCAGTCTGAGTCCCTGTGTAGCTACAATGAGAGAGACCCCACTAACAACCTAAGGCAGTCATGCACCGTAGGCAAGAAATAAATTTTGTTATTTTAAGAAATTGGAATTTTGGTATTTGCTACTGCAGTAAAAACTAATCTATCCCAACTAATAAGACAGATATTAAATGAGATCAAACTGCAATGAAAACAGCAACTGAACAACTGAAATCATTGTTGCACTTAGTAGTTATTAGAAATATGACATAAAACAATAAAAAAACAGAGCACCCTAAAATGCAAGACAAATATGGAAGATGGAACCTGGAAACAATTTGTGCAAAATAAGAATTACTGGTAAAGACAAAAACGTGGAAAAATAATAAATTTAACTAAAGTAAGCTTTCAGGTATAAGAAATGAAGACTTTTGGGGAAAAAGTCTCTTCATATACCAAAAGAAATTATTAAGCATAGAAAGCAACAATGTAGCTTACTAAAGTCAAACATTAACCAACCAGGAAAAAAAAAAAAAAAAAAGGCAAAATTCTGAGATTGGGCAGAAGTTTATCAATAAACCATGAACATATTTTAAACATCTAAAACAATCTAAGTGTTTTAAAAAAGGGGAATGATTAAATAAATAATGATGCTTCTACTTTATGCAGTATTATGTATCCATTAAAATTACTATTTTGAAGATTAAGTAAAAACAGGGTAAAATTGTACCATCTAATGTAAAATTAAAAAAATGGAATCCATAGATTTATGTTTCTCTATAAACAAAAGTTTGTATAAATTTTGCATTTTAAAGGGACAGGAAAGTGAAATTTAAAAAAATTGTTGTGTTAGGGCTATGGAACTAGAAATTATTATCACAATATTTATTATAACAATAAACTATAGTGAGCATTTAAGTTAATATACCAAGACTCAAGAGCAAAAAGGCCTCTCTATTTTTGAAGACTATTTAAATGAGGCAGGTATTATGCCTAAGTATTATACTTAAGCAATATGATAAAGCCTAAAATTTCCTAAGAAATTATTTCCAACTTTTCTTCCTGTAAGAGGCATATTCTATAACTATTATTGTTTATTCTGAATTAGAGAAATACGAATGTGTAAGAACTTATTATAATAAAACATCAATTTTAAGGAAAAATAATTCATATGGAAACTATTTAATTATTTTTGCAGTGTTTCTGCTACCATTATATTTAGTCTAACACATTATATTTTTTCATTACAGGATGACCTAATTCCTTTTAAGAAGGTTATTCATCTGGGGTGGTGGTGTTGGTGGTGCCATGTTCCACCAACGTGTTTGACCTCTGTCAAAATTGTTTCCTTTTGAAGAGTAAAGCTTATTGTTGATGCAAGCTGAAACCCCAGAAAGCCTCAGAAGCTAGATGAAGACAGTAGTCGTTGGATTTTTAGATCCTGACATTATATACAATTTCTACATTTGCTTTAGGCTTTTAAATAGAGTCACATCCTTAAGCACTTAAAATATATGCTACCTTCACTATTACTGATAATATCTTTAATGAGTACTGAGCATACAAATCCAGTGCTCACCAGCTACAAAGATAAATATGCTTTGGTCTAGTAGCCATAATGGATTGCAAAGGCTGCATCGTATACCTCAAAATAGATCACTGACTTCAAAATCAAGGCTAAATGGCTCCTCTGCTCATGACATAATGTGATGTACATTCAACATAATTTCCTTTTATTGAAACAATTTATATTATGCATAAATACATTACATGGTGGGAGGAAATGCACTAAAATTTAAATGTGGATGTTACTGGGAAGTGACTTTTACTTTCTTCTTCATTTGGTTTACCGATTTTTCTGTAACAGCTATAAAAGCATAAATTACTTTTGTGATAAAAAATTAAAATTAGGCTACAAAAATATTCAACTTAAAAAAGAAAAGAAAGTTATCAGTGCTATTTTTTTAGAATTTATTTTATATAATTTTACTGAAATAAATATATATATGGTGTAATTATCATTCCAGATTGTGGGATTAGACCTAAATAAATCATTTTTACACATAAAATACTTTTTTAGTATTAACACTTCCTCCTGCGCACCCACTCCCACTCCCCACCTTGGTCTAGCTGCATAAAATGTTTGGTATTTCATTATATCAAGAGGGCTGGTGAGCAAAACTACATAGGTAGAATCCTTCACTAAGTTTTATCTTAGTAAAGCTTCTTTCTTTCATGTATGCACAGATATGATCTCATTGGCTTTCTATCCCCTGCAGTCATCTTTAAGAACTTAGTATTGACTAAGACCTCTTCCCCCTGTGAATATGGAAAATTTATTTCAGATTGCCCTCTTGTCATTTTCAGTGATTTTAATGAATTATGAAAGTTTAATCTTACAAGACTCCTCCCCCCACATCTTCCCCCAGCTCCCCACACTTTGCATTTCCCATTGCCTCTGGGCCTGAAGTTTCATTCATTTGAAAACTATTCTTGGAAAGATGTCCCCTCCTCCAGCTGTTAATCTGTCATTAATGGACCATAAGACATTCAGATATACTGCACTATTATGAAACCTCAACAGAGTGGAAAAAATCATTTGCTTTACTGTCAATGTAAGAACTTTTATCTTCTTTGACAGTTTTATTCAGAAAACCTCAGCTTTATTTTAATTTGATTCTAATGATGGTTTTCAGAAAATGATTTGAGTAAGTAAAAGTTTAGTGCAATGACAGCTGTCATGATTTCTGTGGTGGTTTTTTTCAAGGAGTATTTATTGAAAAGATGCATTTCAAATACGGTGCATCGTTTTTGGCATAGTAGATGGAAGTTAATTATTCAGGGCTGGTAATGTGGTAGTATTTACTCAGTCGGGAATTTAAATGAGGAAGGCCCATTTGTTTTATCTGCTTTCTTTCCTAGCCAGAACTTCCTTGAGCAAAACAGATTAACAGATATCCCCATAGCTTTGAACTTAGAGCAATTGTTGATTGTCCTTACAAGTGAACTGAGCTTCACATTTTTTATTCATAAAAATAATGACCTGAAATGCATTCAGAATGCAGTGGACTAATGAAATGGCTTTTTGCTCCATTTTTACTCTGAACTGCTGTGTTAAAACCAAGGGTGAAGTTATATATAACAATCCGAGGTTGCTTTATTTGGGAAGTACATTAACAGAATTAAGCATAATTATGGTTCTCCATGCATTTTCAAACTCATTTTCATTTAATGGAGAAATATTAACCACGTTTGACTTTACAAATCTGTAATGAATTTATGCTTGCTTGGTAGTGGTTAAAATACAAAGACCAAAACCTATATTCTGAAAAGAATTTTATTTGGAAATATTTACATCAGCTTTTCACAAAGCAATATGACCAGCTGAAATTTGCATTAGCCCAAATAATGGACTATCTAATGGCAGTTCATTCGGTTACCAGCAATTTTACTGTAGAATATGCTTCTTGGAAATAAGGGTAGTGATAGCTGAGGAAGCAAAGCTATGACATCTGCACATTTTCAGTATTAAGAGATCTATGTATAAGCAAGCTGAAAAATCCATCATCATACAACAGCTGAATTAATAACACTTTAAGCAATTTTAAGACGGTCTTGTGGTTTCAAAGGAACAGTTAACTAAGATTAGCTCAAGAATGAACATTTAATGTAAAAGACAAGATGGACTCTTTCTCTCAAAGCTTATTTTGTTTCACAGTTGCAATGATACAAAACAGACAAAATGTAAAATGCCAAAGAGGAATAGTTCTTTTGTTTGTTTTGCTTATTTACCTGGATGGAGACAAGGTGAAGGATGGCTGCTGTGGGAATGCTGAAGATGAAGCCTCGAAGAGAAATGTCTTCCAATATTACAGAGATTTGTTTCAAATAGTTACTTGCAGCAATGCATTGTCTCTGGGGAAGTTGACATATTCCAATAAAAGATGACACTAAACATTACGTTCTATATCTTGCAATTTTGTTATTAGGAATTAAGCAAAAAGGGAGAAAGTTCTTTCCTTTTTGTTCTTTTATTTTTTTTTTCCAGATTGCATCTTTATGCTAAATTCCTCAGCCTTCACTGAGGAAAAAATACATTAGTGAGATGATTATGTTCCCATTCCCCCCTAATTATTTTAAACTGAAAAGTTCAAATCAAACAAGGAAGCTGTTCTAAATATGAAAATGTTTCCAATCTAAAGATCTAAAGGCACTAATAGTTTATAAGCTCTGCCTGCATAATTTAGGCAGGATGGTGAACACAGCGCAGAGAAATTTTAAGCCATGCTTTTTAGACAACATTAGCTTTTATCCTCACTAGATGAAATCTTATAATACCTTGCTGAATTGTTCCATTGTATTTAAACAAAAACATAACAGATTTAGCAAATGTTAAAAAGAACATTAATTTCACCATAGTTAAGAAAAGATTTAACAAATTCACTACTTAACAAAAAGTTATACATTGGACAACCATCTAATTCTCGTAGATAAATATTTTGTTAATTAACACAAGTGGAAGTTTCCTTAGCAAAAATCTAATGAGTGGTGTGGTATTCCATCAGCGTAACTTAGAAAAGAGGTACTTTGATGTCAGCTATAATTTGTATGCTTTTTTTGTTTAACTACTTACATTTAATATCTTTTTGTCTGTTTAGCTTAGGTGTGGGCAATTTATCATTGCACCAAATGTCCTTCCTCTACAGGAGGGTTGGGCTCTGCAGAATCAAACCTCTGGACCTCATTAGCGAAATCAGATGGAGTGAGAGGGAGGAGGGAGAATCATTCCTTCTCATGCACAGGCATGGATGTTACCCAGCTGTGGTCCCCGCAGACATCACAACAGACACACCAGCTCCCAGCTGAGCATTTCCAGGGTCAGAGCCAGCAGACACATAAAAGAGAAATACTTGTTAACCATCCAGTCCTTCAGGACCAATTCCATATTTACATACACAGCAATTGCAAACAATCATATTGTTTTGATTCATTCTGGGGGGACTTTTAAAACGTTATTTAGAGGTCCTGAGAGCCTGTTTAAATACTTACAGATTTTTCAGTTCCATTTGCCTTTGTGATTTTTCAGAATTTGTTTTCAGTTAGCTTGGGGAGTGAAAATCTGCTTTTGAATTTATGCAATCTTGAAGAGACTACTCAGCTGTTCACTGCCAATGTATATATTTTTTAAAACAACAAAACAAAAGGGCTTGTTGGAAGAAGCACCTTTAAATAAACAGATTATTTTCAATGTATAAATAGAATTGCTCGGAATAATCTCTTTGAGGTAATGTAGTGTTCATTCTAGTCTTGATAATTCTCTGCTCTACCTTTAAGGACGTTATCTTTCTTCTTCACAGTTAGACCAACATGAAGTAATATAATAAAAATGATTACAATTTAAAAGGCACTGTATATACATTACTTAATTCTAATAACAAATATATGACACAACTTTTTATCTCTGTTTTACAGATCAAGAAACTGAGTCTCAAAGAAAGATTTGATGGAAGTCTGCCTGGCTCCAAAGCTTGGACTTCTAATAATCCACTCCACAGTGTTTGAATATAAAAAAATATCCTGCTAAATGATGGAAGCCATCCATCTCTTCATCTCCAAGCTTTCTGCATGCCTGGTGACAGGTGTAGCACTTTAGCTTTCTTTCAAATGGGTGACAATAGCACATAGTGAGTAAAGACATGGTGCTTGGAGTTTGGCTGAACATAGGTTTGAATTCCAGCTCTTCTTCTTACTGGCTCTGACCTTGGATGAGTTACTTAATTTTTCTAAGCTTCAGTTTCTTGGCCTTTAAAAAAGGGGATTACAATTCTTGTCTCACAGGGTTGTTTTAAAGATCAGTAAGATAATGTATGCAAAGCATTTAGCACAGTCCCTTGCACATGATAAGCCCTGAATAAATAGTAGCCAGTTTTTTAATACAATATAATTTTAAATATTCATGTCTCTTATGACTCCAATCTCACCCTTTCTCTACTGTCAATGCATTTGCTACGTGTCTCCCATATCTAATCTGGAACTTGCATTCAAAGCCATTGTCTCTCAATGCCAAGAGTGTAGCCCCACATGGGTGAATAAGTACTCAAATTCAACATGCCCAGAACTGAACCCAGCAAATTCAGTCACACCCACAGTCCATCCATCCAAGGGACCAAGTTCTGGCAGTCATCTGAGACTCCTCGCTATCTTCAGCCCCCATCCATGATTAGTCATCTGGTTGATTCTAACTTCTAATACTCATTTATTTTATCACCACTGCTACAACTTTAGGTCAGATGCCAGACTTCTCTATTCTTCCCCGTTGTTTCCTCTTGACTGGAATTCCTGCCTCAAATTTCACCTTGCTTCATTCTTTTGTCCACTCTGCTATGAGAAGATAAAATTTACAACATATCTAATTCTATTACTCTTTCTTATAATGGCTCTCCAGTCTCCTGTGGGTTGCACACATTTTATGGAACATGAAAGTATTTGCTGGGAGCTAAGAAGAAAATACTGTTTTTCTTTTTTTTTAATTTTATTCTGTCTAACATTATTTTGTAGATGTTTATAAAGTGTATATTTTATAATGTATGTGATATAGTACACATGAGTAATGGTTAATTTTATGTGTCTCTTTGGCTAGGCCACAGTACACAGGTATTTAATCAAATATGTCTGGATGTTACTGTGAAGGTATTTTTTAGATAAAATTAACATCTAAGTTAGTAGATTGACAGTAAAGCATCATAATGTGGGTGATCCTCATCCAATCCGTCGAAAGCTTTAAGAAAAAAATTGACCTCTCCCGAAGGAGGGAGGATTCTGTCAGCAGACTGCTACAATATCAAATCTTCCCTACTATCTAGCCGGCCAGTCTGCCCTGCAAATTTTGGACTTGCCAGCCTCCACAATCATATGAGTCAATTCCTTAAAATAAATCTCTCTCTTTTTCTTATGTATACCTATCCTTTTGGTTCTGTCTCTCTGTAGAACCCTGACTACCACAATATTTTAAAAATATATACAATGTTCCCAAAAGTTTTTCAAAATCAATGTTAGGAAGCTTTTTTACCTATGGTTTTTTTTTTCCTAGGCATTTTAGAGTTTCAGGTCTTGAATTTGTTTTCCTGTATGGTATAAGATAGGGTCCAGTTTCACTCTTTTGCGTGTAAATTTACAGGTTTCCAACACCATTTGTTGAGACTATCTTTTCCACATTTTGTATTACTGATGCTCTTGTCAAAGATCAGTTAACCATATAGGCACACATTTATTTCTGGCTCTCTATTTGGTTCCATTGGTTTTTATGTCTATCTTTATGTCAGTGTCATACTAAGTTGATTACTGTAGCTTTGTAATATATTTTGAAATAAGGAAATGTAATGCCTCCAGCTTTGTTCTTATTTTTCAGGCTTGTTTGAGGTTTTCATTGTACTTTTGGTTTCATATAGATTTAGAAATTCATTTTCTATTTCTGTAAAAATGCCATTGGAATTTTGAAGGGGAACACACTGAATTTGTAGATTGCTTTGGATAGTGTGAACATTTTAACAATATTAAGTATTCCAAACCATGAACACAGGATGTCTTTCTATTTGCTTGTGTCTTCTTTAATTTCTTTTATCAATGTTTTGTACTTTTCGGTATAGAAGGATTTTCCTCCATAGTTTTTTATTCCTAAATAATTTGTTCTTTTTGGTGCTGTGTAAATGCAATTGCTTCCTAATTTCCTTTTCAGATACTTTGTTGTTAGTGTATAGAAGTGCAATTGATTCTCATATATTGATTCTGTATTTTGCAAATTTATTGAATATGTTTGTTGTAAACAGTTTTCTTACAGAGTCTTTAGGGCTTTTATATATAAGATTATACTGTCTACAAATAGGAAACATTTTACTTCTTCCTTTCCAATTTGGATTTTTTTTTCTTGTCTAATTGCTCTGTCTAGGCCTTCCAGTACTGTGTTGAATAGATGTGAGCATTCATCCCTTGTTCCTAATCTTAGAGAAAATTTTTCATCATTGGGTATGATGTTAGCTGTGGGCTTTTCTTATGTGGCCTGTGTTATATTGAAGTACCTTTCTTCTCTGTTCCTGGAATCTTGAGAGCTTTTATCATGAGATGTGCTAAATTTTGTCAAATGCTTTTTCTGCATCTACTAGGATTATCATATGACTTTTATCCTTTATTCTGTTAGTGTTAAATGGTGTGTCACATAACACTGAGCTTAGCAAAGATTTCATGGATATGACACTAAAAACACAGGCAACAAAAGCAAAAATAAACAAGTGATACTGTATCAACTTAAAAAGTTTCTGCATAGCAAAGAAAACAATCAACAGAGTAAAAGGCAGCCTATGGAACAGGAGAAAATATTTGCAAACCATATATCTGATAAGAAATTAATCTCTAAATAAGGAATCCTACAACTCAATAGCAAAATAACTAATAATGGGATTGACAGATACATACTACTGGATAAAAAATAGATAACTAATAAAGACCTACTGCACAGCACAGGGAACTATACTCAATACTCTGTAATGGGCTATATGGGAAAAAATCTAAAAAAGAATGGATATATGTATAACTGATTCACTTTGCTGTACACCTGAAACTAACACAACATTGTAAATCAACTAGACTCCAATAAAAAAAAACTGGGCTAAGAACTTGAATAGACATTTCTCCAAATACATATAGTTAACAGGTATAGGAAAAAATGCTTAATGTCACTGATCATCATGGAAATGCAAATCAAAATCACAATGAGATATATCCTCATACCTTTCAGGATGGCTATTATCTAAAAAAAATAAAATAAAATAACAACTGTTGGCAAGGATGTGGAAAAGTTAGAATCTGTACATTTTTTGGTAGGAAGACAAAATGGTGCAGCCACTATGGAAAACATTATGCAGGTTTCTCAAAAAATTAAAAGTAGAACTACCCTATGATCCAACAATCCCACTTCTGGGTATTCAGCCAAAAAAATTGAAATCAGGATCTGGAAAAGATACTAGCACTTTGTGTGAATAGCCAAAATGTGGAACCAGCCTAATGTCCATCAGCAGATGAACAGATAAAATGTGGCATATGCATACAATAGAATATTTTCTCAGCCTTAAAAAAGAAGGGAATTCTCAATATGTAACAATATGTGTGAACTTCAAAGACATTTTGCTAAGTGAAAAAAACAGTCACAGAAAGACTAATGCTTCATGATGTCACTTACGTTACGTATCTAAAATAGTCATATTCATAGAATTGAAGAGTGGAATGGTGGTTTCCAGAGGATTGGGGAGGGGGGGAAATGAGAATTACTAATCAACAGACATAAAGTTTCAGATAAGCAAGATGAATAAGCTCTAGAGATCAGCTATACAGCACTGTACCTATAGTCAGCACTACTGTATTATACACTTAGAAGTTTTTTAAGAAGGTAGATCTCATGCTAAGTGTTCCTACCACAATAAAATACAATATATATATTTTAAAGACTTACTGGCATTTTCATTGAGGGAATGGTTCACTTAAGGGAATTGCCTATGTTGAATTTTTTTTTATGCAAGAAGAAGGTACACCCTTCTATTTGCCAAAAACTTTTGAGTCCCCAGTAGTATTTTAGAATTATTTCTTCAAACAGATCTTTCACATTTCTTGTTCAAACTATTCTTATGTATTTTTGTTGCTGTTTTGATATTTAAATAGGGTTTTTCTTCCATCATATCTTCTAATCCATTTTTGTTTTTTAAGATTCTTTATTTCTATATATTCATTTGTGTCTAGCACCTTACTAAATTCTTTAAAATTTTTTAGTTTTATATTTTATTTTATTTTTCTTTAATTTATTTATTTATATTTTTGGCTCCACACGTGCTTTCTCTAGTTGCAGTGAGCGGGGGCTATTCTTCGTTTCGGTGCGCGGGCTTCTCACTGCAGTGGCTTCTCCCGTTGTGGAGCACAGGCTCCAGGCACACAGGCCTCAGTAGTTGTGGCATGTGGGCTCAGTAGTTGTGGCTCACAGGCTCTAGAGTGCAAGCTCAGTAGTTGTGGCACATGGGCTTCGTTGCTCCGTGGCATGTAGGATCCCCCAGACCAGGGCTCGAACCAGTGTCCCCTGCATTGGCAGGTGGACTCTTAACCACTGAGCCACCAGGGAAGTCCCTATTTTTAGTTTTTTTAAATGTATAATGGTATGCTTAAGAATTTTACTTATGGCTCTATATGATGAAGTCTAAACTCCTTAGTATGAAGGCCCTTTGTGGGCTGCCCCTTTCTGACTCCCTAGTCTCATGGGCCACCATGCCCCCACACTCAGGCTGAACCCTTACATTCCAAAGTGCTTGTGGTTATCTAAATATAAATGATTCTTGAATGCTTTTTATTTACTACAGTTTTACTCTGCCTGTAATTCTACTTCCAAACTTCTACTGGTGCATTTGTCTAAAGAACTTGTCACCTTTTTTGGACTCAGCTCATGTACCCCCTCTTCCGGGAAACCTCCAAATCCCCCAGACACACTGAGTTTCTCCCTTATTTCTGATTTCATTGTGCCCGTATGGACCTAATTTATTTCAATTATACTATTAGTTTGTAAGTAGTTATTGTAATGTCTTCTTCATTAGATTGTGAGGTTCTTAAAAAGAGATTGTTTTCTTGTTTGTTTTTATATTTCCAATATCTAAATATAGTAGATAACAAATATACGGTGAATTGACTCTCATAGGTGCATTACTGTATGATGTTCACCGAGATACTTGATTTTGCATGGAAGTGAGACACAGTCTAAAGCTGAAAAAGAACTATATGTTCTGTAAATCTAAACCCTTCAGCTTACATATGAGGATAATGAAGACACAGAGGGGTAACTTGCCTTAAATCACAAATCTAGGAAGGGGCAGAGCCAGAAAGGGAATACAGTTTTTTGTGTGTGTTATTAAGATCTCTTTCCACTACTCCACAAGGTTGAATGGATGTATTTCCAGGTGTGCATTCATTTGCAAAATCTTGTTCTCTGAAAATCTGCATATTCCTAAAATATATACACAGGAGCATGGAATATGTAATCACACACCTGTCAATACTCATGAGAAAATAGTGAAAACCTAAGTGCTATCCTGCTCATCTCCAGAGAAACAGCTGTTGTAATTTCTTACCCTATTCTCCCAAGGGAGAGGAAGCTGTGTAGACAAGCTGATCCTTTTTGGTACTAATATTCTCTCTTAGTTATGCTATTTTCAAAGGATACAGCCAAGAAGGAGTGATACCTGATTATTTTCTAAAGGATAATTTCTCTTTTCAGCATTACAGTTTTGAGTCACAAGAAGACTCCTGTAGAAACATTTAGTGAATATGCACAAACAACTACAGTTTACCTAAAAACTTAGACCCATTACTCAAATGGCCATTCATTCAGGAGCTTCATTTACTCACAGAAACTCAACTCTGTATCTCAAACTGTTGTCTCAAACCACTCTGCACCCAAATAGCTAACAGCTTTTTGGATATTTCTCCAATCATACAGAGCTAATCACATTTCCTTTTCTCCAGTATCATTTTCTCTCCCTGTGTTTGTTCTTTTCAGGATCTCCTCAGCTCAGTTCAGGTCATCACCAACTAGTTTCTAAGTGAGTGAATATATGCCTGAACAACGAAGCCAACCTCTTTCCTTTCTACCATCCCTCCAGTATAGACTCCCTTCCATAATGATTTTCTTATTTACACAAGTGGCACCACTATTATCTCAGATTGTCAAGAAAATTTTGGAATTAGTTTTCCCCACCAAGATTAGATATAAAATTCAATCCCTCCGACACTTCCATATACATTGCTCTCAAACCATTTTCTAATCTGTGTATGATCCTGTGATTGTTGGCGGTGTTCCCTTTATGACTCGGGGTACAAAGTCCCTCTGCCGATGTTTTTTGGGATGGAGTCCTCTGCCCTTTCTGACCAAGCATCCACCTCTATTTCTATCTCTTCTAGATATTTTGTCCATCACTTGAGGGAAAATTCGCTGATGTGGTTGGTCAGAGTTTAGGGCATTGTTGCAGCCACAGTTACTATGAGCATGGCTATTATGTCCTAAAGATTGACGTTTTGAGAGGTATTCCGTTTTGTACTTACTTGTCTCATGTGACCAGTATACTTACTCAGGGCATTAAGTCTTGGGGGAGGCTTGGCTAAGTGTTTCTTTTTTCTATGCTATCTCTTCCATGCTAACAACTGAATAGAGAGTTAAGCTTTGGTCTGTGTTGCAGACACAACCATCTCAGCTAGAAAGAGGAGGAAATCAGTCATCCTGCTTTAAGCCATATGTAAAAACTCATTTTTACACAGACTCTGGGTTTTTAAAAAATATTTTTATTTATTTATTTTTCCTTCCAGTTTTATTGAGATACAACTGACATATGGCACTGTATAAGTTTAAGGTGTACAACATAACGATTTGACTTACATACATCATGAGATGATTATCACAATAAGTTTAGTGAACATCTATCATTTCATATAGATATACACAGAAATGGAAAAAAATTGTGTGATGAGAACTCACTCTCTTAACAAATTTCATATATAACACATATCAATGTTAATTACATTATCATGTTGCACATCACATCGCTAGTACTTATTTATCTTATAACTGGAAGTTTGTAGTAAATTTTGACCACCTTCATCCAATTCCCCTTCCCCCCACCCCCACCTCTGGTAACCACAAATCTGATCTCTTTTTCTATGAGTTTGTTTGTTTGTTTGCTTTTGAAATATAATTGACCTACAATACCATGTTAGTTCCTGTTACACAACATAGTGATTTTTTTCTATACATTTCAAAATGGTCACCATGATAAGTCTAGTTACTATATGTCACCATAAAAAAGTAAGACTTAGTTATTGACTATATTCCCTATACTGTACATTTCATACCCATGACTCATTTCTTTTGCAACTAGAAGTTTGTACCTCTTAATCTCCCTCACCTATTTCTTCCCTACCCTCTGGCAAACACCTGATTGTTCTTTGTATCTATAACTCTGTTTCTGTTTGTTACATTCGTTTGTTTTGTTTTTTAGATTCAAATCATTCAGTATTTCTCTGTCTGACTCTGGCTGCAGGGTCTTAGGGATCCTGGAGTTGGTATTTTGCCCGCTGGTGGGCAGGCCAGGGCCCAGGGGGTCCTGGGGCTGGTGCCTACCCACTGGTGGGTGAGGCTGGTCCTGGAGCTAATGCCAGCCCACCGGTGGGTGGGGCCAGTTCCTGGGCCCTCAGGTGCACATGGCCAGGTCCCAGTCTGGGACAGCTGTGGGTTCAAGGGATCTTAGGGCAGCAAGTCTGCTGATAGGTGGGGCTGTGTCTCTACCTGGCTAGTTGATTGGCCTGAGGCATCCCTGTGCTGGTAGCTGACAGGCTGGTGGTGAGGACGGGTCCCACCCAGCACCAGATGTGGGGCTCAGACCACTTGATTCTTGGGGAGAACCTCTGCAATTGTAATTATCCTCCCTTTTGTGAGTCATCCACCTGTGGGTATGGGTCTTGATTATACTGCCTCTCCGCCTCTCCTACCCATCTTGTTGTGGTTCCTTTTTTTATATCTTTAGTTGTAAAAGATCTTTTCTGCTGGTCTTCTGGTTTTTTCATCAAGTTTCTCTGTAAATAGTTATAATTTTGGTGTTCCTGTAGGAGGAGGTGAGCTCAGGGTCCTCCTACTCTGCCGTCTTGGCCACACCCCTCAGGACTCTGTATTTTGAATTCAGGGACTAATTTAGCTATTGTAGATGTAATTTTCCAAATCTGCTGAAAAATTTTAACAAATGAACCCAAGAGGCTAAACAAACCCCAATTTGAGATAACACAAAGTAGCCAAGATATCCATTATCAAATTTCTGAAATACAACTATATAAAACAAAATCTTTAAAATACCTGTAGAAAAAAAGACATTACATACAAGAAAACAATGATTCAAATGAGGTCTGAATTCTTATGTGAAACAGTGGAGGCCAAGATACAATGGAATTACATCTTAAAATGTTGAATGAAAAGAGGAACTGTCAGCCTAGAATTCTATATCCAGTGAAAATATTCCTCAAGTCTGAAGGTAAAATACAGTTTCATAGCAGGTGAACATTAAAAGAAATGTTAAAGGAAAATTTTCAGGCAGAATAAAAGATATAGTAGATGGAAACTTGGATCTGCAAAAAGAAATGTGGAGTTGTGGAAATGATAAATATATGAGCAAGCACAGTTAAAAAAATTTTTTTTTACTTTAAAAGATAATTAACTTTTTAAAAACAAAACTGACAAAAGTATATTGTGGCTTTAAATATATATAGAAGTAAATTATGTGCAACAAATGCACAAAAAAGGTGAGGCAAGAAAAGAACATATACTATTGTAAGGTCTGTATTTTATAATTGAAGTGATGCAATAATATTTGAAGATAAAATATGATAAGGATACATGTTGTAAATACTAGAGAAAACTCAAACACACACAAAAGGCAAAGCAAGACAAAGAGGTATAACTAAATATCAACTGAGGAGTGAAATGGAGTATTGAAAAACACTCAATGCAAAATAATGTTGTAAAGGAAGAGAAATAGCAAAGAACACATGCACAAATAGAAAACAAATAAATTGTCAGTCTTAAACCGATCATAGTAACAATTGTATTAAAAGTAAACAGACTAAGGGCTCTTCTGGTATGACTGAGCAGTTCCTAAAGGATGGTGCTGCCTCATAGATAACCTCTATAAGCTCTAGACAAAATACAAAACAAACAAACAAAAAATAGTGCCTGAAGGCAATGAAGAGCTAACAACAAAAGTAGCCAGATTCTGCAGGCAAGTAGACACTTGAAAAAGGCAACAGTACAGGGTGAGTTACAGGGTTTTACATCTTTTATCTTGAGGGTAGGTGAAATTTGGCACTGCATGGGGTGACTAAATCTTTAATTAAAAAATGCATAGCCTTTCTAACCTGAAGAACCTGAGGATAGAGTTTGGGGAAATCCCAGCTACCTAGAAAAAAGTGCGAATTCTGATCAAGAGAGATGTAGTAGAAGCCCTGACTTGCTGGTGTGAACTCTACTAAGATCTCTCACTTACCTCTGAAACATGTATGTGAAACAGACCAGTTAAGGACAAAAAACTGAACTAAGATTTGAGGTGCTACCAAGAAAGAGAGTTTGTAATTTAAGACAAACTTGGAAATTCCAGAATCCAGATTTTCCACAATATGGCATTCAAGATATCTAGGACTTAAAAGAATGCAGGAAAACATACCCATGAGCAAGATAAAACAGCAATCAATGAAGACCAACCTTGAAATGACTCAGCTCTTGGAATTAACATACATGGATGTCAAAGGACTATTATAATTAACCTCAAGGATGTAAAGAAAAGCATGTTCAAGTGAATGAAAAGAGGACTTCTTAGCAGAAAAAAAAAAAAGAAGTAAAATAATAAATGGAAGTTGTAGAACTGAAAAATACAATATGTTAAAATAAAAAAAGGTCACTGATGGGATGATCAGTAAAAAGATGACAGAGTAAACAGACACTAAACTTGAAAATAGAGAAACAGATATTATATATTTAGAAGTCTAGAGGAAAAATATAACATGTAAAGAACAGACCTTCACAGACTTTTAGAACAATATCAAAGGACTAACATATGGAAGTAGAATCCCAGAAGCAGGGGAGAGTGAGAAGAGGACAGAGAAAATATTTAATGAAATAATGTTTACCATTATTTCATTATAACTTATAAAAAGGATAATTTATAAATTCAAGAAAACTATCAATCTCAAGCAGGACAAATACAAAGAAAATCATACCTAGAAGCTTCACAAACATCTAAAAACCCAAAATAAAGAGACAATCTTGAAGTAGCCAAAGAAAAATGACACTTTCTAGAGTGACCAATAATTGGACAAATGAAGACCCAAATGCAGTGGGGAAGCATCTTTAGAGTGCTAAAATATGAAAAAAACAAACAAACCCCAAAACAGAAACTGTCCACTCAAAATTCTATATCCAACAAAATGCCTATCAAGAAAGAAACAGAAAAAGACATTTTCACAGGAAAATAAAAACTTACAGAATTTAACCTCAGTAGACCTGCATTACAAAAACAAATGTTGAAGGAAGTTCTTCATATGAAATAAAATAATACCAAATGTAACAAAAAAGAAAGACTCACAGATGTAGAGAACACACTAGTGCTTACCGGTGGGGAGAGGGAAGATGAAAGGGGCAACATAGGGGTATGGGAATAAGAGATACAAACTATCATGTATAAAATAAGTTACAAGGATATATTGCACAACACAGGGATTATAGCCAATATTTTATAATAACTATAAATGGAGTATAACTTAAAAAAAAAACCAAATGAAAACTCAGATCTTCAGGAAGGAATTGAGATTGTCATAAGTGATAAATATCTTGGTAAGTTAAAAAGCCTATTCTTTTTTAGCTTAATTTCTTAAAATACTTAGGACTCATTAAATTAAAAATATAATATTGTGAGGTATTTAATGGATTTAGATGTAATGTATATGACAACTATAGTATGAGGGACTAGGGAGAAGAAAACAGATCTATAATAAAATACACTGCAAGGTTTCAAGAACTATTACAATATTCACTCTGAGTAGACTGTGCAAAGTCAAGAATATATGTTGCTATTCCTAGAACACCCATTAAAATGAATGCAAAGAGGTATAATTAAAAAGTCAAAAGATAAATCGAAATTACTTTCCAAAAATGTGAGTAGGTTAAATACTCTAATTATAGGACAGAGATTATCAGATGCAATAAAGAAGGTAAACACAAAAATTTTTCCACTTATAAGAGTCACACATTAAGTATAAAGACAGATATATTTTTAAAGTACCTTGCAAATACTAATTATAAGAAAGGTAGAGTAACAACATTAATATATCAGAGAAAATAGATTTCAGCAAAAAGAGGATTACTTGAGATAAAGAGGAATATTTCATAATGATAAAAATAACAATTCATCAGGAAATCCTAAAAATAATAAATATGTATGTACCTAATAGCAGTTTCAGTATAATTGAAGCAAATATTGACAGAAGGTAAAGGAAAAACAGGTTAATCTGCAGTCATAGTAGAAGATTTCAAAACTCCATTCTCAGTAAATGATAGAACTAATTGAGAAGTAATCAGTAAGAACATAAAAAAGTTGAAAAACTTTATCAACCAACTGGATCAAACTGACATTTATGGAATGCTGCATCTAACAATCTGCGGAATACAAATTTCTCTCAAGTACACACAGAACACTCATCAAAATAGAACATTTAAAAAGTCTCAATTCCAAACACTGAAATTATACCAAATATGTTTTCTTACCGCTCTGGAATTAAAGTAGTAATCAATAAAAAATGACATCTAGAAAAGCCTCAAATATTTGGAAATTAAGCAACTCAGGTCCAAGAAACATATGGGTTAAAGAAGAAATCAGAAACAAAATACAAAATATTCTAAGCTGATTTAAACTTCAACATAAGAAGCTTAAAAAAAGACAGCAATTCAAATCAAAGTAAGTAGAATAATGAAAATAATAGAGGAGCAGAAATTAATTAAATAGATAACAAACAACAGAGAAAATCAATGAAATTAAATGGGGTTCTTTGAAAACGTTATTAAAATTGATAAACTCCCTATCCATATTCACCAAGAAAAAAGAGAATACACAAATTATCAAAGTCTGGAATGAATATGAGGATGCTAGTGTAAATCTTATTAAAAGGATTAAAAGAAATATTAAGAACAATTTCAACCAATAAGCTCAGCAATTTGCATGAAATAGACAAATTGGGGGGAAAAAATAAGATTAAAGAAAAAACACAAACTTTGAATGGCAAAGTATCTATTAGTGAAATATAATTGGTAATTAAAAACATTTCCAAAAAGAAAATTCCAGGCCTACCTTGTGTCACTTAAATTTCCACAAAAATTTAAGCAAGAAATAATACATATCCTATATAAATTCATGCACAAAATAGAAGGGAACACTTCACAATTTATTTCATAAAGTCAGCATTACCCCAATACCTAACACAGATAAAGACATTACAATGAAATAAATCTACTGACTGAAATCCCTCATAAGAAAAATTCTTTAACAAAACAATAGCAATATACACATGCACACATACACCAGTGGGATTTATCCTATTTATGCAGTTCAACACTCAAAAGTCAGTGTAATTCACAACTTAAACAGAACAACTCAGAGCAATCTAGAAAATATATAAGCAACACAATAAAAGCATAGAAAACATTTGACAAAATCCAAAACTCATTTGAATTAAAACTCTCGCTAAATTAGGAAGGAAAAAAAACGACTTCATTTTGATGAAAAGAAGAAAATACAGCTTGCATCATACCTAAGGATGACATTTTTCCCTTAAGATCAAGAATAAGGCCAGGCTTAACTGCTTTCACCACTTGTATTCTACATTGTAATTTAAGTTGTAGCCAGTGAAATAAGCCAAGAAGAGTCATGTAGATTGGAAGGAAGAAGTAAAACTGTTTTTATTTCTAGACAATATGATAGTATGTGTAGAAATTCTAAGTGATCCACAAACCAGCTACTTGAACTAATAAATGAATTTAGCACAATTATGGGATACGAGGTCAGTTTATTTCTATATGGTAGCACCCAATGGAAATTGGTTAACAATATATACTATTTACACTAGCATTAGAAAATATAAACTACTTAAGATAAACTTAACATTAAAGTAAGTTCATAGCTTTATACTGAAAACTGCAAAACACTATTGAGAGAAATTAAAGACTTAGAGATATATATTATGCTTATATATTTTGAAAAATTTAAAACTGTTAAGATGTCAATTCTCCCCAAACTGAGCGATAGTTTCAGCACAACCTTAATCAAAATCCGATCCATTTTTTAAAATGGAAATCAACAAATTGTTTTTAAAATTTACATGGAAATGCAAGACTTAGAATTCTTTTAAATCTTGAAAAAGAAACCAACAATAAAGTTTGAGTACTTACAAATGATTTGAGACATTAAAAACTAAAAAGAGAGTATGCTTAAAAAAAAAAAGAGTATGCTTTTTTTTTTTTTAATAGATCTTTACTGGAGTATAATTGCTTCACAATACAGTGTTAGTTTCTGTTGTACAACAAAGTGAATCAGCCATATGTATACATATATCCCCATATCCCCTCCCTCTTAAGCCTCCCTCCCACCCTCCCTATCCAACCCCTCTATGTCGTCTCAAAGCTCCGAGCTGATCTCCCTGTGCTATGCAGCTGCTTCCCACTAGCTAACTGTTTTACATTTGGTAGTGTATATATGTTGAGTATGCTGTTGATATAAGAATAGACAGGTCACTGGAGTAGATCGGAGAGCCCAGAAACAAAGTCATACTTTCATTATGAAGTTTCACTGACTCCAAATCAACCCAACGGGGAAAGAAGTGTCTTTTCAACAAATGGCGCTGAAATAAAAGGATTGTGATATGGGGGAGAAGCTTTGCTTCATACATCACTTCATATTTAAAATCTAACTTGAGATGGATCTCAGAACTAAATAGAAAAGCTAAAACTATGAAGCTTCTGGAAAAAATTGAATAATATTTTCAATAACTTGAATAACAAAATATTGTTTATAAAAATATTTATTTTTATAAATAACAAAATATTTCTTTGTCAGGACATAAAAAGCAATAATCATAAAAGAAAAATTGTTAAAGTACACATCATCAAAATTAAACACTTCTGCTTATCAAGAGACATTGTTCAGTAAATGTATACATAAGCCACAGACTGGCAGAAAATATTTGCAGTGCATAAATCTGACAGAGAATTTACATCCAAAATATACCCAAAACTCCTACAATTCAATAAAAATAAAGACAACTAGTCCAATCAAAACATGAATAAAATATTTGTGGTTGTCTTCACTGGAGGATGGTCAATTTATTATTAACTAGGTTTTTTATGGGGTGTTTAAATGGTCTACATCTTGATCTGTGTGGATTACATTCGTGTATACCATTGTGAGAACTCATCAAATGATACTCTTAAGATCTATGCCTCTCTTTTTGTAAATTGTACATGAATAGAAAAAGAAGTGTTACTTTAAAAAAATTTGCTACAATACCATTTTGTAATGATTTCCTCTTTTGCATCATGAAAATTAATAATCATAAGTCAAATAATTTATTTTAATAAAAATGCAGCTCATTTTAAAAGGTCATCAATGTAACAATAGGTGCTTAAATCTAGAAAGCCTATGTGTAGGGAACAAAACTATCATCGAGCTTAGGTTATGGTAAATACTACTGTTTTGCTGTGGTTAATGAAAGGGCTTTCTTTTCATTGAATAAGTAAAAAATATATACCCATTAATTTTTCACCCGCTTATGTAATAATAAGGTAGCATTTTAAGACGATGAAAAATGATTCTTTCAGGCAGCATGACGTAGCAAAAAGAACAATAGGCTGAAGTCAGGAGGTCTGAACTGTATTCTTGGCACTGGCACTTTGTAACTGTGCATTGAACCCTGGAGAAGTCCCCAGCGTCTCCGGCCTTCCCTTTCCTCATTTACAAAGTGAAGTGATTGAACTGAATGACCTCCAAGGCCGTTCCTCCTTCTAACATTCTGTGATCTATGATCCATCCCTGGAACTGTGACCATAGGTGTCCTCTGCTTTGACATTTTAATATGTCATGGCACTTAACGCTTGTTTTCATTCATTATATTACTATTCAAAGTTCAAATTCAGGAAGCTATTTTAAGAATATTAGAAACATAAATTAATTTTAGTTGATATTTATTCTCCTGTTAGCACATTATTTGTTATTAAGGTCACATAAAGAACTAATCATTCCCAATCTGATTCCAGAGGCATAGTGTATATTACAATAACATAAATCACATTAATGTGAATGTGAGATTAATTTCAAAAAGAGACAAATTACATGCTTTGCTTAGTATTTACATATTGGATGCTATGAATTTATTTCTTATCCATGGTAATAACTTTAATTACAATAAATTTGGTTTATATTCATGTAGATGTCACACACTTCTGGAATTTAGCATTTATAATACATGAATAAATGGCCACTAGCCTTTTACTCTCACATTTCAAATGAAGTTACTCAAATGAATAATCACAAAATTAACAAACTATGAAACCAGGAAAAACAATCTGGTGGTTGCATTTTATTGATTTTGTCACAATATCAAAATATATAATTTCTTACCTCTGGCATTTATTTAGTGATTTCATGTAATGAATTATTTATTAACAGCCAATGGCCTAACTGGAAATTATTTTGATCTACGTTCCACACTTGAAGAAGCTGTTTTAAGAGGGCTGGGTACTCAGTGAAATCAGCGTTCCTATTAACATATAATCTGGCTCCATGTTTATGCCCCTCACCTCTCCTAAATTTTTTTTCTTTCTCTTCAATTGTTTTTTTATTGAAGTAGAGTTGATTTACCATGTTGTGCCTATCTCTGCTGTACAGCAAAGTGACTCAGTTATATACATATATACATTATTTTTCATCTTCTTTTCCATTATGGTTTATCACAGGTTATTGAATATAGTTCCCTGTGATATACAGTAGGCCCTTGTTGTTTACCCATTCTAAATGTAATAGTTTGCATCTACCAACCTCAAACTCTCAGTCCATCCCTCTCCCTCCCCCCTCCCCCTTGGCAACCGCAAGTCTGTTCTCTATCTGTATGTGTCTGTTTCTGTTCTGTAGATAGGTTCATTTGTGCCATATTTTAGGTTCCACATATAAGTGATATCATATGGTATTTGCCTTTCTCTTTCTGATTTACTTCACTTAGCATGATAATCTCTAGTTGCATCCATGTTGCTGCAAATGGCATTATTTCATCCTTTTTATTGGTTGAGTAATATTCCATTGTAGATATGTACCCCATCTTTTTTATCCATTCATCTGTCGATGGACATTTAGGTTGTTTCCATGTTTTGGCTATTGGGGAATGTAAACTGGTACAGCCACTATGGAATACAGTATGGGGAGGTTCCTCAGAAAACTAAAAATAGAATTACCATATGATCCAGCAATCCCACTCCTATAACTCCTTTGGACAAAAATTTAATTCAGAAAATACATGCTCACCTCTCCTAATTTTGATGAGAGATAATGTGATATGATGCAAAGGATTAAAATTTAAAAATCAAGCCACCAAAAAACTGGAGTTGAAATCTCACTGCTACCACTTAAAATAGGCTTATTTTAGGCAAGTTTCCCAACCTCCTTATATCTGTAATATGTACATAACATTCAAATGTGGTTCCATTTGGAACTCTATAGGCAATCAATAAATATTACTTGGATATGGATTTGCATCTTGTCTTCAGTCTAATGCTTACCTTCTGTTTTCTTAATCCCTTCACTTTATAATTGCTCTATTAGATGAAAAACTATTCCTTTATTGCCTCTCTATAAAGGAAGAGTCCTCATTAATGCCCTATCCAGGCTACTCATATACATCCCTACTCCATCAACAGGCTCCCAGCTTCAAAACAGTGGCTCCCACTATTGTAGGCAAACCATCCTACTTCCTCAGACTCTTCTTGAAGAATTTTTGCTGCCTACCTTGACTGGTATCCTCAGAATATCACCGTTCCTTGATGGCATTGAAACCCTCAAAATACTGCTGAAGAAAATTCTTCCTTCTCAGTCCTTATTACTACTTAATGGGACCACTGAACTAGCTTCCTCACTGGCATCCTCCATTTTCCTATAGTCCATCATTTGTATTGCCCTTGATTCATTCCTGAGTCACTCCTGATGTCATTCCCTGGCTCAAGACCTTTATTGACTTCTTATGGCTAACATGAGAAACTCTAAATTTATTATATGAATTTAAAGGTCTCCATTAATCTGGTCCAAATCTACCTTTCTAATCTTTATATCTACTTGCAAATCTTTTATTTTAGTCAAACTGAACTGTTGCTTGTATGCCTTCCTTCTTTCTATCTTTGTAGTCATGTTCACATCCTCTCTACCAAGAATCCTTTTTCTCCTAACTCCACATGACCAAATGATACCCATTTGTCACATATAAACTTAAATTCCACCCCTTCCTGAAGATTTCTTGGATCACTGCTGGAAATAATCCCTTTCCACAGCATGTTGGTTCTGCCCCTTTCATGGCCCTTAACTTTCCACATGCACCTATCTATTGAGATAGATGTATTATCTCCCTATGTATTCCTTGATTGCAGAACCCATATATGATTCAGTTGTGACTGCCTAAAAACATAGCACAATGGTTTACAGAAAACAATTTCTTCAAAAAATGAATGAAAGAAAATAGGTCTGTCTTATTAAAACAAAACATTTCCTCATAAACATTGCTGAAAGGTTATTTGCCGCAGGAAACAGAAATTTATTACATCTATAAAAGAATCCCAGTGGAGCTAAATTTGGCAAAAAGAGTGAATTTATAATGAAGGTATAGGACATTTCAAGTACTGTATGGGCTGTGAATAGCAGGACTCAGGGATGAACGGTAACCAAAGGCTGGCACACTTGGGGAGACTGGGAAATCATTTCTCTCCATCTCTCATTTACAATTCTCTCTGAGTGTATGGCATTATTTGATCTCTCTCTGAAAACTGACTTTCTTTTTTCTTTTCAGCCCATATTTCAGATCTTGGCTGCAACAACTTTCAAATTTTCACTTCTTCTATTAAAGAATATCCATACTGCAACTCAAATCTCTTAGTTATAATTCCACATTCCTAGGGAAGGACTTTAATATACCTGGCATGGATCAAGTGCCCATCTTTAATCCTGTCATTTTTGATTAGAGAGCAGAGCCACATTATCAGATGTTTCTGGAGGAACTGCCTTTTTCCCAAAATGCAGATGATTATATTTGTACCAAGTTGCCCCGTTGCACTCAGGAATGTCTATAATCATTTGCATCTTTTAAGAATGAGTAGCTCCTTCAGAATAGCGTGTGCATGCACAAGCAACCCAGTGGGTAGCCACATCAGTGGCTAGACTTCTAAAGCAGTCTACAAAATATAAAAATTTATAAGCCACTATTCTTTAGTTTTGCATGGCTGCTAGTCCCTCAAAAATATTTTTCTGAAGTACTGTCCCTTTGCATTTTGTTCCAGAAGCATTAATTCAGTCACTGGAGCCATTACTAGTGAAAATTTCAAGTCAGAGTTATAGCTTTTGATGAAAACTCATGAAATCATTTTGACTGCTTGAGGCTGTTTATCTTTGAAGTTGGCAGATCACTTATGTCACTGAACCAGTTCCAGAAGTAGCCCCTCATCTTAAAATGAAGATAGAATCATCCAGCAAGGTGTAAAGAATCATTATTCTTCCATAAGCTAGAGGACAATGGACCTCCAATGTAGGATTCCACAATTTTGAAAAGGAAGATAAACTGGTCTATTCTAAATACAAGTTATTTTGGTCATTAAGTGTCCTTTGGTTTGACAGCTAGTTTCAGGCATGATTGGAAATTGCTTTTTTACCCCTAAATCTGTCTGATCTCTTTCTCTGGCCAGAAGAAAATTAAGTGAGATGAAGTGACCCAAGAACCCAAGTGTCAGAGGAAGGCAGGGGCAGGTGATTCTTACATGAGGTTGAGGTGTGAGGCAAGGAATGGAGGGCAGGTTCAGAAGTTGTTTCCTGGAACTGGGAGAAGTCAAAGGAAGGAGAGCAAGTCTCAGCTGGGATTAGGTGAAGGGCTAGATCCTGGGTGGGACTGAATATTCCTGACTGAGGGAACTGGGGGTGAGGGGGAGGCGGGCAATGAGGAAATCTGAGAATGAGGGGTAGAGGAGCAAGCAAATGGATGGAGGTCTATAGAAAACACAGTGGGATGTTATTGACAATTTAATAAAACTATAATATCCAAATTTCTGTTTAGTCCTTTATATCAGTTAGTAATGGATTCAGATGCAACAACTGAAACTCTCAAACAGGAGTTGCTTTCTCTCTATAAGCACAAACTCCAATGTGGACAAACCAGGGCTGGTGACGGTTTACTGATGCCATGTGGGATCCAAGGTATTTCTGCCTTTCCCCTCAGCCATCCTGAGAGTATAGGTCTTTGACTCATGATGGGCACCTCTTGTTTGCAAAATGGATGCTGTACCTTCAGAAACTTTATGTCTGCATTCTAAGCAGAAAAAAATTAAGGAAGACTAAAGAGCTGAGTCTGAATACCCTAAATAGAATTAAGTCACTGTTAATTAGCAAGAAGAAGAGAATAAAATTAGAGGAGGTAACTGGAGATATTTGTCTTACTCTACCCTTGATCAACTAAAACTATGGGGTTTTTTTTTCATTAAAAGATCAAGGTGAATTATGAAATGAGGTTAATATATGTCTTATAACCTGTCTTGGGAAGTGAGGGTTGACATTGCCTGGGTTGAGCTGACCTACTCTCTACTTGATTTTTCAAAGGCAAGTAAAGTATGTTGCAGTACTGATAGTTTATACAAGGAGTGCAAGTCACTATAACTAAATCCCCTGCATATTAGACTTGAAAGAGGAAAGAGGGCAAAAGGTCGATAGGAAATAAAGAAACACAGGTGTTCGGGAAAGAAATAACCTGTTGTGTGCTGTGACTAATATGCATAGAGCTGTCAGGTAAGTGATAAGACAGGAAGCCATGGTGCTGGGAAAAGGTGAATTATAGAGGACAATGTCTATGGTGCTAAGTGTTTTAGACCTTTTCTATAGCAGCAGAGAACTTGTGAGGGGGTTTTGAGCAGTAAATACATGAAGAGCCAGAATCCTGAAGAGGTCATGAGGTGATGGCAAAGAACACTCGCATTTTTTCATCCGTGAACTAGCTCTGAACATTTGAACTCAGAGTGAGAAGTTAAAATATAAAATGCCCTTGTTATTAAAGTCACCACATTAGATTTCATAGAATGTCACAATTTATGAATCAGATATTCTTGTGTTGTGTCAGAGTAGTTTTTCTTTATATCCTTACCTGAATTTAAAGTATTTCTTCTTTGTCTACAGAATCACAGCTTGAAACTCGTTAATATCCGATGTAAAATTATTCAGTTTGGTCCATAATTAGAGGACAAATTGGAAGAAAAATCATGCATCAGAAAGATCTCTGTTCTACCAGCAGCTTGAATTTACACAAGTGCTATAACTGTGTCTGATCTGGGGCCCAGTCTTCATATTAAGGAATTTGTTACTTTCTGTTCCAGAGACTGGAAAACTACAAACTCTACTGTGAATAAAATTAATTCCTATGTTTGAAATTGCCCGAACAGCGGGGGTTGACAAGACAAAGACACATTGCCTTTTCCCCAAAGGAAGCAAAGGCCCAGATCTTTACACCAAGCCAAGATCCATTAAAAAGAATCAAATGAGGGCTTTTATCATTTTAGGTTTCTTTTCTGAGAGAGAAGTTGAACACGTTGCCGTCACTTGAATTTTAATTTAAGAACAGAGTATACAAAACTTTATTTAATAATTTATTTTGTTTACTGCTAGTATTCAAGAAGATGTGTAATTCTCTGGGAGGCTGTGACAGTTGCCTGGAAAAATATTATGTTGAGAATAAAAATCAGCTCAATTCAACAGATGTAGATTTCTAGTCTGCCATTTTTATGGTACAAACTGTGTTAACTCAGGAACTTAACAGTTTTCTGGGACTTTGGGTTTTATCTATGAAATGGAATAATTTTTTTTGCCTCCATTCAAGAATCTCTTTGTTTCTTTCAAGAAAGATTCAACTTTATCTTTGAAACTACTCAGTCAAAGTGTGAACAGAGAAAGCAATTTCCTAAATAATGTGATCAAGAAATAGAATAGATTCCTCTGGATATCTGAGTATGTAGTCAGCTGAAATACATAACTTCAATAATTATAAACCCATTCAAATTCCAAGCAACATAGTATGTTTTATGTGACCCAGAGAGTGACGCTGAGAGCAAACAGGCTTCATGTTCAAAAATACCTTTAATGCCTTTTGTTGCATTTTATTCTTTTGGATCAATTAATTATCAATTAACACCTTAGTCTAGTTTTACTGACAACCAGATACATAAAATAAACAAAACTTGGGAAGATGAGAAACCAGAACACATAATGTTTCTATGAGATTAGTCAGTGAATAAGAAAAAGGCCCCTTGTTTTCACCTTTAGACTCTAACACTTGTGTGTATGCTCTTAATTTTCTCAGATCCAAAGTAACAATGACATTTCTCCAAATATTGTACTGTTTTTTAAACCTTTCAGCTTTATGTTATTCTCACCAAGATGGTTGTTCCCAATGGCTCATCGAAATTTCTGTGAAATTTGTCTAAGCTACAGGAAACCAACAGCAAGAAAGGATTTTTACCAGCATTTGTAGAGGCATTCATGTTTATTTGTCCTAATAGTATTTCTCCTAAAAGGGGGCTAGAAAGCAAAATGATGGCTCCTCAATTTCTGGTGGGGAAAGAGAAGGAAAGATGTTTGAAATTGCCTTTTTAAGTGTAGTAACTTTGCAATAAAACAAGAGAGTTTATTTTCTGCTAATGCCTTTGAAACCCAGGATAGTCCTTTTGAAAGCAACATGGCAATATAAGCCGACTCCCAAAGTGTCCCCTACCTTTCCCTCTAGTGAGGCCATCTAAAGGAACTCATCTAAACCAGACCCACAGCTCTATGTATGACGATATTTACTACAGGATTAGCAGGAATGGAAAGTGGCTAAAGGAAACCTTGGAAAAAACCTAACTGTCAAAATGTTTGAGAATGCATAGTTTTTTGTTTGAGAATTATGATACTTCTATTCTATTGAATATTATTTATTAAAAAAGAAAATCTACTTAAACAGGTTTCCACATCAACAGTAAAACTTAGCAATCCTTTTATTGTGTATGTGCTGCTTTCTGGATATCATAATGCTCAGAAAAAATGGCCAGAAGAGTGTATAAGTGTGGTGTGTGTGTGTGCATGAGAAAGAGAGAGAGAGAGAGAGAGAGAGAGAGAGAGAAACTGTTGATGGCATGCTTAATTCTATGAAATGCCAGCAAAATATTATATACAGGGTGGTAACTGGTAAATACTGAGATATGCATAATGGTGGGTTTTATTTTTTTAATATGTTCTAATTTCAGAGAATCCAAAATCCAAAACTTCTGTAGTGCAGAAGTTTTGAAATGTGATTTGAGGAGAGACACCACACATTTCTATGGGTTTGGCCATCTGTCATCCCCCGTACTGTGCTTCTGAACAGAAAGGTTCTAAGGTTAAGGGGACAGTGAATGGAGCCCAGGAATATCTACAACCCCTGTCTATTGGCAACCTCATTTTTGCAGACTTTCTCTTTCTTAAGATGAGTAGAATGATAAAATGCAAATGAGAGTTATGAAAAATAATGCAAATGAAGCAAGAAGAAACATCATTCTGAAGAATCAAAGAGAAAAGCAGATCTCTGAAACTGATCAACTAAAAGAACCAGAAGAAACCCTTCTGGGTCTTCATAATAGAATAAGCAAAAACGGTAGGTAAAATAGAGTGAGACAGTTATAAGAAGAAATCATATTGAGAAAGCAACAGTAAGAAGAGTGGCAAAGTAAATATGCTGAGATTCAAAATGACAGTTAAAAAGAGAGAGAAGGGTAAGCTAAAAGATATTGGCACGAAATTTTCAGTAGGACACTAAAACTCTGTGTAGCAAAAGTTACCCAGTCAGGGCTTCCCTGGTGGTGCAGTGGTTGAGAGTCCGCCTGCCAATGCAGGCGACACGGGTTCGTGCCCCGGTCCAGTAAGATCCCACATGCCGTGGAGCGGCTGGGCCCGTGAGCCATGGCTGCTGAGCCTGCGCGTCCGGAGCCTGTGCTCCGCAGCGGGAGAGGCCACAACAGTGAGAGGCCCGCATAACGAAAAAAAAAAAAAAGTTAACCAGTCAGCATAACAGAAAAAAAAAAAGAGTTATGTGAAAGTATAACTTGCATGCTATCTCAAAATAATGAAGAAAAAAAGAAAGGAATATAAATAGTAATAGAATATGAAAGGGAGAGAGAATTTTAAGGTGTAAACATTGTAGATGTTCCCCAGATATAAGACAGATAAAATAAGACAAAACCCAAGAATAAAAATACAAATTTAAAACACTGGATACTATAATTAATAGTTTTGAAGAGAGAAAGAGATAATCAGATTGCACAGATGAGTCATATTCTTTTTTTTCAAGTATGTCATTTTTTAAAATTAGTCATCCACATTATACACATCAGTGTATACATGTCAATTCCAATCACCCAATCCATCACACCACCACCAAACCCCCCACTGCTTTCCCCCCTTGGTGTCCATAGGTTTGTTCTCTACATCTATGTCTCACTTTCTGTCCTGCAAACCAGTTCATCTGTACCATTTTTCTATGTTCCACATATATGCGTTAATATACAATATTTGTCTTTCTCTTTCTGACTTACTTCACTCTGTATGACAGTCTTTAGATCCATCCACGTCCCTCATATGACCCAATTTTGTTCCTTTTTATGGCTGAGTAATATTCCATTGTATATATGTACCACATCTTCTTAACCCATTCGTCCATCGATGGACATTTAGGTTGTTTCCATAAACTGGCTATTGTAAATAGTGCTGCAATGAACATTGGGGTGCATGTGTTTTTTGAATTATGGTTTTCTCTGGGTATATGCCCAGTACTGGGAGTGCTGGGTCATACAGTAATTCTATTTTTAGTTTTTTAAGGAACATCCATACTGTTCTCAATAGTGGCTGTATCAATTTACATTCCCACCAACAGTGCAAGAGGGTTCTCTTTTCTCCACACCCTCTCCAGCATTTGTTGTTTGTAGATTTGCTGGTGATGCCCATTCTAGCTAGTGTGAGATGATACCTCACTGTAGTTTTGATTTGCAATTCTCTAATAACTAGAGATGTTGAGCAGCTTTTCATGTGCTTCTTGGCCACCTGCATGTCTTCTTTGGAGAAATGTCTATTTAGGTCTCCTGCCCATTTTTGGATGGGTTGTTTGTTTTTTTAATATTGAGCAGCATGAGCTGTTTATACATTTTGGAGATTAATCCTTTGTCCGTTGATTCGTTTGCAAATATTTTCTCCCATTCTGAGGGTTGTCTTTTTGTCCTATTTAGGGTTTCCTTTGCTGTGCAAAAGGTTTGAAGTTTCATTAGGTCTCATTTGTTTATTTTTGCTTTTATTTCCATTACTCTAGGAGGTGGATCAAAAATGATCTTACTGTGATTTATGTCAAAGACTCTTCTGCCTATGTTTTCCTCTAAGAGTTTTATAGTGTCTGATCTTACATTTAGGTCTCTAATCCATTTGAGTTTATTTTTGTGTACGGTGTTAAGGAGTGTTCTAATTTCATTCTTTTACATGTAGCTGTCCAGTTTTGCCAGCACCACTTATTGAAGAGGCTGTCCTTTCTCCATTGTATATCCTTGCCTTGTTTGTAATAGATTAGTTGACCATAGGTGTGTGGGTTTATCTCTGGGCTTTCTATCTTGTTCCATTGATCTATGTTTCTGTTTTTGTGCCAGTACCATATTGTCTTGATTACTGTAGCTTTGTAGTATAGTTTGAAGTCAGGGTGTCTGATTCCTCCAGTTCCGCTTTCTTCCCTCAAGACTGCTTTGGCTATTTGGGGTCTTTTGTGTCTCCATACAAATTTTAAGGTTTTTTGTTCTAGTTCTGTAAAAAATTCCATTGGTAATTTGATAGGGATGGCACTGACGCTATGGATTGCTTTGGGTAGTATAGTTATTTTCACAATATTGATTCTTCCAATCCAAGAAATTGGTATATCTCTCCATCTGTTGGTATCATCTTTAATTTCTTTCAGCAGTGTCTTATAGTTTTTGGCATACAGGTCTTTTGTCTCCCTAGGTAGGTTTATTCCTAGGTATTTTATTCTTTTTGTTGCAATGGTAAATGGGAGTGTTTCATTAATCTCTCTTTCAGATTTTTCATCATTAGTGTATAGGAATGCAAGAGACTTCTGTGCATTAATTTTGTATCCTGCAACTTTAGCAAATTCATTGGTTAGCTCTAGTAGTTTTCTGATGGCATCTTTAGGATTCTCTATGTATAATATCATGTCATCTGCAAACAGTGACAGTTTTATTTCTTCTTTTCCAATTTGTATTCCTTTTATTTCTTTTTCTTCTCTGAATGCCATGGCTAGGACTACCAAAACTATGTTGAATAATAGTGGTGAGAGTGGACATCCTTGTCTCGTTCCTGATCTTAGAGGAAACGCTTTCAGTTTTTCACCATTGAGAATGATGTTTGCTCTGGGTTTGTCATATACAGCCTATATTATGTTGAGGTAGGTTCCCTCTATGCCCACTTTCTGGGGAGTTTTTATCATAAATGGGTGTTGAATTTTGTCAAAAGCTTTTTCTGCATCTATTGAGATGATCGTATGGTTCTTATTCTTCAATTTGTTAATAAGGTATATCACATTGATTGATTTGTGTATATTTAAGAATCCTTGCATCCCTGGGATACATCCCACTTGACCATAGTGCATGATCCTTTTAATGTGTTGTTGGATTCTGTTTGCTAGTGTTTTGTCAAGGATTTTTGCATCTATATTCATCAGTGATATTGGTCTTCAATTTTCTTTTTTTGTAGTATCTTTGTCTGGTTTTGGTGTCAGGGTGATGGTGGCCTCATAGAATGAGTTTGGGAGTGTTCCTTCCTCTGCTGTTTTTTGGAAGAGTTTGAGAAGGATAGGTGTTAGCTCTTCTCTAAATGTTTGATACAATTCGCATTTGAAGCTATATGGTCCTGGGCTTTTGTTTGTTGGAAGATTTTAAATCACAGTTTCAATTTCAGTGCTTGTGATTGGTCTGTTCATATTTTCTGTTTCTTCCTGGTTCACTCTTGGAAGGGTATACCTTTCAAGAAACTTTGATGAGAAGAGAACCACATTGGGACACTTTGCATAATTAAGTTAAAGATAAAATTCTACAGATATCTGGACAGAATAAACACAGAAACAACCATGACCACCAAATAATAAAAAACAGCTTACGTAGACTAGGGTTTTTTCTTTTGCTACTAGATGTCTCAATATTACTGTTGAGAAACTATTCTGAAAAATAAGAAATTGAAGGATAAAAGTCACAAGTCAAGCATTTATTTTAAACTAATTTTATCCTTGTGGTAAGGCACAGGAAGAAATCATCAAACAATATATAAAAACTCAGAAAAGACAAAACACACCTGAATTTCTTGAATAACTTAGAGGAGGTAAACAAATACATATTAAATTCCTTGTCTGAAGAGTAGTTAAGGGGTACAGTTTCATTCTAAACTCCAAAAAAAAGTGATGTTTAAATATGGCTCTTGTAAAGCTTATAGGTAACTGTAATGGAATAGGTTATGGTATGTTCATTGTAGATTTAAACATCCTTCTGTTGGCCATTTTGATGATATAATTTTTCTATTATAACTCATGCTGAAATGAACCTGTCATAGAAGTCTCATAATTATAATTTTCTTATAATTAATTATAAAAATTGATCACAAATTAAATTTTAATTTTTGTAGACTATTTAATGACATAAAACCATATTCATGACATGACGTTATGAACAAAACCAGAACACAAGAGGCCATATAAATCACAACCTGTAAAGTGTGCTTATAAACACACACACACACACACACACACACATACACACACACACACACACAAAGAAAAGCATCCCTAAAAAGTGTCTATCTGTTGATCATGGGATTGGGGGTCATTTTTATTATTCTTATCTTTTTAAAATTTTATAGTCATTTTACATTTGAGAATACTGAATTTCAGAGAGGTTAATAAGTGTTACCATGTTACATAGCTAATAAATGGCAGAGCTAGCACATATACATGCACTTATACATAATTATTTAAGTATCCATAGATAAATTTATATTAAAATATATGTTGTTACCCTTCTGGCATCCCTAAAATTAATATTAATATCTTTATTTCACACTGTTCTATTATACAGAATACTTATTCTCAGAGAGTTTGAGTAACTTGCCACTGTCACGAACATCATAAATCGTAAAACCAGGATTCAGACTCAGGCCCTTTTCCCACCATGCCAAGCCTATAACCTGTACGAAAGCAGTAGGGCTTTTACGAATAACCCTGGAAAGTCATTATAAAATAAAAAGTAGGTCAGGTGACTGATACTCATCTATCCTAGAGTATAAATGTAACAGTAACCATAAGGTTACTCTAATCCTATCTTTTATTTGTGTGCCTTATATATTTATTTTCTATTCTTCTTAATTTCCCTGTGAAATAGGCTATGCAGCTGGTATTATCTGTCTTTTAAAGATGAAGGAACAAGTGTTTAGAGATAGAAAGTACTTCACCTGAGGTCACCAGGCTAACTACATGGTGGAGGAAGGTTCCCTGGCTGAGCCCAGAGTTGCTTTTGTACCATATCACACCAAACTTCTTTCAGATTTATTTTTCATATCACCACTCTTCAATCTGTTGACCAGGAATAACAATCCAATCCATTCCATTTCTTGGATGCATTAATTCTGAAGCTTTTCCAACCAGCCCCTGAAAAGGTGTCTACAAGATGCATGTGTCATAGCCATGGCCTGGCTGGTAATACTGCTCTGCACAAAGTTCCAATCAGGAGTCTAGATTCTAAATAACTGAACCAGCTCTAATTTAAATGGAAGAAGAATGTATTGGAAAGATACAAACAGTTGGGAAGGAAAAAGAACTGGACTCAGGAAATAGCCTGGAACCACTGAAAGCCACCAAATCAAGAACCAAACCACAGTAATGCCTCAGGCACTGTGTGGTGTGGACAGCACTGCTCGATGCACAGCCATTGATGATTACTACCTCCACCATGTTCTCTGTTCTCCACCATTAGTGACATGAATAATCTCTAAGTCCCTCTAAAAGCTCTCCTTCAAGGTTCTAAATCCTGGGTGGAAAGATCCCCTTGTCTGATCCTAAATCACATATTCTTTTTCTAGTTTCCAAGAGGGCAGAAGTGGAAATATACCCTCTTTGTTTTCTCTAGTGTCATGGGGCCTCATCAAGAATCAAACAGTAGATCGTTGGAAGTTAAAGTAAAAACAGACAAATTCCATGACTTTCACAAAGAACAAATTTTTACATCTGATCAAACCCTTGTTTTTAGTGAAGTTAAACACCAAGAGTTTAAAATTCAAGAAACTTAATCTCCTTCATCTTCCAACATAGATACAAACACATATACACATATTCTGAAATTTACCATGTGACTGAGCAGATGACCTCACTCCGGCTTGTGTGCATCCTCAGTTAGAAAACAGGCACTTTATTACTGGTCACCCCCTAACAAGGAGGTTAGAAGGATTTATGGCCACAATGATTTTGAGCACCTACAAATTAAAAGAAAAATGCTCTAAGGCAGTTGAAAAGTTTCTCATTTTATAATTTTGAGGCACAGATGCTGTCCTGTAACTTATTCAAAGTTCTTAACTTAAAAATATTTTTCCATCAAGATATTAGAACTTGCATGCTGTAGTGAAAGAGGGTTCTATAAAAGCCAGAAGTGTGGAAATGCATGAGACACATCACTCTAAAGTAAAGCTCAGCCTTGGAGAAATCAGTCCTGATGTGTTGCTGGGCTTGTGTACACATGGTAAGGTAAGCCATGGGTGGGGGCACCTCAGGACTACTTGGCAGCCCTGCTCTATCCAAGCTTTTATGCATTGTGTTCTTAAATTCTGGTTCAAATATTGATGACTGAACAGTTTACAAACATGCTCTTCTCTTAATTCATGCAAATATCATTAATGAATGAAGCAAATGAAAAGGTATATTCTGAATTTAAAATACCATGATTTTTCTAAACAAAATAAAACTAACAGAATTCATATATATATATATATATATATATATATATATATATATCCCTTGGAAAAATGGAGGAAGTGAGAAAGAAAAAGGTTACAATGCATCGTAAAACAGTAACTTGCCTATGGAACAGATTTATGATCACATAAAATTTTTAAATAGTATAAGAGCTTATTTTCCTGTACATGACAGTCTGAGGACATTTATAATTTTATTGAAAAAAATAAAAAGCTCTTCTTGAGCTACTGTGTAACCAAAGATGCCCTGAAACCTCAATAAAATATCTATTTTTACACTTTTACATGGGAGAAAAGATTGAAAAGAATATATAGAGCATATAATACCAGAACCAACTTGCATATCTGAGTTGTAAATATCTTCAATAGGTGTTCCTGAAAAGGACACAAATGGAATTGTCAGTTGCTGAAGCTGAGGCAGGAAACACACTATCGAGCTTCATTTGTTGGTATAATTCCTTAAAATTTATGGTAATATTCCCCATGTCACACTCCCAAAATGTAGTCTGTTTATGTTTCTTGGCCCAGAAGGGAGATGAAATAGTCTTAACCAAAAAGTCCTCTTCCTTTTTCTAACAGTTGGCTTCCTAGCCAGGATGAACCATTTATGAAAGGGACAACATTAGGATAAAATCCCTTCCTACAAAATATGTAGATTCAAAATAAACTGTGTCTTAACAGGACCCCCAAAATTTGAACACAGTTTGTTTGAAGATATGTTAATGCTTGTTGGTGAAAACACTAGAGCTGGAGCCTAAACCCTCAGTCACTCCCACAAGACAGGAGTAAATACAGAATTAGAGAAACCAGGTTTGAGACTTTCAAGATGGATGTCTTAGAGCTGCTAACATTCAGGATTTGAACAGGGGCTCTACTGGAAGAAATTTCAGTGAGACCCTAAATTGGGTACATGTAGTTAAATTTCAAATAGTTGGTCTTCAGACCCAAAGTTTGATTTGGATACATAAATATGAAGACCCTTGCTAAAAGAGTTGGGTAAACTATTACTATTATTGTGCTAATGAAAGAAAATAATGAAGAGAGAATTAGCATGAGTGTAAAAACTGATTTTTATATGTACACCTTTGTTTCATAACATTGATAACTTAAAGATTTTTTATATCAATTCAATTCATCAAAAAATATTGAGGCAAAGATGACCTAAGCCAACTCTCTCTCCTCAAAGAATTTACAATATGCTGTGCAAGACAAAATTATACAAATACCTATAATGTAATGAGGTGCTTCTATACTAGAGGGATAGGAAATAGACAATATTAATTCTCACTACAGGAATGAAGGATAACTTCAACCAATAGGTATTTACTTTGGACTTTGAAAGATGAATAGAATTCTCATAGACTTGAGGATTATGTGGAAAAAATCCAGGGAGGGAGAAACAATATGATCAAAGACATAGAGATAAAAAACATCGTTGGTATGTTTGAACAAAACCTTAAGAAGTTCAGAATAGAAGGTGGAAAATATAGTAAGCAATGCTGTTATACTGAGATAAGTTAAGTCCTGATGGTAGAGATCTTTCAATTCTACGTCAATGAGTTTATCTAGGGAGAATAAACTCATTAACATAGCTTTGAAACAGCAAGTCATTGTAGTGCTTAGAGGTCATAAACACTTATAGTTTCTGTAATTTTTATCAAATATATATGTCAAATGACTGAGCATATTGTGATAAGTTAAAAAGAAAAAAATAGCTATATGTGAGGTGTGAAGCTTAAAGCAAAGTAGTTCTTTCTAATCACCACAACGACCCCCCTAGGGCAAGTATTGTTCACTATACTGAGCAGTGGAGGGGACCCAGAGGGTCAGAGAAGTCAGTTACCTGCCAAGTAGCAGAGCCAAGATGCAAACTCAGATTCTGTCTCATTCAAAGACCATGGAGAAGGTTTGCCTCTGCAGAAGTTGAAAGGAAGCATGACAACAATGACCTGAGAGTCAACTGGGAGACAAGATCTCAAGGCCCTGGTTGGTGGCACCTGAACATCATTCCTAGTAGCCTACAAACTATAACCAACGGAATAGGCTTTCCAACCACACTTGGGCAGCTTCATATAGCATAGGAAGTTCAGGAGTACTTGCTTGTGGGAAGCAGGAAGATATTTCTCTTTTTCCTATAGGAAAACACAATTATGAACTCAAATAATAGTGGGAATTCTAACAGATCTTCCAATGTGCTTCATGAAGCTGACAGGAATTATTGGACTTTAAGAGTGTTTCGTTCTATTCCAAGGGAAACAAAATCTTTCTTGCTTCAAAACATTTTGCAATCACTGCAATAAAATAAGAAAACACAGCAAACTGTATATCTGCATTGTCATATATATACACATATGTTAATATATATGTTGGATAAGCAAGAAAGCTATTTCTTAATTAAGAGTTCCAAAAAAGGCATAAATTGCAATTTATATATTTTCAGAAATTGTGGCATAATTGTCTAAATATTTCATCTTAGGGATAAATAGCTCTTTATTTTTCTCTTTCCAACAGACAGAATTAATCGGAATACGACAGCAGGGAAAGGATATACACTAAGATGGAAAAGTTAGGAAGTTAAAAAAAAAACATGGCAAGTAACAAAAAATTTTAGTAGTTATTAGCTGATGGCATTTTTTGGTATTTTAACAATGAATTTTAAAACCAATTCTTAGATATGTCACATAAATTCACTATAAAGATATAGGTGTGAAATAAATAATGGTATGTGTGTGTGTGGAAATGCACATGTGTCACAGCACTCAGTGTCATTCTATTTCTCTTTCTTTCCAGGGTGATGTTGACTCATCTTCTCCAATAGATTACTATTCCATTTCTCCCTGATTTAATTGATGGGAACACCTCAGTCCTTTGCCAGAGATTGGATAATTAACATGACCCTATGATTAAAGCTTACAGAGTGTATCTTTGTGTTTTACATTGAGGAAATTAGAGAAAGCAGAATCTTTTTTGTTTCTGTCTTATTTCCCCATTTTATCACATGACCTAATAAGTATAATATAATAGCTTCACATTACACTTAAAATAAAATTTAAACCTACTACCATGACCTAAAAGCCCTATATGATCTGGCGCCACTTATATTTTTGACCTCATCTCCTGTTTTGCTTTTCCTTGTTCCTTGAACAAGCCAAACATGTGGACATGGACACATATGTGTGGACTTACTACCTACTTTGCTTGCTCCACTCTTTCCCTAGGTAAGAAGTCTACTGTAACTGCACATTAGAATCACCTTGAAAACTATTCAAAATACAGATGTCTGAGCCTTATCACCAGACATTCTGGTTTAAATGATTTTGAATGGGGCTTATACATCAGTGTTTTTAAAAGTCTCCTTAAGGGCTTCCCTGGTGGCGCAGTGGTTGAGAGTCCGCCTGCCGATGCAGGGGACACGGGTTTGTGCCCCGGTCCGGGAAGATCCCACATGCCGTGGAGCGGCTGGGCCCGTGAGCCATGGCTGCTGAGCCTGCGTGTCCGGATCCTGTGCTCCGCAATGGGAGAGGCCACAACAGTGAGAGGCCCACGTACAGCAAAAAACAAACAAACAAACAAAAAGTCTCCTTAAGAAGTACAAACTATTATGTATAAAATAAGCTACAAGAATATAATGTACAACATAGGGAATATAGCCAATGTTATATAATAACTATAAATGAATTGTAACTTTAAAAATTGTGAATCACTATATTGTACATCTGTAACTTACAAGTATTATATATCAACTATATGTCAATTAAAAAAATTTTGGAAACTCTGTAATCCACCGTATGCTTATTTTTCCTAACCATTGTATGTGTTTATATTAAGAATAAAAGTATTTTACAATAGCAGAATAACTGAGGCAGAAGAACAGGTAAGTGACCTGGAAGACAGAATGGTGGAATTCACTGCTGCGGGACAAAATAAAGAAAAAAGAATGAAAAGAAATGAAGACAGCCAAAGAGACCTCTGGGACAACATTAAACACAACAACATTTGCATTATAGGGGTCCCTATAGAAAGAGAGAAAGGACCTGAGAAAATATTTGAAGAGATTATAGTCGAAAACTTCCCTAACATGGGAAAGGAAATAGCCACCCAAGTCCAGGAAGCGCACAGAGTCCCATACAGGATAAACACAAGGAGAAACAGGGTGAGACACATAGTAATCAAACTGGCAAAAATTAAAGACAAAGAAAAATTATTGAAAGCAGCAAGGGAAAAATGACAAATAACATACAAGAGAACTCCCATAAGGTTAACAGCTGATTTCTCAGCAGAAACTCTACAAGCTAGAAGGGAGTGGCATGATATACTTGATGAAAGGGAAGAACCTAAAACCAAGATTACTCTACCCAGCAAGGATCTCATTCAGATTCGATGGAAAAATCAAAGCTTTGCAGACAAGCAAAAGCTAAGAGAATTCAGCACCACCAAACCCACTCTACAACAAATGCTAAAGGAACTTCTCAAAGTGGGAAACACAAGAGAAGAAAAGGACCTACAAAAACAAACCCAAAACAATTAAGAAAATGGTCATAGGAGCATACAAATCAATAATTACCTTAAACGTGAATGGATTAAATGCTCCAAACAAAAGACACAGGTTTGCTGAATTGATACAAAAACAAGACCCACCTATATGCTGTCTACAAGAGACCCACTTCAGACCTAAGGACTCATACAGACTGAAAGTGTGGGGATGGAAAAAGATATTCCATGCCAATAGAAATCAAAAGAAAGCTGGAGTAGCAATACTCATATCAGAAAAATTAGACTTTAAAATAAAGAATGTTGCAAGAGACAAGGAAGGACACTACATAATGATCAAGGGATCAACCCAAGAAGAAGATATAACAATTATCAATATATATACACCCAACATAGGAGCACCTCAATACATAAGGCAACTGCTAACAGCTATGAAAGAGGAAATCAACAGTAACACACTTTAACAGCTCACTTACACCAATGGACAGATCATCCAAAATGAAAATAAATAAGGAAACAGAAGCTTTAAATGACACAATAGACCAGATAGATTTAATTGATATTTATAGGACATTCCATCCAGAAACAGCAGAATACACTTTCTTCTCAAGTGCACATGGAACATTCTCCAGGATAGACCACATCTTGGGTCACAAATCAAGCCACAGTAAATTTTTAAAAATTGAAATCATATCAAGCATCTTTTCTGACCACAATGCTATGAGATTAGAAATGAATTACAGGGAAAAAAACCATAAAAAACACAAACACATGGAGGCTAAACAATACGTTACTAAATAACCAAGAGACCACTGAAGAAATCAAAGAGGAAATCAAAGAATACCTAGAGACAAATGACAATGAAAACACGACAATCCAAAATCTATGGGATGCAGCAAAAGCAGTTCTAATAAGGAAGTTTATAGCTATACAAGCCTACCTCAGAAAATAAGAAAAATCTCAAATAAACACTCTAACCTTACACCTAAGGGAACTAGAGAAAGAAGAACAAACAAAACCCAAAGTTAGCAGAAGGAAAGAAATCACAAATATCAGAGCAGAAATAGATGAAATAGAAACAAAGAACACAATAGCAAGGATCAATAAAACTAAAAGCTGGTTCTTTGAGAAGATAAACAAAATTGATAAACCATTAGCCAGACTCATCAAGAAAAAGAGGGAGAGGACTCAAATCAATAAAATTATAAATGAAAAAGGAGAAGTTACAATAGACACCGCAGAAATACAAAGCATCCTAAGAGATTGTTACATGCAACTCTATGCCAATAAAATGGACCACCTGGAAGAAATGGACAAATTCTTAGAAAACTACAACCTTCCAAGACTGAATCAGGAAGAATTAAAAAATATGAACAGACCAATCACAAGTAATGAAATTGAAACTGTGATTAAAAGTCTTCCAACAAACAAAATTCCAGGACCAGATGGCTTCACAGATAAATTCTACCAAACATTTAGAGTAGAGCTAACACCCATCCTTCTCAAACTCTTCCAAAAAACTTCAGAGGAAGGAACACTCCCAAACACATTCTATGAGGCCACCATCACCCTGATACCAAAACCAGACAAAGATACTACAAAAAAAGAAAATTGAAGACCAATATCACTGATGAAAATAGATGCAAAAATCCTCAACAAAATACTAGCAAACAGAATCCAACAAAACATTAAAAGGATCATACACCATGATCAAGTTGGATTTATCCCAGGGATGCAAGGATTCTTCAATATACACAAATTAATCAATGTGATACACCATATTAACAAATTGAAGAATAAGAACCATACGATCATCTCAATAGATGCAGAAAAAGCTTTTGACAAAATTCAACACCCATTTATGATAAAAACTCCCCAGAAAGTGGGCATAGAGGGAACCTACCTCAACATAATATAGGCTGTATATGACAAACCCAGAGCAAACATCATTCTCAATGGTGAAAAACTGAAAGCGTTTCCTCTAAGATCAGGAACGAGACAAGGATGTCCACTCTCACCACTATTATTCAACATAGTTTTGGTAGTCCTAGCCATGGCATTCAGAGAAGAAAAAGAAATAAAAGGAATACAAATTGGAAAAGAAGAAATAAAACTGTCACTGTTTGCAGATGACATGATATTATACATAGAGAATCCTAAAGATGCCATCAGAAAACTACTAGAGCTAACCAATGAATTTGCTAAAGTTGCAGGATACAAAATTAATGCACAGAAATCTCTTGCATTCCTGTACACTAATGATGAAAAATCTGAAAGAGAGATTAATGAAACACTCCCATTTACCATTGCAACAAAAAGAATAAAATACCTAGGAATAAAACTACCTAGGGAGACAAAAGACATGTATGCAGAAAACTATAAGACACTGATGAAGAAATTAAAGATGATACCAACAGATGGAGAGATATACCAATTTCTTGGATTGGAAGAATCAATATTGGAAATTGACTATACTACCCAAAGCAATCTACAGATTCAGTGCAATCTCTATCAAATTACCAATGGAATTTTTTACAGAAGTAGAACAAAAACTCTTAACATTTGTTTGGAGACACAAAAGTCTCCAAATATCCAAAGCAGTCTTGAGGGAAAAAAGCAGAGCTGGAGGAATCAGATTCCCTGACTTCAGACTATACTACAAAGCTACACTAATGAAGACAATATGGTACTGGCACAAAAACAGAAACATAGATCAATGGAACAAGGTAGAAAGCCCAGCGATAAACCCACACACCTGTGGCCAACTAATCTATGACAAACAAGGCAAGGATATGCAATGGAGAAAAGACAGTCTCTTCAATAAGTGGTGCTGGGAAAACTGGACAGCTACATGTAAAAGAATGAAATTAGAACACTTCCTAACACCATACACAAAAATGAACTCAAAATGGATTAGAGACCTAAATGTAAGACCAGACACTATAAAACTCTTAGAGGAAAGCATAGGCAGAAGAGTCTTTGACATAAATCACAATAAGATCATTTTTGATCCACCTCCTAGAGTAATGGAAATAAAAACAAAAATAAACAAATGGGACCTAATGAAACTTCAAAGCTTTTGCACAGCAAAGGAAACCCTAAACAGGACAAAAAGACAACCCTCAGAATGGGAGAAAATATTTGCAAATGAATCAACGGACAAAGGATTAATCTCCAAAATATATAAACAGCTCATGCAGCTCAACATTAAAAAAACAAACAACCCATCCAAAAACGGGCAGAAGACCTAAATAGACACTTCTCCACAGAAGACATACAGATGGCCAAGAAGCACATGAAAAGCTTCTCAACATCACTAATTATTAGAGAAATGCAAATCAAAACTACAATGAGGTATCACCTCACACCAGTTAGAATGGGCATCACCAGCAAATCTACAAACAACAAATGCTGGAGAGGGTGTGGAGAAAAGGGAACACTCTTGCACTGTTGGTGGGAATGTAAACTGATACAGCCACTATGGAGAATAGTATGGAGGTTCCTTAAAAACTAAAAATAGAATTACTGTATGATCCAGCAATCCCACTACTGGGCATATACCCAGAGAAAACCATAATTCAGAAAGACACATGCACCCCAATATTCATTGCAGCACTATTTACAATAGCCAGGTCATGAAAGCAGCCTACATGGCCATCAACAGACGAATGGACAAAGAAGATGTGGTACATATATACAATGGAATATTACTCAGCCATAAAAAGGAACAAAATTGGGTCATTTTTAGAGACGTGGATGGATCTAGAGACTGTCATATAGAGTGAAGTAAGTCAAAAGGAGAAAAACAAATATCGTATGTTAGTGCATATATGTGGAACCTAAAAAAATGGTACAGATGAACCAGTTTGGAGGGCAGAAATTGGGACACATATGTAGAGAACAAATGTATGGACACCAAAGGGGGGAAAGCGGTGGGGAGGTGGGGGTGGTGGTGGGATGAATTGGGCGATTGGGATTGACATGTATACACTGATGTGTATAAAATTGATGACTAATAAGGACCTGCTGTATAAAAAATAAATAAAATTAAATTTAAAAATTAAAAAAAAAGAATAAAAGTATTTTACACATGAAGAAAATGTCTCCCAGGTAATGCTAATCTACAGACAAGGTTGCAAACCATTGCACTAGATCTTCAAATAAGGGTTTCAGGTCTCTGTTCAGATAGCTTCCCATAGAGATCTTTCTTATGTCCATGTAAAGAAACTCCAACCTCATAATATGATCACTATTGGAAATCATACAATTATTTTTTTACTTGTTTATTATCCATCTCCTCTACTAGAATATTAGTTTGATAATAGCATGGACTTTGTGTATTGCTCATAATTTTATTCCTAGTACAATAATTACTCAATAAAAATTTGTTTAATGAATGAACATCTGGCTGATAAAGATAAGGTAAAAAGGGAGGAAGGTTAGAAGAATTTATGGTTTATCAAAATAGTTTATATATATATATATATATATATATATATATATATATATATATATATACATTTGTTGGAATGTATAAGTTTATGAGGAATTGTGTGCATGTGTGTGCATGCATATGTAATCTGCAAATATCTAGGCCTTGCTAGAGTACAGATATAAATAAGATCACAACAAGATTAATAATAGTTTTTCTTGGTCATTAACTCTACCTATTTGGGTAAAACACTAGGGCCCTGAAAATTGTCTGGAAGCATTCCGGAGTCTTACATGTTGTCTTGAACCAGCCCACCAGCTGGTGTGCTTATTTATACACTACCATTTTTATACTATATTCCTTTTTCGCTCTTAGCTCATTACTGGTCTCCTAGGACTTATGGAGCTCTCTGAGGATAACCTTGCCATTGCTGTTCCTGTGTACCATGAGAACGACAACTATCCGGGTCAAGGCGCCCTTTCCTGATATCCCCAGAGCTGCCAGCCCTCCAGCCTCTCCACAAACACACACCAGTTTGTGTTCTGTGCAGAGATGAGAAAAATGACCCTCTTCCCCCCGGTTCAAATCTGGGCTTCCGGAAGGCCTACTCATCTTTTCTGTGTCCTGATGTCATACAAAGTCCCATGTGAAAAAACACCTCCTCAGCCTCCGCCTACACATCCACTTTTCCTAACTGTGAGATTTGAAAATCAAAGCTTGTGGTCGGCAGAGGCCTGTTGTCCTCCAGTTCCTCACTTCTCTATCTCTCCCTGAGGCACAAAAGAGCCCATCTCAAAGGGCCCCTTCTCGGTGCTTCACGCAACAGAGTCTCTGAGGTGAGGGCATGTTGAGATGCAGTGGTTCCACTGGGGTAATATGAGCTTGGGCTTATATTGTACACATACTCAAACACAGTGCTAGATATACATAATATGTGTATATACATACACACATATGTATACGTATGTGTGCTTGGCTATGCGTGTACTAACTATAAATTCAGAGTTATAGATTTGCGGCCTAGATTTGGATCGCCTTTTACCAGTTGTGTAAATCTGTGCAATCACTTAGCCTGTCAGAATATCAGTTTCTTCATCTGCAAATGGGGAATTTCAGTAGCTCCATAGTATTTACAAATTTAATGTTCATGGAATCAAGCCTGTGCAAGTGACCATGATGGACCATGACATGTGGTGATTTGTAATCTTACCGAGGTATGAAATTGAGAAATTGAGGCTTGTACTAAGGGGCTGTTGTGCAGAAATGAGCCAGTTAGCTGGGGCGTGAGCCTCATTAACTGCTCAGCGGGCAACTAGCCACATGGTTCATTGTTTTCTGCTTGACCCTGGCTACACAGTAAGTCTCTTGAAGCAATTAAAAAAGAAGTACGTGGCTTTCTGGGAAGAAAAAAACATAACCAGCTGCTGATGCTTGTGGATAGAAATGAAAAAATCATGAAGATGTTCAATCTAATGATGTCTTTCAGTGAAAAGCAGAAATCTTCAGCAATTTTTTCCTATGTATACCCTAAAAGAATGTTGAAAAATCACGTGCCCCTCACACATTTTAAATTGACATGTAAAATTTTGTTAAATTTTCAAGTTTAAATACTTGAAAAATGTTGTAATTTTTAGCAAGCTATAAATATTGGCAATTTTAAATAAAATTATTATGTCATTCTTAAATTGGTTCCAAAGAATCCTTATATCATAATGACTTGATTACCACCATTAGTCATTACAAAAATACATGAACAAGATCTTTTTAAGGGATGTTGCCTCAATTTTACCTCCTTAAACTCATATTTTCATTTCATGTACTCTCAGCATTTTATCTTAATTACATTTTATGTTTGAAAGTCAATTACTGATCACTCTATCCTATTTCTTTACAACAAAAATGTTTCCACTTAATTTTTTGTAAACTTCCTGGGACTATGAAGTTCTGTTTAAAAAATATTTTGAGTTTAATTATCATTATAACTTATAGTAGTATGCAATAGATAGAAACAACATAGCTATATAATATAGTTTGATATGTTATTAGCATAAAAGAACAGAAATTATTGGGAATCTGTATCTTACGATATACAAAGCTTGTATCTGTGGATGAATATGACTTTCTACTAGACTGAGCCAAGATTCAGCATTAATTCTACTCCTATTTTTGTTTTTATAGATGGAAGTGGTAAAAAATGTTGTCCACATAAAAATATTGAAGGAAATGGTGAGAGTTTTATTATACGTATTGACACACAAGTCTTAGAACACTTTCCAAGTTATGTGCCTAATGATTTATCATTAAAAATTATTTTAATAACATATCAGCCAACAACTCAGTCAGAATCTCCTTCAATTTTGTTGAAAGACACAAGTACTGGATTTGAAAAGAATTATTGCCTATTAATTTAGATCATTCACTTTCCCAATACCTACAATGATATTTCAAATTGTCCTAATATTAGACACTCAGATTTTTCTATTCTATGACAATGTATCATGATAACATTAGGAGTAAGTGAGAGGCATGCTTTTCTTTCATAAAGTGAAAACTGAGTGATTATAAAAGATGAAATTGGAGAGAAGACTTGTTTGAGATATCGGTTGTCAGGGAAATTAATTTTAGGAAACGGTGTCTATGGAAGTTTGTGGTCTGGAAATTGTTTTCCTGAAACTATCAAGTACCCACACATTCCTTGGGAAGTCTCCACACACCAGTTTGAAAACCTCCAATATCAGTTAAATATTAATAATAGAGTATATTGTAATAACTTTATATGTGGCACTCACTCTGTACTTATAGAATTGCTTAATAAATTTTTATTGCTTCTTTGCATTTTATGGCTGAAATGTGATGCTATTTGAGATTCTCAACTATGAAATTCCCACAAATCATAGGAGGTATCCCTATCGAGTGTAGTACCTACTGCCTCACCATAAAGCGTTCGTATGAGATAAGTAAGTGGGTGGAAGGGCTGTGTCAATTGCAAAGCACCATAAAAGTGCTCTGATGTGAAAGAATTGGCTTCCTCTATGAAGGAGAAGAAACACTGATTGCTCGAGAGGACCTGTGCAATGAGGTAAAAGCTCTAGGAAACCATTTAACAGCTGATGTGTACAAGCAAAAATGTTACTTCAGGACAATAATTACAGAAGCAGGGAGTAAATACTCATCTTGCAAACCAAATAAGAAAGAATTAAGTTTGTTTTTTTGTTTTTTGATTTTTTTTAAGGATTAAGGCTGTGTTTTCTGGAACCCAACCTGAGCAGCTGAACCATCTGTGGCTAGTTCTGAGGTAGGAGACAATCTATGCTTGGAAGTACAGCGAGTTTCCATTATTCTGCATTTTCTTTTTTGTTTGTGTTTCCCTTATGGTTTTCTTGTAAATGTCTAAATATGCTTTTACTGAAGTCAGAAGAAAATGGCTTTATATCCTTTGAAGCCCATGTTACATCAGAGATCAGAGTGCCTCTAGAGAGCAGACAACAGTAATCTCCTCACTGGCTCTGCATTTCCCCTCTCATCTCCTTCCAACCTATTCTCCACACAGCTGCACGGATGAGCTTTTAAACGTGAAAATATAATGCATTTCCCCCCCTTCTTAAAGCCTCCTTTCCACACTGCACTTGGATAAAGCTTAATATGTTATATGGCCTAAAGTAGTGTTGTGTTGAGACTGGTTTGTACAGGCCTACAAGATTATTGGTAAATTATTGTTAAATTTTGTAAGCTGATGGTTAAACTCATCATCATTAAAAATAGAATTATATAGCCTTACAATTAAATAAATCATGTAAAAAGGATAGCCTTACAATTAAATAAATCATGTAAAAAGAAGGATAATGAACAGTCAGAATTCATCACTCCCTAATTATTTTACTTTGACTCTTACCTATGTCCTTAAGGCTATGTAAGTTTATTACATTTGTGTGGTAGAAATACTATATATTAATGTGCAGCTGCATGTCTCTCCCCAACTCTGCATTCAGTGACATCAGTTGTAGCTTCACATCGGTGATGTGGTTTTATTTACGCCAAGGGAATCTGCAACAGTGTAAGTCAGGGCTTTTTCCCCCAGAGAGCTGGTTGTTAAATATTTACCAGCACACCATTGGGGAGATATGACTTGAACATGGATTAAAGTATGGGAAGGCCAAATTGACTTATCCTTGAATATTTCACTGCAGTTTTTTGGGGCATTTTTTTCTCATAAACATTTTCCAGATGATAAATTAAATCCTTTTAAATTGATGAAATTTGTTTATTTGTACTAAATACAAATTTAATTTGTATTTAATCTTTGAATTTATGTTCTTTGAGCAACTTTTGCCCATCATGTTTCATGAGACCTAGCACAAAATTCATATCCTTTAAGAACTTTACTTCTCCGGGAGAAGTGTACTGGGAGACTTTTACTTCTTCAGTATTTAAGTGTGCAGGGTGCCTGACAGTATTCTCTATTCATAATCGTTCTTATTGTTCTTACTGATTAAAACCTTCTAAAACAACGTGGTAAATTATGAAAATAATATATTTTTTTAGATACCCAGTAGCACTTGTGAAATAAGCAAAACACCCAGGTATTTTAAGCTTAATATCCTTTGAGTCCAATTGTTATAATATCTATAGAACTTTTCCTGGACTGCATCAAAGGATCTGCAATTTAAATTATGTTCTTTTCGGCACTGCCAGTAATAGGGCTTTGACAATCATAATCTGTCAATTTGCTTGATAGAACATAAGGCAGAATAGCATCCGGTTGTTTTTCTATTTCAGTATTGACTTTAAGATCTTCTTGGAGAACAGGCTATGCTTCACCAGTCCATCTGGAGTAAAAATACAAAACTATTTTGTAGCCATTTTTTCCACAGACTTTCCTCACACCTTTAGGGGTAGAATTTGAAAGACAAAGATGTTTGTACACTTATTAGATTCTAAGTGGGGAATAAAGCTTTGGCTAACTTAAAACCAAGACTGTTTTTAAATATTCTTAACAACAACAACAAAAAAAAACCTGGAAAACAAAGAACAAAACCCAGTCCTACCAAAACAAAACCCAAGATGCGTGTTAAATGCACTCCACTCCAAATAGTAAGGACATTTTAAATATTGTTGATATAGCCATTTTAACTTTCTGGGTCACCACAAAGGTAACTTATCTGAACATGTGAGATTCATACAAGAACTAAGGAAAATCCTTAAGTGAAAAGTAGACCACAAGCTTCAAGGGGTTGTATACACAAGTCAATGTTAAGAAGATGGAAAGTGAAAGATCTGTCTTTTGGTCTACCTGGCAATTGCCTTTATATGGCATCAGACAGATGTTTATTTAATAGATCCAAACATGTGTGGCTGTGAAAAAGAGATAATGTTCTTGAATTTCATCAGTATTATCTCTGACTTCAAACAGAAACATGGGTTTGAAGATTTTGTGAAACCTTAAGTTTAACAATTTGAAAGGCCCTATTTTTTATTACAGGGTTACAGAAACAAAAGTATGTTCAAGGCTTCCCTGGTGGCGCAGTGGTTGGGAGTCCACCTGCCGAGGCAGGGTACACGGGTTCGCGCCCCGGTCTGGGAAGATCCCACATGCCGCGGAGCGGCTGAGCCTGCACGTCCGGAGCCTGTGCTCTGCCGCGGGAGAGGCCACAACAGTGAGAGGCCCGCGTACCGCAAAAAACAAACAAAAAAGTATGTTCAATAATGAATATTTATTTAGAAGAAAAAAGATATTATAATAATTATCATAGGAAAATGGTTTTGAAATATTTTCTATAGACAGAAGATAAAGATAACTCAGTCTTTCCTCTAACGAGCTGATCAAAGTTTGGTTTGATTGTAGATAATTTGGGGATGAATAAAACATATGACATAACAGAGATGTCCTTCATGTTTGTACTATTAGCTGCATATTTGTGCCTTACAAAGAGATTCTGATAAATTCTATTGTGCTTAATTCTTGTCAAAAAAAGAAAAAGCAATTGTGTGGTGCATTTAGATTGTGTACGCTGCATTATCAAATATATTCCTGCTAGGAGGAAACTTCTATTTTGTCTAAGCATTAATAGGAATCAATTCAACCTATGTAAAAATTGGGAGAATTTTTCACAGATTAACTTCTGTTTCCATGTACTTTATACCTTGATTCTCCTCCTTCCATAGCCTCCACTGCCAGTAAAACTCTTTCATGTTGAAATGTACCCACCAACCCTACACTTGCATGGTGTGGTACAGTGAGCAGCAATATTCATAGTAGATATCTCTCCAGCAGAATTCTTCATGGAAGTTACTATAAGCCACTATATCCCACTAAACTTAAATTAAATATAGCCCCAACTCAACTTACAATAGCTGGATCCAAGGGCCCTCTAAGGCCACCTACTTAAGAAAAGCTTAAGAAAGTTAGGAAGCAATTTGAACCAATATGGTAGAACTTCAAATGTTACAGAAACATATGAACATGTTGCCAGGACTCCTTTTTGGACCTTAGTAGGAGCCAACGTCTGTGAGAGTCTCTAAAGGTTAAATTTTATTAAGCTTCTTGGAAAGAATCTGTCTCTGGACAGTCTAGGGTGCACTGCCAGGAGGTCTCCACTATAAAGAATTCTGGGAGTGGATCAAGGGGAATTGGAGTTAGCTGCATACTAGCAAAATAGGAGCCAAGCACCAGAATTGAAATCTTAATACAAATGTGGGTAATCCAAACCATGAACAAAAAACATGTTTCTCCTTCAGAATTTCCATTTCAGGAAATGAATAATCTTGATTTCTCTCTTTTCCTCAAGATTGCCTTCTTTCTGTCAGCAAGTCCTGTGGACTATGTCTCCAAACTCTATCATGAATCTATCTGTTATTCTCCATCTTAATATTACTAGCTTTGGTCATGTCACCCTCATCTGTTGCCTGGCATCAGCTAGGATGCATGTAACTGGCATCCTGAAAGACCTTATGATTGCCCCAAGACCACACCTGCACTTTATTCGCCACATAGAAGCCATGGGGATTGTCTAAAAATATTAATCAGATAATGTTACTTTTCTGTCTAAAATTATCTAACATCTTTGCATTGCCCTTCCGATAAAATACAACCTCTGTGCTGTGGTCTACAAGGACCTACAAAATTTCGTTCCTACTGACTTTTCTACCTCAAATTATCCACTCTCTCCATTTCTCTGTCTTATCCAGACTCATTCTTCTTTTTGTTCCTCCAATTTGTCAATTTCATTCCCGTCTCGGAGCCTATGCAGTAGCTGGTCAGCTTCCCAAATGCTGTAGCTCCTGATCTTTGCTTGGATGACTCTTTCTCACCAGCTGAAATCTTAGGTCCTCTAACAGGCACCTTGAAACCATTCTATAAAAATGTTCTTTCTTGGTATCAAATTATCCTATTTAATTTTTGTATTACTTCTTACACAAAACGATTTATTTATTTATTTTTGTTTATTGTCTTTTCACGTAGAATGTATAGTCCATAAGCACAAGAAGTTTGTAGGTCTTAATCATTTCAGTCAGAATATTCAGTGTCCAAAATAGTTTCTTGCAAAATCGAAGACTTCAAATCTACTGGGTGACTGTGTTAAAAAGGAAAAGGAGGTGAAAAATGTTGGTTCTGATCTGTGGAAAATTAGGAGTCTGGAAAGCATAGAACAATGATGACAAGGATGTTGGGTACTGAATTATGACATTTCTATGAAGGAAATTGGAAACCAATAGTAGACAGGCTTTCCTAGGTCTTACATCAATGTCTTTGGGGATTCTGAGAAATGCCAAGTACCAAAAAAGCTACACAGAAAGAAAACAGAAAGGTGACCTGCCTTTCAAGGAGCATTTGAGAAGAAATTAGGGAATATTCCAATGGACCAAAAGGGTGCCTGACTTTGTCATTTGGGGGCACAGCGTTAGCACCTGGTATGTTTCAGAGCACAGGTTATTATCTAGTACCCCACTGCCCACCGTTGTTTCTAGGAAAGCCAAAGAGGTCTGCAGCCTAAAGCTAACTTGATGTTTATTCTGAACATATCTGATCCAACTTTGTGGATCAAAGTTGAGGTATTACACTAGACCCTGTGGTTGAAATATTTCTACTAAAATATGTAATTTGGCTTCAGCGATTTTAGTGAATTTCCTAACATTTTGTCATGCTTTATAGAATATTAGGTCATTTGTTAGCCACGAGCTATCTAAATTATGTAGCCGATTAACTGATTTTTCAATTCTCATTCAGCTATTTTGACCAGCCCAAAGAATGTTCTTCTCTAATCAATGCTTCTTCCCCGTTATCCTGTACTATTTGTAACGAGAAACTCTATCTACTAAAACTGGATAATATTTCTTATTCTCTCCTATTTCTCAGAACCCACAAGGCTGTTGCCTAAGGAATGCAGTAGAATCTCTTCCTAAATGTGTGAGACTGAATTTTTAAAAGCCATGCATCGATTATTTCTATTTTTTCAACACTGGTGGATTTTATTATAACAAGAGGATCACATAAGTATTTTCAGCTCATCTAAGTATTGTCAGAATTTCATCCTTTTTCCAAAGCAACCATTTGAGTTAGGAGGTAGACACATTAAAATATGTACAGCGCCATCTTTTGATGACAATCACTGGAAAAAAATTTACTATCACTGACATCCGTCGCTTTAGCTTTTGCTAGCTTTTTAAAAACGATGACAACCTACAGCCCTCTCAGACACAGACTAGCATTTTCCCCCAGTCACATTGACACTTGCTTTTTATTGTTGTTTTTAGGTGAGACCAGCTGCCTCGTGATCACTGAAATGTCAGGGGAAAAAAATCACTTTCCACCAGAAAGAGAAAAAATTAAATATTCTAAGAGGGAAAACTCCCTCAGAAGTCTTGAAAAAGCTAAAGAAGTGATTCTCTGCTTGATGACACCAGGATCACATGGATAACTTTCATTACTGTTAATGGTAGTTTTGGATACACTGACAGGCAAGGCTGTTCACAAAAGGTTTCTTCTGTTTTCTCTGATTTGTATGTATAGAGCAAAGACACAGATAATGGCCATTAGTTATAAAAGAAAAAGTATAAAATGCAAGGAACTATTTTATCTAGTACAAATACTTTATCTCTGCATGACCATAGATAAATGAGAGAGCCTCTCTGGGCATTACTCTCCTCACTTCCTAAGTTAACTGGATAATTTTTTTAAAAACTCCTTTCACCTAGGAAGTTCTATGATCTGGTCTATTGTTATTAAATTATCACAATGCTTAGCACTTTAACTGTATCAAATGGAAAGCAAATGTCAATTTATCATTACATCGCCAGTTTGATAAAAATGACCACACCTATAAGAAGAGCCAGAGAGAGATGGAAAGAAGGATAGATCATTTTTCCTCAGTAATTCCAAGGGAGCCAAGAATTACTCTTTTGGGACCACAGGAAGTTTTTGGGGTGGTAAAGGGAAGGAATAAGTTCCTTTACTTTTTATGAGATAAATTAAAAAAAAATATTTTCTCCTCCAAATAGCATGAAGGATTAGGACCCAAGCAGAAAACAGCGGTCTTCCTAGGCTGTGGAAAAAGAGATCTGAGTTCAGAAAGAGAGGTGAAAGAGAATGAGAAATAAGCAATATTGAAAGAGATACTGGTTTAGAATATTCAATTTTAAAAACTAAACAAAGGGACTTCCCTGGAGGTCCAGTGGTTAAGACTCCACACTTCCACTGCAGGGGGCGCAGGTTTGATCCTGGTCAGGGAACTAAGATCCCACATGCCGCATAGAGTAGCCAAAAAAAAAAAAAAAAAAAAAAACCCCAAAACTAAACAAAGGCATTGAACTATGTATTTAAGAACCCCTATGAAAACAAGTAAATGTGAATAAAACCAAACAAACATGTCATAGTTAAACTGCTAAACAGAATAGAGAGAGAAAAAACCGCACATATTACCTTAGAGAAGTAGCAATAAAACTGAAGGCTAATTTTCCAACAAAGACAATGGAAGCTAGAATACAATGCAACAATATCTTTCAGATTCTGGGGTGGGGTGGGGTGGGAGGAGGAGTGGGGAATGCCAATCTAAAATTTTATTCAAAGCCCAAAGAGTCTTTCCAAAGAAGGCAAAATAAAGAATTTTTACAGAGAATTTGTTGACAATAGACCTGCACTTCAAAAACTGTTAAATAAATTAATATTAAGTGGAGTTCTTTGGGAAGAATGATTACCTCAGATGAAAGCATGGAATTGCAGGAAGGAATGAAGAGCACCAGAAATGGGAAAATAAGTAGGTAAATATTTATCTGCATGGACTGTTTCAAGGCACTAATAAGAAAAGACTTGTTAATTTGAACTAGATAAAAATAATAGCTTAAAAGGCAAAAGGTATGGAGTTAAAATGTTATAAAGTTTTTCTACCGTTTAGGAAGTAGCAAAGGTAGTTATTTATAGCACACTATATTAAATGAAGGATGAATACTGTAACCCCCAGAGTAATTTCTAAGGGAATACTAAAAGAATATATAAATTAGATGGTGACAGAGTAGAGAAAAAGTGGAATAATAAAAAATCCCTGTTTAGTTGAAAAAGCAAGAAAGTATTAATAAGCAAAGAAGATATTAGAAAAACAGAAAACAACTAACAACATGGAAGGCTTAAACCCAAATATAACCATCACTACATTAAATATGATAGAATAAAATTTCAATTAATAAACAAAGATTGTCAGCAGGATAAAAACAAAATACAACTATATGAAGTTATGGAAGCCACAACTGAAATATAGCACACATAGCTTGAAAGTATAATGATGGAAAAAATATACCTTGCAAGAACTAGCCAAAAGGCAGATGGAGTGGCTGTATTAATATTAGACAAACATTTTTTGACGCAAAAATATTACCAGAAATAAAGAGATACATTTCACAATAGTAAGTTCAATACGAAGGTATAACATTCTCTTATGTATCTATACCTAATAACATAGTTTCAAAACATATATAACAATAATTGACAGAACCAAAAGGAGAAATATACATTTCCACAATCATATGGGAGTTTTAACACACTCTTTTCTTTAATTATTAGAATAAGAAGGTAAAATATAATTAGAACACTATAGAAAATATGAACAAAACTATTAACAAACTTGATCTCAATGACATGTATAGATCACTACACCCAACAAGTACAGAATAAACATTCTATTCAAGTGTACATGAAATGTTTGCCAAAATAGAGCATATGCTAAGTCATAAAGCATCTCAGCAAATATAAAGGGCTGAGATCATACAGAGCACGTTGTGTTCCCTGACCACAGTGGAGATAAACTAGAAACCCATAACTGAAAGATAACTTATGAAAAAAATTAAAAGCAGACCTTGATATCCAGGCACTGGTCTGACACAGCAGGCCTCAGTGTTAGAGCTCCTGGTGCTGCCAGCTAGGCCATGTGGTTCTCTGATTGGAGAAAACAATCTCACAGAATACCAACATCATACAGGATCACTATGAGACTGTGATGGAGTGAAACAAGGCAATCTACTTCATAATTTTGTCTAAATACAGATTAAAAACAAGGTCAGTGTACAACCAACAAAACACCAACATCCCCCACTTCCAGCTAATATGAGTGATTACTGCTACTTTGTCAAGTACAGCTGCAGCCCCTCTCCAGACTGCCCTGCATATAGATGAGATTTATTGAAATAACCAATCATAAAATTGTTCCCTTTTCTATAGTACTTAATCTAGGATAAACCCTCACTTCCTTAAGCCTTCTCCAAAGTTACTCAACCAAACACTAATCCTATAATTGGTCCTTTTTACACCCTCTTACTAAGATGCCCCATGGTTCCCCATGGTGTAAGTTCTGCCTTGCTGTAGTGAATAATAAGCTCAACTTGTTCAATCACAGATATTTACCTGAGAGTCTGGCTGGGTGGCATTGACAGTTGAAATCCCCAAATCTTTTAAAAATAAGCAGCATAGTTCTTAATAATGCATCATCAACAAAGAAATTACAATGAATTAAAAAAACATTTTTTAATTGGATGATAATAAAAATAATATATCAAAAAGCTTTGGGATTCATTTAAACTGTTCTTAGTATGAAATGTCCAAATGACCAAAACATGTCCTGTTTCTGGTAGGGGATGGGGAAAATTAGCCATTTAAAATATGCCCAGAGTGTTTTCCATAACAAAGGCCAGCCCTCAGAGAAGACTACCAGAGCCTTTTCTGACCTGGAGGAAGGGCAGCTAGTCAACTCCAGCCCCCTTGAGATTTCTTGTTTAAGGTAAAGGGAGGAAAAGTAAAAAGCTTAGAAATGCTATTGAAGTTTACTGCCCAGGGACTCATGCTCACTAAAAAACAGATTTAATTATAAGATTATAGGATGCTTTTATTCTCCAACACCTTACCACCACATCAACAGGGCTTGTTATTAGTGTAATAACAGTGGCTTACAACTGAGAGAGCTGCAAGACACAGACTATTTAAGAAAGAGATCTTAGGGAAACTCAAAGACAACAGAGAAGGGGAAAAATAACCGAATAAGGATGCTAGAGGAAAGTAAAGCCTCTAGTATCTACAGCTATAACAAACATTAAACACAGCTTATAACCTAGGCAGATTTGCATAAACCTCTCACTAAATGTCTAATTATCTCAGTTTCTATAACCCAATACATCATGTCCAGCTTTCAATAAAAAACTGAGAGATAATATAAAAGGCAAGAAAAAACACAATCTGGAGAAATAAAGCAAGCATCGGAACCAGAATCAAATATAACACAGATTTTGGAATTATCAGATAAGAGATTTAAAATAACTATGATTAAGATATTCAGGGCCTCAATAGAAAAGTAGACAACATGCAAGAATAGGTGAGTAGATAAGAAGAGAGATGGAAGATCTAAGAAAGAATATAAAGAAAATGCTAGAAATAAAAAAAACTAACAAAATGAAGACTACTTTTGATGGGCTCATAAGTAAACTGGACATAGACAAGGAAAGAATCAGCTTAAAGATATGTCAACAGAATTTCTCAAAGTGAAATGCAAAGAGAAAAAATATAAATTGAAAACAAAGGAATAGAATGTTCAAGAATTGTGGGACAATTACAAAAGGTATAAAATATGCACAATGCAAATACTGGAAGTAGAAGAAAGAGAGAAAAGAGCTGAAGAATTATTTGAATACTAACAATGGAGGTTTTTCCAAATTCTTTAATGGCAGACCCCAAACCACAGGTCCAAAAGCTCAGAGAACATCAAGCAGGATAAATACCAAAAAAACTTACATCTAGGCATATCATATCTAATGAGAAATATTTAAAGAGTTGAAAAAAAAACACTAGTCTAGAATTCAGAAGACACTAAGAAATAAATAATTTCTCAAACAAACAAAAACTGAGGTCATTTGTTGCCAGTAGACCTGCTTTGCAAGAAATGTTAAAACAGTTCTTCAGAGACAAGGAAAATTATGTCAGAAATATGGATCTAGGACTTCCCTGGTGATGCAGTGGTTGAGAGTCTGCCTGCTGATGCAGGGGACACTGGTTCGTGCCCTGGTCTGGGAGGACCCCACATGCTGTGGCACAACTAGGCCCGTGCACCACAGCTGTTGAGCCTGTGCTCTGGAGCCCGCAAGCCACGGCTGCTGGGCCCACGTGCCACAACTGCTGAGGCCCGCGCCTAGAGCCCATGGTCCGCAATGAGATAGGCCACTGCAGTGAGAAGCCCATGTGCCGCAGTGAGGAGTGGCCCCTGCTCGCCGCAGCTGGAGAGAGCCCACGTGTAGCAATGAAGACCCAGCACAGCCAAAAGTAAATAAATAAATAAATAAATTTAAAAAAGAAATATGGATCTATTTTTTTAAAAAGGAAAAGTATTAGAATAAATGAAAGTAAAATACAATGTTATATTTTTCTTATTCTTAATTGAACTGATAACTGTGTGTTCAAAGTAATAGTAGCAATAACATATTAGGTGATTATAGTATATGGATAAGTGACAGGAATGACACAATCATATAAGGGATAGGAAGGAAGAATTGAGACTACTTTGTTATAAGGTACCTGTTCCATCCATGAAACAGTATAGCATTCCATGGAAGTGAACACACATTGGTTGTGAATGCGTATTGGTAACTCTAAGACAACCACTTAAAAATCAAAAATAAAGCATAAAATTGGAGAGAAAATAGAATCAAATAAAGTGATTAACTTAGAGAAATGCAAATCAAAACTACAATGAGGTATCACCTCACACTGGTCAGAATGGCCATAATAAAAAATCTACAAACAATAAATGCTGGAGAGGGTGTGGAGAAAAGGAAACCCTCTTGCACTCTTGGTGAGAATGTAAATTGAAACAGCCACTACGGAGAACAGTATGGAGGTTCCTTAAAAAACTAAAAGTAGAACTACCATATGACCCAGCAATCCCACCACTGCTCATATACCCTGAGAAAACCATAATTCAAAAAGAGTCATGTACCACAGTGTTCATTGCAGCATTATTTATAATAGCTAGGACATGGAAGAAACCTAAGTGTCCATTGACAGATGAATGGATAAAGAAGATGTGGCACATATATACAATGGAATATTACTCAGCCATAAAAAGAAATGAAATTGAGTTATTTGTAATGAGTTGGATGGGCCTAGAGTCTGTCATACAGAGTGAAGTAAGTCAGAAAGAGAAAAACAAATACCGTATACTAATACATATATATGGCATCTAAAAAAAAAAAAAGGGTTCTGATGAACCTAGGGGTAGGACAGGAATAAAGACACAGACGTAGAGAATGGACATGAGGACACGGGGAGGGAGAAGGGGAAGCTGGGACAAAGTGAGAGAGTAGCATTGACATATATACACTACCAAATATAAAATAGATAGCTAGTGGGAAGCAGCTGAATCGCACGGGGAGATCAGCTTGGTGTTTTGTGACCACCTAGAGGGGTGGGATAGGGAGGGTGGGAGGGAGACGCAAGAGGGAGGAGATATGTGGATATATGTATATGTATAGCTGGCTCACTTTGTTATACAGCAGAAAGTAACACAACATTGTAAAGCAATTATACTCCAATAAAGATGTTAAAAAAAATAAAGTGATTAATTAAAATCAGAGAAGTTAGAAAGATAGTAGATTAAAAAGAGAGAAACAAAGAGCAAGGCAATGAACAGAAAACAGTTACAACATGGTCAATATTAATCCAACTACATCAATCGCTTTAAATGTGAATGGTCTAAATACACCAGTTTAAAAACAGAAACTGCCATAGTGGATAAAAAAAAAAAAAAAACACCTACAGGTTGTCTGTGAGAAATTCACTTTAAATATAAAAACAAAATAGATTGAAAATAAAGGAATGGAGAAAGATATGCCATGTTAACACTAATTAAAAGAAAGCCAGAATGGCTCCATTAATTTCAGACAAGGCAGAATTCAGAATGAGGACAATTATCAGGGATAAATAGGGGCATTACATAATGGTAAAGGGGTCAACTCTCCAAGAAGGCATAATGATTTTTAATATGTATGTGCCTAACAACAGAACATCAAAATAAGTGTAGCAAAAACAAACTGCAGACAGAAAGGCAAATCACTCACAGTTGGACACCTGAATACCTATTTATCAATAATTAGTTGATTCATAGGCAGAAAATCAGTAAGAATATAGTTGAACTGAACAGCATCATTAATCAACTAGATATAATTGACATTTATTAAAAAAATACATCCAACCACAACAAAATGTAAGTTCATCTCAAAATCAAAGGAAAGATTCACTATGATATGACCACATACTGGGCCACAAAACACACCTTAACAAATTTAAAAGAGCAGAAAACATACAGAATGTGCTGTCAGACCACAATGGGTAGAAATCAGTAATGGAGGGCTTCCCTGGTGGCGCAGCTGTTAAGAGTCCGCCTGCCGATGCAGGGCACACGGGTTCATGCCCCCGTCCGGGAAGATCCCACATGCCACGGAGCGGCTGGGCCTGTGAGCCATGGCCGCTGAGCCTGTGCATCTGGAGCCTGTGCTCCACAACGGGAGAGGCCACAACAGTGAGAGGCCCACGTACACCCCCACCAAAAAAAAAATCAATAGATTCAGCAAAAGCATTTGACAAAATCCAATAACCATTCATGATAAAAACCCTCAGTGAATTAGGAATGGAAAGAAATTTCTTCAGCTTGATAAAAAAAAAAGGTCAAAAGCCTGCAGCTATATCATACTTAGTGATGAGAAAATAGATCCTTTCTCTCTATGATTAAGAACAAGGCAAGGATATCCCCCTTTCACCACTTTATTCAACACTGAACTGGAAGTTCTAGTAAATTCAGTAAGACAAGAAAATAAAGTAAAAAGTATATATATTGGGAAAGAGGAAATAAAACTGTCTTTGTTTGCAGATGACATGATTGTAGAAAATAACAAAGAATTAGCCACAACAAAAGACCCCCTGCTACTAATAAGTGATTACACCAACCTTGCAGGATACAAGATTAAAATACAAAAGTCTGTTACTTTCCTTTACACCTGCAATGAACAACTGGGAAATTAAGAACACTATACCATTTAAATTAGCACCAAAAAAAAAAGAAACAAATACCTAGGTTACAAACCTAACAAAACATGTACAGAATCTATAACGAGGAAAATTCCAAACTAATGAAAGCAATCAAAGAGGATTTAAATAATTGGAGAGATATTCCATGTTCATGGACTAAATATGAATTCTCCATATGGACACATTGGAGATGTACATACTGATATCAATTCTTCTCAGTCTACAGATTCAATGCAAACTCAATCAAAATTCCAGCAAGTTATTTTGTGGATATGGAAAGTCATATGTGGAAAAACCAAAAACCCAGAATACGCTGCATAATACTGAAGAAGAATAGTGTGGGAAGACTAACACTACCTGACTGCAAGACTTACTGCCATGCTATAGTAATCAAGACAGCATGATATTGGGGAAAGAATGGTCAAATAGGTCAATGGAACAGAATTGTGAGCTCAGAAATAGACCCACACAAATACAATCAAGTGATCTTTGACAAAGAAGCAAAGGCAATTCAGTGTAAAAGGATGAACTTTTCAAAAAATGGTGCTGGAACAATTTGGACATCAATACAAAAAATAAACTCAATAAAGAACCTACAGTTTTCACAAAAATTAACTATAAATGGATTACAGACCTATATGTAAATTTAAAAACTATAAAACTTCTAGAAGATAATATAAGAGGAGTGATAGAGACAGCAGGTTTGGTGATGAGTTTTTAGATATAATACCAAAAGCATAATCCATGAAAGAAAATAATGATAATTTGGACTTTATTAAAATTAAAAACATTTTCTCTGTAAAGGACACTGTTATAAGAATAAAAAGAGAAACCACAGATTTGGAGAAAATATTTGTAGAACACATATCTGATAAAGGACTCTTATCTAAAATATCAGAAGAACAGTTAAAACTCAACAATAGGAAAATGAACACCTGATTTAAAAAATTACAAAAGACCTGAACAAACATCTTGCTAAGGAAGATATATGGAGAGCAAATAAGTATATGAAAAGATGCTGTACATTATACATCCTTAAGGAACTACAAAATAAAACAGCAAACAGACACCACTACACAACTATTAGAATAGCCAAAACCCAAAACATTGAAAACACCAATGAAGATGTGGAGCTACAGGATTTCTATTTATTGCTGGTGGGAATGCAAAAGGGTACAGCCATGTTGGAAGATAGTTTGGCAGTTTATCACAACACTAAATATAGGTTTATCACATGATCCAGCAATCGTTCTACTTGGTATCTACCCAAATGAGTTAAAAACTTATGTTCACACAAAAACCTGCACACAAAATTTTACAGTAACTTTATTCATAATTGTCAAAACTTGGAAGCAACTAAGATGTCCTTCAACAGGTAAAGAAACTATGGTATATCATACAATGGATATTATTCAGAGATAAAAAGGTATGAGCTATGAAGCAACAAAAAGACATGAATCTTAAATACTTTTTGCTAAGTGAAAGAAGACAGTGTGGAAAGGATACATACTGTAGGACTCCAACTATACAACATTCTGGAAAAGGAAAAACTGTAGAGATAATAAGATCAGTAGTTTCCCAGAATCCAGGGAGGAGGTAAAATGGGGAGGAAATGGAGAGATGAAGTACAGGGGATTTTTAGGGCAGTAAAACTATTCTCTATAATCATTGTAATGGTGGATAAAGTACATTATGCATGAGTCAAAACTCATAGAACTATACAACAAAAAGAGTGCAAAAAGTACAACAATGCAAAATATGAACTTTAATTCATAAATAAGTATCAATATTGATTCATTAATTGTAATGTGTTGCCATACTAATGCTAGAAGTTAACAATAGGGGAAACTGTGTGTGTGTGTGTGTGTGTGTGTGTGTGTGTGTGTGTGTTCTGGGGGAAGTATACAGGAATACTCTGTACTATCTGCTTAATTTTTATGTAAATCGGCAACTCTTCAATAAAATGTACTAAAAAATTGGTAGGGAAATATCATTCTATAAATGGAGAGAATTATACCTGAATTAACATAAACATTAAGATTTTGATTTGGCACATAACATGAAAGGTGAAATTTATTCCTAGAAAAATACTCTATATATTTCAATGTGGAGAGAATAACAGTCACCATAAAATTTACATAAATAGAATTTAAAGTAAACATGCTACATACTTACTTTACAGAATGGTTTATTTTCAGACGCTATTTAACACAGAGAAATAATAGTTGCTACGTTACCATGCACTGTTTAATTTTACTACTAAGCTAAAATATAAATGCAGTGAGAATGAACATCAATCCATATAAAACACGGTACTCTTTCAAAGTAAACAGTATTTGCTTTTACTCAGTATTAGCTAATAGTCCAATTCAATCTGGTTATGAAAGAGCATAATGTGGTTAGCAGATTTTCCTACCTACTCCAAGAGCCAGACTAAAGTTCCTCATAGAATTGAATTTGGGTATTAGGTAACAGGAAATGTGGCTGCTGATAACTGAGTTACTTTAAACCCTGAAGCAGTCACTGGGACATTTTGTCCATTAAGTTTACAGATGGCAAAGTAGATATGTTATTCACAGCTGCATTCATGAGGACATGATATTTTTGTCTATATTAATCTCATGGATCGCTTGGCATGACTCATTTAACTTCTCTTTCCATTAATGAAAAGGAAGCTAACTAGCAAAACTTATGATGCCTTTTAAATAGATCCACACACTGTCCCTGTCAACTCTTAAAAGTTTTAGAGAAATAAAAAAACTCATTTCATTTTACCAAACAATTGGGCCAAACAGAAGTTACATTTTGTGATTTAATTACCCTTCATAATCATAGTAAGGCAGTCAAAGATTAAAATAGTGCAAATATGCCAAAAAAGAGTGTACTTGATGCATGTGTTCCTGACAAGAGTTGTTATCTTCAGTGGCAATAGACAAGATACTAAAAGTTATCATGGAAATTGAATTTCAGGAAAATGCATTGGCTGGAATTATTCAGAATCCCGGGGGAAAAAAAAAAACTTCAGAAGAGCTTAATCATTTGTTTTGTTTGAACCCTATAATCATGAGCCAACAGTAAATCAGGAAATCTTCTCAACCATCTGTGTCTGACCTATAAGTTTCAATTGTCACAAATCTGTGTGCTGTGATGAACATCCAAGGTTATAGAACAAAGTCATGATGGGCGTATTCAGTGAGGCAATGTGAGCTGAATTCCACAAAGACATCTAACCAGAATTGATAGGACGGTTATCAATAGATCAGATAAAGCACAAATAGGGATGCCTGGTATATATGAAACAGCACAAGCATGCAACGCGAGCCTTAAACAAAAGGAGAGGCATTTTATGACCAAGAACTTTGAACAACCCACTGAGAGCTTGGAGGATCCTAGAGACTTCAAGGAACCCTGAAGCAAAACTTGAAAACTCTATTCTGAAAACTGGGAGCTGAGTTCTCACATTTGAGAGCCATGCATGAAAAAAAAATGAATCTTAAACTGTGCATAGACTCGAGCTGAGAGATAAGGTCTGAAGGTCTGTGTCATGCTCAAAGGCATCTTCTCTTTCTATGCAGATTAGGTTGCACTTTAAAGATGTTTAAGCCTCTTAAACAAAAATCACTTGCTCTCTAAAAATACTTTTAGATGATGAGCAACTCAGCATAGCCCTACAAGCTCGTTTTTAAAAAATTACATTCATCTATTTACACAGTCTATTTCTGATGTCTGTTGCCACAAACCCAAAAAGTAAAAATCTTCATTGACTTTTATCTTCAAAATTTGACATATTGGAGGGCAATCCAGGGCAATATTTAAATTTTAAATAGGAGGAGAGTTCACACTCTAATACACAGAGGGAAATAAGTGGTGAAATAACACTTATAGGCTTATAAATGGCAAATGTGTCTGAAGTGGGCAGAGCATGCTGCTTTCATATCCTGGGAAAGAAATAAAAATGTGACAACAAAAATAGCACGGAGAATGCCTGAAGGGTGGAAGCATTTTGCTGCCCATTAAGCAAGTACCAATTAGGTTCATGGAATCTAAGAGATGAAAGAAGGTATAAAGATGATCTCAGCAGTCATTCTCAACCATCGTGAGAATAATGACTGTGAGAGATAGTTTCCAAAGATGTCTCCTTCTCAAAAAACATGCCTCCTGGAATTTACAACCTTATGTGGTCCTCTCCCACAAATGGGATGTGGACTATCTAGCCCAGCTGGTGCCACTTTGAGCCCTTCTTGAATACCTGATCCACAAAATCATGAGCAATATACGATGGTTGCTTTAAGCTAGTAGATTTTGGAAAGGTTTTGTTTTCAGGAAAAAAACAAAAACAAAAACACATCAATGACTTTTCTCAGTTCAAAATATACCTTGCAGACCTACGTGATCCTTGTATTTTTAGCACTCATTCACTGAAAATATGCATAATAAAAAGAAGAAATACTTTTTAAAAAATTCTAGTAATAATAATTGTGACAATTGTAATGGCTAACCTTTGTTTAATATTGTTTATTTGCAAAGTGCTCTTCCAAGAGCTTTCCTTATTTATGCTATTTAATAGTCATAACATACCTATGAAAATGGTATTGCTATTATCATCCCCATTTTATAGATGAGGAAAGTGAGTCACAGAAAGATTAAATAACTTTTCCCAACCGTTACCTAGTAGTGAGAAATTATTATGTATTTAATTTATTACAATAGTAAATATGTATCTTGACATATTGTAGTTCACAGGTGTACAAACATGGTATTTATATACAATGCTCAGTTTGCTGATAAATTCACAGTCACTATATCATAGCTCCAAGGTCTCCAGGGAATTTATGGGCCACAGTTTGAGATCCATTGTTCTACACCAATTCTTTTGACATTTCTTAGATGAGGAAACTGAGAGCCACAGATGTTATATGAAATCATAGGTTTATACAATTAGTGACCTAGTCAGAGTTACAACTCCTTCCTAGTCATTTCCACATTTCCACATTTATATTAATCCTAAGTGGCCTTTAACTACCTTTTGGGTCTTCAATTCTTTGTGTCTTTCTGTCAGAAATATATTGACTTTAGATCCTATTTGTTAAAAATCCTCAAAATCCTCTCTTGTGACGTTTTAGTTTTTAAAATTTCACATTTTCACATTTGTATGATTATGAATTATTATGTTTTCTTTTTATTCTAGGTAGTGTAAAAGCCTGAATAAATAACATTACACCTTTAAAAAACACCAAGGGGGGAAAGCGGCGGTGGGGTTGGGGTGGTGGTGTGATGAATTGGGCGATTGGGATTGACATGTATACACTGATGTGTATAAAATGGATAGCTAATAAGAACCTGCTGTATAAAAAATAAATAAAATTAAATTAAAAAATTTTAAAAATTAAAAAAATATTTCCTGATATGCTCCTTTATTCAGATTGACTTTATCACAAATCAGTGCTTTACTGTTCTATGCGAAACTGACTTAAAAATAAAGCTAAATAGGAAACTGTTCCTATCTAGGTTTCACATCTACTTAATACTGTCTACTGTATTTTTCTGCATCAGCCTTGCTCTGTACGCGGTGGGAATTATCAGTAGCCAAGTAACCCAACTCTTTTTCTATTCGCTCATTGCCTTAACCTTTTTTACATTCCAAGGGTGATCAATGCAAATACCTTGCCAAAGTACATTTCTTGTGCATGCTACTGCTAAACATCATTCAATCATTTGAGTGGAAAGCTTTACAGGAGTTCATCTTAGGTGAACCTGAATACTCCCGTTTTTCTTTTAGAGCGGAATGAAGAGTTCCAAACAAGTCATAAAACTGTGAAAGCAATTTCAAGCGTCGATCCTAATTGTTCCCACTGTGAAATAGAAAGAAGCACCGGGGTTTCAAAAACATTCCTGTACTCAAGGATATATCAGTAAATATTTATTGAACATTCCTGCAGAAAATATTCCGCAGACTGGGGAGAACTCTGCAGTGGTCTGATGCGTTATTTACATAGGTCTCAAGGCAGGCTGTTGTTATTCATTCTGAATATAAGTTACCTAACAGTAAATCCAATAGTATCAAAAAGTAATTTATGGCAGAACTCTCCTATTAATTTATTGTTAGTATTACAACGATTGGGTCCATATAATCATGCAACTGTAGTTCTGAAAAAGACTTTACTTCCCTCATTTTATCTACAAGAGGATATAAACCCAGACACAAAGAAAGTCAGTTTCTGTGACTTTTAATGATTGGCAGGGTGAAGTTTAGACACCAGACCTCTTAATCCCAACTGTGGGTTTATGCTCTTATGTCTAGTACACTGTTGCAAAGAGCAATCGTAATTAGTTAGTGACAGGAAATAATAAACACAAACAAAACCAATTCTTGGATATTTGGGGTTATGCAAAGGACTTAAAAGTAAAAATAAAGTTTGAATAATAGGTAGTTTCCTAAACCATATTTTATAACATCACAGATTGTGTATTCTGATTAACCACACTGTCCTTTGGTAAAGGACAGTGCTTTCAAGGAATTCCAGCAACACTAATCACAATAATTGCAATGCCTAACCTTTACTCAATGTTGCCTCTGGATCGAAGTCTCTTGTGTAAGGTAATAAAAACACTCTACTTTGTCTATGCATCAGACTTCTATGGGGATGACATAAAACAACTCTCTTGAAATACAAAGAAAATTATTTATTCATATAAATGAATAACATATAAATGGTGTTAATTGGCAGCCAGAGGGATAAGTCCAAGAGGAGTGTACTTATAATTCTAAAGACAGCGACTGTTCTTCAGCCTCTACTCTGGCAGGGCCCATTTGTTGTTTTCTTTTCTTTTCTTTTCTTTTTTTGAATTTTATTTTATTTATTTTTTTATTCAGCAGGTTCTTATTAGTTATCTATTTTATACAAATTAGTGAATATATGTCAATCCCAATCTCCCAATTCATCCCACCATCACCCCCTCTCACTTTTCCCCTTTGGTGTCTGTTAGTTGTTTTCTGTAAACTGTATCTAATTCTCACATCATTCTTGTGGTTTAGCTATTATTTATTTTCCTTGTTGATGTACGAGGAAACTGCATACAAGAGAGATTAGAAACTTGCCTAGTGTCAAATGTTCAGAAAGTGTTGGAGACAAGGAGTGAACTCAAGTCTGAATTTAAAGTCCAAGCTGTTTTCCCATGATGCCAAGCAGCCTCAACCAATCTCAAGCTAAATAGTTAACCTTACTGACTACTTAGCAGGCAGTTTGTCTTTATATTTCTCTACCTTTGAAAAGAAGTCTCCAGATTCAGCTGAAATTAATTGTCCTCCTGTTAATTCCTAGCCTTTATAATGAGAAGAGTAAAAATGCCCAGAAACTATGTCCACGCATACATGAAAACTTGATTTATGACAAAGCCGACTCAAACAGTGGAGGTTACAATTAGTGTGTTTTTTTAATCAATAAATAAAATTGAGTCAGTTGAATATCTATATAAAAATTATCTGTATCTCACACTGAATCCAAAAATAAACATTAAAAATGATAGCTATCATAGAAGAACATGGATATCATAGAAGAACAACATTGGAGTAAGTAGAGATTTATTGTATAGGACATATAAGTAGTAATCATAATATAAAATTTTAATAAACTGGAATACATTAAAATTTAAATCTTTTTATTAAAAGACAAAATTATGAAATAAATAGGCAAGGCACAGATTTGGAGAAGACATATGCAATGTGTTTAAATAACAAAGCCCTTCTACTCAGAATATATATGATCTATAAAAATTCATAAGTAAAAGACAGCCAAATATAATTCTGGATAGTAGTCTTGGACATCTACTTTATGAATGAGGATATTCAAATGGTCAGTAAGCCTATGAAAAATGCCCAATATAGTAATCAGGGAAATGGAAATTAAAGCTAAAGAAGATACCAATACACACCCTAGCCAAAATATTTTTTTATTTTAAAGTAAAAAAAGAAAGTGTTAGTGAGAATGGATGTGGCAGAACTGGAATTCTCATCCAATGCTGTGGAGATCATAAATTGGAAACCATTTGGCTATATCTACCAAAGCTAAATATATACATACTTTATCACCCTTTAATTCCATTTAAAATATATACCCACAAGAAATGTGTACATTTCTATACAAAATACATGAATGAAAATGTTCATAGCAGCACTAATCATAACTGTCCCAAATAGGAAACAATCCAAATGTAAATCAGCAGTAGAATGGAAAAACAAGTTATGGTCTACTCAAACAACAGAACACTGTACAGAAGTGAAAATAGATAAAATTTCCTATGTGCAACTATGTGGATAAATTTCACAAAAATAATGTTGAACAGAAGAAGCCAGACTCAAAGAGTATATACTGTCATGACTATATTTATAAAAGTTTCACAAACAGGTGCACATAACTGATGGAGTTAGAAGTCAGGATAATGGTTTATCTTGGGGGAAGAAGGGAGGGTGAACCCCTCACAGTAGGAAGGACAGAAGCAGATTCCGTGGTGCTGCCAGTATTGTATTTTTTTTTAATTGAAGTATAGGTGATTTACAATGTTGTGTTGGTTTCTGGAGTACAGCAAAGTGAATCAGTTATATATATATATATATATATATATATATATATATATATATATATACACACACACACATATTCTTTCTCATATTATTTTCCATTATGGTTTCTTACAGGTTATTGAATATAGTTCCCTGTGCTGTAGGATCTTATTGTTTATGTATTTTATATACAGTAGTTTGTATCTGGTAATCCCAAACTCCTAGTTTATCCCTCCCCCACCCCTTTTCCCCTTTGGGAACCATAAATTTGTTTTCTATATCTGTGAATCTGTTTCTGTTTTGTAAATAAGTTCACTTGTATCATACTTTAGATTCCACATAAGTGATATCATATATTTGTCTTTCTCTTTCTAATTTACTTCACTTAGTGTGATAATCTCTAGGTCCATCCATGTTGCTGCAAATGGCATTATTTTATTCTTTTTTATGGCTGAGTAGTATTATACTTCTTGATAAGGGTGGTCATAATACAGCCATGTTTGCTTTGAAAAATTCATCAAGCTATATACTTGTGGCATGTACACACACACATGCACGTGTCATATGTTAATAAAAATGTTTATTAAAAATAGAAGAATCAGACTCCGTGTGACCCTAGTGGTAAAAAAAAAAAAAAACTACCCAATTTGTTTTGCCTACTTATGTATGGAACTAGTCCATTATGAATTGGATGTCTCACAACACACGTGTTGAAAGTCCTGGTCTATTTTAAGAATTGGAAATTTAAGTTCATACTCTTCTTGGTAAATGTTTCCATTTGTTTCCAAGTAGGGCAGACTAGTCAGACTCACTTAGAATTTTAGGCTTTAAATTATGCTAATAAATGTTGAAATATGTAGTCTGAAGTCTTAAATTTATTGGTAAATAAATTTACCAGACATTAGGTGTTCACAGAGTTTGTTTTCCCACTGTGAATGTTAGGAATAAGTTGATCTGCATATAAATTCTGAATCAGTTAGGATTATTTTTTTAACATCCTGTCAAAGAAACCCACCCACAGTGGCTAAAATAAATAGGCATTATTTTTCTCACATAACAGGAAGTCCAGATAAAGCAAGACTGTCCAGGGCTGCTGCAGAAGCTTCATCTGAAGTTATCAAAGTCCTGTTTTCCTTCTAGCTTTTTACATTACGACTCTTTACATGCTTTCATTCTTATGCTTGAATCCTTAGTATCCAGTCTTCTATCCATGTTCTAGGCAGGAAAAAGAATATAGAATGAAGGAGGACGGAGGGAACTCCTGAATTAGGAAAGTAAAAAATTTCTCAGAAATTCATCATCTCTTGCCCCAGCCCCAAATGTAAGGCAGTGAAGAAAGGTGTTATTTTTGGGGGCTCAGTGCTGTTCCAAACAAAACTAGGTTCTTTTGGTGATGATGAAGGAGTGAGCAGATATTGGGTAGGCAACGAGCAGCATGTATCATAGCCATGTTTTCTTACTCCCCCAAACCAATAGGAATTGCTGACAGTGTCTCTCACGATCTGACATTAGGGTGAATATCTATTTTTTATTAGTTTCAAAGAGCAATTTGAATATGGAATAATTTGGTTTTACTTTCTACAGAAAACCTGACTCAGACCCTTTTTCAGATGTAATTTTTTGGAGAGTGGTATATTTTAAATGCTAATGATAGCATTATAGCAATTCTGTTTGCCTGTGACATTTCAAAGGGAACATTTTTTCCAAGTAAACATTAATGGATCATTTACATACACAGCAACCAAATAACTACACTGTTCCATTTAAAGCAGTTTTTCCCAACCTATAATAAATTGCTATTTTAAATTAAAGTTTAAGTTTAATAAAATCTAAGGGCATTTTTGTAAAATGTGCTGAGTTGGTAAAAGATAAGTTAATAATTCAAGAGTATATTAAGATTTTTTCTACCTCTGCTAAAATAGTTTTAGTTAGTAATCTAAAAAGAAAAAAAGTATTTGTGTTTTCATACGTTTTCAGGGAATAAGCTAGCATCACCATTTATATGTAACTTGCATACCCATATCATACCCTAGGGAACCTATTTAAAAGTTTTGATGATTTACAAAGATGATTAATGAAATGATTAATAAAGCTTGGGTTGTGTATGGGGAAGAGAAAGAGTTTTGTGAGACCAAACTGTCCTCTCAGAACTAAAACAAAGAAATATCTATGTTTTGGAAAAGGTATAATTTCATGCTTCACAAATGCATTTTCAAAGAAAATAGTTCTCCTTAGTTTAGGAAGAATTTCTTTTAGAATAATTGCTTATACAACAATTAAAAACTGGATGTGTGAGGTACTGGGTCAAAGACCTCGATCCACTTGAATTAGGAAATTTTCCAAGAGAGTTAAAGATCCACACAGTATGTCCACATCCCTCATGGCTGTGCTCTGGTCCAGACTCCTGATTTGTATCCCTATTTCCCTAAGGCTGAAGCTCACCTAATTATCTAGGCTTTCCCTCCTGCCTCCTCTCCAGACCTTGGATCCACTTGCTAAGTTCCTGAGTAAATCTGGCAAATATCTTAACAACCCTCATGCCACCAACCAACCACCTAAGTCAAAGAAGTTGGAGTACTTTTCCTAAATGAACATTAGTGTCACATGGCAACAGGACTACAACTCAGTGAGCTTGCAGGAGACTCGCCCACTATATACCTGCTTCAGAACAACGAGACTTTTGCCAAACCTAACTGACAGGATCTTCTTATCTTCTCTCATAGCATCCTCTTTTTTCCTTCACACAATTACCAAAATTTGGATTCTGTATTTAGTGCGTGTCTCTCTCGTAGACTTAGGTCCCTTTGTCATGCATGGAGCATTCTCCCTTTGGACCAGTCCAGCCTCATGGGCTGTGACAAGTGCAGTTACACAGGGCCCTGTTCTCCGGAGTGCCCCACACTGGCTTTAAAGCTGTGTGGCAAGCCTATTGAAATTTTGAATAATTCTATCTTTGAACCTGGGTTTTGTAAATGAGGTCTGATAGGGCAATGAGGCATGAACGTGAGCAGGGACATACCCCAGGTAGCAGACATGCAGGCTCGGGCCCAGGGCATCGCAGGCAGCGCCAAGCGCTGAGCAGTGGCATGGCTGCCCAGCACATATGCACTTGTCTAGGGGCAGTGCATATGCGCTGGGAACAGAGGGGTCAAGAGTGACGATAGTGGCAGTGGCCACAGAAGCAGAGGCAGCGCAGCAGTAACAGCCATAGGCCAGAGGAAGGGCTCTGCATGGGAGCAGCCCTGGGACTCACGGTGGGAGGCTGGCCCCAAAGCCCGTCTCTGCAGCACCTGTACCAATATTAACTCTGCAGACTGCGCAGCGCCAGGAACAGCAGATGCCTGGGCAGTAAACTTTGTCAGTAAATTATTACAGAATAACAACAGGTACATGGACACGTGTGTGTCAATTACTCAGGAAGTAAATAACTCAGGGAATTATTAGAACTCTTCAAAGAGTTTAGAATCTCTGGCTTTGAAAACAGCCACAACATTGCAAAGCAAATTTCCACAAGCTTAGAAATATAAATTCAGTGTGATTGTTGCATTTGAAAGAAAAGAACTCTATTGTTATACAAGGCTTTGAATGAACTAATTTTAACATGGAAGATAATTTTATAATTAAGTGTTCCTTATAACTGAAGATACAATAGAATATGGAAACAGGTGTTTTGAATTCTATACAAATCATGAAGCCACTTTTGATTTCTTGCATAGACAGTTATAAGAAATGTCAGAGGAAACTTTAAAGTGCCATTGTATAAATTTATATTTAAAATTGTTAGGATTATATATAAAAGTGATTTTTATGAAGAATTAAATCTCTTTAGAAAAATTGCTCCAAAAGAATTATTAGTTCTATATGTAGTAAAATTTACATTTCAAAATAACTTACAAATTTATCCCAAAGTTGTCACAATCTATAAAATATGTTGCATCAGAAGAATCTTTGCAAAATTAAAAAATTACTAAAAATTATTTATAATCTTGCATTTGACAAGAGCACTGACACAGTTTTCAATTATGTCATTTGAAAACAAAATTATTAAAAAAAATAAAGTTTTAAGACAGCAAAAAAAAAAAAAATTTACAGGAATCTTTAAAAGGAAATGTGTACCTACTTAAGAAAGTTGTTTTTACACCATTTTAGGAAGTCTCTTTCACCATTTAGGAAGTTTCACCATTTTAGGAAGTCTACATACACATGATTGAATTCCATGTAAACTAAAGCTAACAGGCAGATAATTTGGGCACATTTAAATCTGTTGTTGAGTGCAGAATGTCTACTGAACAACATTTAACCAAATGCAGCCACAAGGCACTTAGCCTTAAAATTGTATTTGTTTATGTGTATAATCTATAGCAGAAAAAATTTTCTGAATTCAGAAAATACTTCTCTCCAATAAGTCAGAATTACTGAGGGGTTTTGATAATTTTAAATTTATTTTTGTATTTATGTGGTTATATTGTCAAGACTAGCAGTGGCTTTATCTTATGTTCCTTCCAAGATGTGGCATTCTCTGGGACCACATTCTGCATGTGGTAGGTATCCAATAAATATTACTAGTATGCATGCAGGAATAATATAAAATTTTCATAATTACTTTTGAAAAAAAAAGTATATATTTTGATGGCTTTACAAAAGAATTCGCAGAAAAGTAAGACAGAAAAATCTTATGATAAGTTAAGATAACACATTTTAAAAGTCTTATTTCTTTATTAATTTTTATTGGAGTATAATTGCTTTATAATGTTGTGTTCGCTTCTACTGCACAGCAAAATGAATCAGCCGTACATACACATATATCCCCTCCATTTAGGACACTACAGTGCATTAAGTAGATTCCCTGTGCTATACAGTACAATTCCCATCAGTTGTCTATTTTATGCATAGTATCAACAGTATATTATATATGTGTCAGTCCCAATCTCCCAGTTCCTCCCACCCCACCTCTTTCCCCCTTGGTTTCCACACATTTGCTCTCTACATCTGTGTCTCTATTTCTTCTTGGCAGTTAAGGTCATCTGTACCATACTTTTAGGTTCCACATATATGCAATAATATACGATATTTGTTTTTCTCCTTCTGACTTACTTCACTCTGTATGACACATGTATGACACGTCCATGCACGTCTCTAGAAATGACCCAATTTCATTCCTTTTTATGGCTGAGTAATATTCCATCGTATATGTGTACCACCACTTCTTTATCCATTCCTCTGTTGATGGACATTTAGGTTGCTTCTGTATTTATAGTATTATATAAAATTATAAAATAAAATATATTTTGCTATTTATATGCTAATGCTGTTATTCATGCATCACTATTACCCCCTTATGTTACATAAGTAAAAACATATTTTAAAGGTAAAAGCTTTGTATTCTAGTATCTCTAATGGCACTGTTTTCCTGCTTTTAGAACAAGGGGTCCACATTTTCATTTTTCTCTGAGTCCTGCAATTCCTGTAGCCAAGGCTGCTTTGAACACTATGATTTCAGATCTGTACGCTTTCTCCTCTTCCACACCTCCACTCTCACAGCCCTGGGAGCTGCCTATCTCTCTTCCCTCCTAACCTTGCACCTTCATGATTCACTCCTGCCTTCTTGCCTGCCAGCCATTTGAGTCACAGCATGTTATTCTGGCTATAATGGCATATTTGCAATCAGTTTGAACACTTACCCTTTGCTAAATCCTTTACATATCATACCTAACTAGTCGCCGCAATCACTCTGCAGGGTAGGTATCTTAGCTTAATTTTATATTCAGGGAAGTAAAGGCTTAAAGTGATTAAATATTTTCTAATGTCACACATCTCATTAGAGTTTGAAACCTACCAGTAACATGACAGAAACATTAGATTCCAATTTCTTTGTTTTTTGTATACGGCATGACTGTAGTGGCTCATAAATAGTGATCTGTTCCTTCCAGGGTCCTCCTTCTCTGCTTTACTGAGTTCCTTTTCTAAGGCTTTCCTTGTCCTTTTAATGTCTTCCATACCTCCAGATGCTCTTGTCCTAATCACTGAGATCCTACCAGGTCCATCTGAAATATCTTTCCCACACTTTCCATTGAGTAAATACCCTGTTATTTTCCAAGATGTGCTCAAATATGCACCTACTTGAAATGGAAACCCTCCTACACTGTTGGTGGGAGTGTAAATTGGTACAGCCACTATGGAGAACAGTATGGAGGTTCTTTAAAAACTAAAAATAGAATTACCAATGATACAGCAATCCCTGGGCATATATCCAGAAAACATAAAAACTCTAATTCAAAAAGATACATGCACCCCAATGCTCACAGCAGCACTATTTACAATAGCCAAGACATGGAAGCAACTTAAATATCCATTGACAGATGAATGGATAAAGAAGATGTGGTATATATATACAATGGAATACTACTCATCCATAAAAAAGAATGAAATAATGCCATTTGCAGCAACATGGATGGACCTAGAAATTATCATACTAAGTAAAGTTAGTCATACAGAGAAAGACAAATATAAGATATTTATATGTGGAATCTAAAAAAGTGATACAAATGAATTTATTTACAAACAGAAATAGACTCACAGACAGAGAAAACAAACTAATGGTTACCAAATGGGAAGGGGGGGCAGATAAATTAGGAATTTGGGATTAACAGATACACACTACTATATATAAAATAAATACATAACAAAGACCTACTGTATAGCACAGGGAACTATACTCAATGTCTTGTAATAACCTATAATGGAAAAGAATCTAAAAAAGAATATTTATATAGATATATATGTGTGTGTGTATGTACATATATATATATATATAAAACAGATCAGTTTTCTGTACAACCAAAACATTGTAAATCAACTATACCTCAATTAAAAAACATGCACCTCCTTTATGAAGTCTTGCCTGACCTCTCTCTCACATCATAAAATTGACCACAGGGCTTCCCTGGTGGTGCAGTGGTTGAGAGTCCGCCTGCTGATGCAGGGGACGCGGGTTCGGGCCCCGGTCTGGGAGGATCCCACGTGGCGTGGAGCGGCTGGGCCTGTGAGCCATGGCCGCTGGGCCTGCGCGACCGGAGCCTGTGCTCCACAGCGGGAGAGGCCACAACAGTGAGAGGCCCGCGTACCGCAAAAAAAAAAAAAATAAATAAAATAAAATAAAATAAAATTGACCACACCCTTCCTAGCTCCAGTGTTCACCATGCATTGTTCTTTCACAGATTGTATAACACCAGTCGGTTTAAACAGAGACACAGTAATCTCTAGCATAGGATGATGAGTCTCTCACAGATAACAACTATCTTAGTTGGCCTTCATATTCCCAGCACTTAGCCCAGTTCAATCAATGAATAAATGATGAACAAATGAACCAGTAATAAAAGGGAGAACTATCCCCCCCTTATACTGGTGAATTATTGCTACTCTTACTGCATTAATTTAGTAGATACCATTTTTTAGTCCAATTCTGAGTGCTCTTTATATAACAGTCCATTTATACCTGAAAACAATGCCATGTTCATGATGTTGTTATTTCCTTCAGCACCAGGGAAAACTGAGAGTGGGAGAGATGAAGTAAATTGTCTGCTTTTATGCAGCTACTTTAAGAGAGAGCTGTAATTTGAACTCAGATACTTCTAACTCCAAAGTCTGTGCTCTTCAAAAATATGTTTATTTCCTGTACTCTTCATTTATTAAACCACTTGTCCCATGTAATATAGCCCTCATATTTAAGTCACTACATAATTCAGCTTTTCTGTCTTAGAAAATCAGCTGAGGTTCAATGGGGCTAAAATACAGAACATATGTCTCCTTCCTGTGTCAAATTAGAAACCACCTCTCCCATCTAATTACTAAGTACTTGCCCTGGATCCAAGTTCGCACGTTTTTTTCTTTGGCTCTCTGTACATAGTCATGGAATCTTAGCACATAAGGAAAGGGGAGGAAAGCCAGCATCCTCCTTAACAGGCCCATTCAGATTCTCCCCAGCAGACAGCATCCGGGCATACTCAGAGACCTCAGAATCCTCAGTAGTTTCACAGATTCCCTGCTCCCCCTGCTTCCTTCCCTACATTCTGTATTCTCTCTGGAGCAGGTACAGCAGACAGAAAATAGCTGAAAAGCCCTGTTTAATTTTAATTTTGGATACATAATAGCTGACTTTCAGAAAATCTACAATTTATTTGTGGTTGAATAAGAGATACAGAAAGAAGAGAGAAGGAGAGATACAGAGAGAGTCCAGGCTCTCTCTACCATGAGAATTCAAATTTGTAATTGACATGACCTCTTTAGCTAGTTTCTCATGAAATCTTTCACTATGACATTTGATTTGAATTTGATATTTGGTAATAAATCTCTTTTTTAATACTGAATTGGTTAAGTAGTGTATTTAAGGAAGCTTCTCAAAGGACAAATCATCTACAATTCTCTTAATGTTTATGAGATACTAATAAGGGGTAAATTTGCAATTAAGGCTGTATTTTATATGAATTTAAATACAAGACTAATATTTATACGCAGTGAGAGCAATTCCTCCTTTCGAATGATAATTCATTTTTCACTGAACAGCTGAACCTCTGTAGCACCCTACATCATTTGTCAGATTTAACAACCCAGAGTAAATAGCTCTCTGAAAAGTAACTACAGGTCCATCTTGTTGATCCCAATTTGTCAAACGTTGCAATGAAGAAAGTGCTAACCCTTCAAGAAGGGTGTGAGGAGATTTGAAATTTACCCGAAACTCTAGACCAAAACTCAGAAATAGATTTTCTATCTTGCATCTATATAGTTCCTCTTGACAGAAGAGTAGGATTTGTTATATTATTTGTCACAATTGAACTTTCCAAGTCTTCCGCCTGTCTAATATTATTTTTCAATGAGGATATGTTGAGAGGAATATTTTTAAACTGTTTGTGCCTTTTTTCTGAGGCATCAAAGGCACAGAAAGAGTAAAATATATTACACTAAACCATAAACTTAGTTTATAGCAAAGGCAAGATTAGTGTTCATAAATGATTGGCAACCCACTTTGCTTTATACCAAATAATGGAAACAAGAATGATTGAAGGGCTTCCCTGTTGGCTTAGTGGTTGAGAGTCCGCCTGCCGATTCAGGGGACACGGGTTCGTGCCCCGGTCTGGGAGGATCCCACATGCCGCGGAGCGGCTGGGCCCGTGAGCCATGGCTACTGAGCCTGCACGTCCGGAGCCTGTGCTCCGTAATGGGAGAGGCCACAACAGTGAGAGGTCCGCACACCGCAAAAAAAAAAAAAAAAAAAAAAAAAAAAAAAAATTTGAAGATACAGTGGTCAGAGATAATGTCGACATAATGCCAAATAATAGCTAGATAACTTTTTTTTTTTAAAAACTTAGTCAAGATTTGGATGTTTTTATATGTTTGCAAATAAGGAACAACACTTAGTAAGCTTATTTGACTTGTTTATTTGACTTGTTTATTTTCTAATTTCAGTTATCTGAAATTAAGGTCTTTCTTGGTTTACTAGTTATTACTTCCTGCTAATAAGAAAATGTGCTTTACTAAGTATATATGAATTCTATCTGTCATTCAAAGTCTCCCAGTAGTGACCAGTTATTGTCTCTCTGATTCCCTCATATATTTCCCCAGCAAAGCCAAGGAAATCACTTAAGGTTCAGTAGATTATTTTTCACAACAGAACTATAAACAGAATATAGCATTGGTAAGTTTCTATAGACAACAAGCCAAGCTCGCCTTTATTATATAGTCTTGCTATTATACACATGTTGACAGGATCAGGATTGAAAGTAGGGCAATATTGAACACAGAAACTAATATTTATCTTAAGTTGGACATAATAGTGTTTGTAAAATACAGAAACTGCAGCTGAATTAATAGGAAGTAAAATTGCTATTTAGGGATCTATTTCATGTATATGTATGTGTATATATATATATATATATATGATGAGTACTGTTCCTATATGTGTATGAACTTCATATATATAGATCATGGGTACAGTTAGATTCTGTATCACCAACAACTCCTTCTCAGTAGAATCAATAAAACCCCAGGGGCTCAAGGACTGTTTTCTTCACTCAATCTTTTACTAAAAAATTTAAAGGCATTTCATGGGCTAGGCACAAAAGACAATGGGGATCCTAAAAATGGAGACAGCAAAATTCACATAGAAAAGGCACAGATATAATATAATCTAGTAGAAGAAAGAAAGTAGGGCCACAATACAAGGCAAAAACTGGAAAAAAAGAACAATTAAAGTGTTGTAGATATTTACGTGAGTGAGAGGACTTCTGTTGGATGATAGTGGTGGATTAAAAATAGAACATGAAAACAATAGAGTTTTAAAACAATTGATGTGATGAATATGAAAAAGTAGATGGATTAAATGTTTAAAAACTATCAGAACACATTTAAAATCAGGACAGTTTGAATTTATAATTAGTAAACTTATGACTATCTAAAATAATATTCAGAAGCCTAGGACTATAGTTAATAGTACTATATTGTATACTTGAAATTTGGTAGGGTAGATCTCAGATGTTCTCACCACAACAAAAAATGGTATCTTAGAAACTATGTGGGGGGATGGATATGTTAAGTAACTTGATTGTGATAATTATTTCACAATGTAAACATTTTACATCAAAACATCACAGCTAGCCGGGAGGGAGTCCGGGAAAAAGCCTGTAGCTGCCGAAGAGGCAAGAGACTTTTTCTTCCCTCTTTGTTTCCTGATGCGCGAGGAGAAGGGATTAAGAGCGCTGCTTAAAGGAGCTCCAGAGACGGGCGCGAGCTGCAGCTAAAAGCGCTGACCCCAGAGACAGGCATGAGACGCTAAGGCTGCTGCTGCCGCCACCAAGAAGCCTGTGTGTGAGCACAGGGCACTATCCACAACTCCCCTCCCGGGAGCCCGTGCAGCCCGCCACTGCCAGGGTCCAGGGATCCAGGGACAACTTCCCCGGGAGAATGCAAGGCGCGCCACAGGCAGGTGCAACGTCATGGCGGTCTCTGCAGACGCAGGCTCGCCCCGCACTCCGTACCCCTCCCTCCCCCACGGCCTGAGTGAGCCAGAGCCCCCGAATCAGTAGTTCCTTTAACCCCGTACTGTCTGAGCGAAGAACAGATGCCCTCCTGTGACCTACACGCAGAGGCGGGGCCAAATCCAAAGCTGAACCTGGGGAGCTGTGTGAACAAAGAAGAGAAAGGGAAATCTCTCCCAGCAGCCACAATCTCTCCCAGATTGTGGATTAAATCTCCACAATCAACTTGATGTACTCTGCATCTATGGAATACCTGAATAGACAATGAATCATCCCAAATTGAGAAGCTGGACTTTGAGAGCAAGATTTACTATTTTCTCCCCTTTTCCTCTTTTTGTGAGTGTGTGTGTATGCTTCTGTGTGAGATTTTGTTGGTATAGCTTTGATTTCACCATTTATCCTACAGTTCTATCCCTCCGTTTTTTTTTTACTTAAAAAAATTTTTTTTACTTAATATTTATTTTAATAACTTTATTTTATTTTACATTACTTTATTTTCTTTTATCCTCTTTCTTTCTACTTTTTCTCCCTTTTATTCTGAGCCATGTGGATGAAAGGCTCTTGATGCTGCAGCCAGGAGTCAGTGCTGTGTCTCTGAGGTGGGAGAGCCAACTTCAGTACACTGGTCCACAAGAGACCTCCCAGCTCCACGTAATATCAAATGGCGAAAATCTCTCAGAGATCTCCATCTCAACATCAGCACGCAGCTTCACTCAATGACCAGCAAGGTACAGTGCTAGACACACTATGCCAAACGACTAGCAAGACAGGAACATAACCCCACCCATTAGCAGAGACGCTGCCTAAAATCATAATAAGTCCACAGACAACCCAAAACACACCACCAGACGTGGACCTGCCCACCAGAAAGACAAGATCCAGCCTCATCCACCAGAACACAGGCACTAACTAGTCCCCTCCACCAGAAAGCCTACACAACCCACTGAACCAACTTTAGCCACTGGGGACAGACACCAAAAACAATGGGAACTACAAACCTGCATCCTGCAAAAAGGGGACCCAAAACACGGTAAGATAAGCAAAATGAGAAGACAGAGAAACACATAGCAGATGAAGGAGCAAGGTAAAAGCCCAGCAGACCTAAAAAATGAAGAGGAAATAAGCAGTCTACCTGAAAAAGAATTCAGAATAGGGATAGTAAAGATGACCCAAAATCTTGGAAATAGAATAGACAAAATGCAAGACACATTTAACAAGGACCTAGAAGAACTAAAGATGAAATAAACAACAATGAACAACTCAATAAATGAAATGAAAAATACTCTAGATGGGATCAATAGCAGAATAACTGAGGCAGAAGAACGGATAAGTGACCTGGAATATAAAATAGTGGAAATAACTACTGAAAAGCAGAATAAAGAAAAAAGAATGAAAAGAACTGAGGACAGTCTCAGAGACCTCTAGGACAATATTAAATGCACCAACATTTGAATTATAGGGGTTCCAGAAGAAGAAGAGAAAAAGAAAGGGACTGAGAAAATATTTGAAGAGATTATAGTTGAAAACTTCCCTAATATGGGAAAGGAAATAGTTAATCAAGTCCAGCAAACACAAAGAGTCCCATACAGGATAAATCCAAGGAGAAACACGCCAAGATACATATTAATCAAACTGTCAAAAATTAAATACAAAGAAAACATATTAAAAGCAGCAAGGGAAAAACAACAAATAACACACAAGGGAATCCCCATAAGGTTAACAGCTGATCTTTCAGCAGAAACCCTGCAAGCCAGAAGGGAGTGGCAGGACATATTTAAAGTGATGAAGGAGAAAAACCTGCAACCAAGATTACTCTACCCAGCAAGGATCTCATTCAGATTTGATGGAGAAATTAAAACCTTTAGACAAGCAAAAGCTGAGAGAGTTCAGCACCATCAAACCAGCTTTACAACAAATGCTAAAGGATCTTCTCTAGGCAAGAAACACAAGAGAAGGAAAGACCTATAATAACAAACCCAAAACAATTAAGAAAATGGGAATATGAACATAAATATTGATAATTACCTTAAATGTAAATGGATTAAATGCTCCCACCAAAAGACACAGACTGGCTGAATGAATACAAATACAAGACCCATATATATGCTGTCTACAACAGACCCACCTCAGACCTAGAGACACATACAGACTGAAAATGAGGGGATGGAAAAAGATATTCCATGCAAATGGAAATCAAAAGAAAGCTGGAGTAGCAATTCTCATATCAGACAAAATAGACTTTAAAATAAAGACTATTAGAAGAGACAAAGAAGGACACTACATAATGATCAAGGGATCGATCCAAGAGGAAGATATAACAATTGTAAATATTTATGCACCCAACATAGGAGCACCTCAATACGAAGGCAAATACTAACAGCCATAAAAGGGGAAATCAACAGTAACACATTCATAGTTGGGGAACTTAACACCTCACTTTCACCAATGGACAGATCATCCAAAATGAAAGTAAATAAGGAAAAACAAGCTTTAAATGACACATTAAACAAGATGGACTTAATTGATATTTATAGGACATTCCATCCAAAACAACAGAATACACATTTTTCTCAAGTGCTCTTGGAACATTCTCCAGGGTAGATCATACCTTGGGTCACAAATCAAGCCTTGGTAAATTTAAGAAAATTGAAACTGTATCAAGTATCTTTTCCAACCACAGTGCTATGAGACTAGATATCAATTACAGGAAAAGATCTGTAAAAAATACAAACACACAGAGGCTAAACAATACACTACTTAATAACGAAGTGATCACTGAAGAAATCAAGGCGGAAGTCAAAAAATACCTAGAAAAAAATGACAATGGAGACACGATGACCCATAACCTATGGGATGCAGCCAAAGCAGTTTTAAGAGGGAAGTTTATAGCAATACAATCCTACCTTAAGAAACAGTAAACATCTCGAATAAACAACCTAACCTTGAACCTAAAGAAATTAGAGAAAAAAGAGCAAAAAACCCCCAAAGTTAGCAGGAGGAAAGAAATTATAAAGATCAGGTCAGAAATAAATCAAAAAGAAATGAAGGAAACGATAGCAAAGGTCACTAAAACTAAAAGCTGGTTCTTTGAGAAGATAAACAAAATTGATAAACTATTAGCCAGACTCATCAAGAAAAAAAGGGAGAAGACTCAAATCAATAGAATTAGAAATGAAATAGGAGAAGTAACAACTGACACTGCAGAAATACAAAAGATCATGAGAGATTACTACAAGCAACTCTAGGCCAATAAAATGGACAACCTGTAAGAAATTCTTAGAAATGCACAACCTGCCAAGACTGAATCAGGAAGAAATAATGAACAGACCAATCACAAGCACTGAAATTGAAACTGTGATTAAAAATCTTCCAACAAACAAAAGCCCAGGACCAGATGGCTTCACAGGAGAATTCTATCAAACTTTTAGAGAAGAGCTAACACCTATCCATCTCAAACTCTTCCAAAATATAGCAGAGGAAGGAACACTCCCAAACTCATTCTACGAGGCCACCATCACCCTGATACCAAAACCAGACAAAGATGTCACAAAGAAAGAAAACTACAGGCCAATATCACTGATGAACATAGATGCAGAAATCCTCAACAAAATACTAGCAAACAGAATCCAACAGCACATTAAAAGGATCATACACCATGATCAAGTGGGGCTTATTCCAGGAATGCAAGGATTCTTCAATATATGCAAATCAATCAATGTGATAAACCATATTAACAAATTGAAGAAGAAAAACCATATGATATCTCAATAGATGCAGAGAAAGCTTTCAACAAAATTCAACACCCATTTATGATAAAAACCTTGCAGAAAGTAGTCATAGAGGGAACTTAACTCAACATAATAAAGGCCATATATGACAAACCCACAGCCAACATCGTCCCCAATGGTGAAAAACTGAAAGCATTTCCACTAAGATCAGGAACAAGACAAGGTTGCCCACTCTCACCACTCTTATTCAACATAGTTTTGGAAGTTTTAGCCACAGCAATCAGAGAAGAAAAGGAAAATAAAGGAATCCAAATTGGAAAAGAAGAAGTAAAGCTGTCACTGTTTGCAGATGACATGATACTAGACCTAGACAATCTGAAAGATGCTACCAGAAAACTACTAGAGCTAATCAATGAACTTGGTAAAGTAGCAGGATACAAAATTAATGCAGAGAAATCTCTTGCATTCCTATACACTAATGATGAAAAATCTGAAAGTGAAATCAAGAAAACACTCCCATTTACCATTGCAACAAAAAGAATAAAATATCTAGGAATAAACCTACCTAAGGAGACAAATGACCTGTATGCAGAAAATTATAAGACACTGATGAAAGAAATTAAAGATAGTACAAATAGATGGAGAGATATACCATGTTCTTGGAATGGAACAATCAACATTGTGAAAATGACTCTACTACCCAAAGCAATCTACAGATTCAATGCAATCCCTATCAAACTGGACCACTGTCATTTTTCACAGAACTAGAACAAAAAATTTCACAATTTGTATGGAAACACCAAAGACCCCGAATAGCCAAAGCAATCTTGAGAACGAAAAATGGAGCTGAAGGAATCAGGCTCCCTGACTTCAGACTATACTACAAAGCTACCGTAATCAAGGCAGTATGGTACTGGCACAAAAACAGAAAGATAGATCAATGGAATAGGATAGAAAGCCCAGAGATAAACTCATGCACATACGGTCGGTCACATTATCTTTGATAAAGGAGGCAGGAATGTACAGTGTAGAAAGGACAGTCTCTTCAATAAGTGGTGCTGGGAAAACTGGACAGGTACATGTAAAAGTATGAGATTAGGTCACTCCCTAACACCATACACAAAAATAAGCTCAAAATGGATTAAAGACCTAAATGTAAGGCCAGAAACTATCAAACTCTTAGAGGAAAACATAGGCAGAACACTCTATGACATAAATCACAGCAACATCCTTTTTGACCCAGCTCCCAGAGAAATGGAAATAAAAACAAAAATAAACAAATGGGACCTAATGAAACTTCAAAGCTTTTGCACAGCAAAGGAAGCCATAAACAAGATGAAAAGATAACCCTCAGAATGGGAGAAAATATTTGCAAATGAAGCAACTGACAAAGGATTAATCTCCAAAATTTATAAGCAGCTCATGCAGCTCAATAACAAAAAAACAAACAATCCAATCCAAAAATGGGCAGAAGACCTAAATAGACATTCCTCCAAAGAAGATATACAGACCGCCAACAAACACATGAAAGAATGCTCAACATCATTAATCATTAGAGAAATGCAAATCAAAACTACAATGAGATATCATCTCACACCACTCAGAATGGCCATCATCAAAAAATCTAGAAACAATAAATGCTGGAGAGGGTGTGGAGAAAAGGGAACACTCTTGCACTGCTGGTGGGAATGTGAATTGGTACAGCCACTATGGAGAACAGTATGGAGGTTCCTTAAAAAACTACAAATAGAACTACCATACGACCCAGCAATCCCACTACTGGGCATATACCCTGAGAAAACCATAATTCAAAAAGAGTCATGTACCAAAATGTTCATTGCAGCTCTATTTACAATAGCCCGGAGATGGAAACAACCTAAGTGTCCATCATCGGATGAATGGATAAAGAAGATGTGGCATATATATACAACGGAATATTCCTCAGCCATAAAAAGAAACGAAATCGAGCTATTTGTAATGAGGTGGATAGACCTAGAGTCTGTCATACAGAGTGAAGTTAGTCAGAAAGAGAAAGACAAATACCGTATGCTAACACATATATATGGAATTTAGGGGGAAAAATGTCATGAATAACCTAGGGGTAAGACAGGAATAAAGACACAGACCTACTAGAGAATGGACTTGAGGATATGGGGAGGGGGAAGGGTAAGCTGTGACAAAGCGAGAGAGTGGCATGGACATGTATACACTACCAAGTGTAAAATAGATAGCTAGTGGGAAGCAGCTGCATAGCACAGGGAGATCAGCTCGGTGCTTTGTGACCACCTAGAGGGGTGGGATAGGGAGGGTGGGAGGGAGGGAGATGCAAGAGGGAAGAGATATGGGAACATATGTATATGTATAACTGATTCACTTTGTTATAAAGCAGAAACTAACACACCATTGTAAAGCAATTATACTCCAATAAAGATGTAGAAATCAAAAAAACCCATCACTTTGTGCACCTTAAAGATACACAATTTTTATTTATCAATTATTCCTCAGTAAAGCCAGGAAAACATTAAAAGTCCAAGAAGGGAAACAGGAATGAGCAGAAATTGTTGGTGATTCAGAGGTACGGATTGACAGAGGAGGAATGGAGGTAAGTCAAGGAAAAAATTCTTGGGTGATGTCAGGTGATTGTTGAGCTGAATAGATGTGAGGTGCCTGGGTTGGAGAACACGTGAGCCTAGAAGAGATGTGGAAAAAGATAGAATAAGCAAAGGCTTGTGATTATATGTAGATGAGGAACAGGTTCGTTGATAGTGACAACAGGGTGAAGAAGTAGAAGATTATAAAGTTATCGTTATAAGGGTAGGCTTCTTCTCACATTTCCCAGGAATAGAGGTAACTCATGTCACAGAAGGAAAACTTGTAGAAGAAATACTTTTTATTCTTCTCTCAAAGGAAGAACAGCAACTTATTTCACGGTAAGATCAGGAAAATAGCCTTTGGCACAGCTCCTTCCATGGCGCTCTTGAGAAACAAGAATTCTTTTTTCATTTGGAAGGACTTCATTTCTGGGAGGGAAGGTTTTCATTCATGAGGGAAAGCAGTAGGAATCCCATTATGCCTAAGCCCATGCTACATTCTCCTTTGGCACCAACAATAATAAATCTTCACCTGTCTGAAACCTTTCTAAATTTCTCACCTGATTCTGAACTTTGTTGGAAATGCAGGACATAATTATTACCTCCCTAAATACCAAGAGCCATGGTGAAAAAGGTTTTGAGATGGAGAAATTGTGTGAGCAGTGATGATATTCAATGGATGGTCAGTGAGTAGATGACCTGTGATAGAGAGGAGGGTCACTGAGTAGGAGGAAGTCAAGACTCTCTGAACTAATTAATATGTAGAAAAATTATTAACATGATGTTAAAGTCCCAGAGGAAGATTGCAGGAAATAGGCAGATAAAGAAATATGGGAGTGTATTTAGATGATGGACAGAAAAGAACAAATAAAATGCTGGTGAGGGTGTGAAATAATGAGAAATACATTTGTGGTGAGAATATAATCTGATACAATAAGGTTTTGTATTACTTGGCAAAACTAAAGGTGTGCATATCCTATGACCCTGTAGTTCTCCTTCGAGGTATCTATCCTCAAGAAATGCCTGCACATTGAAGCAAAATACATGTTCCAGTACATTCAAAGAAGTTTTCTTAGTAAAAGTAAAAAAAAAAAAAATTGCCAAACGCTGCACTATTAACTTGTAATACTATGGAATATTATACAGCATAACAGTGAACAAACCTCAACTGTACTTAACAGCATAGTTTTGAACTAAAGAAGCAAGACATAATATTGAGTATAATTTCATTTAAAAAGTTAAAAACAGGCAAAATAAATCAATATTATTTATCAGTCACCCTTGATGTTTGCTGTTTTCCATTACCACTTCTGGGGTTCTCAATATTGTTTAAGAAGGTCACAAATCTATAGATGATAAATTCAGGCTGTCATTTTAATGTGCTCTCATCATTGTTTAACCTATTATCATGAAAACTATAGTTTATGTAAAAAAATCATCTGAGATAAAGAGAATCATTTTGTAATGATAGAAAAATAATGAAACAAAACAAAGGAGATGAGAGTTACACTATTGAAGCAATTTAGTCATTTATCTCTAAAATTGTTAAGTGATTTTCCCAATTACACAGCTGAAGTGGACAGAGCTAAAATTTAATCCAGGCAGCTTTGCTCTTGATCACTGGTTCTCAAACTTTAGTGTATGCAGCAGAATCACTTGGAGGTCTTGTTCAAACTCAGAATGCTGCGTTCGTCCCCAGTTTCTGATTCAGTGGGTCTGACACAGGGCCTGAGATTTTGAACTCCTAACAGGTTTCCAGGTAATGCTGATTCTGCTAATCTGGAGACCACACTTCAAAGAGAACAATGATTTAGATAATGAGAATAATAAGAGTTATTTTACAGGACATACACACGCACATATATTTAAAAGATTAATGACTTTAAACAGGCAAAATACTTAATACAGTGATAGGTACATAATATTTATTGGATAAATGTCACTTTTTATTATTATTAATGTCCTCTAGAAGCAACTTTCAGTGAGTGTTGAGTTCAATTTGAATGGTCAGGTGGAAAGTCCCCCATGGTATTCCACCCTCCTCCCTTTTCCTACTGCATCTTCGTGGGGTCTTCATCTTTTTGATGAAGATGGGCTGGTTCCTTTTCCCCTGGATCTTCTCATTCTTCAGAATGGAGAACCTAGGAGATCCACAAACTGCCCTCTTGCTACTAGAGATTGCCTTCCATGGAATATCTTTGACATGTTGCTGTTAAACAGCAACCTCCCAGCAAGGCTGAGGATGAGAAGAGCTAAAGGATTGAAAGGGTCAGAGCCCCATCCTGCTGCATTAAAATTAGCATCTGATCAAGCCACTACCTCGCTAAAAATCCTTCAATGGCTGCGGATTACTCCCAGGAGAAAGACTCATTTTTCATGTAACTTGCCTTTACCAACATTTTCAGCCTCATCACACACCCCTTTCCTGCTTCCCAGCCTTCCTTGGATCCCTCTGAATCTAGTGGTCCCTCCTGCTTCAGAACCTTTGCTCACATTGTTCCCTCTGGCATGATCACTCTTTCAACCCATGGCTACTTTTTTTTCCTACTCATCCTTCCACTATAAGGTCAACCATTATTTCCTTAGGAAAGCCTTCTATCACACCCTAGATTAGTTCAAATCACTTTGCTTTATGCTCTTGAAGCACCTTTATCTTTTATTTCAGAGCATTTATCACGGTTTGTAATCATGTATTTATATATGTGATGATTTGATTACTATATAGTTCTTTTACCACCAACATTACTTAATAGAATTTTCTGTGATAATGGAATTGTTTTGTAATATAAAACACTTAAAAATGTGAATAATGTGACTTAAGAACTGAATTTTAAGTTTTATTTAATTTTAATATCTACATGTGACTAATGGCTACCATACAGGCAGCAGAGTGATCGACTGTGAGTTCCATAAGAAAAGGAACACTGACAATGCAGTCCATTTCTGCATTACCAGCTTCTATCACATGTCTGGCAAATAATATGATCTCTGTAAATATTTGTAGAGTGAATGATCCCTCCAATGTCCATATATTTTAATACTCTAAAAGGGTTGGGAGCCTTTTGTTTCTTTTTCCATCAGTTATTCTTTCTGGGTTTTTTTTTTTTTTCCCTATAGGAAATCAAATAAAACAGTTGCAACACTAAGAAATGATTTTTGTGCAAAGTTCTGAATTGCCTAAACCTTGTAAAAGAGAAGTGTGGCCGATATATAAATAACATCTACTGCTCCAGTCCATTGAGAATACATTTTAAGATTCTCTACAATTAAACAACTTGTTTTTTTGCAATTATTTTTTTCTCTTGAATTAGACTTTTCCTTTAAGAGGTTCCTATTTCTCAGTTCTTCAGATAGAACATTTTATAATTTATACCATCATTTGAAAATTTAAAATTATTTCTTCTTTTTGAATAAAGAATTAATTTGGGACAAAGAATATGAAAGTAGAAAAATTGTCATATATGATTATAATTTGTAAGTAAGTTCTTTACTTCCTAGATATTGCACTATGTGTTTACATTTCCAAAAGTTATCTAAAAGCATTCAATGATAAGGAGATTACTTGGATTAAAAATGCTCAGTCTCAATTTTTAAAACCTAATTGTTATTACATGGATGGGCGAACCTTGAGGTAACAATCCAAAGATGTCTGAACTAACCCCTGAGTCACATTCAGACTACTGTGTGAATTTGTCCATTAGTACTACTGCCTGTCAGGAATATACAGAAAAAGCAAATGCCTTTCCCCCTAAAAGGAAGATTACCTAATAAACTCACTGTTCCTAACTTCCTTGAAGACTCTGAGGTTCAGGAGGCCACCACTTACTTCGGTGGCAGATGTTTGTCTTGGCAGGACTTCTAAAGAAACACTCATCTTCTTGCTTATGACTGTAACTGTTTCCTGAGTTTGAGATTGGGGTCAGAGGGATTCTGCTGCAGACTGTTTATTAGGGAGGTAGGACTGTGTGCGACTACTTATTATATTTCTGGGTCTGTTCAGTCTATTTAAAGGTCATCTTCCTTAGCTTCCTGAAGGAAGTTAGCCAGAAAAAAAAAAAAGATCTTAAATTCTCAAAAATATCTTTTTTTCTTCATTTTCTTTGAACCTCTAAAAAAGTACCTTTCTGTACCAGTGTGTCTTTTATTCATATACTAGAATTTTTTTTCAGAATATGGACCATAGGAAGGTTACCACCATGAAGATTAAATATTATAAAATGAGATTAATGTGAAAGGTTAAACTTTAAGATCAAGATATAACAGATCAATCAAAGATGTGTAGAGTCAAATTGAACAGACAGATTTGTTCTAAGTTAGGCAAGAATGGATTATCTTCAATTAAATGGTCATTTTAAATATAAAATGTACCAGTCAGAAGAGAATCCATGAAGACTGAGGAAAAGGAGAACTATAGAAGCAAATGTTGGCACTGCCCATCCCAGGGAGCTGAACTCTACCATTTCCTTGGCTCAGCAACCCTATAGGAGGGGAGAACTTGCTCACCAAGAAACCATCATATTCAACTTGCCTACAGGGGAGAATGTATAGATAGCCTGGTATGGCTATCTGACTCTCCCGACAGCTACTTTTCTAATAAGTAATAAATGACTTGGCCCACTGTCTGTGCCAACAACATCAGGTTTCTGAGCTGCAATCTTGACAGTCAATTCTGAAACAAGTATATTTCCCTAGTCGATAGGGTTGCCAGATTCAGTAGATAAAATACAGAGTACCTATTAAATTTGAATTTCAGATAAGTAACAAATAATTTGGAGCATGTTTATATGAAAAAATGATTCATTGTTTATCTAAACTTCAAACTAAACTGGGCATCCTGTATTCTGTCTGGTAACCCAACCTGGTGAGTATATGTATGGGACCTAATGAAACTTAAAAGCTTTTGCACAGCAAAGGAAACCATAAACAAGATGAAAAGACAACCCTCAGAATGGGAGAAAATATTTGCAAATGAAGCAACTGACAAAGGATTAATCTCCAAAATATACAAGCAGCTCATGCAACTCAATATCAAAAAAAACAAACAACCCAATCCAAAAATGGGCAGAATATCTAAATAGATATTTCTCCAAAGAAGATATACAGACTGCCAACAAGCACATGAAAGGATGCTCAACATCACTAATCATTAGAGAAATGCAAATCAAAACTACAATGAGGTAACACCTCACACCAGTCAGAATGGCCATCATCAAAAAATCTACAAACAATGAATGCTGGAGAGGGTGTGGAGAGAAGGGAACACTCTTGCACTGTTGGTGGGAATGTGAATTGGTACAGCCACTATGGAGAACAGTATGGAGGTTCCTTAAAAAACTAAAAATAGAACTACCATACGACCCAGCAATCCCACTACTGGGCATATAACCCAAGAAGACCATAATTCAGAAAGAGTCACGTACTACAATATTCATTGCAGCACTATTTACAGTAGCAGGACATGGAAGCAACCTAAATGTCCATTGACAGATAAATGGATAAAGAAGATGTGGTACATATATACAATGGAATACTACTCAGCCATGAAAAAGGACAAAATAATGTCATTTGCAGCGACATGGATGCAACTAGAGATCATCATACTAAGTGAAATAAGTCAGAAAGAGAAAGACAATTACCATATGATATTACTTACATGTGGGATCTAAAATATGGCACAAATGAACCTATCTACAAAACAGAAACAGACTCAGGGACATAGAGAACAGATTGACAGTTGCCAAGGAAGAGGGGGTTGGGGGAGGGATGGACTGGGAGGTTGGGGTTAGTGGATGTATGGTATTATATATGGAATGGATAAACAACAAGGTTTTACTGTATAGTACAGAGAATTATATTCAGTATCCTATGATAAACCATAATTAAAAGAATATTAAAAAAAGAATGTATATATATGTATAACTGAATCACTTTGCTATACAGCAGAAATTAACACAACATTGTAAATCAACTATACTTCAAAAAAATCAAAGCAAAACAAACAAACAAAAATGTCTGCAAGCAAACTTTTGGACTTGACAAACCTTGGCTTTGGCACCAATGAGTATGTTTATTTTCTGATTCAGAAGTCGTTTCTTCCCTACCTTTCCCCAAGTACTGAAGATTCCCAAGACTGTTGGTCCAACTTTTCTTTCCAAACCTTTTTTTCTTTTTTCAAGAAAACACCCTTTAGCTCAAATGATCTAAAGCAAAAAGCACTGAATAATGGACTGAAGTTAAATGAATGCATGTGGGCAGTTTGTAGGGAAGAATGTTATGGTACTTTGCTGTTTAGAATGTGGTCATTTCAACCTTTGCTGTTTAGAATGCAGTCATTTCAACTTCTTCGAAAAGACTGACATTAGATCACTATGTAAGGTAGAAGGTTCTAGAAATATTTGTAAAATTCCTTTAAAATTATTTAGATAGATGACAGAATGAGCATGAAGCATCGAAGGCAGTGAGCCCTCTCTGAGCAGGGAGCATGACACAGAAGAGGACAGCGTGATTCAGCTTTTTTGCAGGGAAGTTAAATTAATATGCAGTCTGCGGGTCTATTGAGAAGCAGGATGTGTAGCTTCAGTGTCTGAAATCTGTCCCTAGTTCTAATGACTCATTTTGTGACTCTATGCAACTTATTAACTTCTCTTTATTCTAATCTCAGCCGCTGGAAAGGAGATTTGATAATATACAATTCACAGGAGGTTATGATCCTGAGTCATTAATGCCAGAATCTGTAGAGAGAATATATTATTAGCTGGTAGAGAGGGGGTGATAAAAGTACTTCTGAGAGGCAGCATTTGGAAATCCGGAGACAGTAACAAAATAAATTTGTAGTATCACAATTCTGGTTTAAAAACTTAGAATCAAGAACTTGAGTTAATGGAGACATAGTCAGTGGAGAGCCTTTGTAGGGAGCAGGGACAAAGCTAAGCCATACGGTGGCAGGTGGCAGGCTTGTTTCCACTGCCACTGCACCCCTTCCTAGGACCTCCGCCCCTTTGCATCTTCCCTCTACCTCTATATACCCCATTCTACTGAGGACTTCCTCTCTTTCTCTTTGCCACCCTGAGCTGAAAACTTGTTCTGGGATGCTATATTTATGCTAAAGTAGTAAGTCTCTGCATGCTTTATTTATGCTGAAGTAGTAAGTTGAAAAGGGTGTTATTTTATAAGCTGGTACTAGAATTCTTTCTGAGAAAGGAATATTTTTGGTTTAACACTGTAGAAAGAAAGGTGAAGCTGGCAAGAATAGGTAGGAGGGAGACAACTACTTTTCAAAGAAATGACTTTGTGAGGTGAAGAAGGAATTGGGGAGGCAGGAGAAGACAGGGCTGGAGAAAAAGGAAAGCCAGCATCCAGGTTGGTAGAATAACAGAAATACTCCGTAAGAACTTAGATATCTAGTAGTCGTTCTTAAGCTGTTCACATTATTGTGTTATAGAACCACCGGCACCAAGGCCTTTGGTGTTTTTATCTGTGTGTGGAAATGAAAGAAATGGATCTGAGATGCAGCTCTAGGTCACAACGAGGGAACCTGGACAGCTGGTGAATGAAGGTGAAATGATGTGTAAATTGAATTAATTCAGAGAAAATGGGCTTTTGAAGCTAGAGATGACTAAGAAAAAATGTAACTAAGTACTTTACCTCCTCCGGAATTTCCTGAATGGTTGGAAAGAACAAGGTTTTCACAAGGTTTTTTTTTTTTACCACCAACAGCAAAGAGTTTAAGCACATTGTGCTTTAATCTCCACAGATTGGATACCTCAGCAACTTTAGGATTTAACTTGGGCCATCAGGCCTCTCTCTGGGACTGTGGGATGTGAGGCAGAAAGCTGGCGGCCCACCCCGCCCTTCTGCATCTTTGCAGTCTGCATCTCCCCTGATCTGCTCCTAGTGGCAATTCCAAAAGAGAGTTCCTTTAACTTTGAATTGTGCAGCTGGAAAAAACAAAATTGTTTTGAACATTTGGAAAGTCATTCACCTAAAGCCTCATTTCTTGCAGGGTTATTTTTATTTTAACACAGATTGAATAAAATGATAAAGGCTTTATGGGATAATTTCATGAGCAAGTCTTTCCAGGGTCATGGATGAACTTGCAAGAGTGTGTGTGGGGTGAGCTGGAAGCTGGTAAACTAGGTGAGAAGTCCACGGGATAACGCCAGTGGTCTGAAGTCCTCCCAATAGCCCAAGACATTCCCCAGAGGAACAGTTTTTAAATTACATTTTAGAAGAAAAAGAGAATAGATTTTAAGAAGAAAAACTGCATAATATGAATTCTATTGGTGACCTTTAACATTGTATTCTGCCACCAGAATATCTGAAAGACCTTAATGCCTAATAAAAAGATTTAAATATTATTATACCATCCACTGAAGATATAGCAACCATGACATATACAAAGTATTGTTTTTAGGCTTATACTAAGTTCTGTTTTTTTAAGAAGAGGTATTAGATTTTGCTGAGGAATGCTAATAATTTCCTAAGGGAGATGTAAGACAGAGGTACCCAGAAACTCTTCTCTTCATACAAGAAAAGGTATAATTTTTCGCTTAAAAAATTAAGATTTTATTCTCGTTCCTTCACTTCCTTCAAATTGCTTTTTTTAGAGGCTACTTAAAATTTCTTAAGCTTCTTTTTCAGAGATGATGTCTTTGAGAACTGAGTTCAGGATTTTCAAATTTCTCTTCTGTCATTCATTGCGGGCAGAGATCACCTCACTTTCAAAAACAATTTTTAAATGACAACCTTGCAGCTGATTTTTAAACAGCCTCTTTCCATTTCTGAGGAATTGCCTTGAAGTTCAAACCAAATGAGTCACCCAAGAAAAAAGAATCACAAGCCATTTTTATTCATCATTCAGCGCAGAAATTTAATTTAACGGCACTGATATAGGAGAGCTCCTTCATGAAGCAATTTTAGAAGTCTGTTCCTTTCCTTTTATGACAGCAACACGTTTAGTTCTCTATGCAGATAAAATAATCATCAATGGTGAATAATGCTGGTGCGCGTGTAAGTCTGGGAAGGAGGGCTGTTGGCAAGGAAAGAGAGGTAGACATACTACCACAGGGAAAAGTCATTCTAGACTGTATTTTGCCGTCGCAGCCTCACTTCACAGCTTTTGCCTCACCCTCTGCCTTTTGCTTGGAAGGCTTCCCCTATGGGAAAGTGGAGGGTGGTAAATCAGGAGCTTGACATAGTTCAGACTTTCTTTAAAAGTTCAAACTGGTTACCGTCACCACGTCTGTTACCTTCATGTTACAGAGAACATCTCAGGGCGCAAACTTCTGATCTAAGCCCTGCTGACCCCTTTCAGCCGTGAGGGCCCTTTCCTTGACTCCCTCGCCCGAGGACACATTCCTTACGGACAGCAGGTTTCTATGTGTCCATTCAGGTTCCCACTTGCCTCGAGAAGAAAATTTACACTTTTAGACTAAGTGGCAATACTGTTCCATTGGGCTTTCTGTCCCATTTTGAAATGATCTCTTCTGGGTTCCCTATTTTATTTCCTTAACAGGACACATTTTAAAAATATCTGGCACATGAAACTATAGCTAAGAGATACTGGCATTCTACAGTATTAGCATCCTGGTTAAGAGTGCTGACTCTGGAGCCAAACTGACCACCAGGTCCGTCTTCCATCAGGTTCATCTTCCATCTTGCTGAGTGTCCTTGGAAAAGTCTCTGTGCCTCAGCTTCTTCATCTGTAAGATGGGATGCTACTTTGTGGTAATGAAAACTGAACAAGTATATAAATATATATAAAGTGCTATTTGATAACAAATGAGAGCTGGTGTTATTGTTATTATTATTACCCCAGAATTGAGCATGAATTAAATCATTTATGTTTACAGACATAGCTATTAACAGTTTTCAAGTCATTTCAATATACATTAGCCCTTCAGATATTCACAAATATCAAGTAAGTGTACCTAGGACCTATGTTTTTATTCCCATTTTATAGAAGCCTAAGGTAAATCAGTAAATAGTGGAACCAGGTTTTAGATTCAGATCAAGGTATTTTGAGTTGATTTCAAGATCTTCTCTATTAGAGACAGTTATGAGTAATAATACCTCCAACAATATCACATTTAAATTTTAAATAAAATTGAAAAGTCTTTACAGGACGATTTATACAAAGCAATGGAGATAAACAGAATATAATCAAGGAAAAATAATATGGAAAGAAACAAACTTCCCTATTGGCATGATTAGGACAACTACTAAATGGTGCTCTTTAAAATGTTTTTGTTAATAATTTTTTTGGAAAAACAAAGGATTATGGAAAAAGAAAAATGCTAACATAATAATTAAAACTTTAGATAAGCATGTCAAGTGTGTGTGTGTGTGTGTGTGTGTGTATACATAAATTAAATTTTGTGCAGATTGAAACCATAATATAAAGATGCTATACATAGTTACCATACCTCATCACTGACCCCTTGTCTGAATTATACTTATCATCTGGATTTTAGAAAAAACATTAAATTAATAATTTATAAAATGCCTTAGATTAACTCAAATAAAATCAGAAAGCTAGGCTCTTTTCTTTAGAAAAGCATTATTGTCTGAGCATAATTTTCCAGTTTCTCCTTACATATTCATAAGAGGAAGGATTATAAGAAAGCTTTGGTGAAACTCATGATAACATCTGCCTTTTATGTAAGCAGTACACACCCTTGGAGCAAGAAGCTGCCTCTCTAGGACTCCTCTTGGTTAGTAGAACCAATGGGGCCCAGCCCCCCTTGCTCTCAGGTGTGCAGTCTCACCTGAGGTCTACAGAAAAGAGATCCTGGAAGGAAAGGTTTACTCAAGAGGACTGACAAGTACTGGAATGTCAGTGGCTTTTCCTATCTTCCTAATTTGTACTCATGCAGGGAGCATCTGGCCTTAATCCTACGTCTCACCTTGTCTTCATTGCTCTATTGGACTTTCATCTGGATGTTTCTTCCTGGGATTTTTGACCTTCCACAGCAGAGATCAAATTTTAAAAAATGCTTATAACTTGAGGACATACAAGCATGTATGCTATTAAGAACATATAAGCATGCTGCTCCCTCTGCCCATGTGACACTCTTCCTGTTCTGTTTTCCCCTGTCCCCTGCCCCCACCCCATCCATCCGGTCTGCCATCTCTCCACCACTTGGGATTATGAGAAGGAATAACTGCAGAAGGGCATCCTGTGATAATACTGGACAGCCTCCCATCACCCAGGAAGATATAAGCAGAGACTCTGGAGGCCAATTCCAAAAAATAAAATCACTGCTTCTTGGGCTATGAAATATTAAGCTAGAAAAGGAAGTTATAAATCACGAGTCAATGAAGAGCATGGTGATTGGAAGTTGGTAGAGGAAAAATGGAAGTGAGAAGAATGGCATGCTGAACAAGGCAGACAGCCATGTCATAAGGTGGTATGGTTGCTCCAAAATGAATCTCCTGGTCATTGGATTCTGATGGCTGTACCCTGGTCAGTCCCTCTCTAGACTTTATATTACACCACTGTGAGGTAGGTAAGTCCTGTTATTACCCCATATAAGTTTTCTAGGGCTGCCATAATAAATTACCACAAACTGAGTGGCCTAAGACAACAAAACTGAATTCTCTCACAGTTCTGGAGGCTAGCAGTCTGAAATCAAGGTGTTGACAGGGCCATGCTCCCTCTGAAGGCTCTAGGGAAGAATCCTTCCTTGCCTCTTCTAGCTTCTGATGGTTGCTGGCAATCCTTGGGCTTCCTGGGCTTGTAAATGCATCATTCCAACTTCTCCCTCCATCTTCACAGATCCCTTTCCCCTGTATGTCTATGTCCAAATTTCCCTTGTCTTATAAGGACACCGATTCTTGGATGAGCATACACTCTAATCCAGTACGAGCTCATCCTAACCTGATTACACCTGCAAAGACCCTATTTCTAAATAAGGTCACTTCCACAGGTTCTGGATAGATATGATTTGGGGGAGGACGCTATTCAACTCAGCAAACCCTGCTTTTAGAGATGTGCAGACTGAGGTGCAGATAGGCTAAGCGATTTCTTCAGATCATTGAGAGGAAAAAACTGGAATTTAAAACCAAGTCTTCTGACTCCAATTCTGTGTTGTTTCTACCGTACCATAAAGTATGAAAAAACGTTTTCTGATGTAACATACTCTTGTTTGATACCCGTATAAAGCCAGTAAAAAAAAAAGGCAACATGGGTATCACCTATATTTTCACTAAGGAACAAAACCATGACTTCCTTGAACTTCCTACCCCTTTTATTTGTTCCCATAGCAACCTGCTCTATGTCTTTAATAAGTGTTATCACTTTATTGTATTTGCCCGATTATTTATCTGTTTCTACTAAAAGCTGGGAAACACAGCATTAACTAGTGTTGGTTCTGGTTAATGAGACTGAGAGGGAGGCTCTTGTCTGCATCACACTGGTTAGATGCAAAGCTTGGACTTGAACTCTCAGTCACCTTTTCATTTTACAGTATCTTCTCAAAGAATCCAGCCTCTCCCCCTGCACTCATCCCTTGGTATCATAAGGCACAGTGCCTACGATTGATAAACTTTATAAAGGCCAACAAAATGTTTGAGACTTGGAAAAATACTACCAGCTACAAAATAATAAAAGAACAGTGCAAAACTAAAAGTAATAAGTATTCTAATTAAATATAAAATATAACATGTTAACTAAATAACTACAACAATTATTACAGAAATAAATATGTAAATTTGGATTGAACTGGGACCAAGGTGCATTTTAATTTATTTATTATATAATGTGGGATGGGAGCGTGTCTCCAACAGTAAGAATGCTTTGGGCCTATAAAGACCCTAAAAAAGGCTCTGATGACCACATTAAAGTCAACCCTATTTATGAGGGTAAAAAGAACTCTCAAATTGTCTGGTACATGAGATGGAAGAGTGTGAACAGTCCTTTTTTTCTTTCATCACAAGTAAAGCAGCTTCTTCTTATTATTATACAACCATCTTAGTCAGGCTCGGTAATGTGGCATTTGGTGAGGTCGCCGTGTACTATTTGTGGCTCACTTAATCCCAGTGTTCCTCCGGGGGATAGGCCTAACAGAGAAATGTTTCATCTTGGTGTTTTTCCTGTGAAATTTTTGATCCAATTATCTTTTAATCTTTCTCTACACAGTGTGTTGGGCAGACAACTTAGCAGCAAGGGCCCTTGTCTATAATGACAATTAGCCCAAGAGACAAGAGAGCTGAAAATGTCTTAAATCAAAGAAAGTAATTCTGAATAGGAGAAAGCTTTATGATTTACTTAATTCTCTCTTCCAGATGACACCCAGATAGAAAGAACAACCAGATTTTAAGGATGCTATCAATTTTCTTAGTGAGAAATGATTTTAGTTCTAGCTCCCCCTGTTCTCCCATCCATGGAATAAAAGTCTTGTTATTCCTTTTGCCTTAAACATTTCATAACATTCAAATCTCCAACATTGAAGTGGATAACACTGTTCCCATACTGGGGAATCTTATGACTCTCATTGGCAATGAGAGTTTAGTCTGTTTAACCACAGTAAAAGCCAAGGGTGTAAAGCGATGCCACACTATCCTTACAATGTCTCAGCCCTTTCTTGACCTCGCATCCTTCCTTCTCCAGGCTCACCTCCTTAGGCCATGAGTTCTCTCATCAACCTCCTCAACCCTTTGTCCTCCCCTCATGCAAACTCTGCAAATAGTCTCAGGATCTGTTACCTGCTTCTACACAAAGTCAACAGACCATCACTTTGAAATTCAAAGTTACCACTTGCAATTTGCCTTGGGGAGTCCTGCTTCTTTTAAACCCTCTAATTTATCTTCAATCAGCAGCCTATCTCATTCTCTGTGTATCCAAACTTTCTCTTCAAGCCCTCATCCCCATACTCATTTTCATCAGATAACTTAACCACCTGCATATCAGGATCAGGCCTGAACCACCTCAAGCTTCCTTCCCAATTCCCAGAGCTCTCTCTAGAGCCACACCTCTCCCTTCCGTCTGAGGAAAAGATGCCACACCCCTTCGTCACAGTAAAGCTCCCATCTGTGCCCTTCATGACATCCATCCTTGCATTTTTCTGTATGTCAGTCACTGGAGTTGCAACCAAATAAACTATAAAATGCTTGCTCTGAGGGTAGTAAGAGAGACAAGCAAGAGAACAGACGTCTGTAACATACAGAGTATGTGTCATTTTGCTCTTTTTTTTTTTCTTCACCTCTAGAATGCTGGGACCAGAAAATTGTCCCAGAGAAGACAATACCTGAACCAAACAACGTGGGATAAGCAAGAACTAATCTGGATTAAAAAAAAGGCAGAAAACACCATCACGCAGAGTTAGCAGAAATTATGACGGCACAGAATCTTGAAAACAAGGGAGAGCTGATCTAAAGCTGAGTTATATAAGTTGAGTGGAAAATATGTGAAGTAGGATAAGTATTCAATGATATGACTCCAAAATATGTCATATAGAATAAAAAGCTTATGTTTTTATACTGATGACCCTGGGGAGCCACTGAAAGTTTCTAGTTCTGAGAAGGGTACAATCATATTTGCATTTTAGAAAGAACATTTGAACGCAATATGTGAGATAGATTGCAGTGGGACAGACCTAGGGGCTTGAACTTGGAGGAAGACCAGTTACTAAACCTACAGTAACCCAGGCTGAGAAAGACAATAGGGTGAGGTAGTGCCTCGCTGCCTTGCAGTAGTAGTGGGAGGAAAGCCCTCACATGGGCACCAGTACCCTTGAGTGTCAGGCACTAAATTACAAAATCTCTGGTATGGATGTAAATACCAGTGCCCTGGCCTTGTGAAGGTTCAGCAGCAGATGCCACTGTCAAAAGCCAGAGCAAAAGAAAAGAAAAATTGTAAACCCCACAGAGGAACCAAAATTACTCTGGGTTTCTAAGTCTACCTGAAAAACTGACAGGGTCAATTGTGAGTGAATACGCGCGCGCGCGTGTGTGTGTGTGTGTGTGTGTGTGTGTGTGTATGGGGTGTAGAGATTAACGGATGGAACTGATGTTCCCTCAGAAACCGTTGAGGCACAGGGAGGAGGGAGTTACAGCAACTGACCTTATATTTATTTACACTTTTTTCTGGGGCATACCCTCAGAAGAAGGAAAAGAAGGTATGTCAACCAGTCTAATCTCCTTGTTAACTAAATATTCAAGTAGATAGACTAAAAATATATGCCAAGAGGAGGAGAATTTGACTTCAGAATGTCCTTAATAGGATGTCCCTAGCTAAAGATTTTTCTATGATAAATAAACCAGAACCTCGGGATTTATAAGACATGACTCTCTACAGAATTTCACATAAGCTCTACCACCCTGAGGTATAAAATGGGAAATTTTCATAGTTTTCATGCTCTCTGCTGTGTGAAATAACAGTCACACTTACAGACCACACTTCTTCTGAGCCAGAGGTACCTGTTTGCTGCAGGAAGAAAGGCCCTGGCTGGCCACCCTTGATGTCCGAGGTCCTTCCCTGTCCTCTCCGTGCCTCTTGATAAGCTTTACCCTTGAAATTAATAGTAAAGCTTGATATTGGGTAAGATTTGTGAGTCCAGTTTAGCAACTCAATCCTGTGCATTACATCAGAACAGAACTAGTGAAATACTTTTCATTAATCTTGTTATATGACTAGTTTTACCTACAGAATTTTTGTTTTGGCAAAAACAGTTTATACTTAAATTGTCTGATCTAATCTGTTTGACCAAATTAAATGATTTTTTTTGAATTTTATTTATTTTTTTATACAGCAGGTTCTTATCAGTTATCTATTTTATACATATTAGTGTATACATGTCAATCCCAATCTCCCCATCATCACCCCCCCCAACCTCTTCCCCACCTTGGTGTCCTTATGTTTGATTCTTATCTATTCAGGTATTTCTGACTGATCCATTCAATTGAATGTGAGTTTTGTTATCTATAGCACCTATTAAGTCATCTCCACTAACCTGGACCAGTGGACCAGTGAAGGTAGTTTCTGGCCCCTCCCCTCAACAAGATAATCCCTGACTTGTTTTCAATGCATTACCAGTTAAAACAAAATGTACTTAAGTGCATGTCTTCATAATCTTGTTTTCATGTCCCAACTGGAAGGAGTCACATGGATTAGAGTAAAAATATCTGTAGAAATTCTCTTCAATGCAAAGCAAGTATAGGCACTGCATTAAATCCGCAAGACAAAGCAAGCAAAGCTATGCTTTCTTCTCTAGGGCAAGTTAGGCTAACGGTAAAGCAATTACTGCCTGTAGCAGAAGAAAGCTGTCCCCACAAGTAAGCAGCTGGGGAGCTGTGAATTAGCTTTTCAATACCTGAAGCATAAATTAGAGAAAGATAATGGCTCCGCTTTGAGAATAATAAGAAAAGCCTGGGGTTAGATGAGGTCCCTTTCCTCACAGTAATTTTGCACATTTTAATAATTAGTAGTACATCAGTATTTATGTTATCACAATAAAGAGGCATGTTTGGGGGGAAATGTTCGATCGTGTGCATATTCTATTCACATTCATCCAAGACTACAGAGATCTCTGTGTCAGGGTAGGGACATTTCCTCTGTCAAGGCTTTCTAAATCAGTGCATATTGCCTGGCAGAAATTAGGCCACTTCTAAAGTGCTAGCCTGGCAACTCTAGACCTAAAATATAATGCTTATCTTTAACTGTGTGCGCATTTCATGGAGCTATGCTCGGTGACATTTTAAGTACATTATTGAAGACTACAGGGTATTCCTGAGATTATCTACTTAGTGGTTTTCAAACATTAGTGTCCATCGGATTCACCTGGGGGCCACCCCGTCCTAATTCAGTAGGTCTGGGCTGGGGTGCTCAAACTCGCATTTCTAACAAATTTCCAGGTGAAGGTGATGCTGCTTGTCCAGGAGCTACACTTTGAGAAATATGGGTCTGCTGCATATAAATCAGAGTTCCCTACTATTGTTGCACTTGAGTATTACCTGGAGGGCTTTTAAAATTCTAATGCAACTAACCTAAAAGAGGTCCCAATGGCCAAAGCTAGAATAATTTGAGTAACAAAATACAGTTTTGGGTTATAACCCGAAGTATAAGGGCCCTTATCCATGAGTCTGTATTTATATAAATAAAGGGTTAAGTAAGTAAATGAATGTGGGAGAAGAGACAGATCCTCCTAGTGAAAAAACCGCAAAGAATTTATGTCGATATTCCCCCTGCAGGCCGTGAACCCAAACTCCTCCCCCACCCACTCTTAGTGACTTACCTTCAAAAACTAGAATACAGGAAGGTGAAGGGGGTCGAGAATAACTTTACAATAGAGAAACTGGCAAACACCACCTTGGGCGGGTGATCTGAGGTCCAGTCCTTGTCCTCAGTGGGAAGTCATGCTTATGGGATTTACTTCCTGATGTATGAGGAAGGCACTTTACCTCTGTGATATTCTTCCCCAAAATGCATGACCCCAGTCTAACCATGAGAAAACAATCAAAAAGCCCAAATTGAAGGACATTGTTCAAAATATCTGGTCAATACACACCAAAAGCTTCAAGGTCATGAAAAACAAGGAAAGACTGAGAAATTATCATAGACCTGATAAGACGAAGGAGACATGATGACAAAATGTAATGTATCCTGGATGGGATTCTGGAACCAAACAAGGGCCTGAGTGGGAACGATAATGAAATCAAATAAAGCCTGGAGTTTAGTTAACAGTAATGCACTAATGCTCGTTTCTTAGTTGTGACAAATGTACCATGGTGGTAATATAAGATAAGAGGGGAAACTGAGTGAGGAGCATGTGAGATCCCTCTGTACTATCTTTGTAACTTTTCTATAAATCTGAAAGATTCCAGAAAATCATTTCTTTTAAAAAATATTAATGCCCAGGAAACACCACAGACAAACTAAATCAGAATCTCTGGGGTAGAACCTGGGTGTTGGTATTGTTTTAAGCCCCCAGATGATTCGCATGTGCAGTCAAACTTGGGAACCACTGATTTAGATGGAATTAAATTAATGACTTTCCCATGAAATCTAACTTTCACTTGGTCTGCATGGTAGTTGGTACTGAAACAATCAGCCATTTTTGTGTTTCTCGAGAAAACATCTCTTTCGGTTTGAATTAATCAGCTCTGCAAAATGTTAGTAACAGGCACTTAAAAAGGAAAGTAGAAACAGAATAAATTCATACAGTGGTATGTAAAAATTACATTCTAGAGGATATCCTGAGGTCCATATGCATCCTATCTATTCTTTTATACCATCTTTAAACTTCATGAGGGGAGAGCTGTGGGACCTTGTGAGAATTGTGTGACAAACAGAATTTAGGCAGTTTAATTACATGGGAACCCTCTGTACCTGGCAGGTCATATGCAAGTGAAGGGTATGTCTCTGTGATACGTCTATAAAGTCTCTACCCCAAGGGCAAACTCTCTTTTCTAATTCCTGTTAATTTTGAAATGAATTAAGGCTCAATTGTAGCATCTGTCCCATTTTCCATCTCTACACTGTGTGAATAAATCTTCCCAATATGGATATGCCAAAAGCAAAGAATAATTCTAACTATCAGAATAAGAGAATCATTTTAACTTTTAGTTAAAAAAAGAACTTTTTACACCAAGAGAGCTGATGTTGGAAAGACTCAAGCTATTCAATTGGCTCTTTGAGCATCTCCAATGCTTCCTCTTTCCTAGTAGCTATATGGTTTTTCAGACCCAGCTTTTGAACTATGGAGAGGTATGAGGAAAGAAATTAGTAGCTGAAATTCTTCCAATGAAGTGGAAAGTTTTTATGGTCCCTGGCCTGTCAGTGCCAGTCAGTTCACCTAGGTAGTCCAGTTTTTGATTTCTGCAGGTCTGGAGGACATCATGCAAAATGACCCCATTCAACTCCACACCCTTTGGCTAATCTTTGTAGATTATACATCCACTGGCAATTTGGAGGAAAGGATGAAGTCTGTAATTGATGGGACTACAGATAGTATCAGAAAGTCTGACATTTGTGCCCATGGCAACTTTTATTGGCATCACAAGCAAACACAGCAATATAGAAATATGCCAGGGAATTGCGTCATCCAAGGAGTGAAGGTCTAGGAATACAATGTACCTTTTTCACATTGAATGTATTCTTTATCTCTTGAGAAGATGTTTCCCATAACCTCTGAGGACAATTAAAAGCATAGTTATAGTTTTAGGGAGCATTAATATGGCTTCTAGGCATTCAAAGAGAGAGGGAGAGAGAGAGGAAAATGTCAACATATTTTGTACACAGAAAACCCCTTAGTCAGTTTTCATGCCTTATTCAAGACCCAGGCTTAGGGATTCTGTTCCCTTAGCAGGTCATGTGAACTCACCCCAACCCTGTTGCCAGACATTATTGATTGAGCCTGAAAGAGGACATCTGGTTCAAGGTGACTTACTAATTTCCTTTCTTGGAAATCTGTAATTTGGATCTAGAAGTTCTAGTTAGTGTCATAGCAGCTTGAAGTGTGCTGCCTTCCATGTTCACTCAGAAGCAGAAAGGCAGAGAAGAAGAGGTGGATGCTCAGAAAGAGGCCAGGGAGGGACTGGGTGGTAGATGTGCACATGGAGGGGATGGGGAAGACGGGCAAGAGGGGGAGACAGACGGGTGGAGACTAAGTTGGCTCCTAACGGCTTGCTTCTTGCATTTCTTGCACTTAACTTCCACAAATTACCCTTGTATGCTAGTAAAACTTATTTATTTCCTACTGTGTTTTAATCCAGTCTGCATGAGTTTGTTAGTCTCAGCAAATGATTCTTAAGAGAATATGCAGGGCTTCCCTGGTGGGGCAGTGGTTGGGGGTCCGCCTGCCGATGCAGGGGATGCGGGTTCGTGCCCCAGTCCAGGAGGATCCCACATGCCGCGGAGCCGCTGGGCCCGTGAGCCATGGCCGCTGGGCCTGCACGTCCGGAGCCTGTGCTCCGCAGTGGGAGAGGCCACGGCAGTGAGAGGCCCGCGTAACACAAAAAAAAAAAAAAAAAAAAAAAAAGAATATGCATATACCTGGTAACTGAAGCATTCCTTCCAAGCTATGACAATTATATAGTATTTGATAACATTTTTGATGAATAAATTAAAGTTTCTGTGCATTTAGCAACAAATGTCTATTGTCCACTTACTACATATATGAAATATGTATATATGTATGTATGTGTATATATGTATGCGTGTACATGTGTGTGCCTATGTGTGTGTATCCCATCTTTTCAGGGAACCCCCCTCAAAGAAATTCAACTAATTAAATTTAACTATTAAATAAGTTAATTTATGTGCAGAACTTGGAACCATTTCCCACCTATGACATATAATAAGCATTCAAAACTATTATAGCTTATTATCATTATAATTATTATAATATATAATAAGCATTCAAAGCTATGGTTATTATCAATATCATTATTATTAGAAAGGTGGTTTAGTCCCTGGAGAACCTGTTAAAAGAGGGAGCTACAAACCTGAAAGAGCAAATCTACCCTTTCAAGGACCACTAAACTGTTTATACTTAGAAAACAACTCAGCCAAGATCAACCTACAAAAACACTAAGCTTAGAATGAGATTTTCTTCCACTGGGGAGCCAGGTAAGTGGTGGAATATGTTGTTGAAGAAGGTTGGGAAAACCTGAGTTTAAGTGCTGCATAGATGTTGTTTGGCAACATAAGAAGACATTGACCAAGACCCCGTGACCCCAAACACCTGGTACTTTTTCATAAAAAGCTATGAAGAGGGCTTCCCTGGTGGCGCAGTGGTTGAGCGTCTGCCTGCCGACGCAGGGGATATGAGTTCGTGCCCCGGTCCGGGAGGATCCCGCATGCCACGAAGCGGCTGGGCCCGTGAGCCATGGCCGCTGAGCCTGCGCATCCGGAGCCTGTGCTCTGCAACGGGAGAGGCCACAACAGTGAGAGGCCCGCGTACCGCAAAAAAAAAAAAAAAAAAAAAAAGCTATGAAGAGACTGTTGGGCATCCCCTTTGTTAGATGTATGAGAACAACGTGGGATCGAGGGTTGATGTGGCCAGAAACCTGAGAAATATGAAGAAGTGTTTGAGTCAAATGCCTTCTTGATTTTTACTAAGGCTATGAGTGTGGCCAAAGAAATAAGGATTATAAGAGTGTATCCTTTTCATTATACAGCCATTTAAATTTACTCTCTTAACCCTAAGAGTACTTAAGATAATCATGTATTATTATTTGCTGTGCTTCCTAAGGAGTTTAAGAATGTCTTAGAACAAATGTGGGTAAATGTTCTGTAAACTATCAGATAGTAAATACTTTAGCCTGTGTGAGCCATTGTTTCTCTTTCACAGCTACTCACCTTCTCATGCTATTGTAGCACAAAGTAGCCTTAGACAACACCTAGTGAATGTGGCTGGGTTCCAATAAAACTTTAGTTACAAAAATCAGTGATGAGCTGGATTTGGCTTATGCAATATAGTTTGCCAATCCTTGTCTTAGAAAATTTCAACCACTTTTCCGCTAAAACTTTAACTCCCAGTGAGTACTTACAAAGGAAATTGCTATAAACTTCAAAATATACCTCTTCTTAGATCTGAGGCCCCAACACAGAGCCTGCACTCAGAAAATGCTTAACAAATGTTTGTTCAAGGGTATCCAATCAAGTGGCAACAAGGAATAGGATCCAACCATAGACAGGGGATTCAGGTGGTGGTCATCATTAGACATTTTGTTCACATGTAGATGTCTAGTTCAAAAGATGACAACATAAGAACAGAGTCTAGTCCTAGAAAGTAGAAAAACAAAGGCCAAGCAGAACCTTGTATACAACTTGGGGTGAAGAATAGGATTTCAGTCTTCAGAATGAGGGCTAGCTAGAGCAGTAGATAAAATGAGGAGGAAATATCCTGGCAGAACTCCAGATCAGTCCAGCACCGAAAGAGGAAGAGTCATAGGAATTAACGTGTCTTGGGAAAACACGGGCACTTTATGTCTACAGTACTAGATTCCTAACCTGGTTGATAACAAATGGGATTTAGAGGGGATCCAAAGGAAGTCAAACAAGGGATCCTTTAGACATGACTGAAACACTGACTTCTAAACCTAGAAGAGATTCTTAGCTCCAAAACTCAGTAACGTCAATAATATATTATCACAGTTGTCAGGGCTGATTATCAGGGAAGAAAAGAGTTTGTAGGCATGTCCTATGGATATAGCCAATAGTTAGGATAGAGGTTGAGAAGTTGAGTTACTAAAACATAGTATAATCACTAAGATCATGGACCTTAGAGTCTGAAAATCCTGGATTTGAATGTTGACTCTGCCACTTATTGACTCTACCACCTTTAGCTTTGCTCTTAACTTATTTAACATATTTATCCTAAGTTGGCTTTCTTGTGAAATGGGTATAATAATAGTACCTATGTCATAAGATTGCTGTGAAGACTTGAGAAAAATATGCAGAGTGTTTTATGTCTGGCTACACAGTAACTGATCAATAAAAGAAAGGCTTTAGGAAGAAAAAACTAGTAGGGATATGAGATTGGCATTTCTTACCTTCGTATTTGTTAAAGCACATCTAGATTTCTGAAAGCACAAGTCTAGGAGCACTAAGCCCCATTTTTACATTCTCTTTCCTACTTTGGCAAGAGTCCACACTCTTGGACTTAGCAACTTTTGCTAAAGGCAATTTCCAGGATATATTGAGCACCTCTAGTGAATCAGAAAGCAATCTATGGGTTTGAGTTGAAGCTTAGAGGCTGCTCCACCACAGGGTAGACTGTCAAATTTCCAGCTTGAAGAAAAAAAAATTAGCTCCAATATTGCAAGGAGAAACTCTTTTTCCCCCTAAAACTTTCTCAAAATCAGCAATTTCTCTCTCAGATTTTTCCTGAAGCCATGAAATAAGCCAAGCATGAAATGGTTGCCTTAGAAGGCTATTTGTCAGAATAGTTCTCCTAGTCCTGTTACAGTTTTAAACTGAACCTTTGGAGAAGTCAAAAGTACACCAGCGTGTCCCAGTATTCAATGTATCAGTGGATTCATCAAATCGCAGCTTTTATTCTTTAGGATTTTCTGGGGCACCGTGACCCCCTCCAACCAAGGGGTCCGACTGGATAGAAGATAGAGGAGATTGCAATATGGTGACAGTGTTCTCAGTCTCCCACACCTCCCTGAACACATCAAGCTTCAGAGACTTACTTCATAGAAAATGTTCTTTATTTTGTCTACCAAGTAATTAATCAGAGAGTAAATAACTAGTAAATGACATTGCCTGATGCCAACTGCCTTTTGGAGAAAATTAAAACCAGAACTCAATTGCTATGAAATCTTGTGACAAATGGCATTTTCTTTTTTCCATATTTTTCTAGAAGTAAGGTGGTTTGGGCTTCCAACTAAGCTCCATTAAACATGTCAAATATGTCTTCATTGTGATTATAAGGCACTTAAAACATCTTCCAAGCTACCTTTGTGATAATATGTAATTCATGCCAAATTTAAATATCATCTTCTTTAGTCTCTTGAATTGAGAGGAAAAAAGTTCAAATGAGAAAGAAACCAAAACTTTTAGTTTCCATGTTCACTTATTTGAAATGATTGAACACAAGACCCACATAGCCCCAAGGCATTGCGACACATAAATCATGCTTTCAATCTTGCAGGGTCAATATGGTCATTTGTCATTAACCAGTCACTCAAAAGGAAAATATCAACAGCACAAGGACATTTCATCTGAATTTTCTCTTGGACCTCCTTTATCAGAATCAATAGGAATATTGCTAAAAAATGGTCATGGCTTGGCCCCACTTAAAACTTAATTAATTAGAATATCTGGAGTTGGGACTCAGGAATCTGCTCCTTAACAAATATTCTATCTGATTCTTGAACACTATAAAATTTGAGATCCAAAATCAGGGATTATGTTCTGACACTAGATTCAATAGTTAAAGAATAGGATTTTAAAAACAGAATTACATAAAATTAACAATTTATTTTTGTCCATAATTTTTGACATTATAATTAAAATATTGTATTAGTAATTGATATTATTGTTTTATTATTACAAATGATTGTTTTATTATATTAAAATATTGTATTACTAATTTATTTTTTTAATCTCCTCTCTCTTGCGTAGATCAAAGTTTTAAATAAGATAGGATTAAGAGTTAAAGTGGGGAAGACCAGATTGGTTTAGGCAAGATAGAGGAGACTCATTTCTTTACATATCTAAGTTGTAGTAGGAGTGAATAAAATATTGTATTACTAATTTCTTAAAACCAGATAATTTTTTAAAATTCTGAATCAAATAGTCAATGTATGTATCTTTTCTTATTGGTGCCATATATATTACACTTAACTTGAAATTTCAAAAAATAATTGCCTTTCCTTCACTAAAATATGGGGAAAATTTAATAAAAATATATGAAACTATGATCAAGCACTGAATCAAGGTACTCATCCTTCAGAAGAAGAACAAAGAGTGAGCCCTAGAATTTCCCCAGCTTTACTTCAGTAGGTACTTCTAAGAACTCAGTGCTGAGAGGATGGAATGAAGCTGAGCAAGGTAGTTTTGTTGATTGAGGAAATAGAGATTCCAGTGTGAGAATGTTGAGGCAGGAAGAATTTTCAGGCCAGGGAACTGGAAGGAGTGAGTTATGCAGAGAAAGTACTCCAAAAATCTGTGCAGGGTTCTACTTGGGTCTGTTGCTGAATACGAAGCTGTATGTGCATCAAGTAAAGCTTCCATGATGCCAAGCAAAAATGAGCCAACTGAACAAAAAACTATCAGCTATCAGGGAGGTAGTCAGTTACATAATTCCTGATCTCACACAGGGGTAAAAGGGATTCCTCTTCCAACCAGCCAGAGTGAAAACTCAGGGTACTCATTAGAGACCACAGAGGATCAGATCTTGATTGTAATGCTGAACTAGTCCTGGAAAAAAGGATATTCTAAAACCTTCCTAACAAAGATTAAAACTAATCTAAAATGATCAAGTTGATTGGCAAGTAACTTACCTGCTTGCCAAAATAAACTTCAACAATTTTTAAAAGAAGACAACAAAATCCATATATGTCTATACGGATTTTTATCTCTCTCTCTCTCTCTCTCTCTCTCTCTATCTCCATATAACATCATAATGGCCAGCATCTGATCCAAAATTTATAGACATGTGAAGACATAAAAAAACAAAATCTGTACATGAAAACAGACATAGAAATGACAAAACAAACAAACAAACGGGAATTAGTAGACAGGGACTTTAAAGTTGTTTATATAAGATGAAAAAATGAACATGTGGACTTAATAGCACACTTGTATTTGACACTGAACAGATCAGTGAACTTAAACACATAATAGAAACCATCTAAACTGAAATATAGGCAGAGAAAAATAAAGTGAAAAGAAAAGAGAGGGAAAGATAAGACAAGAAAAGAGAAGAAAGAAAAGGAAAGAAAGGATAAAGAAGAATAGAAAAGAAAAAAGCCTTAGTGATTTGTAGAGCAATATTAAGTGGTCAATATACATGGTATTTAAGTACAGATAAAAAAGAAATAGAGGGGGCTTCCCTGGTGGCACAGTGGTTGAGAGTCCACCTGCCAATGCAGGGGACACAGGTTCGTGCCCCGGTCTGGGAAGATCCCACATGCTGCAGAGCGGCTGGGCCCGTGAGCTATGGCCACTGAGCCTGCATGTCCGGAGCCTGTGCTCCGCAATGGGAGAGGCCACAACAGTGAGAGGCCCACGTACCACAAACAAACAAACAAACAAAAAAAGTGTAAAAATATAATGGCTAAATTATTTTCAATTTGATGAAAATCCAGGAAGCTTGAGGCACTCAAAGCAAGATAAACAGAGAGAAAACCATACCAATGAATGTGCTGGAAAGATATGGTACACAGAAATCTTCAAAGCTGCTAGGGAAAGAAGTCACGATACATAGTGGAGAATAAAGATAAGAATTATCTCTGACTTTCTGTCAAAAAAAAAAAAAAAAACCAACCTAAATCTGTAGACAATGGAAAATCAATCTTTTTTTTTTTTTTTTTTTTTGTTTTTTCGGTATCTAGGCCTCTCACTGTTGTGGCCTCTCCCGTAGCGGAGCAACAGGCTCCGGACACGCAGGCTCAGCGGCCATGGCTCACGGGCACAGCCGCTTTGCGGCATGTGGGATCTTCCCGGACCGGGGCATGAACCCCTGTCCCCTGCATCGGCAGGCGGACTCTCAACCACTGCGCCACCAGGGAAGCCCTGGAAAATCAATCTTTAAATTACTAAAAACAATCATTCAGAATTATATGTGCAGCAAAAATTTTCTTCAAAATTAAACTAAAAACATTGTCATACAAACAATACCTAAGAGAATTTGGTGTCAGCAGATTTGCACTATAAGATGTATCAGAGAAAGTTCTTCAGATGGAAGCTGGATGTTCATAAAGGAATAAAGAGTGTGAGAAATGTTAAAAGTGTGAAAACATTTTTTCTCATTTTAAAAATTCTTTAGATTTGAGGCTATAGCATTAGACTTACAACAATGAATTATAAGATATATGATAAAATATATAACAGTAGCACAAAGAATAGGAGGGGGAACTGGAAGTATATTGTTGTAAGATTCATATATCATATATGAAGTGCTATAATAATATTTGAAGATAGACAATGATATATTAAAATTGCATATTGTAAGTCTTAGAGCAACCACTAAAAAGCAAAACAGAGATACAGCTTGTAAGTTCAAGAATAGACATAAAACTAAATAACTAAAAGTACTCAATCTAAAAAAAGAAGCAAAGGAGAAAAGTGAATGAAGGACAGATGCAAAAAATATAAAACAAATACTGTAGAATGATTCTAGACAAACACATTCAGATCGAAAAATAAATATAAACAGTTTATGTACTCCAAATAAAAGGCAGTGATTATTAGACTGATAAAAAGGCAATATCCAAATACGTTCTGTTTACAAGAAATGCATTTAAATATAGAAGACATATTTTTTAAAGTAAAATGATGAAAAATGATATATAATACAATTTACTAATCACAGGAAAGTGGCAGTAGCTATTGAATATTAGAAAAGTAGACCTCAGGGCAAAGAATTTGACCATTCTTAAAGAGACATGTTTAATAACAATAAAAGGGTCAATTAATTAAGAAGAATAAAAATCCTAACAGAAAACCTCCAAAATTTGTGAAGCAAATACTGAACAGCTGAAGGGAGAAATAAACAAATACACAATCAGAGCGTGGATCTTCAACACTCTTTTCTCAGTAAAATAAGCAGCCAGTATATCAACAAGGGTATAGATGATTATAACAGCACTCTCCAAGCACGACCTAATGGACAATTACAGAACACTTCACCCAAAAATAGCAGAATACACATTCTTTTCAAGTGTACATAAAACTTTACTAAGGTAGACAATGAGTCATAAAATAAATCTCAATAAATTTTAAAACAATTGAATTGACACAATATTTAATCTGACTACGGTGGAAATAAATTATAAATTTTAAGAAAGATACATGAAAAATTCCCAAATATGTGAAAATCACTTTTTGAGATAATGGATATGTTCTATACATTTGTGAAACATGTTGACTTACATGTTAAAACCGGTGCTTTTATTGTATGTAAAAAACAATTTTACTCATTTGATTCAATATTAACTAAAAGTATTAAAAAATTACTTATTTGACCTTTCTAAGGTACAGTTGGGCCTCCACATCCACGGAATCTGTGAATACTTAGGGTCGACTGCACTAGCCATGTTATATAAAGGACTTAAACCTTCTGAGATTTTGGTGTTTGCAGGGGGTACTGGAACCAATTCCCCAGGGGATACTGAGGAATGACTACAATACAAGCTTTTTGTTACTGGTCTTATCTTCAAAAACGGTTATGTATATCCTTCCCTCAGCTCTACCTACAACATCTGGCTCAAATTTAGTTTATGCTGGAGAAGTACTGCTTGGGGCAATCTTGGGAGCAGGCCACTTACCAGGGGAAGTCCTCTGAGGGGAATGATGGAGTAAAGGAACGATCACACAAATCCTCATGTGTTAAGGCTAAATCACAAACCCAAACTTTTTATTATTTCTCACCTATTATTAAGCTTTTCTTTGTGTTTTCTCTTTTTTCTTTCTTGTCATCTGATATCTTCCACTGACTAATTTTCCTATTTGCTAATCTTTTCTTCTGCTGTTTTAATCTGCTATTAACACCCATTTTGAGCTCTTAATTTAGATTATATACTTTTTATGTCTAGAACTTTCATCTTAATCTCTTTTAAAATAAATTCTTCTCTGGTGAAATATTTTGTCTTGTCAAATGTTTTCTTGAACATATTAATTAGACTTCTTTGAAGGTCCATTCCTGTTTACTCCAAAAAAAATAGGTCAAGTGTATGTCTGGTTTTAATAAATGTATAAATGTATATTTTTACAAAGAATCTAATCTATAGTGATAATAGATCAGTGGCTGGATGTGTATGGCCAAGGGTAGGTGGAGATAAATGACTATCAAGAGACATGTGGAAATATTTTGGGGAAAAGAATATGTTCTCTATCTTGATTATGGTGGTTGTTACATTTGCAGACTTTTCTTTTGTTCCTATACATTTTAATTATTAATCGAATGCTAGATATTTTGTATAAAATACAACTAAGCTACTCATTTATTCATTCACTCATGCATGCATGCATTCATTCCAGCAACATCAAATGCTTACCACATGCCAGTTCTTTCACTGGGGATCCACCAACAAACAGGACAGGTACAGCCTCTGCCTGTAGAGCTTTCAGTCCCCTGGTGGTCCTAGTTTCATAATTCTTTGGGCTTTCGAGTTTTCCCACACTCTTTTATTTACAAAGAATGCTGTGCTCCTCTATCAGTATATTCAAATTACAAACACATTTTTCAAAGTCAATTTTAAATGCCACAGCTCCCATGAATCCTTCCTGTGTTTGAAGTAATGTTAGCTTAGTCTGAGCTCCCTTGTTAAATTATCTGTTCCTCTAATGGTATTTGTCTAACCTACCTTGCATTATTCATGAGGTAGCACATCTGACTAGACTGCAAACTCTTTAAGTGTAAGGATCTTGTCTTACTAACTCTTCTACATACTCCAGCACTTAGAAAAGTACCTGGGTCATAGTAAATAGATATTTATTAAATGATAAATACATAAATATGTCACGATAATATGTATAAAATCATGGTCTACATTTAATATTCTATAATTCACCCGATTCTATACTTCTAATTATTGAGCTTGAGTCGCTTATAACCCTACCACGTCTAATTCTAGCTTGCAGCTTCTATGATGCTCTATGCTCACAGCCAGATAATCAAGCTTATTAAGGACTATGTATTAAAAATGTAATTAGGCACTTAGGGAGGGTATAATGACTTTTCATACATTAAAGCATGGCTTGAGAGTTTGGGCTTTAAATCTAACTGCCTAGGAGGACTATTTTGTCAACATCCACATTTGGGGCTATATTTTGAAGACTAGACAATGGTTTCCAGAAGTCTGACCTCCGTAAAAATAGGGTATTGCATTACTAGAAAAAGCATTCCTTTTACAGAAAATAGCCATTCTAACACTGGATATGTGTCCTCTCTGACAAATGAATTCTGGTGTTCAGGACTCAGAACCAGACAGCTGTCACAGCACCACTGAGGATTACTCTAAATTGCAGCAGATGGTGCTACTTATTTGGCCATCTAATGCTATTCTCAAGTATCAGTTGGCCAACTGCTGCGGTGGAGGTATGAAAATAGGAGATGTATTTAGAGCCAGAGGATACAAGCACAAATGTTTTGGGATACAGAGTTTAAACTGATATGCAAAAATTGCATCCAGCAAATTGCCAAGCCAGATCCATTAGAGGGTATGGTTGAAAGCTCCTTCCCTCAGATGAAAGCAGTCTTGGAAAATACAACTTCTTTGGCCAGCTGTACGATAATCTCTTCCATGCCCTTTTCCCCTGAGATGCACACATGCTCACGGGCAAACTCACACAGGCACACACACACAGCACACATTTTCCTACACTTATAGTTGCTACTTGCTAACCGGTCTGCAATTTAAATTTAACACTACTTAGGAGCCATCTGGGTCACCTGTGGCTGGTCTGTGGAAATATGCACAGCATGTGTCAGTGGCTTACATCAGAAGCAGGAGCCTTTCTGGACTCTGTCTTCAAGGTAGCAGCTGCAGTACTATGTAGCTTTTATCAATGTACTGAAATCTGGCTTTCCGTGTCACAAAGATATTGAATATTCTGGCCACGTCTTTGGCCATCTCCATAGTTGCTATGGCTCACTCCTTATCAGAATTAAATCTGGTTAATAAACACTCTGTTTATCACTGCCCAGAGTACAATTTTTAAGTACTTTCTTAACTCTAATTTATATCATTAACTGTTTACATATTAAGTTTAAAGATGGCTTACAATAGATATTAAATAGAATACTGGTGCATTGTAAACTCTTTTTGTAAAGTCAATAAATTCCTATTATGTGTATAGTGAGCTTCTTACTTGAGAAAAATGGACTAATTAAATTATTCAACTGAACAGCAGTTTAAAGTGGTGTACTATATTACCTAAAAGACGGTAACTTAAAAAGTGAAAAATGTGCAGAAAACTTGGAGATTATTTCCAGATCTCTGTATTGGAGGCCCAGCATATATGTGGCTAATGAATTAGAAATACCAAAATGCAAATTGAAATGACATCTATAAATAAACCTAAATAAATAAATGGATCAGCTTTGCATAACTTATCAATAGAAGTAAGTGAGACTTTCATGGAGAAAAAGCCTTTAAAACACAGAAGGAGTGCTTACCACGAGGAAGAAGAAGACCTCAAAATTCATCAAGATCAAAGGCAAACTAAAATTTAAAACAGCAAGAGATACATATACATGTACATATGTACATACAAAGACTCATGATAAAATTGACAATTATCCCAGAATGAACTCACGGAATGAAATGGGTAAAGCGTTCTTAAATAAAACCAAGGGAGGATATCAGCTCCAGAAGAGATGTGAGAGGACCCTCAGGATCAGAGCATTCAAAGTGCCTTGGGGACCAGTGAGCTGGAAGTAGATAGGCATGCGAATGCTTTTCTCCTCATGGGAGAAAATATTATCAAGGATCTCTCTACCAAATTATCTTTCCAGCAAGTTCTAAATCCTTGAAATGCCTGTACAAAAATTTAGGGGCCATCGTGCCTTCTGTACTATTAGGACAATAAGAGCCAGCAGAAATAGCAGCACTCTTAGTTGTCAGCATTTATCAACACAGTCTCTTGTCTGACAGCCACTGTCATAACTGATTCTCTTTCATCCCAGGTTAACTCTTGGCCCTGACTTGAGATTTATGGTTCAAATTGTTTAAATACTATTCATTTATTTTCATGGAAAAATCTATTGCTGACTTGCTGCCTAGCTTATTCGATCCCCACCTCATCTCCCATGCTTTACTACCATCCACCTATCCAATACTTACACAGTGAATTAGACCTGTTACCCAATATGTTAACTGTCATTTACATTTCTGATTTCCATTTATATTTCAAACTGCTTAACTATGCCTCTGCTAAAGTCCATCCACACTATCTGGAAAAACTGCTGTAGATACAGGGCCAACAACAGTAAAATCACAGTATACTTAGATAAAATTAACAAACTAGACTTGACAGAATCTGTGTTGTAATGGTAAATAATTATGGAGTCCTAAGGGAGAAACTCTGTTTTCAACACTTTACATATTTTAACTCATTTAATCCTATAACAACTCTTTGACCTAAGTAACAACAACCTCATTTTACTAAAGAAGAAACTGAGGAACAAAGAGGTTAAATGATATACCTACTAATATACTTACTGCTGCTAGAAAATAGCAGACCTAGGATTTGAACCCAGGCAGTTTGGGGTCAGAGCTCACCTTTTAAACCATTATTCTGTGTGATATCTTCTTGAGAGTTTAAAAACTTTTAAAAAAAAATCATGGTTGCTATTAGGAATGTGTAAATTATCATTACAAATTATAATTTTCAAGAACATCTATGGAGTACTAATATAACAAACCATCTATGTGCTCATTAGGAAATTAGATTCTACAATGAGTAACAGATTGATGAGTCTGTAGTTACTCATATCTAGATTGAATAGAATGAGAGAATCTCTAACAACAGGTAGAATCCCAGAAAGCTTCCAAAGTTTTGAGTAAATTGAAGTGGCAGTCTATTTTTCAGGTGTAGCTTTAGTTCCATTCCATCCAAAGTTTCAAAGAAAGGCAGATATCCACAGAAATTATATGACCATTGGATAGTTTAGTTATATAATTTGGATTCCTGTTCATAGCAAAGGAATGGATAGTGTTATTGTGTTACATATAGTGAAAAACCATATCTGACTGATGAGGGAAGTACTAATGAAACACTGCATTGAATTAAGCAAGAGAACAAGGTTATATGGTGGGTTTTAGTAACATTAAATTAATTAATAATTAATTATTATTGTAGCTCATTGTATAAATACCTTGCAGCAATTCTAATTTCTAGAGATGAGGGACAGTCTTAGAGAAAGGGCAGGTTGATAAATGCAGTTGGACATAAACAAGTAAATATTTTGCATGATGGTTCGTATAGTTTGAGTGCTTGTGTCCCCCCAAAATTCATATATTGAAAACCTAATGCCTTATGAGATGGCATTAGAAGGTAGGATCTTTGGGAGGTGATTAGGTCCTAAATTAGTTCCTTTATTAAAAGAGGACCAAGACAGCTCCCTTGCCCCTTCCACCATGTGAGGATACAACTGAGAAGTCAGTAGTCCGCAACTTAGAAAAGGGCCCCTAACCTTGGACGTCCAGCCTCCAGAACTTTGATAGACAAATTTATGCTGTTTATAAGGCACCCTGTCTATGATATTTTGTTACAGTAGCCCAAATGGACTAAGACAGTGGGCAATCAATTTTTACTTATGTTTTTCATATAGCAAAGTGCTTTGTAAGTCTGCCTTCATGTCTTGGAGTTATTCTGGGTAGTCACCTCATAAAGGGAGTGCATTGCTAGAATTGATACTAGAACTATTGTTGAACCAAGAACATAGTTGGAGGGAGTGAGGCTGCTCCCAGTTGATAGTAGATGGCATTGTGAGGAAAATATTCATATTTTCATGTTTTTGCCTGCTCAGGGATTTGTGAACCAAGATTGCCAGCAACATGTGTTAAAGAATTGAATAGCAATCCTATAGAAAAATAGATAAAATCCACTAGAAAAATATAGAGATTTATTTTCCTGAATGCTTAAATTTACAATTCATAGAGTGATAATATCTGGAGCCATTTGTTTACATTTTAAAGTGTTGCTGTTATAAATACCTGGGGATCTTCCCCATCTCCTCCAAGGAAGAACTTGTTTCCATTAGAGAGCAAAATTTTCTCCCCTTGTCTCTGGGAGAGAAGTTCTTATAGAAGCTCTGAAATCTATAGTTTTGGAATTCCTCATCTATAGTGTAAAATCCCCTTATGCACATGCAGGTAACATCTTCCCCAAGTGGAGGAAAGAGTACTAATGCTGAGATCGCTTTGTGAGTAAAATAATTTGCTTTTCTCTGATGCAGAAACCTCCAGCATTAAAAATGAAGATATTAAAAACTTACCAGTTATATTATAAACAATAGAATTCCAAGGTCTGACTAGCCAGTATGTTTGCTCTACGTGAATGCCTCCTAGAACAAATACTTCCCAAATTGTTTGTGCAAGATGTTAATAAGTGAAAGGGTCACATAATTAAATAAGTTTGAGAAATGGGGCATACCACATCTGTCTCTGGGATATGTACGAACTGGGTTCTGCAAACTTCTATAGTAAAGAAACATGTTCAATTTTGATTTACAAATTAGAAATACCATTGTAGAATGAGTTCATAGCATCTTTTTAGTCCTCTTAGATGGGCCAAAAGAGCACCCAGAAATTAGTGCCATATTCATAGATATATTTTCTGCCTAAATGTCCGGGAAGAGTTACTAGTTAGTGTTGTCTTTTGTCCCATTGTCCTCAAAGTCTTAGAAGTCATTCTATTGACCCTCTAGAAAGCAACTACTATTCACAAAAAGCAGTGCTTTTCAATGCTGACAGAACATGAGAATCACCCAGGCAACTTAAAAAAATACAAGTGCCCCAAACCACACCAATTAAGAGAGCCTCTAAGGATGTCTGGGAATCTGTAAGATTTAAAAGCTTCCCAGGTGACTCTAATGTGCAGCCAGGTTTAAGAACCACTGACACAGAGAAGTAGTTCTCCAACTTTAATGAATGCGGGGATCACCCGCATATGAATGCAGATGTCTGAAAAGCTTATTATTCAGCAGGCCTGGGGTGGGCTAGAAATTTTTTTAAAACAAATACTCCAGATGATTCTGATGTAGTTTGAGATGGCCTTGATGGCCACATTTTGAGACACATTGCTATGAGCTGAATCTACCATTCTACCTGCTTCATGACAGTTAATCAAGAATCCCATCTTCTAGAAAACAGTAATATTCCAAATCTATCCATGGTACTCCCTAATCCACCTCTATTTTCAGAAACAAGGGGTTGTAAATTACTTTAAAATTCTGAGAGACATTTTACATGTCTCTGGCAAAACTCTGGATGGAGGTGAGCAAACTACCCTCCAGCAGCTGAAAGCTGCAGGAAGGAAAGCCCAGCCACTATTGGAGTTTTTTCCCTTGACAGTCCATAAATCTGGAGTCTCAGGGCACTTACTCCACCTGTAAAATACCTTCTTTACATGTCAGTTGCAAATGAGGGAAAGTCACATACACAAATATGAATTTCTATCAGAAAACATGGCTAAACTTCCATTCTTAGTAATGACTGAGTAGCTCCTATCAGACCAAGCTCCTACAAATAACAACTATACACTCTGGACAGAATAATATCAAACAACTACCCAAGGCACCAGAGAGAAAATGACATTTGCCAGATACCAGAGGACAGTCAATAGGTAGAAAAAAGAAATAGTATGAGGTAACTTTTCCATTTTAATGGCTTTTAGCCTAAGAGTAGGATACAGCTGGCATGCAAAGTGGCTAAAGCCCACAAGGATATACCAGATTATTGGAGAACCAGAATACAGAATATGGGGCATCCATAGTAACTGGACAGTGAAGTGGAGAATCTTAGCAAGAAGAGAGGGACAGAAGAGGCCCAAATTCTGTAAATAACTCTGCTCAAATCTCTGGCTAACCCCTGAACTACACATTCAAAAGGGCAGCTTCTAAATAGCACATTTAAGGCTAAAAACAAAAACAAACAAACAAACAAAAACTAAACTATGAATTCAGAGCTTGAGTTTGAGTTCTCTTTATAGGAATATAACAGAATCCAAAGTCTGTACCACACATGATTCATAATGTCCAGTATATATTCCAAAACTACATGATATATTAAAAGTAGGAATATACGACCAATTTTCAAGGGGAGTACAATCAACAGAGCCCAAACTCAAGATAATGCAGATGTTGTTATTACCAATCAAGGGTTTTTAAGCAGCTATTTTGAATATGCTCAACAAAGTAAGGAAAAATATGCTTGTATTGTGTGAAAAAGGAGGAAATCTCAGCAGAGAAATAGACATATAAAGAAGAACCATCTCCGTACCTGTGACTTGCGTGAGTGGCACCTCCAGTGGAATCCAGTGGGACATAATTCATTTTCCATTTGGATAGGACTCATCAAAGCAAAAACTGCAATGGACAGAATTATAGAGCTGTGTGGCTGACAGGGTCTTGGTGCTCTGGTCAGGTGTCAGGCATGAGACTCTGAGGTGGGAAAGCCAAGTTCAGGACATTGGTCCACCAGAGACCTGCTGGCTCCTTGTAATATAAATCACTGAGAGCTCTCCCAGGGATCTCCATTTCAATACTAAGACCCAGCTCCACTCAACAACCAGCAAGCTCCAGGGCTGGACACTGCATGCCAAACAAATAGCAAGACAGGAATACAGCCCCACCCATTAGCAGAGAGACTGCCTAAAATCATAATAAGATCACAAACACCCCAAAACACACCACCAGACACAGTAATGGTCACCAGAAAGACAAGATCTAGTCTCATCCACCAGAACACAGGCACCAGTCCCCTCCACCAGGAAGCCTACACACCCACTGAACCAACCTTAGCCACTGGGGGCAGACACCAAAAACAATGGGAAATAACAAACCTGCAGCCTGTGGGAAGGAGACCCCAGACACAGTAAGATAAGCAAAATGAGAAGACAGAGAAACACATAGCAGAAAAAGGAGCAAGGTAAAAACCAATCAGACCAAACAAATGAAGAGGAAATAGGCAGTCTACCTGAAAAAGAATTCAGAGTAATGATAGTAAAGATGATCCAAAATCTTGGAAAGAGAATGGAGAAAATACAAGAAACATGCAATAAGGATCTAGAAGTACTAAAGAGCAAACAAACAATGACGAACAACAAAATAACAGAAATTCAAAATTCTCTAGAAGAAATCAATAGCAGAATAACTGAGGCAGAAGAACAGATAAGTGACCTGGAAGATAAAATAGTGGAAATACTACTGCAGAGCAGAATAAAGAAAAAAGAATGAAAAGAATTGAGGACAGTCTAACAGACCTCTGGGACAACATTAAATGCACCAACATTGGAATTATAGGGGTTCCAGTAGAAGAAGAAGAGTAAATAAAAGGGACTGAGAAAATATTTGAAGAGATTATAGTTGAAAACTTCCCTAATATGGGGAAGGAAAGAGTCAGTCAAGTCCAGGAAGCACAGAGAGTCCCATACAGGATAAATCTAAGGAGAAACACTCCAAGACACATAATAATCAAACTATCAAAAATAAAACACAAAGAAAAATTTATTAAAAGCAGCAAGGGAAAAACAACAAATAACACACAAGGGAATCCCCATAAGGTTAACAGCTGATCTTCCAGAAGAAACTCTGCAAGCAACAAAGGAGTGGCAGGACATATTTAAAGTGATGAAAGGGAAAAACCTACAACCAAGATTTCTCTACCCACCAAGGATCTCATTCAGATTCACTGGAGATATAAAAAACTTTACAGACAAGCAACACCTAACAGAATTCAGCACCACCAAACCAGCTTTACAACAAATGTTAAAGGAACTTCTCTAGGCAGGAAACACAAGAGAAGGAAAAGACCTACAATAACAAACCCAAAACAATTAACAAAATGGTAATAGGAACATACATACTGATAACTACCTTAAACGTAAATGGATTAAACGTTCCAACCAAAAGACATAGACTGGCTGAATGGATACAAAAACAAGACCTATAAATATGCTGTCTACAAGAGATGCAGTTCAGACCTAGGGACACATACAGATTGAAAATGAGGGGATGGAAAAAGATATTCCATGCAAATGGAAATCAAAAGAAAGCTGGGAAGCAGTTTTCATATCAGACAAAATAGGCTTTAAAGTAAAGACTATTACAAGAGACAAAGTAGGACACTACATAATGATCAAGGGATCAATCCAAGAAGATATAACAGTTGTAAATATTTATGCACCCAACATAGGAGCACCTCAATAAATAAGGCAAATGGTAACAGCCATAAAAGGGGAAAGTGATAGTAACACAATCACAGTAGGGGACTTTAACACCCCACTTTCACAAATGGACAGATCATCCAAAATGAAAATAAATAAGTAAACACAAGCTTTAAGTGATACATTAAACAACATGGACTTAATTGATATTTATAGGATATTCCATCCAAAAAGAACAGAATACACTTTCTTCTCAAGTGCTAATGGAACATTCTCCAGGATAGATCATATCTGTGGTCATAAAGCAAGTCTTGGTAAATTTAAGAAAATTGAAATTGTATCAATTGTATCAAGTATCTTTTCTGTCCACAACGCTATGAGACTAGATATCACTTACAGGAAAAAAATCTGTAAAAAGTACAAACACATGGAGGCTAAACAATACACTACTCAATAACCAAGAGATCACTGAAGAAATCAAAGAGGAAATCAAAAAATACCTAGAAACAAATGACAATGCAAACACGCCAATCCAAAACCTAAGGTATGCAGCAAAAGCAGTTCTAAGAGGGAAGTTTATAGCAATACAGTCCTACCTCAAAAACAAGAAACATCTCAAATAAACAACCTAACTTTATACCTAAAGCAATTAGAGAAAGAAGAACCAAAAAACCCCAAAGTTAGCAGAAGGAAAGAAATCATAAAGATCAGATCAGAAATAAATGAAAAAGAAATGAAGGAAACGGTAGTAAAGATTAATAAAACTAAAAGTTGGTTCTTTGAGAATATAAACAAAATTGATAAACCATTAGCCAGAATCAACAAGAAAAAAAGGGAGAAGACTCCAATCAATAGAATTAGAGATAAAAAAGGAGAAGTAAGGGCTTCCCTGGTGGTGCAGTGGTTGAGAGTCCACCTGCCAATGCAGGGGACACGGGTTCATGTCCTGGTCCAGGAAGATTCCACATGCCGTGGAGCATCTGGGCCCATGAGCCATGGCCGCTGAGCCTGCGCATCCGGAGCCTGTGCGCTGCAGCAGGAGAGGCCACAACAGTGAGAGGCCCACGTACCACACACACAAAAAAAGAAGTAACAACTGACACTGTAGAAATATGAAGGATGATGAGAGATTACTACAAGCAAATATATGCCAATAAAATGGATAACCTGGAAGAAATGAACAAATTCTTAGAAAAGCACTACCTCTGAGACTGAACCAGGAAGAAATAGAAAATATAAACAGACCAATCACAAGCACTGAAATTGAGACTGTGATTAAAAATCTTCCAACAAACAAAAGCCCAGGACCAGATGGCATCACAGGCGAATTCTATCAAACTTTTAGAGAAGAGCTAACACCTATCCTTCTCAAACTCTTCCGAAATATAGCAGAGGGAGGAACACTCCCAAACTCATTCTATGAGGCCACCATCACCCCAATACCAAAATCCGACAAAGATGTCACAAAAAAGAACTCTACAGGCCAACACCACTGATGAACATAGATGCAAAAATCCTTGACAAAATACTAGCAAACAGAATCCAACAGCACATTAAAAGGATCATACACCATGATCAAGTGGGGTTTATCCCAGGAATGCAAGGATTCTTCAACATACACAAATCAATCAATGTGATAAACCACATTAACCAATTGAAGGAGAAAAACCATATGATCATCTCAATAGATGCAGAAAAAGTTTTCGACAAAATTCAACACATATTTATGATAAAAACCCTCCAGAAAGTAAGCATAGAGGGAACTTACCTCAACATAATAAAGGCCATATATAACAAACCCACAGGCAATGTCATTCTCAATGGTGAAAAACTGAAACCATTTCCTCTAAGATAAGGAGCAAGACAAACTTGTCCACTCTCACAACTATTATTCAAAATAGGTTTGGAAGTTTTGGCCACAGCAATCAGAGAAGAAAAACAAATAAAAGGAATCCAAATCAGAAAAGAAGAAGTAAAGCTGTCACTGTTTGCATATGACATGATGCTATACATAGAGCACCCTAAAGATACCACCAAGAAACTACCAGAGCTAATCAATGAATTGGGTAAAGTAGCAGGATACAAAATTAAGGCACAGAAAACTCTTGCATTTCTATACACTAATGTTGAAATATCTGAAAGAGAAATTAAGTAAACTATCCCATTCACCACTGCAACAAAACGAATAAAATACCTAGATATAAACCTACCTAGGGAGACAAAAGACCTGTATGCAGAAAACCATAAGACACTGATGAAAGAACTTAAAGATGATACAAACAGATGGAGAGATATACCATGTTCTTAGACTGGAAGTAGCAACATGTGAAAATGACTATACTACCCAAAGCAATCTACAGATTCAGTGCAACCCCTATCAAACTACCAATGGCATTTTTCACAGAACTAGAACAAAAAATTTCACAATTTGTATGGAAACACAAAAGACCCAAATAGCCAAAGCAATCTTGAGAAAGAAAAATGGAGCTGGAGGAATCAGGCTCCCTGACTCCAGACTATACTACAAAGCTACAGTAATCAAGAAGTACGGTACCAGCACAAAAACAGAAATATAGATCAATGGAACAGTATAGGAAGCCCAGAGATAAACCCATGCACATATGGTCACCTTATCTTTGATAAAGGAGGCAAGAATATACAATGGAGAAAAGACAGTCTCTTCAATAAGTGGTGCTAGGAAAACTGGACAGCTACATGTAAAGGAATGAAATCAGAACACTCTCTAACAGCATACACATATATATGGAATCTAAGAAAAAAAATGGTTCTGTAGAATCTACGGGCAGGACAGCAATAAAGACGCAGATGTAGAGAATGGACTTGAGGACACGGGAAGGGGGACGGGTAACCTGGGATGAAGTGAGAAAGTGGCATGGACATATATACAGTACCAAATATAAAACAGATAGCTAGTGGGAAGCAGCTGCATAATACTGGGAGACCAGCTCGGTGCTTTGTGTCCACCTAGAGGGGTAGATAGGGAGGTGGGAAGGAGATGCAAGAGGGAGGGTATATGGGGATATATGTATACATATAGTTGATTCACTTTGTTATAAAGCAGAAACTAACACACCATTGTAAAGCAATTATATTCCAATATAGATGTTACAAAAAAGGACCAAATGGAATTTCTGAAATAAAAACAGAAACACAGTATCTAATATAAAACATTCAATGAATGTGCTTAATAGCACATTTAGAATAAAAATTTCTAAAGAAAGAGTCATTGAATTCAAATATACGCTAATAGAAGTGATCTGATATGAATAAGTGCAAGAGAAAAAAAGATTAATAAGTTAATAGTTTCTCAGGAGTCTATGCGAGAATACCAAAATGTATGAAATACATATTATTGGAGTCCTAGAGGGACTTTCAGGTAAAATGTTGGAAGATATAAGAGCTAAAGATCTCCTAAATTTGGTGAAAGACATATTTATAAAGATTTAAGCAGAGTAAGTACCAACAAATGCCTCCAAGTACATCAGTCATACTGCTAACGACAAAAGATAAAGAAAAAGCAGAACCTTGAAAGCAGCCAGAGAGAAATGACACATTGAATACAGAAAAACAAAAGTTCAATCAAATACTAGCTTCTTATCAGAAAAAAACTGAGAACCAGAGAGCTGACATGTGCAGAAGATGGTCCAGAAACAGACATGGGAGTGAGAATAAAAGAAAATATAATAATTTAACAGAGTCATTGAAGTGATAATGGAGAAAATACTGGACACTCAAGATTGTATGCTGCAATCAAACATTATAGACAAAGATGAGATATGAGAGGAAATTTCACCATGAGTCATAAAATAAAATAGAGAATGATGCATATTATTGTGGCACATATTATCATAGGGTAATATGCATATATTATGATACAGTCATATCTGAATTTGAACTTGCACAAACTATGTTTCTCCCATATGTAGTACCGATAAAAAAGCCCATGTTTCTGCACCTACTCTGCTTCCCAAACTATACACGCACTTTCATCTATCTAATAGGAGTAGTTCTCTAATCCTAGTTCTGCTCCATTTTTATAATATAGCTGTGTATTTCAAAAGCCTCTAAAATATTTATGTGCTTTAACACAATCATTTCAATTTGATTAATTTAGTCCAAGAAAATTATGTGAAATGCAGCCAAGTATTTACACACATGATATTCATCAGAGCTTTACCTATACAATATTTTTAGGCATAATATTAATGGCAGAAGTACAGGCATGATTCTGGGAGATTTACAATGACTATGGGAGATTTACAAAGTGAAACAACCTACCACTAAAAAATCATGTGTGTCAAGGTTTTTTCATGATATATGAAAATGTTTATGACATAAAGTTGAATTTTAAAAAAAATTCCCGTTAACATTGTCTGAATTATGTTAAAAAAAAAAAAAAACTGGAAAGAAAATGCCAAAATGTCCATACTGCTTGTCTCTGGGTTGTGGATTTATTGTTTGGCTTTGTTTAGTTCTGATTCTTTCTACTTTATGGGTAATTTGCAAATATTTCACAAGAACCATGTATTATTTTATAATTTAAAAATAAGAAGAAAAGTATAAAAAAATAAACTTGATTCCTAGAGAAACCAACAGTGTGTCCATCTGTGAGCTGCAGCTGAAGTAATGGGGCATGAGTTGGAAGTTAGAGTCAGATGCAACAGTGGGTCAGCAACTAGACAGGGAATCAAAAATGCAGGCATATACTGCTAGTAATGTAAGAGTCAGGACACTCATGATTTAGGGAAAGCAGAAAACTGTCAGTCGTGGACCAAAAATATATAAGCAAAGGAAAATCAGATGGATTAAACAGGATAGGTGGTCATATAGTCAAGGGGAAAGCCAGAAACAAGAAAAGAATAAAACTCGCAAGGAGGGGGCAAGGAGAGGCAGGGAGATGTTGAGGGTGAGTTTCCTCAACAAAGACTTCATATGTACTTTGCGTTAGAATAGAAACCAGTCTGAGGATGTGGCCAGTTCAGAGTCCATATAGAAAAGCAGGTAGATTAGCAAACCCAACAAGAAAGGATAAAGAGGCGGTGTGTATTTCAGTAATCTCTTGCGTAGCCTACACCAGAGAAGAAAGCGGGGAGGGGAGAGAGAGAAAAAGAGAGAGAATGAGCTTAAGGGTCCCTGAAAATTGTTGGATAAAGGAGCAAACCAGTGCAGAAATCAGGGCACTGGGACTCTACAGATCTGTAACGTAGTTTATTCACAAGCTTATGATCTAAAATGTTATTATAAATGAAAGATGGATATGTTAAACCCTAGATTATATGTATTTAATATCTGTAGTAAATACAATGCTTATTATCTGTAAAACACTCCTTTTATTTTTCAGAACAATCTATATTCTATTTCCATTATGGGAGTGTATAGACATTTACTATATTTTTCAGACTGCAGTTCTCTAAAATACTTCCAATTATTTCCTTGCTAACATTCTATTTTAGAAGTGCCAAGTATTAGAACTTGCTGACTACAAACTCTTGACCTATCACAAACGTCTGCTACAAATTTATCCTTTGGAAGGCTCACAATCACACAACTGAAAATGTACAATCTATTATTCACCTACAACTAATGCAAAGTGAATAAAGTATCTATAGATATTTTCCCATGTCTTCACAGCTTTTCACAAATACAGAGACACCCTGGCCCCAGTATTGCACCTGTAAAATACCTACTTCCCTCCTGCCAATGTTAATAACAGAATAAAGTTGCTATGACAATTTCTTTCAATTTGGAGTTTATCTCAATCAAACATATTATTAGTTCTATTCAGTTCATTTAAAATTAACCACATCTTCTGTTCAAATGCTGCTGGAATTGACCTAGCATGTCTGCAGAGATAATGATATTAAGGTGAATGTAGTAATAAATAGTACAACACGGCCTAATTATATACCATACCACCATTCACCTTAATTTGAGAAAAAGCAGAAACTGGATGGAATTCAAAAGGCAGCATATTGAAAATGGATAAAAAGACTTTTTATGTGGTGTATAATCAGCTTTCAGAATTCACTGCTGCAGGATATTTCTCAGGCTAAAATTTAGTAAGTTTTCAAGATAAGCATAAGAATGGCATCTGTGGGTACACTAGCTGGATGTGAATTTATGGAAGCTCTCAGTCCTCATGCTGGTAGACTAAACTCATCACCAGCTGGTGCTGGGATGGAAACCCTCCCTGTGGTGTCCCACTGCACAATTGGCCAGATGCATGATGTGCTGTAGTTGTTGTACAAAGACAAAGGAACCCAGAAAGGCTTAGGCATTAGCCTTTGCCAAAGGAAGGATTGTGCACGTGATGGAAACTTTCAAGCCAACCATGATCTGTGTCTGTGAGTCTCACAGTACCCTCCCCTATCTGTTTCTTGATTAAATGGCATTTCCCCCATCATGGTAAAACACAATGATTCCTCTTTTCTGCAGAGCTTATTCAGTGTTATCACAGAATTAGTGTATACTTTATTTGTTAGAAATGCAAGTAATCTCTGCTGTGAATATCCAGACCACCGTTCATTTAAAAGTGACCGGTCCCAAAATGTCACCCTTTTAAAGTGGTAACAATGGCAATGGTGGTGATTGGGGGCTTTTGTTAATGGACAGCATGGCAGGTCTATTTGTTGGCATTCTCCCTGACATCCTGAGCCCTTTAGTTCTGTCTGACAGATTCAGGCCATGCTCCAGATCTCACAAAAGAGGTGAGAGAGAGTATTGATCTGCCTGTTATTGTTGGTGATTTACTGTTCCATTCCTTTAGCAAATTTAAACACACATGCACACATATAAACCCTCACCACCGGGTCACAGCTGCTAGATGGCAGAGTAATGAGTGATTATTTTTTTATCTCTCCTAAGCTCTGTAAGTAACTTCTCTTGTGGATTCATGACAGTCCTGCAGATTTAAACCAAATAAATAATATCTTCTCACTCTAAGGTCAAAGAGTTCCTGAACATGGTAATAAATATCTGCTTAAAATAGAAACCCATACATATTGAAAGCTTGCAAAATGCTTTTTTGAGCATTCTATATTCTAAAACAAATGTGAGGCGTGTAATTTTGGAGTAGTCTAACATGGTGTTATCAAAAGGGTAAATAATGTACAAGATATAGCTCTAAAATCATGAAACTGTTTCCTTCCCAGAGCCCAGATGGTCATCATGGAGATTGCTCCTCTTAAATGGAACTACATTGGGACATACTGCTGACTCTAAGCATGTTGCCATTGTACAAAATGCTTTTGAACTTATTTCTCTCTTTCCCCAAATTCCTTTTTTTCATTGTTTTATGTATTTACAGCATTTTTACCCTCGAAACATGGTATAAGCAAGTTATGGTATTGTACTAGTGTGCTCATGCTGCCATAACAAAATAGCACAGACTGGGTAGCTTAAACAACAGAAGTTATTTTCTCACAGTTCTAGAGGCTGGCAGTCTAAGATCAAGGTTCCAGCAGGGTTGGTTTCTAGTGAGCCCTCTCTTCCTGCTTTGCAGATGGTCACCTTCTTACTGTGTTCTCACATGGCCTTTCCTGTGTGTGTGCACAGAGAGTGAACTCTGGTGTCTCTTCTTCTTCTACTCAGATTAGGACTCCACTCTTATAACACCATTTAATATTAATTACCTCCTTAAAGGTCCTACCACCAAATATAGTTACACTGGGGGGTTAGGACTATAAAATGAATTTTAGGGGACCACAGTTCATAGTAGCCATCTTATTTGTTTGACTTAATCTCCCCAAATTTATTTTGCCTGTATAAAAATATCAAATTTCCTCTTGACATAGATGCCACTCACTATTTAGATAAGTGTCAGTTCTTAGTAAATTAAAAATATATTACAGGCTCTTAAGGCAATTTCAAAAGAAGTTCTGACATGTGTTGAAAAATGTAGCATTTGCCAGATTAAATAAATAGCTTCATAAGATGACTATATTCTTATCTAGAGAGAATAAGTTATAAGAATTAATCATTTTTATTTGTTCATTTAAAAAAAGTCATACCCTACCAATACTTCATTATTCCATAGAAAAAATGTTGATGCCCTTCTGCTAATAACAACTATAAACTCTGGACAAAATACTAAAAGCAATATCTTGAGGGCTCTGGAGAAGAAATAAGGCAAGCAGATTCTGAAAAGAAGTTGTCACTAGAAAAATGGAAATAATACTGCGTATTTTTTCTGTCCCTATGGATTTGACTCAATGAGGAGTGGCTAAAATTCTAATATTCTGATAGAAAGTCCACTGTCTTTATGTTCTGAGAAATCAGGGAATAAAGCCAGAAACCAGAGATGATGGAGAATGGGAGGGAATCATGGAAAAGAGAGAGCTGGACAAGGGAATCTTCAAATTGTGTGAATAAACTCTGCCCACATCTCTGGAAGATCCTGAACTGTGTATGCATGGGGAAAGCTAACAGCAGACCAGCCAAATATAAAAGAATTAAAATTAGATTCGAGATGTCACCCACCATGGTTGTGCCAGAGTTTGCAGTTTGAATCTGACCAACTTAATTACCTGCAACAACAAAAACACCAATATACTTTAAGGAATATAGCAGTATCTAGAGCTTACATTTACAATGTTTAAGATGCAATCCAAATTATGTTACAGACAGATAACCAAAAAAATATGAGCCATTTTCATGGGTAAAAACAATCAACAGGGCCCAATCCTGAGATGATTCAAAGTTGGAATTATCAGACAATGACTTTAAAGCAGGTGATATAAATATATATTCAACGAGGTAAAAGAAAATACTCTTGTAATAAATGCAAAGATAGGAAATATTAGCAGAGAAACAGAATACATAAAAAACTAAATAGAAATCTTAAAAGCAAAATATAAGTTAGAAATTCAAATGTCACTAATTGAACTTAATAATAGAATGAAGATTACAGAGAAAAAAAATTCAGTGAACTTGAAGATAAGGCAATAGAAGTTATTCAATCTAAAGAAAAGAGAGAAAATAGGTTAAAAATAAAAATAAACAGACACACAAAGACCTGTAGTAGATCAAAATATCTAATATATGTGAAGTTTTAGTCCCCAAAGAAAAGGAGACTGAAGTGGACAGAAAAAAGTCTAAAAAATAATGATTGAAAAGTTCAAAAATTTGGTGAATGGCAGATTCTAGAAGCTCAGCAAATTTCAAGCAGAATGAGTACAAAAAAATCCCCACCTGCCAAGTACATCATAGTCAAACTGGTGGCAAATGAAAGATAAGAAAATAAATCTTGAGAACCGAAAACATGCATACAAACAAGGAATCGTGGTTAAAAATACCATAGAATTTTCATCAGAAACTTTGGAGGACAAAGACATTGAACAATATCTTTAGCTTATCAAAGCAAAATAAACAAACAAAACAACAACAACAAATGCAGAATTCTATATCCAGCAAAAATATTTCCCAAGAATGAAAGACAAACACATTTTATATAAAGGAAAACTAAGAGAATGAATCACCAGTAAACCTATATTGGAAGAAATTTTAAAAGCAAGTTCTTCAGGCTGAAAGGATATGAAGTTGAGGAGAAACTCAGATCTTAAGGAATAAATGAAGAGCACCAGAAATGGTAAATATCTTAGTAAATAACAGGCTATTTCTTTAGCTTAATTTCTTTAAAATACACAAGACTATTTAAAGCAAATTTATAATGGACATCAGAAGAGTAGGGAAGAAATGGTCTAAATTTCAAAGTTTCTACATTTCATGTCAGTTTTAACTCCAACTAGAGAAAATATTTTGAGTGAAAGTAGAGTTTTCCTCACTAAAATATTCATCCATTTACCAACATGATTTTAGAAGTTTCCACCTACATTTAATATATTTGTGTTTTATTTCATTTTAAAATTGTGTGTGCTCCATCAGCATATACACTAAAATTCTAGTGATACAATGGTAATTTTCCTAACTTTTGGGCAAGGATTACACATTTACAAATAATTTAATGATTTACAAAAACTAATGGAAAAAAAATATATATTTGGATTCTCCCAAATCTCACACACACACACACACATCAATACCAGCCAGATTAAAAGCATACAAGAAGGGATGGAAATTTTCTACCTTTCAAATGAAAACATATGTCTTGTTTTAAAATGAGACACAGCACTAAAAATGAAATGAATTGAGAAATAATGGATAAACAAGCATTTAAGTTAGAATGTTTTTGCATCAAAAATATGATAAAATACATAAAAGGTAATTCACAAACTAAGAGAAGAAAACTAAACCTATTCCTTAAAATCAGCAAGTAAAAGAAAAACAGTTCAAAGGAAAAGATATGAACAGATATTCATAGAAGAGAAAACAAAAAATGGTCAATAAAAGGCAAATATATGTTATTTATTAATAATCAAGGAGATTCAAATTAGACCACAGTAAGATAACATTTTATTCCCATCAGATTAGCAAAAATTAAAATACCTGACAATACCATATTTTAGTAAGGATGAAGATTAATGGAACTCACATATTGCTGCGAGAGGTAAATTGGTAAAACCACATCAGATAGCAGTTTTGCAAAATTAAAGATGCAAATATGCTACTCTTTAGCAATTTTATTTACAAACGTATACCTAGAAAAATTCTTTTACAAATGCATAAAGTCATATGCATAAGAATAATTATTACAAGATTTTTGATAATAGAAAAACATCATTGAAATGGATTAATCTATTATGGTATCTTCAGGAAAAAAATTATATGACAGGGCTTCCCTGGTGGCTCAGTGGTTGAGAGTCCGCCTGCCGATGCAGGGGACATGGGTTCGTGCCCCGGTCCGGGAAGATCCCACATTCCGCGGAGCGGCTGGACCCGTGAGCCATGGCTGCTGAGCCTGCACGTCCGGAGCCTGTGCTCCACAACAGGAGAGGCCACAACAGTGAGAGGCCCACGTACAGCAAAAAAATTTTAAAAAATTATATGACAGTGAAAATAAAAATTAAAACAGGTGCTTTTATAGATCAACATAGGAGTATCTCACAAGCATAATGTTAAACAAAAACACAACTGTATTTATCTAAAATTTCAAAACACGTATAGTAAAACCATACAGTTGGCCCTTGAACAACATGGGCTTGAACTGCATAGGTCCACTTATATGTGAATTTTTTTCAATAAATTCATTGGAAAAATTTTTGGACATTTGCAACAACTTAAAAAAAAATTCACAGATGAATTGGTGTAGTCTAGAAATATTAAAAAAAATTAAGAAAAAGTTAGGTATGTCATGAATTCATAAAATATATGTAGATATTAGTCTGTTTTATCATTTGCTACCATAAATATACACAAATCTGTTATAAAAAGTTAAACTTTATCAAAACATGAACACAAACACAGACTGTACGTGATGCCATTAACACTCAAGAGAAGTGTAAACAAGTGTAAAGATGCAGTATTAAATCATAGCTGCATAAAGTAACTGTAGTCCATACTGTACCACTGTAATAATTTTGTAGCCACCTTCTGTTGCTATTGTGGTGAGCTCAAGTTTTGGGAGTAACTGCTTATAACATGGTGTGATGCTAACAATCTCCATGTGAGCAGTTTGTTTCTCCAGGAAATTGCATATGGTAGTAAAAAGTGATCTCTCATGGTTCTTGCATATTTTTCATTATGGTTGGTGCAATACCATAAATCTTGAATAACACCATGGAACCCATACAAAGTGCCACTAGTGATGCCGGTGTTCCCAAAAAGCAGAGAAAAGTCATGACATTACAAGAAATAGTTGAGTTGCTTGATATGTAATATAGATAGAGGTCTCCAGTTGCGTTTGCCCACCATTTCAAGATAAATAAATCCAGTGTGAGGACCACGTTAAAAAAAGAAAAAGAAATTCATGAAGCCATCACTGTAGCTACTCCAGCAGGTGTGAAAACTTTGCATTTTTTGTGAAATACATTTTTATCTTGTATTGAAAGTGCAACATTTATGTGGGGGCAGGATTGCTATAAGAAAGACATACCTATGGACTCTAATATAATTTGAGAAAAAGTGACGTCATTATATGACAAACAGCAAAAGGAAAGAGAAGGATATAAAGCTGGGGAATTTAATGCTACCAAGGATGGTTTGATCATTTTAGAAAGAGGTTTGGCTTAAAAATGTCAAGATAATAGAAGCATCTTCTGTCGACTAAGAGGCAGCAGAAGAGTTCCCAGACACCATTAAAAAAATTATTGAGGGGCTTCCCTGGTGGCGCGCGCAGTGGTTGAGAATCTGCCTGCCAATGCAGGGGACACGGGTTCGAGCCCTGGTCTGGGAAGATCCCACATGCCGCGGAGCAACTGGGCCTGTGAGCCACAATTACTGAGCCTGCGCGTCTGGAGCCTGTGCTCCGCAACAAGAGAGGCCGCGATAGTGAGAGGCCCGCGCACCGTGATGAAGAGTGGCGCCCGCTTGCCACAACTAGAGAAAGCCCTCGCACGGAAACGAAGACCCAACACAGCCATAAATAAATAAATAAAGCAAACTGTCAACAAGTAAAAATAAATAAACACTATTATATTAAAAAAAGTAATTTATAAAAAAAAATTATTGAGGACAAGAGGGGAAAGTGGGGGTAGGGGGGAGGGCAGGTGGTAGTAGGATGAACTGGGAGATTGGGATTGACATATATACAATAATATGTATATTACAATAATATGTATATATACAATAATATGTATAATGCAGATGAAAGTGCCCTATTCTGGAAAAAAAATTGCCACAAGGACATTTGTTAGTAAGGAAGAGAAGTGCACACCAGGATTTAAGGCAGGAAGGGATAGGCTAACTTGGCTGTTTTGTGAACATACAGTTGGGTTTATGATCCAGATCACCCTTATCTATAAAGCTGCTAACTAACCCCTGAGCCTTGAAGGAAAAACTTAAACAACAGCTGAGAGTCTATTGGTTGTACAACAAGAAGGCCTGGAAAATGAGAACCCTTTTTCTCCAATGGTTCCATTAATGCTTTGTCCTTGAAGTCAGGAAGCATCTTGCCCGTAAGGCACTGCCCTTTAAAGTTCTTTTGATATTGGACAATGCCCCTAGCCATCCAGAATCCCATGAGTTCAACACGAAAGCCGTCAAAGTGGTCTACTTGCCCCCAAAACAACCTCTAATTTAGCCTCTAGATCAGGGGGTCATAAGGATCTTTAAGGCTCATTACACATGGTACTCTATGGAAAAGATTGTCAATGTTATGGAAGAGAACACTGACAGAGAGAATATATGAAATTCTGAAAGGATTACACCATCACTGAAGATGCCATCATTTTTATAGAAAAAGCTGTGAAAGCCATCAAGCCTAAAACAATAAATTCCTGCTGGAGAAAACTGTGTCCAGATGTTGTGCATGACTTCACAGGATTTATGGCAGAGCCAATCAAGGAGCTCATGAAAGAGATTGTGGATATGGTATATATAAAAAAAAAGTGTGTGTTGGAGGGAAGGGTTTCAAGATATGCATCTTGGAGAAATTCAAGATCAAATAGAAATCACTCTAGTAGAATTAATAGAAGATGACTTGATGGAGATGAGGGCTTCTGAACCAGTGCCAGACAATGAGGAAGAAGATGTAGAAGAAGCAGTGCCAGAAAACAAATTGACATTAGACAATCAGGCAGAAGGGTTCCAATTATTCAAGACTGCTTTTGACTTTTTTTATGACATGGACCCTTCTGTGATATGAGCACTGAAACTAAAGCAAATAATGGAAAGAGAATTGGTACAATCTAGAAACATTTTTAGAGAACTGAAAAAGCAAAAAGTCAGACAGAAATTACAATCTATTTCCATAAAGTTATACCAAGTGTGCCTGCCTCTCCTGCCTTCCTTCCCACCTATTCCACCTCTTCCACTCTGCCACCCCTGAGACAGCAAGACCAACCCCTCCTCTCCCTCCTCCTCCTCAGCCTACTCAGAATGAAGATGATGAGGTTGAAGACCTTTATGATGATCCACTTCAACTTACTGAATAATAAACAATTATCATGCCGTACAGTTCATAAAATTATGTCATGTATATGTGTGTCTTCATGTGAAAATCTAATAACTGTATGGCAAGAGCAGTATGAGGCATTTTTGCATCATCATCATTTATCATCTAAGTATTCCTCATGTAGAACACTGTACGCAAGATTTGCATTGGAGTGGATAGCCTATCCTTCCATAGGTGTAAGGTGAGTGATATTTAACATAAATTAGTAATGTGTTATTTTTCGTACTGTTTTGTAATTTTGCTTTCAAAGAATTACATTACTGTACAGCATGCTTCTCTCTCTTGCAATGGAGAGACTAAATATCAGCCTATCATTATAGGTAAGTGGGTTTTTTTTTAATGTAACAATGTTTCTAATACTGTATTCCATAAAAATTTTATAACAACTCATTCATTAATGTATAGGCTAGGCTACCATAAAATAATCACATTGCTGTTTCTTCACTGTCAATGCATGAATCTTATACCTGTAAATAAACATGGATTTCTTTTTCACATTATCTTTTCATTTTTGATGTCTAGTGTTAGTAATGCATATAACATCTATAATGTTTGTACCATGTAAGATGATATTGATGTAAGTATTGACAGACAATTCATCTTATAAACAGATGATGTAAACTTATATCAATAAATACCATACAGTATTGTAAATGTATTTTCTTTATGATTTTCTTAATAACATTTTCTTTTCTCTAGCTTACTTTATTATAAGAATACAGTATATAATACATATAACATATAAAATATGTGTTAATAGACTGTTTATGTTATCATTATGGTTTCCAGTCAATCGTAGACTATTAATGGTTAAGTCTGGGGGGACTCAAAAGTTATATGTGGACTTTCAACTGTACAGGAGTCAGCACCCCTAACCCCTGCATTGTTCCAGGGTCAACTGTATATTGTATGTGTGTCCTTATATCTATAGTAAAATTATCAACAAATCCATAAAGTTGTAATAATAAACACTAAATTCAGTATAGTGATTTTTTTTGAAGGGTGCTGATGCAATCAGGGAAGGAGTCATATCATAGAAGGGAGAATAGTCAGGAGACTATTACACCAGTCGCCACAAGATAAGATCACTTGAACTAGAAAATTATAGAGCTGAGATCTAAATCCTGCTTTTTTTCAAAAAAATTTATCAGTTGAATCTAATCTGTTAGAGATCTCATACTTGATGAGCAAATGCATCACTCTTCACTATGTGAATATCCTCTGACTGAGGCTACACTTCCCTCATTATCAGACAAAAGGAGCTCCTATCACCTCACCTTGTTGAAAGGCTATATAACAGCACTCACCTATCACCAGTTTTTATAACTAAACAAACCACAGAGTTATTTATGTAATGTTCACACAAAGTAGCAATGAAAAAACATATCAATATAGTAGATTTGATGAAAGCTTAACTTTTGCTGAATATTTGAGCCACAATTTTGGCAACTAAAAAATTTTTTCTGCATGTTTTTCTTTCTCTAATATATAGCCCTGAGAAGTAAGACTTCATTAATATCATCTGTAAACTCAATATCTGGATACATCTTTTCTACCAACATTTCATTTTAAATAGCACACGTTACATCTGAAAAATTGTCTATCTTGATATGATTTCCTAACAACTATTCTCTGCACATATTTCAGTGTGATGCCTGTCATCCTAGGATCTCAGAATATTTCAGTCATGTCAACACACTAAACATGTATATATAAATATATATATATATTTAGTATATTTTTTTGCAAGATACTCAAAATTCTTTAGACAGTAGTTTACACGTTTTCTTCCATAGAACTGGTGTTTAGGGAGAAGTGCCTCAGAATTTACTGGAGGTAAAATAGAAAAGCAAAGAGGTTTAAAAAAGAAAGCTCTTAGACTTGTTCCTTTCTCTTTATAAAGGAAAGCTCAGATATTTGATTACTGGCGTTTCCTATATGCATTTGGATAAACTGATTTTCCAGTGAGAAAAAAAAAGTTTAACAACCACTACTCTGCACATGCAATTGGAGCTCCAGCTTAAACTTTAAGCATAAGAGCTTATTAAGAGCATAGCATCTTGTGGGTCAAGATAGAAGCCAATAGGTAATTATCCTAAAGGAAGCTTCACTATTGGGAAAAATGTTTTGAAACTCATCCCTAAAACAAAAATTATAGAGCACAGAAGACAAATGCAGAAGAAAAAAAAACCCCAAAAAACAAAACCTCACAGCAATAATTTGCAGAACTTACAACAATGGAATGGAGCTGTTATATGTATTTTAAATCCATAATTAATGAATAAATCCAAGAACACAAAATTAGATGTATAAACAAAAATAATTGGTTTTAAAAAGAATCAATGTGAAATCCAGTGGAAAAAATAGTCATAAAAATAAGACTTCAGTAGACTATACATAGGAGAATGGCACATATAAAAAGAAAAGTTATACTTGGACTAAAAGACTGAAAAAATCTTTCAAAATGCACCACAGAGAGATAAAATGCTAGAGAAAAATAAAGAAAAATTTGAGCCACTGAAGATAAAAAGAGAAGTTTCAGATCCTTCTAGAGGCAGTCCCCGAACATATGAATAGAAAGAATGGGATTGAAGTAAAAGATAATATATATTAATTTTCTTGAGATAAATCAAAATATGTATCCTCAAATTGAACTGTCTTATCATGTGCCAAGCAAGACTGAACAATAAAGGAAGGAAGGAAGGAAGGAAGGAAGGAAGGAAGGAAAAAAGAGGGGCCTAGACATATTACAGTAAAACTGTAGAATTTTAAGAAAAATCTTAAAGAAAAGACACATAATCTAAAGAGAAGTTAAAATCTTGTTACATATATATTGATGTTCTCTCAGCTCCAAACTCACTCTTCATCACCTGATATGTAAAAATAGAGATAGACTTTTTAAATAGTTTTCTTTGCCAGCTGGCATGATACTAAAAGTTGTCAGTAAAGGCACTGGAGAGGTATGGCAGGAAATAGAGGTTTGCTTCCTGGTTCACTGTGCTATCTTGTCAGGCTTCTGCAGTACAGCCCAAGTCCTGCAATGCAGAGGGCTTCTGCAGAAACTGGCCCCTGCAACAGCTGCAGCTTCCTCAGATCCAAGATTCTGCAGTGCAGTGCAGGTACCTTCTTCAGTGTTGCACTCCTACATCACAGATGGCTTCACCAGCACCCAGCTTCTGCAGTGTCCAGTAGTCAGCAGCACCCAGCAGCCAGAAGCTTCCCTTGGCATGCCTCTTTGGTGGTGCAAAGTTAGGGAACAATTCACAAGACTATTCTCATTTCTGATAGCAACTGCAGAATTTAGGGCCCCCAAGACCACCCTCACTTCTTAGACCAACTGGAAGTCAGTCCGGGGATCTCCAAGACCACCTTCAGATATGATCATTCACAAGAAGTACTCACAGAACTCACTAAAAGCTGTTAAACTCACAACTATGGCTTATTGCAACAAAAGGATACAGATTAGATCAGCCAAGGGAAGAGATGCATGGGGCAGATTTCAGGAGAGTTCTAAACACAGATATTCCAGGGTCCTCTCCTAGTAAAGTCATGGTCACTGTTACCTCTTCTCAGCAATGATGTGTGATAATATGCTGTGAGTATCGCCAACCAGGGAAGTTTACTCAAGCCTTGGTGACCAGAGATTTTATTGGGTCACATAGACATAGTTGATCAACTGTGTGATTGAACTTCTAGGCTTGAAGCTGATAACACATGGCCCAAAGCCCCACCATACTTCACATTGTTAGACTATCCATTACGGTAAATAAAGACACTTTTGTCAGACAGCACATTCTAAAGTCTTAGCGAATATATCCCAAGAACCAAGAGCAAACCAGACCTTTGGTAAGGTTAAATTTTTACTACATTGATGGTTTCATAGCAGAGTACCACTGATGACATAATTCCTATGAACAGCTTTCTCCAGCACTCAAGAAAGCAGATTTCCAGAAAGTTCCACCAATGTGGCACCATTAAAACTTCTCTGTCAGGAGTTCCCTGGTGGGATAGGGGTTAGGATTCCAGGCTTTCACTGCAGTAGCCCGGGTTCAATCCTTGGTAGGGGGACTGAGAACCTTCAACTGGCAGAGCATGGCCAAAAAAAAGCGCAACTTCTCTGTCATTCAATGAGTCATGGATGTGTACATTTCAACAAAGTTCTGAATGTCAACCTAGCACTAGAAACTGCTTCTTATTTGCTATTTCGGGATTTCTTTTCTTTTTTTTTTTTACTTTGCTTTTCTTCTCACTATTCAATCCCTTGATATTCCAATCCCTTGTCAAAGTTAATGATTCTTTATATTAAACTTTCCCTATTCAAATTGCTGTGTGGGTTCTGGATCCTGAGGATATACGAAGTACTGATTAAGTACAGACTACATATCTGTAATGAAAGCCTCCAGAAGAGAGTGGAAAATATTTTCAAAATACTATTAAAATTAAAGTTAGCCATCAAGGAATGAAAAGATTCTTCAATATACGCAAATCAATCAATGTGATAAACCATATTAACAAATTGAAGGAGAAAAACCATACGATTATCAAAAGATGCAGGAAAAGCTTTTGACAAAATTCAATACCCATTTACGATAAAAACCCTCAAGAAAGTAGGCATAGAGGGAACTTACCTCAACATAATAAAGGCCATATATGACAAATCTACAACCAAAATCGTTCTCAATGGTGAAAAACTGAAAGCATTTCCTCTAAGATCAGGAACAAGACAAAGTTGTCCACTCTCACCACTACTATTCAACACAATTTTGAAACTTTTAGCCATAGCAATCAGCAAAGAAAAAGAAATAAAAGGAATCCAAATCAGAAAGAAGAAGTCAAGCTGCCACTGTTTGCACATGATATGATAATATATAGAGAGAATCCTAAAGATGCTACCAGAAAACCACTAGAGCTAATTAATGAATTTGGAAAAGTAGCAGTATACAAAATTAAGGCACAGAAGTCTCTTGCATTCCTATACACTAATGATGAAAAATCTGAATGAAAAATTAAGGAAACATTCCCATTTACCATTGCGACAAAGAGAATAAAATACCTAGGAATAAACCTACTTAAGGAGACAAAATACCTGTATGCAGAAAACTATAAGACATTGATGAAAGAAATTAAAGATGATACAAACAGATGGAGAGATATGACTATACTACCCAATCTACAGATTCAATGCAATCCCTATCAAACTACCACTGGCATTTTTCACAGAACTAGAACAAAAAATTTCACAATTTGTATGGAAACACAAAAGACCCCAAATAGTCAAAGCAATTTTGAGAAAGGAAAATGGAGCTGGTGGAATCAGGCTCCTGAATTCAGACTATACTACAAAGCTACAGTAATCAAGAAGTATGGTACAGGCACAAAAACAGAAATATAGATCAATGGAACAGGATAGAAAGCCCAGAGATAAACCCATGCACATATGGTTACCTTATCTTTGATAAAGGAGGCAAGAATATACAATGGAGAAAAGACAGCCTCTTCAATAAGTGGTGCTGGGAAAACTGGACAGCTACACGTAAAAGAATGATATCAGAACACTCCCTAATAGTGTCCCTAATAGTGTATTTTTATACAAAAATAAACTCAAAATGGATTCAAGACCTAAATGTAAGGCCAGAAACTATAAAATTCTTAGAGGAAACCGTAAGCGGAACACTCTCTGACATATATCACAGCACAATTCTTTTTGACCCAGCTCCTAGAGAAATGGAAATAAAAACAAAAATAAACAAATGGGACCTAATTAAACTTCAAAGCTTTTGCACAGCAAAGGAAACCATAAACAAGACGAAAAGACAACCCTCAGAATGGGAGAAAATATTTGCAAATGAAGCAACTGACAAAGGATTAATCTCCAAAATTTACCAGCAGCTCATGCAGCTCAATATCAAATAAACAAACAACCCAATCCAAAAATGTGCAGAAGACCTAAATAGACATTTCTCCAAAGAAGATATACAGATTGACAGCAAACATATGAAAGGATGCTCAACATCACTAATCATTAGAGAAATGCAAATCAAAACTGCAATGAGGTATCCCCTCACAGCAGTCAGAATGGCCATCATCAAAAAATCTACAAACAATAAATGCTAGAGAGGGTGTGGAGAAAAGGGAACCCTCTTCCACTGTTGGTGGGAATGTAAATTGATACAGCCACTATGGAGAACAGTATGGAGGTTCCTTAAAAAACTAAAAACAGAACTACCATATGACCCAGCAATCCCATTACTGGGCATATACTCTGAGGAAACCACAATTCCAAAAGAGTCATGTACCAAAATGTTCATTGCAGCGCTATTTACAATAGCCAGGACATGGAAGCAACTTAAGTGTCCATCGACAGATGAATGGATAAAGAATATGTGGCACATATATACAGTGGAATATTACTCAGCCATAAAAAATGAAATTGAGTTATTTGTAGTGAGGTGGATGGACCTAGAATCTGTCATACAGAATGAAGTAAGAGAAAGAGAAAAACAAATACAGTATGCTGACACACATATATGGAATCTAAAAAAAAAGAAAAAAAATGGTCCTGAAGAACCTAGGGGCAGGACAGGAATAAAGATGTAGATGTAGAGAATGGACTTCAGGACATGGGGAGGGGGAAGGGTAAGCTGGGATGAAGTGAGTGGCATGGACATATATACACTACCAAATGTAAAACAGATAGCTAGTGGGAAGCAGCCGCATAGCACAGGTAGATCAGCTCGGTGCTTTGTGACCATCTAGAGGGGTAGGATAGGGAGGGTGGGAGGGAGTTGCAAGAGGGAGGAGATATGGAGATATATGTAAATGTATAGCGGATTTACTTTGTTATACAGCAGAAACTAACACATCATTGTAAAGCAATTATACTCCAATAAAATGTTAAAAAAAATTAGCCATCAACATCAAATTCTATGCCAAGCTAAATTATATTTTGAGAATGAATAAAAATATTTTCTAACATTCAAAAACTAAAAAATGTTATTAAAAATAAACTCTTACTGTATGAGCTACTAAAGAACTTACATCTATAATGAGGGAAAAAAAGCCAAAAGGAAAGACTATGATGCAAATTGCAATAGTAAACAGAAAACAATTTTATATTGTTGGTATAGTTAAGTCTCTCTCTCACTCTCTCTCTGCCTTTCTCTTTCTGTGTGTGTCATTGTGTGTGAAAATAGGCTGGAACTAAATTTGGAAACAATCTAATTCTAAAAGTCATATATTGACATAAAGGACAAAGAGTAGCCAAAACAATTTTGAAACAGAAGAACAATGTTGAATGGCTAACAACTGATTTCAAAATTTATTTTAAAATAATGATGGTAATAAAAATATTGTGATCTTGGCAAAAGACAGAAAAAAGATGAATGGCACAGAATTGAGAGTTCAGAAGTATGCTTACACATTTCTGGACAATTAATTTTTGACAAAAATAATAAATCAAATCGATAGAGGAAGAATTGTCAACTGACTATAAATAGAATATTTATATAGTGTTATAAAAAAAATGAAGCTCAGTTTATACCTCACACCATATCCAAAAATTAGCTCAAATTGGATAACAGACCTAAATATAAAATCTAAAACCAAATTTCTAGAGTAAAACAGGACAATATCATCCTGACCTTGAATTAGACAACAATTTATTAAATGCAACAGCAAAATCATACATAGAAACTAACTGAAAATTGAACTTTATCAAAATACGAAATTTCTGCTCTTCAAAAGACTTTCTTACGGGAATGAAAAGATAAGCCAGATATCTAGCATATATAAAACAAATGACTTCTATTCAGAATATACAAAGAACTCTCCAAAAGCAAACAATGGAAAACTAACAACCAAATTAAAAAATGGACAAAAGATTTGATCAGACACTGAACCAAAGAAGATATACAAATGGCAAATATGCATATGAGAAATTGGAACTTTCACTTCTAGGAAATGGAATAGATGGACTTTTCCCTTTTCCTTCTGCTAAGTATAACTGAAAACACCAGACATAATTTATAAAAGAAACTTAAGAGACTCTGAAAGGTGGAGAGAAGAAGGCAGACAGGCTGGGAACCTCTGGACCTGAGGAACAACATGGTAAGGAGTTCCCTGGGTTTCCTTTTTAACTCATAGAAAGTCTTGGAAGCCAGTAACCTGGAAATTATCTAAAAGCCTCAACAAAAACAAAAGCTTCCATGAGAGGCTGTTCCTTCTAACAAAAGGACAGGAAATGGATAACCTAGCAAGACAGAAAACTTCAAAATTATAACCACTCTACTTTAAGCAAACAACACTGAAACAGCCGTGTACCTACCTGCACCCTTACCAGCAAAGGCCAAGTATGAAGTTTAGACTTCTACTTGCAAGGAAGCTGTAATGAGGCACCCAATACCTTGCCAAGTTGGTATAAGAGAAGACCAAGTAGGAAGCCTGGGCTTTCATCCTTTTCAGCTGGTAGCAAGGCAACATTCCCTTTCTCTAGTATTAGTGGGACCTTGTGGGGAGCCTGGAATTCCACCATCACCCAGGAGTAATCTGATACTCACTGTGGGTCTGCGTCACAGGAAGCCTGGTGAACGGTCAGGACTTTCCCCATCACGCAGTGGTAATGAGGCCACCCTGACCACATTGTCAGTGGAGACCACAAAGGAGGCCAAAGCTCCCACCCACAGAATTTCTTAGGTATTAATGGAGGTTGAGTAGGGAATCTGCACTTCTTTTGCCATCTGACATTAATGCAATAGCACCCCCACTATAGAGACACACTCAAAAGCAATATAGATAAATGAAAATGTAATTGTAAATAATATTCAAGTTACCCAGTGTAAGATAGAAAAGAGAAAATAGAGATGAAAAGTAGAAAAAAAGAAAAAAAGCAGTCATAAGCCCTAACATCCCAATAATTACCAATGTAAATCATCTAAATACACCAATTAAAAGACAGAGATTGACAGAGCAGTTTAGAGTCACATGGCTCATCTATATGTTGTCTCTAAGAAACTTCAAATATAACAATATAGGTAGGTTTAAAAGTAAAGAATGCAAAAAGATATATCACACAAAACATTAATCAAAGGAAAGTAGGATTGGCTATATTAAAACCAGACAAAGTGACTTCAGAGTATGAAAATTACCAAATACAGAGAGAGGCAGAATACATAATGAAAGTGTTAATCCACTGAAAATACATAGCAATCTTAAATCTGTATGCACCAAAAATAGAGCTGTAAAATATATGAAATAAATACTGATATAACTGGAAGGAGAAATATAAAAGTTTACAATTATAATTAGAGACTTCAATACCCTTCACTCAAGAATTGATAGAACAAATAGAGAGACAATCAGCAAGAATATGGAATAACTCAACAACACCATCAAACAACATCTAATTGACATAGAACATTCTACCCAACAACAGCAAAATACACATTCTTTTCAAGTTCCATGGAATATATCCCAAGATTGATTATATGCTGGATCATAACACAAATCTCAAACAAGTGTGTTCTCCAACTATCATAGAATCAAACTAGAAATCAATAAGATAAAGATAACAGGAAACAAACACTTGGAAACAAAACAACACACTCTAAGTAATCCATAGCTCAAAGAGGAAGTCTCAAGGGAAATAAAACACTTTGAATGAATGAAAATTTCAGTGTGCAGGACACAGCTAAAGTAGTGCTGAGAGGAAAATTTATAGCACTAAATGCATACATTAGACAAGAAGAAAAGGCTCAAATCAATAATCAAAACTTCCACCTCAAGAACCTAGAAAAAGAAGAGCAAAATAAAGCCAAAGCAAGGAAATAATAAACATAAGAGCAGAAATCAATAAAATTTACAGCAGAAAAATATTAGAGAAAATCATGAAACAAATGGTACTTTGAAAAGATCAATAAATTGACAAACTTCTACCAAGACTGACAAAGAAAAAAAGAGAGAATACACAAGTTAATTTCAGGAATGAAACACTACAGATTCTGCAGACAAAAAAGGAAGGCTATGAACAACTCCAAAAGGACAAAAATTGACAGAAAAGGAAGGCTATGAACAACTCCACATAAATAAATTTGACAACTTAGATAAAATGAGTCAATTCCTCAAAAAATACTAACTACTATATCTCACCCAATTTGAAATAGACAATTTAAATAGCCCTATTAATGAAATTTAATACGTAATTTAATACGTAATATATTCATTAATTTACTTTTCATATAGAAAAGAAGTAGACAAATATGACATTATTTTTTAATGATCTTTGTTCCTTTTATTTATTTGCTTATGTATTTATGTTTGGCAATGATTTTCACAGCTTGGGACACTAGCAGTTTGTGAAAACATAACATGGGAAGTATTAACTTATATTATTTCAAATAATATACTTCTCTACTGTTAGAGAAATGGTGACCATGTGAAATAAAAAGCTCTCATAAAGAACAAAATTCTCCAACAGACAGTCTCTTCTGTGGGTCCATTCCTTTGATGTTGCTTTAAAAAACCATTAACTACACCTTGTTTCTTATGGTTGCTTACTTTCACCAGTAGATGCCCTTTCAGCCCCTGTTCATGGTGAGACTGGGCTTTCGCAGAAGTCTATTATCTGGAAGTCTCTTTATCAGTGCCACAGTAAATGCCTGGACTGTATTATCATTGTCTCCAGGCTGAGGAAAAATGGTCAACAGTAACAGCTAAGTTTGAAGTTCTTAAAAGTCTTTTAAAGTTACGGGCAACCACATTCCTAAAACAAAACGTAACAGCAACCCACACATCCTTTCATATATTCTGGCAAGAATAGCAGAAACAAAATGTCATGCACTTAACCGGTATGTGGAAGCCTAGAATGTAAATATGAAAAAGTGTAAGAATTTTTATAGCTTTCAAACTATAGGAGAGAAGTAATATCTTTGTAATGTGAAGAGTGACATTTTCATTATCACAGGGCCTTGACAAGTAGCTTCCCACACAGCTTATCAAGCGGAATGCCACTAATACTGCCAGAATACTGATTCTGTTCATGCTTTTGTTATGTCTGAAGAGAGAATTTTATGCAGTTGGTTAAATAAATGCACTGACAAACTGATAGGTCTCCAAAATGGCTATTGATAAAAAACAAGTTTGATAAGCAGATTCTCAGCTTTCTGTTTCTACGTTGCTTTGGGAACACTTATTTTTCACGATGATAGGAATTATTGTCATCCCTATGTCCTTCCTGATAAAGCCACACTCCATTTTACTCTCACCAAATCATGACTTCTGACCTCAGTCTGTCCTACAAAGGAAACTCTTTCCACATATCCTAGGCCTGGTCAGGTTTAGTCATCCATAAATACCAATGTTAAGGATATGATAACCTATATTTGAGTAATGCTTGGTCCTTTACAAACTGCTGTCATGTGCACTATCCTGTCTTGTCTCCCCTGCAACTGTGAACTGGGACCTATTATCTAATTTAACAGATGAGGAAACTGAGGGAGTGGAAATGTCGAGCCACTTACCTAAGATCCCACATCTCCTTCTGTGTCTTCTGTTTGTTTGCATGGTTTTCGTTTCCTTGTTTTTATAGGGAGTTGCCTGGTTACAGTGGGAACCTAGAAACTTTGTAGGCACAGCTCAGCCATGCTGTTATTCCACTGACTTCTTTGGTTTGCTTGAATCTAATATTTTGAACACGTCACCTTTTGACCTCATGACCCCACTTCTCCTTTCATTACAGACTTGGTCTCTATAACAATCCTGGCATACCAGAAACCCTGGATATGTGTTTGCTGAAAAAAAACAAATGGATGGATGAATATAAATATATAACAGGTAGTTCATGTGTTTATTCAGATGCTTAAGGATCAGGTGCCCTTACTCTGATTCAGTAATTACTATTTGTCCTTAAGATGCTGTTGTAGAGGTCAGTGCAATTATATGGTGAATGGTTACAGGATAATGTTACCAAATAAAACATCATCACTTTATATAATAAAATATTTTTTTCTCTACTTTGCCAAAATCACAGTTTAGAGTAAAAGGGGGTTTGGAATTCTTATTTACTTTGCACTACAGAAGTCAAAAACAATATAAATCATGCAAATGCACTGACACGCATGCAACTCCAACTATCCTATGTACTTTTCCATTTTCCCTTCTGAAATTGTTTCTGTCAATATTTTGATTTAGATCCAACCAAAAGGGGAGAAAGAGAAAGATTTAATCAGAGGATTGTCAAATGCCTGCATATGCCTAAGAAGTAGTGGATATTATAGTATTTGAAGTCTGATATGTATAATTCTTGGAGATGTATCTTTTATAGGCATTTTTTTCTAGAAATTTCTTTACTTACAGGAATTTTAGATATAATTTCATATTTTCATCAATTACCTATTTGTGTTGTCTATGTGTGTGTGCAGTCCTTCCTGAATACCAGTCTATGGACTGAACATTAAATAATATGAAGATTTATTTAAAAAAATTAAACACCGAATTTTAAAAATGAGATTGTGAACATTACAGACGTGGAAATGGACTATTTAAACAAAGCACAGGATTCTTTCAGGCTACTTGTAGGCACAAAGGTTTAAGGTTTTCATCAGTTAATGTGTATCTCAAACATTCAATTTGGCAGAATCTTGAGGGTCAGGGAGTTGCCTTATCTCTAGGAAGGAGGATATGGTTCTTCCTGTGCTTAATGATGTTGACGGTAACTTCTTCTGATGACTCATTATTAAAACCTATTCCTGAAAATTGTGCCTTTAAATTGTGAGTGATTTAAAGGTTTACACAGCCTGGTTTCACATTTCCTTACCACCCTTATCTTCTTCCATTCCACATATTCACACTAAGCTCCAGCTAAACCAAACCACAAGCCATTCCCTCTGCTATCAAGTGGTTAGCCAATTGTACTGTTTATTTGAGATATGTATCATTTCCTTCTACATGTCTTTCTCCAGTTATATATCTTTCTTTACCATAACACTCCGGAAGGGCAAAGGTTAGATCTATATATTTAGCTCCTTCTTTCTAAAATCTAACCTCCCTCCAGCTTAGACTAGTATTTTAAGGTATAGTAAGAGTTCAACAGTTAAGTAAAGCTCCATACATTTGTGATATATGAATAAACAAATAGGATGAATAAATTATAATTCACTATACCAGAAATGAATAAAACCTATAAACAGTTAATCTTTGGTTTCTCTTTGGAACAGAATGGGTCAGAACAGGGCATTTAACATCATGTTCCCCATCAAGCAGGTGACTGATTAAATGTTTCCTTTTTCAACCAGTTTAATCTGCCTATTTTTATAGGGACTGAATTCTGAAAGTCAAATGATCTCTTTTCCTACTTGTCTCCTCAACACTGTCTCATAGCAGTGGTGGGGGAGAGCGATGTGATTCTTATTCTACAAAAAGGAATTAATTGTTGATTTCAGAGGAAAGGGGGCAACTTGGTTAAAAAAAAATGATTTTGCTTCTTATTCATGAACTGAGAGTGAGGAAGTAATTCAGGAAAGGTGCTTAGGGACAAGTGAGTTGCACTGAGGCATTTTCAGCAGGTATGGATTAGAAATTGAAATTAGAATTAGAAGTAAAAATAGTTCATTACATTAAAGGGAAACAAGAAAAGGAATACTAGGTATTTGGTTGTGTTTTACATTGTGTAAAACTATTACATGAAAATCTAAATTGCAAAACAGATAAAAAGTAGAGATCTTTACTGGCATTGTGAAATATCACTTTTAGATACCATGATGGGGTCATGAGCACAAGGATTTATTAGAAGTCAGATTGAATAAATAAATCAACAAATATTTTTTGAGTTTTACTCTGATTATTAAATAATATTTAAATTAAATGATGCATACACACCTCAAAAATATATTTTAAACATCATGAATCAGTTAATTTATTTGTGTTAACAACATTTTTGTTTAGCTTAGATTTTGTATAATATTTATGATACAGATAATAATATTCCCCTCTTTTTTGTCTGTTGTGTATGTTATATACTTTATATATGTTTTATTTAATCACCAGCTATCAATTCTATAAGGTAGGAGGTAACATCCTTACTTTATGGCTGAAAAAATGGACATGCAGAGATTTAAGACTCTCACTTAAGTTCATTTGACTAGTAAACATCAGATCTGGACTTGAATCCATGTTGTTCTGACCTGATTTAAAAACCAGAGTCTCTGTCCAATGTCATGTTTCCTCTCCATGGAGGAAGTGTTAGTACTACCAGATTTCGGTCACAAAGTTTGATAAATACTAGTTTTAATGGTCTAAAACAGGTATGTTTGGATCAATAAATATCTAGATGGATAAAATTATTTTAAGGTAAATCTAAGGAGATGCATCTAATTGCCATAATTCTAGATGATTTGCATGTGCATATTTTCTAGTTTAAGCAATATAGTGTAATAATTACTTGGATGACAAACTTCATTAAATATGTTTTAAATAACTGGATAACATTTGGCTAGCACACTATGTAATAAATGTCTTATTGAATTTAAATTAATTCCTTTTTGAGCACCAAATTTAAATTACAGTCTGGCTGATGAAATAGGAAAACTTAAATTGTAATGGGCTAGCATGCAGAATTACTCTATGGGATCTGAGATTCTGCATTTCTAACAAGAAATTGATGCTGCAGAGGTGAGGACAGTACTCTGAATAGCAAGGCCTTACAACTTACCTATAATTTTTCTACATTCCAGGCTCTGACTTCTTACCTTCCACAAGGGTTTTCCATGACCTCCAACTTGAATGCCCTCTATCTTGACTTCTACTTATTGAAATTCCATCCATCCATCCAGTCACCCAATCATTCATCTATCCATCCAACTATCCATCCAATTATCCAACACCATTTGTCCATGGGTGCATTTCTTGGTCATTTCTTCATAAAAATATTCATACTGACCCTAACAACTTCCTACATTTGTATGTGATTCACCTGAAAACTCTGCTCAGTTTAGTTCCCTAGCTAATCTCCAGACTGCTCTACAAACAGGAGGTTTAGATGATGAGTGGTTCTCAGCTCTGGCTTCTTATTAGAGTTCTTTAAAACATAAATCCAGGACCCACCCTGCAAAGTCCGGTTTAATAGCTAGGTATGGAATAAAGCACAGACGTTGATACTTTAAAAAAAAAAACTTTCACTGATTCAAATGTGAAGCCAAGATTAAGATAAATTGATTAGTCTATGTGACCACACTAATCTTGGTTTAGATTCCAGTCTTGGTGTTTGGAAAGACATTTTCACAGTAGTATATCACGGTGGTTAAGGTAAGGTTCATACACTCTACAGACATTAGAATTGTCTGTTGAGCATTTAGCTCGTTCAGCTGTATGCCCGGACACACCTCTAGAGTTTACAGTTTATTACATTTTGTAAGAAATCAAGATTTTTTAAGTTGTCAATAAAAGTTATTTCTAAAGAAAGAAAAGGGGCAGAAAGGACAAGACTATACCAATCCTTGCAAGAGATTACAAAATAGTACCAGCCACCTTTCTATATTATGTTATTCTGTGGCCCAGCAATGACTCCCAGACTATGAATAGCTTCCAGATTCCCTTGTAGAGTGCAGTATCTCATGGAGTTAGTCATGGAACATAGAACATGGATCACAGTTATCTGTCGTCTTATAGATTTCTGTGGCTAGTCATGAAATATATCAAGTACTAAATACAAATGCTATAAGAAAAGAAGGGAAACTAAGTTGTAAGAGCAAGAAGGTCCAGAATGTCAGCTAGTTGATGGAGAGAAGGGAGCAGTGGAGGAGCTGGGAAGGAATTCCTGTGCTTGGGAGAGCCCATGAACACAATGAGGTGTGTGTGTGCAAGGCAGGCAGAAGGGCTCTATAGGGGTACTCCAAAGGATAAGGATCCTAGACTTAATCAAACACTAACATCCCACTTCTAATGTACCAGTCACATGTAACCCTGTTGTCCCTGATCAATTTCCAAGTTACAATAGACAACCTAGTCCCATTGCAATTCACATTTCTATTATAGCACTACTTTATTCTGTCTTTTAAAAATGATTCTTTCCATGTCTCTTGCACTAAAGTGCAAGAATAAGAAAGGGTCTATGTCTCACTCAACTTTGGATATGTCGAGGTACTTGGTTCAGTGTGTTTCATATAACTGGTGTGCCATAAACATTGTTCTGCACCTCTGTAAATATTGTATCACTATAACTTTTGATTTGGACATCTATGTCTTTTCTGCCTTGTACTTTTTTTTTGTACATGATCTTTTTCAAGACTGAAAGGCAACTGTCCCAAAACAAAATAGAATTCTCTTCCTTCCCATTCTTGCCCAGCAAACTCTTACAGATCCTTCAAAATATAATCACATTTGTCCTCCTCTGTAAAGCCATCTCTAGCACCTAAGTTAAAATCCCTTCCCCGTGTACCACAGCTAGATCTTGGATACGCATCAATTGGTGGAATACCATATTTTATGTTAATTATTTAATTATATGTCAATGTCCCACTAAGCTGTCAGTTTCTGGGGTAAAGGGACCATTTCATTCACTACTGCATTGCTAGTACCTGGCAAAATTCCTGGAATATGGTAGGTACTCACAAGTGTCTACTGAATTGAAACGAGTATCTTTGTATAAAACACACATCCAGCTCTGTGCATTGTATGTAGTGGATGCTTCATTAAAATTTATTACATGAAGCTTGGAAGAAAGGTAAAAAGTTTTAGTAATCACTAGAAAACAACTTACCCATAATTAACACATGCTTCCCTGCGTTGCTGATGTTCATTTTTGCTACATAAATAATAGAACTTTGGTTTTGCTCTTAAATCTTGACTCTAATGTGAAAATGGAACAACCTCTCTATATTGTGGTTACTATAGTGATAAGATTCACGTGAAAAAAATTCTTCTAAATCAGCCAGGACATGGGCTAAGATGTATTTGCATCTATTAACTTTGGGTTAAGTTCTTTTTGCATTACTAGACAGGTGGCAACTGCTTTTGTGCTCCTCTGAATACGAACAGCTTCTAAAATTTAAATCTCAAGTGATGTTTCAGTCTTTCCTGGGTGACTGGCAGTTAACAGAAAGATGAGTTTGCTTGCCAAAGCGTGATGGATTCAACGAAGCTATGAAGCATCTTTAAGAAGACATGGCCATTTTCCATGCCATTAGATAACTCTCTACTGCCAACAAGCATCATTTCCATCCTGCTTAGAATGGGTTGCTGACCATTTTCTTTCATAAAGATGATTCTCTTAAATAGACATAGCAATGTGAACCTACATATACAGGAGAAATACTGAGTGAAATACAGATGAAGTTATAACCAGAAATGCCCCCAAATATCTGTCTATTTTCTCTCTTAAATGCTGGTTTTCAGGGCAGGTCTTAAGAGAAGGTGATGTGGTTATCTAAGTGGAGCGAATTCTGCATAGAAGGGAAGACACCTTTTCTCTCCAGTCTCTTTGTACCACATTCATAGTTCACACTCAATTCCCCTTTAAAAAGTGACTGGCTCTGGAAGAGGAGACAAATGAAGCCTTATTCGTGTTTTATACTTTCTTTAGGCATTACTCTTTCACACAATTTTATGAGAACTACTCTTGATGATAAAAGTATGAAGACCATACAATTGCATCAAATTCCCAGCAAAATGAGATGAGATGAACATACTCTGCAGAGGGGAAGAAAGAGGGGGTGAAAATGTAGGAGGAGGGCTTTGATAAACTTCTACTATTTTACGATCCTACTAGCAGCTGATCTTCTTACAAACAAACAGTAACCATAATGTGCTTTAAAATTCATTTCCTTGGAATATACTGCTTTTTCTATAAACTAAGTCTTACAGAATTCTCAGGGGGAAAGAACAAAAAAATCCCACTTATAAAAAAGCTAAGTCATAATAAATAGCTTTCATTGAGCACTTACTTAATGCCAGGGAAAGTACTTTACATGAATTATTTTATAAATGAGTAGGCATTCATTCATGTAGTTCACCTGTTCTAGGTACCTACACTACATTAATGAGCAGAAAAGATAATCAAAAGCCCCTGCTCTTGTGGATCTTAGGTAATAAATCATATACTTAAGTACACTATGTAGTATGTCAGAGGTAGTAGTGCTATGGAAAGAAAAATCATTGTAGAACAGGGTAAGGATGATCAGGAGTAAGAAGGAAGATTTGACTAGAACGTGAAAGAAGTGAGGGAAGAAGCCGAGAGGACATCTGGGAGAATTGTGTGCCAGGCAGAGGGAAGAGCTAGGGCAAATGTCCTAAGACAGGACATACCTAGTGTGTTGGTAAGAGAACTAGGAGGCGAGAGTGGCTGGCACAAGATGATCCGCGAGCAAGGCAGGTAGTAGGAAAGGAGGACAGTGGGAGGGGAGGGGAGATGACACAGGGCTGTGTAAGCCTTTGTAAGTAAGGGTTTTGCTTTTTACTCTGTGGTAAATGGAGAACTTGCAGGGTTTTGAGCAGACACATTAACATGAACCATCTTAAGTTTTATATGAGGTAAGAGGTGATGACTTCTAGGACCAGGCTGATAGCAGAAGACATGTTTGGATCCTAGTTATATTTGAAAGTGGAACCAATATGATTTCCTGGTGGATGCAAGATAGGAAACTACAAGATGACTCAAGGCCTGAGCAGTTAAAGGGAGGAGTTTCTGTTAATTAGATGGTGAAGGCTACAAGTTTTAGATAAAAATCAGAGTCAGTTTCGGACTTAAGTTTGAGCTGCCTACTATACACCCAAGTGGAGGTACCAAGCAGGCCTGTGAATATTCAAGTCTAGAGTTCAAGAAAGAGGGCTGGGTTGGAAACAAAAATTTGTTACTATTTCTCATATGACTTGTGTGTATACACCTATGAGGTGAGGGCAGAGAAGAGAAGAGGGCTGAGTACTGAGTCACAAGTGCTCCATGGAGAAAGGAGAAATTAACTATGTTAAAGGCTGCTTTTGAATTAAAGTAAGATGAAAACTAAGAAATGACCTTCATCTTTAGCATCATGGAGGTAATGGATGTCATTTTTGAGAGCAGATTTGACGGAGCAAAGGAAGAAAGCCTCATTGGAGGGCTTTAAGAGAATTCTTTCTACATTTATGGCCCATAAAGTATGCATTAAATAAAGATGTTCTTGGAATTGAAGTAGGAGGAAAATTAAGAGAGGCTTCATTTATCCTGAGGTAGCGATCTGATCTGCATATTGTATGAGAAACATTGTAACATACTGGTTAAGGGCAGTTCCAGAGGGACCAGCTGCCAGGCTCCCCCAGGTAATGGCTCCACTATTTACTGGCTATAAACAGTAGTCAAATTCCTTAATCTGACTGACATGCTGCACGGTAACAGCACCCCTCCCACAAACATTAGCTATAGGCAGTAGCCCATGTGCAGTGAAAGGTTTCTCTTTTGTGTGCATTCATTAAGATTTAAGGGACAACCAATACAACTGAAATCTGTGTATTGATTTTTATCTTGCAACATTACTATAAATTTACTTATTAGTTCTAATAGGGTTTTTAAAAAGAGATTTCTTAGAATTTTCTATCTAGAAGATTATATTGTATGCAAATAAAGACAGCTTTTTTTTATTTTCAAAAAAAAATTTTAAGTGGCAACCACTTATTTACATGATGAAACTTACACAGTAGTGCCCATGCCTGTTGATATTTAATATGAAGCAAAAGGTGATCTGGGCTAGAGCTTTTATGAAAGCAGAAGTCATGAAACATTGACAGAAGGAGTTGGTGCCTAAAACAGTTCAAGTGCATAGGCACATTAAACTGTAACTACATTCAGAAATCACCATATGTATGCTTTTGCACAACCTTAAAAGTCTGTCTCATAGCGGCCTGCATATTAGTTATCTGTGAACTTAGGTTAAGCATTCAAAGAGAGTCCTCACATCCATTACCAACTATATGTCCAGTATCACAATGCAAATGATGCTACTGAGATACTACTGATACACTCAGAATGGATACAAAGTAATTTAATAGGTTATACACCAAAACAAAGTATTAATATTCATCTCATTCCTTTCAAAGTTCAATCTCAATTATACTTTAAAATATAAGTTTTATTACAAATATCTCCTCTGCATAAGGAATATGGGGCTTCTGACTTGATCAACATCAGGGTCTTTCTGCATGAAGATGGTCCTTGAAAGGCTGCATTTTTTTTTCTTGATAAAAGTAAAAAGCATCTTCCTCCTCAGAATGAGGCTTTGGAAGGAGGGTCAATAGATCAATCCCAGCCACATGCAATTTCCATTTATCCTTGCCAGTAACCCTGGGTTCAAGGCTATCCAAAGACTGCCAGACTGATTTGGTGAATCTCTGTCAAGGGAGAGATTATGATTTTTACAATTCAGCTAGAAAAGAAGCCAAGTTTATTATCTCTCTATCCTGCTAGGTAACAAACTGTCTATAATATTCATCTTTCTCTCTTTTTCAATCCCTCTGTGCTGTTCTCAGTGAAACTGGTAACAAATTTCTGCTATCTGACAGTTCCTGAGTTCTTCTAATTTCAGCAAAATCCGTCACCATATTACAGGGCTGGAAATTCACAGAACCATGGCATAGACACAGGCTGAATACGTGTCTTCTGAACTTCAGCATTGCTTCTGCTGTAATAGGAGGAAGAAATTAACAGTAATTACAGTCTAAATTAGTCATATAATACTGTGTGCATCTCATGAGTACATAATGTTCTGAGCAGGCAAAGAGAATAAAGTCATCCAGAAAATAGAATAGTTTTGAGGCAGGTGGGCTAATCCTGATTCATGTGACCAGGGGGAAGCAAATAAGGCAAGAGACTCTTCCTCAAGTAAAATATGTTTATTAAAAATTAGCTTAGTAGATTGTTTTGCAGTTAGTCTGGTTCTCCGCTGTAGGCTCTATGCACAATGGGAATAGAATGTTCTGTCTAGTAAGTTGAGGAAGTGTATGAGACATCTAAATTTTATACATTTTAAGGTCGAAGAGAGGGGAGCGGAGAACATTAAGACCTTTTAGTCCAGACTTCTCATTTTGCAGAATACTGAGGCTTGAATACTGAATTCACTTGACTATTGATTCCTGGAAATATTCTATTTTTTAGTGTCACTCAGAGAATAACAGAGTCTTGACAAATCCATTGCTTCTTAGAGAAAGAATCAGAAAAGCTTTCCCCTGTTATCCTAATTCACAAATTCCTGGTATTATTTTGAATCCTTGGACCTCAAACACATTTTTGCATCAGTCTCCAGATCAGGCACCCACTCTTCCAGGCATGCACCTGAGAGATCTTACTACTCTCCTCTCTATGACGGAGAGTCTGAACCTCTATTCTATGCTTTCTATCCATTTTGTTGGCTTTAAAAACTTTCTCTATGCCAATGACTTGAAAATGGCTACGTGCAGCCCATATATTGCCTTTGAGCTCCCACCACAGCTACTTAACTTGACATTCATTACTGCTTGGAAGTTTCACAGGCATCTCAAACTTCACATGCCCCAAACTGAGCTCCCTTTACTCCACCTTGGTTAACAGCTCTCAGAGAATCATGAATCATTATGTCCAATTTCTACATTTAAAAAAAATGAATGGTAAGTAGATTTATTCATTTGTAGCAAAATTATTTAATAAAAAGACAGTCTTTGTATTTCACATGTTTCTTTTGTAATCAGATATTCCCTCTTCAGACAATGTAAAATCTTCATATCTGGCATCTCTTCCTTAATATGTTTATTGGTACCTCTTTTCTAGATCAGGGCCTTTTGTTCTTGAGTCCTCTTTTCTTTCAAAATGCATCTACTTGGGTGAGTATTTATTGAATGAATATATATTACCCTTCCAGACAGTATTCTATGAGCCACTTACAGTGCCCTGCTTGACTCTTAGGTACCTTGTAAGCCATAGTGACAATACTTTTATGTAGTATGTAGGTGGCATATTATTCAGTCCCTTAATTCATTTAATGGAAAGATCAGTCTAAATATACAGATAAAAGTGAAACTTGTTAAATGCTTCAAAGCTACAAAAAAATTTTAGAATAATCAGGGAACTTGATTCATCTGATTCTATATACCAAGAGATGAGCCTTAAAGGAAATAAGCCTTTTATGTACAGCCACATAAAACTTTCTGCTTAACCTTTAAATGACCTTTGTATTATGCAACCATGCTCATACTCATCCAAGGATCGTAAGAAATCACTTAACGCACAGAGATTCAGGAAGCATATACCAAGTCTGAGCTTCAGGAGAAAAAGTACTTCAGGTCAACATTTTTGTGGTAAAGAAAAACAAGGCATTGAAAAGTGTGGAGGTAATTAGTGTTCCTGTTTTGAACTTCGTGTTGTAAGACTCTCTCTGAACTCCATGTGGGTGGAAAAAGCAGAGGTTCAGGCTGAACAGGAACTGCAATTCTCTGCAATCCTGCACAAGAACATCTTGTTTTTCATTTCAGAATTTGGTAAACAAGTTTGCTCCTGCATTAAATAGACACTGGTGACAGTGTCTTGCAGGAATTCTGCTGCAGATGTTTGAAAATGCACAGACCTTCAAAGTCATACATAAATCACACTCCCTCAGAAACTAATAATATTGTATTACTTAGAATCATGTCCTGCTTCTTATTTCAATCTTCCTGGCCTATTGTAAGAGATGGGTGACTTTTCATGTTTACCTTATAGATAAATAGAAAAAGGTGAAGAGGAAACTAAGCTGAGTCTTAGCTTCAAAATTGCCACCTAGAAATTGTTCCCTAGAAGCCAACTAAATACCTTAAAGTTGTTTTCTATGCTGCCCACAATAATTAGCCAAAAATGAAAATGTTGGTCAACATACTAACTGCTTTGTTTTTATTTTGCCAGTGTTTGTTCAAAAATAAGGAGCAGCAAGATTAGCAACTGTATGTTGAGTGACAGTTTGCCAGGCAACACCCTTGGCATTAAATACATTATTTAACTTAATCCTCAGAATAACTTTACAGCATAAATGACAACGAAGTTTCAGAATGTGGTGCAGTAGAGATATAATGGTATCTTATGAAAATTTGCTGAACTTTTAAGAAGGCCCTTTAAACTTTTACTTGGAATAAATATTTTATAGAGAGGCTTCTATGAAACTAAAAATAAAGAGAGCATTGTTTTATCACTAAAATGTCAAGACAGTTGGGATGAGGAAATTATACTATGCCTTGCTTGATGTCAAAGAAATTTTTGAAAGCACAGAATGTCACGAAAAGTTTAATAACTATCTCAGGATGCTGGTTCATGAGATAAAAAGTGGAAAAAAGTGGAAAATTTTCACCCCAAACTGCCTCCTTTTCCCTTGATATTTTAAATCTTTAGTTATGTATCAGATGTTTTTTATATGGAAATGAGATAATAACTCATGAGATTTATCTCATCAATGGTGGAAAGTAAATAATAACTCATATAGGTTTTAGACAGTAGGGAAATAGGAAATCTGGCTTTACTCATGAATATTTATAGACAAAAATGTGACTAAATCATATTCAGTCTTTTTATTTTTTTAGTCAGGGGTAGGTTGTGTAATAGGAAAGAAAGGTAACAAAAGAATCCAAGGGTCAGAACTCTAGAGAAAGGGAGAGCAAAAAAAGAAGTGGTACTGCCTCCCGTGTGTGTGTGTGCGTGTTTGTGTGTACTCAACGTTCATATTATTAAAGAGTGTAAACCTTGGGAGTTGGTGGGATTGGTACAAACTTCAGAGTACCTTTATTGGACGTTGTCTCCACTCAAGGCTATCCATTATGTTTATGAAAAAAAAATATCTTGGCATAGAAGTGTGTGGTGGGAGCGGGGTAATTTTCCGTTATTTTTCAAATATATCACACATATTAATTATGAGAGTACACATTAGAAAAAAAATTCATTTGTAATTTTCCATCTGCTGATAACACTTATTAGTCTTTTGCTATATTCCCTCCAGTTTTATACCTTCCCTAATAGTAGATGGCAAGATGATAAGTAATCTTTTCATGTTTATAAATAATCATTTAAAAATATTTTAATGCACGCATAGCATTTCAATTTCAGTATGTGGGTGAACTCTAATTTACTGATTGACTCTGTTGTTAGATACTTAGATTATTTCAAATCTTTTTTATTATATAAAAATGTTCTGATGGCTAAATTTTCTTGCATACCCATATTTGTTTCCTTAGGATAAATATGTAGATCCAACTTCACTAGGTCTGAGTATATGTACACATTAAGGTTTTGTTATCTGTTGGAAATTATCTTCTCAAAATACCTAAGCCGTGAATTCTCCTTACACTGGTATGTAAGAATCACCTGCACCGATCTTCATTTTATCTACATTCCTCATACTGGTAAAATGAAACAGCACAGCATTTGTTTTTAGTGGCAATTTACATGTAACACAGTTTGAATTAATGAATATTTTTCAATAATCTGAGAGACAAAACACACCAGACAGTACGTGGACTGCAACTCGATTTGTATTTTAGCACTTTTATGGGATTGCGGCATCTTATCTGTGTTGTGACAGAAAAGAAGGTGTGTGAGACTAGAAAAGGGGTCAGTAAACTTTTCTGCAAGGGGCCAAATCGATATTTTAGGCTTCAGAGGCAACACGATCTTTCTCATTCTTACTCAACTCTACCGTTGTCCTGTAAAAGCGAAGTAGCCACAGACAGCATGTATTCAAATGGGGGTGGCTGTGTTCTGATAAAATTCTACTTATGAGAAGATGCTACAGGCAGCATTTGGCCAGCAAGTCATAGATGACTATCTCTGCAATAAAATATGGGACTCCTCATGTATGAATCTCAGGGTGATGAATGACCCAGCAAACTGAAACTCAAGAGAATTACTTTACTTAATATTTGACTGTGTTTCTCTGGATGTCTAGTCTCAACAACCTGGAAGGAAACACAATGTTGTCTCATGTTCTGCTCATTAGTTAGCTCTCCACTGGACTCTACCTGGATAGCTCCTCTGGGACTCAGCTCTCTACAAGTGCCTTTAAACCAAAAGCTTTCAAAAAAATCCTGGGCCCATGCCCACAAAAGACTGTTCAATACACCTTCTGATACAACTGTATACTTTCACTTGCTCACCAGTCCAATTTACAGATCTCCAGCTCTTTCAGTACACTTAGTTTTAGAATTCTTCCAACTTTGCTATTTTATCTCATAACTCCCCTTGTATATTTTCCTCCACTTTTTAATTTTTTAAATGCCAGTCTTCTTAAATTTTACCATTCCATTTGTCTTGGCTCTTCACAACATAGTAACCTGCCAACACAACTTTTTGTAGAATTTAATTGAATGTAAAAAAATTATTAAGTCTCAAGTCTTTCCATGCTGAGGAGTAAGTTTTTATTCACTCTTTCTACAGACATTATGAGACTCCCGTGTGTGAGATCCACTGCCACCTGTACACGTATCATGGAAATATAAGACTCAGGCCAATTTATAGTTAGTGGAGAGTCAGCCAATAAACCATCAGTTAGAAGGGAATATAAGTGCCATGATATAAATATACACAAAAGCAAAGGAAGGTGCACAAGTAACTCAAATCGGGAATTTGGGAACATTTCCTGGAGCAGAAGATGCTTAATATGATTCTTGAAGAATAAACAGGATTTAGGGTAAAGGGACTTCCAAGCAAAGGGAACTTTTAGCCCAAAGGCCCAGGAATATTAGAGAGAATGACCTTGTTGTGGGAATGAATCTGGATGATAAAGCTGAAGCAAAGACCTGTAGATTGAGCAGTAGGGTTAGTCAAGCAAGGAGGGCAGTAGTCCATCTGTGCCAGCCTGAGGAATATGTACTTTACCCCAAAGACCAAAGAGTGCTGTCTCTACTAACCTAATTAGTAAGATAAAAAAGAATTTAAGACCTTGTATTTAACTGACACAAATGGGCAAAAAGCCAAAAGTAAATTGGCTCTACACAGGTCTCGGGATATTACTGGTTCTGCTGAGCCTGCGTTATAAAAAGCTTTTCAAATCAAAGTGAACAGGAATGATTTCCTGAAGTTTTGAGTTCCCTCAGCAAACTACTACTAGCTCAAATATTTTTCATTTATCCCCCCATTAGGCTGTGACCTCTTTCAAAGCTGGGCCCAGGCCTGACTCAGAGAAGGCATTCATTAAACAGTTAGTGATTGAATGCTCTACTTCTTTCACTATTGTTTTAAGATTATTCATAATCTCTATCCACACCTCCCTCTACTCAGCAGTGTTCTTGATTTTCTCCACATTTCTTTTTAAGTATAAAAGGCAAGCGAAATAAAATAAGAGGGGGGTGGATTCTAGAAGAGAATTACAGAGGTTTAGTAATTGAAGGCCCATCTAAATTTGCAGATGAGAAATTTCATCCAGTGGTGTTGAGCACTTACCAAAGTTCCATGGCCAAATACAACATTAGTGACACTTAATCATATTGTGCACCAAACACTATGTGCTACATCATCTCATTTTACACTACAACAATCCTGGCAAATAAGTGGGACATGGAGAAGTTAAGTAATTGATCTAGGTTCACAGAGCTACTAAATAGCAGAGCCAAGACTTGAACACAGTCCTTCTCTGATTCATATGCTCCTTATCTAAGGAGTGCTCTTCATGATGTGGTTCATAGACTGGCAACACCAGAAAGCTTGTTAGAGATTCAATGTCTTAAACCAAACCTCAAATGTAATGAATTGGAATCTATATTTTAACAAGATCCCCAGATGATTTCACTTGCTCACTAAAATTTGAGAAACACTGTTCTAAACCACTATACTACACAACTGGGATTCTTAGCTAAAAATGCCAAGTTAAGGAATGGATATTATAATAAAAATTTATAAGGTTTTATATCTTGATCTTGGTAGTGGTTTTATATATATATATATATGTCACTTTATGCACTTTATCATGTATGTATATAAATCAAAATAATAGATCTGTCAGCATATTTATTAACTAAACAATTCTTTTCAGAGTATGTATGCTGAAAGAGTCCTGTGCTAGACACTGAGGTTGAAGCGCTAAAGAAAGAGAGGGAGGGAGGGGGAGAAAGAGAGAGATATGGAGAAAGAGGAGGCCTTTCCTCATGGAATATATTGTCAGGAAAGGGAGAAAGGTAACATACAAAATATTATAAAACAAGTTTCTAATTATAATTGGAATAAGTGCCATGAAAGGAAAGAACATATAAACAGCGTGTAACAAGAAATTCTAATTTAGATTGAGAGAGTCAGAAGAGGTCTCACTGAAGAAATGACATTTAAAATGAGATCTAAGATATAAACAGGAATTATCTTGATGAATAGTCTAGGAAATAATTTTTCCAGCAAAAGGAGTGACATTTTTGCGGGTGCTGAGTTGGGAGAAGGTGTGGGGCATTTGTGCACACATAAGAAGGCCATGATATGTAAAGTACAGTGAGTAAGGAGAGAATGGCCAGAGCTTATGTTGAAGAGGTAGGCAGGGGACCAGCACCTACAAATGGTTGAAGATCATCATCATAAGGAGTTTAAGGACTTTTTCTAACTTAACAGGAACTGTTGAAGGTTTTTTAAAGCTGGAAAGTAATATTATATAGTTAACAGTTAAAAAAATTCACTCTGGCCACTGGCTAGAGAATATTTTGGAGAAAAAACAATAATGGAGAGGGAAGAGCAATTAAGAAGCTATGTAGTATCCTAGGCAATATTATTAGTGGCTTGAATTTGAATTAGGGTGTTTGACATAGAGATGGAGAGATCTAGATGAACTCAAAATATGTTTTGGAGGTATGCTCAATAGCTCTTGGTGATTGAATGTGGGTGGTAAGGGAAACATAAGAGTTAAGGAGCCCAAGGTTTCTGGAGTGCATTGGAAGTGGGTGAGGGGTGGAAAGCACAATTTTAGTTTGATGTATGTTAAATTTGAGATGCTCTTAAGAAATCTAAGTGGAGAGCCAAGTAGACAGTTGGATAGATGAGCTTGGAGCTCAAAAGAGAAGTCTGAATTGGAATATAAATTTTCAAGTTGTTAGCCTAAGGGGGGAGGGGTAATGAAGTGAAAATGGAAGAAGGCCTATAATCAATACATAGGCAAAAGTAGCGACCTGCTAACCTTTAAAACACTTTAGCTACCTGATGCATATTACCCAAGACATATGAATTAAACCAGTTAACTAGAACTCTAAAGCCAACAATCTGGCAGAGTATAAAAAGTCACAATCTGAATCTAAGAAGCGTTTATGCATAGAATCTCTAGATTGTAGGCTTCTTGAGGACAGGCAGCCATATAATTTCCTGCATGTTTCCTTGCGTATGGTAAACTCTCAGTAAATATAATCAAACAAGCAAACTAAGAATTCTATCAATACACAACAGTGTAATGGTAAATTGAAACCAGTGAGACGGGCTATCATCCTGGCATTGCTACTAATTTGGGGCAAGTCACTTAAAATGTCTGAGTCTCAGTTTCCACATTTGTAATATATTGGGAATAAACCAGAAGAGCTCTGAGATCCTGTCCAGTTATAAGATTCTATGGCTTAACAATATCCTGTGTGAATAGTGCTGCACCATATTTTCTCTCCTCCATAAATTTCTAGGACATGAGGACGGCATACACAAACTGGGATATAGGAGATAGAATATCTTAGAGCTGTCTAATCTACTCAGGAAATATGTGGCAAAGGATCAGATCCCAGTCACCCTGGTGCCTAGTCCTGGTGCTTTCTACTATCCACAGCCTGGCTGTCTTTCAAAGGTCCATTAAATAGCAATCAGGAAATTACTTTCTGGGCAGTCAGGCTCTAGGATCTGTGAAATACAGTCAGTCCTCATCATTAACAGATTCTGTATTTGCAAATTTATCTACTCACTAAATGTATTGTGACCTCAAAATCAATATGCATGAGATATTGAGGTCCTTTGCATAAGTGCATACAGTGGTGAAAAACTTAAGTCACCTAACTGGTACATTCCCAGGTGACCTGGGACAGGACGATGCTCTGCCTTCTTGTTTCAGCTCTTACATTGTCTATTTAGTGCCATGTTTTTCACATCTTCATGCTTTTTGCTGGTTACTTTGCTGTTTAAAGTGGCCCCCATGTACAGTTCGGAACTGCTGTCTATTGTTTCTAAGCATAAGGCTTTGATGTACCTAACAGAGAAAATACCCTTGTTAAATAACTATTCAGACATTAGTTATAGTGCTGTGTATTATGAGTTCAATGTTAATGAATCACAACTTTTATTAAATAAGGTGTACTGAAACAGAAACACATAAAACAAGGTTATATATTAATTGGTTGATGAAAACACCGTGACCAGAGTCTCTCAGGAATCTAAACCTGTATTTTTTCCAAGACCAATTTTTCAGTATCCACTAATTCGGTTTTTTCAGTGACTTTACAGAACAAAACTACTGCAAAGAATAAGAATCAATATTCCTGGGATTCCCTGGTGGCGCAGTGGTTGACAGTCTGCCTGCTAATGCAGGGGACACGGGTTCGAGCCCTGGTCTGGGAAGATCCCACATGCCGCGGAGGAACTGGGCCCGTGAGCCACAACTACTGAGCCTGCGCGTCTGGAGCCTGTGCTCGGCAACAAGAGAGGCAGCGACAGTGAGAGGCCCGTGCGCTGCGATGAAGAGTGGCCCCCGCTTGCCACAACTAGAGAAAGCCCTCGCACAGAAATGAAGACCCAACACAGCAAAAATAAATAAAATAAATTAATAAACTCCTACCCCCAACATCTAAAAAAAAAAAGAATCAACATTCCTGTGTGCCACTCACTTGTATGCGGCATTTAACAGGTACAGGAAAGCCTCTCTAATTGTACTAGTTCACAATTCCCCCAGCAGGTTGCAGTTAGAGGTATGGTTTGTGTTACTTTCCTCAAATGTATATCAAATGAGTACTATGTGATATGCTCATGTGAATCCATGGGGACTCAATTGTCATCAACACAAAGAGCATCCCTGTCTTCAAGGCACTGACAGTGTGGTGCGTGATACAGACAATTAATAGGAAACCATGATAGAGTGTTGTTACATCTAAGTTCTTGAGATGGTGAGCTATTAAGTGTGGCTAACCCAAAGGGAAATTATTTCAGCAGCCCTGCTGATGAGGGGAAGAGATCTGTTAAAAACACTGAAGGAGAAGATGAGGGAAGAGAAGCACATAGGGCAACCACAAAATTCCAGAACTGAACACAGTTTTACTTATTTCTGAAAAGTGTTTGAAGTTATTTCTACCGCTAGGCCTCTAAACTACAGAAAGGGTAACTGTGAAAAAAGAAATTGATCTGGGCTTTAATCAATAATTATTCTGATGGAGACCTTCAAGATGGCAGAGGAATAAGATGTGGAGATCACCTTCGTCCCCACAAATACATCAGAAATACATCTACATGTAGAACAACTCCTACAGAACACCTACTGAACACTGGTAGAAGACTTCAGACTTCCCAAAAGATATATATATTTTTTTCCTATTTCTCTTTTTGTGAGTGTGTATGTGTATGATTCTTGTGTGATTTTGTCTGTATAGCTTTATTTTTACCATTTGTCCTAGGGTTCGGTCTGGTTTTTTTGGTTTTTGTTTTAGTAAACTTTTTAGCACTTGTTATCATTGGTGGATTTGTTTTTTGGTTTGGTTGCGCTCTTCTTTCTTTCTTCCTTATTACTTTTTAATTATTTTAATTATTCTTTTATTTTAATAACTTTTATTTTATTCATTTATTTATTTATTTATTTCTCCCTTTTCTTCTGAGCTGTGTGGCTGACAGGGTCTTGGTGCTCAAGGCGGGTGTCAGGCCTGTGCCTCTGAGGAAGGAGAGCCGAGTTCAGGACACTGGTCAACCAGAAACTTCCCAGCTTCACGTAATAACAAACAGTGAAAGCTCTCCAAGAGATCTCCACCTCAACGCTAAGACCCAGCTCCACTCAACGACCAGCAAGCTACAGTGCTGGATACCTTATGCCAAACAACTAGCAAGACAGGAACACAACCCCACCCATTAGCAGAGAGGCTGCCTAAAATCACAGTAAGATCACAGGCACACCAAAACCACCACTGGACGTGGTCCTGCCCACCAGAAAGACAAGATTCAGCCTCATCCACCAGAACACAGGCACTAGTCTCCTCCACCAGTAAGCCTAAACAACCCACTGAACAAACGTTAGCCACCAGGGGCAGACACCAGAAACAACAGGAACTACTAACCTACAGCCTGCGAAAAGGAGACCCCAAACACAGTAAGTTATGCAAAATGAGAAGATAGAGAAACACACAGCAGGTGAAGGAGCAAGGTAAAAACCCATCAAACCAAAACAAATGAAGAGGAAATAGGCAGTCTACCTGAAAAAGAATTCAGAGTAATGATAGTAAACATGATCAAAAATTTTGGAAATAGAATGGAGAAAATACGAGAAAGGTTGAACAAGGACTTAGAAGAACTAAAGAGCAAACAAACAATGATGAATGGCACAATAAATGAAACTTAAAATTCTCTAGAAGGAATCAATAGCAGAATAACTAAGGCAGAAAAACAGATAAGTGACCTGGAAGATAAAAGAGTGGAAATAACTACCACAGAGTGAAATAAAGAAAAAAGAATGAAAAGAATTGATGACAGTCTCAGAGACCTCTGGGACAACATTAAATGCACCAACATTGGAATTATAGGGGTCCCAGAAGAAGAAGAGAAAAAGAAAGGGACTGAAAAAATATTTGAAGAGATAATAGTTGAAAATTTCCCTATTATGGGAAAGGAAATAGTCAATAAAGTCCAGGAAGTGCAGAGAGTCCCATACAGGATAAATCCATGGAGAAACGTGCCAAGACACATATTAATCAAAATATCAAAAATTAAATACAAAGAAAAAATATTAAAAGCATCAAAGAAAAAATAACATACAAGGGAATCCACATAAGGTTAACAGCTGATATTTCAGCACAAACTGTACAAGCCAGAAGATACAACCAAGATTACTCTACCCAGCAAGGAGCTCACTCAGATTCAATGGACAAATTAAAACCTTTACAGACAAGCAACACCTAACAGAATTTAGCACCAACAAACCAGCTTTACAACAAATGCGAAAGAAACTTCTCTAGGCAGGAAACACAGGAGAAGGTCTACAATAACAAACCCAAAACAATTAAGAAAATGGGAATATGAACATACATATTGATAACTACCTTAAATGTAAATGGATTAAATGATCCAACCAAAAGACAAAGACCGGCTTAATGGATACAAAAACAAGAGCCACATATATGTTGTCTACAACAGACCGACTTCGGACTTAGGGATACAAACAGACTGAAAGTGAGGAGATGGAAAATGATATTCTATGGAAATGGAAATCAAAAGATAGCTGGAGTAGCAATTCTCATATCAGATAAAATAGGCATTAAAATAAGGAATGTTACAAGAGACAAGGAAGAACACAACATAATGATCAAGGGATCAATCCAGGAAGAAGATATAAAAATTGTAAATATTTATGCACCCAACACAGGAGCACCTCAATAAATAAGGCAAATGCTAACATCCATAAAAGGGGAAAGTGACAGTAACACAATCATAGTAGGGGACTTTAACACCCCACTTTCACTAATGGACAGATCATCCAAAATGAAAATGAATATGGAAACACAAGCTTTAAATGATACATTAAACAACATGGACTTAATTGATATTTACAGAATATTACATCTGAAAACAACAGAATATACTTTCTTCTCAAGTGCTTATGGAACACTCCAGGAGAGATCATATCTTGGGTCACAAATCAAGCCTTGGTAAATTTAAGAAAATTGAAATTGTATCAAGTATCTTATCCACCAAAACACTATTAGACTGGATATCAATTATAGGGAAAAAATCTGTAAAAAATACAAACACATGAAGGCTAAACAATACACTACTCAATAACCAAGAGATCACTGAAGAAATCAAAGAGGAAATCAAAAAACACCTAGAAACAAATGACAATGAAAACATGATGACCCAATACCAATGGGATGCAGCAAAAGCAGTTCTAAGAGGGAAGCTTACAGCAATACAATACTACCTCAAGAAACAACAAACATCTCAAATAAACAACCTAACCTTACACCTAAAGCAATTAGAGAAAGAAGAACCAAAGAAACACAAAGTTAGCAGAAGGAAAGAAATCATGAAGATCAGATCAGAAATAAATGAAAAAGAAATGAAGGAAACAACAGCAAAAATCAATGAAACTAAAAGCTGGTTCTTGGAGAAGATAAACAAAATTGATAAACCATTAGCCAGACTCATCAAGAAAAAAAGGGAGAAAAATCAATAGAATTAGAAATAAAAAAGGAGAAGTAACAACTGACACTGCAGAAATACAAAGGATCAGGAGAGATTACTACAAGCAACTCTATGCCAATACAATGGACAACATGGAAGAAATGGACAAATTCTTTGAAAAACACAACCTTCTGAGACTGAACCAGGAAGAAAGAGAAAATATAAACAGACCAATCACAAGCACTGAAATTGAGACTGTGATTAAAAGTCTTCCAACAAACAAAAGCCCAGGACCAGATGGCTTCACAGGCAAATTCTACCAAACATTTAGAGAAGAGCTAATACCTATCCTTCTCAAACTCTTCCAAAATATAGCAGAGGGAGGAACACTCCCTAACTCATTCTATGAGGCCACCATCACCCTGATACCAAAACCAGACAAAGATGTCACAAAGAAAGAAAACTACAGACCAATATCACTGATGAACATAGATGCAAAAATCCTCAGCAAAATACTAGCAAACAGAATCCAACAGTACGTTAAAAGGATCATACACCATGAACAAGCAGGGTTTATCCCAGGGATGCAAGGATTCTTCAATATACACAAATCAATCAATGTGATAAACCATATGAACAAATTGAAGGAGAAAAACCACATGATCATCTCAATAGATGAAGAAAAAGCTTTCCACAAAATTCAACACCGATTTCTGATAAAAACCCTCCAGAAAGTTGGCATAGAGGGAACTTACCTCAACATAATAAAGGCCATATATGACAAACCCACAGCCAACATCGTTGTCAATGGTGAAAAACTGAATACAGTTCCTCTAAGATCAGGAACAAGACAAGGTTGTCCACTCTCACCACTATTATTCAACCTAGTTTTGGACATTTTAGCCTCAGCAATCAGAGAAGAAAAGGAAATAAATGGAATCCAAATCAGAAAGAAGTAAAGCTGTCACTGTTTGCAGATGACATGATACTAGACCTAGAGAATCCAAAAGATGCTACCAGAAAACTACTAGAGCTAATCAATGAATTTGGTAAAGTAGCAGGATACAAAATTAATGCACAGAAATCTCTTGCATTCCTATACACTAACAATGAAAGATCTAAATGAGAAATTAAGGAAACAATCCCATTTACCATCGCAACAAAGAGAATAAAATACCTAGGAATAAACCTACCTAAGAAGACAAAAATCCTGTACTCAGAAAACTATAAGACACTGATGAAAGAAATTAAAGATGATATCAACAGTTGGAGAGATATACCACGTTCCTGGATTGGACGAATCAACATTGTGAAAATGACTATACTACCCAAAGCAATCTACAGATTCAATGCAATTCCTATCAAACTACCAATAGCATTTTTCACAGAACTAGAACAAAAAATTTCACAATTTGTATGGAAGCACAAAAGACCCCATATAGCCAAAGCAATCTTGAGAAAGAAAAACGGAGCTGGAGGAATCAGGCTCCCATATTTCAGACTATACTACAAAGCTAATCAAGACAGTACGGTACTGGCACAAAAACAGAAATACATATCAATGGAACAGGACAGAAAGCCCACAAATAAAACCACATACATATGGTCACCATATTTTTGATAAAGGAGGCAAGAATATACAGTGGAGAAAGACACCCTCTTCAATAAGTTGTACTGGGAAAACTGGACAGCTATGTGTAAAAGAATGAAATTAGAACACTTCCTTACACCATACACAAAAATTAACTCAAAATGGATTAAAGACCTAAATGTAAGACTAGACACTATAAAATTCTTAGAGGAAAACATAGGCAGAACACTCTATGACATAAATCACAGCAAGATCTTTTTGACTCACCTCCTAGAGAAATGGAAATAAAAACAAACAAAAAAAACCAAATGGGACTAATGAAACTTAAAAGCTTTTGCACAGCAAAGGAAACCATAAACAAGATGAAAAGACAACCCTCAGAATGGGAGAAAATATTTGCAAATGAAGCTACTGACAAAGGATTAATCTCCAAAATATGCAAGCAGCTCAATATCAAAAAACAACAACCCAATCCAAAAATGGGCAGAAGATCTAAATAGACATTTCTCCAAAGAAGATATACAGATTGCCAACAAACACATGAAAGGATGCTCAACATCATTAATCATTAGAGAAATGCAAATCAAAACTACAATGAGGTAACACCTCACACCAGTCAGAATGGCCATCATCAAAAAATCTAGAAACAATAAATCCTGGAGAGGGTGTGGAGAATTGGGAACCCTCTTGCACTGTTGGTGGGAATGTAAATTGATACAGCCACTATGGAGAACAGTATGGAGTTTCCTTATAACACTAAAAATAGAACTAACATATGATCCAGCAATCCCATTACTGGGCATATACCCTAAGAAAACCATAATTCAACAAGTGTCATGTACCACAATGTTCATTGCAGCTCTATTTACAGGACATGGAAGCAACCTAAGTGTCCATCATCAGATGAATGGATAAAGAAGATGTGGCACATATATACAATGGAATATTACTCAGCCATAAAAAAACCGAAATTTAGTTATTTGTAGTGAGGTGGATGGACCTAGAGTCTGTCATACAGAGTGAAGTAAGTCAGAAAGAGAAAAACAAATACTGTATGCTAACATATATATATGGAATCTAAAAAAAAAAAAAAACAATGGTTCTGAAGAACCTAAGGTTGGGACAGGAATAAAGACACAGACATAGAGAATGGACTTGAGGACATGGGGAGGGGGAAGTGTAAGCTGGGACAAAGTGAGAGAGTGGCATGGACATATATACACTACCAAATATAAAATAGATAGCTAGTGGGAAGCGGCCGCATAACACAGGGGGAACAGCTCAGTGCTTTGCGACCACCTAGAGAGCTGGGATAGGGAGGGTGGGAGGGAGATACAAGAGGGAGGAAATATGGGGATGTATGTATATGTATAGCTGATTCACTTTGTTATAAAACGAAACTAACACACCATTGTAAAGCAATTATACTCCAATAAAGGTGTTAAAAATTATTATTCTATGAAAATTTAAAAAATTACTTTGGAGAATAATTATAAAAATAATAATTTTTTGATACATGCAAAGCACTTTGTGACTCGCAAAGGCTTTACGGCATCAAAATAGTTTTCTCTTTAAATAGGCTTTATTTTTTAGAAGTTTTTGATTTACAGAAAAATTGAGAACATATTTCAGAGAATTTCCATATATTCAACACTAAGATTCCCCAACAATTAACATCTTAGATTACTATGGTACATTTGTTATATTTTGTATACCAATAATGAAACATTACTGTTAAATCCATAATTTATCCAAATTTCCTTAGTTTTAATCTAATGTTCTTATTTTGTTCCGTATCCCATCTATGTTTCTACATTACATTTAGTTTTTGTGTCTCCTTAGCTGTTCTTGGCTGTAAAATTTTCTCAGACTTTCCTTGCATCTTATAACCTTATCAGTTTTGAGGCATACTGGTAAGGTATTCTGTAGGATGCCCCCACTATTGGAATTTGTTTGATATTTTTTCTCATGATTAGACTGGAGTTATTGGTTTTTGGGAGAAGGACAGATTGTTTTATACATCTGTAATACATTTAGATTGTCTTGTTACACGCTGCATTCCTTCCTGAGATCCTCTGACTTCCTACATGATTTTTTCTTAAATTGCATACATTAAGGTTCACTGTTTGTGCTGTAAAGTTCTATAGGTTTTGACAAATGCACATCATGCATCCACTGTGACAGTAACATACAGAATACTTTCACCACCCTAAAAAAATCCCCTGTGTGTTATTTATGAATCTCTCTTCTGACTCCCCTTGAACCGTGGGAACTACTCATCATTTTACTGTCTCCATAATTTTGTGTTTTACAGAAATGTCACATAATTGGAATCACACAATATGTAGGCTTTTCAAACTAGCTTCTTTCAGTAACAGTACACATTTAAGATTTCTCCATGTTTTTTCATTGCTCAGTAGCTCATTTCTTCTTCTTATTGAATAATATTTCATTGTCTTGATATATCATAGTTTGTTTATCCATTCACCTATTGAAGGGCATCTTGATTGCTTCCAAGTTTTGGCAATTATTAATAAAGCTTCTTTACAAATTTGTGTGTAGGTTTTTGTGTAGACATAAATTTTCATTTCACTTGGGTAAATACCAAGGAGAATAATTGCTGGATCATATGGAAAGACTATGTTTAATTTTACAAGAAACTGCCAAACCATCTTCCAAAGTGGCTGTACCACTTTGCATTTCCTTCAGAAATGAATGAATGTTCTTGTTACCCTTCATCCTTGTTAGCATTTAGTATTGTAGGTTTTTTTTTTTAATTTTAGCCATTCTGATAGGTAAGTAGTGTTATCTTATTGCTTTAAGATTGCAATTGATTGATGACATGACATTGATCATCTTTTTATATGCTTATTTGCATCTATATATCTTTGGTGAGATGTCAAGATCTTTTGCCTGTTTCTAAATTGAGTTGTTTGGTTTTTTATTGTTGAGTTTTAAGTCTTCTTTGTATATTTTGTGTAAAAGTTCTTTATCAGAAGTTTTGTGTGCACACATTTTCTCCCAGACTGTGTCTTGTCTTTATTCTCTTAACAGTATCTTTTATAGAACAGAATTTCTTATTTTAATAAAGTCTAATGTATCCATCTTATCTCTCATGGGCTATATTGTAAATTTTGTGTCTAAAAATCACTGTCAAACCCCAAGTTACACATTTTCTTCTTTTTTTTCCTTCTAGAAGTTTTGTAGTACTGATTTTTATATTGAAGCCTATGGTACATTTTGAGTTAACTTTTGGAAAGGTGTAAAGTCTGTGTCAAGATTCTTTGTTCTGGGTTTTTTGTTTGTTTCTTTGTTTGGTATGGACATTCCAGTTATTCCAGCATCATTTATTTTGTTTCTCCACTGAATTGCCTTTGTTGCTTTGTCAAAGGTCATTTGAATATATCTGTGTGTATATTTCTTCCGTTAGTCTACTAATTTAATCTACTAATCTAATTTATCTACTCTTTTGCCAATAGCATGCTCTCTTAATCACTGCTGCTTTATAATAAGTCTTGAAGTCAGATAGTATCTGCCCTCCATCTTTGTTTTTCTTCAGTATTGTGCTGTCTATTCTAGATCTTTTGCCTCTCCATATAAACTTTAGGATAAGTTTGTCAATATCCACAAACTAGCTTTCTGGAATTTTGATTGGAATTGCATTGAATCAATACATCAAGTTGGAAAAAAACTGACATCTTGAAAATATTGAATCTTCCTAATCATGAATACAGAAAATCTCTCCACTTATTTAGACCTTTGGTTTCTTTCATCAGAGTTTTGTAGTTATTAACATATAGATTCTGTACATATTTTATTAGATTTATACCTGAGTAGTTCATTTCTTTTGGTGCTATTGTAAATCATAATGTATTTTTTATTTCAAATTCCAATTGTTCATTTCTGGCATATAGAAAAACAATTAACTTTTGTATATTAACCTTATATCCTACAACCTTGCTATAATCACTTAGTTGCAGGAGTTTTTTTGTCAGTTCTTTAAGATTTTCTGTATAGACAATCTGTAATCTGTGAACAAAGACAATGTTATTTCTTTCTAATATATATGCCTTTTATTTTCTATTTTTGTCCATTGTGCTAGCTAGAACTTATAGTGTGATGTTGAATAGGAATGTTTAGAGGGGACTCAAAATAGTGATTTTCTTTTCCTTTTTTTTTTTAACAACTTTATTGGAGTATAATTGCTTTAGAATGGTGTGTTAGTTTCTGCTTTATAACAAAGTGAATCAGCTATACATATACATGTATCCCCATATTTCCTCCCTCTTGCGTCTCCCTCCCACCCTCCCTATACCAGCCCTCTAGGTGGTCACAAAGCACTGAGCTGATCTCCCTGTGCTATGTGGCTGCTCCCCACTAGCTATCGGTTTTACATTTGGTAGTGTATATATGTCCATGCCACTCTCTCACTTTGTCATATATATATGGAATCTAAAAAAAAAAAAATTGATCATGAATAACCTAGGGGCAGGATGGGAATAAAGATGCAGACCTACTAGAGAATGGACTTGAGGACATGGGGAGGGGGAAGAGTAAGCTGGGACAACATAGTGATTTTTACTATTTGTAACTGGAGATCCAGTATTATCTCCAGAGTTGAATTTTGAAAGATGTTATTTTAAACAATTATTTTAATAAGGGCATTACTCTTGCCAATCACTCAACATATCTTATTTCATATATTTCTAATAAAAATGTATTTCTGAAATGATTTATCTTTTCTTTTGTGAAACTGTTTTCTACCTGTGTGAATTTTCAGGAAAATGCTTTAGTTTCTTTTACAAGTCTATTCTGCTGTGACGAATTTTTCTATAGCAACTATTAATTTTGCCCAAGTCTCTTTAAAAGTCTGTTGATAAAATGATTTATGATCCTGTTACTAGATGGTATATGTGTGACTGATATTGATGCAAAAAAGTAACAAAGAGATCGAGGTATTTGTAGGCACTTGAATGTTTTAGGAGGAAACTAAGGTAGAGATTCCAGGTCCTTTGTTTTCCTATAAAAAGTGTATTGGTCACCAATTAAATGGAATATTAAGCTACACAGAACACAACATTCCAAAATTATTTAAAAAGTTATGTACTACATTCTTAATCTAGGATAGTATCAGTTTATGATTATAAACTCTGATCAAAAACAAAGATTTTGGAGATTCAACCTAAATTGTCTTTAAGAAATGAACATTGATAAAAATCTATCTATATATGAATTGAAAGAGCTGACATGATGGTTCTTTCCTGTCAGTCTGTAGCTTTATATATAAAAAAAGGATACAGCAGTTGCCATGGCAAAATTCTGGCTCTGTTGAATACTGGAAGCTGGTGTATAAGCCTAGGATTTGATGAAACTATGTAATTTTGAAACAAACAGGCATATTTTACAGTCATTCACCCTATGTTGGTTTAGATTCTAGAATGTACAGCTATTCCATTTCACACAAAAGAACAGACATATAAGAAACACTAAATATTCTTTAAATCACAGACTTAATTTTTAATATCATGAATCTAACATTTTAGGGCATATAAATTATTGAGCAAGAATTTAAGGAAATTAACTATGCCTCTTTTCCAGAAGCTGATTTTATAAGAAAAGTCATCATCACATTAATAAAAATATAATGCTTCTCTGCATTTACATCACAGATTATAAAATGTAGTTTCAAATCTCTTTCAGTAACTTGAGGTACATTGCATATATGTCCACAGCTATCCAGTTGGGGTAACTTTTAAAATTCTTTGGTCATTGGAATTCATTTGTATTCATCTCAATATTCAGGAGTATAATAAATGCACAGTATTCATGTTGATGACATATACTCCATAAAAGTTTGTCATTCTGCATTAATTAAGCCTGAATTAATGAACACTTTCAAAGTTTTGCAACAGTTGGATCACCAGTTCCCATCAAGCATGACTGAAGCTGAATTAGCTCATTCTGAATGCTAAAACTACAGACACACACACACACACACACACACACACAAAGAAGAGCAATACACAGAATCTGAGTCAATTAAAATATTGAGATAGCTGAGTGCATTGGCAGAAATGCCAAATTCCAGGCAGAACTTAAATCTAAGATCAGTATCTTTTGCTTTTACTTCTGTTTTAAGTAGACTAATTTTTTCCACACAATTTTCATCATTATGTAAAAAGTTTTGAACGCTGTAGCATGAAACTTGCCTACCTTACACCATGCTGGGAAAGGTGTCTACATTAAAGATTGAATTTCTGACCAGTTTAGGGGTGGTAGGTGAATGGGCTTGATGGGGTTCAGGATACACTACCCCAAAATATGGCATTTTAGCATAATGAATATTTTAAGCTGAAGGAATTTGATAAATGGCATATAAAGGAGGGACTTTCTGAACTTCCCCTGAAGCAGATCATAAAACCCTCATGTAAGAGGTGCCCTTCTTATGCCTAGAAGAAGGGAGCATCCTCATCTCCAAGGTGCCAAGAGGAATCTGAATAAACAGGCCTTGCTGTTTTCCCCAGTTTACTGCACTTAACTCATACCCTTTTATTTGTCCTATCACATTTTCCCACAAATTTCCACTCTTTATCAAGCCTAGCGTAAAAACACTCAGGCTTAACCAATTCTTTGGTTCTTCACTTCCTTATGAAGGCTCCCATGTCACACAAAATTTATATTAAATAAATTTGTATGCTCTAGCTTATTAATTTGTCTTTTGTTATGGGGCCCCTTTCTAAGCCGAGAACTTAGAATAAGTAGAAGAAAAAGATCGTTTTCTCCCCTATATGATCTAGGATAAACTAATACTGAAATGCTAAAACCCTTTCTCATTTAATTCCAGTGTCAATCCTTCAAGGGAAACATGGTTTCCCTTTCTAGAGGCATCAGAAGTGAGATTTAAAGGGGTGCAGTGACTCATCCAAGTTGCCAAAGGCAGAAACAGGAAGCAGATGTAGTATTTCTTATTCTAAATGTAATCACACCCTCGCCTCTGGACAACTAATCCTGGCTTTGAATAACACAGAAAGGATAATTGAGAATCAAAACCATCTACACAGTCTACTGTCTACATTAACATGACTTTACTATTTCATTGTCCTCATCAAGGAAACTTTAGTATTCTAGCAAACTCTTACTCAGGAAGATAAAAGTTGTACATTCCTTTATTGTTCATTCCAAGAACTTCGAGTTTTCAATAGAAAGCAGCAACAACAGTTTGTACTCTGAATCTGAGTCACTGCAATGCAAAATCCTCTTCTTCCTGTGTCTACCAATTCTGAGCTATTAATCATGATCTTAACTGAATCCTAACAAAATATGCCTCCTCCACACCTCTTTCCACATGGAAAGACAAGTCTTTCAATATGATTTCAGAATAATGCACCAGACTTCAGAATCTCAGTAAATATCCCAATGCTGTTCTTCTCCCCTCTGAGATGCTACTAAAATTGTTGTGGTGGTGTTCTCCCTTACCATGGTAAGCAATAAACAATTCTGTCTTATCAGCAGGTTATTTTGGTGATATTTTGGGCAGCTAGATTTTGACAGACAGGGGAAGTTGACTTAGATTAAACCAGAAGAAAACATGAGTTTATTTCAGAGATACTGAATTTGAGTTCCAGGTGGAACTTACAGATAGAAATGGTTATTTGCCTTTCAAAGTTATCTCAAGAATGATGGAGCTTCCTCTAATCCCCTACTCCAAAACTTTATTACTCCTACCCAAGTTCTGAATTGGAACATCATCATTAGCATTCAGCGTACCTGAGGCAGGCTCTCCTGTCCCATCTCATCCTGCTGCTTCTCCCAGCCCCTAGTGATAACAATGTCCTATCTTGTCATTAAGAGCTACTTTTTAAATAAAATTTAAAATAACTTTATCATATATGTATGTCTGCCTCTATAATGTTTTTAAGTTCATTTCAGCCTGTAGAAAAGGGAATCACGTGCTTTTCCTCCCTTTTACACTGAATGTGATGTTGCCAAGACTTACCTGAGCTGTAGATAGCTATAGTACTTTCATTTTTACTCTTGCTTCCATAGCATTTTTCACGCATGACAGAAGAGAAACAAGTTATAATTAAGCTTAAGGTGATTGCCCTAGAAAGATAGGAATTCTTCTTAGGGAGAAAAAAACTTACTGTTCTTTAGGAGGATACTCTGACCTTTGTTCATTATGAAAAGAGAGACCTCTGTGCAAGATCAGGAAAGGGGAGACTGAGACAAAGGAGCTACATTACTTTGCTTGTGCTGGGATGGGAAGGTAGGGACTGTGGACCAAGGCTGGAGAGGGATAGCACCGTAGGAGAGAGGAAGTCCCCAGCACTAAGCTGCAGGCTGAGACCTGTGGAGAAAGATACCAAGGAGAAAACATCTGCAAAGCACCATAGCTCATGGTTTCCCCTTCTAGCCTTCTTCACTTCTGCCCCACTTATACCTAGCACTTGTGTAAAAGTCTGTTACTGGCAAGAGCATGTGTTTGTAGGCCTTAGGGAAATAAAATAGGAGAGGAGAGGCAGTAATGATCCCTAGGACAAAGCTGCGTGGAAAGAGGACAGCAGCTTCAGGAGGGAACATGAGGTCATTAACACTTGGAGGGAATTTGGAGCAAGTACTCACCAGGTATATGAAAGAGCCCTAGGATCTCTCAAAACTGGGGGGTGAGGGGGGTTACCAAACATCCCACAGTATGATGAGGGCTGAAGCCATATTGTCTAGAGATTAGAGGAAAGTGTGAGTGAGGCTCCAAAGTGCTAGGGGAATTAGGGACTGACAATTACACAGCGAATTGAAAATATTGGGTTTTCTATCTTCCTCACTGGAACTCTAAGGACTGCTTATCCTTGCTCTCTCCTTATGTCTCTGTATTGATATATCATGAATAAATGAATGAATGAATGAGAGGAATAAATAACCTCTGGAACAGAAACAAATACTCAAGAAAGATCAAAGCTGAAGATACAGATATGGAGGTCATCTACCTAGCATTTAAAATGAGTTGCAGATAAAGAGGAAAAGGCCATACTGGGAGGAGGAAGGGGGTCTTCATGTTGGGGAAGGGAAAGACTCCGCATTCTGCATTCCCCGTACAGAATCCACCAGTTCTGGTGATTTGACCATCAGACTGGCTCTTGCTCTAACCTCTGATTCGTGGAAACTATTTGCATTGAGTCATTCTCCACTGAACAGATTTTCTTGGCTGCCATGGTAAGACAGAGAAGAAATATCTGAATCCAAGTGGAGCTGCTAACCACCCATTATAATCTTAGTGCCTCTACTGAGTCTTCCTGTGACCTGAATTTGCAGGTTACCAGTCCCAAATAGGGTTTGCGTTTCCTTGAAGAGTTTTCATTTTGTTTCTATTCTTAAACCTTGTTGTCTCTACATCCCCTATTCACTTTGATTCCTGAAAGAGGATTTATGATACAATCTCCTTGATCATACTACCTGGCCAGTGTCCAACTCCAAATGGAATATTCAAAATTGAAGACACATTAGAGGAATAATTACACATTATAGAGAATAAAATGTCTGTTGTCTTGATCTCCAAAGAAACAGATATTCACCTCCTGAGAGACAAAACAATCAGAATGTTCTCTAGAATATAGTCAGCTTAAACCTTGCATTCAGACTTCGCACAGAGGAAATCTCCCCGGGTTTGCTCCCTAAGTGTGATCTGTAGGCTAGTAGCACTGGTATCACCTGGGAGCTTGTTAGAACTACTGACTCCCAGATCCCATCCGAGACCTACTGAATCAGGATCTTCATCTTTATAAAATTCCCAAGTGATTAGTATGCACACATATTTTTAAGAAGCTTTACTGCAGAGTACTGAAGAGTAACCGCAGGGCCTACCTTGGGGACAGTGAAGGCCTATGGAAGACCCCAGGCAGGGATGGATTTTCTAACTCAACACCAGAACAGTTTAGCTTTGGTCTGATTGTTTTAAGTGTTGATGTTTTATGTTAAACTTTTAAAATGTAATCTCTTGCTTAGAGAAAGTATGAAAACCATCACTCAGAACCATGGTGAGTCCAAATTCACCCTGGAGTGTTTCCCAACCTGAAGCCTGGAGCTCCTGGTGGATAGATCCAAATATATCTACACCTGTTTTGTCTAGAGTCTTGATTCTTAATATCTTACACTAATTTTAAAATATATGTAGGTGCTATTAAAATTAATGAAACACAGATTCATCTAAAAGTAGAAATTAAAAAAGGAAGAAAAGGGGAGCTAATAAAAGCATGATAATGGTCAGCAAATGGAGAAACAGAGAAGGAAAAATACTAACTCAAATCTAAATCATAGAAACTGGAAGAAGAAAGGTTTTCCACTTGCAGATGGTCAGGGGCAGTAAATATTCAGAGAGGAGAAGCAGGAAAAAATGTGTTCTAGGAGATGTTGCAATGTGACTTCTAGGCATTTCTGTAGCTGTCGGTTTATTTGTCTGTCACAGGAAGCAGTTTGGCGGATTATGTCATTTTATAGCCATAATAATGTTCTGAGACAAACCAGCTGCCTCGGCCTGTTGCTGTGACCTCAAATGCAACAGATGAGGACTGAGAAAGGAACATTAGATTTGGCAATTAGGCAGTTATTGTTGACCACGGAGAAAGCAGCTTTAATTGAGTAATAAGGATGAACACCAAACTGCTATGGGGTGAGAAAGGGAAGCTAGCAGGATGGCAAATTTAGACACTCTTTCACTCTAAAGAAAATCTGCTAAGAGAAAGAGAAAAAAAGAGTAATTCGAAGAGACACCAGATTTAAGGATGAATGTTTTTAAGGTGGTGGAAAACTAAGCAAATTTTTAAATTGAGGAAAACAAAAACAATAGAAAGATTGAGAGGTAAAAAATAAAGGAGTTTATGATGGAACTAGTTCTCACAGGAGTTTCAGTGACATGGGTGGAAAGAACAGGATCATTTCTGCTCTATTCCATGGATACCAACTATCTTATTATGAATTTAACATATGGTGAAATTGAAATAATTTTTCAGTGAATATCTGTATACTCACCACTATTTCTACCACTAACATTTTACCCTGTTGTTTACATGGCTGTCCATCCTTCTACCCCCTCAATTCTTCCATTTGTTTTTGATACATTTCAAAGTAAATTGCTTTCCCCTAAAAGCTGTATCATGAATTTTATTGATTAAAATAAATCCACTTTGTCCAAATCCTCTCCCTTATTTGATATTTTTGGTCTTGCTGTTCAGCTGGGTGTATAGTAGTATCCCATTGTGCTGACAATTTGGGGGGAGTGGGGGTTTATTTTTTGGTATCAGAAGGTAACCTTTCATAACACTCATAAAACAATATTATAGCACTTTTAACAGAAGATTGCAATTGTTAGTGTATAAATTTGTCTCCTCACCTAGCATAAACTCCTTATAGACAGGAGCCATGTTGCATTGTTCTTTATTTTTGCCTAGCATTCAGCCCAGTGACTGTGTTCAATAGATGCTGGTTTAATTTAATTGAATCAAATGTGTTCCTGCTGGCAATTCTACCAGTGTAGAAGCCAGCATGGAAGCCTCTCTCTCCCCTTCTTTTCGTTTTTTAGGGGATCAGTTGGCCAGTGACAGTATGAGTACAGAGAAGAATGACAGTCACAGTGGGGAAAAACAGCATGGTATGTTCCCACTGAAGACAGATACGGGCTGGCAGTCTACTCTGCCTAATATTTAGACATATACTGCAGAGCAAAAACTTGCATATGAGATAAAAGTTTCAAGTTTTTATCAATTTTATTTCAGCCATCTAGACTTCTGCTAATAGATATTACAGACAACCATAATGTGGACAACAATCAGAAAGCAAAACACAACTTCCAGGGAATAACAAAGATTATTCATTTCCTTAAAAACAGCATGAAGCTGTATGCCAAAGGCTGTTTTATTTCTATGCAGTAATTCCCAAGAAATGTAATGAAATTCTTGAAGCATATTATTGCTCTAGCGACATATTAAACACACACCCAAATACACACACACACACACACACACACACACACACACAACAACATAGCTTTGGCTCAGAAGCATCCTAAAATAGTCATGTACAATGCTTCTGAATTCATTCACATAGGACTGAAGTATTCTTTTGTCAATTCACTTCCAAGAGCACTTGGATGCATAGCAAACTTCATAAAAAGGTATCAAGATGATAAATACAGAATGATTTGCGATATTATAATAAATCAAGAAATTATTTTGCTATAACAATGAAATGCATGGATTGTCAGAAACATTTTCAAGGAAAAATATTATTATTGGTATCATACATAAATACTTCTAATCCACTCCATACTAGAACAGTATTTTTCAAGCACTTCCTAGATATTAATATATACCCATGTACCAATGTCTTATACATGCCTTTCAGAATATGATGTCTAAGAAAGAAGCAACTTTGCCTAGCAGAGTGTTTTTGATGTTTCTTCTCATTCCGCTGTTAGGATCTGAAAGATGGAGTTCTAATCAGGAAAGGGGGGAAGTGGTAATGAAAAAATATTGAATGCCTACTGTGGCAGGGTCTGTTGTTAGTCCACAAAAAGGTTTTGTTTTCTGGAATGGCCTCTGTTGATGAGACAAGGGCTGTATTTGGTAGCCTTCCTTATATCCAAGAATAAGCAGATGTTGATTCTCAGCAGAAGAATGTGAACAAAAGTGATATGTGCTACCTGCAGGCCAAGGCTTCTCAAAAGAAGATAAGGCCTCTCTGCTGTCTTCTTTTCCCTAGACCAGAGTGCAGGGGATTCCAAGACCCTAAGATTGTATAGCTGCAAGGTGGAAGAAGCAAAGTTCCCAAATCACACGGAGTGAAAAGCAGCCTCTTTAACAGGAACTTGCCTTGGACTGTGAGGACTTTTATTTAGTTAAGCTCCTGAAGTTTTACCGATTATAAAACCAGTTAGCTCAGTGACTCCAATAACTTGACCAAGTGCACACATCGAGGAAAGGAAAAGCGGGGGAGGGGACTAGGATTTTGACCCAGATTTGCCTAGCTCCAAAATCGAGACACTACCAATCCACCCCATATGTCCCTGTAAGTCGTAACATAAACATTTCACAAGTGTCATGCACTTTAGAGATAAATAAGTCCAAACTTGCTAACTTTATAAAAGAAAACTGTGGTAAGTGATTTAGCTAAGGTCACATAGGTCTTTAAGTAACACATTTGGGAAAGTAGATCCAATATTCTTTTCGCTATACCATAATATAGAAGTGAGCAATATTTATTAAAATAATGCTCAACTCATACGTCAGTTAATGCAAGGAACCAATTCTCATTCTATTTAGAGTTTATACTTTACTTCATTACAAACATTTTGCCATTGTTCACTCATCAAGGACGGGAGGAGTTGTATATATATACTTTCTCTGTTTGTTTATCTTGTGTGTCTTCTGTTTTCTATATTTGGATATCTTCCACTCATTTGAATCAGTTACTTTTTGCCATTAAGTTTTCATAATGCATAAATGTGGTAGAGTAAAAACAAAGCTCTTCAACACAGAATCATAAATTGTAGGCAACAGGAAAAAGCTGATAGTTCTTATAAACTTCTTATTTTACAGATAAGGAAACTGAAGCTTAGAGATTTGAAATAATTTTTCCAAATGTATAAAACTAATTATTTACAATGCTGAAACTATATCACAAATAATATCTGCCCTTTTTTCCATTTTACGGTCTCAAGTGAAAAATAAAATACTAATTTTAGAACTTTTTTGATAACATACATACACTAAAGTCAAAATCAAGAAATTATAGAAATTGGGAGAAATAATAGGGCAGTGCTTGTCAATTTAGATATTCTTCATGATAAAGAGGAAGCCATAGTAATCAAAGAAAGTATGAGAAAAATTATGTAAAATTGGCATTAATATTCACTAACAAATGTTTAGTATAAAACTAGTTCCATTACTAACATTAAATAACACTATATTACGTTCATGATTCTGTTGTGCTTAAAGAATTTTCAAAGCTACTAAAAGAAGACTTTGTTCTATCTACTAGAAGTATGAGCCTCATTATTCTTTTCTTTTTCCTCACAAAATTCCCATGAAGTATCATCAAAACACACTGTGTTGGAGAGAACGAAACCTCCCACAAGACTCTTGCTCATTGTGCAATTACCAAAAAAAGTGGTAGAATCTATGTGCAACATTTGTTTCCAATTTCAATTTAAGGAAACAGGATGTGAAGTCATAAATCATGAGTCTCCATAACCATCTTGCTGGGTGCGCACCAGCAGGATGAGTCCTGGAGTGCTCAATTAGCCCAAAGCTTCGGCTGCTTGGTATTCACATGGTTACCCAACAGTGGGTATTTGATGGGAAAAAGGCTTTCCAGAGGCTTCTGAAAATGCCACTGTTAAAACACCAAGGATATAATAAATGCACGTATTGGTCTTCCAGACTGAAAATAAGCAGTTATTTCATCCTATTATTGAAAGTCTGACAGATAAAAGAAACAGGCAACCATAAGAGTTCTGTGATTGGGCATGGAAAATTGGAATAGGAGACATGAGAAAGATTTCAAGACAAAAAGGGGACCGAACTATAAAATTGCCTATCACAATTAGGCATATCTTTCTTTTCAGCTCACTGAGGTTGGTGGACCTAAAAGCACATGTTGAAAGGCACTGTTTTTGGTGTGTTTTGTTTAAGAAATAGAGAAACTAAGTACAAAAAGGCATAAGAGTGGATATAATTAAGGCTATGAAGAGTCCAATTAAACCGGGACGGAGAATCCTCAATGAAACCAAGCTGTAACTTTATAAGGCCATAATTTGATAATTTAGTAGGGGAAAACATAGCCAAAATACCAGGGTCAAATTTGGTTGTGATCTATGCTGCAAAACGTGAGGATCCATTATCTAACTTTACTTTTCGTTGTACTGTATTTATGAAGAAGAAAGTTATTTTTCAGTCATAGCTGAAGCTAGAAACTTCCAACTTGGAACTCAGAGAGCACTTAGCTGCACCACCTTCCCAAAAGGACAAAGATTTTGGGTAGAAACAGGGCACCGCAGAATGTTCAGTAGTTACTGGTCTGGAAGAGTCAATCAGGAAAACTTGTGCTATCGCATTCTCTCACTTTTAGTTTCCTGGATTCAGGTACTATCCTAAGGTAGGCTCTTCTGCTACTCTATATCTCTACCATGCAACACTTTTAGTATCTTCTTAATACAGCTGTTTATCTTAAGGAGCTACAGAGTCTGAGGGTCCCAATCTCTACTTTCACAGATATCCCTCCTCTAATATTCAAGTTATAAATTACTTCCGTCTATCTCACATATAGTAGTTTTTTTTTTTTTTAAGAAAGGGAGGAGATTTGAAACTTCAAGACCATTAGGGCATTTAGAAATTTGAGTACACTGCCAGTGACTATAAAAGGAGCAGACGTAAGGGTTCCCGAAACTTCAGAAACAATGTCTTGGCTATAAACAGAGCAATAAAAAGTGGTCTACCCAGATGTTTGGCTCCCAATGGCCATTTCAACACTTTGTGTTAAGTCATTGTTGGCTAACTACATAGCCACAGAGCAGGCCTGACTAATCACCAATTCTGACAGCGAGTAGGAATGGCAAAGGGAAAGCACCTACAAGTTATCAGTAAGCTCTTGCCTCCATTAATTAAACATCTTTCTCTTTTAATAAAGACTAAAAACAAAACCCAAAAAAATTCTGGCCTCCTCAGCTGTGTTACACACAACACCCGTTGGGAAAAAAAAATGTAGAAAAATATATCCAACATATCAATGTGATCATGAAATAATGTAATGGGAGTTGGATACTTTTACGAGTATAATTGTCCTTATGAGATGTGACTCCATGAATTTGAGAATAGAAAGTGACTGCCACTATCTTGTTAAATGCTTTGGTTAATACAAGAGGATGCTTACTTTCATCTGAGCATCACGGATTGTTTTGATGCAACATGACGCTGGAACACAGATGTCAGGCAAATTATGCCTTTAGATCTGGCCCAGGCCTTTCTAAGTTCCATGGAAATGTGGGCTGATTTTTCATTCCAAATTGGCTAGAGCAAAGCAGGGAGGATTCTGAAGGAGGCATCTTTGCAAGAAGAGCGTCTCTCATGATTTAATTTCCATAGCAATTTAAGGAAAGCTTCTGGGGGCGGGGGCAGGCAGGGAGTTGGTAGAATAATTGCTCAGATATGACAGGATGTGAGAAAGCTGAAACACACAGCTTCATGTGCATAATATTAACCTCCACGCATTTCCAAAATGGCCTCTTTATTTTCAAATATATTCTCAACATCTGTGAATAGTTACTCTGAAGCTGAGTGGCATCATGACAGGTCAGAAAATGCCACAGGGCATAACAATATATATTTTTCATACCTCATCTTAAGTTCCTTGTAACATCAAGTAAGGTGGTTTTAAAATATATACTGACATCTCTCAAAGATTATAAATTTGTGGTTACTTCTGCCTTCTGTTTTATTAGAAATTCAAGGTGACAATAGTCAAAATAAAATCAGATTATGGCTATACACTAAGATTAATTTTTTCTTATTTTGAAACATGGAATTCAAACATCTTAAAAATGGTGAGAATCTGGTTGTTAGAATTTAGCCTTTATAAGATAGACTTTGTCTGTCAACATGGCTGTGTGTGTTACACAGAAAATATGAAGTAGAAAATATTTCAAATAATAAACACGAGGCTGGGTGAAAAAGGGACTAAAGCGTTATCTTGGAAATCAGATGCATAGGGGTGTTGATCCCAGTTCTGCCGCTCATCAACAATGGGAATTGGGTGAATCACTTTGCCTCCTGGGATTTCATTTCTTCGTCTGGAACAGCAGTAATAATATCACCTTATAAGATTACCATGAAACTCAGCAACAACACAAGTGAGGCTTTTCTCACAGGACTAGATTATTGAATGCACTTGATAAATGCTTCCTATTATGTATTATCATCTATAAAGAACCATGTACTTTTTTTTCGTTCTGCCTACCTTGTACAGCTTGGAAAAAACATTACAATTTATTAAGTGGATCAATTTGTGATTTCTATTTTTTCTATCATAAAAAAAATTGTCAACTTTAGGTGAAATAATGTTGACCTAATTACAATTCTTAAGTTAATAATGTAACATATTTGCTGATTCACTAGCTCTTTGTGTGCTATAAACACAAACTGAATCTTTCTGAGACCAATAGCTTGAAAGCTAAATTCAAAATTGGATAAAAAGGTATTTTGCTCGTTATCTTTTTTCAATAAATTTATTTTTATTTATTTATTTTTGGCTGTGTTGGGTCTTTGTTGCTGTGTGCAGGCTTTCTCTAGTTGTGGTGAGCAGGAGCTACTCTTCGTTGCGGTGAGTGGGCTTCTCATTGAGGGGGCTTCTAGCATTACGGAGCACAGGCTCTAGGCACGTGGGCTCAGTAGTTGTGGCTCGCGGGCTCTAGAGCACAGGCTCAGTAGTTGTGGCGCACGGGCTCTAGAGCGCAGGCTCAGTAGTTGTGGCACATGGGCTTACTTGCTCCGCGGCATGTGGGATCTTCCCAGACCAGGGCTCGAACCCGTGTTCCCTGCACTGGCAGGCAGATTCTTAACCACTGTGCTACCAGGGAAGTCCCTATTTTGCTCATTATTAAATGAACATTGATTGAATAAATCAAAAGACCTTTAAAAAACAGATTCAAGGAAACAGGCTTTAAAGAAATAAAATTTTAGGTGAATGACTTTTAATTTTTGGAAGAAAATAAAGCTCAACTTGGATCACTCCACTCCTCTGGTTTAAATGGCTATAGGACTCTCCATTGCATATGGAAAAATTTGTCCAAATTCTTACCGAGACATTCAAGTCTGCCCATAAATTTGTCCCATTGGGTTTCCTACCTCTATTCCTCACAAATCGTTCATATATACCAATGTCACTCGAAATGAGCTTCTCACTTTATACACGTCTTAATTTAAGGCCTCTGTTGATGTGATAATTGTGTTTAACTTTTTCCAGAATCTCCTTTCCCATTATCATGCCATATCCACGTTTGAACTATATAAATTTCTACAATACCAGTAGAAATATCACCCTTCCCACAATTCCATACTAAATTTATATCCCTTCTCTGAACTCTTTACAGAGTTCCCTGTATCTCTCTTATGATGGATTGTGATTAGAGATTATATCTCTTTTCCTTGTGTTATTTTGTTTATTTATGTGTCTGTCTACTAAATTATGTCTTTCTACTAAGTTACTCTTTCAGAGCAGGAACTGTGTGACTGATTTTGATGTGAAGAGGTATTGTTATTTTCATTACCATATAGAGCTCCTCATTTAAAAAATGTTTTATAACAATGAATGAATAACTGAATGAACAAATGAACGTATAAAAATGAGTGTATAAACACCAAGAAATTATTAGAATACAGCCAAAAGAAAACAGAATTTAAATGTATATATAATACTATCAACATTTACCTGGTTGTTTCATTCCCCAGTATGTACCCTTTTGTTCTGTTTGAATAGTGGAAATTTTTTTTTAACTTTTTAAAAAAAATTTTATTTTATTATTATTTTTTATACAGCAGGTTCTTATTAGTTATCTATTTTATACACATTAAGGAATATATGTCAATCCCAATCTCCCAGTTCATCACACCACCACGATCTCACCCCTGCTTTCTCCCCTTGGTGTCCATACGTTTGTTCTCTACATCTGTGTCTCTATTTCTGTCTTGCAAACCGGTTCCTCTGTATCATTTTTCTAGATTCCACATATATGAGTTAATATATGATATTTGTTTTTCTCTTTCTGACTTACTTCACTCTGTAAGACAGTCTCTAGGTCCACCCACATCTCAACAAATGACCCAATTTTGTTCCTTTTCATGGCTGAGTAATATTCCATTGTATATATGTACCACATCTTCTTTACCCATTCATCTGTTGATAAGCATTAAGGTTGCTTCCATGTCCTGGCTATTGTAAACAGTGCTGCAATGAACATTGGGGTGCATGTGCCTTTTTTTTTTTTTGCGGTACGCAGGCCTCTCACTATTGTGGCCTCTCCCGTTGCAGAGCACAGGCTCCGGATGCGCAGGCTCAGCAGCCATGGCTCACGGTCCCAGCCGCTCCGCGGCATGTGGGATCTTCCCGGACCGGGGCACGAACCCGTGTACCCTGCATCAGCAGGCAGACTCTCAACCACTGCGCCACCAGGGAAGTCCACATGTGCCTTTTTGAGTTATGGTTTTCTCTGGGTATATGCCCAGTAGTGGGACTGCTGGGTCATACGGTAATTCTATTTTTAGTTTTTTAAGGAACCTTGATACTGTCTCCATAGTGGCTGTATCAATTTACATTCCCACCAAGAATGCAAGAGGGTTCCCTTTCCTCCACAACCTCTCCAGAATTGGTTTGTAGATTTTCTCATGATGCCCATTCTAACCAGTGTGAGGTGATACCTCATTGTAGTTTTGATTTGCATTTCTGTAATAATTAGTGATGTTGAGCAGCTTTTCATGTGCCTCTTGGCCATCTGTAAGTCTTCTCTGGAGAAATGTCTATTTAGGTCTTCTGCCCATTTTCTATTGGGTTGTTTGTTTTTTTAGTATTGAGCTGCATGAGCTGTTTATATATTTTGGAGATTAATCCTTTGTCCATTGACTCATTGGCAAAATATTTTCTCCCATTTTGAGGGTTGCCTTTTCATCTTCTTTATGGTTTCCTTTGCTGTGCAAAAGTTTTAAGTTTCATTAGGTCCCATTTGTTTATTTTTGTTTTTATTTCCATTACTCTAGGAGGTGGGTCAAAAAGATCTCGCTGTGATTTATGTAATAAGTGTTCTTCCTATGTTTTCCTCTAAGAGTTTTAGAGTGTCCAATCTTACATTTAGTTCCATAATCCATTTTGAGCTTATTTTTGTGTATGGTGTTAGGGAGTGTTCTAATTTCATTTTTTTACATGTAGCTATCCAGTTTTCCCAGCACCACTTATTGAAGAGACTGTCTTTTCTCCATTGTATATCCTTGCCTCCTTTGTCATAGATTAGTCAACCATAGGTGTGTGAGTTTATCTCTGGGCTTTCTATCCTGTTCCATTGATCTATATTTCTGTTTTTGTGCCAGTACCACATTGTCTTGATTACTATAGCTTTGTAGTATAGTCTGAAGTCAGGAAGTCTGATTCCTCCAGCTCCATTTTCTTCCCTCAAGATTGCTTCAGTTATTCAGGGTCTTTTGTCTCTCCATACAAATTTTAAGGTTTTTTTGTTCTAGTTCTGTAAAAAAATGCCATTGGTAATTTGATGGGGATTGCACTGAATCTGTAGGTTGCATTGGGTAGATTTACCCAATGTTGATTTACAACATGTCGATTCTTCCAATCCAAGAACATGGTATATCTCTCCATCTGTTTGTATCATTTTTAATTTCTTTAATCAGAAATTTCTTTATAGTTTTCTGAGTACAGGTCTTTTACCACCTTAAGTAGGTTTATTCCCAGGTATTTTATCCTTTTTGTTGCAATGGTGAATGGGATTGTTTCCTTAATTTCTCTTTCTGATATTTCATTGTTAGTGTATAGGAATGCAAGAGATTTCTGTGCATTAATTTTGTATACTGCAAATTTACCAAATTCATTGATTAGCTCTAGTAGTTTTCTGGTGGCATCTTTAGGATTATCTATGGATAGTATCATGTCATCTGCAAACTGACAGTTTTACTTCTTCTTTTCCAATTTGTATTCCTTTTATTTCTTTTTCTTCTGATTGCTGTGGCTAGGACTTCAAAAACAATGTTGAATAATAGTGGCAAGAGTGGACATCGTTGTCTTGTTCTTGATCTTAGAGGATATGCTTTCTGGTTTTCACCATTGAGAATGATGTTTGCTGTGGGTTTCTCGTATATGGCCTTTATTATGTTGAGGCAGGTTCCCTCTATGCCCACTCTCTGGAGAGTTTTTATCATAAATGGGTATTGAATTTTGTCAAAGGTTTTTTGCATCTATTGAGATGATCATATGGTTTTTATTCTTCAATTTGTTAATATGGTGTATCACATTGATTGATTTGTGAATATTGAAGAATCCTTGCATCCCTGGGATAAATCCCACTTGATCATGGTGTATGATCCTTTTAACATGCTGTTGGATTCTTTTTGCTAGTATTTTGTTGAGGATTTTTGCATCTATATTCATCAGTGATATTGGTCTGTAACTTTCTTTTTTTTCTAGTATCTTTGTCTGGTTTTGATATCAGGGGGATGGTGGCCTTGTAGAATGAGTTTGCGAGTGTTCCTTCCTTGGCAATGTTTTGGAAGAGTTTGAGAAGGATGGGTGTTAGCTCTTTTCTAAATGTTTGATAGAATTCACCTGTGAAGCCATCTGGCCCTGGGCTTTTGTTTGTTTGAAGATCTTTCATCTCAGTTTCAATTTCATTACTTGTGATTGGTCTATTCATATTTTCTATTTCTTTCTGGTTCAGTCTTGGAAGTTTATACCTTTCTAAGAATTTGTCCATTTCTTCTAGGTTGTCCATTTGATTGGCATAGCATTGCTTGTAGTAGTATCTTAGGATGCTTTATATTTCTGTGGTGTCCGTTGTAACTTCTCCTTTTTCATTTCTAGTTCTAGTGATTTGAGTCCTCTGCCTCTTTTTCTTGATGAGTCTGGCTAAAGGTTTATTAGTTTTGTTTATCTTCTCAAATAACCAGCTTTTAGTTTTATTGATCTTTGCTACTGTTTTGTTTCTATTTCATTTATTTCTGCTCTGATTTATGTTATCTTTCCTTCTCCTAACTTTAGGTTTTGTTTGTTCTTCTTTCTGTAGTTCCTTTAGATGTAAATTTAGATTATTTGACACTTTTCTTGTTTCTTGAGTTAGGATTGTTTTGCTATAAACTTCCTTCTTAGAACTGCTTTTGCTGCATCCCATAGGTTTTGGATCATCGTGATTTCATTGTCATTTGTGTCTAGGTATTTTTAAATTTCCTCTTTGATTTCTTCAATGATCTCTTGGTTATTTAGTAATGTATTGTTTAGCCTCCATGTATTTGTGTTTTTTAGGTTTTTTTCCCTGTAACTGATTTCTAATCTCATAGCATTGTGGTTTGAGAAGATGCTTGATATGATTTCAACTTTCTTAAATTTGTCAAGGCTTGATTTGTGACCCAAGATGTGACCTATCCTGGAGAATGGTCCATGTGCACTTGAGAAGAAAGTGTAATCTGCTGTTTTAGGATGGAATGTCCTATAAATGTCAATTAAATCTATTTGGTCCATTGTGTCATTTAAAGCTTGTGTTTCCTTACTAATTTTCTGTCTGGATGATGTATCCATTGGTGTAAGTGAGGTGTTAAAGTCTCCCACTATTACTGTGTTACTGTCAATTTCCTCTTCTATAGCTGTTAGAATTTGCCTTTTGTATTGAGGTGCTCCTATGTTGGGTGCATATATATTTAGAATTGTTATATCTTCTTCTTGGACTGATCCCTTGATGATTATGTAGTGTCCTTCTTTGTCTCTTGTAACATTCTTTATTTTAAAGTCTATTTTAACTGATATGAGTATTGCTACTCCAGCTTTCTTTTGATTTCCATTTGCATGGAATATCTTTTTGCATCCCCTCACTTTCAGTCTGTATGTGTCGCTAGGTCTGAAGTGGGTCTCTTGTAGACAGCATATATATGGGTCTTGTTTTTGTAACCATTCAGCAAGCCTGTGTCTTTTGGTTGAGCATTTAATCCATTCACATTTAAGGTAATTATCGATATGTATGTTCCTATGACCATTTTCTTAATTGTTTTGGGTTTGTTTTCGTAGGTCCTTTTCTTCTCTTGTGTTTCCCACTTTGAGAAGTTCCTTAGCATTTGTTGTAGAGCTGGTTTGGTGGTGCTGAATTCTCTTAGCTTTTGTTTTTCTGTAAAGCTTTTGATTTCTCCATCAAATCTGAATGAGATCATTGCCAGGTACAATAATCTTGGTTGTAGGTTCTTCCCTTTCATCACTTTAAATATACCATGCTACTCCCTTCTGGCTTGTACACTTTCTGCTGAGAAATCAGCTGTTAACCTTATGGGAGTTCTCTTGTATGTTACTTGTTGTTTTTCCCTTGTTGCTTTTAATTATTTTTCTTCCTCTTTAATTTTTGTCAATGTGATTACTATGTGTCTCTGCATGTTTCTCTATGGGTTTATCTTGCCTGGGACTCTCTGTGCTTCCTGGACTTGGGTGGCTATTTGCTTTCCCATGTTAGGAAACTTTTTGACTATAACCTCTCCAAATATTTTCTTGGGTCCTTTCTCTCTCTCTTCTCCTTCTGGGACACCTATAATGTGAATGTTGGTGCATTTAATGTTGTCCCAGAGATCTCTTAGGCTGTCTTCATTTCTTTTCATTCTTTTTTCTTTATTCTGTTCTGCAGTAGTGAATTCCAGCATTCTGTCTTCCTGATCACTTATCTGTTCTTCTGCCTCAGTAATTCTGCTACTGATTCTTTCTAGTGTATTTTTCATTTCAGTTATTGTATTGTTCACCTCTGTTTGTTTGTTCTTTAATTCTTCTAGGTCTTTGTTAAACATTTCTTGCATCTTCTCGATCTTTGCATCCATTCTTTTTCCAAGGTCCTGGATCAACTTCACTGTCATTATTCTGAATTCTTTTTCTGGAAGGTTGCCTATCTCCACTTCTTTTAGCTGTTTTTCTGGGGTTTTATCTTGTTCCTTCATCTTGTACACAGTCCTCTGACTTTTCATTTTGTCTATCTTTCTGTGAATGTGGTTTTCGTTCCACAGGCTGCAGGACAGTAGTTCTTCTTGCTTCTGCTCTCTGCCCTCTGGTGGATGAGGCTGTCTAAGAGGCTTCTGCAAGCTTCCTGATGGGAGAGACTGGTGGTGGGTAGAACTGGGTGGTGCTCTGTTGGGCAGAGCTCAGTAAAACCTTAATCCACTTGTCTGCTGATAGGTGGGGCTGAGTTCCCTCCCTGTGGGTTGTTTGTCCCGAGGCCTCCCAGCACTGGAGGCTACAGGCTCTTTGGTGGGGCTAGTGTGGACTCTGGGAGGGCTCATGCCAAGGAGTACTTCCCAAAACTTCTGCTCCCAGTGTCCTAGTCCCCTGGGTGAGCCACAGCCATCCCCCACCTCTGCAGGAGACCCTCCAACACTAGCTGGTAGGGCTGGTTCAGTCTCCTTTGGGGTCACTGCTCTTTCTGCCTGGGTCCTGATGTGCACACTACTTTGTGTGTGCCCTCCAGGAGTGGAGTCTCTGTTTCCCCCAGTCCTGTCAAAGTCCTGCAATCAAATCCCGCTAGCCTTCAGAGTCTGATTCTCTGAGAATTTCTCCTCCTGTTGCTGGACCCCCAGGTTGGGAAGCCTGATGTGAGGCTCAGAACCTTCACTCCAGTGGGTGGACTTCTGTAGTATAATTGTTCTCCAGTTTGTGAGTCACACACCCAGAAGTTATGGGATTTGATTTTATTGTGATTGCACCCCTCCTACCATCTCATTGAGGCTTCTCTTATGTCTTTGGATGTGGGGTATGTTTTTTGGTGAGTTCCAGAGTCTTCCTGTTGATGATTGTTCAGCAGTTAGTTATGATTCTGATGCTCTCACAAAAGGGAGTGAGCACATGTCCTTCTACTCCACCATCTTGAACAAATCTCCCACCCTGAATGGTGGAAATTATTATGTTCAAAGTAGTTTAAGTTGAGATTTTCCCATTTCATTGTTTGGGAGCTGTGAGATAATGAAAGAAATAGGCATTCTACTGTATTGTCCGTGGGCTCTTTAGAAGTGATAACTAACTAACTACAGACTAATTTTGCTTTCTTTCAGATAATTTAATTTTTAGGTTTTTGCAATAATGAGCATTGATATCACACCACTTAAAATGCCTTGTTAATGACTTCTCATCAGTAATAAATTACAAAATATTTCCCAACAACAGAAGAAATTGTTTCAATATATTTAGACAGGAAGGTGACAACTGCTTAACTGTAGGTGACTCGATATCAAATACCAAAATAAATTCACTTTAAAAAATACCAAATTGGGGCTTCCCTGGTGGCACAGTGGTTGAGAATCTGCCTGCTAATGCAGGGGACATGGGTTCGAGCCCTGGTCTGGGAAGATCCCACATGCCTTGGAGCAACTGGGTCCGTGAGCCACAACTACTGAGCCTGCACGTCTGGAGCCTGTGCTCCACAACAAGAGAGGCCGCAATAGTGAGAGGCCCACGTGCCGCGATGAAGAGTGGCCCCCGCATGCCACAACTAGAGAAAGCCCTCGCGCAGAAACGAAGACCCAACACAGCCAAAAATAAATAAATAAACAAATGTGGGGTTTAAAAAAAAACAAATTGTGCACAGCTAGCTAAAGTCTAGTAACTAAATATTGCCTGACAAAGATCAGTAAATTAGTAAATGGTTCTGTTAAAAGTTTTATTTCTAAGATGTCACTTATTTTAATGAACTGATGAGGACTATTATCAGCTAACATGTGTTAAATGTAACTACAAAAGTAACGAGCCTTGCGGACCAAAGATTAAATGTAAGCAAAACTTTACCTGTTTACCCAACAATGTGGATGTGAAAATAGTTCTTAATGAGGGTAACTTGAGGACTTAACAACTGTGAAAATTAACCCTTCTAAAAAAAAAAAATTGGTTGTGCCACTTTAAAAATGTGTAATTGTCCCCATGCTTACTATGTGCCAGGCACTATTCTAATTATCTTACACCTATTAATTCATTTAATGCTTACAACCACCTATGGAATATAGGTATTATTATTTCCATGTTAAGATTTGGAAACTGAAAAAGAGGATCATTTCCTGCATGAAGTCCCATGGCTAAGAAATTATGGAGCTGTTAATTAATTGCTATTAATAAACAAATATTAATAATGTTCATTTTAAAAAAGGAATAAATTTTCATTGCCAGTCTAGCCTCTTGCGTTGTACACTAGTAGTCCCTTAGGTAAGATCTCTTCTTCCTGCCCATATGACCCCCAGCCTTATGTCTCATACTCCTTCCAAAACCTCCTCAAAGATTCTCTATCTGTACTGATAAATTTCTACAAGGACCCCTCTCAGGGTATTTGCATTATCAAGAAAAAGAAAAAGTGCCTGGATATAATCAGTGTCATTTTAAGTACTAACAGATGAGGGAAGAGCATCCATGATTATCCATGTCCCTAGAAAGGGACATTTCTAGGGCTACTGAAATCACATGCTTAACCTACAATCCTTGACCTACACATTCCGTTGGCTAACACCTCAGCTGTTACTGTGTCACACTCCAAAATAGGGAAATAATATTATAATTAAAGACGACATCTATTATTAAAAGATCATTATGACAATAAGCAGTTTCATTGTCCATGTATTTGCCTCTGACAGGGGAGTTGCCTCTATCCAGCCCACAAGTGGACGTATGAAGACAAGACACAGGCATGTGAGCAAAGATGATTCCTGACCCAGAGTACACACAATTAAGAGCCTCTGCTGGTCAGTGCAGACCCCACATCTGGCATTTTCCTCAAAACAACCCTAAACCCGATAGGTTTAATTAATTTACCTAAGAACCCACAGCTAATTTTAAGAGGCATTTAAAAACCTTGTCTAGGGGATTCCCTGGTGGCGCAGTGGTTGAGAGTCTGCCTGCCAATGCAGGGAACACGCGTTCGTGCCCCGGTCCGGGAAAACCCCACATGCCGCGGAGCGGCTGGGCCCGTGAGCCATGGCCGCTGAGCCTGCGCATCCGGAGCCTGTGCTCCGCAACGGGAGAGGCCACAATAGTGAGAGGCCCGCGTACCAAAAAAGAAAAAAAAAAAAAACTTGTCTATCTGACTTTAATACTTATGGGAACCAAGGCTTCTTGATGTCTTTCTCCAAAGTCCCTTACCTTTGATACATACCAAGAGATACAATCATCCTGGTGTATTAAAATAGCATAATTAGTCTGACCCTGACATATTTAGTAAGTTACATAATATTGTGAAGCTGTATTTGGGCCTGAAAAAAAATAATGAAAACACTTCCTATACTAGCACTAAATATTTCATTTTGTTCCATTTCACTTTGGTCGTATTTTCAAAGTTCTCTTGAAATTTGGGGCACTGGCTTGAAACTGATTTGATTATGGGATATACGGTTAATTGGTTTTTACATCTGAATTAATTGCATAAATGTTAAAAGAATTTTTAAAAGAATTGTGCTCAGTTAAAATTGATGCCATGGGAGACATCACAGTTTTTAACATGAACAGTATTATTGTATTTCTAAAGATATTTTCCTCGCTTCAAAACCTTTGGATATACAAGCCTGTAAAAAATTCTGCTTCTCATGGTGGCTCTCAGCCAGGTAAAGCTGCATCACATATTCTAAGGCAAATGTCTTTGTAGAGCCATTGATTGCAACCATCAAGAGTCTACTAAAAACTGGAATGAAATAGCTATGAAATAACAGATACTTGTTTTTCTTCAAGCAGACAAGTTATTGTAGCTTATAACTCTCTTTGAGATAACCATAGCATCATGCTCTAATTAATTCATCCGACTCTCAAGAACAATACATGTGACTTAAATATGAAAGGCATTATAATATCCAATTTACAGATGAAGAAACTGAGCTCTATAAATGCTGAACAATTTGTTCCTGACCATAAAACTAGTAAATGAAATGAATTTACTTGTTGTATAATAGGTTGTGGACACTGGCATATAAAAATCACAGTTTTAACTATTCACAGGCCCTCAAGAAAAGACACAATTTGTACAAATTTATAAATTTTTTGGTTAAAACCTTGAAAACACTGTGTGTGCTAAGACAGGTGTAAGTTGATTACTAGTGATTGGACTGAGTTACTGCCCAGAAGCTGCATCTCAACTTAATATTTTATTTTCTGTTTTTTGCTGCTAATTTCATAAGCCTCCAAATAAATCAAATACATACTTTGGGTCATTCATTCTCCAAAAGTAGACTCTGTACCAAGGCTGTGCTAGATGTGGGAGATGCAGTAGTGAGCAAGGCTGACTCAATCCCTGAATTGAAGGAGCCTGCAGCTAAGGGCCAGCCATTAGGTAAGAAATTAGTAACAAAGCATTATGAGAATTATAAGAGGTGATTGATTTTCAGGGAGCTGGGAGATCTAACCTAGGTACTGACCAGGAAATTTCTCCCTTGGGAAAGCTGAGACATGAAGAATAAACAGAAGTTGGGCAGTTTAAAGAGAGGAGGGCAAAATAATATGTTTCATTTTTGGTTTTGCTTTACGGCTTTATTGGGGAAAGAACATAGTATAATAATAGTGCTTATAAATTTAGGAATTTGTGATGGTCTCAGGATGTACCATTGTGAATGTCTAGATTCTAACCTGAGCTTTCCTTTACCTACTTAACTAGATTGGTTAGAATATGATGTACTTTCAAAATCAGAAATTTGATTGCATTCTTAAATGATGATGTTTCCTCCTGTCCCAAGTATGTAATCTGTGATCATAACTCTGTCATAAGAAAGATGGCCTAAGAGAATGTGGATGGAAGGGAAAATTTTCATTGCCAATGCTGGGGGGGAAAAATGTGTTTGAAGTACAGATGCTAGTTACATCATATACTTTTCTGTTTACCTTAAAGACATCAGCTTATTATACAGTTTATATACATACCATAAAAACACAGAATCTTATATTTCTTTCTGCAGTGTTTGAAACAAAGAATTCATGTTAATTTGTATTGCTTCTTATAAACGTTCTAATTTATTTCAAAGTGTCACTAAGAATTTTTGCAAGTTTGCACTGTATGTCTGAATATTCAGTAGTTATAATACTATATTTTACATAACATCTGTTGGAAATATTATGTAGCATAGTGCAAATCTAACTGATTAATTTTAAAAAGTCAAATTTAAACTTAAAATTTCTTTTCTGAATAATGGACAATACCAGCTCAACACCAAGGATTTCAGTCAGGGAAAGAGAGTACAGTTAACACAAATCACAAAATGGTATGTACAAAAGAAATTGTATTTTTAACATATACCTCAAATTATTAATATTGTTCAAAATATTTGACTTAAAAATCCTAGAATGACCCTTCAGAATGTCAACAAATTTGTAAAAATTATAGAATGTCAAAGTTGGATGTAACATTTTTTAAGGTCAACTCTCTCATTTTATAAATGAGAAGACTGAGGTTCAGAAATGAATGACATAACTAAGCTCACAGTACTGGTTAACAGTAATGTTGAGACAACTCACATATCTTGACTCAATATCTAGTTGTTGGGAGTCACAATACTACCAGCTTTGTGTTTCACATAAAGTTAAAAATATTTCCAAGCAGACTTTTAAATGATTCTTCCACCATTTTGAATGCATGTCTGTTTGTATAGTGTGTGTATAACAGCAAAAAGGATAACAAAGCACAACTGAAGAAAACTCAAATCATGTTGATCATTGTTTTTTTTTTTTGCGGTACGTGGGCCTCTCACTGTTGTGGCCTCTCCCATTGCAGAGCACAGGCTCTGGACGCGCAGGCTCAGCGGTCATGGCTCACGGGCCCAGCCGCTCTGCGGCATATGGGATCTTCCCGGACCGGGGCATGAACGCGTGTCCCCTGCATCTGCAGGCGGACTCTCAACCACTGTGCCACCAGGGAAGCCCTGATCATTGTTTTTGACCTTTGTTGATACGAGGATAGTTACAAAAATGTTTGAGAGTCATTGCAAAGATATCTTATGTCCCATCATTGACGAATAGGAAATGGACAAAACTGATGGGAAGTCAGAGATATCAATGTTCTTGATTACTCTATGTCTATCTACCTCTCTACCTGTCCCTCTATCTGTCTGCCTGCATGCTATAATGAGTAGTCTGCAAGGAAATGAAATTACTGTATTGTCATGTGTAGAAAAATAGTTATTGTAATTTTCTAAACTGAGTAGTTAAATCATGTCTTTTGATGGCTATCATGAAAGCCAGAGGATCATAATTTTTGTTTTTTGGTTCTTGTTTTTGGCCATACAACATTTCAGCAGGTTATCTGGCCCATCCTTATTGTTGCATGGAATAAGTGGAAGTAGCATGGAATAAGTGGAAGTAGGAATGCAGGAAAAGGAAGATGCTGGATCTGTCCAAAGAATTGACATGTAAGTTGTCTGTAACTGCTGTTAGACAAAAGCCATCCTGAAAGTTGACATGCTAAAGTAAACAACAACAAAAACTCAAGATAAAGTAGCAGAATGCCTTGCATGTGGACAGGAAGTATCGATGGAGACTTTAGCTGGCAACACTATTCTTAGAAGACCTTTCAGATAGGAGGGCAGAGCACTGCACTTGTGACAAGCATGCAGCCACAGGCCAGTCATCAGGCTGAGGGAGGGCGGAATGCAGGTCTGAACAGAGGCTTTTGTTGCACATCTAGTAAGGACTGGGCATCAGAAAGGTATAGAACAATGTCTTAAATGAAGAGTTATGAGACAAAAGTCCAGTAACTAGAACTGCAGTACAACAATAAGAAGGGGGAGGTGACCTGAGGTTTAAGAAAAGAGAAGGTTTCCTGGCAGTAGAACTGCCTGAGACAAGCCCCAGGGCAAAGTATATGCTCAGATAGGTGGGATTTAGCTTGCTCTACCCTCACAGCTTTGTGTCTAAATCACTGTGCCAAAGAATGGCACTCATTCATTAATCTATATCTTATACACAAGTTATGTGGATATGTGTCTGTGTACACATTTGCACCTAGGATTACCTTTCCCTTAATCTCAATTTCTTTATATTTTTCTTTAGAGTTTTATAGGTCCCCTCTCTGTCTTATATCTGACCATAGTCACCATCTATAAACACCAATTTGAAAATTGGTTCTAAAGCTATCCTGTAATTCATTTTGTGAATGGAATTTTCTTTACCCCCACTAGTTATTTGGCGAATTAAATTTGGTAACTGTGTTGATATATAAAAAAAATGACTGAATTCAGGATGACTATGTTTAAAATTACTCTCTACTGTGTAATATTTACTGACCACAGTCTAACAAATACCTCAATGACATATGGCTTTAAGTAGATAAATTGTAGTATTTTTTTCTTAACATGACAATCAGAACAAATAAACTACAACACATAGGAAATAGAAAAACATGTTTCTGAGTTTCTGAGTCATACTTTAATATGACTACATTATAATTTTAAATGTGTATGTTAGGTCAAGGGTACTAACTTGTAGAAGTAATTTCTAGAGCAAGTTGGTCACACAAGGTAATATTAAGATATTTCTCCAAAGAATTCAAGGCAATTTTTTTTCACTGAACTTAACTAAGCCTTTTTCAAGAGATGTAGGAAATGAATATAAGCATTCGCACTATATGAATAAAAAGATAAAACATACAAAGTATTTATATAGTAACAATTCCAAATCTAGATAAATGCATGAGGCTAAACCAATTCAAAATGTAACACTCAACTGCATTTTTAACTTTTTATAAACTAATTGATTTATAAACCACTGGATCACATTGCCAATTGGAGATAAACTATTTCATGCCTTTTCCTGCTGTAGCTCAGACTCAATGTAAAGGATAAAAAGGGAGCATTTATTTGAATAAAAGAAATATTTAAAATCATATATAAAGATATCATTTTTCCTATTGAATTAGCAAAGTATTTTAAATCATAATAATGTAAGAACATGAGAAATACAATCCTGGTTAAAGTGTAATTAACACTTTTTTTGGAAGAGCAATATTCTTAAGTCTATAACGTTCAATCCAGTAATTTTACCTTAGGTTGTAACATTAGAAAATAATAAGACATGCAGACATGGATCTATATAAAAAGATATTCACTGATGTGTTATTTAATAACTAACACTAGAGATTTGGTTTTAAAAAATTCTGATACATCCATGTGATGGGATATTATTAAAGCATTAAACATTTTTATGCTATGTAATAAAATGATATAATAATAACAAAAACAGGATATAAAATAGCATATGCGTGAGTTATGTTTCTCTGGCTGCAAGCAACAGAAACAAATGTTAGCTAATGTAAGCCAAAGGTTATGATGCAGAAAATAGAGCAAGGGGGTGGGGAGAGTTGGAGAGCTAGAAGGAGGAGGAGGAGGAGGGATAGGCAAAGGGAGTTAAAGAATCAGACTCGGAAGACGCAGTTTTGGAAACCAGGGAGTGAAAGCTAATTGTCAGCTGCATCTGTTTACCACTACATGGCTCAAATCATTTTTTTTTCTGTCTTTGAATCACTGTATTCAAAATGTGAGGAAAGAGTCAGATTGGTGCAGTCTGAGTCAAGCATCTATTACTTGGCTACAGAAACTTCACTGGCAGTTCCATCAATCCACTGTATTATGAACAAAGTTTTGTTTTGTTTTGTTTTGTTTTACCAAACAACTGGAAACCACCCAAAAAATAAAGGAATTAATGTGACAATACTTGTTTCCTTCCTTATTTTTTCTGTTTCCAAGTTTCGTACATTGAGTATTATTTTGTTTTTAGAAAAGTAACATTAATTTATTTTAAAAGAATGGTTCATGGAACAGAGCAAGGCAGGCTTAGGTAGGAGTTGTGTTTATTCCTTGCTTTCCCTAAAACTTACCAGCCAAGCATATTCCTGAACATGGAAACCTGTATTTATTATATTCTTTTTTTTATTATTGGAGCATAATTGCTTTACAATGTTGTGTTAGTTTCTGCTGTACAACGAAGTGAATCAGCTATATGTACACATATATCCCTTCTCTCCTGGACCTCCTTTCCACCCCCCCCATCCCACCCATCTAGGTCATCACATAAAAAAGACAAAAAGACAATGTTCAGAATGGGAGAAAATATTTGCATATGCAAATGAAGCAACTGACAAAGGATTAACCTCCAAAATATACAAACAGCTCATGCAGCTCAATATCAAAAAAACAAGCAACACAATCAAAAAATGGGCGGAAGATCTAAATAGATATTTCTCCAAAGAAGACATACAGATGGCCAAGAGGCACATGAAAAGCTGCTCAACATCCCTAATTATTAGAGAAATGCAAATCAAAACTACAGTGAGGTATCACCTCACACTGATCAGAATGGCCATCACCAAAAAATGTATTATATTCTTTTAATGATGGAGGTTATTCTTTTGTTTAAAATCAGTACTACATAAAAAATCCCTCACTAATAATTCCTTTGCCATTTCTCTTATATGTTCCCAAGCTGTTCTTTTTTCTTTTGTTTTTAATGTACAATTGAAATGTGACGTTTTATTTTGCAACCAGCATGTTAACCTTTCATTTAAAAGTTTCACTACTAAGTTGAGATACAATAAAGTACAGCTTTTTTTCATCTTTAAAATGTATCTTTTGTTAAATACCAATTGATTACTAGAATATTTCATAGAAAATAACTATTTTTAATTAACTGTGGGCAGTGCTTCAAATAATAATACTTTTTTTCAGGTTTAGCTTTGGCGTTGATTTTGATACATTTTGATCATGATACATTTGCTTTTTTCATTAAACAAGGAACACAGCAGTCAACTCAAAAACAAATTCCAAAGGCATTTGACAGGATTTGAAAACTGTTTTTGAAGTTTATTGGAAAGAAATCTCTTAATCCAGGATCACGGCCTTAGGTGATTGTGAGAAAGATGACTAGACTATGAGGAATCTAGAGAGGGAAGTAATAAAAGGGTTGTTTTTCCATCTTTAGAAGGATTGGAATGGAAGGAGAAAAAATATTTACCGGGGATAAATAATTGGAATTGATCTACATGGAACATTTTTAGAATCTATTTTTTATCTTTTAGACATATAGAATTTGCTCAAAGTCAGGAATGGGAACATTAACAGTAGTTACAGCTATCGGTTAAGATATTTTTTAACCATTAGGCATTTTTAATCATTATTTTATTTTTAATCATTAATCATAGAATGATAATTCTATAATTATAATTTTTAAACATTAAAATTCTTCATGGTATTAAGCAAGTGTTATGTTGATATGGTAGAAGTATCACAGACCAGAAGTCCAAATAATCTTATTCTTGTCATTCGGCCATTTTCTGGCTTGATCACCTTGGATTATTTACTTAATCTTGCTAATAGTTTCGTTGAGTAAAAAAAATAAACTGGCTGTGCCATTCACAACTCATGCAGTAATTATGTGGATTAGATGAAATGTAAATATGAAAGTGCATGAAAAGCTGTAAATTTCATAGACATGTAGATGATAATACTGTTATTGTCATTATTATGATCATTAAGTGTAAAATGGGAAACACAAGTTTCCAAATTATCTTTAGTTTCTGAACTACAGACATTTAACTTTGTAGACTCTAGCACTTTAAAGCTGAAGTAATTGAGCATCAATAACAGTGTTCTTGATATCAATGAGGGAAGATATTATGCAAATATTACGAGTTTTGATTTGTATACATTTTTTAATGGATTAAAAAGCTTTCTTTCAAAACTCTATGAGATTTCGAGCAGCTTCCTATAAATTCTGTATGATTTTAGTGCTCATGAAAGGAGAGAGATTGACAGTGCCAGTAACTGTTTATCTTCAGTAAAAGACATCAGCAATTAAAACTTCTAAAGGCCTTGGTGAAGCACCGCCTCACAACAGAAAGACGGGTGATCTGGTCTTCACAGGCTCATTTGCACCAGTGGTTTTCACGTCACAACCCCTTAAGAGTTGAAATGGAGTCTGCCAATGTGCTTTATAGGCTGCGGGACAATGCTGGATAGCAACAGTGAGACAGAGTAAGCCCTGGAATGGAAGGACTTCTGCCAAGTCAGGCTGCCTGGGGCTGAGGAATAAACAAGGTCATCTCTGGGGGGCCTGTCTTACAGACCAGGGGGTGGCAAGCTTTTTCTGTGAAGGGCCAGATGGTAATGAGTTTAGGCTTTACAAGCAACATACAGCCTCTGTCCCATATTCGTTCTCTCTCTCTCTCTCTCTCTCTCTCTCTCTCTCTCTCTCCACCCCCCACCCCTGCTGTGTATGTGTGTGTTTTTTACAGCCCTTTCAAAATATAAGAACCATTCTTAGCCAGAAGTCCTATAGAAACAGGTCATGAGAGTTAGCTCCATATGTAAATCCACTACAATACCAACCAGAACAAATCAATATTCTACCGAACAACCAAATAGAGGGACAGGTAGGAATATCTTCTGTGCATTTTTTAATGACATACTGGATGAGCCTAACACAAACCATGTAATACAGTAGCTGTCTGGAAGCTACTAGATAAGCAGAAGAACAGAGCCAGGTCATAGGTCTAAAACTGTCTCTTAGGGTAGAATTTGGCCCGCTGCCTAGTCTGTGGACCCCTGTGATAGACAAAGACATTTGTCCATGTAAGGTGTGACTTAGTGACGCCCAAAACATGCTGTACCTCCCTCCAATCTCCTCAAGCCTCTTCCAACTAATGATCACAGATCCGTATATTTTAATAGTTAGAGCTTCATACTTCTGGTTTCAATTTCCCTTCCTAAAATGAAGATTGTGCATCAGTAAAAAATTTAAAACCTTCACCTTCACCTGTGATTTAAATGTATCCATTACATTTTTTTTTTTTTAATTAAGCCTGCTCACACCTCACTCTACCCCCGTACTGTCCCCTGGTTGGGACATAAAAGCAAAGCGAGTCACATATAACTGTTAATATCCCAGACGATCACGGAGCCCTTTTCCTCACCTCTCTGCTGGAGCCTGGAGCTTGCCTCCTTTCTCAGGTCCTGAATCCTAAAACCTTTCTTCCCATATCTGAAGCTCCTTTGATTCAGTCATCCTTTGTCTCCTATGTTTCACTTTTGGTCCTTGACTCTTGGGCTGTCTCCTTGCAATTTATCTTGTCTTCTCTGGATTTGGAATTCCCTAAAGTCCTAAGTGAGACTCAAATAGTAGAATCTACCTTACCATATAAAATGGAAACTAAATGAGATCATCATAGTTAGGGGCCAGCATATAGGTATCCAAAAATCAATATTTATCAATAGGATGAAAAGAACTTCAGGGTGCCAAATGTCAGCAAGGTAGTGGTGGAGTGGTGGGAAGTTTTCTGCATTCACTCCTCCTTTGTTGGGGTGCAAAAGGAGAAGAACAGAGAAAATAATTATTTCCATATTTCTCTCAGAGTCATCCCAGTCTCTGGCTCTGGTATCCAAATTAGTACCAATAAGTTCTGTACAAAGAGTAGAAAAAGTTTGCCTAGTTGTCTAAGGAATATAAATACAAACTTTTAAAGAATCTAGAGCAGCAGCTACAATGTACTTCTATTAAAAAGGTCTTTGTTATCTCTTCCAGATCCTGATTTCAATTATTTTGGATATATATCCAGAAGTAGGATTGCTGGATCATATTTGAGCTCTACTTTTAATTTTTTGAGGAAACTCCATACTGTTTTCCATAGCAATTGCCCCATATTATGTTCCCACTAACGGTGTACAAGGGTTTCAGTTTCTCCACATCCACACCAACCCTTATTACCTTTTGATTATTGATAATATTTATGATGTTATGGCCCTCTGTAAGTAGCAGGAGACTGCCCAAACAATCTTTGTAAATATCTGGCCCTTGGAGACTAATGAAGTCTGGAAAGAATCACATAAAGTTATGGTACCTTGATAGCTCCCCCACTTCCTCCACTCTAGAGGGTTGAGTATGGGTGTTCCCCAAGACCTCTATGGCTCCCTGCAACCCACATTAATACATGGTCTTTAAGCTGGAGGAGTAGGTGCTTGCTGAAGAGCAGCCACTCACTGTGAAGAGAGTCTCTTATGATTCTAGTCATCACTGGGAGGCACAAGGGCAAGGGGGAGCAACTCTGGATCATTGTGAGGAACATGACTCTCAACAGACTCTCATCCCCCCTCCCCATATGAACTGTATGAGAAGTCCAGTAAACTGTGTGTTGCGTGGCATTTGCAAAAGAGGAGCTCTTCCTCGCAAGAGATGTTAATTTATGATCAATAAAGGTAAAAGTGCCTCTTCCAGAAAGTTTAAGTGGAACTCAGTAGGTAAATCTACGCACCGCTCTCTCATTTCCTGTCACAAAACGGTAAACCTAAAATACTCAGTACATTTACTACACCCTCTGCAAAGAATACTCTTCCATTTCTTAACCCTTTTTTATGTACCTGGTAAAATAGTCTTCTTTTAAAGCCTAATTTAAATGTCTCCAATGTCTGAGAACTCTTTTCTGACTCTCTAAGGCAATAGTTACCCTCGTTTGTATTCATACACTGCCTTATATCTCACTTTGCATTTTAGTTATCATAAATATTTCCCCAACATTATAAAGCCCTCTGTGATTAAGACAACATGTGTAATAGAGATATTTAAATCTGTGTCCTAACCTAGGCCCTGACTCATTATCGAAGTGCAATATATATTTAGCTTACAAATAAAATAATCTACATAAAATGTATCAAAATTGAGGAGGAACTCCCCCAAATCTCAGAGATTCAGTCAGCATCACAGAAGTCGTAAACCTCAAGGATAACTATAGTTCGCTTTCAAAAGGTTGCGTTGGCCAAGGATCCTCTTACCCCAATCACCAGCTATTGTTTTAAGATAAAACATCGCACATTTCATGATAAAATAGCTTATTTTGAGGCATGTTTATTATATAATGGAATCTCTACTAATATGAAGGTTTAGAATTGTGTTCCCATAAAATAAAACAGGGCAAGGAATAAAGAACTGTGTGGTTTTGACAATGCGAGTTAATGACCCAGATTCCTTTTATTACTAGATACACAGAACTTCATCACTCAGTGAGTACTATAGAAAGAGAAACCTGAGGAGATTTGATGCCATAACAGGTCAGCTGGCCAATGTTTCAGCTTCAAACTTTTCCCAGTATCCTTAACCAGTTCAGAGAGTGTTTAATAACACTAGTCATTTAGCACTTGTTGTCTCTAAAGCTCTTTAAAACACTAAATAATCGATCATCTCCCAACTCCCTGCAAGATGGGGAAGAATAATCATTCTGCCTTTACAGATGGAATATTTGAAATGTAGAATAGCATATTCAAGGCCAGACAGGAACTCAGCACCATGATTAAATAAAAACTCTGAGTTCCCAACATCCAAGCCTTGGCAAAGGAATTTGTCACATTGCCTTTTTATAGAGAAAGCATGGAAACCCGGGAGGGGTGTGCAGAAGACAGAACCATGAATTTTAAAGCAATATGGAAATCTATTTCATTTAGGTTGAAGTTAATAGGTAATCAGCTCAATTCCTCCCGCTCCTGCCCACGAGTATCTGGCTGTCAGACCAGCAGTTTAGGTGACTTGAGGGACCAACATAGGCTGAATAGTGATAGAGGGGGTAAGAGAAAAATTAAGGGACAGAGAGGTATTACATGCTCTCATCTGTGCCTTTGGGGAATTTAAGAAAAGTATTAGCACTAGCAAGGCATTTACCTACTTTGGGTTATTCTGTATACTGAGAATAGTGTTTTATGACCCATGGCAGAATTTTAGAACCGATTGAAGGAAGTTGTTCATCCAGGAGGTCTTCTTTGCTCTAGGCTCCTGGATTCACATTCCTGGTTGCATGTGCTTATGTCACTCTGACTCTGTTTAATGACTAACCAATGAAAAACGAGGTGTGTCCCACAAATCAGCCCTAGACAACGGTTTGCATCTTCCTTGCCTCACGTAAGTCAAAAGTTCATTTTACAAATTCGTCATTGAGGGAAACGAGTTCTGATAGCAAGGACAGCCTATATCCCCAGGAAGTAATTTATCTTCCCACAGACATGCTCTAGCTTTAACAGCTTTTCAGTGGTTTCTGATTCTGTGACATGAAGTGGAATCACTAGAGGGGCAGAGTGAAGGGACCTGGAAGGAAGTTACAGTGGCTTTCTGTTCAGGTGATTTGCAATATCAAGAAGCCAGGAAGCTGACTCTCCTCAGAGTATCCCTCTCACTTGCCTGCTCACTTGACACACAGTTACTAAAGGGAGAAATGGATAAGATGGAGCTGTTGCCTCCAGGTGGCCAGAGGTGGGATGCTCACATAGTTATCTGACCCTTGCTGACAGATTAGATAGGGATGGCAAAAATGAGATTATGCCTTCCACGTCTAAGAGTGTCACAGTTTGCACAGCATTTTCAGACACATTCTTGCAGAAGATCCTCCTTACAGCCCTGTGAGGGGAGCAGGGCAGGGATTATTATCTCCATTTGTTAGATGAAGAAACTAAGGCCCATTAACATTCTGTGACTTTCCCAGAGTTGTATAGGTAGTTAGTGGTTGAACCAGGATGGAACTTCAGAACTTCCAATGATGCCGTCTTTTTTCTGTGCCCAGGAATGTCTGTGCAATTAGCTATTCATCATGTTCTTATCTCCAAATCAAAGCAACCTATGTTCTATCAAATGAGAGAGCAATCTAAATGACCTCTTGGGATCCTTTCAGTGCCAGATATCCATCACCACACTGACAGCTGTAGCCCTCTGAGAACCAACATAAGAATTTAGGAAATGTGTTTCCACATCTTTTCCAGACCACTTTGGAAAGAGCAACAATTAGGGCCTTTTGGTGGGGACCAAGACATCACACTCCATGAGGAATCATGAATTGTCATAACACTCAATATTTATTTGTTTATTCAAGTGCAATGTGCCAGGAGTGAGGAGCTCACAGTATAGCAGGGAAGACAAGCACTAAATGAATAAGCACACAATGACTTAACTCCAAAATTGATATTTAATAAATAGCAATGCCCTGGATACCGGCCAATATGTGATGAATTTCTTATCAATAAACAAACCCCAAGTTGTAAGAGAAAATCACAAAAGAAAATATAATCCCCTTTGCGGACAATGATTTTCACTATTTGTGGAATTGACAGAAAAAAATAGTTAGGAGAGGCTATAAGCTATTTTTAAAAAATCTGAAAAAAGACCCTGTGGCCTCCATGCCACTTGCCCCTTAAGGAAGTAAGGTTTTTCCAGACCCTCTATCACACTGGACCAGTGACTGACTTATAGCTCAGGTGTGCATTTGCCTGCTTAAATCTGCCACTGTTCCAAACAGCTTGCCATGCTCTCTATATAGAGATGACTTCACCCTCTATTGGAATGCAGCAGCTGTTCAGCAGTGCACACTGATATGCTACAAAGACTTAGGCCATATCTAATTGAGCACTTCAATACTGCAGAGATAGGCGCCTTGGAAATATTTAGATAAAATGCCTTTAGCCAGATGGAAGCTGGCCAGGACACCAGGATAAAATCTTCATCTCACAGAGCTGCCAGTACATCTTGGCAGGGGGGGCTCCATGGAGGGAGGTGGCATCAGGAGAGATGCTGCTCTGTCCCATCCACCCCTCCTGCTATAAACATGACATAAAGAATAACAGGGGATAGGAGAAATTGAAATTCTCCTATCCCATGGCAGAAATTCTCCCCATGGCAGACCAAACAGAACTCACCCTCTCTGAAAACAATCTGAATGGTGGTGGTGCCCACATGTCAGAAAGGTGCCCAGTTTTAAGATTCCTCCACAAGACTGTGCCCCTTCCAGCTTCCAGACTTCCAACCCTGGAAGTTAATTGGTGAATATTATTAGATCAGGTGTTGCCTTCCCACTGTTTCTAAATGAATTGGTTGTCCAAAATACTTTTATAAACTTATTTTTAAAGCTTAACAATATCAGAAAACATTTCAAAAAGTGATAAAAATTGCAATTCCTTTTTAAAATGTGAAAGAAAACTCCTCAAAGTAGACAAAAAGTTACTGTTGACTATTCTAATACTTTAAACCAAAAATAAAGTTGTAAAGTTTCCCAGTAACTTTTTTTGTCACATCCCATAAATCATTCAATAAGTGTTTTCCAAAGAAACAGGAGAACACCACAAGATGAAACACACGAACAGAGGTAAGTATCATCTCTGTGTGAATGCTAAGAGACACTAAAAAGAGCAAAACCCAGTGAAGATTAAGAAAAACATAATGGGTTTAATTATATTTAAAAGGCCCATTGTTATTGATGCTAAAAGAAGGTGGACATGTATTCTCTCCACTAGGGATTACCATTTGAGGTAAGAAAAACATATTTTGTGTCCACATATCCTCAAGCGTTATCTTTCAATTCTCACCAATACACTATGTGATAGATATTATCAGCTCCAGTTTAAAGTCAAGGAAAAAAAAACTCAGAAAGGCTAAAGGCTTATTCAGAGTCCTGGCATTTATTATAGAGTCCAGGTTTGATTCCAGACCACTTGATTCCAATACCCACCTGTCCACTGCCTATTTTCGTACAGCCTAATAGAGCAAGTCTTAGTAGAAGGAGGAGAAGGTAGAGCCATAAACACTGACAGAATTTGGATTTGAACAAAAAGTGGGGAATCCTCTCTTCTGATACTTGAGAGAGGAAGTGATTTTGATGGCAGATATAAATTAGCCTGTAGGGCTTTAGATGAGAGGGACTCAGAGTCTATCATAGCTATGGCCTTGGTTTTCTAGACTAAAAATAAGATGTAGAAGGTGACTAGGGGTTTGAGAAGACCAGTGATTTTTGTAAAGTGTAGATACTCCCAATGTGGAGTCAAGCATTTCCTTCCTTTATTCTCCTGCCACTATCATTTAAACACCATGTAAGCATCCTAGAATCTCAAAGGTGACTTTCTCATCGTGACCTCAAATATTTGTTCCTATTTAATCTGATGCTTCTTCATGACTTTCTTTCGTTTTGTCTTTTTTTGCACATTATTTTTCACCTTCTGCTTATCATATGTTACTGTTCCCAAGATTATATAACTTTAGGGAATCATTTTGTTCATGTAATTCAGTCACCAACCTCAATCATTTCTTAATTCCCCCTAGATATTCTGTTTTGGATTATCATCATTTTACAAGTGCCTTTTCGTGGTTGGAGAGTTCTTTTTTTCAGTCTTATGCGAGATTCAGATTTAAAGGCCTTGTTTTTAAGATCTTATCATGAAAAAAATCTTCCATTTTTAACATTATACTGACCTCTAGAGTGCAAAACTTGAATATCACTAACAGAAAAAAAAAAGGAAAAAAAAAACAGCAAGATAATTGGCATTGACATGGAAAGCCTTATTTTTAAAACTCTAGTAATCCTTATCAAGGGATGCATTTAGTAGAACTTTTTTTTTACTTAAATAAATAACTGAAATAGATACTTGAATTTTCATACATGGTCACATAGGAAACATACCAAGAGAATCTCTACATAGTCTTAGCCACAGTATAATATTTTAGAACAAGATTGGCTTAGAAATAAATAGCATAGCATTCTATTTCACATTTACACAGTGTCTTTTCTCTAAAGGAATTCAAGGCCTTAAAAAGCAAAACAAGAAAGGAAGAAAAATTGTCCAATTTTACAGATATGAAGAATGATAGAAAAAAGGGAGTTAGGACAGTCACGTAGAATCAAGATTTAATAATAGAAAAAGAGAGCTAAAAAGTAGATTGGAGGGGCTTCCCTGGTGGCGCAGTGGTTGAGAGTCCGCCTGCCGATGCAGGGGACACGGGTTCGTGCCCCGGTCCGGGAAGATCCCACATGCCGCGGAGCGGCTGGGCCCGTGAGCCATGGCTGCTGAGCCTGCGCGCCCGGAGCCTGTGCTCCGCAACGGGAGAGGCCACAACAGTGAGAGGCCCGCGTACCACAAAAAAAAAAAAAAAAGTAGATTGGAGAACATTCTGTCACCATTTCTATCCCTCATTTTATAAATATGAAATTAGAGGTCCAGAGAAGACTTTACGATTTGCAGACTCAGATCTCCTGACTCCTAATTCAGTGTTTTCCTTGTATAATGCAGCCTCTCCTACTAGAAAGAGAATTGGGGGGAGAACTGCTGAGCTTCCCATCGACAAGAGGTAGCCCCAATGACAATGAGAAGGTGTATATATGTCCAGCTTAAATGATGCTGTGTGAAAATACCACTTCAAGATAGAACTAGGGCCAACCATATGCTTTCTGAACTCAGCTGCCCGGCAAAGCCCTTTTTCTCAGGGAGCCCCAGGGCCATGAAGAGATCATAGAAATGGCTTATATACTCCTATACCAGATGCCCCTAGAACAAACCAGAAAATTTCAAGTGCCATTTCGCTAAAAAGGCCAAATCATACCATCTTAGTATAGCAAACATATTCCCATAATTTAATTTAGCCTTCTCAACAATCAAAAAGCTAAGTATTGATATCCCTGTTTTACAAATGAAAATTTAAAGGAGTTGAACAATATAGGCTTCACACTGATTTGAAATGATAAAACTGGCGTTTGAACCCATGCTACCTTGTTTTTAAGTCTCATCTACCCACTCTTCCTTTAGCAGGGAATATCTCTCATTGAGAGGATATCAACACTCAAACAAGACTTATGACTAATGATGATATGTTTAGTGGTGAGTTGTTTCTTTTCTGAACTATCTTTCATATTTACTAGGTTTGAAGTCACCCACTAGATGAACTCCTAAACCACTGGGTCATTTATTGGTCTTGACGGGATACAGGGATGACTATGAGTGTGAAGTAAGTTCCCATGGGTATACCCCAGGGCTATTCCAAGTCTGGCAGTAGGAAGCCAGTCTTTCAAAATGATGTCAGTCTCAAAGTGAGACATCATTTTAAAGCGTATTTGATTTAAGTAAAACCAGACTGATCTTACTCTTTCTTTCCCTTCAAACATCAAATAGCACACCGTTCATACCCTTGCACCCATACTGTTACTTCTTCACACATGTATACCTTGAAATCATTCACTGCATCCTCAGACTGGGCAACTATGGATGCAGGGTCAACCCTGGGCATGAGATGAAGTGGGTAACATTTTTTTGTATGTGTGTGTTACGCGGACCTCTCACTGCTGTGGCCTCTCCCGTTGCGGAGCACAGGCTCCGGACGCGCAGGCTCAGCGGCCATGGCTCATGGGCCCAGCCGCTCCGCGGCAGGTGGAATCCTCCCGGACCGGGGCACGAACCCATGTCCCCTGCATCGGCAGGTGGACTCTCAACCACTGCGCCACCAGGGAAGCCCTCCTCTAGTGTTTTAAAAAAATAAATAAATGATTGAATCAAGTAAATATATAAATGAATTAGGGAATCACTATAAGGCCTGCCTAGTATGGATCCTATATTAGCTGAACTTAGTCCCTCCTGACGCCTATTTCTCAGCTTCCTAATAACAGTTCACAACAACCACTTTCTCTAAAACTTCAGTAAACCTCAGAGGAAAGGCATTTTTAAAATGCAATCTCCTTAGCTAGTGGAAAGCAGCCACATAGCACAGGGAGATCATCTCGGTGCTTTGTGACCACCTAGAGGGGTGGGATAGGGAGAGTGGGAGGGAGACGCAAGAGGGAGGGGATATGGGGATGTGTGTATATGTATAGCTGATTCACTTTGTTATAAACCAGAAACTAACACACCATTGTAAAGCAGTTATACTCCAGTGTAATAGACCAAGTGGATCTGCAGCTCTAAAATTCTATGACTCTAAGACTGGAACATGTTTTACTTCAATCAGTCACTCCAAATGGAACCTGTCTGTGGGACGTTGGACATGGAATTGTGCATAGAAGCAGAGCCATGTAGTTCACCTTTAGAACATCAAACATGTGGCTTGTCCACAGTAAGTTCAAGCCAGAGTATTGAGTTTTCAGTACAAAAATAAAACTCATCTTTTCTAGCCTTTGAGCTTTGTCTTCCACCTCTGAAAAGTGGTCAAGTTAGTTTCAGAGGGAGGCATATATTTTTCAAAAGAGAAAAAAGATCTTTACCTAGAAGATACATAAGTTTCAGACTCATGATGTAAATAAAGACCTTTGATTGAAGGGATTTGAAAATAAGGGAATTTAGAAAAGTCTCTTATGAGCAACGTTAGAGAAGATTATTGAAAATGCTATAAAAAAAAAAGAATCCAGCAATATACTGAGCTGTTTGGATAAAAAACAAATCAATAGACTACAGCTTTAGTTGCTCTTTTTACTTCTTTTTCCAAGACTAGGAAAAAACCAAATTGTTTCATAACCATTATTATTCCTTGTACTGTACGTGTACACCTAGAGGAGAAAGGTGCCATGGTGTAGGCTGAGGTTCAAGAGAGAAGAATGAAAAGAATAAGCCAGATGGACGTTAATCCAGGAGACATCAGGAAAGGCAACATATATACTTTTGCAATTGGAGTTGAATACAAAGAGGTATAGTAAGTCATGTTTAGGACCACGAGCCTCACAAAACAGAAAATTATGAGCCGTATGTCATTATTGACCAAGAAGAGCATCTAGCAAGGCTCAGTGACTATTTTGGAATAAATAAATGTGCCCCAAAAGACCTAAAGCCCACTTTTCAGAGAATATCTGTGGCATTAGATTTCCATGAAGCACACTTTGGGAACAACTGGTATATTGTTATGTGACTATGATATTAAATTTCTAGTGATACGTAAGTATAAAATAACAACTCTTTGTATACTTTTAGGACTTACCACTCATTTTCACGTGCTTTTGCTCATTTAATTCTCAAAATTACCCTACTGGGTCAATATTAAAATATTAATTTCAAAGATATAGAAACAAAAACTGAGAAAGGTTAAATAATTTGCTCAAAGTCTCACAAGTAATTATAGACAGAGCCAGGACTCAGGGCTAGATCTTTAGGCTTAAATCTGTGCTATTTCCAGCAATGACAGCAGTGACTAAGCAGGAAAAGAAGGTTTGGGACTATATTGCCCCTTTCTTCTAAGGAGTATAACTATGTTATGGGCACAGTCTCATTACTCCCTGAACATTTCAGAAGGGAGACAAATTATTGCATTTCCATTTTTCAGCAGTCTTTCCTCTGTTTCCCTTCACATTTTACTCCAAACAATATTTGCTGTTCCTTAAAGAATGCACAGTCTACAGATCCTATTAAACTGAATGATCCTTTTGTCCACTGCTTATGGATTAAGCTGAATGCCCCTGAATGGCTGAAACAAGCAGTGGACAAATTGGTCCCCCATGTTGATATTATTGACAACATTCACCTGCTGAAGGGATATAGCCCTGACCTGCTTTAGTTACTTGGAGTCAGATCCTGTTTCTGTTGTCAAAGTTCTCCAGGAGGAGGAAGAGATCACTAGGCTGAGTTTTAAGTGACTTTAATGAGAACAACAACTGTAATCTTTTAAAAATTGGTAACAAGATGGAGGCTCTTTGGAAAATAAAACCCAAACAGAATAGGTCCAGAAACATTTAAGGATTCTGCAGCTGATGACCAGGTGTGAAACAAAAACCAATCAGATTGATCTTTCCATATATTTGAGCAAACTGCTTCTCATCTCTAAATCCAATTCCCCTTCTTTAAAACAAGGGTCTTGATATCTATTCACCCTGTGGAGTTGTGAAGATTAAGTGAAAGCATGTGTGGTACCCAGTAAATGTCCAGGACCCTCTTTGTTTCATTTTTCTTGATACTCGGGATCATCACTTGAGAATAATGTCACTGAATTTCAGCCAAATGCCTTGATATGATGATGAGTTTTGCCTCCATCAGAAACTGAATGCTCTGAACACTGCATACTGTGGGGTATGGGGGGCGGGCAGGGGAGAGGAGTTTACATTGGTGGTGATGATACTTTTTCATTCTGATTTTTTGCAGCAGAGACTGCAGCATGCGAAAAGATTTTATAATCTGTTAGTGCTTCATGTCCAAGATTCTTTGGATCTCTGAAAGCCATAAGTGTTTATACCTAAATAAGAATCTGAAGCTAGCCTAGAGATTCTGAAGCTGAAGGAATCGGTTTTCTTCTATTTAGTCTCCAGTGGGAACAGAGGAGCCCAGCAAACCTTTGCAGAATATTCCCTTTCCCTGATAGTGCAAAAAAAAAGCAGAAAAATCAGTAACACGATCCTGAAACCTGAACAATGACCTTTAGGAAATGTCAAAGTGAGAGTGTGACACAGAGGAAAGAGAGGTACTCTTGTGAATGGGGTTTTTTTCCCCAAAAAGCATACTTTGAAACATGAGATTAAAGCAATGAGTTTTGTGATCACAAAATAAAAATTTTATGCCACGAGCATAAAATTCTAGCCACGAGCATTAAAGGCTAGATGTGCTGAGAATGAGAGAAATTCTAAAACAGTATTATATGTTCCTTAGTTGTCAAGATACATGAGCTTTCATCTGATTACATAGATGGCACAATTTCAAAATACCTATAAAATGGATTCCATACAATTTATTTCCAAACTTCAGAATTTTATATTTTTGTTAATTAAAGAATGAATGTGAAAAGACGTAACAGGTATGAATGCGGGGTTTGCTGTGACATATTACGCATATTTAACTCATTTTTCTAGATAGTAAATTCCTCAGTTCAAAGTAATTAGGATCTTACATGGATCCCACAGGAGAGCATTTTCTGTTTCTTTAGTAATATTAGAGGTCAGTTCAGAGCTAGAATTAATGCATAAAGATTTCTTTTACTTTATATATTATTCAGTTCTTAAGTATAGAGAAAGCATTGCTGTTTCTGCCTACCTTATCCCATACAAATGAAGCTTCAAATATAAGAAAATATTTCAAAATATAAGTTTTATCAATTTGCAAAGTGATTGCTTTGGTGATAATAGATTCTTATTAAACTTCAAACCAAGTCATCTGACAGAAGTCCCTGGCAATTAAAGAGTATGAATCCCTGAAGGGGAAGAGAAAATACAGAGAAAGGGCTTCAAACCCAGTAGAGAAGGAAAGTGAGTGCAATGGCCATTATATCCTTTTTTTTTTTTTTTTCATTTTTAACTCTGCTCCTCTTTGGTCAAGGGTTAAAGGCATTTCCTTTGGGTGTTTAGGATTTCTAAAATGAACAAGGATGAGATAAATTCTCCTCCTCTTAACTATCACAGTGTAAAAGTGCACATTCACAGTGATCGTTACACCATCAAAAGCCAGAGAAAGCACTTTTGAAGTAGAAGTATTTACTGTAAGCAAATTGAAAAAGTCTTATTTCTGTGGGCCCTGGATATTACTTTCAAGTTAAAAGAATTTCAAGTCAATAAAATGTATATCCCTAATAAAAAGTTCACACTAATCAGAGAATAGAATCTGCTCTGTTTCCTCCAGAACCCAGAACCAAGATGCCCCGCTGTGAATGTGAGCTGAGTCTTAAGACCACCACTAAGCTGTGAAAATCAAGACGGCAGAGCTCAACTCCCCGACAACACATCAAAAATACATCTACATGTGAGAAACGCTTGCAGAAAACAAACTGAAAATGGGCAGAAAGGCTCTTCAACAACAAAGGCTATAAAGAAAGATCACGGAGTTGGCTAAGAAGGGAAAAGAAATATCAGGTGAGGACCTGCACCCCTAGCAGGAGACACACAAGAGGAGAGGGATTACAAGCGCTCCAAGATTCTCCCCGGGGAGTGAGGGGTTTGAATCACATATTGGGATTCCATCCCTGGGATCCAACATCAGGATGATGAGTCCCTTTAGTTGGTTTGAAAACCAGTAAGACTTACCTGGGGCTATACGAAAACCACACTCTATTTGTGAAAAGCATGTGCGCGCACATACATACACACACACACACACACACACACACACACTTACTCCCAGGAACAAAGAGGAGGAAGCAGATTGAAAATGGCAAGAAAAGCAAAAAAGGATTAGAGGTGAGAGCTTCCGGGAAGATGGCGGAAGAGTAAGACGCGGAGATCACCTTCCTCCCAACAGATACACCAGAAATACATCTACACGTGGAACAACTCCTACAGAACACTTACTGAACGCTGGCAGAAGACCTCATACCTCCCAAAAGGCAAGAAACCCCCCCCCATGTACCTGGGTAGGACCTGCACCAGTGGGCGGGAGCTGTGAAGGAGGAAACGTTTCCACACACTAGGAGCCCCTTCGTGGGCGGAGACTGCGGGTGGCGGAGGGGGAAAGCTTCAGAGCCGCGGGGGAGAGCACAGCAACAGGGGTGCGGAGGGCAAAGCGGTGAGATTCCCGCACAGAGGATCAGGGCCGACAAGCACTCACCAGCCCGAGAGGCTTGTCTACTCCCCCGCTGGGGCAGGTGGGGCTGGGAGCTGAGGCTCCGGCTTTGGTCGGAGCGCAGGGAGAGGACTGGGGTTGACGGCGTGAACACAGCCTGCACGGGGTTAGTGTGCCACAGCTAGCCAGGAGGGAGTCCGGGGAAAAGTCTGGACCTGCCGAAGAGGCAAGAGGCTTTTTCTTCCCTCTTTGTTTCCTGGTGCACTAGGAGAAGGGATTAACAGCGCTGCTTAAAGGAGCTCCAGAGACGGGCGCGAGCCGCGGCTAAAAGCGCGGACCCCAGAGACGGGCATGAGACGCTAAGGCTGCTGCTGCCACCACCAAGAAGCCTGTGTGCGAGCACAGGTCACTATCCACACCCCCCTTCCGGGGAGCCTGTGCAGCCAGCAACTGCCAGGGTCTCGGGATCCAGGGACAACTTACCCGGGAGAACGCACAGCGCGCCTCAGGCTGGTGCAACGTCACGCTGGTGTCTACCGCCGCAGGCTTGCGCCGCATCCGTGCCCCTCCCTCACACCGGCCTGAGCGAGCCAGAGCCCCCGAATCAGCGGCTCCTTCAACCCCGTCCTGTCTGAGCGAAGGACAGACACCCTCCGGCGACCTACACGCAGAGGCGGGGCCAGATCCAAAGCTGAGCCCCTGGGAGCTGTGAGAATAAAGAAGAGAAAGGGAAATCTCTCCCAGCAGCCTCAGAAGCAGCCGATTAAAGCTCCACAATCAACTTGATGTACTCTGCATCTGTGGAATACATGAATAGATAACGAATCATCCCAAATTGAGGAGGTGGACTTTGCGAGCAAGATTTATGATTTTTTCCCCCTTTCCTCTTTTTGTGAGTGTGTATGTGTATGCTTCTGTGTGAGATTTTGTCGGTATAGCTTTGCTTCCACCATTCGTCCTAGGGTTCTATCCATCCGTTTTTTTTTTTTCTTTAAAATTTTTTCTTTTTTTCTTAATAATTACATTTTTATTGTAATAACTTTATTATATTTTATCTTACTTTATTTTACTTTACTTTATCTTCTTTCTTTCTTTTTTCCTTCCTTCCCTCCTTCCTTCCTCCCTCCCTCCCTCCTTTTGTTCTTTCTTTCTTTTTACTAATTCTTTCTTTCTACATTTTCTCCCTTTTATTCTGAGCTGTGTGGATGAAAGGCTCTTGGTGCTGCAGCCAGGAGTCAGTGCTGTGCCTCTGAGGTGGGAGAGCCAACTTCAGGACACTGGTCCACAAGAGACCTCCCAGCTCCACATAATATCAAACCGTGAAAATCTCCCAGAGATCTCCATCTCAACACCAGCACCCAGCTTCACTCAACGACCAGCAAGCTATAGTGCTGGACATCCTATGCCAAACAACTAGCAAGACAGGAACACAACCCCACCCATTAGCAGAGAGGCTGCCTAAAATCATAATAAGTCCACAGACAACCCAAAACACACCACCACATGTGGACCTGCCAACCAGAAAGACAAGATCCAGCCTCATCCACCACGACACAGGCACTAGTCCCCTCCACCAGAAAGCCTACGAAACCCACTGAACCAACCTTAGCCACTGGGAACAGACACCAAAAACAACGGGAACTACGAACCTGCAGCCTGCAAAAAGGAGACCCCAAACACAGTAAGATAAGCAAAATGAGAAGACAGAAAAACACACAGCAGATGAAGGAGCAAGATAAAAACCCAACAGACCTAACAAATGAAGAGCAAATAGGCATTCTACCTGAAAAAGAATTCAGAATAATGATAGTAAAGATGATCCAAAATCTTGGAAATAGAATAGACAAAATGCAAGAAACATTTAACAAGTACCTAGAAGAACTAAAGATGAAACAAACAACGATGAACAACACAATAGATGAAATGAAAAATACTCTATATGGGATCAATAGCAAAATAACTGAGGCAGAAGAATGGATAAGTGACCTGGAATATAAAATAGTGGAAATAACTACTGCAGAGCAGAATAAAGAAAAAAGAATGAAAAGAACTGAGGACAGTCTCAGAGACCTCTGGGACAACATTAAACGCACCAGCATTCGAATTATAGGGCTTGCAGAAGAAGGAGAGAAAAAGAAAGGGACTGAGAAAATATTTGAAGAGATTATAGTTGAAAACTTCCCTAATATGGGAAAGGAAATAGTTAATCAAGTCCAGGAAGCACAGAGAGTCCCATACAGGATAAATCCAAGGAGAAATATGCCAAGACACATATTAGTCAAACTGTCAAAAATTAAATACAAAGAAAACATATTAAAAGCAGCAAGGGAAAAACAACAAATAACACACAAGGGAATCCCCATAAGGTTAACAGCTGATCTTTCAGCAGAAACTCTGCAAGCCAGAAGGGACTGGCAGGACATATTTAAAGTGATGACGGAGAAAAACCTGCAACCAAGATTACTCTACCCAGCAAGGATCTCATTCAGATTTGATGGAGAAATTAAAACCTTTACAGAGAAGCAAAAGCTGAGAGAGTTCAGCACCACCAAACCATCCTTACAACAACTGCTAAAGGAACTTCTCTAGGCAAGAAACACAAGGAAAAGACCTAAAATAACGAACCCAAAAACAATTAAGAAAATGGAAATAGGAACATACATATCGACAATTACCTGAAATGTAAATGAACTAAATGCTCCCACCAAAAGACACAGATTGGCTGAATGGATACAAAAACAAGACCCGTATATTTGCTGTCTACAAGAGACCCACTTCAGACCTAGACACATACAGACTGAAAGTAAGCAGATAGAAAAAGGTATTTCATGCAAATGGAAACCAAAAGAAAGCTGGAGTAGCAATTCTCATATCAGACAAAATATACTTTAAAATAAAGAATATTAGAAGAGACAAAGAAGGACACTACATAATGATCAAGGAATCAATCCAAGAAAAAGATATAACAATTGTAAATATTTATGCACCCAACATAGGAGCACCTCAATACATAAGGCAACTACTAACAGCCATAAAAGGGGAAATCAACAGTAACACATTCATAGTAGGGCAATTTAACACCCCACTTTCACCAATGGACAGATCATCCAAAATGAAAATAAATAAGGAACACAAGCTTTAAATGATACATTAAAAGAGATGGACTTAATTGATATTTATAGGACATTCCATCCAAAAACAAAAGAATACACATTTTTCTCAAGTGCTCATGGAACATTCTCTAGGATAGATCATATCTTGGGTCACAAATCAAGCCTTGGTAAATTTAAGAAAATTAAAATTGTATAAAGTATCTTTTCCGACCACAACGCTATGAGACTAGATATCAATTACAGGAAAAGATCTGTAAAAAATACAAACACATGGAGGCTAAACAATACACTACTTAATAACGAAGTGATCACTGAAGAAATCAAAGAGGAAATCAAAAAATACCTAGAAACAAATGACAATGGAGACACGACGACCCAAAATCTATGGGATGCAGCAAAAGCAGTTCTAAGAGGGAAGTTTATAGCAATACAATCCTACCTTAAGAAACAGGAAACATCTCAAATAAACAAACTAAACTTAAACCTAAAGCAATTAGAGAAAGAAGAACAAAAAAAAAACCAAAGTTAGCCAAAGGAAAGAAATCATAAAAATCAGATCAGAAATAAATGAAAAAGAAATGAAAGAAACGATAGCAAAGATCAATAAAACTAAAAGCTGGTTCTTTGAGAAGATAAACAAAATTGATAAACCATTAGCCAGACTCATCAAGAAAAAAAGGGAGAAGACTTATATCAATAGAATTAGAAATGAAAAAGGAGAAGTAACAACTGACACTGCAGAAATACAAAAGATCGTGAGAGATTACTATAAGCAACTCTATGCCAATAAAATAGACAACCTGGAAGAAATGGACAACTTCTTAGAAATGCACAACCTGCCATGACTGAATCAGGAATAAATAGAAAATATGAACAGACCAATCACAAGCACTGAAATTGAAACTGTGATGAAAAATCTTCCAACAAACAAAAGCCCAGGAGCAGATGGCTTCACAGGCGAATTCTATCAAACATTTAGAGAAGAGCTAACATCTATCCTTCTCAAACTCTTCCAAAATATAGCAGAGGGAGGAACACTCCCAAACTCATTCTACGAGGCTACAATCACCTTGATACCAAAACCAGACAAGGATGTCACAAAGAAAGAAAACTACAGGCCAATATCACTGATGAACATAGATGCAAAAATCCTCAACAAAATACTAGCAAACAGAATCCAACAGCACATTAAAGGGATCATACACCATGATCAAGTGGGGTTTATTCCAGGAATGCAAGGATTCTTTAAAATATGCAAATCAATCAATGTGATAAACCATATTAACTAATTGAAGGAGAAAAACCATATGATCATCTCAATAGATGCACAGAAAGCTTTCAAGAAAATTCAACACCCATTTATGATAAAAACCCTGCAGAAAGTAGTCATAGAGGGAACTTTCCTCAACATAGTAAAGGCCATATATGACAAACCCACAGCCAACATCATCCTCAATGGTGAAAAATTGAAACCATTTCCACAAAGATCAGGAACACAACAAGGTTGCCCACTCTCACCACTCTTATTCAACATAGTTTTGGAAGTTTTAGCCACAGCAATCAGAGAAGAAAAGGAAATAAAAGGAATCCAAATCGGAAAAGAAGAAGTAAAGCTGTCACTGTTTGCAGATGACATGATACTACACATAGAGAATTCTAAAGATGCTACCAGAAAACTATTGCAGCTAATCAATGAATTTGGTAAAGTAGCAGGATACAAAATTAATGCACAGAAATCTCTGGCATTCCTATACACTAATGATGAAAAATCTGAAGGTGAAATCAAGAAAACACTCTCATTTACCATTGCAACAAAAAGAATAAAATATCTAGGAATAAACCTACCTAAGGAGACAAAAGACCTGTATGCAAAAACTTATAAGACACTGATGAAAGAAATGAAAGATGATACAAATAGATGGAGAGATATACCACGTTCTTGGATTGGAAGAATCAACATTGTGAAAATGACTCTACTACCCAAAGCAATCTACAGATTCAGTGTAATCCCTATCAAACTACCACTGACATTTTTCACAGAACTAGAATAAAAACTTTCACAATTTGTATGGAAACACAAAAGACCCTGAATAGCCAAAGCAATCTTGAGAACAAAAAACAGAGCTGGAGGAATCAGGCTCCCTGACTTCAGACTATACTACAAAGCTACAGTAATTAAGACAGTATGGTACTGGCACAAAAACAGAAAGATAGATCAATGGAACAGGGTAGAAAGCCCAGAGATAAACCCACGCACATATGGTCATCTTATCTTTGATAAAGGGGCAGGAATGTACAGTGGAGAAAGGACAGCCTCTTCAATAAGTGATGCGGGGAAAACTGGACAGCTACATGTAAAAGTATGAGATTAGATCACTCCCTAACACCATACACAAAAATAAGCTCAAAATGGATTAAAGACCTAAATGTAAGGCCAGAAACTATCAAACTCTTAGAGGAAAACACAGGCAGAACACTCTATGGCATAAATCACAGCAAGATCCGTTTTGACCCACCTCCTAGAGAAATGGAAATAAAAACAAAAATAAACAAATGGGACCTAATGAAACATCAAAGCTTTTGCACAGCAAAGGAAACCATAAACAAGACCAGAAGACAACCCTCAGAATGGGAGAAAGTATTTGCAAATGAAGCAATTGACAAAGGATTAATCTCCAAAATTTATAAGCAGCTCATGCATCTCAATAACCAAAAAACAAAGAACCCAATCCGAAAATGGGCAGAAGACCTAAATAGACATTCCTCCAAAGAAGATATACAGACTGCCAACAAACACATGAAAGAATGCTCAACATCATTAATCATTAGAGAAATGCAAATCAAAATTACCATGAGATATCATCTCACACCAGTCAGAAAAGCCATCATCAAAAAATCTAGAAACAATAAATGCTGGAGAGGGTGTGGAGAAAAGGGAACCCTCTTGCACTGTTGGTGGGAATGTAAGCTGATACAGTCACTATGGAGAACAGCATGGAGGTTCCTTAAAAAACTCGAAATAGGAGTACCATACAACCCACCAATCCCACTACTGGGCATATACCCTGAGAGAACCATAATTCAAAAAGAGTCATGTACCAAAATGTTCATTGCAGCTCTATTTACAATAGCCAGAAGATGGAAACAACCTAAGTATCCATCATCAGATGAATGCATAAAGAAGATGTGGCACATATATACAATGGAATATTACTCAGCCATAAAAAGAAACGAAATTGAGCTATTTGTAATGAGGTGGATTGACCTAGAGTCTGTCATACAGAGTAAAGTAAGTCAGAAAGAGAAAAACAAATACCGTATGCTAACACATATGTATGGAACTTAAGGAAAAAAAATGTCATGAAAAACCTAGGGGTAAGACGGGAATAAAGACACAGACCTACTAGAGAATGGACTTGAGAGTATGAGAAGGGGGAAGGGTAAGCTGTGACAAAGCGAGAGAGAGGCATGGACATATATGCACTACCAAACATAACGTAGATAGCTAGTGGGAAGCAGCCGCATAGCACAGGGAGATCAGCTCCGTGCTTTGTGACTGCCTGGAGGGGTGGGATAGGGAGGATGGGAGGGAGGGAGATGCAAGAGGGAAGAGATATGGGAACATATGTATATGTATAAATGATTCACTTTGTTATAAAGCAGAAACAAAATAAAAAAGAAAATGACTTGGGGCTCCAGTTTCCTGCAACGACCCCAGCACACACTCCAACCCCCAAAGCAAGCCTGCTCCAGCCCCTCTTGATCCAGCCCAACTCTGCATTAGGGCAAAGTCTGCCCTTGACTGGGAAAGTGCATGCTTGAGAGGGATGGAGCTGGCTCGGACTCAGCCCTGCGTCTGAATAGGACCAGGGAAGCCATTGCCAGGGTGGGTGGAGGTGGTGGCTGGAGAGTAGCCTGGGGCTCTGACTGGACGGTGTGCCAGGACAGCTGAGTGCACAGCCCAGGGCACCTCGGGTGCCTGCTCCAGCCTCCCTTGCTCCAGTCCTGCTCCGTACAGGGGCAAAGTCCTGCCATTGCTAGGGGAGGTGCATGCACTTGGAGGAAGCAGAGTCAGCTCGGACACCCAGTCTCTGCACTGGGAGAGGGCAGTGGATCAGAAACAGCCTGGGGCTCTGACTGGCTCGCTGGGACTGTCCCAGCGTGCACCACAGCCCTCACCTGTCGCCAACTCCAGGCTCTCTTGCTTTGATTTTTCCAACTGTTTTTTTAAACATAGGTGCTACGTTTATATCTGTCTGTTTAAATTCTGTCATATTTCACTTCTAGCCTTCTAGTGTGGCAAATCACTGCTCTCCACTACTGTGGAGGTATCTTTCCAGGCGGGAGAGTGCACGCTTAGAGAAAATGGAACCAGCTCGGACCCAACCCTCAGGGCTTCTGTTTCAGCACCTTGGGTCCAGACCCCGCCTCCAATAGGGCAGTGATGGCCCTTGAGCACAGGAGAAGCACTCATACCTGGCTGTGGCTCTAGCCCCCTCATCTCCAGTCACACCCTCCACCGAGGCGGTGGTTGCCAGCACACCCTGGGGGAAAATGTGGCTCATGCTCACTTCAGATCCCGCTCTCCCACCAAAGCTGCTGGGCACATGCAGACTGTATAGGAGCATTCCCACACAGGGACACCCATTCAAGATCAGGATAGGTAAATGATTTACCAAACTTCATAGAGACAGAGAAAGTTAAACAAAATAAGAAGACAGGTATTTGTTTCAAATGAAAGAACAAGGAAAAGAAACCTGAAAAAAGTCCCTTAATGAAACAGATATAAATAATTTACCATAAAAAGAGTTCAAAACATTATTAATAAGAATGCTAACTGAACTTGGGAAAAGAATAGATGAACAGAGTGGAAATTTTAATGAGGAACTAGAAAATATAAAAAAGAACCTGTCAGAGCTGAAAAATACAATAACAAATGACAAACACACTAGAAGAATTAACAGCAGACTAAGTGATACAGAATAACACATAAGTGATCTGGAAGATAGAATAATGGAAATCACCCAATTATTAATAGAGCAGCAAAAAGAAAAACAATTATTTTAATGAGGATAATTTAAGGGACCTCTAGGACAACATCAAGCATACTAATATTCACACTACAGGGTATCCCAAAAGGAGAAGAGAGAAAGAAAAGGGTAGAAAATGTATTCAATGAAATTATGGCTGAAAAATTCACAGAGCAGTCAGAAACAAGATGAACTCAAAGAGACCCACACCAAGACATAACTAAAATTACAAAAGTTAAAGGGAGAATTTTAAAGTCAGCAAGAGAAAAATAAAGAGTCACATATAAATGAAGCCCCTGAGGCCATCAACTGATTTTTCTTACAGAAATTCTGCAGGCCAGAAGGGAGTGGCCATGATGCATTTAAAGTGCTGAAAGGGAAAAGCCTGCAACCTAGGATACTCTACCCAGCAAGGTTATCATTCAGAATTGAAGGAGATAAAGAATTTCTCAGCCAAGAAAAAGTCCTAAACTGACCCTGTAAGAAATGTTAAAGGGTCTTATCTAAGTGGTAAAGAAAAGGCTACAACAAGAAATAAGATTTACAAGAAAGGAAAAGAATACCACTAGTAAAGGCAAATATAGAGTAAAGGCTGTGGATCAACCACTTAAATATTCTATTAAAGGTTTTCTTTAACAGATAAAGAGCTATTCAGGTTATCTGTTTCTTCCTGAGTAAGCTTAGATAGTTTATATCTTTCAAGGCATTTGTCCCATGTCATCTAAGTTCTCAAATTTGATAGCAGAAAGCTGCTCAAAATATTTACACATTATCTTTGCAATGGCTATAAGATCTGTTATTATGATTTCAATTTGAAATATCTCCTATATTCCTTTGTGATTTTTTTCCTTGACCCATAGATTATTATATTATATTGTTTTAGTTCCAAATATTTAAGGTTTCCTAAATTTTTTGTTATGGATTTCTAATTTAATTCCATTGTAGTCAGAGAAATTATGCTGTATGATTTCAATTCATTTCTATTTATTGAGGCTTGTTTGATAGCCCAGCACATGATCTATCTTAGTGATTGTACCATGTGTTCTTGAAAAAAAGTGTATTCTAGGGTTTGTTGGGTGCTGTGTACTACATATATCAATTAAGTCAGGATGGTTGATAGTGTTGTTCAAATAATCTAAGGTTTTAATGATATATATATATATATATATATATATATATATATATATATATATATATTTTGCAGTACGCGGGCCTCTCACTGTTGTGGCCTCTCCCACTGCAGAGCACAGGCTCCGGACGCACAGGCTCAGTGGCCATGGCTCACGGGCCCCAGCTGCTCCACGGCATGTGGGATCTTCCCGGACCAAGGCACGAACCCGTGTCCCCCGCATCAGCAGGCGGACTCTCAACCACTGTGCCACCAGGGAAGCCCTTAATGATATTTTTGTCCAGCTTTCCCACCAGTTTTTGAGAGAGATGTGTTTAAATGATTGTCAAATTGTGTATTTCTTCCTTTAATTCTGCTGGCTTTTTCTTTATAGGTCTTCTGGCTCACTCTTACTTTTCAATGCAACTCTTCCAGGTTCTGACTCAATGTAAGGGAACCCCAGCACTATGAGGCTGTCAAATGGGCCATCCATTCTCTCGCGCTTTTGGCTGCCCTATGGATTTTACACCTGCTCCCAGGTGAAATATAGCTCAAATGCCAGTATTAATTTCCAGGCCTCAGTCTTCCAATATATCCTAGCCTGATCAATTTTCACTATCATGCTGTCTCTCTATTGTTTTCAAACAAGTGTTTATATTTTGCCCAGCTTTTTGTTTAACCTCAAAAAGTGGTTTGGAAAGATTTACCTAGTCTGTCGTACTGGAAGACATCAAAAGTTGCATAATTTGTTAAGCATATAAGAGGACAACATAATATTTAACTATAGTATTATCATTCAATGGTTAATTCCAGAAAGTCAGAGAAACAATCAAATATTACCTATTCCAATCAAATTAATTATATTATGTACTTCAGCACATTTTTTATTATTTTGACATATATACTATTTATTATTCTCATAAGAAAGGATATTTTCTAAAGCATTATTTCTAAATACTAGAGAGAATTTTTTGATGTAGATGTATCACAACTTACCCCAGTACTCAACTTTTACAATAAATATTCTCATACATAAATTGTTATTAGATTTGCTAATAGTTTGTTTTATAGATTTTTTTCTTCTTGTAGAAAAATGGCTCTTGCAATAACTTAACAAAGTCAGCATATTTCCATTGCTCTATTCTTACTTGTTAATTTACACTTTTATCATTATTATCATCCTTTTGTTTTCCCGTAAGTTTGACTGGTTATTTTTTCTAACATTGTGTCTTAACTGCTTGATTCACATATATTTACTTTTTAAATTTATATAAAAGTTTTTAAGGCCACAACTTTGTCATGGTTACATCATATCCATGTTGTTAATTCCTAATATAATTCATCATGTTATATGTTATATCTTATGTTTATATGTTCATTTCTAAATATTCTACAATTACAATTGTGTCTGGTTTACTCTTTAACCTGAGGTTAGGTTAAATTTAGAGTGGGTATTTTTTTCCCATTTTTCAGGCTCAACTAAAACATACAAGTTACTTGCAAGTTTTGATGAGGTATTAAAAACCATGTTCTTCATATTCTGACACTCCTGACCTATGACTACACACAATAGGCATGAGATTTGGGATTACCTTTTGGAAGTAAATGCATCATTTTTTTAGAGGGTAAAATGTTTACTTCAACATTTCACCCTCCAGGGCTATTTTTATTTTGCTCTTTTATATAGCTTGCTCTTGGTGAAGCCAGTTGCAATGTCATAAGTGAGCTTAGAAGTGGATCTGAGACCTTCCAACAGCCACAAAAGTGAGCTCGGAAGTGGATCTTCCTGCATCTGAGCTTCGAAATGACTGCAGACCTGGCCAACACCTTGATTACAACCTTGTCCAAGACCGTGAACTGGGACCACCCAGCTAAGCTACTCGGGATTGCTGACTCACACAATCTATGACATAAAGAATGTTTGTTGCTTCAAGCCACTTCAGTTTGAGAGTAATTTGTTACTCAGAAATAGATAACTAGAACACCTCCCATTTCTTTTTAACCAATATCAAAAAAAAAAAAATTCCTAAGTGATAAGGCAAGGTATGGGAAAAAGAGAATAAGACGAAACCAAGTATGGTTAAAACAAAATTATGGTCAAGTCTCAATTGTCTTTAAGTAGAGAAATCAGACGTACTGGTCTTCTAAGAGGAGGCGATAAGAACACTGGCTACCTGTCCCTGTGATCAGGAAGAGAAGATCCAATGCTAGGAACTAGAGGAGATGAATGGAGTCAAGTGTATAGTCTATGGCCCCCAAAACACTGGTCTACACAGGAACCAAATCCATGGCCATGGCCTCACCTTCACAATCCTATGTCTCAGTGATCTGTACCATGGAAGTAAGTGTCTGGCTTCCTTACAGACTGCCAACTGACATCTGCTCTGCAATTGAGCTTCATGTTCATGGCAGTGCTCTGTATTCCAATCTGTTTGGTCCTTACATGTATTTATCAGGAATTATGGTTTTAATTGGATCCCAAAGCTAAGATTTCTGTGAAGGATATTTATTTAAAACCACACATGAAGTGCTATGCTCTATCAAATCCTTTGGGAAGAATCCTCAAGAAAACTACACTTCCTGCCACGTGCTTAATCTCTTTCACAATATAAAATATGGGGATTTTTTCCTTCTGGAGTGTTTTAAGATCTCTGACATCTAGTTTAGAAAGTGATGAACGTGCAACTTTAGTAATATCTTGCTTTAGTCATAGGCAACATCAGTTGACGGAGCTATGCCTGTGATGTTCCTACTAGTGCACTCTATCATAGCCACATTTTTCCTGTTAAAATTTGGATTTGGTCCTGTCACTTGACTTGTAGAGAATGGGTTATCTTGTTTCAAAAATATCTTTGCCAACTATCAGTCATCATTAGTGGAAACATCTTTTTTTCTTCCTGCCTCATCCTGTCTAATAATTCAATAAGCATACTTTCTCAATCACATCTTTGTTGTCTTTTCTCTGCTTATTCTGCTTTGCTCCAATTTTTCATTTTAGTGTAGCTACTCCCAATTCTGGTGCCTTTTGAAAAATTGACATAAAGCTTCCTTCCCTCTCTGCTTTCATTCTCTTCACTTGGCAAAGGAAGGATCCTGAAACACAGAATAGACATTTTTATTTCCATTTGTAAAAGGCCAACTATGAATATCTATAGATGTGCAGCTGTAAACAAGAGAAGTATCTGGGGAAATGTTCATTAGCCAGTTGCTTCCAAAAGGCAGTAGGGCATACTACTAAAGCACTCAGGCGTTGACACAGGTGGACCTGGGTTTTCACTCCACTTTTACTATTTAATTGTGTGACCTTAGGGAAAGTTTTAAATGCTATCTGAGTATCAGACTCCTTACATATTAAATGGTATTTACCTAGGATATTGCTTTGAGTTTTAAATGCAATAATGTATGGTAAGTGCTTTAACAAGAGCCTGGAAAATAATAAATGCTCGATAAGTATCAGCCCCGCTTCCCCCCCAGAAAGTTGGTTTGTCAACTACACTGTAATATTATAGGCTTTTCTACAATAATGAGGTAGATATTTTCTCCATCACTAAATATACAAGAAGGGAATTCAGCTGCAAAACAACCATATTTAGGGAATTATGCAGCCCTTTTAACAGGGTGTACTTCAGGTATTTGTGGACACACAGCTGGCTGATGAATAACGTATAACCGCCTGTTATTAAATGTGTGCTCTATTGTCAAGAAATGCATAATGGCCAACAAGATAGAGAGATAGAGAGAGAGATGGATAGATAGATAAAATCATAAGATCACAAAATTTGAAAAATGAAAAAGACCTGAAATAATTTGTAATGCAACCCCTACATTTACAGATGGAGAGGGGAGGGATGAAGCTGAATTTACAAGAACACAGTTCTCCCAAATTCCATTCCTGTGCTATTTCCACTATGCCAGTAGGTGGTCTGTAGATGTTTCCATAGAATCCTGCAATCAAATAACACCAAAGAATTTATAATCCTTTGCAACTATTTGTACAACAAAAAACATTTAAAGAATTTGAATTTGTAAGTCTACTTATAGGAGATCATTACAGATTAGTTGTTTTTTTGATATAGCCAAGCATTTTGCCTGAACTATATCCACACCTCATTGACTCCTTTTGATCACTGTGGGTAGGACAATAAATGGCCTTTGGAGATAAAAATGGCTTTCCTACTTAAATCATTCAACCACACACAATCAAAATGTGTTGAAAGTAATAAGTTCACTTATCAAGTAAAATTCCCAAAGTGTATATAACCTTGTCTAGGCCAGTATGTTAAGCCTTTTGGCAGAGTTTATTAGCACTTTAAATACACTAGAATGAAAAAAAGAAGTGTCTCCCTGATTTCAGATTCAATTAAAATGTACTGAATATCGACTATGTTTTAGGGACTTTAAGGGACACTTTTACACACATAATCTTAGTTAATTTTATAACTGTAGGACAAGTGGAATTTATATTTAACTTTTGATGAAACTAAGGTTCACAAAATTAAGTTATTTGTCTACAATCACATATGTACAAGTGAGAGAGCTGTTTCCAACCTGAATTTCAATTCCAAGTGCAATGCATTATACTATAATTACCTCAGAAAGCCTCTTGGGTATTTTGTTTATGTGTTTGTTTTTACCAAGAAAAAGCAATATTAGGGCTTTCCTGGTGGCGCAGTGGTTCAGAGTCCGCCTGCCAATGCAGGGGACACGGGTTCGTGCCCCGGTCCGGGAGGATCCCACATGCCATGGAGCGGCTGGGCCCGTGAGCCATGCCACTGAGCCTGCGCGTCCAGAGCCTGTGCTCTGCAGCGGGAGAGGCCACAACAGTGAGAGGCCTGCGTACCGCAAAAAAAAAAAAAAAAAAAAAAGCAATATTAAAAAATGTTCAGCAAAATGAAAACAAATCAAATATAATCCTATTATTCTGGTATAACTTTTCTATGTTTTTGTGTGTATTCCCCAATGATATTTATCCAAAAGCATTCATAATTTTATGCAGCTTTAATCCCAATGTCTGCTTGTTTTTATTATCATTTTGACTTGAACATGTAACCATGTTTTTGAAAATGCTTTTTACTATTTTTATGATTGTATATCTAATCAGTTTGTTGGACAATGATTTATTCCTTATTCCACTAATATTGGATATTTAATACAATAATAAACAATTTGTGAATATAGCTTTTTTTATTTTGTTTGAATATTTCTTTATGATACATTTCCACTAATTAGAATCCTGGGTTTAAGAATATGGATTTTTTTCTCTTTATATTTTTTGACATATTGCTTTCAAAAAAGATTATATAAATTTATACTACATTGTTCACCAATCCTGCTCTAATATCTACAATACTGGGAGAATACTTTATGAAAAATAATCTAAGAATAGAATGGAAAAGTCCATTGATTTATGGGAGTGGACACTGTGCAGTTGTAGAGGACCACACATGCAAAATGTTACAGTGCTTGGTTTAATGCTCTGCTGTTGCCGTCTTCAAATTTTTAATAACTTCATTTTTGACCTTGTGTTTTGTAAGTGAAGTCCAATGTGACAATCAAGCAAAAGAGATACGAGCAAAAGGTAGCATGTCCGAAATTCCTTAGGCCCTCATTTGTACATAGTGTTCACAGTGTCCTATGAGCACAAAGTTTTGATGCACCCACAATGTGTAGGAGTTCTGTGAGATTCAAAGTAAAGGTAAGCTTCTAAGCTTATGCCTGAGTGAGTGGGGATGCTAACAGCCCTGAGAAACCACATCTTTCAATCAAATCAGAATTTGCTTCCAATTCAGAAAGAAGGCAGTACATTCTAAGAAAGACGAACCACGTAGGAACTCTATCATATCCTTTCTTATCAGTGTTCCTTTCCTGTAATATCCAACCATTTTCACTGAAAATCATGACCATAAGAAACGAAAGACAGGGCAACCCATAGTTCCTTTTCTTTTTAGTCCTTCCTTAGTCATAAATAAACTGAAGATGGCATTGACAGAATGTACAAATGTCAAGAAATGAAATAAAAACAGTTGCTAGGGTTGTGCATCATTTTCACCCTTCTGGTAAAAACAACAAAAAATGCATGTATGAATGATGGAAATACATATTGTGCAATTTTTGTGAGTTGCATATAAATCAAATGTTCTTATATTTGTATATAAAACTGGCATTGCATAATATAAACAGTGAAATTCATGCTAGTAACATAAAATTTTAATTTTTTTTACTTAGAACAACATTAAGTAGCAAATAAAAAAAGAAAATGCTTTCTATTTTAGTACATTTAATGGCATTTTTTTCCTGCTTTTTTTTTTTTTTTTTTTTTTCTGTACGTGGGCCTCTCACTGTTGTGGCCTCTTCCGTTGCGGAGCACAGGCTCCGGACGCGCAGGCCCAGCAGCCATGGCTCGCGGGCCCAGCCGCTCTGCGGCATGTGGGATCTTCCCGGACCGGGGCACGAACCCGTGTCCCCTGCATCAGCAGGCGGACTCTCAACCACTGCGCCACCAGGGAAGCCCTTTTTCCTGCTTTTTGAACAAGGAGCCTTATACTTTCACTTTGCATTGAGTCTGCAAATTATGTAGCCAGCCCTGTCTTTAAGTACTGGGAAGCTGTCAAGTTTATGGTAGTGGATACATGTTTTCAAAATTCTGATTTTAACTTGAAAGCTCAGTTTTTATCATTGGCCACAAATACTGTCAGTTGTTTGCCTTGAAGTGACAGGCTCACTTCATTCTTTTTTGAGAAAACGTCTGCTGAACACTCAAGTCTGAATAACCATAGTTTCTTTCAAGCACAAACAGTATTTCATTTTGAAAAAAAGGGGAGAGTTCAGCGCTCAACAATTGCACAATGAGACAGCCATCACCTTTTGTATACAGCAGAAGTGCTTTCTGCATATTTTGTCCCACACAATATTAAAAAGACTGGTACTCAAAAATTGAGATTGAGGGGACTTCCTTGGTGGTGCACTGGTTAAGACCACACGCTCCCAACGCAGAGGGCCCGTGTTCAATCCCGGGTCCGGGAACTAGATCCCACATGCATGCCGCAACTAAGGAGTCCACCTGCCACAACTAAGATCTGATGCAACTAAATTAATTAATTATTTAAAATTGAGATTGAATAAAATTAATAATTTTTACTGCTCCATCCAAGGCTTTTTTCCCCCTTTCCTGTACATGTATGACAATGAAGAAATGTCTACCAGTATGGTTTATTGCTACTACTGTGATTCCTGTTAAGACTTTAGCAGTTTGTCCTGCCATGGCATTTGCATCACCTGTATAAATGTCAACACAGTAAAAAAAAAAAAGTAAATAATTTCTTAGTATTATTATGACAACAATTTTGATCACATGGACCTCTAGAAAGAGGGTCTCTGGTGCCTCCAGAGGTCCACAGACCACACTGAGAATGACTACACTAGCTGATTGGTTTGTGAGGTGGAAAAAATATCATACATTCTTTGAAATGTAATTTGTATTTAAAACAAATAAAGAAATTAACCTTTACTAAATAGTTAATATACAAATGGACACCAGAACCCTCATTTCTGCATGTCAAATGATTGTCTATCACACATAATAGGTAAAATATACTAAGGGAAGAATGAGATTTCCTCAGTCCAAAGAGGTTGACAGTGGTGACCTAACTCGTTTGTTCTTTTATATTTTGATTTATGATGTCAAGTGGATTTGTCTATTCTATAATGCTTTTGAGCTAGGCTAATCCCCACAAAAATGGTCAAAGACCTTCAAATATTTCTGCCAAGAAACAAGAGGCTAAAACTAATAAAGAATACACAAGTAACCCAAACTTAAATGGTAGAGCTGGCACTTCTACTCCTGAAGTGAGCTCATCATTTGTCAAGCTATTAGGTTAAAATCAGTGATGAACTAATCAAATATGACAAGAAGTCAGTCAAAAATGTACAAAAGTATCACAAAGACTATTTGATAATGAAGGATGATGAATCTAACCCTAAAAAATATATACTCTATTTGAAACATTAAAGATATATATATATATATAAAACACCTATATACAGCATATTCATGAGTGTTCTTAATTATTAAAAAGTAGATAAATTAAATAAAATTATGTAAATACAAATAAAAAGACTATCAATTATGATAGCTCATTAGGAGTTCATAGAGAAGAAAGAAGAGTACTCCAAGCAAATAATAACCAAAAGAAAACAAAAAGCTGGTCTAATAATACCAATGTTAGACAAAATAGAATTTAAGAAAAATTGTTAATAGAAATAAAGAAGAACATAAAATCATGATAAAAGAATAACCCAGGGGCTTCCCTGGTGGCGCAGTGGTTGAGAGTCTGCCTGCCGATGCAGGGGACACGAGTTCGTGCCCTGGTCCAGGAAGATCCTACATGCCGCGGAGCGGCTAGGCCCGTGAGCCATGGCCACTGAGCCTGCGCATCCGGAGCCTGTGCTCCGCAACAGGAAAGGCCACAACAATGAGAGGCCCGCATACTGCAAAAAAAAAAAAAAAAAAAAAGAATAACCCATAAAGAAGATATAATAATCACAAATGTGTATCACTGAAACTATGATCTTGAAATGTATGAAGGAAAATTAACACAATGGAGAAAGTGAAAAATCCACAAAATGCAAAATTTTTTACATCCCTCTTCCTGAAACTGACAGATAAAACAAGTTAAAAATAATTAAGGACATCGGAAAAGTGATCAACACTATTAATAAGCAAGTGTTAATAAATTTGGTAATACCTAATAAAATTAGATGTACAGTTGACCCTTGAACAACATGCAGGTTGGGGTGCTGACCCTCTGAGCAGTTGAAAGTACACCAATAAATTAGAGTCAGCCCTCTGCACCTGTGTGTGATTCCTCCACCCTCTCAGATTCAACACCATGTAGGACTGTAGTATTTACTATTGAAAAAAATCTGATTATAAGTGGACCCACAGCGTTGAAACCCATGTTGTCCAAGGATCAAGTGCATTCATAGTTTTTTACCCAGCACTACCAAATGGGTATTCATTCGACTATTATTATAAAGAAAAAATTGAAACAACCTAAATGTTTACTAAAAAGACACAAGATAAAAAACATACATCCACTAGTAAAAATAAACTTACACTGTTTCAATATATTTAAGTGAAGAAAAAGTGAAGACAGAGCAATGCATATAGTTTAACATGTGTATGTAAAAAAATCACATACAGACACACATATCAAAAAAATATGTTTGAAAAATGGATTTATAAAACACGTGCTAACCAAACTATTGAGAATAATTACCCTTGAGAAAGGCAAGGAAATGATTTACATTTTATTCACATGCATAAGCATTGTTTGAGATTTTTTTATAAGAAAGTATTTAAATATAATGTATATAACAGAGATAGAGAAGAAGAGAATGTAGACATCCCTGGGTAATGGCAGGATGTTGCAGCAGAAAAAATAGAAAGGTCTGTATTGGCAAGAGTGTGGAGAAAGAGGTGTTTTCATAAATTGTGGAAGTGTAAATTGATATGAGAAGGAAATTTGTTAGTACCGATGATCCCTGACATCATCCAAATGTTTTCTGGTTAATGGTTGCACATCAAGCTGTGTTAAATCAAAACTCATTTGCTATAGACACAAAAATCTATTTATAAAAGATTAAAATTGTACAATTAGTAAATACATATAAGTTATAGCATAAATGCATTTTGAAGGAGTAGGGTGGGGAAGGGTTCTTTTGAGAAATGGAATGCTTCCAACTACATGCTACACAAATCCAGTGAAATTTGGAATGATTATTTTCCCAGTAAATACTTCTTTAGCAGGAATTAATCATTGCTCTGAAGATACCCAAATAATTTCTAAAAAATAGGGTTTTAGTCTCAGTTGATTGGCTGTACATGAATGACTTTGAAAGAGTTTGAGTGATTAACATAGGAAGAGACAATTTTTTAAAAAATTAATTAATTAATTTATTGGCTGCTTTGGGTCTTCATTGCTGCCCATGAGCTCTCTCTAGTTGCAGCGAGCGGGGGCTACTCTTCGATGCAGTGCACGGGCTTATCATTGTAGTGGTTTCTCTTGTTGCGGAGCACAGGCTCTAGGTGCGTGGCTTCAGTAGTTGCAGCATGCGGGCTCAGTAGTTGTGGCTCATGGGCTCTAGAGTGCAGGGTCAGTAGTTGTGGCACATAGGTTTAGTTGCTCCGCGGCATGCAGGATCTTCCCAGACCAGGGCTTGAACCCATGTCCCCTGCATTAGCAGGCGGATTCTTAACCACTGAATCACCAGGGAAGTTCCAGAGACAATTATTAATGGCAGTATCTTCAACCAACGTTTACTAGGTAAAGGGGATATGTCTCTAGGAAGAGTGGCAAAGGATGGTTGGTATTAGATTCAAAATATTCTTGTGAAGAAACCCATTTTTCCCTGTAAAATACATGAAAAAATCTTTAAGAGACGTGCCACAAACAGTGATCCAGAGAAGAAAATAAATTGTAATATCACTAACAATATTTACCTAGCTTCATGGGGCTTCTCTGGTGGCACAGTGGTTAAGAATCTGCCTGCCAGTGCAGGGGACACCGGATCGAGCCCTGGTCCAGGAAGATCCCACGTGCTGCAGAGCAACTAAGCCCCGTGCGCCACAACTACTGAGCCTGCACTCTAGAGCCCACAAGCCACAACTACTGAGCCAGTATGCCACAACAACTGAAGCCTGCGTGCCTAGAGCCTGTGCTCTGCAACAAGAGAAACCACCACCACAAGAGAAGCCACTACAATGAGAAGCCCATGCACTGCAACGCAGAGTAGACCCTACTCGCCGCAACTAGAGAAAGCCCATGTGCAGCAACGAAGACCCAGAGCAGCAAAAAAAAAAAAAATTTTTACCTGGCTTCAATTCATCATTGTCTCATTTAAAATGTAATAAACAGGCATCAAAGAGCTAGTTAATTAGTCAGTCATTATTACATCAAAATAACTGCTTACTATTGCTTGAACCTGTATTTGAGGACTACAGGAGAATAATCTTAAAGAAAGAAAACGTCAAAGGTATTTTGAGAAAAGGATTGAGAGCATGAGAAAATAAAATAATTATTTGCCTCTATACACAGAGCAGGAAAAAAAAAAGATTAACGAAACCAAGTCCAGAAAAAAAAAAAAGAAAAGAAAAGAAGTTCTAGTACACCCACATAAACCAAATGCATTCAAACAGCCAAAATTTCAAAGGACATTCATAGACTAATTATCAGCATTGGGAAAGACAATGAAATGTAATGACAACTAGCATGTGAAAAAAAAACACCTTATTCTCTAAATAAGGTTTAATCCCAATATATGAGTTTAGGAAACAAAACTTGTGAGCTTTTAAAATAAAGATATGGAAAAGAATATCTTAAATGATAGTTGGGAAAATATGTATTTTGTATTATCAACAGGAGATGCTACATTAAAACTTGATTTCAAGGAAACAAACAGATACTGACTTCATGCACAGATGTTTTGGAAAAATCGATAGGTCACAAACTGTTATTTGCCTAAATTGGCCCTTTCTTTGAATTGAAAACCAACTAGTATAATCCTGCCAGAAAGGAGGACTCTTAATAAATGAATAAATAAATAAATGGAAGAACGCAAGAATGGATGGATGCATGGATGGATATATGAAGGTGAATACATCTTCAAGTTCAATTAGAAATTAAATTAAACCTATAATTAAATTAGAAATTAAATATAGAATAAGAATAACAACAAAACTGTTTCTCTCATAATAATCCCTAAATAAGAACCAAAATATAATTTGGAATACACAGATGGTACAGGGCATTATTGAAGAATACAAATAAATAAGGCAAAGAAAAGAATTGATTTAGATATAAGGGGAAAGTAATAGTTAGGCACTACACAAAATAAAGGAAACCAAGTTCTGTATTTAACCCAGATCTATTTTTTTCTATTTAAATTCCAAACTAACTGAGAGTTAGGGCTTCTGATGCAGTAATTGATGAACACAGATCAAAAGAATTTATAAGTAATGGGACTGTTCTGACAGCCCAAGATGACAGCTGAATATGACAGAAATGCCAAAGGAAAAAGCTCAAATTTCTTGCATCTCTAAACACTGAAATGGCTGACTGTTTCCTTCTCAGCATGAGCTTGTTTAGCTGTCTGAGAATTTATTTCACAGATATAAATACAATCCCTTTTTCTCAGTTGGCATTAAGCAAGGGAAAATCTCTCATATAGGGCCAATTCTAATTTTCTTCATCTCAAGGCAATGAGTCTTAATTATTCCCTGTAAATTAATTATTTTATAAAAAAAAATAGCATGCAGTAGTGTGTGCCACGGGGACTGGATGCTGGGAAGAGTTAATGGTCAGCTGGCCTATTACCAGTGAAGGAAGAAAGCCTTTGGCCTGAGTCCTTAGACTTTATCCAGCTCACTTGTTAGATCCCCTTTAAAAAAAAAAAAAAAAAAATCAGAGAAGCATGGAAGTTATGTAGCATATGCAGAGGAAATATTTATGATACAATGTTGTTTTTAAAATTCCAGAGGAAAAAATAGCATATACACTATGATGACAGTCATGCAAGGACGTAAGTGTGAAGAAAGACTGGAAGAAAATACAGAATACTGTTAAAAAATTGATTGGATTAGTGGGATTATGTACTTTTTTTTTCTTTTCAGTACTTACCAAACTTTTTTGATGGTGTAAATAATTATTAATTTTTTTAATTACATGCAAAAGACATTTTAGATCAGATATTTTAAATTGAAGGAGACTTTTTATTGTTCATTAAAAAAATACCAGTGTGCAACTTGAATTCTCTCCAAAGGACTCATATTTAAAGACAGACAAAACTAACAAGCACATGTTTCCAATCATCTAATGATGGAATCTTGACTTGTTACCTGTTATTCACATTGCTTAAAATAAAAATTAGAGTTATAGTTGTTTTGTTTTAGTTTTTTATTTTCTCTTACTGTGAAGCTAGAAATGCTAGACAAGCTGGTAGACATTATAATTTTTTACCCATATGGAAGTATCAGTGAGAGTAAAAGTCATAAAATAATGGCAAGCAAAATGCTAAGCTTTGCAGTACCACTACAGAATAAAATAGTAGCAAAGCTTCGTTCACAGACTCTCCACCTATAAATTTCCTTAGATGGAAACAGATCTGAGTACCAGGGCAACTATGTCCATCACCAACAGATGTCTATGCAGTTGTACCTAATAATTTCCATCTCTCTGTTTATTTACCTAATGGCCTGTATGCCTGCTGTATTTGTGTTTATTTTGGGTGGTATGTTACAAATATCATTAACATTTTTATAAGGTACAGTAACTACTATGTATAAAATAAATAAGCTACAAAGATATATTGTACAGCACAGGAAATATAGCCAATATTTTATAATAACTATAAAATAGCATAATCTATAAAAATTTAGAATCGCTATGCTGTACACCTGAAACTAGTATAATATTGTAAGTCAACTATACCTCAATTTTAAAAAGGCAGTAAAGTATTGTAAGTGGTAGGAGGAGGTACTAACAGTGTTATCATGATTTAGTAAGTGGATTCCTGAATAGTCTTTCAGATAACTACCTATTAATAATAGAAGGACCCAATTACATAGCACAGTTACTCAGTGCAAAAAGGAGGTAGAGAAAGATAAGCTATTGGTCTGGGAAAAACAGGAGATATGAGAGATAGAAAATGAAGCTAGGAGGAAGTTAAATTCACACATGTAGGGTAATGACAGAGGAAGACAGTAAAATCATGGGGAGACCTATCTGAAAGTGCAGCGAGCTTTGTCATTAACTCCACACATTCGTACTTACAGGAGGACTGGTGATACAACCTGAAATGAGGATGAGGAGAAATGGAGCATTCTTAAAGACAAAACTGAGAAGTTTGGTTATAGTCACACTGAATTTTTCAGTTTTGAAGAAAGTTCCAGGGAAGCTTTCTTGTAGGATGCTTGAACTAAAGGGCTGGAGCTTGATGGAGAGATTTGGCAAACGATTAGGACTTAGGAGGAATTGATTTATATATAGATGAAGATTTAAAACAGAGATAGAGGATAGTAGCTTCCACAAAACAAAGTTTTAGAACAGAAGACCAAGAAATGAATTTGAGAGCTTCTGAAGGTCGATGGACTGGAGGCGAAAGAGGAGTTGGAGAAAGTGGAAAAGCAGAAGAAAAAGTGAAGACAAGGGCAAAGGGAAGTTTGGGAAACACTGAATTTGTCAACAGAACAATATCACTGAGATGTCAAGGAATAAGAGGACTGAGGAGAAGAGTTTACATCTGATTAATAGGGCATCATGATGCCATTGAAAAAACTCGGTCTAATTCAATGATAGAGGCAGAAGCAGAGGGAGAGGGTGATCAGAAGCTGGATCCTAGCAGTTTGGCTGCTAAGAAAACAATATAAGGCAGGTCAATGACGACAAAGCACTGAAGAGGTTGTAAAGAGTCTTCGTTTTTACTTGGATGGAAAATTGAGTTTGTAATATATAAACAATGAGATCAGGAAACAACAAAGGAAGGTTGGTAGTTATAAAGAGAGGAAGAAAAGTATGAATGGAATGTCCATCAGAGAAAGAGACAGATGGAGTCTGTAGAAAGAGCAGGAACAATATAGTTAGCTTCAGAGGGGAAGGGGCATAGAACACAGAAATGACGAAACATAAGGGGGCTTAGAAAAAACTATGCTTTGTTTCAAAAAGTCAAGATCAGGGGCTTCCCTGGTGGCGCGGCGGTTGACAGTCCGCCTGCCGATGCAGGGGACACGGGTTCGGGCCCCGGTCTGGGAAGATCCCACATGCCCCGGAGCGGCTGGGCCCGTGAGCCATGGCCGCTGAGCCTGCGCGTCCGGAGCCTGTGCTCCACAACGGGAGAGGCCACAACAGTGAGAGGTCCGCGTACCGCAAAAAAAAAAAAAAAAGTCAAGAGCAGTTATCTGATGTAAATGATGGTGAAGATAGAAAAAACAGGTACATATAATATGAAGATAGATAAAACAGAGTGCCTACCAAAGGGACACAAAAAAAAAAATCTGTTGAGAAACACTAATGAAGTTTGACTAACACTGACTCTTCAAAGACTGAATTCATGTCCTGTTTCATCCAGAAAGAGAAGGAAAAGCAAGTTGGGAGACAGGTATGTACAAAGTCCTTGAGTGTGACAAGGCCTGTGTTTAGGGTAAGGTAAGGTCAGTGTGGCTGGAGCATAAGGTGTGTGTCAGAAAATGATGTATTCAGGAAAGAAAGCAAATGACAGCTTCCTTAAAAAAGGATTTTAGGTTAATGGCAGGAATCAATTTTTTTCTCACCCTAGTAATAGCTTCTATGAGAGGTAAATCACCTTATATGCCCCAAGACATAGTCCCATATTCCTCTCCAGGCAACCCCTCCCCCTCCACTGCCCCTACTTGATGTGTGTATTGACAATAATTAAATAGAATTGAATCTTGACACAGCTGGCTGGGTGCCAAAGCACTTTCTATTATGCAAACCTCTCCCTGCCAGTGTTTATCCATCCAACATAAACTGAAGAGCTAGTTAAGCACTTATATAATAAGTAGGAGTCAGCCAATGTAATTCTGAATCTCTTTTTTAAAATACTTTCTAAACTAAGGGATAGCCTTATTATAATTGTTTGGAGAAGTGTTCTCCAACTTAACACCTTTCTTTTAAATACATAATAAAGTGTCAAAGGGTCTTCTCTTGCAGGCAAAATCTATGCTTCTAGCTATAAGATACTAAAGGTAAAGTTATTTTATTTCCTGTGAATACATTTGAAATTACTGATAGTTGCTGGAAATTATTTTTTACCAACTCTCTTGCCAATTCATTTATATATTAATTCAACGACATTTTACCAGGAACCATGCTATGTACCTGACATAATAGGCAGTGAAAACAGAAACAATCCCTAGTCTCACTGAGCTTAAAATCAAATAACACACAAATAAACACATAAACATTGAAGTAAGTTTTTTGTAGGAAAGAAAAATATGATTTTATAAGAGTGTAACACATACACAAAAAAATTAATCTGGATTGGAGATTGGTGAAAGCCTTCCTGTAAAAAATGATACTTAAGTTAAAATCTAAACATTGAGTAAGCATTAACTAGAAGGACAAATAATAAGACTCTTTCAAACAGACTCCTGGGAGTTTGCTAAGACAGTAGGTTTCAGGTGCTCTCACCACACACAAAAACAGATAACTATGTGAGGAAATGATATATTAATTAGCATTACTGTTGTAATCATTTCATGATGTATATGTATATCAAACCATCATGTTGTACACCATATATATAAATTTTCTTTTAAAAAAGAATAAGTGAGGAACATGAGGACACGGGGACGGGGGAAGGGGAAGCTGGGGCAAAGTGAGAGTAACATTGACACATATACACTACCAAACGCAAAATAGATAGCTAGCGGGAAGCAGCAGCGTAGCACAGGGAGATCAGCTCGGTGCTTTGTGACAACCTAGAGGGGTGGGATAGGGAGGGTGGGAGAGAGACGCAAGAGGGAGGGGATATGGGGATATATGTACACGTATGGCTGATTCACTTTGTTGTACAACAGAAACTAACACTGTATTGTGAAGCAATTATACTCCAATAAAGATGTATTTTAAAAAATTAAAAAAGAAAAAAAGTGGGAAGATGCTGTGGCAAAAGGAAACCTGCAGAGTCATCTCTATATGCTTATCCTCATCATATGCCCACATAATTGGGGTGCAGAAGGATGTGGTAGAACCCCCTATGGTCTTCTAAGAAGTGTTATGAATCAGAGATAATAGGATAAATTGGTTTCACCTTGAGAGAGGAGTCAGATTACTTCCTGCCAGTAAATCAAGGAAGAGTTATCTTTCTTTAAGGAATTCCATAGGGATACTCTATCAGCTCTGTTCCCTTGAAGTCTTCATTCTTAACAAAGGAATGAATCGAGCAAAAGTCTCCTGCCAGGACACAGAGAGCAGGAATATTTCTTTGGTGGTTTCCAAAAAGGAAAATGTTAGTAGGGGACCGCATCAAATGATTGGTTTGAAACGTTTTTTTTTTAAATACCTTGTCCTAGACTAAATAATGAGACAGTGTAAGGCAGTAAAAGCACCTAACTTTCTCAGGTTTATGAATGAGGGCTCAGAGCAAGAGAATTAATGAACAGTCCAAAGATGTAGTCTAGGCCTTTTTATACCAGGAGGACTCTGGCACAAGGAAATATATTATCCTTTCCTTCAGAGAGTGACAGAGAATATTTTCCGACTGCCTATTGAATTTATTTCATTTTCTTAATGTAGTGTCTCTCAGTATATGGTTTCACATTTGTTTATGCTCATGTATCCAACTGTGCATTTCTACAAAAAGGAATCCGAGCTCTGAAAAAGAAGCAACATTTTTCACCACAATGTATTTCCTGAACAGATCACTCTTCCCTGAAATATAAAATGTGAATAACAATTTTGCTTTTAACATTTTGTAAAAAGCCTTGTAATAGTTATCTCTCAAGCGGCTCAACAAAAACGGGGTTCTGTTTACAGATCAAATCACTTTAATAAGCCGAGCAGAGCAGCAGAAATGTCAGTAATCGCTATCTTTTCATCTCCAGTCCTGTTTTGATGGGTTAAAAATAAGTAGTAAATCAAACTAGTCTCCAAAATCTCATTAAATAAAATCAGTCAAATGTGGTAGCCAAAATGGTATTACGGAATCCATGTTTTCATTTTTATTAAAGTTTACATAAAGCTATTCAGAATCCAGACTTACTGCTGTCTAAATTCTGTCATCCAAATGCTATTGTGCATTGAGTGTGCTTGCACACAAATGGACAGTCTAAAAGAGCCATATTCCCTGTGACAACTGGTCCTGTGAATTCTTAAATGAATGCAAATAAGAATTTATATTGATGTATCTATGGCCCCAAACCCCTACTGTGTGGGTATCCTATGGATTTGTAGCAATCAATTCACCAAGTAGACAGAGTAAAGCATTACATTATTTCTCAGAGCTTTCTTCTTCTTGCTTACACTTTTTCTCTGCTATTATTTGATAGTGAGAGTTTTTCCTTCATTAATAGCTCACATTTAATTCTAATGCTCCTTGTAGTAAAGATTCTCTTGCAGCAAGGCTGTTGAAAGGAGTGGAGCGCACATCAGGCAATGCTTGCTTCATTCCCTTTGAGCATCAAACAACTGTCATTCTGCTAAATGAGTTGTCATTAGCAGGCAGAGCCTTCTGGAGTCACACAGAAAGAAATCTAACTGAAGTAATGACTGTTGCAGGAGCCCTGGTAGAGTTTAGAGGCTTAGGGGTCCCCTTCCCCCATTCCCCTATCCAGTGCATTAAGCAGTCTTTCTAGAGTGGGGATATTTGGCTTGGGATTGGTGACCTAAAATTACCTCTGAAATCTGGCACAGTATGTCAACTCTAGCATGAATATTCTCTCCTCTCAGCCAGCATAATTGGTAGGCATCTCATACACTGCCAAGCATGGTACCAGAGTTGGGAATGATGAATACGTTAGGGTGACTTGCAAATATAAATTAGTAATGGTTTCCTTTATTCAGTTTAGAATTTCTGTGGGCAATTATGGCCTCAGCTTCCTTGGTCTTCCTTTATAGTTTTATTGTGGGGATTTCAATACATTTCCCCAATTCAGACCTTATCATACTAATGAATGTTCAACCCCCAGACACCTGTCACTGTCTCTCTGTCTTTCTTTCATATAAATAATACATCTTCATGTGCCCATATTCCATTTTCTCATGCCAAAATTTGTATTTTTGTGATTTATTGCTTTTCTATTGAACTCCTAAATTTGGACAAAATGAAAAGATAGTCATATTTGTGAAGTGACTGAACTTTTCTAGAGACAAGAGGTTATTACTCATTGATTTAAAAAACATGAATTAGATCCCTCTGAGAGTAATTGTTCCCCACTTGAAATCCCTCACTTGAAATCCCTTAGGGGCTCACAAAGCTATTAATGGAAATCTTCAAGTTACTTTAAATATTTCAAAAGTTAAAATAGTAATCATGTATTTGCCCATAATGAGACTGCATGGGCTAACTAAAATGTCAAGTTTCTTTGCTTTGGCTGGAGTTATATCATTCCTTCGGCATTCCCAAAGTGATCTCAGCAATTTCATGATTCCTCCCCATGGATACATTATAGTTATAATATCTACTGTTATGCTATATATTATAACTAAAGATATATCTTTACATATTCTTAATTAATTTTTGAATTCTTGATTATAGCTATCTGCATAAATTTTCACACATCCCCCAATAAACTCTAAATTTCATTATGTAGCATAGTCAGGATAAGAAATTAACCTTGAATATAGATGAATTTGTGAAAAAACAAAGTTTGTAATCCCTCTACAAGAGTCATCAACTAGTTAATGAAGAGCAGAGAGCAGCAGCGCTGCCTGGAAATGAGGAGCTGGGCTGTCACCCAGGCTCCCCTTCCAGCCCCTTCATCAATTTCTCAACATTCATCAACTTCACAATATTCAATGCAAATATAAATCTGGGCAAAAATGTCTCTACGTCATGTACCTTTATGAATGTTTATCTCAGACCGGTGGTAAGCTCTTACTGGCCTTCACACTTTTTAAAAGAAAAGTGAGGAAGTGAATTATATTAAATAAATGTAACTTGTTGAACAAAATCTTTCAGAGTATAAAATCCACTAATGAGGGATTAAGAATAATAAAAGTGCTCTTGGAAGGTGGAAAGTGTGAGATTCAGCATTCTAATCTATTCCTTAATGATCATTTTTATTTTAATTGAGATATAATTGACATGTAACATTGTGTTAGCTTTAGGTGTACAACATAATGATTTCATATATGTATATAATGCAAAATGATTACCGCAATGACTTTAGTTAACATAAATCAGCTCACATAGTTACAACTAGTTTTCTTATGATGAGAACATTTAAGATCTATTCTCTTAACAACTTTCAAATATACAGTACAGTATTGTTAACTATAGTCACCATGCTGTACATTACATCCCCAGGACTTATTTATCTTATAACAGGAAGTTTGTATATTTTGACCACCATGAAATGAATGAAGGTGGTTGATAATCATTTTTATCTTTAATTTTTTTTCTTGATAAGATGGAAAAAATACAGAAAACTACAGAAAGGAATATAACAGCCTATATGTAAACCCTCCCTGGATGAATAAAATTTATATTTTACTTAATATAAAGCTTAAGTTATTTCATAAAAGAAACAAAGCTTTATAGTTAACATTGAAGCCTTCTTTGATCTCTTCCCCAATCCCAAGCCCTACCTTCCCTTCCCAAACTCAACTATTGTCCTGAATTTATATCTTCCTAATCCATGTTTTAATGCTTTTATTAAATATATTCATGTTTCCATAAATAGAATATATTATCATTTTGTGTGAATTTTAAAATTTATACAAATGCTATCATATTCTAGATATCACTTGGCACCTTGCTTTCTTTAAACTCAACATTGTATTTTAAATTATTTAGGTTTAGTTTCATTTTGCTATTGAATAGTTTTCTATTATATAACTATACCACAATTTATTTATCTTAGTGCCCTTACTGATGGACATTAAGGTTATTTCCTACTTTTTGTGCTTACGAACAATACTGCACTGAAAATAGTTACGTGTGTCTCCTGACACACACGTATAGGAGGCAAGATTCTTAGGTAAAAACACAACAAATTGAAGGTTTTCAAATGGTTCTAGGGTAAGGTCTACAAGGTCTGGATGATAAAGAGAGCTCATTCAAGCAAGCATGAGAGAGGAACAACAGGATCTCTTTTGGTAACAGAACACCTTGTTGATGAGGAGGTTAATATGTTTTAAATGTATCTTTACAAAATATATTTAAACAGAACTAAGAAAAAATTACATTTAATTTTTGATTGCAGAATAACACTACTTTACTTGAGATAAAATTCTTCAAAGCAGGTAAAGTGATTGCAGACATATTCAGTTGCCGACAAGATAGTGTTCTCACCCCTGCATCCTCCCTTCTGGATCTGGTCTGAGCTCTGAATCTTTAACATCAACTCTCCAGCGTGGTCCCTCCACTCTAGCCAAACCGCCCCCCTTACCACACCCTACACAAAACTTCTATTTTTCGTCTTCAGTGCCTTTGCTCCTGCTGTGCCCGGCCTGGAGAGCCCCTGCTCTGGTTTATGGTATTCTTTCTCTCCTCTCCATTCCTATAATACTTAGCGTGAGCATCTCACTCATACTTAATCACTGGCATCCTTGTTGCAAGTGACATATGTTTTGACATAATGCAAATCACGTCTTTAAGATCTCAGCCAAGCAATTTTCAGATTCTGATGCCTTCATGTTCCAAGTTTTGTATAACAATGATACATTTATCCTAGTCTTTTTTCTCAGAGGTGGAACTTTTCTTTCAAGGTTTAGCGAGTCATAACAGTAGTACCCATTTTAATGACACTATTATAATAAAAATAACCAGCACTTGTGAACAGTTTACTATGGATCCGGGTCTGTGCTAAACATCTGATATGTACTATCTCATTAATCCTTAAATGGCTCTGAAGAAATGAAACGCACAGAGAGATTAGGTGAGTTGTTTTAGGTCACACAGCTGGTAGGCTTCAAGCACAGTTGAGTCAGGCTTCAGACCCAGGTCTGTCTCATTCCAGAGCCTGATAACATTAAATTGCCTTCCACATTAATAACTAGAGAAATACGTTCCTTTTCTCTACAGGAAGCTAATAAAATCCACGATATCCAGGGAAGGAAAGGCAGTAGGGAAGAGTATAAAGAGTGTGGAATCCGAACCCACTTCACCTTGAGTTCAAGCTCTACCTCTATTTTTTACTAGCAGCAAGGAAAGTTATTGCTTACAGTCCTAGTTTCTTTTTTTTTGCGGTACGCGGGCCTCTCACTGTTGTAGTCTCTCCCGTTGTGGAGCACAGGCTCCGGATGCGCAGGTTCAGCAGCCATGGCTCACGGGCCAAGCTGCTCCGCGGCATGTTGGATCTTCCCCGACCGGGGCACGAACCCGTGTCCCCTGCATCAGCAGACGGATTCTCAACCACTACACCACCAGGGAAGCCCCAGTCCTAGTTTCTTTAAGATAGAATGTCCCCTGAGATCCTTGTCTGTTGATACACAAATGATACTCAGTCTTTGTAGATTTTCTTATTCTATATTGTCATAGCATTTGGCCTATGTCTCTGTTTCAGCAGCTACATTGTTATTCTTTTCTGTATTTTTTCAAAATATGCATTTATCAGCACCTACTTGATATGCCATGCCCTATTCCAGATTCAGGAGCACAGTGGTAAAATTCACACAATAGCCCTGCTCTCATAGAACTTAGATTTCCAACAGAGAAAGAGAGAGAGAGAGAGAGATAATAAAATATAAATAGATAAAACCTTTATAAAAATATAAAGCTAGATAAATTCTATACAAAGAGCTAAAATTGGGTGATAGTAACTGGGTATATTTTAGACTGGGGACTAAAGAAAGACTTCTGTGAGAGACTGTAATTTAAGCTACTAAATGAATCACAAGAAGGATTCCAGCCTTGCAAATATTGGGGGAAAGGAAGCCTCAAGCAGAGGAAAAAGCTAGTACAAAGAACGCAGGTTCCTTCCCTACTAGACCATGAGTTCCACCCAGAACCACTTTCATGTGTTTCTAATTGTTTCCCTATGGTGTATTTTAACATGTTACTCGATTCCTTCTGTATTAATGAGCCATTGCTGCAATAATGCTGTGTGCAATAAATCATATAATTTCTCTGCTTAAAATCTTTCAGTGACATCTTACTGGATACAGAATAATATCCAAAACTCTAAAGTGAAAGCTTCACGAAGATAAGAATCACATACGTCTGGTTTGCCATGTCTCCAGTATCTGACATGAAGTAGATGCTTGTACTCATAGCATAACAATAAATGAACATGTGAAAGAACCTGGGCTCTGTATCCCAGTCCTTCAGTTCCCCTCAAGGGATTACAACTCACTTTCCACTTTATAGTTTAAACCACTCTCTTACCCTTTGCCATTTAACTTATACATTTTTTCTTCCTGAAAAACAAAACCAACTGACAGTAAAAACAACAAAAACCTTTCCTTTTCCTTTCACTGCCACATTCTTCATTCTTAAATGACACAAATTCACTTGTCATTCACACTTGGAATGTTGCTTCTACACACATTTGTAAGTTGCTCCTAACATACATAACCACCTAAGTCAATGGAAATATTTTTTCTTCACCTTATTAGACTACATGGACTTCCTCTGGTGCTGTCAATCTCATGTTCCTGTATATGTTTCACACAGCATTGCTTCTGATTAAGAAACTCACTTCACGGCAGAAGAAGTGCAGCAATGGGCTCACGTGCATGGGATTCACTGGTTTTACTATGATCACCACCCTGAAGCAGCTGGTTTAAGAGAATGGTGAAATGGACTTTTGAAGACTCAGTTACAGTGTCATCTAGGTGGCAATTCCTTGCAAGGCTGGGGCAAAGTTCTCCAGAAGACTGTATATGTTTTGAATCAGCATCCAATATATGGTGTATTTTTCCAATAGCCAGGATTCAGGGGTCCAGAAATCAAGGAGTGGAAATGGGAGTAGCACCATTCACTATTACCCCTAGTAACCCACCATCAAAATTTTTGCCTCCTGTTCCTGTGACTTTATGTTCTGCTGGCCTAGAGATCTTAGTTCCAGGGGAAGGAATGCTTCCACCAGGAGACACAGCAGTGATCCATTGAACTGTAAGTTAAGACTGCCACCTGGCCACTTTGGGTTCCTCATGCCTCTGAATCAACGGGCAAATAAAGGAGTTATGGTGTTGGCTGGGGTGATTAATCCTGATCACTAAAAAGAAATTGGACTGCTACTCCATAATGGAGATAGGGAAGAGTGTGTCTGGAATATAAGAGATCCCTTAAGACATCTCCTAGTATTAACATGACCTATAATTAAGGTCAGTGGAAACTACAACAACCCAATCCAGGCAGGACTACAAATGGCACAGACCCTTCAGGACTGAAGATTAGAATCACCCTGCCTGGTAAAGAATAATCAGTCGAGGTGTTTGCTGAAGACAAAGGGAATACAGAATGGGCAGTAGAGGAAGGTAGTTATTAATACCAGCTAAGACTATGTGACCAGTTACAGAAATGAGAACTATAATTGTCATGAGTATTTCCTCTTTATTTTTTTATGCATATGCTTGTGCGTGTATATAGATGTATATTAGGCAGCCTTTGTTTTCTTTCTTCTCTTATTCCCTTATGTAACATAAAACATATTGACTTTATATCAGTATTTAAGTATTGTTAATTTTACATCATAGTATTTAAGTTGTGAGATATCAGGAGAAGAGTAAACATCATTCAAGGACTTTACTTCGTCTTCTGGCAAAGAGATTAGTGCATTTTCAGGTATATGAAGAATAGTTGTATCATGTAGGAGGAATTACGACCTTGTTATTGTCTTTATTTGGAGATTAATACATTTTAAGGAGATGAATATGGATGCAAAGTTGACAAAGGGTAGACTCGTGATGGTTAACTTTACAAGTCAACTTGACTGGGCTAAGGTATAGCTGGTAAAACACTAACTGGGGATGTGTCTGTTAAGGGTGTTTCCAGAAGAGATTAGTGTTTGAATCAGTGGACTGAGTACAGAAAATCACCCTCATCGATGTGGGCTGGATCATCCAATTCACTGAGGGCCTAAATAGAGCAAAAAGATGTAGGAAGGGTAATTTGTTTTTTTTTTTTTTGCTTGAGCTGGGACATCCTTCTCTTCCTGCCCTTGGATATAAGTATTCCTTGTTTTCAGGCCTTTGGACTCAAACAGTTTTTGAAAGATCAGCCCCCAGATTCTCAGGCCTTTGGAATCAGACTTATATCGTCAGCTCCTGTCGTTCTCAGGTCTTTGAACTCAGACTGAATGACAACACCAGCTTTCCTGTTCTTCAGCTTGCAGAGGGCAGACTGTGGAAGTTCTTGGCCTCCACAATTGCGTGCGTAAATCTCCTCTTTTACACACACACACACACACACACACACACACACACACACACGCATATATCCTACTGTTCTATTCCTCTGGAAAACCCCAACTAACACACTCCCTCTTTCCTAAACTTTTGATTTTCTTTCTATTCTCCAGCCACCCCTTAATCTCCCTCATGGGCTGCTTGCTCCTCACCTTCCCACCCTAAATGGCTTATCCTCACTTCTTTGTTCTGTTTCCTTTATGCCTAATACCTGAAGAAATAAACCCAGACTCAAAGCAACACCTAATACCTATACGACTATGATACTCATGTCTTATTGTTACCCTAGATATCGCTTGCCCATCACAGACCTATATAATAATGGCCATTATTTACTGTTTGCTTATCACAACATAGGAACTGAGCTTAAAACTTTACAAATGTTGTTTATTTCTCCAAACTTTTGAAGTAGATAAATAATTATTTTCATTTTACATAGGAGGAAACAAGAGCTTTGACAGGTTAAATGTTTTGCCCAAGACCACACAAATAGTGTCAAATCTGGGCTTTGAATCCAAGTTGCCTGACTCCAGAGTCCATGGTTTTAAACACTATATAATATTGCTTCATATTCAAGGGTTATTTAAGTTAGTTACTTTCAAGCATCTTAATTGCTAATTGTGTTGAATGTGATTCATCAGGATCCAAACTGAATATCATGTATTCAGAGAAGTTTTTCCTAAAAATATGCTGTCTGCCTAGAAAACCTTATGTCTTACTGTTCCATTTGTTAAAAATTGCTTATCTGTACATTTCTTCATGAGGTTTCTCTTGGAAGAAGAAGAACCTTCAGGATGAAACAAAACATATTAAAGCACAGAATGTATCTGCTTTGATCAATTGTTCAAGGCTAAAATTTCCAGCCTGAATTTTTGTTTTGTTTAGTTTTGTTTTACTTTGCTTTTGGTTAATGCTCTAGTGGGCTCTTTACACCAGGAAATGGTGGATAATCAGTTTATTAATGGCTGGATTTCTTTTCTTTAAGGAACAAGATGAGACAGACATATGGAGAAGAGATGTTTAACCAGGTTATTAGACAAATGGATCAAACATTCAAATGTTTAAAGGCCAATACAAAAAGCTGAAACAGAGAACAGTTAAGGGCATGGGGCTGCAATCAGATGATATGAGTTCTGCACCCACCCTGAAATTTGGCCATAGGAAAGTCATTTAAACAAGGTAGCTCTATATTTCTCATATGTCATATATCTCATATGTAATAATAGTAGTAACTACCTCTTGAGATTCTTGTGAGTGGTAATAAGATCTGCTGTGGGTAGGACAGTGCCTTACATACAGTAAATATTCAACCAAAGTTGGCTGGATTATTATTACCTACGCTTTCTTCACATCTACCTGCTCCACCACAAGATCACACGCCAGACACTCATGGCTGCACAGACACTCAGTCCATAGTGTTGCAGTGCATTCTCCCAGGCATGCCAATCTGGTTCAGATAAAGACATCAGTATATGTTTCTAATTCCATCTTAAAAGAGGAAGCAGGATAGTGAGCCATGACTGCTTAATGACAGGAAAACCACCTGGGATTTCTACACACTTGGCGAGGTGCTGCAACATCTACCAGTTTGTGTGGAATAGAGAAAAATTAGATTTAACTCTACCTTTTGTCAGTCTCTTACCTGACTTAAACTGTCTGAATATATATCAATAAATAGTATGAAGATTGAAAGGCAAGCCCAGGGGTATCTAGAGGAATATTTTGTATTTTTACATAGGATGTTTAATACTTTGAGGAAATTGGATGAGACAGATCCTACCTAGATGTTTTAGAGTGTGTTATAGGTAAACTACATCGTGGAAATTAATTAGAAGCTTCAGGGAGATGCTTACCACTTTCAGATTCTAAGTTAGTGGGGTGTGGTAGAATGGTAATCCAAATTTACCTACAATAATTATATTTCACATGTGTATTTACCAAGTATGGTACTTTTTCTGTCCATAATAGCTAATTTGATCCTTATAAAAATTCTGTAGGTTAAAGAAGCTATCATTTACCTATCACTATTTTGTATATTCTGAATATTGTTCCTTATGAGGGGTTGGTATAAATTTTCTGATTCCATGGTTAGTGTGCCACAAATAGGACTCAACCCAAAGCTGCCTCATTAACTATGACCAGGATACATTTATGCTTAATAAAGTCCTAATTTATGGATTTATCCATTTACTGTATAATAGTGATAGTGTGAGGTTGTGCAAATCCCAGAGCTGCATATTAGGGAGAGTCCGCATGTATCTTCCCATCCTGTTTACATTCTCTAGCCCCAGAACACCTTTAGTCATGAGCTTCATTATTAAAACGTGGTGTCTCAGAAAGAGCTTGCAAAATGTGAAAGGCATAAAAGGAGGAAAGAGGTAACTGATGGCTTAAGGAAAAATTGTCTAACTTTCTTCCTTTTCTCTACTTGTGCCATTCTTTCCATTTTCTATATATTTTCCCCACAGAGGCCCTCATGTTACCGAACCAGGTTTGTTTTGTTTTGCCCAACACCCAGCGAGAAGCCAAAATGCTGAGACACCAGGTTTGTAGCAAAAAGAGGGTTTATTCGAAAGGCAGCCAAGTGAGGAGACAGGAGTACAACTCAGAGGCTCGGGGGTCTTGTGGGATACACAATGAAGAAACAGGGGGTCTGAGGTGTGGAGAGCATGGGAAAAGGTGATTGGAAAAAGGTGCAGAATCTTCGTTCTACACAGGCGTAACTAAGCTATAGGCCTCTGCACGTTCAAAAGATTGCTGCTCAGACAGGCATGCCCAATTGAAGGGTCAGTGGTGCCATCCAGTCTTAAGCAGCTCAGCTCCAACAAGACACAGCTGACTCCAAGTTCCCAGGAAACAACTCGGGCAAACAACTTGTTTAGGCTGCGTGCTACTTGGAGGACATGCAAGTCTTTTGTAGCAACAATTAAAGCCACCTTGATTAGTGAAGACAGGTTACAGGTAAAATGGATTTCACTAATGATTACCCATGGTTTCACCCCTCTCCTAGACATGACCCCCATTTAGCTAAAATACAAGATGCCCCTGAGTACGCATCACTGAGGTCCACACAGCTCTGTAAAAACAACTGACTAGGGACCATTTGGCAGGATTGTTAAAGGTGTTCTCTGCAACGTGTTTCATATCTCGCCCGCGGAGCCCACAGACAGATCTCTGTGGCCTGTGACATCCACCCTCGAATGCAGCTACAGCTTTATCCATCTCCTTAGGTGAGGAGGCACCTCACAACCATCTGATCCTTCAGTGCTTCTCTGACCCTGATCTGGGTTACAGATCAGTGAACCTATCTTGCATCCCTCAGTGCACCCAAGTTCCAGGGCACCTGAACAAAATCAGCAAGAGAACTTGGTGTTCTTTCACACATTTTGAGCAAAAGTAAAGCATTCAACTTTGTACACAATAAAAAAAATGCAAATCTTCCCTGAATCTAAAAAACGCAAATCTTTCTCAATCTAGTAAACCTATATTTGAGAGAAAAAGTAAGTTCATCCAAATGGATGTTTATTTTAAAATCACCGAATGCATATGTAAAAGCACTGTTTTCTCACACATACTCTAGAAAATTCTGTAATTAATATTATCAACATCATTTGGAGTTCAAGTTTACTAATATGCTCTTTATTCTTGCACAAAAGCTCAAAGCCCCATTCTGACAAGGTTGGAAGTGATTTTTAATAGAATAGATTAATTATATTTATATAAGGAAAAAGAAAACATTAGCATGACATTTTACCCTCTACTTGAAACTCACTTTTCATATAACTGTATATGACTCTCTCATTTTAGGGGGTCAGTGCAATTCTAAAAGATTTCAGCTAACTCACAAAAAAGTGTCATTGGCTTCAATTAAAATGTGTTAAAATTAACACACTATCTTTTCCTCTTTTTCCTTTTCTTTTTTTTTTTTTTTTGCGGTACGCGGGCCTCTCACTGTCGTGGCCTCTCCCGTTGCGGAGCACAGGCTCCGGATGCGCAGGCTCAGCGGCCGTGGCTCACGGGCCCAGCCGCTCCGCGGCATGTGGGATCCTCCCGGACCGGGACACGAACCTGAGTCCCCTGCATCGGCAGGCGGACTCTCAACCACTGTGCCACCAGGGAAGCCCATATCTTCTTCTTTATCTCACTCTGTGTAATAGGATACTAATGAGTGGCCCTATGGGTTTTGGTCAAGAGGGTGCTCTCTTAGATCATTTAATATCTGGAATGATGGCACAGAGTGGTGGACTAGCTAAAGTTGCTTTAGTTTCCACAATTATCTTTATCACCTCTTCCCCTCAATAAAGATACAGTCTAAGTAGAAAGTTTGCTTTATATTCGAACACAACTTCAATACAACCCCCATAGCCACACCCTTCCTCCAGTGCTTTCAAGCAGATTATCACTCCTAACCTTCTCCTTATAGAAATTTTGAGACCATCACTTGGTCCTTTATATTAAAATTAATTCTTCTTCACTTCCTAGGGAAGGATTATATCCCACCCTGCAATAACCCACAATATGCTATGTAGGTAGTTATGAGAGAGTGCAAAGCAGAGATCCAATCCTCAGTTATGGACAAAGGAAAGTTTATACAAAAATTAGACCAAGAAGTTGAGATGGGAAGTGGGGAAGAGGACAGAGGAGAATTGGGGAAGCCATGGAATATTGATAGGAAGCTTCCCTAATAAAACTCAAGCACAGATGTACAAGGTCAGATTCCAGGGGGTAAAATTCACTAAGGAAAAATAAATCATTTGGGGGAAAAAAAATCAAAACATGGCCTCATTACAGTGACTACTTGGGGCAAAAATAAAATCAGAAGAAGAGAAGAGCTAGCAGGTCTTCATACACTACAAAGCCTAAATTAGCTTTCAGTTTGGGAGAAAGTACACTAACAGATGCCAGGTCCAACAGAAATGTCTCTGGCAACAGCAGAAACACTAACAAAGGCAACCTGCAGCTAAGGAACAAATGGCCGGGTCATTAAACAAAGAGACATCCTCTCACAACGGCATGTTCAAAAAGACTGATGTCTACACGCTGGGACATCACAGGAATTTTCCACGTGAAATGTGACTTCGTGAGATCCATAGAGCTGCCACAAACCAAATCTGTTCTAGGTCCTAGAACTATAAACAAAATAAAAATAACATAAAATGTTTATAGCACTTGAAGCTACCTAAGCAAAAGTTAAGCTTAAAATTTATTTAACTTGCCCTGGGATGGTTTTCCCCACACACTTCAAGGAACAGGGGCATATGTGCACAAGAATTTTGTTCTGGTAAGAAAACACAACCGATTTGGTAAAATTGTTAAAATGGTCATGAAAAGGATCAAGTGTCTCATTCATTCATTTATGCCCTCAAATATTCAATAAACACCTACTATGTACCTGTTGAGCTCTGTGCTGGACACTGGGAATACAAAAACATATCTGATATTTTTTAATGATTCCTCTCAGTATACCCTATATTGAGTGAATCTGACTCAGAATTTGCAGTTGGTTTGGAGCCCCAGGTTCTGATAAACCATAGAGGGAATCAGGAAAGTTCTGAAAATAGCATCATGGGAGGAGCAGTTGCAGGACTAGGAATGGGCAGCTTGGAGATCCTGTAGGCACTTGATCTCTTCAAACATTTAAAGAGCTGACTTGTCAAAGAGAGGGTAGATGTGTGCTCTCAGTCTCCAGAGGACAGAACCACAGAAGTCATAGGGATATTTTGACCTAATAAAAATAAGGAGCAGATGGGAATTCCCCGGAAGTCCAGTGGCTTGGACTCCACGCTTTCACTGCCAAGAGTTTGGGTTCAATCCCTCGTCAGGGAACAGCTAAAATCCTGCAAGCCAGGTGGTGCAGCCAGCAACAAAAACAACAACAAGTAACTGTCTTAAAAGAAAAAGGAGGTGGGTGGGGGTGGCAGGATGAGCTGCCTTAGAAAAGTGTGAGCTTCCTAACTCTGAAAATATTCAAATAGAGGCAGAATAACCATGTTATTAGAGATATCCTAAGGGAGCTTTCAGCTCTTGTATAAAGTTAGATTAAGTCTATTAATCTGAGATAGCAGAGCTGGTTTTGGAAGAATCAATCTTATTGATTCTTTTTATATTGAACATCATAAGATTAGCCTTTCATAACTTTAAAATTATGCTTTGTTATCTATTTTGGGATTTTTTACTGATAAGATTATAAAAAGGTGGACACATGGGGAGCAATAAATATGCTCACCTTTAGGGATTAGGGTAGAGTACGTGTCTTTAGTTCCTTAAGCTCCTAGTGGAGCCTAGGTCTTAGAAATTTCTTCAAAAGTCCATTTCTCCTACTGTGCCACAAGTTGCACTCTGAAAAAATAGCAAGGGTATCAATGATGTATCCTCCAAGTGCAGGCCTGAGCCTCCTTACAATTAGGTACCTTGTGGTCACTGGAGGTACACTGCTTTTTAGACAGAAATAGTTCATTACCACTGGTTGGTCACGAAATACACGTTTTGAGTACCTTATGGCCAAGTATGCATCATTTGTATGAATGTTACCTATTTTAATTGAATGTCTGGTCAGTCAGTAGTTATTTCGGTCCTGGGTATTACAAGGCAGCTTTATGGAGGCTATCAAACTGCTTTCCAAATCTGTTGAAGTGGCAGTTGTCATAGGATTAACTGGATCAACAGAGTCTAGAGAATCTGAAGTTGAATCAGAATTGGATTCCTCTACTAAATAATCTTTATCCTCTTTGGAATCATCCAAAAAATCTTTAATACTCCTGTTTCTCCTTATAAGAGTTGTTTCTTTAACATGAAGATGTTTTTACTCTTTTGTTGGTTTTTTTTTGTTTTTTGGCACTTTAGTTTCCTCGTATAATTGGATAAATAAAAAGTAGAGTAGAAACACATAAAAATGGGTGATGGGGTGAGATAGTATTTCTCAGATATTAATTGTAATTTAGAACTATAATATTTGGATAGCATGATGCAAAGTGTAAGAACAGACTAGTTTGAAACAAAAACATGTGGAAAAGTTTAGAATATAATCAAGAGGTACCCCAATATGTGGTATTGGGAACACTGGCTAATTGCTTGGGGGAAAAAGTTAGATTCCTACCTCTTACCATTATACACTTATCAAGATTAAAAAATTTATATATAAAGAGAGTAAGCCATACTGATAGTAGGAGAAAATAAATTTTTATTTTAAATGACATCATGGTGGAGAAAGTCTTTCTAGGCATGACACCAAAAGCAAAAGCCAAAAGTAAAAGACTGATAAATGCAGTTACCGAAAAATTAGAACATCCCATATAATGACAAAAGAAATAATTAAATGCAAACATAAATTGGGAAAAGTATTTGCAACATATTTGAGGTGAATACATAAAAGTTCTTAAAATGAATATGAAAAAGAGAAAAAAGTAGCCCTCTCAAAATGACCTTAGGACATGAAGAAGTAACTGGTAAAGAAGAAATAAAAATGGCCTATGTTTTAAATGCTCCGACCCATTAATAATCAAATAAATAAACATTATAAAGACAATAAAAGGTAGCATTTATCTATTAGAGTGGAGGCAAAAATGATATTGAAGAGGTAAAGAAATAGGAACTTTCGTACTCTGCTGGTGGGAGTATAATTTTTAAAACATTAATCATTTAAACAATTAATTTAAATGTTTTAAAAGCTTTCTGGCAGGCAGATTGCAAAATATATTGAATCAATTATTATATCCTTGACACAGAAATTCTCTTTCTAGGAATTTAGCCTAAGGGAAAAAATTAGATGTACATAAAAGCATAAAATGAAATAGCATCCATTAAGGATTACAATGTAAGCATACATTATTTTCATGGAGAGGTATTTATGTGATTTCTATAATTTCCTGGGTTTGTTTTTGTTTTTGTATTTTTTGCGGTACGCGGGCCTCTCACTGCTGCGGCCTCTCCCGCTGCGGAGCACAGGCTCCGGATGCGCAGGCTCAGCGGCCATGGCTCATGGGCCCAGCCGCTCCGTGGCATGTGGGATCCTCCCGCACCGGGGCATGAACCCGTGTCCCCTGCATCGGCAGGTGGACTCTCAACCACTGTGCCACCAGGGAAGCCCCATAATTTTCTGTTTTAAAGGATACTGTAATAAATTTGCTTCTACATATATTGATATATTTATTCACAATGAGAGAGTTTCTTTGTCAACTGAGATTAGTCATCTGATGCCCTTACCTTCTCTATACATGGGTGTCTCATTTGCCTCACGCAAATTCCAGATCTTCTCCCTTTGGATCTGTCATTGAGGATTCTTTCCTTTCTCTCTTTCTCCCTTTCTTTCTCTCTTTCTCCCTCTCTTTCTTCCTTCCTTCCTTCCTTCTTTCCTTCTCTCTCTCTCTTTCTTTCTAAAATAGACTAATCTGGAATTAATGGTGCAATTAGTGTGCTATTGTCCACCCTGAGCCATAGCCATCAGATGAAGAGCCAACAGAACGGTATTAGCCTTTGGACCAACAAATCAGTTCAAGCACATGTGTAAATACAGGAGAAACACCTCTACCATTATGTCTGCCTTCACTTTGGATCATTTAAGGGGCACGTTGAGAACCATAGCTCCATTCCCCCACTTAAATAACCAACAATCATTGCCTTGCAGATAAGTTGTTGCAGTTCCTCATGTTGAGATGTTCCTTAAGATTTTCAAGCATAAGTATTGGCCCCTTCATGCTTTACCGTCAGATATCTCTTAGCTATCACTGGTGGAAAGACTTGAAGGACTTGAGGAAAATTTAAAAAGTGGGAAAAGACACAAAGCTTACTCAATTTTCCACACTATCCATAAAACATCTTAGTGCCCAAGATTTAAGTTAACTACTGCCACTTTTCCTTACCTCTAGCCTCTGCTTTACCCGCCTGAGTCTACCTGTACACTGGTATTGAGAACTTTTATACCTGCAGCACCTTCCCCTATTCTCATTTCATCTTCTCGTTTATCATCTTTGCCAAATCCCTTAACCACCTTGTGTATTCTTTGAAGATAGAGGCCTGTCTCCTAGTGCTGCCTTACTTGCTGGCCAAAGAATGTTCCTTCTATATCCCACCACTTTGCAGAATTTGGAAAAGCCAAATTTAAGGGTAAGGAGACACCTAAGATATCTAATAATCTCATGTCCTGCTATTAATAATGAGTCTCACCATGGGAAAACCAAGTGTGAGGACAAAATGGAGCTCCTCTGGGGTGTCTCCTTTATAAGAGGGTCAGGATAAAACAAACAAGGAGGCACAAATGCATCTGAATCTTAATGCCCAGTAGCTGGGGTCCCCCTTCCCACAACCATGTCCAGGTAAAATTCTCTTTCTCTGAGTGAAATCCTCATTCTACCGTTCATCTACGATAGGCAGAATTCTTGTCACATTTGTTGAGTTAGCCCAGACCCTACACAGACCCTGACACGCAATATGCACTCAACAGTGTGATGGTTTAATACGAAGGAATAAGCTAAGTTCTCTCTCTTCTTTTGGGATTTCATGAGAGGAAAAGCATCCAATTTTGTAAAGATAATTATAAAATGTATACATCTAGTAAGGCGTTCAGTTGTATCTGGAATAAGCTTCCTTTCCCTGAAGCTGAAAGGCTATCAGTGCAAGACCCGGGTGCCTCAATTTACATTAGACGCTATAGGGAGTATCAAAGATAATAAAAGACTATGTCTAGGAAGAGATTATAATGTAATAGGAGACAAGTGAATTTCAAACACATACATGACAGTGACATAAACTAAATAAAAAATATATAGAAATACGTGCTTTCAAATTTAAAAGGAGGTTGCTGGAATCATTAGGAAAGCTGATGGATGGTAGGCTAGACAGAGAGTCCACACTGTGTACCACTCTGGGCCCTGCTCCTTGGCTGTTTTCCACCACAATTAGTTATCTGGCAACCTTGTAAGATCTTAACAAAAATAACTCATAAGATTTAGTCACATCAGGAAGGCCATCAGAATGAATAATCACAAATGTTTTGAAAGGGTCACAAGCTAAGCCAGCATATAGGATACACTTTGGGGAAAAAAATGCCTTATCTCTTTCATCTCCGAAGAAAACATTAGAAGGCTATTGTTACAACCCAGGCACTCTCATTCCATTCCCCCAAAGTCTATTAGTATCATATTATGAAGTTTGTGCCATTGCCAGGGGGTCTGATAAAATCCCACAGCATTTCTTTTGTTTTTTCTTTCTCAAAGGAATAAATTTTTTCTAATACTGTCCTACACATTGCCACGCTTTCTAACCTAGTTCATATCAGACGTATTTTTACCTGCAATCACTTCAGGTTTCATGACCCAAAGGACTTTAAAAAGATGTAACTACAATATTTATATTAAAAATTACACTCAAGAGATTGTGTAAAGCACCTCACAGTTCACAAAACCCATGTGCCCATAGTTGTTATCATTTTAAACTTAAAACCACCCCTATGACTTGTTTGGGCAGGTTGTGGGATTTTTTTCCCATTTTAAGGAGGAAAAAATTGAAGTTTAGAAAGGTTAAGGCAAATTCTCAAGGTTAACATAGCACAAATAATAAAGTAATTCTTGAAAGTCATGTGTCTGCCTCCAGAACTGTGATCACCTATCTCTACAGATAGGCTGCACAGCTGGGGAAAATTTCCTAGCACCCTTAGCATAGCAGTCTGGAGTTCAATGATTTACTAAACTCAAAATACCTTCAGAACAAGAACTCCATCAATCACCTTTTCCTTGTTATCCTACCTTTACCACCAGGAATGGCACTTCTCAGGTAAGATCAGTTACGGAATTTTCAGGAACCAATGTCATGTTCTTAGGGTCTTCCCAGTGCAAAACTGAAAAAGATTGAAAAATGCTTTCCTGAGATTTTATTATTAACTCAATGTAACCGTCTTAATTTTTGGATACTTCTGTTTACCTCATACCTCCAGACTTCCATTGTTTCCTCAGGCTCTTACTATCTAGAACAATCCATCAGATCTACCCTCTCTGGGAAGAACCCTACACACTTTTCTGCCATCTTTCCCATGACATTAGAAAGAGGAAAATAAATGATTCACAATAAGACATTAATGATAGTAATCTGATGAGTGGATTTCTCATCTGATGGCAAAAGTATTTCTTTTGTGAATCTATAATGGAGTCACTTCAGACATTAGTGATCAGCCACAAGGGGAAAGAGAGGAAAACTTTGGAAACGGCTAGTCTTACTAGCAACTGCTAGCCTTAAGCCTCACCATAACTATTAATCTGGATATTCTCAAGTCTACAATCCTAGGTTTACATAAATAACTTATCCATATTCCTTTTTAAATAAATAATTACATTTTTTAAATGTTTAGACTATTACACTGAAATACTGTCCCAATGAAAATAATGAACTGTGATTCACAAATACATACTTTCACTGTCAACATGTTATAAGAGAAAACTGTGAAAGAGTAAAGGAATTGAATTCTGTGGAAGTTCCCCAGTGGATCTTCCAAGGTAAATAAAATGTCCTCTTTCTCTGAGCCATTTTAAGCCTTGATTACATTAACTTTTAAAAAATGCACAGAGGAAATACTATTTTAGAGAAGGTTCTGAAATTGCCATATTTTTTGGAACTCTGTTACCTCACGGATGACAGCATATGTCACTGTTAACCTTGTGTTATATTTCTGAACCAGTGTCCAGCACAGCCTCTGAGGCCATCTGCTTTTTATGGTTGTCAGCCCTGAAAATAGCCTGAGATGGCTGAATCCCTGGAACACATTTTTCCCACTGTTTGGATTAGAATAGCACTTCCACCTTAATCAATCTCTCTGTTTTAACTCAAGCATGTATTTGACAAACTTGCTAGGTTTGATTCTTTAGTATACGCAGTAGACTTTAATATCCCAGGTGATATTTGACATGGGGGAAGTTTCAGTGCCCATTCAACAAAATGCTAGTCACATTTGCTTTGCTCTCTGTTCATGGGGGAAAAGATTATGTACTAAATAAAACCACAAGAGCAGGGATATTAGGAAGCCCTTGTTCTGGTATTTTCCTCAAGTTAACACTTGCACTATCCTCCTTACTCATTTAGATACTTCTGGTTATATAATTTTCCTACATCTATTATGATTTCCTGCCTCTCTACGTAGCTCTTTGTTGCTCTCCTATCTGTGTCTGATGGCTGAGGCACACCATCAAAAATGTGCGCTCAGACAAATGGTGAAAACAGAACATCTGAAAATGCAGGACTATTTCATGCAGATTTATGACTCAAACAGGATCATCTTTGTCCCAATTAAGCAAGCCTACTTGAAGAAAGATGGCTGAAACATTGTTTTTATAAAGAGAGATTTTTTAAAATGTCCCAAATAAAGCTAAAAGAAAAATAACATAGGAGAAGATACAGGAAGAACATTACCTACTAAGTCATTGCATTTAGAAATCTTGGAAACACGTATTAAACTTCTCTGTTTCTGAACTGGATGGAGCTCTGTGGAAATCCTCCTGTGACTTCTCTCACTGCCTTCATTCAATTTTATATTGTTTTGAAGGTCCAGGCAGAGACGATATGTAATTGGACATTTGGTGAATGCAGAGGAGTGAAACTGTGTCCAAAGTTATTAGTTTATCTCCGTTTGAAGAGCAAGGAGAACATTTTATTTCATCTAACTTTTTTATAGCAATCAATTAATCCTTTGCTTCAAGGATGACAACAGAATGCCTTTATTCATTCTCATGGAAACACTGACATCTAGTGGGTCACTGCATTAATGCAGGGCAGCACGAAGACTAGGAAAACCACTCCAAGTTCGGGGATATTCAATGTTTTATGCTCTCTTTGATTAATTAATTTGGCCCACTGATCTCTCTAGCTAGCTCCTGCTTAAAATTGTGGATAAAACATAAAAATTCAAAGAAAGTTATAGTAAACAAACTTAGCACACCTAACCAATAGCCTTCAGACACCCTGTAAATAAATTCTTAAGGATTATTTTAGTTTTAGATTTAATTATTATTCATATGAACCAATATTAGCAATGGTTCACTGAGCTTTACTAATGATAGAAACTAATACTTAGTATTTGGAGACCGACATAGTCTGTCACAGTAGTTCCTAAACTTTATTTCAGAGATGTTGAAGAGCAGTATGAACGCTGCCACACTAAGCTCTGTGGACAGTTTCGAGGGATTCATAGAACCAGTGAAGTTTGGGCTTATCAAGAACTCCTGAAGTACTAATAACAGTTGCAAACCTTCATATAGCCTTTACTATGTACCAGACACTGTTCCAAGTTCTGTTACTGTATCAACTCATTTACTTATCACAGCTTTTCTAAGTAGATATTATTATTACCCTTTCCTTTTCTCAGAAAAGGAAATTGAAACACAGAGAGATGAAAGTATTTGCCCAAAGCTACACAGGCACTAGGAGGTGTAGTTAAGATTCAAACTCAGGGAAGCTGACCTCAAAGTCCATGCTCTGTTCCATTGTCTGGGGCCTCTCCCAGAAGGGGCACTGCAGAGATGGCTACTTGGGAAGACAGAAACCTTACATATTGCTCTCATCATGGCCAATCTCTTTAAGCAGTCTCTTCAGACTACTTATTTTATATTCCTCGGTTGCCCAGAGTTGCATCACAGCAAATAAATAGGCACTACCGAATTGGGAGAGAAGTAGGAAGGCGGAGAAATAAGACAATATGCTTTGGAGCCTTTAAAAGGGAGATGTAGTACAAGTCTGAGTCACTAGGTCCCTCAGGTCTTACAGCATTGGGCTGACAGCCATTGGGAGTATAAAAGACTAGTATATTAATTCCAAAAACATTGAATTTGAGCAAATAACGTCAGTTCTGGGGGCCAGAGATGTGACAGATCTTCTTTGTCCTATATGACCTTTAATCTTTTACTTTCGTACCTTGTACTCCATAAAGCTCTTTCAAAGCAAACTACCTGGATTAACTCTTCTGTGGTCAAACCAGGAGAGAAGGGCTATAACGTCTGCTCTCTAGCATGCAGTTCTCCTGGGAGGCAATGAGGTTAGGAACCAGGGTGTATGTACTGGATTACCATCCTCCAAGACGTCCCTTAATCCAGCCTTGGACCATCCTACCTGCATTCCTCCCCAGAGGGTGGAAGGAGATGAGGGGAAGAGGCTGTTGGACAACAATAAACCTGCTTCACTAGAGCCCTTCCCCCACACCCCAGAGCACTCAGCCGTCGTTTGGAATCCATTTTCAGGTGGTAAGAGAGGGAGGTCTTTGAAAAGATCTGCTTATTTCCAATACGTCCTTTATAAAGTAGGCACTCTAGTTCTTTGACCTTGCCATGCATCTTTTCTTTGAAATGGAAGCAGTGAAGACTTTAAAAACATTATCTTGGGCTTCCCTGGTGACGCAGTGGTTAAGAATCTGCCTGCCAATGCAGGGGACATGGGTTCGAGCCTGGTCCGGGAAGATCCCACATGCCGCGGAGCAACAAAGCCCGTGCGCCACAACTACTGAAGCCCACGCGCCACATCTACTGAAGCCCGCGTGCCTAGAGCCCATGCTCCGCAACAAGAGAAGCCACTGCAATGAGAAGCCTGAGCAGCGCAACAAAGAGCAGCCCTCGCTCGCTGCAACTAGAGAAAGCCCGCGCACAGCAACGAAGACCCAACACAGCCAAAAATAAATAAATTTATTAAAAAACAAACCAAAAAACCCCATCATCTCCTATTCTAGAGAGTTTTCCTTTTTCCACCCTTGGCCCAAACACTTAACCAAGCTAGAAATACGGACTGCGTCACACAAATACAACTGGGTTTGTTAACACAGAACTTCTAATTCAGATAAGGAGCAACAGACGTGAATGTCCATGGATGGTAAAATGTTTTCTCCAGGGTATCCTGATGAATCTAAAAGAAAGGCACACATGTTTCCCAATTAAGAAAATGCCTGCCAAGCAATGGGTAATACCATATGTCTAACCTCTTAAATGAAAATGAATGGCCAAAAGCTTTTTGATAAAAAAGAAAAGAATTATTTGTATTTGTGGCCTGGTATTCTGAACTTCCAAAATATCATCTTTGCATTTTGGTTATCTCCACTATTATCTTAAGTATACTTGGACTATTTGATGGTGCTGTCGTAATTCTACAATTAATCTAGGGATATTTACCCTTCTCTCCTTTGTCTTTAAAAACACCATTTTCTCATTTAAGGAGAGAACTCGGTGCATTCCCAGTATAGTTTTAAGTAATTTTTAATATTCAGTGATAAAGGTCTGTGCTTCATACTTCATCACTGGGCTATCCATTTCTCCTCACAAACTCCTGAGGGATCAAATCAAAAAGCTTTTGAAAAATTAGAATAAATTCCATCTACTAACTCACCTTTTCCTTAATCTTTTCTGAGAAATTTGAAAGACTTGCTCAATAAATGCTAAAAAAATAATAAAGGTCAGAGAAAGTTCATAATTTCTTTCTAAGAGGAACATTTTCTTAAGTTCATCAAACTGGAATTTACTAACTATAGGGGAAATAAGTAGCCTCATTAAGAGAGAATTCTGCTTTCATTTGTCCACTCAATGTACAGAATTGTGTTCTCCTGATCTAGGTATCTATATTTAACTTAATACTTTGTAAAAATGAGAGAAGAATTCATTGCAAAGAACTGAAACTTGCAATACAATGATAACCAGGCATAGATTATAACACATAGGACACGACTAACAAAGAATATTAGGTTGGTTCTGAAATGAATACCTCTTTGTTAAAGACCAACGAAGCTCCTTTACCAGCAGGATTAAGGGTATGAGCTCTCTTCAGTCTCATTCCAACTCCTTAGATGCCATATGGCTATTGCTCCACTAGGGTGTTGTCAAAATATTTAAAACTCAGATTTGAACTTTGCTTAGCTTCTTGTTAAATTAATAAAACTAATCTATAATGTTATAGTATACATATATGATTTTATAATAAATGTAATATATATAATATCATTCACTCAGGGTTTACTCTTCTAAGTGTCCTACCAAACACTGCATTGTTTTTATTTCATTTAGTTCTCCTCTGATGAAACATAAACTCCATAAAGGCAGGGACATTTTTTTCCTATTCACCACTTTATCACCAGTGCCTGAAACAGTGCCTGCTATGTAATTTGTCAAATAAATGTATGAATGTTGAAAGTATTATGATAAATATTTGACAGATGAAAAAACTAAAGCTCAGCGAAATCGCCTTGTCACAAAGCTATCAAAGAACAAGTCCCTTATCCAAGGTCAAACAGTAAGTTTTGAGGCTGAAGTATAACCCAGTTTTATCTGACTTCAAAAGCCAAAAGATATATTTCAGAGTAATAAAGTCCACTGCTATAAAAAGCACTGCTTTTTTCCATATGCTGTCTGTGAATTGTTAGCCTTGTCCCTCTAATCCGAGTGGGACACTTGGTTTCTTGGTGTCCTTTGTAGGAGCCTCCACTCTCTCCTCTGCTATTAAGATAGGAAGCATTAAAGCCCTCTGTAGGAATACTGTTCCTACTTGGTGCCAAACTGAAAAGTGGTCTCCCATATGGGCAGGAAGGTGATACTTCCCACATACCACAATTACACACAGCTCACAGCAATAGCTCAAGACAGTACATACTTTTTAATACCAAATATCATATAGTTTGTATTGGGTCCCTCTATTCTCTCAGCCATTTACCTTCTTTGCATTGGGTATCTACAATTTTCCTGCTTTTCCCCAAACTAACTTCCTATCCTCAATTTTTTAAGATACAGGCTGCATTCAGAAACTGAATGATACTCATATTAAAATCTTGTGTTCAAGATTGAGCAAAAACTAGGAAGCAGTAAAACATGGATGGACCTTGAAGGTATTATGTTAAGTGCAATAAGTCAGATGGAGAAAGACAAATACCATATGATTTCACTCATATATGAATATAGAAAACAAACAAATAAACAAAATAAAACAAAATAAATGAACAAACCAAACCAAACAAAAACAAACACATAGAAATAAAGAACACAGTAGTGGTTACCAGAAGGGAAAGGACAGGGAGAAGGATGAAATACATAAAGGAAGTCAACTGTACGGTAACTGATGGAAACTACATTTTTGCTGGTGAGCATGCTGTAGCGAATACAGAAGTAGAAACATAATGTTGTACACGTGAAGCTTGTATAATGTTATAAACCAGTTACCTCAATAAAAAATAAAACAAATAAATAAATAAAATTAGTGTTAAAAACGTGCTTCCTTGACTGTTTGTTTGTGGGTCTCTGTTCCCCGCTCCTTGAGGAGGAGCACTCTGGTGTAGCTGAGGGAGTCCTGGCTGCACCGTTTCTAGCCGTGTGATTTGGGGCAGGTGTTTTATCCCCGAACCTTTCATTTTCTCAATGTGTAAATCTTGGGATAAGTTAAAACTTACCTTAAGGGCTATCTGATCACTGAAATTTTTTAATTTGCTGTTTTACTCTGCAGGTAATAATATAAGCACATGTTACAAAATTCAAAAATACAAAAGAATATTTAGTGAAAAGTAAATGTCCCACCCACCCTTGTCTTCCAACTCTGAAACTAAGAACTGTTTCCTATGAGTCCTACCAGAGAAATCCTTTGCATATTCAAGCAAATGTAATTTTTATTAATGTTTTAACAATATACCTGGTGTTTTGTCTTTCTTTTTTTAAATCTATCAACATTTCCTTAAGGTCTTTCCATATAGGAGAGTTCACCAAAATCTTATACTTTTGAAAAGCTGTATGGGATTATTTCTGTACCATAAAACATTACCTTTTGATTAATATGGAAGAACAAACAGGTAAAAACATTCAAGGCATTTTGAAAAGAGAATAATGATAAAGAGAGAATTGGCCTACCCAGCCATCTAAATGTCAAAATAAATTCTGAAACAGTAAGTAAAACAGTGCAATACTAGTGCAAAACAGGCCACAAACAGAAAGAATATTAAAAAGACCTAGTAGTATACATTTAAAAAATTGGTATATGATAAAAGCTATATAATTATTTGGATATTTGGGAAAAGTTAAATTATATAACTATCACGTCCCATATATATTCCAAATGGATTAAAGAGTTAAATATAAAAGGAAAAAAATGAAACCATAAAAGAAGTAAAAGAAAATGTAGGTAAGCAACTATTTGATCTTGGAGTTGATAAGGCCTTTTTAAGCAAAAGATGAAACTATATCAAAATCAACCATACCAAAGAAACTATAGCAGAATCAAAAGAAGAAACTATAAAGAAAAGTGATAGATTTCTATGATTTCTATTTCTATAAGTTTGACTGTGTATAGAGTAAAAATTTCATTACATAAGAAAAATTAATAGGCAAATTACAAAAAGAAATATTTTGGAACATATATGACAGACAAATGGCTAACAACCTTTATATTGAAAGAGGTCTCACCGATAGTAAGAAAAATAAAAACCATCCAATACAACTGTAAGCAAAGTACATAATGTGACAATTCACTAAAGAAAAGCTTATACAAATGGCCAATAAACATTTTTAACCTATATCTAGCTTGCCAGTAATACAAAATGGTAAGTAATGCTACATGAACAATGAAGTGTCTTTTTTTTTTCCATTTGTAAAGTTGAGAAAGATAAATGCACAATTCTCAGTATTAGCAAATGCTCAGTAAAATCGATGCTTTCATATTCTTACTACCTTTCTGAAGGGTAATTTGGTATGTTATTCAAAAGCCTTAAAGTTGTGAATTTTTTGTCTTGTATTTCTTTTTATAAGAAGTTATTCTGGTAAGATGATCAGATGTGTACAAAAAGATTTATGTATAAGAATGTCCATAGAACATGGAGAAAAGTTTCAAACAACTTATATGGCCATCAGTGGTATGTTAGTATATACATATTTTGCTACAGTAGGCAATTGTTAAATTTATGTTTTATAGAAAATGTAATGAGAAAAAGAGTTCTCGATAAATAGTTAAATGAAAATCAGATTATAAAAGATTGTATGCAGTCCATTTTAAACATGTGTACATAAATGTATACAAACATATATATATGTCCTATAAAAAAAGATAGACTTTTATATAAACTGATACTTTTCTGAGTGAAATGGTAAAGAATAATTTCTTTAATTTTGTACAGAGAAGTATTATCTTTATAATCAGAAAAAGTCAAAAAATGTCATTTTAAAATTAGAATCAGAGCAAACATCCCTGACTTAGATATCTAACTATTATTGTGTCACATTATTTGTATCAGACCTTACTGAATGTTGCTTGGATATAAATTTTCTTTAAAAAAATGCAAACAAATAAATACTATTTCAGATCATGTTTAGGAAATCTCTCAGCTCTAAGACTAAAGTCCAAAATATCCCTTGAGAGGCTCTAAATATTATTAAAATATTTTTATGTTTTATGTTTCTGCTTTGTGTTGAAGCAGTTGTTTAGATAAAAAAGTAACTGTGTAAACAAACACTGCTGAAGCCTAATTAAGAAACTAAAATACCAGTAAGTGTGACCATGTAGGTAAAAGGACTAGGATAGTTCCTGTTGTTATATGTAGGCATCAGCCAAGGAATTTGCCAAGATAAGTCTGCCCTACCCAGCAACAACTATGACATCGTATGTTCAAGTTCTACCATTGGCACAAAAAACAAGAATCAGGCTGGTAATCTAGGTCAAGAATTCATTTCAGCATGAATCACAATTTTTTAAGAGTGATTTGCCAATAATTTTTCAGTTTCTTTTCATGGTTTTCTGAGAAAGCCATGATTTAGTTACATTACTTGAACTGACAACAAAGCTAGTCATGCATGAGAAAATCATTACTAATGTGTTTAAGCACCCTTAGATCTGTTTCTATTTCACTTCTCCCACGCTATTAGGACAATCAGCTCCACTCTAGTTTTCCAGTACTTCTAATCAGGTTCAATTCCCAAAATCAGATGAAACTGAGGACTACTTTAATTATCTAGAGATCTTCCGAGATACCCAAAAATGTCTTTTGATGCCCAGTTACCCAAAAATGTGTCAGCACCAAGGGCAGTAATACTTGCAAGTCCATTTTACATAAAACTTTTTAGCTAGCATTTCTTGATTGATTGATAGCTGATAGATAGCAGTATATATCAATCCAAAATAGACTGTGGTAGATTATTACTTAAAAATGGAAGAAATGGATTTTAGCACACCAATGATGCCACTGAGAACAAGAAGAAAAACCAAGATAAAAGATGGTAATCATCTGTTTGAAGTCAGCAGACTGCAGCAACAGAAAAGAGAATTGGAAGAACCGTACTCCAGAGAGGGGAGAACGTAGCAGAAGTAAGTGGACTTCTGCAGTCACTTTTACTCTAGAAGCATTTGCCAATTCTGTGAATGGGCACAAGGATGAGAATCCATTTTGTACCCGAAAAAGGATGCTACTGGAGGACGGAGAAAGAAAAATATACTAAGCCTTTGGTGGAGATATATGGGGGGAGCCTCAGGCATACTGCTGGTTTTCCTCTCACAGCAGTTACCAATTTCTGGAGCAGTAGCAGGCAGAAAACTAAACCTTAAACAGAAAGTTTCTGAAAGACTAGGTAAAGCTTTCACAGTCTCATAAAAATATACCATTAAATAAGTGAAAAGCCAACCCACAAAGTGAGAGAAACTATTTGCAACAATATATCCAACAAAGATTTATAACTAAAATATGCAAAGAATTAAGTATCATTATCATACTAAGTGAAGTAAGTCAGACAGAGAAAGACAAATATCATATCCTTATATGTGGAATCTGAAAAAAATGATACAAATCAACTTATTTACAAAACAGAAACAGACTCACAGACTTAGAGAACAAATTTATGGTTACCAGTGTGAGTGGGGGGCAGAGTGGGTAGGGAGGGATAGATTGGGAATTTGGACATGTACACACTGCTATATTTAAAATAAAATGCCTTTCCATTAAATAAATAAACTTTTGTTACATTAAGCCATCGCTGGCAGGGGTGGGGGGAGAAATTTTTCTATCTATTAATACATTTCCTTTGTAATGTAAAAATACATGTGCATTTTCTCTCACCATGATGATATTAGCCATAAATTGTCTATTTTATGATTCATTCATTTAAAAATCACTCTTGGATTTGTCTAAACTGCTGTTTTTGTTTTAAAATGAATTAAATTTTTGAATAAATTTTTAAATACTGAAAAATAAATAGAAGGGAGCCCATCTAGGACTTCCTAAGAAGTCAATAAAGACAACCTATAGAATGGGAGAATATATTTGCAAATGATGCGACCAACAAGGGATTAATTTCCAAAAGATACAAACCACATACAGCTCAATAACAAAAAGACAAACAACCCAACCAATAAATGGACAATAAAGCAAATAAATGCAATCAAGTGATCTAAAGCATTGTAATGAAAAAAATAAATAAAAAGAACCCATGATATAATCCACTCAGAAACAAATGGGCAAAAGAGATGAATAAGCACTTCACAAAAGGACAAATCCATTTGGATAATCATCATAAGGAAAGGTGCTTAACTTCATTAATCATCAGGAAAGTGAGAATTTAAATCACAAAGCCATTACCACTGCACATCTACCAATAAAGCTAAAAATAAAACAAATAGATAACAATTCCAAATGTTGGTGAAGATGTAGGGCAACTGGAACTCTCATACATTGCTGGTGGATCTATACACTGGAAAAGTGCTTGACAGTATCTACTAAAGCTAAGCATATACACATCCTTGGTCCAGGTATTCCATTCCTTGGTAGAAACTCTATAGAACTGTATAAGAGACATATACAGGAGACATATATGTCTCCTGAGACACATACAGGAATGTTTACAATGGCACTGTCATAATATCCCCAAATTGGAAACTACCCAACAATCTAAGAGTAGACTGGATAAATAAATAGTTGTATATGTATACAATAAATACTGTTTAGCAGTGAGGATGAACAAATTATAACTGTATACAACAACATGGATAAATCTAATGGGCAGTAAAAGAAACTAGACCCAAAAGAGTGCAAATGTTATGATTTTACTGATAAAAGTATCCAAAACAGACAAACTTAGCCTATGGTGTCAGAAGTCAGGAGAGTGGTTACTCTTAGAGGCTTAACAACTATAAGGGGACAAAAGAGGGCTTCTGGGATCTGGACAGTGCTCTGTTTTTAATCTGGGTGCTGACCACATGGGTTTGTTCACTTTATAAAATTTGTTCTGATACACACTTTCATTCTACACTTTTTGAAGATATATTTAAAAGTTTGCATCAAAATCGATATGCACATAGAAAGAGAAGCTGCCATTAGCTAGATTAAGATAACTGTCTTAGACTGAGATCAGTATCAACACCCCAGTGTGTATTAAATTCTTCTGTTAGATGCAATTGATTTCTACATTTGTGACTATCAAACTACTGAACAAATATTACTGAAATGCCTAATTGCTATGTTAGTGGTAAAAACTTAAGTCAAAGATATGATATGATCCCCAACTTCATTTTACAAAAATACTTTGTATGTACAAAGTATTTACAGTCTGTTTGGGGACATAAGATTAGAGACAAAATTAGCAAACAGAATTTGAAGTCTAAACTCCTCTTGAAACTTGGGAGTTTTCAGCTGATTGAGTTTGAGAAATTGCTCCAGCCACCAAGATATCCTTTGACGATCACATTTTCTGCTCGCAGAATATGATGTTTATTTTTAAGGTTTTTTGCATCTATGTTTACAAGGAATATTGACTTACAGTTTTCTTTTCTTGTAATGTCTCCGAGTAACACTGGTCTTATAACCTAGGAAGTATTTCTCCTTCAAATATCTGGAGGAGTTTTTGTAGCATGGTACAAACATTTGATAGAATTAGTAAGTGAAGACATCTCACTTGGAATGTTCTTTGTGCATAGGTTATCTTTAATAGAGAGTGGACTATTTAAGTTATCTAATTATTGTTTTTCCAGTTTTATTGAGAAAGAATTGACATATATCACTGTAAAAGTTTAAGGTATACAGAATGATGGTTTGATTTATATAACTTGTGAAATGATTACCACAATGGATTCAGCTAACATTTATCTTCTCATAGAGATACAATAAAAAGAAAAGAAAAAAGGAAAACAATTTTTTTCAAAATTATGGAATACTTCATGAATTTGCATGTCATCCTTGCACAGCGGCTAATCTCTGTATCATTACAATTTTAGTACATGTGCTGCCAAAGCAAGCATGTTATTTAATTTTTGAATTAACTTTGGTAGATTGTGAGTTCCTATGAATTTTTCTTCTGCTGGTAATAAATTCTCGCTGTATTCATTTAGGAAAAAATATTTATTTTGCCTTTAGCTTTGAAATATATTTTCACTAGGTACAGAATTTTAGGTTGCTATGTTTCTACTTCAACACTCCATTATCTTTTTTCTTGAATGGTTTCTGAAGAAAAGTTTGCTATAATTCAGATTTTGTTCCACTTTTTTTACTGTTTCACCTTTATTAAGCTGCCTTCAAGAATCTCTCCTTAGTTTTGGTTTTCAGAAGTTTGCCTATGATATATACAAATATGTTTATATTATATTCTGTGTGGGGTTTTCTGAGCCACATATATCTGTTGTTCATTACTGTTAATTAATTTCATAAATTCCCACCATTATCTATTCAAATATTTATTCTGTCTACTTCTATTTCTTTTGTCCTTCTGGGAATACAATTATTTATATTTTTAGATCATTTGCTGTTGACCCACAGCTCTTGAATATTATGTTTGCATTTCTAACTCTTTCATTCACTTTGCATTTGATTTTGGATAATTTCTGTTAACCCACCTCCACATTTAGTCATTCTTCATCAACGGTATCCAGTCTGCTAATCAGCCCATTGAAAGAAATCTTCCTTGCATGAGGGGAAGATGGCGGAAGAGTAAGATGCGGAGATCACCTTCCTCCCCACAGATACACCAGAAATACATCTACACGTGGAACAACTCCTACAGAACACCTACTGAATGCTGGCAGAAGACCTCAGACCTCCCAGAAGGCAAGAAAGTCCCCACGTACCTGGGTAGGGCAAAAGAAAAAAGAATAAACAGAGACAAAAGGATATGGACGGAACCTGCACCAGTGGAGGGGGTGCTGTGAAGGAGGAAAGGTTTCCACACACTAGGAAGCCCCTTCACGGGCGGAGACTGTGGGTGGCTGAGGGGGAAGCTTCGGAGCCTTAGGGGAGAGCGCAGCAACAGGGGAGCGGTGCTGACCGGCACTCACCAGCCCAAGAGGCTTGTCTGCTCACCCGCTGGGGCGGGCTGGGCTGGGAGCTGAGGCTCGGGCTTCAGTCAGAGAGGACTGGGGTTGGCGGCGTGAACACAGCCTGCAGGGGGTTAGTGCACCACGGCTAGCTGGGAGGGAGTCCGGGTAAAAGTCTGGACCTGACAAAGAGGCAAGAGACGTTTTCTTCCCTCTTTGTTTCCTGGTGCACGAGGAGAGGCGATTAACAGCGCTGCTTAAAGGAGCTCCAGAGACGGGCGCGAGCCGCGGCTAAAAGCGTGGGCCCCACAGACGGGCATGAGACGCTAAGGCTGCGGCTGCCACCACCAAGAAGGCTGTGTGCAAGCCCAGGTCACTATCCACGCCTCCCTTCCGGGGAGCCTGTGCAGCCCGCCACTGCCAGGGTCCCAGGACCCAGGGACAACGTCCCCGGGAGAACGCATGGCACACCTCAGGCTGGTGCAAAGTCACGCCGGCCTCTGCTGCCGCAGGCTCGCCCTGCATCCGTAACCCTCCTTCCCCCCAGCCTGAGCGAGACAGAGCCACCGAATCAGCTGCTCCTTTAACCCCGTTCTGTCTGAGCGAAGCACAGATGCCCTCCGGCGACCTACACGCAGAGGCAGGGCCAAATCCAAAGCTGAGCCCTGGGAGCTGTGCTAACAAAGAGAAAGGGAAATCCCTCCCAGCAGCCTCAGGAGCAGCGGATTAAATCTCCACAATCAAGTTGATGTACCCTGCATCAGTGGAATACCTGAATAGACAACGAATCATCCCAAATTGAGGAGGTGGACTTCGAGAGCAAGATTTATGATTTTTTTCCCCTTTTCCCCTTTTTGTGAGTGTGTATGTGTATGCTTCTGTGTGAGATTTTGTCTGTATAGCTTTGCTTCCACCATTTGTCCTAGGGTTCTATCCCTCCATTTTTTTGTTTTGTTTTCTTTAAAAAAAATTATTTTCTTAATACTTATTTTTTATTTTAATAACTTTATTTTATCTTTATTTTATCTTCTTTCTTTCTTCCTTTCCTTCTTTCTCTCTTTCTTCCTTTCTTTCTACTTTTTCTCCCTTTTATTCTGAGCCATGTGGATGAAAGGCTCTTGGTGCTGCAGCCAGGAGTCAGTGCTGTGCCTCTGAGGTGGGAGCGCCTACTTCAGGACACTGGTCCACAACAGACCTCCCAGCTCCACATAATATCAAATGGCAAAAATCTCCCAGAGATCTCCATCCCAACACCAGCACCCAGCTTCACTCAACGACCAGCAAGCTACAGTGCTGGACACCCTATGCCAAACAACTAGCAAGACAGGAACACAACCCCACCCATTAGCAGAGAGGCTGCCTAAAATCATAATAAGTCCACAGACGACCCAAAACACACCACCAGATGTGGACCTGCCCACCAGAAAGACAAGATCCAGCCTCATCCACCAGAACACAGGCACTAGTCCCCTCCACCAGGAAGCCTACACAACCCACTGAACCAACTTTAGCCGCTGGGGACAGACACCAAAAACAACGGGAACTACAAACTGGCAGCCTGCAAAAAGGAGACCCCAAACACAGTAAGATAAGCAAAATGAGAAGACAGAAAAACACACAGCAGATGAAGGAGCAAGATAAAAACCCACCAGACCTAACAAATGAAGAGGAAATAGGCAGTCTACCTGAAAAAGAATTCAGAATAATGATAGTAAAGATGATCCAAAATCTTGGAAATAGAATAGACAAAATGCAAGAAACATTTAACAAGGACCTAGAAGAACTAAAGATGAAACAAGCAAAGATGAACAACATAATAAATGAAATGAAAAATACTCTAGATGGGATCAACAGCAGAATAACTGAGGCAGAAGAACGGATAAGTGACCAGGAAAATAAAATAGTGGAAATAACTACTGCAGAGCAGAATAAAGAAAAAAGAATGAAAAGAACTGAGGACAGTCTCAGAGACCTCTGGGACAACATTAAACGCACCAACATTCGAATTATAGGGGTTCCAGAAGAAGGAGAGAAAAAGAAAGGGACTGAGAAAATATTTGAAGAGATTATAGTTCAAAATTTCCCTAATATGGGAAAGGAAATAGTTAATCAAGTCCAGGAAGCACAGAGAGTCCCATACAGGATAAATCCAAGGAGAAATACGCCAAGACACATATTAATCAAACTGTCAAAAATTAAATACAAAGAAAACATATTAAAAGAAGCAAGGGAAAAACAACACACAAGGGAATCCCCATAAGGTTAACAGCTGATTTTTCAGCAGAAACTCTGCAAGCCAGAAGGATCTGGCAGGACATATTAAAAGTGATGAAGGAGAAAAACCTGCAACCAAGATTACTCTACCCAGCAAGGATCTCATTCAGATTTGATGGAGAAATTAAAACCTTTACAGACAAGCAAAAGCTGAGAGAGTTCAGCACCACCAAACCAGCTTTACAACAAATGCTAAAGGAACTCTCTAGGCAAGAAATACAAGAGAAGGAAAAGACCTACAATAACGAACCCAAATCAGTTAAGAAAATGGGAATAGGAACATACATATCGATAATTACCTTAAATGTAAATGGACTAAATGCTCCCACCAAAAGACACAGATTGGCTGAATGGATCCAAAAACAAGACCCATATATATGCTGTCTACAAGAGACCCACTTCAGACCTAGAGACACATACAGACTGAAAGTAAGGGGATGGAAAAAGATATTCCATGCAAATGGAAACCAAAAAAAAGCTGGAGTAGCAATTCTCATATCAGACAAAATAGACTTTAAAATAAAGACTATTAGAAGAGACAAAGAAGGACACTACATAATGATCAAGGGATCAATCCAAGAAGAAGATAAAACAATGGTAAATATTTATGCACCCAACAAAGAAGCACCTCAATACATAGGGCAAATACCAATAGCCATGAAAGGGGAAATTGACAGTAACACATTCATAGTAGGGGACTTTAACACCCGACTTTCACCAATGGACAGATCATCCAAGATGAAAATAAATAAGGAAACACAAGCTTTAAATGATACATTAAACAAGATGGACTTAATTGATATTTATAGGACATTCTATCCAAAAACAAAAGAATACACATTTTTCTCAAGTGCTCAAGGAACATTCTCAAGGATACATCATATCCTGGGTCAGAAAGCAAGCCTTGGTAAATTTAATAAAATTGAAATTTTATCAGGTATCTTTTCCGACAACAATGCTATGAGACTAGATATCAATTACAGGAAAAGATCTGTAAAAAATACAAACACATGGAAGCTAAACAATACACTAATTAATAACAAAGTGATCAATGAAGAAATCAAAGAGGAAGTAAAAAAATACCTAGAAATAAATGACAAAGGAGACACGACACCCCAAAACTTATGGGATGCAGAAAAAGCAGTTCTAAGAGGGAAGTTTACAGCAATACAATCCTACCTTAAGAAACAGGAAACATCTCGAATAAACAACCTAACCTTGCACCTAAAGCAATTAGAGAAAGAAGAACAAAAAAACCCCAAAGTTAGCAGAAGGAAAGAAATCATAAAAATCAGATCAGAAATAAATGAAAAAGAAATGAAGGAAACGAGAGCAAAGATCAATAAAACTAAAACCTGGTTCTTTGAGAAGATAAACAAAATTGATAAACCATTAGCCAGACTCATCAAGAAAAAAAGGGAGAAGACTCATATCAATAGAATTAGAAATGAAAAAGGAGAAGTAACAACTGACACTGCAGAAATACAAAAGATCGTGAGAGATTACTACAAGCAACTCTATGCCAATAAAATGGACAACCTGGAAGAAATGGACAAATTCTTAGAAATGCACAACCTGCCAAGACTGAATCAGGAAGAAATAGAAAATATGGACAGACCAATCACAAGCACTGAAATTGAAACTGTGATGAAAAATCTTCCAACAAACAAAAGCCCAGGACCAGATGGCTTCACAGGCGAATTCTATGAAACATTTAGAGAAGAGTTAACACCTATCTTTCTCAAATTCTTCCAAAATATAGCAGAGGGAGGAACACTCCCAAACTCATTCTACGAGGCCACCATCACCCTGATACCAACACCAGACAAGGATGTCACAAAGAAAGAAAACTACAGGCCAATATCACTGATGAACATAGATGCAAAAATCCTCAACAAAATACTAGCAAACAGAATCCAACAACACATTAAAAGGATCATACCATGATCAAGTGGGGTTTATTCCAGGAATGCAAGGACTTTTCAATATATGCAATATATGCAATATTTGCAATATACACAAATCCATCAATGTGATACACCATATTAACAAATTGAAGGAGAAAAACCATATGATCATCTCAGTAGATGCAGAGAAAGCTTTCGACAAAATTCAACACCCATTTATGATAAAAACCCTGCAGAAAATAGGCATAGAGGGAATATGCCTCAACATAATAAAGGTCATATATGACAAACCTACAGCCAACATCGTCCTCAATGGTGAAAAACTGAAAGCATTTCCACTAAGATCAGGAACAAGACAAGGTTGCCCACTCTCACCACTCTTATTCAACATAGTTTTGGAAATTTTAGCTGCAGCAATCAGAGAAGAAAAGGAAATAAAAGGAATCCAAATTGGAAAAGAAGAAGTAAAGCTGTCACTCTTTGCAGATGACATGATACTATACATAGAGAATCCTAAAGATGCTACAAGAAAACTACTAGAGCTAATCAATGAATTAGGGAAAGTAGCAGGATACAAAATTAATGCACAGAAATCTCTGGCATTCCTATACACGAATGATGAAAAATCTGAAAGTGAAATCAAGAAAACACTCCCATTTACCATTGCAACAAAAAGAATAAAATATCTAGGAATAAACCTACCTAAGGAGACAAAAGACCTGTATGCAGAAAATTATAAGACACTGATGAAAGAAATTAAAGATTATACAAATAGATGGAGAGATATACCATGTTCTTGGATTGGAAGAATCAACATTGTGAAAATGACTGTACTACCCAAAGCAATCTACAGATTCAATGCAATCCCTATCAAAGTACCACTGGCATTTTTCACAGAACTAGAACAAAAACGTTCACAATTTGTATGGAAACACAAAAGACCCCGAATAGCCAAAGCAATCTTGAGAACGAAAAACGGGGCTGGAGGAATCAGGCTCCCTGACTTCAGACTATACTACAAAGCTACAGTAATCAAGACAGTATGGTACTGGCACAAAAACAGAAAGATAGATCAATGGAACAGGATAGGAAGCCCAGAGATAAACCCACGCACATATGGTCACCTTATCTTTGATAAAGGAGGCAGGAATGTACAGTGGAGAAAGGACAGCCTCTTCAATAAGTGGTGCCAGGAAAACTGGACAGGTACATGTAAAAGTTTGAGATTAGATCACTCCCTAGCACCATACACAAAAATAAGCTCAAAATGGATTAAAGACCTAAATGTAAGGCCAGAAACTATCAAACTCTTAGAGGAAAACATAGGCAGAACACTCTATGACATAAATCACAGCAACATCCTTTTTGACCCACCTCCTAGAGAAATGGAAATAAAAACAAAAATAAACAAATGGGACCTAATGAAACTTCAAACATTTTGCACAGCAAAGGAAACCATAAACAAGACCAAAAGACAACCCTCAGAATGGGAGAAAATATTTGCAAATGACGCAACTGACAAAGGATTAATCTCCAAAATTTATAAGCAGCTCATGCAGCTCAATAACAAACAAACAAACAACCCAATCCAAAAATGGGCAGAAGACCTAAATAGACATTTCTCCAAAGAAGATATACAGACTGCCAACAAACACATGAAAGAATGCTCAACATCATTAATCATTAGAGAAATGCAAATCAAAACTACAATGAGATATCATCTCACACCACTCAATGGCCATCATCAAAAAATCTAGAAACAATAAATGCTGGAGACAGCATCGAGAAAAGGGAACACTCTTGCACTGCTGGTGGGAATGTGAATTGGTTCAGCCACTATGTAGAACAGTATGGAGGTTCCTTAAAAAACTACAAATAGAATTACCATATGACCCAGCAATCTCACTACTGGGCATATACCCTGAGAAAACCATAATTCAAAAAGAGTTATGTACCAAAATGTTCATTGCGGCTCTATTTACAATAGCCCGCAGATGGAAACAACCTAAGTGTCCATCATTGGATGAATGGATAAAGAAGATATGGCAAAAAAAAAAAAAAAAAAAAGGAAGATATGGCAGATATATACAATGGAATATTACTCAGCCATAAAAAGAAACGAAATTGAGCTATTTGTAATGAGGTGGATGGACCTAGAGTCTGTCATACAGAGTGAAGTAAGTCAGAAAGAGAAAGACAAATACCGTATGCTAACACATATATATGGAATTTAAGAAAAAAAAATGTCATGAAGAACCTAGGGGTAAGACAGGAATAAAGACACAGACCTAGTAGAGAATGGACTTGAGGATATGGGGAGGGGGAAGGGTAAGCTGTGACAAAGCGAGAGAGTGGCATGGACATATATACACCACCAAACGTAAAATAGATTGCTAGTGGGAAGCAGCCGCATAGCACAGGGAGATCAGCTTGGTGCTTTGTGACCACCTAGAGTGGTGGGATGGGAGGGTGGGAGGAAGACGTAAGAGGGAAGAGATATGGGAACATATGTATATGTATAACTGATTCACTTTGTTATAAAGCAGAACCTAACCCACCATTGTGAAGCAATTATATTCCAATAAAGATATAAAAAAAAATCTTCCTTTCTGATATCCTATTTTTCTTAATTTGTAATATTTTAATTTATCTCTTAAAATAATTTTTATCTCTCTGCTGCAAGTCCCCATCTGTTCCTGTATGTTGTCCACTTTTTTCACTAGATATTTTAACATATTAATCAGAGTAATTTTAATCTCCTGTCTAATTGATCTACCATCTATATCATCTCTGTGTCTGGTTCTGTAGACTTTTTCTTCTTACAATGAGCCTTTTTTTTTTTTCTACTTCATGTGTATTATGCAACTTTTGATTGACTATTGAACAACACATATCAAAGAATAATAGAGTCTGCTCTTTGAGGCAAATAGCTTTCATTCCCAGAGATGGGCATGACACTTCTCTCAAGCTATTAGTGGAGGTAGGGTTTGATTCAATCTAGTCAATAACTGAATTGGGTTTGGTTTTGTTGTTATTGTCATTATCCTCAGGGCATCATGGAATTCAAATACCTTCAGTGTTGGGTTGCTACTACCTTCTTAATGTAGAACCAGGGCTCCTGGGCCCACACAAAGCAGACAGCTTCTAGTGTTCTTATTCTACACTACACTTTCAGAAATCCCTGAATGTCTGAATCACAGAGTCTCTCTACACTCTTGTCCACTGGTGGGTTGCTCCTGCTTGTTACTTGGTGCTAGGTTTATGGTGGGGGTGAAAAGGTGTTTAGTTCTCCTTGTCCAATCTCAGGCTCAGGCAAGGCTTGTTCACATGGGCCTTGTGGGTGAAGCATTTTCAGCGTTTCTCCCTCCCATAGAAGCCAGACTTTTAAAAAAATCTATGTCAGATTTCAGGCAGGACATCATTTTCTGGCCCTTCACAAGTGGTAGCAGATCTTGCATTGTACTGGTGCAGAATTTTAGGACCAAGAGGTTTTTCTGCCCCTCCAACGGCATACTTGATGGCAACCGTTTTGTATCTTCCCCCAGTGGCTAAGAATTTTGTTTCATATGAGAGAAGGATCTGGTGAAGTAAGCTGTGTTTTTTGCTGTGTTTTGTCTCCCATGTTATCAAATCACCTCCTGCATATCTGAGTTAGGAGGGAGAGAGGGGTTCTCCAGTCTCCTGCCCTACACCCAGTCTCTCTTTGAGCATTTATTGTATTGATGGATCAGTGGAGAAGAGTTTGTGAGTGAAGACAAATTTTCCTTCTCTCTGGGGCTTTCAGTTTTTTTAAACTGAAATCTTCACCTACTCTTGGCCTTTAAGAAGTATTTACAGTACTGACTGGTTTTTTTCTTACATACTTTTATGACAGCAAGTATTCTTTCCGTGCTCTGCCAAAGTTGAAAAGATTTGTGTCTGCTTTCCTCATGCCAAGGGATCTGTCACTTTTCAGAATTCAGTTTTCTTGTCTGTCTTTTGACCTCAGCACTCTGATAGCTTTGGGATAAGTTATAATTTTGTAGATCATTTGCTTTTTCTCATCATTAGGATGGGAGCAAAATTCTTTTGCAGCTTTCAGCATCCTGAGTTGGAGCCACCTGTTAGGATTTTCATTGGGATTAAAATCTACAGAACAATGTTGAAAGAATTTTTATCTATACAATATGCATATCTTAATCCACTTAATTTAGTATAAAATTTTTGAGTGGTTAATTTATAGCAATCATGGTTTTTATCATTGTCATAATATCATACTGTAAGTATCCACCCTTGCTGAAAATTACCCTTACTGAAGTCCACATCTCCTCTGGTGGCAAAGGCAGGGAGCAAATGTGAAAGGAAGATAGTGATATCACCTTTCCTCTCCTTTCACAGGGCATAATAACACCCATTCAAAGTCAAACAGCTACTAATTGATTACAGATATGTCTACAACTCCGATCTTATTGACGCCAGTCCACGGGTCTTTCCACTACACACTTTTCAAATTTTTAATTTCTGTTCCTATAGCCAAACCTTTCAACTTTGAATATTTGTGCTGAATCTTTTGAAGAAAGGAAGGTCTTTCCTTCTACAGAGTTTTTTCATATTCATCTTTATCAGTGCTTTTATCCAGGCCTATCATTTTTGTCACTTTACTCCCTATATACATTTGTATTCTTGGTAGTCTCTGGGATTTCATCACTTGAAGTTCTTTCTTTCATCAAAATTAGAAGAAAAAAAAACTTTTAAAATTAAATAATTTAGCAGATAGGCCTTGCCATTCTCTACTTGAATTTGAAGTCCTGAAATTGGAAGACGAAGGCTGGATTTTGTTAGTTAGCTAGTCATCTTATAACTCAAATAAACATGGCCATTGTCATGGAGAGGGAAATCAGGATCCAGATACGAGGGAAGGGGGACATTAGAACTAGGGATGGAGCAAATTACCCTATAGAAGGACAGTGGTAACAGCATTCAATGCAGTAAAATAAAATAGGTGTTGTCTGAAGTTTTTCCCAGATTTACTGCTTTCTTTCTATGCTTCATGTATATTTATAGACTTCTGATGGACTTCTCCTGGAAGGAGAAGAAGAGTTCAACAGAACTTGATAGTAAATAATTATAATAATTTCCAAAAAAACAGTTAGTTACAGAACAAGATTTCAATCAGGTGGTCTAATTCTGCAGCAGGGTTCAGCAAAATAAGGCCCACAGACTAAATCTGACCCGCCTCTTGTTTTTATAAATAAAGTCATATTGACACACAGTCATTTCTACTCCATTCTCCTTGTGCAACCATAGAGATATTTTAAACCACAAATTTAATCTTGTACTTCTTACTAAAAACCTTCTAAAGGCTTCCTATTGTTCCAAAACTCTTTATATAGCATATAAAACTACTCATAATATGACCCCTGCTTGCCTAAGCAGACTCCACATTTATCTCTATTTTCCATCTTATATTCTGTATTTCAATTGTCCATTTACTATATTTACTCTCTTGCCTCTGGGCCTTTGCACATACTTATCTTTGGCCTCAATCAACTCATCTTATCTCATCCTTCTGGTCCCAACATAGAAGTCCTCATTTCCTTGGGAAAGACCCAGACACCCAAAAGTTCCATGTGCTCCCATAGAGCCCAGAAAAACTGCTACCAACAGTGATCATACTGTTATCTATTTTGTTTGTGGTATATATCAGGGGTTGGTAAGCTACACCCCATAGGCCAAATCCAGACTACTGTCTGCTTGTGTAGTCCATGAGCTAAGAATAGTTTTCACTTTTTTTTTTTTTTTTTTTTGCGGTACGCGGGCCTCTCACCACTGTGGCCTCTCCCATTGTGGAGCACAGGTTCCGGACGCGCAGGCTCAGCGGCCATGGCTCACGGGCCCAGCCGCTCCGCGGCATGTGGGATCTTCCCGGACCGGGGCACGAACCTGTGTCCTCTGCATCGGCAGGCGGACTCTCAACCACTGCGCCACCAAGGAAGCACTTCAGTTTTTAAGAAAAATATTTCACGACATGCCAAAAAATTATACAAAATTCAAATTTCATTGTCCATACATTCAGTCTTATTGGAGCCCAGCTACACTCATTTATTTACATATTGCCATTCACTAGGGAAGGTGTTGCAGATATAAGGATAAAAGAGAAAATACTATCTCAGACCCCCCAGCTTACAGCAACCACAATACCTTTCCCAGTGTGTGGCCCATAGAAAGCACTCAATAATTATTTATGGCATTAATAATGTGTGAATAAGTAAGTAAAACTATTTTACCCAGGAATCGGCTGCAATTAAGCATAGAATCTAGCCAGATTTTTCAATTCCTAGCTGAGTACTCTCTGCAACTAGGTCAGGCCTCCTTCCCTATGATTTTAGAACAATATTACTCTTAGAGTAATCATGGAATTAAAATTCCTTCCAGTTGCTACATAGTCTTAGATAGTTCCTAGAATAGGGCTCTAATATTCTGAAGTGTTCCTAAGAAAAGCTCCCCTGTTATGCCCACAAAGAGTAAATAATGATAGAGGATCACTTCTGTTCGGAGCTCCACTTATTTAAAGCAGCATTTTGATAAGTTCAGGCATACCTCAAAAGCACAGCTTATATGGAAAAAAGTATATAAAAGCAAGCACCGTGATTAACCATATCCCAATGGGAGAAAAATGTGTTGACATTTCAGCAAGAACCATCTTCAGTTCAAGCCAAAAGAAATCCCTATTTATACTTTCTAGTCAGCCAAAATTTCCAGCTGCATGGATTCTCTGGTGAACAAACAGTCCAGTGCACAGAATAAGGTCACTGAAGAATGTGGCAGTAATCACAGACTGTAATTAAGCAGTAATGACCTCAACCTGAAGCTTTCTTCAGGATTAATGAATACCTGAGAAGCCAGTGGCCTGAGGCAGCCCTCATTCCATCCAGAATGCACCGGGATAAAGTGAGCACTATAAACCAAATGTGTTTCCAGTCTAAAGCGCTCCCCAAAGTTACCTCTTCCACTATTATGTCACAGAGTTGGATTTTTTATGACACTCATTGTGGGGGGGAAAAAAAAAGATGAAGTTTAATCAAGAAAAGAGAAAGAAAAGTTTGGAATTCAGAAACAGTAGGGGATTTCTCTGCAGTGGGGAGGTGGAGGCGAGTGTGAACTATATTTAGTATATTCAGCTTTAATTTTCAGTTTAGCTCTGAATCATAGGAATAAGAATACTTATGTGCCAGATGATGCCAATAAATTTACCACGTTAGTAAATGTGAAGTGAAATAATGAGTCATATCAATGACTGTTATAGTTATCATTACTATGGCTTTTTATGCCTTGGCTTAACTGATGAGAAGAGAGGAAACAAGCAGTCTGTCAGGTTAGTAAGGTGACCATCAAAATATTAGCCATCATCTACTTGCTGCTTACTCTATGGCAGGCACTTAATGGATATTCTGTCTCTTCCCTTAGAGGTTGAACATCATTATCTCCTTTTCATAGATAAGGAATCTGAGAATCAGAGAGGTTAACTAATTTGTCCTAGGTCATTCTAATAAGTGTAGGGGTTGGGATTCAAGCCTGGGTTCCTCTGACTCCAAGGCCCAAACCTGAAATCACTATGTGCTATGAGCTCGGTGATCTGAAAGTTCTCTGTCAATCATTTAGAAGTAATGAGATAGGATTGTCAGGATGAATGTCAATGGGGAAACTGAAATGGTGTAAGATCAAAGTCATTAACAAGCTACTAAAAGGTCCTTTTATGTGTATCGGGAATGTTAGATGGGAAAACTCAAGAGTGACGAGGATTTTAATGTGGAGTCTGCTCTTTGTGCCATCCTCAGGGCTTGGTAGCATTTCCATGTCTTGATATGAATGTAGGAGCCCCATTGTAACCATAGGTTCCAAAGGGTACACTACAGTCACACTAGCCAACCTCAGTCCACCATGTCGGAAATTTGTTCAGTAAAAGACTAAGGTTTATTTTTTAAATGAGAGACTTAATTGTAAATATGCCTGAGAGAGTTACCGGTTGTGACTTAAATCCATCCTGAGATGGGAAAAACTGCTATTGGTACCTTTCTTAAAGATAAGAGCAGGAGGCTAGTCTTACAGCTTGAGGAATTAAATACTGTATTGGATTATATAAAATCCTTTATATGAATACTACAATAAGGAAAAGGAGAGGTGGGAAAGGGCATATTTATTTGTCTGCTGCAGACAAACATGGAAAAGATAAAGTAACCAGATGCCTACTGCCCTATTCTCACTGCCTGGTCCCAAATTGGGTAGCCAAGCATACCTTCTTCCTTAGGATATATGGGTCTGATGAGCGAGAAAACATGAAAGATGTTTTGGACAACTGTTGGGTTGGCCAAAAAGTTCGTTCTGGTTTTTCCATGAGATGTCACGGAAAATAGTAACAATAGTTGACTTCACCGAGACCTTATTTTCAGGTATGTCTTATTCTTTTAGGAGAAATGAAAGCCTATAGTGGGGTCACAGAGCCTCCTCCAAAGACACAAAATGTGACGTGTCCATTCCACTCATGGACTGTTCCTCAGTGTGAGAAGCAGACCTGATCCTAGCAGTCCCTTTCTTCCTTGTTGTTACATCACTATGACCTCAACTGATTTACCTTATTTAGGAAGACAACATTTGGCGATATTCAAACAAACAAAATCTTGGCAGCCAGGTCTCAGATACTAGAGTAAAATTATGTTTGGACTATGGTATTTTTAAGCCAAAACATACTCAGTTCTTAAACTAAACTTTATATGACCTCTGTCTTCCTTTTTCCAAGGGAAGAAAAATTTAAGACTATTTGGGAGGAAATTCTCAATACTTTGAGACCATTTGCTTTACCTTTCGTCATTTTCAAGGTCAGATAATCACAAACACAACTTGAAAAATCTCCCATTTGGCCATGAGCTACCAAATTCAGAGAGTAAAGTAGAGTGAACAGAAGGAGAAGAGTGAAGAAGCTATAGACATGGATGACTAACTTTACTTAATTTGTAATAAATAGAAATCTTGCAAACTTTTCAAAGCAGAAAATTATCTTAAATTCAAACACAATGGCCAAGATTGGGACAGAAGAGTGTCAACTTCTGAATGAGTAAGAAACCTGTTTGCAAACTGATGCTAAGGCAATAATTAGAGAGAGGAGAGGAGAGGGTGAAGAGGAAAGGAGAGGGGTACGTGTGTGGGAGAGGGAGAGAGAGAGAGAGAGAGAGATGGGGGCAGGGAGGAGGAGAGTTACTGAATAAAGAGTTCAATAAAGAGTCACTAAATTTAATAACTTTTCTAAATTATGAATAATTTACAATCTAAGGTCTAGTCCCATTCAAGTCCCAGTCTGGGCTCCCTAGTACAAGATGAGTGTTGAAAGAAGGGATGAAAAGGAGATAATAAAATCCATTCTCAGCTTCTGGTTATAGAATATAGAGGAAAAGAAGCACAATGATTCTATGCCTCTCTGCTGATATTGTTACCTAAAAGACATTTCCCTCAACCACAACTGGTTAGCTGTTAATTTTGGAAATAGTAATAAGACCCCAGGTAGCAATTAATTAGCTGGTTTTCCAGAGGATTCATTGAGTAAAAATTTTGTCATTTTTGCATTTGTAGACAATTATTCCATCCCACTTAACTTCGTTCTCTAAGCTACTTCTAATCTGATGATTCTCAACCAGAAGTATGCATCGGAACCATCTGTAAAGCTTTTTAAAAATGCATATCCTCTCCTCATTCCAGGTCTAAGGAGTAAGAATCCTTAGAAGGAGGGGCACCCATATGTGCATTGATTAAAATGTTAAGAGCATGTTATCAAGGCTATTTCAGATCAACTAAGTAATCACCTAACACTCTACTTCTTTCCAAAGTGAGAGATCAGTAAAAGAATTCATAAGAAAAAATAGGCATCAATAACTTGGACACTCCACAGGTCAGATTCACAGAATCACCTTATCCGCTATGATATATCCTCTTGATATGTAATATTTCTCCTTTAAAGAAGTCATGCTAGGGGCTTCCCTGGTGGCGCAGTGGTTGAGAGTCCGCCTGCCGATGCAGGGGATGCGGGTTCGTGCCCCAGTCCGGGAACATTCCACATGCCGCGGAGTGGCTGGGCCCATGAGCCATGGCCGCTGAGCCAGCGCGTCCGGAGCCTGTGCTCCACAACGGGAGAGGCCACAACAGTGAGAGGCCTGCGTACCGCAAAATAAATAAATAAATAAAAGCCATGCTAGAAAGATTTTATAGCTCTTAGAGGAAATAGTTATGAGATTTACTATCATGAACCAGTTTATGTTGGAGCCCTACTGAAACTATGGGTAAGTAATTTATTATTGAATTAAAATAAAAATGATGCCACAGACCTTAACATCCATCCATCCATCCGTTCAATCATTGGATACTTACAGAACACTAACTATGCATCAGAAAGGCATGGAAGATAAAGTGATGCTAGGCATGGAGGATAAAGTGATGACCAAGATAAACCTATTCCCTTACTTCAAAGAGCTAACATCAAACAGAGGAAGATAGACATTAAAGGAGAAATAGTTTAAAAATTATCCTGTCTGGACTACTGAGGAATCCTTCTACTACATTATAAGCCATTATTTTGACACCATTTGAAGAGAACTGTCTAGTAAACATTGTTGAATTTCAAAATGCTTGTGGGTCCACATATTTGAGAGGCATATAAAGGAACTAAAATTGTTTTAAGAGAGCACATCCTGGACACTAAGGTGACTTGAAATCATGCTATATGAAGAACAAGAAAAGGAATAGTAATAATTAGTCTAGAGAAGGCAGACATTTTAGTAATCACCAGGCCTCTGAAGTTTGAAATGTGACAAAGGAAGATGATCTAGTTTGTAGGGTCTTCGAGAGTTGAACAGAGAACAATAGATAGAAGCAAGAGAAAGCAGATTCCATCTCAGAAAAAGAAATGTCTTTATTTGATTTTCTTGATCAGGATTGTATCAAGATCAAATGGGTTTCCAAAGAAACAATGAGATTTCCATCAGTGTCATATTGCTTCATCTCTTAGCAAGGATACTGTAAAATTTTCAACTGAAAAATGGGCAGTTGGGGTGTGGCCAAGATGGCAGAGTAGGAAGACCCTGAGCTCACCTCCTCCCATGGGCACAGCAAAATTACAACTATTTACAGAGCAACTGTCTATGAAAACAACCCAAAGACTAGCAGAAAAGATTTTCCACAACTAAGGATATAAAAAAGGAACTGGGCTTCCCTGGTAGCAAAGTGGTTGAGAATCTGCCTGCCAATGCAGGGGACACGGGTTCGAGCCCTGGTCCAGGAAGATCCCACATGCCACGGAGCAACTAAGCCCATGCGCCACAACTGCTGAAGCCTGCGTGCCTAGAGCCCGTGCTCCACAACAAGAGAAGCCACCGCAGTCAGAAGCCCATGTACCGCAATGAATAGTAGCCCCCGCTTGCACAACTCAACTAGAGAAAGCCCGCACGCAGCAACGAAGACCCAACGCAGCCAAAAATAAACAATAAAATAAATTAAAATAAATAAAAGGGAACCACAAGAAGACAGGTAGGAGGAACAGAGACACAGATCCATACCCATGAATAAGTGACCCACGAACAGGAAGACAATCACAATTGCAGAGATTCTCCCCAAGCAGAGAGAGGTTACAGTCCCATATCAGTTTCCCCAGCATGGGGGTCCTGCACTGGGAAGATGAGCTCAGAGAATAACTGGCTTTGAAGGCCAGCAGGGCTGGCATATGGGAGAGCCAGAGGACTGTAGGAAACAGAGACTCTTAAAGGGTGCTCACAAAATCACACAGGCTCCAAGACCCAGCAAAGAGGCAGTAATTTGAAAAGAGCCTTGGTTAGACCCATTTGCTCATCTTGGAGAGCCTTCTGGAGAGACAGGAAACAACTGGGATTCCCTCTGGGCACATACATACTGGCAGCAGCCATTCTGGGGAGCTTGTTCTACCACAAGGACATTGGTGATGGCAATCACCATTTTGGAGTCCTCCCTTTAGCCTATTAGTGCCAGGGGCTTACCCATCCACCAGCGAGCCAACACCAGTCCTGGGACACCCCAGGTTCTACAGTCAGCTATTCCAGGACCTGGCCACATCCCCCAGTAGGCCAACCCCAGGGCACTCCAGGCACTACCGCCAGCCACTCTAGGACCTGGCCCTATTTACTAGTGGGCCAGCAGCCTCCACACAAGGCAGGGCCTGGCAGCCAACTGCACCCGGGGCCAGCCCTGCCTAGCACTGGGCCCACAGTAGTCACCCCTGACCACAGAGCCAACAAAATGGGCACTCTCTAGGGCATATACCTCTGGTGACCAAAGGGAAGTGTGCTGCTGGGTCCCATAGGACATCTCCTACATAAAGCCACTTCTTCAAGATGGGGAAGTGTAACCAACCTACCTAATATATGGAAATAAAAACAGAGAATTAGGCAAAATGTGGGACAGAGGAATATATTCCAAAAAAGAAACAAGAGAAAGCCCCAAAAGAAGAACTAAGCAAAATGGAGGTAAGCAATTTACCCAAAAAGTGTTCAAGGTAATAATCATAAAGGTGCTCAATAAATGCAGGAGAAGAATGGACGAACACAGTGAGCTCCAAATAATTCTCCTCCTACAGCGATATCTTTGCCTTTTCCAAGGATAAATGACCTTGTCTTTCTATACAATATCATCCAAATCGTTTGTTAATATTTCATTTCAGGAATTGCTCAACCTTTTTTCATGGAGAGGATGTATCTAAATCACCCAACAGCCTTTAAAAACCATTGAGGATTCACTAGATCTCAGTAGACCCTGGGAATCTCTATTTTGAAAAAGCTGCTTCCAGTCTTTATGGTGTCAGACCTAGTGAGGGAATTTCTGCTTTGTCATCTTATTCCAAACCACACTTTTGTCCTCATCCCCTCCCTTTCACGAGCACATATCCCGTAAGGAAAAAGTACAGAATTTCAAATCCTGAATACATAGATTTAAATCCCAGACAATCTATTAACTAGTTGTATTTTAGGCAAGTGGCAATATCTTCAAGGCTCTTCTGGACAGGGATATATTAATAGTTAATAGGAAGGACTGTTTTAAAAGCTAAATTAGATTATGTACATAAAGCACCTGTCATAGTCACTGGCACGTATGAGTTTAATAGAAGGAAGAACTTATTGTCAATTTCTCATCACTACTCAACTCTACACATGTTGAACATGATTCCTCTAATAATCTATTAAATCATAACTGAACTTGAAGGACCACAGGTATACACAGAGAACCTCAAACTCCTCTTATTATCCTCAACAACACTGACCACCATCCAAGTGAACTTGGTCCCTTGAAAATGGTCAAATAGTATCGAGATATATGAGAATATTTGTGCTTAGAAGGTCAAAATAGAATCTTCAGCAGATGAATAATTGTTGTACTTTGCAAAAAGAGTAAGAAAGGAATTTTAAGAATTAAAAAATAGATAATTTCACAATCTAATTTTAATACTATTCTCCCTGAATAAGATCTTTGCGTTCTGAAAGGCATCCCTCTTTATAGGGAAAGGTGCAGTTAATGCCGTGTCATAAATTTTGGACTTCCCTTCCTTTAATCCTAGGGTGGAAAAATTTTTGTAAAGGAAGTTTACCCCTTAAGTTTCTGACTCTCCTGAAATAAATATTGAGAGTATCAGAGTTCAGAAATTTCTAAAATGGGCTTGCCTTTAAAAACTTCAGCTGCCTCAAAACAAATTTTTTGTCCACACTTACCACCAGTCTAAATGTAGGACAAACCAGAATGTGTATGCTTGATCATCATTCTTGCCATAGCTTTCTTGCTGGACACCTGCAATCTTTTTTTCTTTCTTTTTTTTTTTTTTTAAACATCTTTATTGGGGTATAATTGCTTTACAATGGTGTGTTAGTTTCTGCTTTACAACAAAGTGAATCAGTTATACATATACATATGTTCCCATATGACTTCCCTCTTGCATCTCCTTCCCTCCCACTCTCCCTATCCCACACCTCCAGGCTGTCACAAAGCACCGAGCTAATATCCTGTGCCTTGCGGCTGCTTCCCCCTAGCTATCTACCTTACTACGTTTGTTAGTGTGTATATGTCCATGACTCTCTCTCGCCCTGTCAAAGCTCACCCTTCCCCCTCCCCATATCCTCAAGTCCGTTCTTCAGTAGGTCTGTGTCTTTATTCCTGTCTTACCCCTAGGTTCTTCATGACATTTTTTTTCCCCTTAAATTCCATATATATGTGTTAGCATATGGTATTTGTCTTTTTCTTTCTGACTTACTTCACTCTGTATGACAGACTCTAGGTCTATCCATCTCATTACAAATAGCTCAATTTCTTTTCTTTTTAAGGCTGAGTAATATTCCATTGTATATATGTGCCACATCTTCTTTATCCATTCATCCGATGATGGGCGCTTAGGTTGTTTCCATCTCCGGGCTATTGTAAATAGAGCCGCAATGAACATTTTGGTACATGACTCTTTTTGAATTTTGGTTTTCTCAGGGTATATGCCCAGTAGTGGGATTGCTGGGTCATATGGTAATACTATTTGTAGTTTTTTAAGGAACCTCCATACTGTTCTCCATAGTGGCTGAACCAATTCACATTCCCACCAGCAGTGCAAGAGTGTTCCCTTTTCTCCACACCCTCTCCAGCATTTATTGTTTATAGATATTTTGATGATGGCCATTCTGACTGGTGTGAGATGATATCTCATTGTAGTTTTGATTTGCATTTCTCTAATGATTAATGATGTTGAGCATTCTTTCATGTGTTTGTTGGCATTCTGTATATCTTCTTTGGAGAAATGTCTATTTAGGTCTTCTGCCCATTTTTGGATTGGGTTGTTTGTTTTTTTGTTATTGAGCTGCATGAGCTGCTTGTAAATTTTGGAGATTAATCCTTTGTCAGTTGCTTCATCTGCAAATATTTTCTCCCATTCTGAGGGTTGTCTTTTGGTCTTGATTATGGTTTCCTTTGCTGTGCAAAAGCTTTGAAGTTTCATTAGGTCCCATTTGTTTATTTTTGTTTTGATTTCCATTACTCTAGGAGGTGGGTCAGAAAGGATCTTGCTGTGATTTATGTCATAGAGTGTTCTGCCTATGTTTCCCTCTAAGAGTTTGATAGTTTCTGGCCTTACATTTAGGTCTTTAATCCATTTTGAGCTTATTTTTGTGTATGGTGTTAGGGAGTGATCTAATCTCATACTTTTACAGGTACCTGTCCAGTTTTCCCAGCACCATTTATTGAAGAGGCTGTCCTTTCTCCACTGTACATTCCTGCCACCTTTATCAAAGATAAGGTGTCCATATGTGCGTGGGTTTATCTCTGGGCTTTCTATCCTGTTCCATTGATCTTTCTGTTTTTGTGCCAGTACCATACTGTCTTGATTACTGTAGCTTTGTAGTATAGTCTAAATTCAGGGAGCCTGATTCCTCCAGCTCCTTTTTTCGTTCTCAAGATTGCTTTGGCTATTCGGGGTCTTTTGTGTTTCCATACAAATTGCGAAATTTTTTGTTCTAGTTCTGTGAAAAATGCCAGTGGTAGTTTGATAGGGATTGCATTGAATCTGTAGATTGCTTTGGGTAGTAGAGTCATTTTCACAATGTTGATTCTTCTACCATCCAAGAACATGGTATATCTCTCCATCTATTTGTATCATCTTTAATTTCTTTCATCAGTGGACACCTGCAATCTTATTTCTTATAGGGTTGCTCCTATCAGGGCTTCTAGATAACTCCCAATCTGGAACATAGTATGTGTTCAATAAATGTCTATTTAATCTATGAATGAGTGAATGGGTATTATGGGAACATAAGGAACAGGTATTTAACACAAGATGTGAAAGAGAAAGAAAAGCTTTGGGGAGAGATTAAATTGAAGTTGAGTCTTGAGTGACGAATGAAAGTTTGTTGGGAGTAGATGTGGAATGTGTGGAACAACAGCCAGGCAGAGAGAACTATATGACTTAAGAAACAGAGAGGAGAAAGAGCATCTTCAATATGAGGACCAGCAAGTTGCTTTTCAAAGCAATAGTTAGAGATAAGCCTGAGGAGCAGGCAGGATTCAGGTCATAAATGAATTTGATATCACATTTAAAAATTTAAACTTGACTCTGTAGGTGATGAATAGTTGCTTAATACAGAAGAAACTTTTTTTTTTTTTTTTTTTTTGTGGTACACGGGCCGCTCACTGTCGTGGCCTCTCCCACTGCGGAGCACAGGCTCCAGACACGCAGGCTCAGTGGCCATGGCTCACGGGCCTAGCCGCTCCGCAGCACGTGGGATCTTCCCGGACCGGGGCACGAACCCGTGTCCCCTGCATCGGCAGGCAGACTCTCGACCACTGCACCACCAGGGAAGCCCCAGAAGAAACTTTTTAAGAAAGGAAATAACTGAATCAAGTAAATCAAGTATGTATATATATATATATATATATTTTTTTTTTTTTAAATGGGTCACTGTGGTAGACGCATATAGGATGGATTTGAAGAGGGCAGGTGTCGAAACTTGAGTCCGGGAGACCAAACCACAGGATATTCAATACATATTTGTTGAAATAATGATGATGAAAATGAGGACAGTAGTGATATTAATAATTACAGGCATAACTATGTTAATGATGATGATGATTATATACCCAACTTTTGTCAAAGGCTTACTATACATCAAGTCCTATGCTGAGCATTTTACATTGTTACCTTATTTAATTATCATAACAGGTCTATGAGAAAGGCACTTATCTCATTTTACAGATAAGGAAATTTAGACTTGAAGAGGTTTAAAAAACTGTGTCTCATCACCCCTGTGATATTCTTCCCCAAACACATAACCTCTGTCTAAGAAGAGAAAACATCAGACAAACCCAAATTGAGGTTAACTCTCCAAAATACCCAACCAATACTCTTCAAAACTGTCACATTCATGAAAGATAAGGAAGGATAGAAGAATTGTTTGCTTTAATAACTGTATTATTGTTATATAAGATGTCAATATTAGGAAAATGGGGTGAAGTTTATATAGAAACTCTCTACTATCTTTGCAAATATTTTGTATGCATAAAAATATTTCAAACTAAAAAATTTTTAAAACGTCTATGTGCCCATAGAATATAGCAGGAAAAATATATGATAAGCCTGAAGTATTCTGTAGTGCTAGAAGGTAAGGTAGTTTAAAAAATTTTTTAAAAAGGTACAGGACCCAATCTGAAGGAACTCCCAATAGCCACAATTTGAGGAACCTGATAAATAACAGAAAAGTTGGATTACAAGCCAGAGAATAAAATAAATATATATCTGTCCATACTAATATAAAGAAATGATTGGATGTATAACCAAATAGGGTTTAAGAGACAAATCTTCCTTACAAAAGAATTCCAAATAATAAATGTAGAAGAAATTTAGAAAATCACCATTAGAACATCACATGATAACTGTTGCAGACAATATCCACTGGAAAATGTTAAAATTAGTGGGTAGTGGACTTCAGACTATACTAGAAAGCTACAGTAATCAAGACAGTATGGTACTGGCAAAAAAACAGATATATACATTAATGGAACAGGATAGAAAGCCCAGAGATAAACCCACGCACATATGGTCACCTTATCTTTGATAAAGGAGGCAAGAATATACAATGGAGAAAAGACAGCCTCTTCAATAAGTGCTGCTGGGGAAACTGGACAGCTACGTTTAAAAGAATGAAATTAGAACATTCCCTAACACTATACACAAAAATAAACTCAAAATGGATTAAAGACCTAAATGTAAGGCCAGAAACTATCAAACTCTTAGAGGAAAACATAGGCAGAACACTCTATGACATAAATCAGAGGAAGACCTGTTTGACCCACCTCCTAGAGAAATGGAAATAAAAAAAAAAATAAACAAATGGGACCTAATGAAACTTCAAAGCTTTTGCACAGCAAAGGAAGCCATAAACAAGACGAAAAGACAAACCTCAGAATGGGAGAAAATATTTGCAGATGAAGCAACTGACAAAGGATTAATCTCCAAAATATATAAGCAGCTCAATATCAAAAAACCAAACAAGCCAATCCAAAAATGGGCAGAAGACCTAAATAGACATTTCTCCAAAGAAGATATACAGATTGCCAACAAACACATGAAAGGATGCTCAACATCACTAATTATTAGAGAAATGCAAATCAAAACAACAAGGAGGTATCACCTAACACCAGTCAGAATGGCCATCACCAAAAATCTACAAACAATAAATGCTGGAGATGGTGTCGAGAAAAGGGAACCCTCTTGCACTGCTTGTGGGAATGTAAACTGATACAGCCGCTATGAAGAACAGTATGGACGTTCCTTAAAAAACTACAAATAGAACTACCATATGACCCAGCAATCCCACTACTGGGCATATACCCTGAGTAAACCATAATTCAAAAAGAGTCATGTACCACAATGTTCATTGCAGCCCTATTTACAATAGCCAGGACATGGAAGCAGCCTAAGTGTCCATTGACAGATGACTGGATAAAGAAGATGTGGCACATATATACAATGGAATATTACTCAGACATAAAAAGAAACGAAATTGAATTATTTGTAGTGAGGTGGATGCACCTAGCGTCTGTCATACAGAGAGAACTAAGTCAGAAAGAGAAAAACAAATACCGTATGCTAACACATATATATGGAATCTTAAAAAAAAAATGGTTCTGAAGAACCTAGGGGCAGGACAGGAATAAAGACCAAGACGTAGAGAATGGACTTGAGGACACGGGAGGGGGAAGGGTAAGCTGGGACGAAGTGATAGAGTGGCATGGACATACATACACTACCAAATGTAAAATAGATGGCTAGTGGGAAGTAGCCGCATAGCACAGGGAGATCAGCTCCGTGCTTTGTGACCATCTAGAGGGGTGGGATAGGGAGGGTGGGAGGGAGACGCAAGAGGGAGGAGATATGGGGATATATGTATAGCTGATTCACTTTGTTATACAGCAGAAACTAACACACCATTGTAAAGCAATTATACTCCAATAAAGATGTTAAAAAAAAAAAAAGAAATGAGTGGGTAGAACTCCAAGGAGAAACAGGATATTTTCATACCTACAAAGTATCTCCACAAAAATATTTTTTAATTACTATGATGGTTTTAACATATATCCACCAATTCTTTTATACTTTCCCTCTGAGGTGGAATATAATTCTCCTTCCTTTGAGTGTGGATAGAACTTACTTACTTTTAATGTATAGAATATGGAAGAGGGGAGGGAAGTAATTTTATAGTGGAGGAACCTGGAGGAAACTGCTTTAACCAAGAGATCAAGGTTACATCACCAGTTATAAGTCATATTGATATCATATACCTCGTATATGATACAATGCAAAACACTCAGCTCTGTGGTATTTTTTCCAAAAATCTATAACTCAGTCCAATCATGATAGAACATCAGACAAACCTAGGGGCACTCTACAATACTCTTCAAAAGTTTCAGGGTCATGAAAAAAAAAGAAAAGGCTGGGAAACAGCTAACAGATTGATTGGAAGAGACTAAAGAGACAGGACAACTACATGCAATGTAGTGTTCTGGATTGAATTTTGGACCAGAAAAAAATAGTATTAGTTGGAAAACTGGTGAAATCTGAACAAAGCCTATAGTTCAGTTAGTAATATTGTATCAATGTTAATATTGTTCCTAGTTTCAGTGAATGTACTACTGTAATAGAAAATGCTAACATATAAAAGGCTGAGTGAAAAGTAGATGGGAACTTTTTGCGCTACTATAATATAAAATGCTAACATATGAGAGGCTGAGTGAAAAGTAGATGGGAACTTTCTGCACTACCTTCACAACTCTTCTGTAAATCTCAAATTTTTTCAAAATTATAAAATAATTGTAAGTGCCCCCAGTCAAAAGACATTAATAAAGTGTTCATGGAAAATAAAAGAGAAAGGTAAATGGCCCCATAAGAAAACAGGATTAACACCACTCATAATAAGAGGAAATCAAATTAAAATTATCCTGAGATATCATTACAGTTGACTCTTGAACAACAGGGGTTGAACTGGGTGGGTCCACTTATGTGTGGATTTTTTTCAACAAATACATACAGTAATACACACTTGGTAGCTGGTTAAATACATGGATGCAGAATTTCAAATGCAGAGTGTCAACTAGGTAGGGACTTGGGCATCCACTTGGTATCTGCGGCAGGTCCTGGAACCAATGCCCCTGCGGATACCAAGGGTCAAATGTAGTTTACTTATGGAAAGTCACATAAATGATCAAATTTAGCATCCTTGATAGAGGCGCCATCTTAGATTATACGTCTCCTTATGTTATGCAATATGAAGAACACCATACTTATGAAATATTTTGCCAAAATGTTTAATCTGAATCTAATCAAGACTTTAACTCCCAGTTTATTAAAGATACAGGAAACAGAGGAACTGTTAATGACCCAAAGAAGAAACAACCAGATAAATCCAGAATTGGGGGCATTCTAAGGAACAATTAGTTGGACTAAAAACTCTAGTAATGGGGGGAAAAGTGAAGGGACTGTTCTAGTTGAAAAGATTCTAAAGACATCAAATAAATGCAATGCAAACTTTATTTGAATCCTAGTTTGAAAAAAATAGCTTAAAAAGACATTTTTGTGGGCTTCCCGGGTGGCGCAGTGGTTGAGAATCTGCCTGCCAATGCAGGGGACACGGGTTCGAGCCCTGGTCTGGGAAGATCCCACATGCCGCGGAGCAACTAGGCCCGTGAGCCCCAATTACTGAGCCTGCACGTCTGGAGTCTGTGCTCCAGACAAGAGAGGCCGCGATAGTGAGAGGCCCACGCACCGCGATGAAGAGTGGCCCCCGCTTGCCGCAACTGGAGAAAGCCCTCGCACAGAAACGAAGACCCAACACAGCCAAAAATAAATACATACACTTTTTTTTTTAAATAAAAAAGACATTTTTGCTACATTTTGGGTACAATTTAGGTAACTGTGTATACAGACTAAACATTAAATACTACCATGTTAGTGCTATTTTTCTGAGGTTAGATAATGGCATTATGGTTGAGGAGACTGTCATTATTTGGGGGAGATTCATGCTGAAATATTTAGGGGTAAAGTCTACTGATACCTGCAACTTAATATAAAATGGTTAAGCCAAAGAAAAAGAGAGAGAGAAAGAGAAAGAAATAATGTAAAAATTGACAAAATGTTAACTATTATAATCCAGGTCTAGATATTTGGATATTTTTGTACTATTTTTCTTCCAACTTCTCTGTATATTTGAGAATTCTCAAAATAAAAAGTTGGGAAAAAATACACTAAACCTGGCTCGAATATATATAGGGGCTGGGCAAAAACAAAAATGAAGGTCTCTAATCATATACCTCCCAATTTTTAAGTTATAAATCAAGCTAGCAAAACGTTGAACAAAGTATACCCTATCATCCTACCTTAACAAGTGGATCTTTATATATTTTCAAGGCCAAATTTTTATTTAAAATTAAAATTCTTTGCCTTCTTGGAGTTGTGCACCTGTAAGGTACAGGTAGAAGTAGGCTTCTACCCCAACCTTCAGCTCCCTGACTCACCCCCTTCTCTTCCCATCTCAGGATTCCATGGATATTCAGTAACATTCTAGCCCAGTCCAAGCTGTCTCCACATCTCTTACAAACAGCCACTCCTGGTCACCTTTTCAGGCTCACTTAGTGGTCCTGGGAAAAGGCCCACATGAGTCCTGGAAACAGGTTTGGGGACATTTAGAAAGGCACTCAGGGGTCCTAGGAAACAGAATCATGATCTAAAAGTGAGGATACAGGTGAAAGCACTTACCTTTGGTCTTATGAAATCATCACCTAGAGTGACATTCTTGTTTTATACCAGGGTCTAAGGGTAGTATTCATCCAAATTTCCAACAACTAGCAAGCAGTAGAGCAACAGTCTAGAAGTAAGATCCTCAAACTTGTAGGAGGCCAAGGGTCCTCACATGGAAATAACTGGGGGAAGTGGTTTTAACCTTGTGAACATATACCCACTTTGTAACTCTTAAGTCTCTAGAAGTCACCCTCTTTGGGGATGAAGCACAGAGTAGTATCCACTAACCAGGTTAACTGATCCACTCCTACTTGTCCACTTCCTAGCCCACAAGACTGTGTACTACTTTCACATCCCAACACTCCTCCATCTTCTGCTAACATGAAAACCAAAGGCTCCTGTGCATATCAAAGGATGCAAATGGGCCAGTATCTTTGCTGGTGATTACAACGATGTCACTTATTGGTCTTTGCAGGAGGAGGGAGATAGAATGCAATTTAGAATCTAGAAAAAAATGTTTAAATGAATAGATTATTTGATGGATGGTTTTTTCATTTATTTCCAGGCGTAATATGTTATATTAACAAAACAATCTTGAGAGTCTTTCTGTTTAAAATAACACACACAGGAATAAATCCACAACAAAAATACCTTTTCCTGTTTAAAAGTCAAAACATTGCTTTTTCATCTTATTGTACATGGATGTAGATGTCAAAGATGCCAATCGTTTCAAAGCAGTGAAACTGGTTAATGTTTTTCTTTCTGAGTAACCTCTTCTCAGAACCGACTAGTTTGCCTATATGCTCTTTTTCCAGGGCTTTCAGCCAGAAATTGCTATAAAAGTGGGCTTTTACAGCAGCAGGTCTGTTTTATAACTTGAGTTGAAAACCAAACTAAACCATTTCCAACAGTTACTGAAACAAACAGCAGGTTACATTTTTATGCCCTTTATACTCTATATAATTCAGAGATGTCAACAAGCTATTTTCTTTGCACAGTGTATGCTGTGTTAGTGTATAAGTGTATGATGTGCCTTATTTATGCAAATAATGCACAGGCAAAAGAAAAAAAAAAGACTGGTTTCAGTATGTCCCTGGGCTTAAGTAATCATTTCAACATCTAAAAAGCATGTCTGTATATACACTGCCAAATGTAAAATAGATAGCTAGTAGGAAGCAGCCACATAGCACAGGGAGATCAGCTCGGTGCTTTGTGACCATCTAGAGGGGTGGGATAGGGAGGGTGGGAGGGAGACGCAAGAGGGAGGAGATACAGGGATATATGTGTATGTATAGCTGATTCACTTTGTTATAAAGCAGAAACTAACACACCATTGTAAAGCAATTATACTTCAATAAAGATGTTAAAATAAATAAATAAATAGTAAATAAATTTTTTTTAAAAAAAAAAGCATGTCTATCTGTGAGTTCTTTATGCTAACACAGGTTGGAAATCAAGGAACAGTTCCAGAGGAGGAGCCCTCCCTCAGTTCTCTCTGTTGCCATTAGCACAGGTCTTCAGGGCACATGTTTTCTCCTGGGTTTCTATGTTTGTTTTACTCACTGCTTTCCCATTCCTCTGCTTAAGCCAATTTTATGAATAAGCCAGAAAATGCTCGGCACAGAAGTCTCCCTATCACCTGAAAAATGGGCTTTAACTTCAAACATCACACAGATACAGTAACGTAAGTCATCTTTTTAAATGATCATTAGAATGATTTTTAAAAGAAGTAGTGTTACTGTATTATAGGATATTCCTATTGGGATATTGGCATAACTTTTCCCACTTCCCAACAGGGAAGTATGACTTAACTATAGTATGAAAACAAAAAATGGTGTGTGAGCGTTTGGTAAAGTTTACAAAAGTACTTTTCCCCCTTTATTTATGTAAAAATAAAAGTAAAAATTATAAGAAAACTTAAAGGCAATCAAATGTGTTAATTATTTATACCTCAAACTTACAAGTTAGTCTTTTAACCTTTTACTTACTGTTACATTAGGTAAAATTGCATTTGATAAAAAAAGTTGAATTTTTACTCCAAGGTCTTGCTTTTGTATCCCATCATTTAATATCAGCAACAATCAGGTACTAGAACCCAAAATGACCCATGTTATTAAGGAAATGGCTACCTATTCTAGTGGAAATGTCCAAGCATGACAAATAAATTTCAGAATAGGTTTACTTGATCAATCTTTCTTTAAAATCATTGTCCTCTGATTTATCTTGAATAATATTTGAAACAGTATTGAGAAGTTAAGTAAATAAATGTATTTGGTTAGAACTCACCATGAAAATTTAGGTAAATAAGCCCCAAACCAAAATTATGTCTTTCTTTCAAGTCTCAAGACAGTATGAACTTAAAGTGAGGGCCTGGCCCCCAAACATGTGAAAAGACTTTTATTCACCTTTTCCCGGGCAATGAAGAAGATCACCTCTTTTATTAACCTCCCTTACCATAAAAGCCAGCAGGTGAACAAATAGAATGGTCATTGTGGAAGAGCAAATGATAGAAAAAAATGTATATTTTTGAAATGTATATGCATATTGAAATTGAAAATGTATACTTAGGAATTGTCTCCAATCTCCTAATAATTCATATCTAATACACTGCTGACAATATCTGTACAAGTTTACTTATGAAATGATATGATGCTAATGGGTCTTAATACAAGACTTCAATATCTGTAACGATATAATTTGGATCCCCTCCTTTATACAATGTTAGAATCCACCCTTCCTTTATAACCCATATACAAAGCAACTTCCTGTCATATGGGTTCTTTGGGCAATCTTAATATGATACACAGTAAAACTAGGAAATTATCTACTGAATTTTTATAAGTATTTTCCTTTTCTGCATCTAGATGTTGTTTTTTTAATAACTTAGAAATGTTTTGTATAGAACATGATGTTATTTTCCGTAATACTTTAAAAGTGCTAAATGAGATTTTTCAATTTATTTTTTAATTCTATAAGAAGCTTACTAAAGAAATCATTTATAAATGTAAATCCCCAAATTGGCAGCCAGTAAAGTATAAATCCATCCTAGTGGATTTTTGCTAGTGATCACCCATAATGAATCTTAAGATATAACTCTTTATAGATATAAAATTCATACATTCTCAAATGCCTTCAAAGTATTGTGTAAAATGTCACAATAGTATTCTGCTTCAGTTTTACTTATGAATTCTTTCCTGAAAAAGCAAAAGAACTGCCCAGTGCTGGGCATTTAATCAAAAAAAAAATCCAAATCTAGACAGATTGAGTTTTCCCTAGATTGAATTTGCTTAAACTGCAAATTGAGTCAGCTTTGAATAGTTAATTTATTTTTAAGCATGCACACTTCTTCTACTATAAAGTCCCCCAATTTTGTTTATCTGTTTATTTTGTTTGTTTTAAATAAGTGAAACAAAAATAATCATACCTCAAGCTTTCTCTGTGTACTTCAAACAGAAGAGGGTACATCATGGTGCCAGTCTGGTACATCATGGTGCCAGTCTGGCATTGATGAAAAAGCATCAGGAAAGAGCAGTCACCTTTATTTGTTCGAGGAAACCTGATACTAGTAAGCAATATTTTACAGACCTGAAGTCCCACTTACGGATTAAAAAAAAATCAGTATACATTCTACCCAGCATGTTTACTATAACTGCACATATTATGGACCATGCACCATCACTTCCTCTTGCCTGCAGTGCTTGTTTCAAATATGTGTACATTCCTCTCTGAGCACTAAGTAACAGAATCATTACCATCATAATAATCAGTTTAGGATTTGCTACATGTAACCTTATTTAGTAGCACACTCCACTGGAAATTATAACTGTACTTTAGTAGAGAGCATTCTTCTCTCTGGAAAATTCATTTTTAACAACAGAGCTTGCAGTCACTAATGTGTGACTGCACATATATGACTTCTTAATCATGAAAATTAATATGTACACAAAGGATCAAAAGAAATCTTCTAATAAACATGGATTTAGTTTCTGTGTCTAGAGATGGAGCTAAAAAGTATAAAGCATGATCGCTGGTGTTTAGGAGTTTGTGATCTAGCTGGAGGAACTGAGGGAAATATACAGGAAACAGTGACTAACAGGTGATGATAATGCCAAAACAAGAGACAACAACAGTAGTTCCAAAGGAGTTTTATAAAGTGTTGACACCTTAGGCATTTTTGAGACATTGCACCACTGGATGGATGCCTGAACAGGATCTGGAAAGATTGAGGAGGAGAAGAAGATCTGTTCAAATGTCACCTCCACTTTGTAGTCTTTTCTGAATGCCTTGGACAAAGCTATGGCTTTTTATATTCCCAATAAACCCTTTACAAGCAGTGGCACTTGTTGTACTGTATTATAGTTAATTATTTGTCTCCCCTCCTTAATTACCTTTGAGCTAGTAAAGGGCAAAGCAGGATCTTCTAAATTTTTATATTCTCCTTGCCTTGAAAGTGCTCAACAAGTGTTTATTGAGTGCATATTTGAATGACTGGGGAGCCATACGAGCAAAGGTACCAGGCAGAAATAAGCACAGCACGTCCAAGATTTATTGAAAGAACTGGCTGTGTAGAAGAAGGATTTTTATGTTTAATAAAAGATCAGTTTAAAAGATTAGAGAGAAGACCTAGAAGGGTCTTTCTTGGTCTAGACTGGCATTATCTTCTCTTGGCCGGACTCACAATCCTAGTTTCTCTTGGTCATCTAGGTCTATCATTTCCCAGCCCTCTGTGATTAAAAGATAGCACTAACCAGACTTGAGATCCTTCAGTGTTAGTCTTTAGAGTTCATTCTGCCCAATATTGAGCCTGTGACATATACAAAATGAATTTTATAAAGGTTAAGCCAGTTGAGTATAGGATGAATTAGAGGACTAAGAGACTACTGAAAAAGTTCTGTCTAGAAAAAAATACCAGTGGAGGTTTAAGGGAAACTACACTAGAGAGGAATGATGGAAAGAAATTGGTATTGATACACGGTGAGGGAGGATGTTGAGGAAAGGGGAAGGGTTAAATATGACTCCACATTTCTGGGTGAGGATAATTGCACTGTTGAAAGAAATAAACCTAGGGAGTGACATCTAATGGGTTTGTTACAGGGAAAAGACAATCAGTTTATGTAAGACATGTTGGAACTATGAGAGAAGACTTCTGGAAATTAAATGGCAATCTAAAAGTAGTGAGAGTTGATGCTGTGAGAGTGGGAAAGATTTCAAAGGCAGAAGAGAGCTCTGGACCAGGACTTGGAAAATATCTGAGTGTCTTTGAGTAAGTAACTCAATCTCTTCCCTTCTATAAAAGGAGGATAATACCTTGCTCTTTATTACACTGGGAAGAAGTAAAGGAGGATAAGACTGCAAAGTGGCTTTGAAGACATAATGCATTATGCAAACATATATTGTTATTTGTCTTCCTACTTTATTCTCTATCCTTCCAATAATCATTTTTCATAATAAAAATAAATCAACGTATGATACAGTAATAATTTTAACAACTAAATAATCACACAAAAAACTCATATACTCTTACTGATGTGAAGAATTAATCTAATTTACATTCCACCTTCTATCAAAGAGATAGTGTAAGAAGAAATATGAAATAATGTAATAAAAAAACATATAATTTTATTTCTGTAGTTTATTATGTGCCGAGTGTTGTTCAGTGAGAATCAGTGTGGGATATACAGCACAGAGCATTTAAGTAACTGGTCTACGGTTCACATAGCTAGTGCCATATCATCATCTAATCTGAGATGACAGTACCATTACTGTTTTATCTATCATTCATAGAGGACAAAAATGCAGCCAATTAAACTCCAATATGTCATCAATTCCAATTTGGGCCCTAATTTCAGAGACGTTAAAGTGTAGAGGAAAGAGTACATCTTATAACTGATGAAATATTGAAAGTGATAGATACTAAATGCTTTTTTGTTTCTAACCACTGTGCAATACCACCTCCCATAGGAAAGGTGATTTATAAATCCCTGTTGTAGGGGCATCACCATTTCTTTAATGCTAGGTAGCACACTCAGTTAAATTTGGAATATGGTCCTATGAGTTTAAAGGAAAGCAAGAAAGGAGACAAATACGGCTCCCCAGCTATTCCCCATTCCTTTCCATGGTCTTTCCTGTTGGGGAGAATCATGGCAGGACCTGAGGACCTTCAAGGTGCCCTGAACATAAGACCACTGCTGACATCACTCAGCCTTTGGGACTCTAGCCAGAAGAGCTCTACTGTGATAAGAATGAATTAAGTGTTCTGCAGATTTTCAAGAGACTGGAAATTCTTCTTCACATGGGAGAGAGACCATAACACCCAAATCAGTTGTAAAACAGACTAGTTGGCCTCATAAGAAGTCTTACGATCAATGAGAATTCAAGATGCATTTCATTGCCTTGCGAATGTAAGTTTTACTCTACCAGTTTTGCCCCAAATAAAGAGTAAGTACCTAAACAGTACAAGGCACATTTTGTTTGGTTCCACAACGTGTACTGAAAATTACTTCTGTTGTTTCATCCATATGTATATCTTTATTTTGAGGTTATTCCTCAAGTTAATTAATAAATATAATACTGAAACCACTTATGAACCATATTCCTCAAACCAGAAATTGCAGTTTAAGTAACTAATAAAACATTCTTTTAAAATGCTTTTATTATCTTCTGTTCGCTAATGCCATTCCCAACCTCCAGTCCTAAAGATCTCTCTAAGGCCATATATTAGCATCATATGATTAGTAGAGGCAAGTGTCACCTAAGAAGCCACCATCAAGCCCAGTCCACTTTAGGTTCTTTGAATGTGAACCCCAAAAGGCTATGGGACAAACCAACAACCACCAAAGGTAAAGGGAAGGGAAACACACTCATCACAGTTTTTTTCACTGAGTTTAAAATTTTCAGCTAGAATCACAGGTGGTTATCTGATCCACATAAGACTGTGAAGCCATAGAGGGCAGTACTGGGACTCACTCATCTCTGTATTCCAAAAGCTTAACTTTGGAGCTGACACAATAAATTTTGAATGGATGAGTGAACAAATGAAAAAAAAGGCAAATCAGTGATTCTCCATAATGAATTAGATATCTACCCAAGTTAATTAACCATGTATCACACCATCAGGTTTTTCAGCTTTGGGGCAGTGTGTGTGGGTGTGATGTGGTTCATGGTAGCCAAAAGGATGGACTGGATTACTTCTTACTGGGTGCTGTGAAGCACTGAAAGGTCAACATGGTACTTTGGTCAGACAGTTGGGGAATCACCTTTTAGCAGAGAATAAAGAGAGAAGTAGAACACCAGAGTTGGTCAGGAAGCCCACAGAGGAAAGCTGAGTGGTCGGGAAAGGATCTGGAAGCCCTAGATGCAAGATAAATGAGGAAACCAAGGACTAGGAGAAATTTTATTAGGTAATGTTTACAGACAGAAATAAACCATGTGACAACAGATTTCTATAGAAGACACAGCTTTCATGGATGTATCCTGTGTGGGCACTAAAATTCTGACTTTTGTAGTCAGATAGGGGCCATTCAACTCAGTTTCATGTAATTAACCATACATAACTTACAGGGATTTTTGACCACGGCATCTATGCCAAAGGATTTATTAAGAATGATTGAAGCCACACCTTTCAATGAGAATGATACAAAGCATACCAGATACATATTTATACAATAAATTCTAAAGGATACCTAAAAGATATTCAGTCGATTATACTATCAAACTCCAAGTTCTCTTCCACATGGATATAGTGATAACTAAAATAGCAGGGGAGTAGCTATGGTCCTCTCATAGTTCCCAAGCTGTTATTTGTTTTGATTGTGAGCAACTGAGATGTACAGTCTTGATTCCAGAGGCCTTGGTTACTAATTCTTGGCTTTATTTACTTGCTTTTAGTGTTTAAGTATTAAATTTTATCACACTTTTGAAACATCTTATTCCCTCTGCTATACATTTCATACACAGTACTTGGGATGTAATTGGTGCCTTGATAAACATTTTTTGAATGTAGGAATAAACAAACAACCATATCAGTGCTATCAAATACTCATTACATGCTGAGCTGAAGACAAGAGCCACAGCTTGGTAAAGTGTGCAATGTCTATTAAAAAAAATTCTATAGGAGCTTTATGGTTCAAAATGTATTCTTATGAGCAACATCTCATTTCATTCTTAGCCCTTTACTGACATGAATATAAATGAATTACATCATAGTGAATGGCAGTAAGTATGAGGGACAAAAGAAGGAATGATTGACTCTATCTGGAAGGGTCTGGGAAGGCTTTCTGTAGGAGTTGACCTATGAACTGGGTTTTGAAGGCGTAACAGGATTTTTCAGGTAGGGCCGAGGAGGATAAATATTCCAGGCAAAGGACTAGCACATTCAAAGGCAGAGCAGGCATCATTATCCTCATTTACTAAGGGCTTGATGCCCAGTAAGTGCATGGTACAGCTTGAAACTACTTCTGATTTTTAAGTCTTGTGTTATTTCTACTACAGCCTGCTGTCTCTCTGGCTAGTGAGGGACTAAACAGTCAGTCAGAATATCCTGAAAGATAGAAACTGTAATGCAGCTACAAGCTTCCTAAGAAATAACTCCCTGGGTCTTAAGAGTGATATCTATAAAGATGGAAATCCAAAGATAAGTAACACTCTGTGAAAATGAATCTGGAACACAACAGGAAATAAGGACCCAGCATCCAAGGCAACCAGCTGAAAAAGAAAGGAAATCAAGCACCTGATAGATGCCCCAAGTACACATAGTAACAATGACGACCTTGACAATAATAAAAGCACTTTAAATCTCTCACATTGGAACACACCCCAGAAGATTAAATTAGTCACCATGAAAACAGACTGTTTCTTATGTCACTAAAAGGGAAAAAAATGAAAAAAAACATAGCCAAGCCAGATAAATAACTATTTAAAAAATAAAATAAAAAGAGGCAACAGAATAAGACTTATGAGGAAATTAGTACCTTAGAATCCACTCTTCCAAAATAATAAGAAACATAATTTTGGACTGACTCATACTAATTGTTGACTATAGCTGTGTAGAGACCACAGATGAATGGGACAGTCCTAAGTGGTCACGAAAAATGAAACTCATACGTGCAAGTTGCAATGAAAGCTTGTGTAATAGATGCCCGGGTCTTAAAATTAGAGCCATTTGGCAATGAAACTATTCTGTATGATATTGTAATGGTGGATACACATCATTGCATATTTGTCAAAACCCATACCGTGTACAATACCAAGAGTGAACCTTAATGTAAACTATCGACTTTAGCTAATAATAATGTAAAAATAGTGGCTCATCAATAGTAATGAATGTAGCACACTAATGCAAGATGTTAGCAATAGGAGAAACTGTTAAAGGGGAGGGGTATAAACGAATTTTGTACTTGCTGCCCATTTCTCTGTTAACCTAAAACTACTCTAAGAAATAAAATCTATTAATTAAAAAAAATTAGGGCCATTTTAAGGTTGATGTAGACCCTAAGGCTATATCTCACATTATATCAAATTTATTGAAATGTCCCTACATCCCACAGTAAATATTATTTTTGTTATGAAATATTTTCAGAAAATATTTTATAATTTTACTTTTTAAATTACTTGAGGCTGACTAACTCATTTGATTTGTGATCCTCAATTATCTAGCAATCATGGCATATACTCAAGTATTCTTGTGATGTGAAGAAATTTAACCCACAAACTGTTCAAATATAATAAATGTTTATGAATATTAATCAACTATGGGTCCTGTTTATATAATGTTATATTTTGAGACAACTAGATATTTAAAGTTTAATTTACCATGACTTTTTATATTTGAGGGCCAGTAAATTTTATCCTTCAACTCCTAACATTTTGTAGACCCTAAGAAGCCATTAATCCCTGGCATTATATCTATATATCCATATTCCCAGAGCATAAAATGGACCTACTTAAAAGATATATATATATGTGTATATGGTATATAGATTTAAAGTAATAAGGCTAAGTTACAGGCACTGATGAATAAATATATTTATTTTTATGTTATCATACTTCATATTTATTATATTTCATTTTTATATTTTACCTGATCTCCATAACAAATTTCTAATCTTAAAAACAGCATCCAGGGGGCTTCCCTGGTTGAGAGTCCACCTGCCAATGCAGGGGACACGGGTTCGTGCCCCGGTCTGGGAAGATCCCACATGCCGCGGAGCAGCTAGGCCCGTGAGCCATGGCCGCTGAGCCTGCGCGTCCGGAGCCTGTGCTCCGCAACGGGAGAGGCCACAACAGTGAGAGGCCCGCGTACCGCAAAAAAAAAAAAAAAAAAAAACAGCATCCAGGCATATTATTGCAGCTTCTTTTCTAATGATATGTAACACTTTAAAACCTAGACTTGATCTTTTGTCATTTACATAACTCTTCATAAGGATCGTATGATACATACGAGACTTGTCATATTGCTACTTCCCAGCACAAACTATCAGGAATTTAAAGTTTTAAAGTGCTCATTTAAAAAAAATACTAAATAAGATGAAGTGGAATAAAATGAAATAAGAAAGGTAACCATTTTATATTTTCCAAAAAACACTGTGTCAGTAATCTTGCCTCCAGCCTTCCCTAGTAGCTTTCTTCCAGAAGCACAGGGTAGGAGATTTTAGCTAAAGAAGGGAATTTAATCTAGCTATAAATGAGATTAAGTCTTATACTTCATTATACATCTGAGCATATTTTGTGAAGGAGAAGCTTTTCTCAAGGAAATACCTTATTCAAAGAATGAAGATATTCAAGTTTGAATACTTTAAAATAGTGTTCTCAGATTAACCTAAAAAACCAATTCTCATAAAACACCCAGGAAATCAGTGTGGAGACAGGCATCAAAATCAAGCCACCAACCTTTTTTTCTTTTCGTCCTAGTTATTTTATTTTCCTTCTAACTCTGTCTGATCAAAATTAGAGCAATAAAAAAAAAATGGCTTGTCTGGGTAAATCTTTCCATCAGGCTTTTATTGGAGCCCTATAAGGTGATGGGGGATAAAGAATAAGCATTCAACATAGGTGATGGTAACTTGATTAATATATATTCATCTATTCATCCACTTATTGCACATTGATAGTAAGAATGTGCTCCCTTCTTGACTCTCAGGATACAGAGATGATAAGTGAACATCTTTGCTCTAAAGAAGTGCAAAATCTAGTAAAAAGCTATGAACAAAATTTTTACAAATGTAAATCAATATATTACAATAAAGACTGATGGTTGGCAGACATTTGGTCCTGTCCAAAAGGTCCATTAGACATTTGGTCCACACCAAAAGGTCCTTGATATTTGTTTTTGTCCAAAACCATTTGACATGGACCAAATGTGCTTATGGATATTTTGGATAGGACCAAATTTCAAAGACCTTTAGGCATGGACCAAATGTTTTATGCACCAAATGTCTTGTGGACATTTTAAACAGAATTAAATGTCCTGCAAAGGAGAGGGATAAGTATAAAATAGAACTATGTACAAAGTAGTGGCAGAACAGAGAAGAAAGAGATTAGTAACATCTCTTGCAGAGATTAGTAACATCTCTTTGCAGAGAGTTAAGAGAGAAGTGATGGAAAAGGGATATTTGTGCTGGGTTTTTTAAGATGAATAAGAGTTTGCCAGATTGGAGAAATAAAGAACATTCTGGGCAGAAATAAAGAACAGCATGTGTAAAGGCATGTGAATTGAAACAAAAGTCTTATATTGGGGAACTTATTTGTGGCTTGAGACTCCTACAGCTGGGACGACATGTGTCTATTGAGCACTTGAAATGTGTGTAGTGCCAAATGTTAAAATGATAATACTCCGGGTTACCTATTGTTGTTTTGGGGTATTTGGTTGGTTGGTTTATTTGTTTTTCTTATTTTAATGTGGCTACTAGAAAGTTTAAAATTACATATTTCTATTGGACAATGATGCCTAGAGTGTTGAAAACAAAGAATTAATTATGAGAGGTAAGGCTGGATAAATCTTCAGGGGCCAAGTCATAAAGACTATTTTGTGACATAGAAAATAGTCTCGACTTGCTCCTTAGTAAAACCCCATATAATAATCAAAGAGCAGTCATGGGAGGTGATGTGGTAACAACTATAGGGGACATCGTAGGAATAGGAAAAAGAGGGAAGTCTTCTGGGGAGGAGAAAGGGAGCACTGAGGTGAGACTCCAAAGCTAACCAGAATCCAAAGCCCCTGAGAAAAAGTCTTTTCATAAGCAGAGCAATACGGCCAAAGCATAGAGCTGGACCAAAGAGAAATCTAATGACGTAGGTGGTTAGATCTGTACTTGTAAGAAGAAGATTGGCTGGACAGAGGAACCAACAGCCAGAGCACAGCACACGTTGTTTTTCAGTGGCTTGCATCACAAGCTCCTAACAACTAATTGTGTTCCAAAGGAGGCAGGAAATAGCGTCTGGCTGCCTTCCGCACAGTAAATGCAGGCTGTGCTGGACCTGGTAACTTGGCAATGTGACCTCACTTAATGAGCACTCTTCCTGTCATTTAATACCTCCCTAAAGCAGACCCTACCTTGGCCAGTATCTGGTCCTGCTCTCTGGGAATAAGCAGTAAATTGCAGGAAGTAATGTTTTCAAGGCAGCAGATGGCACTCTCTCCTATGCGTCAGTACTGAAAGTTTTAATGATAGGAGAGGCTGTCTTTTACAGATTTAAAGACTATAGTATTTTTCAGGAAAGTTAGGGGTACTTAATTCTAAAGTCTAATCTACATAGAAATCCTCATTCCCAATTCTAGAAATTTATCCCAAGGAAATAGTTTGAGAGAATGAGGAAGTAGGAAATATATGGGCAAAGATGCAGATTGCAACATCATTTATAAAATTAGAAGCAATCTAGATACTCATAGATAGGAGAATGGGGAAATTTTTGTCTATCCAATCTACAGAATATCCAATCTATAGAATAGAATTCAACCAACAAAATGATAGATGTGGAAAACGCTTCTTAGCTAAGATTCAGTGAAAATAGTGCAATGGACAATATTTCCATAATTCAATCTTTGCTCTGTAAAATATACATGAATATTAGACTGGAAATTCTGTACCAAAATAAAAAATGAACATAGTTCCTTTAGGGTGCTAGGATTATTAACACCTGTGCTTGTTTTTCACATTTTAAGTAAAATGTAATTGTCTAAGTATGATATGGTCACTTCCCCTCCTAAGACAGCCTAACCTAGAAAGCGCCTGGGTAGTCTGTGTTTTGGTTAATTCTGAAATAGGGAAAGAGGGTTAAAGTAGCTTAAGACTCCCCAGAGCTCTGCCTGGTGGTCTGACATTGGGAAATTTTACCTACTGTATTCTTTACAGCCTGTTTTGTTTTGTTCTACTAAACTTTCCCTTTAGAGTTGCTGTTGGAGCTGACACAGAATTCATTACATTCCTGGGGGAGCTCTAAGAACTGGCCACTCTGAAGTGAGATACTGGTGTTGGATTTCCGGGGCTTGCACCAAGAGCGCAGGAGGTTGTAATGATGGATAGCTGTTGGAATAGTTTTTTTCTCCCTGGCCCCTGCAGAGGGAGTCGTGGCTCTGCAGTAGGAAGAGAGATGGTTACTTTGTTCCCCACATCTGCAGTGTGACTCAAGAAAGAACTTACTGCAGCAGTCAACTTAAGGAAAGATGTGACACAGTCTCCAACAGGCCATCAGGGGTTCCTGCAAGATTCATTCCCCCTTAGGAGAGGCAGGAAAGGCCAACTGTGCAATGTGTAACTACCATTTACTGAGCCACAGTGTTAAGGCATCTTTGTGCTGGGTGCATTATGACTGTTACCGCCCTTACCTTCACAGCAACTCTACGCAGATGCTACAGCCCCATTTTACACAGGAGAAAACTGAGACACAAAGAGACTGGGTATTTTATCCAAGGTTTCTCAGTATGGAAATTGCTGAGTTGGAATCAAATCCAATCATCTGACTCCATGCTCTTTCCACTATATCTGAATGCAGATGGTCTCCTGTCCTAGGACTTGGACACAGTTGCCGCTGGAGAAGCTTGTCCTTCACTGTAGACCGTGAGGGGTTAGAGAAATGAGAGCACAATAGACTATTACAGTTGAAGTCACTCAGAACACCCTCAGGAAAACTTTGTTTTACAAACTGGAAAATGAAATTTAAGGAGTTAAGATTCTTTTTTAAAACAATATTTGTACAGTGCTTTAAACACAACTTTTATGGGCTGAATTATCTCCCCAAAATTCATATCTTGAAGCCATAATACCCAATACCTCAGAATGTGACTACATTTGGACATAGGGTCTTTTAAAAGGTAATTCTGTTACAATGAGGTTTTTAGGGTGGACCTTAATCCAATACGACTGATGTCCTTTTAAGAAGAGGAAATTTGGACACAGACAGATACAGAGGGAAGGTCACATGAAGACACAGAGCGAAGCAGCCACCTAAAAGTCAAGGAGAGAGGCCTCAGAAGAAATCAACCCTGTCAATACGTTGATCTCAGACTTCTAGCCTCCAGGACTATAAGGAAATAAATTTCTGTTGTTTAAACCACCCAGTCTGTGGTACTTTGTTATGGCAGCCCTAGCAAACTAATACAACTGTTCCCACTTCTGTTATGTCCTTAAAATAAGGGAAATTGATAGCATTATTATTTTTTTTTTTTTACTGATACAGAAAACGTGGCCTGGAAAGAAAAGGCAAAGGCACCTGAGAGTTCCAAAAACATTTAGGTTAGTTTTTATCAAGCAAGAAGGTTATATGATGTCAGAGAACATACCTTCATTCTAAAGGTGGTTCTTTCTCCTTTCTGAGGCTACGGTGAGCAAAATATCTTTAGAGTAGAATCACAGAATATTAGAGAGCGCTTTTTGAGATTATCCTCTCATTTTATAGATGAATAAATAGAGGCCCAAAGAGAGCTTTTTGTGTGTCTCTTGTACCAGGATTTATTCCTTCCTGCAATGCAATTGAGGGGACTAGAAATCAACAAGTAATTGGCAACCGTGCAGATGATTAGTTGTAGTACAGCTCTTAGGCACTTAGCTGTAAACAGAATGGCCTTAATGTTTTCTTTACTTAAAAAAGAAACACAAAAATCAAAATGTTATTCTTGTGTCATGATAAAAATTCTTTGTCTATTCCCTCCAATTCACAAATAGCACAAGGGTTTATAAGATCTTGACAGAACCCACAGGATCATTTTTTAAAATGCTTTAATCTTCTATTGTGATTTTTTCTGTTATGTCCAGTAGCTGGCACCACTTTAACCACACAAAGCAAGAGAGCTGTTAAAAGGCTAGAACGCTTGTCGTACAGATCAGTGGTTCTCAAATCTTGGTCTCTAGACCAGCAGTATCAGCAACACCTGGGAACTTGTCAAAAATGCAGATTTTCCTGTGTCCCACCCAATTTAATTATGATCTTTGGGGGTGAGGGTGCTAGCAATCTGTTTTAACAAGTCATCTAGGAGATTCTGTTGCATACTAAATTGTGAAAGCCACTGAAAAAGATTATTCACAGAAAACCAGGTTTGCATGAAAATCAGGCAATAGTTTTCCACATTGAGGCAACATGAAAATATGCAACATTAAAAATGTTATTTCCTAATAGATCCAATGCTCTCTTTTCAAATTTGATAGGATGAGCAAACCTCATCAATGTCTCTGCTATTAGCCCTATGATTAATTGCCTACTATGGGCCTAGCCCTTCATATGTATCAACTCATTTAATCTTCACAGCAACCCCACATGAGCAGTGTTCTTATCTCTCTTTTTATAGATGAGGAAACAGAGGTTCTAGGGTCATAAAACTGCCTCGTTTACACAGCTAGTAAATGACAAGCCAGGACTTAAAGTCAGCTCAATTTTAATGCCAAAGCCCAGACTTTTTTTCTTTATGCCCATTTAGGGTCATCAGATTTAGCAAATATAAATACAGGATGCCCAGTTAAATTCAAATTTCAGCTAAACAACACATTTTTTTTTAGTATAAGGATGTGCCATGCAATATTTGGGACATATCAACAAAGTATCTATTGTTTGTCTGAAATTCGATTTACCTAGGTATCTTGTATTTAATCTGGCAACCCTATCTCATTGTTTCCTTCAGTCTGCTTTCCAACCAGTTGAAGAAAAAGAAACTGGAAAAGGGTCTTCCCTGAGGGTCATTAAGACTAAACTGGAGGCTGGGTCTCACTCCAGAAGCTGCATTTTAACACAATGCCCAAGTGATTTATATGAACACTACTGTTCAAGAAGCAATGAACTAGAATGTTACAGTCCAAAATGATTTTGATCTAGAGCTAGGGACCACATTCAGAGCCCCCTCTAGACCTGAGATTCTATGATTCTATCAGAAAAGATGATGTGAGGTAGGTTATCAGTTTACTGGGTTTTTTTTTTGCTTTTATTTGAAATACTGATATAAATCTATACAAGGCAATGAGAATTGTTGAAAAGTCAATAAATATTTCATTTACAGAATTATCATTATTGATTAGGTTTTTGAGGGTAGGGGTAACATTGAGAAGAATTTCATAATTATTAAAGTATCACCAAAAATGCCTTTAATATTGGATTTCAAATCTCTCATTCAAGTAACTACTGGGGGGTCACAGCAGAAGCAAGGCTACTCATTTACAAATAAGAATACATTCTTTAGCCATCAAATATGAGACACAAAGGGAGAAAAATAATTTCCCAAATGATACTTTTACACACTCAATCATAGTTTATTAAACACCTGGGGGAAGTAAAAGTCCTCCTCCCATTGTGACAGACATACACAATCTGTGTAAGATGCCATAACATTCTTTCATGCAACACTATAAATGAGTTTTTGGAGGGATCAGCCTCAAGCTCCCTAAGACAAGAATGGCATCCAACAGCTCCTACTCCTGTGCCTATAAAAATCATTATAGCTCAAATAAATGTATGAATTAAACATATTAATTTCCTACTATGTGCTGGGTTTGGAGGATGGGCTTACATGTAAGAAAAAGGGGACAGGAAAATCCAGGTATGTGCAATGATTCAGAGGAATTCAAGCAATGACACTGTCTAGGCCAGGACCTTGAAATGGAGAGAGACATGGTAGTATGTGTGCATAGGAGGTGGTGAAAAGGGGTTGGATATAAGGCCAGGAAAGCAGGCTGGGGGGTCTTATCAGAAAATCTGTGCAGTCTCCAATCTTGAGCTTGTTGTCATTGACCTATATCTATCTTCAATTAAGCAAAAGTAATATATTTCCATCTGTTTGGTTTTCTGTAAGAGAGTTTTTCTGCTTTAATAAATATTTATCTGATATATTATTTTGCTCTTTGACATTAATTCACACCTGGCTTAGAAAAAAGTACTTCATTAAATATTAACTATGGCACTTAAGAAGTTTTGGATCTCCAAATTATGAGTAATATCAAGCAAATATATACCAACCTCTCTTCATGTTTGGCCCACAGAGGTTCCCATTATGAAAAGAGTTTTAGTGATTTATTTTTTCTCAGATCCTCCGGTGCTATTTTTCACAAATTCCTATAAGCAGTCTACAAATTAGATACTGAACAAATGTATGTTGCACTATTCCACTGAGTCTGCAAGGTTATTAAAATGTCTATTTATTCCTAAAACACTAATCCAGGCTCAAGCACTTGAATAAGAATCTCTCGGGGACCTGTCTCTCCTTTGTGCGGGGTGAAGCGCCTACAAGTGGAGTATGAGTCTGCATGCGTGCCTGTCTGGAAGGAATAGATAGTAGCTTATGCTAAGTCATGGGGGAGTTCTTCAGTTGTTTTGTGCTGTGCTGCCAGGACTTTTCAACACCAGTGGAGTCTTCTGTGTCTTAATCACTGTCTGAAGGAGTTCAAGACTATCTTAAGAGACATGGGGGGTCGGGGGGAGCTAGACACAAATCATTCCATCTGACTCTCCTTCCTCTACCAGGTAATTGACCATAATAGTGCCCCACTCTGGGCTGAGGCCTCGACTAGATACTTAACGTTTTGTCATTTTTTTCCTTACAAACCTACATAATATGTGAATATTATGAATATGTGAAATTCACATATTATGAATATGTGAAGCATGTGATTTCAATATGTGAAATCTCCACTTGACAGAGGAAAACATAAACCCAAGGTCAGTGAATGGCAAGGGGTATCTAATCCAGATGTGTCTAAGTCGAAAAGTATGTTCTGTGTTCACTAAGATGCACTACTTCCCTACCCCATGTAAAATGTGGTTTAAAAAAGTCAATAGCAAAAGCACACTTAGAAGGAAAAGAAGGAGTAAGGGTGTGGGCAAGGGAAAGGTTAGGGAGTTTGGGATCGTCATGCACAAGCTGCTATATTTAAAGTGGATAACCAACAAGGACCTACTGTATAACATAGGGAACTCTGCTCAGTATTACGTAACAACCTAAACGGGAAAAGAATTTGAAAAAGAATAAATACACGTATATGTATAACTGAATCACTTTGCTGTGCACCTGAAACTATCACAACATGTTAATCAACTATACTCCAATATAAAATAAAAAGTTAAAAAAAAAAAAAGAAGAAGAAGAAGGAGAAGGAGAGGACTATGGTGTATGGACAACTTTAGGCCTGAGTGTGGAGCAGGGCGGAGCTCAGAGCAGTCAGTCAGGCCCACCTGCAGGTTCTGTAAATGTTAAGTGTATTCCTGCCAGTGCTGGTTAATCTCCATTTGCACCGGGAGGCAGGGCAATTCTCCACAGCCGTTCTGCCAGTCTTGTGAGAGCTTTGTACAGGATGATCTTTTCAAGGATGCGTGCATGGCAAATAGCCTTGGAAGGGAGAAACAGTGTCCTCCCTTCAGGACAGAAAGAAGACTTGTTTTCTGACCAGGATGTCGATAATGTCTTCCCCAGGGGACAAAGGTCGCGCATGTTGCTGGCATCCCTCTGAGGGGTCTCCTAAGCTCAGCGTTCCTCAGCGGTGGCACAGCTCACAGTGTGCCCGGTATCCACAAGGACCCACTTCCACATGGCCCTCACGAAACTTGGGGACAAGGGAACTCACAGACACGAAGCTCAGGCCGTCTGTCATGCCCTGGGTAATCAACGGTCTAAGTCCATCTGTACGCCCTGCCTCCTTACGAACCGAACCCACACAGCCATCGAGAGCTGACCCAGCAGCTGTCCACTGCTGCTTCTGGGCTGCTCAACAGCATCATCTGCTCTGCACCCCATCCATTCTCCACACTCTTCTGTCCTGTTCTGAGCCTGACTCCTAATAACCGCATCCCCCTCCTCCCTTGCCTCTGGCTTCCTGGTTAGGATGGGCCAATGGGAGGTGCCAGAGGAAGGTGAAGACAGAGAGGTCAGGGTATTTATTTCTCCTGCTCCTTCTCTGCCGCTCTGGCTACGGCTTCTGTTGGCAGTCTCTGCTTCATAGCCACTCTGGCTCTCCCTTCTCCACCCTCAGACCCAGGGAGGAAAAGAGTGTGTCACTCTTGCTAGACCTTGACTATGTCACCATCCCTTATTGGATCCTTAAAGCCAGCCCAAGTCTCTGTTAACAGACTTCAGGAAAGCTAGCTGCAGTTAAACTCTTTTGAATGTGCCGCCTTGCTTTCAGAAATAATTTAAAGGAGTTTTTTTTTTTTAATGTGGAACACAGGTTATACATATTTACATGCAAGACTGCCTATTAAACGTTAAATTACCTCTTCTTCTTCATCTTACCAAGTCATTACAGCCACCTTGGACTTAGAGCAGCCAGGGACCTCCATAAAGGCAAGGATGTTTGCCTTGATTTCCAGTATTCTAAGGATGGTTCCAACTGAACTGGGTTAAAAATGCATTTTCCCCTGCTCCTAGCTATATTGTTTTGATTATAGAAGTGCTGTGGATCGGCATGTTGGTGGACACAATAAAGATGTTCTCTTTGCCAGTACGCAGTTCACTGCACCTCTTCTGGCAATAGTTATGATTCCCAGTGTGTATATAGTACACTCTAAGCTTTGGTTTAGTTAAATAAATGCACAGAAAATTAAATAAGGGCCACAACATAAAACCATCCTACATAAAATTGGATCATTTGGGGAACTCAGAATCACAGATTTTAGTTGGAAGAATTGTTAACAGAACTCTTTCATTTGATAGTTCATTCAATTCTAGAAAAATTTTAGCAGAAATATTATTTAAATTCATTTTAGTTTCTGTCAAAATCATTTCATTTTCTCTTTTTAAATATTATTTCTACAACTCATCAGAAAAAAAAAAAGCTACAAGAACAGTTCTAAAATTCCAAACTGACAGAAAAGCATATTATCCCAGTACCACATATAGGAGAAATTTAGTAGGTAAAGTGTTTCCTTTTGTTAATAATAATGATGACAATGAGTGAACTAGGACGTGATGTTTGTGCTTTGTCTTAAAGTATAGGCAGGTGTTAGCCAGGAGGATGGGGCTGTGCAAGGGCAACTGAAGCAGAGGAGACAACCCAGGCAAAGGCCTGGAGCTGAGAAAGAAGTTAATGTAGCTCCTGTGAGCTATATCCTAGCCGTTCAGAGTTACAGGAGCATAAAGGGTAAGCTAGCACTAAGAAAAACAGAGGAATCTGCTTCCAGCTGTACAGCTTGGCTCTTCTCACTATAAATGCCACCCAGCTCAGGGCTGGAGAATAGCCATAATCAATGAAATCTAGGTTCTCAATTGACCAAACAATCATGATCAACCATTTGGGGATCCCTATTTCCACTGAGTCAACAGTTATTTAGCATTTGTTATACTCTAAGCACAGTGATAAGTGATCCTATCAAAATTCTAAGCAATTTTAACTCAAATTAAATGGTCATTATGAACCAAGGTCAATGCATCTATTGAACCATCTCCACAACTTCTGTCCCTTCCAAGAACTGGTTTTTGATTCTCTTCCAGGAAGTCTGAATCCACAAAGCATCTAGAACAATATAGTTCAAAGTAAAACTGGGCTCTACACTAATGAATGTGAATCTAAACAAGGGGTAGCTTGTGGGTAATTTAGCCCCTCCATTATCTTCATCAGTAAACCCCCCTAGACCTCTCCCCAAAATAATCACACAAGTAAGTAAAAACAGAATGCTTATTACATTAACACAACTTCAAGACCATCACCTATCACTCAGCACAGCCAGACTATCTTCTCTAAACTTCATCTACGTAGAAATGCTACCTAAGTAGAATTTCTGCCTAAAGTGCTGTTTTATTTCTAATGTGGGAGCTTTGGGGAAGGGAAAACGGTCTCAGAAATTAGAATAAAAGGTAAGAAAGAAAAAAAGATATGCTTCTGCTAGCAAAGAATTTATATTGCAACTAGATTATTTTTAAAAGTACTTAATAAGAGACAGTCATAATGGCCCATGCTTAGAAGAGCCACCCTTGGTTTAATGCACTGCTGTCACCATTTTGAAATTCTTTATGATTTTTGAACAAAGGGTCCAACTCATTTTAAACTGGGCTCCACGAATTAAGTAGCTGCTCTTGCCTGAAGGTGACATAGGAGTCCTCAGATGTGTGGTCATTGAGTGTACAACTGGTTAGAAAAAGCAAATGGAGAAAGACTTATGCCAGGCTTACAGTAATATTTTGGAGTCAAATAATTTCAGATACTATTCTTTCTGGGAAAACACTAAATAAATAAATAATACCAATAAATTAAAATTAAATTCTGAAATAATCTCCCAAGATGGTTCCAAAAAATTAAATTAATCTACTTTTGCTCTGCCCATTCTTCTTTGACTTAAGTAGCTGGTAAATTACCTTCAATTTTTGTCACTGGTTCAGCCTCTAGAAAGATTTAGTACCACAGAGAAACAAAGAAATAAGCACCTAGCTGTCTGAGAATTCCACAAGGTGTCATCTTTGAGCTAAAATGATAAATCCAATAAGTGGAAGATAGTTTTCACTTAAAAACTGAAGATTCTAAGCCTCCATTTTGAACTCTGTGGGTTTGGATCTATAGTAATACAGCAAGTCCCACTTGTTGCATACTTAGTATGTGCTAGGCACTTACGTACATTATTTCTAATCTTTAAAATAACCTTGTATTGATTTAAACTGGCATTTTACAACGGAAAAAGCCAAGATTCATAGAAGTTAAGTCAATTTCCCAAGGCATACAGCTAATAAGTGTCAGAGTCAATATTCAAAGACAGAACTAGCTGAGCCCAAATTCTGTGCAATTTCTGCTTCACTGCACAGTCTCAAAGTAGCAAACAAAGAAAATAGGCAAAGGAGTTCAAAGAGTGAACAAAAAACAAACTCAGGGATCTCCCTCCTGTCCAGGCTCTATTCTACCCTAGCTAAGTAGCAGCCAGAGTGCCGCACAGGGCCCAATAAACATCAACCTAGCAGTTGCCCTCTCCTGAGTTTGTGAGCACAAGAGGGGCACACACCAGGGCCACTCCCAGGGGTATATAAGTCCTGCAAAGGGTGTTCCAGTAAAATCCCATTTGTTTTGATCATCGTCTGTTATCTTTATATAGTGTCACAGATGATGTTCAGAATAAATTATGGACCTTAATACTACTGTTGCCTCCAGATGTTCCTAACTGGGAAATCATCTGCAAGGCTTCCTGCTGTCAGGAGCCTCTTTATACCTGTGATTTCTTGAAGAGACCTGTAAAATCTTCCCCTCCCCTCTAAAGCTCTAGGGCCATTCTCCCTTACTTTCAAGGTAATCCAACATTAAGTTCACTGCTGGTTGTTCTGATCAGCACTGTAGCTGAGCCTTATTCCCAAGATAAAATGGCTCTCTGTATCAGATTCTTGTCATTTGGATCCATTGTTTTGTTCTCCTGAACCCGAACCTCTCTCCTTGGGCAGGCAGTAAAAAGCACAAGGATAAATATCTCAGGCTCTGAGTTTGTGTCCTGGTACCATCACTTTTACGGTGACCAACTATCCTGGTTTTGCTTGAGACTCTCCTGGTTTTAGCATCAAAACTCCAGTGTCCCAGGAAATCCATCAGTCAAGGGCAAACTCAGATGTAGTCACCTTAAATTCCTTCCTAACTTAGGCACCTTGAACAAGTTACCTAACCTCTCAACACCTGACATGTAAAATGGGCAAGATACTAATATTTACCCCATCAGGTCATTGTGAAGATCAAATTAGGTGTGTACACAGTACTTAACATACAATAAGTATTCAAGACACTTTAGGTGATATTTCTCTTGACCAACTCAGCCCATAGTTCTTCCAGAGAATCCAAGCCTGGAGGGCTGCCCTGCTCTTGCCAATACCTACCCAAAGAGAGGATTCCTGCTCCAGGGCCTGAGACTTGGGGCCCATCCAGATCTTGCCATCTCTTGTTTTTTCCATATTGCTTGTCCCTGTACCATCATCCCTCCTACTTAAAAAGCCTCCGGGAGCTCCTTGTTTTTAAGCATCAGTAACCATTTTGACAGCTCACACTCCCCAAAGCCTCAGTGACCACGAGAATGTCCCTCTCAAGGAGGCACAGCCAGTAATCATGGGGGACAGTAAGGAAGGTCTACCCTGGTGTTGCCTAAAACTTGAGAGTGGCTGAAAATGTACCCCTTAATTCCATTCACTCATATAACATGGATCTAACCTCGAGAATAATTTTGTTGACTTGGTCAATAATTCTTTGCAATCCAACTGTATCTAATGTCCTGTGTAATTAAAGATCTTTCTTCAACCAAGCATTTAATGGATGTCATGTTTGACTACACTTTGACACATATATCTTCATCATCATTGCAAAGATTGCTTTTCACTCCTTTATAGAAGCACTGTGCATAATTAGATTCTGTTTCATATTATAAAATACATTTTTCCTTGCAACAAGTAAAAGGAAAACATGGTTAAAAGTATTGCCTGCTGTATTTTCTTTATCCATCCTGTGTACACTTGTGCTTATGTTCAAACACGTTAAAAATATATGTACATATTGCCTCACTTTAGGACAGCTTGCCAAGACATTCTGGCTCTATGTTATCTACTACTCATGAAATCATAACCAAGAGTCTATAACGGAAAACTGTATGCTTTATTTCTATCTTCTAAAGAGATACTTGGAGGTTATATACCCTTTTCATAGGATACCATCTCTTACTAAATTTTTAGACTTTGCCATTTTAAGTAAAATCAATACCTTGGGACAGTAATATCTGTATTTGGTCCTTTGTTTCCTCATCCAGAATGTCTTGGTCATCAGCTGAATGCCTGATTTGCACAGGAGAGCCGGTTTGGATGGTCTTCAATGCAGATTTCTGTGTAGCTCAAGTATACCTTCTTCACAAGTCTTGACTGATGTTCTCACAAGATTGCAGAGTAGACTTTATTCTCCCCCTCCACCCAATCTCTAATCCCTCTCTGAGAGAGGAATACAAGACAGCTCCTCTGAGAGCTGCAGTCCCCACTGACTCTGAGGGAGAGACTCACCTATCTACACAACAGCTAGGCCTGTTCTCCCAACTGGCTGCATAGAAGCAGTCCAAAGGAGCACCTTGGGATTAGTTCAGTTGTTGAGGCTCCAACTGAAGTATGTGCTTCTAATGAAGCATCTGAATTTGGACTCTTTTTTTTTTTGTGGTACGCGGGCCTCTCACTGTTGTGGCTTCTCCCATTGCGGAGCACAGGCTCCGGACGTGCAGGCTCAGCGGCCATGGCTCACGGGTCCAGCCGCTCCGCGGCATGTGGGATCTTCCCGGACCGGGGCACGAACCCGTGTCCCCTGCATCAGCAGGCGGACTCTCAACCACTGCGCCACCAGGGAAGCCCTGAATCTGGATTCTTGATCCACATGTCACACAATTTAATAGAAAGTCTCAGAAAATTAAGGTATCACAATATATCTCCCTATTAACTTCCAACCTTCAGATTTCATGACACAATGATTTAAATGGAGTTTGGACCTAAACTATGTAAATCACAGTATACATGGTGAGGCATAAGCTTGTAATACTGAAATCATTTGACAATTAGGCTCTGGTTTCTGGAAGAGTCAATCAGGAAACTGCATAGCAAAGATAATGATGACAGGAGCTTGAGGGTGCAGTGAGAGAGGAGAACTTCAAGGTACTTTCCTTTGACATGTTCCAAGCTGACTCTGTCAGTGTTACTTAGCAGTCAAGATTGCCAATATACTGTCAGGAGCACCAGAGACAACAGAAAGCACCTGCCTAATGGAATAGAGTCTTATAGTCTAATTCTAAGTCAACCAATCAACCCATTAAAGACTCCTATAAAAGTGACTGTATCAACACTATACCATGCATATTTTCCTTGTCATGAACATGTATTCTTTAGATATCCCTGGAAACGAAGCTTCTTGGGACACAGAATTCTAGACCCTTAGAATATCAGAGCTAAGGACCTGTCTAGCCCTCTCATTTAACAGATGAGAAAACAGTACAAATTGTGAAGCGCAGGTTTATCCAGATAGGTCTTAACTCTCCAGCAGGGTTCCAGAAATAAGAGTTTTCAATATTAGAAGAGAAGGGGGACTTCATAGGCTTTAAATGTGATCATCATCAGTAAAAAATACCCATTGCTCTTGATCTCTGAATTATTGGACCAGTTTCAGTCAACTAAGATCAGCATTAAGTTTGAACTTAAACCCAAAAGGGACAAAGAACGCTACATGATCTCAAAAAGAGAAATACATGGAAAATTTTCCAACTCATCATCCATGACTTTTTGTACCATTATGCATCCATAAATCCTAATTTTACTTCTGTGACCTATATCAGCACACTCCCTTTGAAGTGGCTCTCATTATTATCTTAGATCTAGCACAGAGTCCCTAAAGTACCTCAATTTCTAAAGGACATGGAAAGTTTCTGAAAGTCAGAAAGTTTTGTGCAATCTCACACTGGTCCATTAACATCATTGTTTCAACATTAGGGAGACAGATTCAGGCAATTTAAGATGTTTATGTATACAAATAGCTCCCTAACAGTCCCCTTGACCAGATAGCATAGAAAAACACATTGATTTATTGCCCAGCACCATCTTATCAATATCCAAAGGTGTTTCAACTTCTTTAAACTGTTGCTCAAAGGTGTTGCCATTCTGCCTATAATTTCTCTCCTGAAGAAATTCTATTCCATTTATTCAGAAATTCTAACATTTTCATATATCACCTCTGCTAGGAATAATTAGTTACTAAGAAAATGAGTTGCTGACTCAAAAGAACAACTTAAGGATCTGGCAACACCAACTGTAACAAGTATCCCAACCTTTAACTCTGTGGATTAATCACTACCAGAAAGAAACGCAATCCTACACTGGATAACGTGTAACTAACAATGATATAATTAAGCTTTAGATCTTTGTATAATCTTATTCCATTTCCAGATTTGTTATATGACTTATTTCCAAGTCAGAAGGCCATCTCTGTCCACGAAACCAAAGTTGATAGCTTCCCCCCAAAATAGGAACATCTAAAAAGCCCTGGATCCCTCAAGGGTAATAATGGAATAAGTTAATGTAGAGTAGAACAAAACTTGCCTACATCTGACTTATCAGAAATGTTTCCTTTCAGGGACCCATTTATTCATTCTTTAATTCATTTAACAAACTTTTAGTGAGCACCTACTCTCTTCCAGGCACTAGGTCAACATCGGGAATTCAAAGACAAGTAAGGTACGTTCCTTCTCTCAAGAAGCTCATCATCAAACAGACAGGTTAACAAATAATTACATTGCTTTACTCACATCTATAACCTACAGTAAATGCCTATGTAATTGATGAGCAGCCTGCTTAGATCAACCTTCAACCCTTTCAGTACTTATTGAATTGGTATTATAATCTTTGCATATCTTCTCAAAGTCTAACAATTTTACACTTTAGATGATTCTTTCAATAGCACCTAGCCTTTTATTAAAATAATCAATCCCTTACCACAAAGGTGCCCCAAGTTATTGATCATCCAATTTCACATCTTACAGGAATTTATAACCCACCCCCCTAAACACACATACATCCAAACACACACAGCCTTTGTCTCATAGCCTGTCTAGTGAGGGACTCTCTGGAGTGCTACGTGTTCCTCCAGTCTTCAGACACCACACCAAGAAAAGCAGTAGACAATGAGTTCACTTGTAACTCAATACCCCGAGGACACTTTGGAAACATCAGCTAGGCCTGATAACCTCAGGAAGACTAATAGGAGACAAAACCTTATCCATAGGACTGGGGTTTAGAGGCATGAATCTTTTACTTGTAGAGATGTTATCAGATCTAGAAATAGTTATTGTTATTGAGCCCTTATTATGAGCCAGGAACTGTGTGCTTGAGTATTTAGCAGGTATTATTTAATCCTCACAAAAATGCTATTATCCCCTTTAGAGATAAGGCAACTGAGGCCATGTAACTTGCCCAAGGCCACACAGTGGTAAGTGGTGAGAGCCTGATCAAAATCCAAACAAGCTGACTTCATAGCCACTCTATAACAGGACAGAGTTAGAGAAACTGGAATCCAAGATCTTAGGATGGCACTGTGTTAAGATACCTGAATAGTGAACTTAATATATTTCCTTTGAGGACAAGATTGTCCTTAGATTTTGGCGAAAGCCATGTGTCATGGGAAATATCCATTAGCCACACAGTTTTGTCTTTACCTTAGTAGATCCTGATTTACACAGAGTCTGCTACCAAATTCTCTTTCTTCTGTACCATGATGCCTGTTTATAAAGCTTAGCTGTGGTACAGATATAGAAGAGAGTGAAGAGTTCTGAAAGGACTGGACTATAAAACTGGACTTTAAAAAATAGATGTTCATGTTTCATCATAACTGGCTTATTAAAGTTAATCAATTGCTTTCAGCTAAATGTGGAATGTCTGGCTGCACTGGAAGAACATTTTCATTCTGCTTCTGAAACTTGTAATACCTTGTCTATTAATGAGGATATTGTTCTGAGTGCTTCATGTTTACGCTAGTACCAACCCCCATTCATTACCCTGAGTTTCCACTAAAGTGAAGCCAGAGCCAACCATATTTAACATCCAGAAATGAGCCTCACAGACACATAGAACTGTGTCTAGTTGAGAGCTGCGTGGCAGACAGTCACAGGGCCCCACCGTGGTTAATGACATCAATATGAAGTCCCGTGTCTGTCATCTGGGGGAAATGTTTGTGATGATGGCATATTCCTCCTTTCAATTCTCACTTTCCTCTTAAGGAAGACTACTCATTTATATCCTCTGAGGATGCTCCTAACAAGATGGATGTACCATCATATGTTTAAGCTGGGAGAAAAAAAGGCAATTGCAGGAGTTCAAGAAAAAAATTAAAGCTGAATCATCCCCAGTAATCTCCCAAATTTATATCCCTCAGGATCACGAATTACTTCTATAAACATTAGTTTAGAAAACGAACTTTTCTCTTACAGCTGCATGGTGAAGAACCACATCACATCCATACAGTAAGGATTTTATTTTCAATCTAATGTATCAGTGGCAGTTTCCAATAAGAAAAAGCAATTCGCTAGTCTAGCCAATTACAATTTGTCCTTGGATGAAGATGACAGCAAAGTCTGTGCCTCTGGTTCATTGAAAACATCAGAAAGATACCCCCAATACTCAGTCTGTTTCCCTATAAAGTTAAGCATTAAGGAGGTGATTAAAATTCAGTTTAACTTCCATAGCAAATCAAGGGAAAGGCATTGCTATCTGATGGTAGGAGCAGGTTTTCAGAATTGTCCAAAGCAACAGTGGCATGCATTTCAGTGCCTCCAGTTATATTCTCACCAGGAAGCCTTTATTCCGTACCCTGAGTGTATAGGGTTACTTAAGGTATCTATACTACCATACATAGGTATATTTAAACATACAGCCCTTGCTTTATTTGATACCTCTTTTACCAAAAGATGACCCATGACTAAAAATGAGAGGTTTGGAAAAGAACGACTCCTGACTATGCCATTGATTTCCTATGTCATGATCAGAAAATCATTTTGCCTCTTTTTGCCCAAGCCATAATGTTAGAACACATCTGAAAGCTGATTTGTGAGGTTGCTATGACGATAGGATTAGATAAGAAATGCAGATCCAGGATATTTGCCATTAATAGGCTTTTAAAGATGAGTAAACTGATGGCTCTTGAATAATTAATTATCCAAGACAACACTTTTGAAGTTACTCTACCACTATTATATCAATGCAATACCAGATTATTAGTGTGAGGACATAGGAAACTTTGATTGATAATTAAAGACATTTCCTATATCCTGGCCCTGGACTGATGAACAGAAAATTAAGCCTAAATTATTTCCTCCAGTTCAAGCATCAGACAAAAGTCCTGGGGAGAGACAGGATCTGGTCATTCATTTACTAATTTAGCAAACCTTCATCGAATGTTTACTCTGCCTGGCTCAGGTGCACTAGAGGAACAAAGATGAGTAAGACTTGACTCCTGCCTCAGAGGATGATTTACAGAAGAGTGAAGGGGACTCACCTGCTCGCAATGCTCTAGACACATGTGCCCTCACCTGGATACTCACTCTCTATGCGCCTGCCTACCAGCTCTTTGTGCTGGTCTCTCTGTGTGGACCCACTCCATTTCATTCTTTACCTAAGTCACCCCTATTCATCATTTTAGATTTATGCCTGGCACATGGTATTTGCTCAGTAAGTATTACTGAATTCATTATAATACACTATGAGAAATTCTCAAATAGGGGAGGAAGCAAAACATCTCTGGGGCACTGAGACCATGGTAAGGCTGCCAAGGAAAGCTACAGAGAAGGCATTTGAGTTGGTGATATTTGAGATGGATTTGAAGGATGAGTATAGGTGAAGGGTGAATAGGGACAACATGAGAAGAGAGCTGTAAAATGGTGAGACAGCATTAAGGAAAGTTGTACCAAACAAAGGGAACACCATCTGTACATGCATGAAGATATAAATGAGGATGCAACATTTGCAGTTTTCAAGTTCAAGGTGACTAAAACATAGAGCACATTGAGGACAGTACAGAATGGAAGGTACCTTTGAGCTTTAGGTCAAAGGCCTTACTTGCCATGGTTAGAAGTATAGATATGTTTCCTAAGGTGATAGGAAGTTACTGAAAGTTTAAGTGTATCAATTGAGATTTAGAGGCAAACCAAACACATAAAAAAGTAACCACTCTAGCTTAAGGTGATAAAAAGAGAATTTATTAAAGAATATTAAGTAGTTCAGAGACACTCTGGAATGGACAGAGTGTCTAGACTTGGAGGATCAAGCCAAGGCTACTCACCTCCACTGAGCACATACTCCAGCTGCCACACCAATGACCCTGGGCACTCATTGACACAACTTCCTCCAGTCCTTTCAAGAAAACCATTTCTGTCACCCTGGACAGAACTGAATTCCACACAGCACTTTCTTTCTCACCTTGCTGTCTTTCAAATCAAAGTCTTGCACACATTCTTCTGATTGGTAGAGACAAAGTCACATGCCAGCACCATGGCTGCAAGGGAGGCTGGAAAAGTGAGTTTCTAGCTTCCACCTGGGCAAGAAGGACCCATAATGTGGGAAATTCCCAAACATAGAAAAGATGTTCTAAAAGGACTAAGAGGCCAAAAATCATGGAACTGTCCACTACCATAGGGAAAAGCATAATCAAACTTACAAGAAATTTTTCAGTGCTGACAGTGGACAAAGAACAGAGTGAATACAGAGCTAGGATATAAAATCCTAAGAGCAAGGACTTGTTCTGCCTTCTTCACTGCAGGAATAATAATGATTCCTTCCATATAGAAGATGCTCAATAAATTATTTTCTCTTTTTAAAATTAAGGAATAATTTTCATACAGCAAATTTCACCTTGTTTGCAAATTTTGACAATTGCATACTGTAGTATAACTACTACCACAATCAAGATGTAGAATGGTTCCATCACTACCAAAATTTTCTTGTGCTGCTCTTCTATAGTCAATCTCTCAACCCCAACCCCTGGCAACCATATACATGCAGTATGTAGCCTTTTGTGTCTGGCTTCTTTCCCTTAGTGTAACACAATTGAGATTCATCAAATTCATTCATGTTGTTATATGTATCAGTAGTTCTTTTTATTGCTGAGTAGTATTCCATGGTAAGGATGTACCAAAGTTTATCGATGCCCCAGGTGAAAAGCATTAGGGTTTCCATTTTGCATGAACATAATTTTTCATTTCATTTGGGTAAATACCTAGGAGTGAGAGTACTGAGTCATATGATAAGTGTATGCTTAACAAAAAATTGGAAAACTGTTTTCCAAGGTCATGTACCATTCTACATTCCCACCAGAAATGTATAAGAGTTCCAGGTGCTCCCATCCTAAGCACTTGGTATTGTTATTCTTTTAAGCCATTTTAACAGGTGTCTACTAGTACCTCATTGAGGTTTTAATTTTCCTAAATACTAGTGACATTGAAGATCTTTTCATATTCTTACTTGCCTTTAAAATACCTTTTTGTTAAAATCTTCAAATATCTTGCCCATTGTTTTTCAGTAAATATTTAATTAATTTATAAATAAACTGATATTAGAGATATTTAGAAAAATAAAATAACCTCCACCTGGTGTAACTGGACATTGCTAATGAGATAGAAGGGAGGCATTGAGGATGATACCAAACTTTTAGGTAAATGTTGGTTAAGAAAGTCTAACTGACTGACTTAGTAAGCATAACCAAAGGTGGCTATTCCAATGCCCTCCAGTTAATTATTGTCATTCAATAATCTGTAGTCAAATCTAAACTACATGGAATAATGCTCTTCTTAAGTTTTCTGCATTTGCAAAAAGCAAATGAACCTCAATTGTTTTTCTTCTTCTGCTTATAAGAGAAATAAATAAATCTCAAAAACCAATCCCATATAATTCCCCAGAAAATCCTGGCAGTGGCTCATTTCTTTGCCCTCCAAAATCGTACTAAATCAAAGAAAGAGGAATGTGAAATTGAGAGCTGTGGGCCCTGGAAGTTAATTAAATGGCTGATCCTTTGTAATCACCTTCTCTACAGTGAAGAATGCTGAAAAGCAAGGTCAGGAGATGGTACTTTTTTGCCTCTTGAATCACTGAAGAATCAAAGGTTCTTTAGATAGTAGGGGGTAGGTGGTAACTGATGGAGGAAGAATTCCTTTCTTTCCGTGGAACTGCCAGATTGTGAATATAACACTGTGCGTTGCATCTGAGCCAAGAAAAATCAACACTCCACCAGGCCTTTTGCTGCAGCTGGGATGAAGCTTACCAAATGGCCAGAGCAGGTGACAGTCAAGGGAAGCTGGAGCCAAAGGATGAACATGGGTCTGCCAGGACTGGGGTGCTTCATCAAGGATCAACTAACCTTGGTCTCCAGTTCACACAGTTCTGGTAGGACATTAGACACCAGGGTAAACCAAGAGAAGAAAAAAAAATATGGAATAGGCAACAGAGCATTACTGTGGAGAATAACATTGGTTGAAAAAAATACACTGTGCCTTGAATAAGCCCAAGAAATATTATGAAAAGGCTGGGGGGTGTGGCTTCTCTCCATTCTCAAGTGATTCTTCCACTGGCGGGAAACAATAGTGTGAGGACCTCAAAGACAGTGATTCCAGCCTCCACCCCCTCAATAATACAAATGACAGAAGGGCGTAGGAGAGATTTATGACTCCCCTATGCATAGGAAGTTGTTTAGTGGCATCACTGGAATTAGAAATTAGATCTGGTGATTCGCTACTCAGTCACTCGGCCAGAAGTGTCAGCTGGGAAGAATGCAGCCTCAGCAGAGGTTCAGTGCCTCGCACTTCTTAAAATTTTGTTCAAGTCTCTCTTTTTTTTCTTATTTATTTATTTAGGCTGCATTGGACCTTCATTGCTGCACGCAGGCTTTCTCTAGTTGTGGCGACCAGGGTCTACTCTTTATCGTGGTGCGCAGGCTTCTCAGTGTGGTGGCTTCTCTTGTTGTAGAGCACAGGCTCTAGGCACGTGGGCTCAGTAGTTGTGGCGCATGGGCTCAGTTGCTCTGCGGCATGTGGGATCTTCCCAGACCAGGGTTTGAACCCGTGTCCCCGGCATTGGCAGGCGATTCTTTTTTTTTTTTTTTTGCGTCACGCGGGTCTCACACCTGTGGCCTCTCTCGTTGTGGAGCACAGGCTCCGGACGCGCAAGCTGAGCGGCCATGGCTCACGGGGCCAGCCGCTCTGCGGCATGTGGGATCTTCCCGGACCGGGTCACGAACCCGTGTCCCCTGCATCGGCAGGCGGACTCTCAACCACTGCGCCACCAGGGAAGCCCAGCAGGCGATTCTTAACCACTGCACCACTAGGGAAGTCCCTTGTTCAAGGCTTTTGATGAAGTTTTGCTTTACCCCAACTCCATCTCTGCTACCAAAAAATTAAGTCTTATCAAAGAACTTATTAATAATTTTTAAAACACATTTTATACTTAGTATGATGAACATTCTACTTAGTGCTAAGGCAAGAGAAAGGAGAGGCAAGAAAAGAAACAAAATTAATAGAGAAGAATCTCTGTAGCATGGTCTGGTGGAAATGACTGCTTGTGTCCCAGATTTGCCATATGTTAGCTCGTGAACTTTGGCAAATTATTTAATATTTTTGAGGTTCAATTGGTTTTCCTCTAAAATTGATGTAATAGTACCTTCCTTTTAGGGTTATTTGATGGCTTCTCTGAATCTCCAGGATTGTGCACATCCTGGGCCATACTACCTAAGCAAAAGCAAAGAATCAGAAGCATCTGTAAGAGAGAAATTTCCCTCTTCTTGGAGCATCTGTTTTGGTCTATATTAAGTAACTTTAATTATTATTATATATCAAAATAAATACACAGAAAATGGATAAAAATTCAGAAGAATTTTATAATATAAATTACAGGATTTTCAAACATTTGGAGATCACAGCAAATCACTTTACCTATGCTCTCAGACATATTCGCTTTCCAACAATAAAAAGAAAAAAAATCACACTCAGTGATTGTGGCCATTCAGTAAAGTGGTGAGTGTGGCGGTATCCATTCAGTAAAAGGCTTGGGAAATGAAACGCTCTGCTTCGCACATGGCATCCATACAGTTCTTTCCTTCCTCTGGCAAGTTGTTCTAATGTGGGAGACTAAATGTGTTGTGTGAACTTGACACGGCTTGAAAATTACACAACTAATTGAAATTGCAAAATGACAGCACGAATGGAATCACAGACCATAAGAGAGCCACAGAAAGTGAGTGGGTACAATTTCCAGCTGAGGTAGAGGTCTGGTGAGCTTTCAAGCTGTTCTGACTGGAACAGGGACAGGAATACAGAGAGAAGTCCATAGTTGGTGGGGCTTGGCTCACAACAGAAATAACAGTTTAAAGATCTACAACAGTCCCCTGTTACTGAGAGGGCACAGTTTCATATCCACAAAGGCTTGCCCCTGAACTGGATAACTGCCCACGTTATTCTTCTTTGGTAAATCAAAGCCATCAATTACCACCTCCTAGTGCAGCTGCTCCAGGTGCTGTAGGACAGACAGGGCTGAATAGAAAAATCATTGTCTGCGCGTGGCTCCTTCTGGAATTGTCTACTGCCAGTAATGGTGTCAGACGACTGATGAAGGCACTGTTAATTCCTGCCCCATACCAAGTTCGGACCCCAACCAAAAGCTGTCCAGGGCTTGCCATTCATCACCCGGCCACGGGCATCTGACCCTGGAAGACTTTTGCACAGCTTTCATGGAGGTGTAGAAACAGGATTCCCTTGTCCTGCTGCTGGTTCTGCAGTAATTAAAGCTTCCTTCACTACTCCCTCCTATTAGTCTCTCTGTTTTAATGATGCCGCAAACATAGGTGGGTGTAATGACCAAACTCAGAATAAACGTGCTCCTATAAGCACCCAGGTTAAGCTAGCAATTTCTAGAAGATAATTACGTAATGAAAGGTTTAAAAAAAGATAGTCTTGTAAGCAGAGGTTTGAATTATTGACAAATAGTTGGTAATAACTATTAGAAAACATTTGTTCAGACAACTAGTATTGATTACTGTTTTGAGCCAGGCACGGTTCTAAACTACACCCCAACGCTCTTTGATAGTTGTGCATGGGAAACGAACGTGAAAGAATCATAGGTGTTTTAAAAGTAAACAATTTGTACATGCTTGTAAAGAATAGGTTCAAAATACTTGAGAAAATGAAAAGTATGTCTTTCCCATGACCATCACTCCCATCCCACTATCAGTAATCTAATAATTCTCCAGTCAATTTTCTTTCTGTGTGAAATGTGTATGTTTAAATATAAACTAAGTGCTGTTTTTTTCTTTTGACAAAACGTTGTTATACTATACACCCATTTCCTTAACCTAATGTTTTCATTTAATAATATCGTGGACATTTGTCCATAAATCATATATATCTTTTTTATTCTTTTACAGCTATATATTACACTAAATTAATTTAGCATATTCAATTTCACAGTTTCCTCTATCAATGCAGATTTATGTTCTTTCCAATTTTTACCTATTCCAAATAAGCCATCCATGAGCACCCTTGTATTTATAGCTTGTGTACTTTTGCAAATATCTCTGATGGATGGCTTCTAAAAGTAAAGTTGTTGAGACCATGAGTATGCATAATTTAAAATTATTTTTAAATGTTATACAAAGAGTACTAAACTGTCCCCCAAAATAGTATACCAATTTATACTCTGACCAATATTATATGGAAGAGCTCAACTCCTCCCACCCAATTTTAATATTGGACACTATCCATTTTGTGAAAATTTTGCCAGTCTAAAATTTTTTTTAAATACATCTCTTAACAAGCATTTTTGTTGTCCTAAATAATATTTTCTAAACACTATTGGAAGTTGGTCATTCTTTCATTTGTAGGCCATTTTTATGTTTGTTCTATAAGTTACCAATCTGTATCATTGGCTCTTCCATTGGGCTGAGCTCCAAGAGACAAAGCTTTATCTTTTCACATTGATTTGTAGGGGCTTTGTGTAAAGTAGAGATATTTGCCCTTAGTCTTCCATACATCTTTCACAAGTTAGTTTTTCTTTTTTCCCTATTTATTTGTTTTCTTCTGTCTTGTTCTCTATCTTCCATGTTGTATACTTTCAATAATGCCAGCTCACCACTGGCTGTCTGTTCTCATTTAAAAGCAAGCCATTTTAAAACCAACTAGAAGCTCTGGATATAGAGGTGGGACTGCCAAATGGTGGACTTCATGGTGAGACCCTAAGGAAAGCTGGTTTTCCCTTGGAGAATCCCAAAATGTCAGTACATTCAGGCCTTTTCTCTGAAGCTGTCCAGTTTTCCCAGAAAACAGTCTGTGTCTGCTTGGAAGAACTGGTGAGGTCAAAGATTTTCACAAACATCCTGGAAGCCCATCAGGGGAAGTGGGCTTGAGATTTTACTTTTCAGTATTCAGACATTTACCTAATTCCCCTGTTTTCAGCCTGGGGTCTTACCACTACCTGATCTCCCTAAGTCAAGAGTGGGATCTCTGGCCAATTTCTCCAGAGTATAAGCCCACCATCTCCTACTGAATTGAGGAGGTGTATTCATCTGGCTGCAAAGACTAGGGGTGGGAACCTGGGGGTCTGACTATCCTGTTGGGACCCTTCAATCAAATCTCTAGGATTCAGCCCATACCTCACTCTAACCCAGCATGGTCCCTGGTGCCTCTGTTCCAGAATCACTATAACGCTTTTCAAGATGGATTCCCATGCATGTGGTTGGCAACCCATTCTGAAAGCACGTAGGTTTTTAACCACTCTCCAGCTGTCTGCTTTCCATCTTCTAAACACTTACTAAAATCTCATGTCCACTATTGTTTCCTCTCCTGTTCTTTTTGTTCTCATGGGTTTATGACTTTTAAAATCCTCTACTGTTGTTTTAGGAAAATGAGGTAGGAAAAACGTTAAGGTTCTGTGTCCAATTTTCCCTGTCTAACTGGAGTTTTCTCATGTAACTTGTCTTAAATGCAGATGTTCCTGAGAGTCTTTACCAAGCAGAAATCATTAGCAATTCTCTTTAGTTTATTTGTCTCATTAATTTATGTAATAATTTTTCTCTTTGTTTTTTATTGGAGTATAACTGACTTCATAATAATATTATATTAGTTTCAGGTGTACGACATAGTGATTTGATATTTTAGACATTACAAAATGATCACTGTGATAAATCTAGTTACCATCTTTCACCATACATAGTTATTACAATATTATTGACTATATTCCCTATGCTCTACATTATATTTCCCATGACTTATTTATTTTATAACTGGAATTTTGTACCTCTTAATCTCCCTCACCCATTTCACTCATCCCCTCATCCCTTTCTCTCTGGCAACCACCAGTTTGTTCTATTTATGACTCTGTTTCTATTTTGTTATGTTTGTTGACTTGTTTTATTTTTTAGATTCTGCATATGAGTGAAATCATATGGTATTTGTCTTTCTCTGTCTGACTTATTTCACTCAGCATAAGACCCACTAAGTCCATCTGTGTTGTGTGACAACTTTTCTTAAGGAATCCTTAATAAATGAACAGGGAAATGTTGGGACTAATAGGAAAAACTCTGAGCTGGATTCAGGATACAGCCTTCAGTTTTGATTCTGCCACTAATTAGCCCATTTTCTTAAAGGAGTCTCAGAGACTCAGTTTCTGAATCAGCAAAACGAGAGGGTTTAACTACAGGAGTGCTAAGGTGATGGATTTTTGAATGAAAGATGTCTGAGACTGGTGGCAGGATGATTCTGGAACACAGGGAATGCCTCAAAGAAGTAAGGGACTCCCAGGGCACTGCCGTTTAGGATGCAGCTTCACCAGGAGGCAAAACAGTGCTGTAGAATTTGGGAATTTGGAGTCAGAGAGCCCTGTGTTCAAATCCTCAATGCATAAAATACAGCTGTGCAACAGCTGTGCAACTGCCGACAGTCTCAGTTTCCTCATCGTAAAATGTAATTATAATATTTTATAGGACTGTTGTGTAGATTAAGGAATAAAGTACCTGGCACATAGTATATAATTGGTTGGTTGATTAGTTAGTTAGTTAGTTAGTTTGTGTTTAATGCATCCTTGCTGATTGCCATCTGGAATTCTCCCCGCAGATACTTCTGAACAACTCTTCTGATACACCTCTACTTTCTGAAGCCCGAGATTCTCTCTCTGTGGTCTGATGCCCAGGAACCCAACCTAACTCAGGGTGGGAGCTTGGTTACAAGGTATGCTGGAATCATTAAAATATTTGTGCTGCTGGAAAACATGGGGGGAACTGCACGTCAGTGGGCCTGGAGCTAAAGAAAGGGATCTGGTGACGTAGCTGCCCCCTGAGGGTCAGTATCCAAAGGTTTTGGCCAATCTGATTGGTCTGCTATCAGCATCAAAAGGTCCAATTCAATAGGTGAGGCACAGCCCCGGAGGTACAGACAATGCATGAGCCTTGGAATCAGGGGTGCAGAGACTCAGAGTAGGCAAGGCTATTGGGAGCCGTGTCAGCCTTTCTCCTACTATGGTGACTAGGGATGAAAAAATCAGTGCCTGAGGAAAGACCAAGTGAGAACAAGGCAGAAGGCCAGGTCACAGACAAGTGTGCTGAGGCTCTGAGGACAGGGCTGTGGTCGTGACAGGAACTTAGAGGTCCAATAAAATAAACTGAAGCAGAAGGCCAGCCAGTCAGGGTGGGCTCAATAACTGGGTTAAGAGAGGACAATGGCCCATTATGCTTGCACATGTCCAGGGCTCCCAGGAGATTCATTTCATAGGAGACATGCAGCCAGGACTAAAGCCACTTTCCTTTGGGTCCAGTGTGCTGCCTGCCTTGCCCTGGATCGTTCACTCGCAGTGCGGGGCTATACCTGAGGGGCCGGCTGGGTTGGTCTGGGCCAGGCAAAGGACAGACAGAACCATTACACCTGTGTTGACTTTGCTGCTCAAACAGAGCACAGTACCAGGTAACTGCATTTTACCTGAAAGCGAGGGAGGACCCCGAGAAAGGACTGCAACTCTTTCAGGTGCTGCGCAACATACTTAAAAGAAAGAAGAATTGTTAGGGGAGACTGCTTCATGCTTACCCTTCGCCTGGTAATTCTCTTCTCCAAAAGGGGAGCAGCTGAAAGAAGGAAATAGCTAGCTCAATGTACTGAATAAGAAAATTTCAGAATCTGAAATTAGAATTTCATGGAAGAGTATGATCCCCGGCTCGTAAGTTCACTGAGACTAAGCTCAGAAGCGGCCAGTGTGTCTGGGACTTTATCAGAGGCGCCAAATGTTCAGTTCTGTGGGCATCAGGCTTCCGATGGAAACAGGAAAGGGTGTTTATTTAAAAAAAGAAATTTTCTTTTAATGTTGGTAATCAAGTTTATTAACACTCTCAAAGTTCATTTAAAAATGGAATTTCAAAGAGCTGCTTCTTTTTCAATTACTCAAGCTGACAGACCCATTTTTGACGTGTCATTGCTGATGGATTAGGTCAGTCAAATTGCATTAGATTGTAAGTGCGGCTCAGCACAGCATTAGTCACGTAATTGAACAGGACATACATATCGGTGATGAGTATACCAGAGATGCTGTTTTCTGGAAGACTTATGCATCTAAACATCTATTTCTCATCTCTAATTGTTTTTCTCAAATTTCATTTTCTTAGTTTTACTTTTCCTCATATGTCTCTTGGTTTCTTAAAAGCTTTTCCTGCATAGTTGACTTCCTCTAGTTTTTCCATTCCCCAGAGACAACTGATTAGTGAAAAAGCTTCTTTTCCTAGCTTACCTTGCTCAGGTTCAATGTGAACACTGCAGGAGAAGAGTGCATACATGAATGGCTTGGCTTACCTCGTCAAAACTCAAATAGCATGACTGGAGTTTCCAAGACTTCTACTGCTGAACCTACTTCACTTGAGGTTATTTCCCTTTAAACAACAAAAATTGATTCAGGCTATCTTTTTTAAAGAAAAGCCCAATGGTATAATATGCGGTAACTCAGGGCGTTGAAAAGACGACTAAAGAATCAGTCTTTGAAAAGAACAAAAGGTCTTTTGAGGTGTACATTGTGGGGATGTGACTCTCATAGGAGCTCCTTTGTTTTCAGGTGTTCTGCTCTATGTGCTAATTCCAGAGAGAGGTCTGGTGGTCTTAGTTGGGTCTTTTCCCACTATTTGAATAAGGGGAAAAAAAGAGCTTCTTGATTCATCATCCTACCAAGTCTGTATTCATTGGAGGACAATGATATTGGTGGTTCCCAAAGTGGAAGCGATGAGCTGCTTGGTCTGCAAACCCTCAGATATTCACTGCAGCCCCAAAGGATCTGGTTCCCATGAAGCCAGATCTGGCAAATAAAATGGTGTGCTAGAATCTCAGTCCCACATGAAAACAATGAAGCCCTTACTAAAAGTACTAAGTGATAAGAGAAGCTGAGGATAAGCACCAGGTCACAAACACCAGATGAAGATGATAACGATACCTACTTTTATAGAGTATGTGTGAGGAATACATGAGATAACGTCAGCATACTGGTGTATACTGTAACACCCAATACTTAGTAAGCAGTCATGTGTGTTATCCTTCTTAATACAGTCCCCAGATTGTCAAGTGGACATTATTTCTCTATAACTTATTCCTTTCAGATGTTCATACTCCATCTCTCTTATCATGGAAGTTTTCCTGCCTAAGAGAAGCTGCATTCAGAAGCCCCTGTTAGATGTCTTCATGGTTAGGGCTGGAGTACAAAAGAAACAAAATGGTTCACTTTGCCCCCTCTACATTAAACTTGACCATTGCCATGCTAAGCACACTTCCCTCCTGTCTATCTGTTACTCTGGACTTCAGGGCACCATATAGAATAAAGATGTGGAATAAACATTTGACTGAGGTGGGAAGAGAGGAAGGGGAAGGGGAAGAGGAGATGAAAAGTGGATGAGACGGGCATGGTGAAAGCTCTTTGAGAGTTTGCAGAATCTTAGAAGCCAAGAGAAAAGTAAACCTACTCAAAAGTGACCCTGACCCACAATCCTTAAAAGTCCAGCATCCTATGGCCAGGACCCTTTAATGAGCAATGGTCATTGAAGGCACCAGACTAATAGGACCAAGACATATGGAGCTTCCCAGCTGCCCAGTTTCAACCTAAGAACTGCAGAGAAATGCTTGGTTCCTCAGCCTCAATTAGCCTCAGGCTGTTAAAATTCTACTCTGCTGATTGGAGAATTGCTAACAACTTTCTCTTCTCCAAAGGCCATTTAAACTTTTAGGAGGTTGTACTTCTACCAGGTCAATAATAATTGGAGCTGGTGCTGACATATGTAGATATTGGAGTGACAGGCATCACAGTGACTCCTGGTCTTCCTTCTGATCTCATCCAGAAATATGTCTTTCCCTTGAGAATAACAGTTCTTACCTTCTCTTTCTCTATGACTGATTATAAAATTTAGCTCATTATTGTGTTATACGGTGCTGTAAAATATCTGGGGAGAAAGTTCATATTATAGCTTGTCTGAAACCCAAAGAATATAAAGCATTGTTCTTGGCAGAGGAGATACAATTATAGTGACTGAATTCAGGAGACAGCATGTTTTTCATAGTCTAGGGAGAGACTACAATCTTAGGTTTTATGAAATTATAATTAAATGAATATATAGGAACAAATAATATATAGCAGACACAATACATACAGACTTCCAATTGACCTCCAGTGAATTTCCTGTTCTTGAAATGCCAGAAAGGGAAATACTTGACAGATGGGCCATCTATGCAACACATGACACTGACACCCTCAATTTGTTTCATATACTACAGGAAAGTTGAATCCGAAACTACGGTTGTATGATATAACTGAATGTGCATGTATTTATTTAAATAATATACATATATAATCAAGAGAACCCTAAATACAAAGCAGTTTTTAGACCGAAGTTCCTTAAATGTCCAGGATTTAATTTGTAACTTAATTCATAATAACTTTGCTATTTGGTCACATTTGATAACCTGTTTCACAGGCTGCATATTGTAACTGAATTATAGAAATCAAAACTTGGCAACCATTATATCTAAATGGAATCTCTAAATGGAGATCATTTCCATTACCAATGAGAAAACTGGATTTTTCCCAAGTTTGTGTAGTCTACCTGAAATCTTTCAAAAGATTGACTTTAATAATTAATTGGACATCATGAAGACAATCTAGTCTACATAGCAACAAATATTCAACTCTACAAATAGTAAAGATGTACTCTTTAATCATTATTAATCTTCCTATTTAAAAATGAAAGACACAGTCATATGTTTTGGAAGGCCTCTTTACTTCCAAATAGGGGTTTATCAAAAAAGTATCTGGATTATTTACTGAAAATTTTACTTGTCCTAATATTTTGGCACAAGGAAGATAGCCTCACATGATATACTCTACAACTGCATCAACCCTGCCTCATTTCAGAAAAAGTATTTGACCAGGAGTTTGGAGCCCCCTTGCTCCTGTCACGGCTCTAACTTCCAGTCCCAGTCACTTTGGATAAATCAATAAGTCCTATCTAGGCCCTGCTTCCTTCAGCTATGAAGGGAGATAATACCTCCTCTGCTAAACTGAGTTATGGTGTAAGAGCCAAAAGTGATCAGAGATGGAAATTCACCTGACAGTGATTATGGGCTGTAAAGCAAGTGCATCTATATTTGCAACCACAGTTCCTAGTTGTTGCAAAGCTCTCCAGATTGTCTGGCTACCCTATTACCACCCAATAATGTAAAGCCTTTTGCTTTGAAAAGCTCTGACAGGTCTTCATTTTCTCAAGAGATAATCTCTCCAGGCTTCTTGGTATGGCTAATCAGTGGAATTCTGACATTTCCTGGTGTGAAGACAGTGTACTAAGTTTTATGAGGTTGAGAAACTTGTCTCCCAAACAACACTGACTTCTTCCCATCCTGCTCCCTCAGGCCCTGGCCCTCCCCCTTCTCAAATATCAAAAGAACCTCACAGCTCTCAGAGAGGGAAAGCTATCGGCGCCTATGCAATAGCTTGAGAACCAGTCACTTTATGTGTCAATGTGACATGTCTAGACATAACTGGCTTTATTGTTTGGAACTGACTTGGAGATGGGGCACTGAGTGCCTTCTGTACAGGTGGTAGGTGCTAATGAATGAGTTGGTTGCCACGCAGATAAACTAGGCTGGCAGGGAGAACAATTAAAACGATCTTGTCGCAATGCCAATGTTATTTTAAAATTTAATCATGCTGTAGGGTGGCTTAATGGGAATTTCTTTTCCGTAATAAAGAAACCAAGCCAGATGCCCATGCTGTTAATGAGCTTCTATCTACATGACCCAAAGGAAGATGCTGTTTTGATAATGAATCACGTTAATTCATAAATGTAGACAGTAAAGCAGCATAATTCAGAACCCAAGGCTGGGTTTTCTCACTCTGATTTATTCTATTAAGTTTGTACCTTGGTGAAGCCAACCCAGCAATTACAAAATGTCTTCACTTTTACTATACAGACTCAGCCTGAAGAGGGTTATACCATGGTTAAGGGTGAAAGAAATACGAACACATGGGAAAACTATAAGAACCAATTAATCAACTTTTAACTTCTAAACCAGAAGAAAATCGTTCTAATAAGCCGTATTTGCTGATCATAATAATTAGTGTGGTCCTAAGTAGAATAAAAATGAGTTATCTGGGACTTCCCTGGTGGCGCAGTGGTTAAGAATCCGCCTGCCAAAACGGGGAACACGAGTTCGATCCCTGGACCAGGAAGATCCCACATGCCTCGGAGCAACTAAGCCGGTGCGCTACAACTACTGAGCCTGTGCTCTAGAGCCCGCGAGCCACAACTACTGAGACCGCATGCCACAACTACTGAGCCCGTGTGCTACAACTACTGAAGCCTGTGCACCTAGAGCCCGTGCTCCGCAACAAGAGAAGCCACCGCAAAGAGAAGCCCGTGCATCGCAATGAAGAGTAGCCCCTGCTCCCCACAACTAGAGAAAGCCTGCGTGTAGCAACGAAGACCCGATGCAGCCAAAAATAAATAAATAAATTTATAAAATAGAAAAAAGGCGAGTTATCTTTACTAGGTAACACCATTAGTATGAGACTAATTGATTTTTCACTTTTCGGTATGTGCAAGTGAGTAGGAGCACAGAGGCTAAGATCTTTCCCTATAGAACAGGAATCAGTAATCTGTGTATGGCCTGAGGGCCAAGTGCAGCCCACTGATTATCTTCACACAGTCCATATGTTAAAAATATTTACACATTTTAAAGTGGTTTTAAAAAATCAAAAGAAAATAATATTTTGTAATAGATGAAAATTATATAAAATTCAAATTTAAGTGTCTGTAAATAACAATTTATTGGAACACAGCCACACACATTCCTTTATGTATTATCTAGGGCTGCTTTCGCACTACAGCTGTAGAGGTGAACTGCAACAGAGACCACATGGCCCTCAAAACCCAAAATATTTACTATCTGAAGATTTATAGAAAATGTTTGCTAAACCAATGCCCTAAAACCATCCTGCTGAGGTCCAAATCCCGCTCTACCGCTGATTAGCTGGGTGTTCTTGGGCAATATAGACTTCCTATGCCTTAGCTTCCTCATCTGTAAAATGAGAATTACACTGTAGCTACATATGTTATTTGTGAGAGCTAAGTAATTCAAATGTGTAAAATGTGCTTAAAATAGTCTGCGGCACATAGTAAGTATTCTACAAGTGTTATTTGTCATTGTTATTATATTTTGTCTTCTAAAAAGTTCAATGATTACATATTATGCTGGTTTGGAAAATTGTCAGGAAAAGTCTTTATTAAGTAAGAAAATAATTGAAAATATGAAATTGATTATAAACATTGTTTTATGTAAGTTCGGCAAATAATAATGTATAGGAAAAATTAGTATATGTGTGTTTATTATTCATGCCACCACCCTGCAATGTTCTTAGCCAAAAATCCTAGTATAATTTTGAAGCCCATTGATCAAGACTGAAAACTATAATTAGGCAAAAACAGTTGGATTGGCACATTGGCTATATTCCTTAAAGATAGGATTAAGGCTCCTGGAATTATTTCCCTAATAAAATACATAATTAGGCATTGATTACTTGGCTAAAACACCAGTTGCAATTTAAAGAGTTATGATCAATTGTGTCAGCTCATTGTGCTACCTTAAATATTATAAAACATAGGACAAGTGCCTGGAAAGCTAAATATATTTTAATTTCAAATCTTGCACTAGAGGCTTTTAAGCAAACAGTCTTTACTCCTATCTTGAAGCAAATTTAATCTAGGTTGAAAATATATATGTTTAAGAAAAAACAGCAAAGCAAAGGTGATGGTGGAATATAATGGTCAACATAAAAAAGTTCTTTGAAATTTTTAGTGAGTGAAGAGTTAAAAATGGGTAGAGAAAATAAATGTCAAAGAATGCAAATGATAAATCAAGAAAGAACATAAATGGTATATAAATAATAAATCACTGTTTTCATGATTAAATTAATTCAGATTAACATAAGAGATACTTGCTTATGGACTGGAAAAGATTTTTCCTAAGTGATGAAAATGCTGGGTAGAACAATTACAGCCAAGGCTGATGCAGTGTTTCCTGCAGACCATTGTTTTCTAAATGCTTTATACACATCAACTCAAGTGAACCTCAGAACAACCACCTAAATTCAGTATTATTATTAGAGGTATTCTAACACTATTTTACTAAAATAGAAATGAGGGCCCAAGATCATATACCTAGTTGGAGGTAGAGTTGGTATCTGGACCCAAGCTGTCTGGTTCCACAACTGTTGCTTCCAACCAGTATGCTATTGGTGCAATGATACGGATACACTCATACTTTTTCAGAGAAAAAAATATACGCTGTGAGCTAAGGACAGGTAAAGAGGAAAAAGGATGGTCTCCATTGATTTCCTTTCCATCTTAACCTCTTCCAAGAGAATATGTATTCTTATTTCACAGCTCCTCCTGGACCAATGGTAAATATGTTTTCAATGATATTATTAAGACAATATAACAAAAGTCTTGCCAAGATATATAATAGCAGTTTCTGTCAAGTCAGAAATGCTACACAAATACACTCTGGTTGTTCCTAGGTTTAGGCCAGAAGAGCAATCACAAATTAAATTTATAGATGAATTTTTCGTGTGTTGATACGCACACAAAGAGGGGAGGGACAAGTATTTATAGATACTAATACTATAGAGATTATAGTTTAATCTCTATACCATGAGGAAGTGGAATTCTGATATGTGTTGTTGGGAGCTGGGGTACAAAGCCAGGAGAGTGTGGAAGGAGGGACAAGTGTTTATAGATACTAATACTATAGAGATTATAGTTTAATCTCTATACCATGAGGAAGTGGAATTCTGATATGTGTTGTTGGGAGCTGGGGTACAAAGCCAGGAGAGTGTGGAAGGAGGAACAAATATAAGAGCCGTGAAGAGCACTTGAGCAGAAGAGGGAGACGACAGCCTGGATAAACACTGGGGTCGGGAATTAGAGCTCACAGTTGGTTTTATGTGTTCCTTTAGAATGACTTGTAAACGGAGAAGATCAAAGGGTTGAAGACAGGACACATTGGCTAAAATTTGTCATTAATACGTTGGGAAGCAGCACAGAGTGATCCACATCATGTGAACCACTCTATGTTTACACAGCTGAAACCTGATGAGAATACACATTAAAAACACCTATAAAAGAGAATGTAAATAAACACCTGGCCACTAGGTAGAGCCACAGAAAGGAGCAGGATACAGATTTTCAAGAAGGGGCAAGACCCCGGCATGCGGTGAAAGATGGCAGCATTAAGAAGTCAAGCTAATGGTGGGAATCCTGCCCAGTCAGTAAAGCTGGGAGGTAGACCCAACCAGCAGTCAGTGCCAGAGAACCTGCCATGAGTGGCCAGGGTCCCATGATGGCAAGAATTTGGGTCCAGAGAACAGAACAAGACCCAGGCAGAGGTAAATGAAATTATAGGCTGATTGTTATAGCTCTCTTAAAACACTTTCACAGGGCTTCCCTGGTGGCGCAGTGGTTGAGAGTCCGCCTGCCAATGCAGGGGACACGGGTTCATGTCCCGGTCCGGGAGGATCCTACATGCCGCGGAGCAGCTGGGCCCGTGAGCCATGGACGCTGAGCCTGTGCGTCCGGAGCCTGTGCTCCGCAACGGGAGAGGCCACAGCAGTGAGAGGCCTCAAAAAAAAAAAAAAAAAAAAAAACACTTTCACAAGCTCTGTCTATATACAATGATGTGTCTGACACATCTCTCTCACTAGACTAGGAACTCTTTGAAGGCAGATGCTATGATTTATCCATCTTTAAATATCCAGACCCTAACATTGTAGATTTTAAATAAACATTTTATGAAGAATGGAAAGATGAATGAAAAGCATTTAATTACATGAATTTGATGGGAAAAAACACTGACTATGGTTGAGTCACAGAGTCCAGAATAGGCTTAGCAGTCAGGCTGACTGGCTGCTGAATCCCAAGAGCTATCAAAACAGACCTCCTAAGAGTCTATGGACCAGGGTCAGAGCTGTTCCAATGGCCCTGCAGGGCTGGATCCTCAAGTGGGGCTACTGGGCCACAGTAGTAAGACAGGAGGCTTGTGAAGGCAGGGAGCCGGCAGGTGGAATTTACCAGATCAAGGCCATTGCTGTTAACTGTGGATTAACTGGATAAATTGGATCAAGTCCAGAAAAGGGAGGGCACAGTGATGAGGCGACAGGCATCCACACTGGGAGTAGAATAATGAAAGAGCTAGGGCTATATCCCTAGAAGAGAGGAGAATTTGTGGGGACAGTACAGCTCACTGTACTGTATGACAGTACAGTGTAATATTCTAAGGCAGACCTGAGACCAATGAGTGGAGAATATAGACAGGTTGACTTCACTTGCTTGTAGCACGCATGGCAGGGAAATTACAGGTGTCATTCCTAATGGACAAGAATTGGTGAGATTGGGGTGTGGAACCACATGACCTCCAAGGTCTTTTCTTATCCCTGGTTCTGTACCTCTGATTTCATGTGTTTTGAAGAAGCTCATCAAAGCCTCAGAAAGACAAAAATCATTTTAGGAACAACTGGAGAGAGTGAGTGGGAGGGAGAGAGGGACACAGAGAAAATGAGAGAGACAAGTATATGGCATCCAGAGCTGGTGTGTCTTTGTGCAGTTTTCAACCTGGATTCAATAAATATTAGTAATAATGCTCTCATTCTAAACAACACAAGCTTTTCAAAGCTTTGTGTTGCTTCACTGAAGTAACAAGTTGCTGGTCATCATGCTGCTCTTTAACCCTAAAAATCTCAAATCTCATCCATGTAATCGTCATGCTTTTACTTTTGAAATATTAACTAATTTGCTTTAATGATCTTACTCGTTACCCCCTTACTTCTGTGAAATAGTATGTCGTACAAATTAATTAGCTGATCCCCCCCACGACAAATATTATCCCTCCCCCTCAATTTCAAAGCTAATTTTAATTGCCCAGAGTCGCACTGTGAGTCAGCGGCAGATCCAATACATGAACTTGGAACTCTGACATCCAAAATGGGTGCCCTGCCCTTAAAGTGTAAGGATGATGCCAGGAGCCTGCTGACAGCAGGATGTGACTTAGTGACTTTTGTTTCCTCTAGACGACGAAGCTGTATAGAATCAGCAGCGTTCTCTGATCCAATCATTCATTCATTCACTTATCCACTATGTTCGGCAAATCCAAGAGTAAAACAGTCTTGGGCCCTACTTTCCCTGAGTCCAAAAACATTTCCCAGTATTTGGAAAAAATGGCCATGATCATAAATTGAAACATAAGTAAAAAGAGATTTTTCTAGGTGGGGGAAGATCTAGCACATAACTAGATACATTTGACAAAATGTCTAATTGGAATGGCAAGGCATTGTGATGACGCTAAACGGAGCGCAGGTTAAAGACTGGATTAGTTGCCTCAGCACATTCTGAATCACTAAAAATGTAAGGGCCTTTAAACTGCATGGGAACTCAAATTCTTAAGCCTTCATGGCACAACTTTTCAGCTCAAACTAGTTTTGAGTTTTTACCATATGCCAGGAAAATTTGCACGAGTGCCACTAAATCCCAAATAACCCAAATAACCCACAAGGAATGTACATTCAAAGAATATCTCAGACTCCAAAACGCAAGAACAAAATGGCAGAGGTAGGATGGAACCCAGAGCTCTTGGGCTTCCAAGTCCATGCTTTCTTCACTTCCTCAAGCTACTCCCCTTACAACAGGTGAATTACAATTGAGGTGGGGAAGTACGTCTCCTGAAGTACTTGGGTTTAATGCTGCCTGGTTGTAGAAGTTAATGTGGTTAATTCCGGAGGCCCACTGGGAGTGTGCTCAGGGATTTCGGTCCGCTCTACGAGAGTGTATTTGTGTGCCATCAACACAGCAGCCAGGTTCTAGTAATGGCTAGAGGAGAAGGAGACTAGGAGGTTGTTTACTTTGTACTGGTACATAGGAGATTGAGGCATCCAACATCTTTACAATAATCTACATTCAGAGGGGACGTGTTTGGAAGCCATTTCACTACATTATGCTTCAGGTTACACAATGGCCTTAAACGCATGGGAATGACCTGATGGCACCTTAAAATAAATATAAATAATGCAAAAAGCACTACACAAACCCTAGAGCATTATTTTGCTTTTAATATTTTAAGATTATCTGTAAAAGCCAAGGCTTGTCAGATGCCTGCTCAGGAGGGTCACTTGTATATCTCAGATCCAGGCAGGCTCTGTACCCTGTATTGCAGCCCACCCATCTACCTCCAAATATGCAGCTCATAACTAAGATTCAGACTTAGTTTTCAGTATTTTACATCTGACTGCATAATTATGCATTGATTAGAAAGTCTCTTTTTAGCTCATTCATATCTCCAGGGTAGAAAGAGAATTAGGTAACTGTAATTGCAGAGACTGGAGAAAGTATAAGGCTTTGAGTTGGTGTATATGAAACAAGAAGGAAAAAAAAAACACCCAAAAGTTGTCCAGTTATATTACTGTGAGTTTTTATTCACTTGTTTTTAATTCTCTATTACAGCCCTGGAGGCTCATAAATAAATTTTCATGTAGTCTCCTTTTTCTCATTCTCTCCACACGTGCATTCGTGTATTTTGATATAAAGATGAATTCTCTCTAGCCAAGATTAATCTCCTTAAATGTATTTATTCCTAATGCAGTAACTGGCTAGAACATTGGAAGATTATTTCTGAGTCATACAGTGTGATCAAAGTAATATGCAGAGACCTAAATCTGCAGAAATGAAATCTTGACATCTAGAAACTTCTCTCGAGATGTAGCTTAAAGAATAAAACACAGCCCAAGAAGCACAGAGGGTCCTAAGAATATGACAGAATTTGACCCTATTTTATTCTTGCTCATAACCAGTAGATTAAAATAGCATTTTAACTTGAAATAAACAAATACATGTATCTTCTTTATTCCTCCCTATCCCCCCAAAAGATAAGGGCAAAATAAAGTTATCTTTAGCTTGCAGCTGCTACCGGAACCATCAAGAGATAGCACTGCTAAGTAATGCAGCCACACAAAAAGCTTTGAAGCCCACACAGATGCTCTTCCTTTGCGAGGGGTAGGGCAACAGCACTAAGTGAACAGAATGAGAAACAGCAAAGCCCGTCATTCCTAGTGACAGTCTGTGCACCTATCCATGACACAAGGTTCTTTGAAATATGAATCCCATTATTTTAGTTGCTCTGCTCACCAAGAAATCATTAATTTAGCAAATACATACCAGGGTTTACTTTGAACTAAGCAGGTGTGTTTTAATAACAATATGAACACCAGGGAAGCAAGTACGCCTGTCCAGGTAAGTCAGAGAAGTTTTCTTAAAGGAAGTGACATTTTATGAGCTAAGTGAGCAAGTAAACAAATGTGGACACATGTTCCAAGGAGAGGGGACAGCATGAGTAAAGTCTTAAAGATATACAAGTGCATGGAAGACTAAAATAATGGGTGAAATACTGCAGTGTAGCTGGAGCATAGGGTACTTAGCAGGGATGGGTAGAAGATGGTGCTGGAGAAATACATGGGGACAGATTGTAAAAGCTCATATTGGAAGCTAAGGAATTTCAACTTTAGCTGGAACGCTGTGGAGAACCATCTGAGGTTTCTATGCAGGTGGGTGACATCATCAAAACAACGAGAGTTTTGTTTATTTTGTAAATTTTGTTGAAGTATAATATAGACCATAGAATATAGATTAAGTGTACACTTGCATTTCACAAAGTGAACACAGCCATGCAACGCAGTACCAGTAACCAGTAACTGCCTAACAAGTAACCAAGTAACCAGGTTAAGAAACACAGCACTGCCAGCTCCACAGAAGACCCCCTCATTCTCCCTTCCTGTCGTTGATAGCCCCCTCTTCCACCAAAGGTAACCATTATCCTAACTTCTAATACTATTGATTAATTTTGTTGGTTTTTGAACTTCATATGAATGGAACACTATGGTACGTGTGCTTTTGTGTTTGGCTTCTTTTGCTCACTATTGTGTTTGTGAGATTCAGCCATATTGTGGTAGGATTGCAGTTCATTCATTTCTATTGCTGTGTAATACCCATTGTACTAATATGCTACAATTTAACACCTGTAACATTGAGGGAGACATTTGGGCTCTTTCCAGATTGGGGCTATTAACAGTGTTCTTATGAGCATCTCATACACCCTTTGGTATGTGTGTTCATTTCTGTTGAGTACAGTAGGAGTGCATTTGCTGGGTCAAAGTGTATGCCAATGCTCAACTCTAGTAGATACCACTAAACATTTGCCCAAGACCTGTTCCAATTCACACTCTCGCCAGCAGTCTATGGGAAGGCCCAGTTGCTCCACAACCTCACCAATCTTGGTGTTATCTTTTTCACTGTAGTCTTTATCCATGTATATGGTAGTATCCTGCAGTGTATTTTGAACAGTGTGATAGTGGAGACTAGAGGTGACCAGTTAGAGAACTGTGGAAGTAATCTAGGAATGAATAGGCGTGGATCCAGGACAGAGCCAGTAAGAAAGTAGCGTCCCTTTTCGTCACCTATCATGAACACCCAGATGAAAATAATACCAAAAGTCTATGTGAAATGCTTCTCACCATCTCACACATACCTGCACTTTCTACTTTCAATAAGATAATTTCCATTTATATGAGATCCTTATTCCCAAAGCCCTTTCAAACGAAGCAAAAGAAATGCAGCCCAGTCCATGCCAGTTAGCAGAACAGTGAAAACAGAAGGCCCAGGTGCACCTTTCCTACCAGCCTGGTCAGGGGCCAGGATGCAAGGCTTGCCAGGCTGGGGAACAACCGCCCCCAGCCCCCTGCCTGCCCGTACCCCAGGCAGCCTTGTGCCCAAGTGCCAGCCCTTCATCGGCCATCCTGGAGGGTAGCAGTGAGCTTGTGGGGAGACCTAAGAGACAGATTGCACCCAGCTGAGCCCCCTTCTCCAGGGCAGCGGGGTTAGGACAAGGGGAGTCCAGCCAAGGCAACTGCAGACAAGAGAGGGGATTTCATTGTCCTCTGAATAGCTTGACTAACAATGATCACTTGCTATGGCAACAAAAAGGATTTTGTCTGTGAATTTTAACCTTCAATCCCAGGTGTTTTAAGACAGTTTTCAGGAGGTTGGCAGGCCATGCAATTTAGAGGACTATTTGAGAAGGCAGGGTCTGGGAGGTGTCAGGGAAGCAGTCTGTTCTTGGACTGCACCCTGGGCTTCTAAGCCAGAGAGAGGCAGCAGCCCCTCCCATCCATTCAACTCTTTCCCCTCCCTCCGCCTCAGAAGCAAGTCCTGCTGGGGCACATCTCTACCACCCACGCAACGGGGCATCCCTGAGCTGACCTCTGACACAGTGTCCTACAGGTGGGTTTCTTGGGAAGCAGGGTTGGAATTGGAATTGTGTAGGAAGTTTATAAAGATCTTTCCCCACTGGACCATCTTATTGAAGTGGAGGGTGTTCTTTTTCTTGATGCATGTAAAATAAGCTTCCTCTCTCTCCCTTTTTTTTTGTTTTTTTGTTAACTTCTTTTAAAATGTATCTCTCAGCCCATCAATGTATTTTTAGCCTCCCTCATGATCCCTAAGTAATTTGAACTCTCAAGACTGCACCTTAGATTCTCTCAGCAAACCATCCCCTTTCTCAAACCTGCTGCTTTTCCTTTTGGGTTGCATTTCTTATCTCTACTAATAGCATCATTTTTACCACCAGTCACAGACTTAGATCTTTGAGGGCACCTTTGACTTCTGCTTCTACCTCCACCCCTGCCCACACACTCCATCCAAGTCCTATCACTTCCACCTCTCACACCACCTTACGTTTTACCTTGCTGCTTCTACCCTTGTGGCCCAGGTCCTCCTGCCTGGAACCTTTCTAGTCTCCAGGCTGGACTGCTCACTTCTAGTATCACCATTCTGATTGTCCCACATCACACTGAAAGTTCAACCTTCCTCAAATATATATATGTATAATTTATTTCCAGATTCTTATATTTATAAATGTCCAAGGTTCTCCAATGTCTCCAGAATAAAATGCAAACTTTTTTACATGACCATCAAAGCCTTCTGAGTAAATGCCCAACTCACCCTTCCAACATTCTTCCACTCTTCCTCGTAGGTACTTTACAGTCTGGTCCAGTAGATTTCAAATTATATATTTTTTGGAACCCCAGTGTTCATGGAAATGCTATAGAATCCATGTCAGGAATTAACAGTGGGGAAGGAAGTGCTGAACAGGTAAGCCCCTGCCCCTAATTTTATTATATTTATTAAATTTTATGTTTAATATTTATATTTCATGTTTATACTTAATATTTATATTGTGTATATATTTAATATATATTGTGTATATATTAAATAACATATTATGTATATATTTAATGTATAAATCTATTATACTTAAATCTTACATACAAAACGTTCCACCGTTTAAAAAATAGTAGTGAGTTTTTTTTTTTTTTTTTTTTTATGCGTTACGCGGGCCTCTCACTGCTGTGGCCCCTCCCGCCGCGGAGGACAGGCTCCGGACGCGCAGGCCCAGCGGCCACGGCTCACGGGCCCAGCCGCTCCGCGGCACGCGGGACCCCCCCAGACCGGGGCACGAACCCGCGTCCCCTGCATTGGCAGGCGGACTCTCAACCACTGCGCCACCAGGGAAGCCCCCAGTAGTGAGTTTTAAACCTACTGCTCTCCTGTAACTGAAAACTCTTCTGAGCTCTGAACATCTGACCCCATGTCCCTGCCTTTTACCACTGTGCTCTCCTACTGGCTGAACTGTCCTTTCACTCTCCCCACTCAATTCCACATCTTTAGATCAGCATCTCTTCCCACCCCATCTGAGATTCATATCTTCCATCACTAATCTCAGAGGTCCCCTTTCTGTTTCCACTCTGGAGCCAAAGTTCTCTCTTCCACCCCGAGACAGAGGCTGCAGGAAAGCTCTGCAAGTTGGCAGGACCTGCTGGCAGGTCTCCAGCATGCTGCACACGTGGATCACAGGCAGGCAGGCTGGAGAAACCCCAAAAGACCACAACAAAAAACAGACAAAAAAAGGAAGGACTCTTTGAGGCACTCTGCCTCTCCACTGAGGCCTCTCTACTTCTTTTGAATGAAATTCTCATATATCAACAGAGAGGCAAATGCTGTGGTCAGAAGGCTCACTCATGTGGTCATTTAGGAAACAGATTTCTCTCCACTCCCCTTAATTTCTATCCATCACTCTATTTCAACTCCTCATCCTCACATCGCCCTTTTGGGGGAGCCATCCCTTGAAAAGAGATTCTTTATGACAAACTCTCCCTCCCTGTGTGAGCTCTCAACTATGAATCCCCCAACCCATTTATCCAGCCATCTTTCCCACCCACATTTCATCTTCCAGAAATTTACCAAAAACCCTTCCTCTCAGAGTTTTGAACTAGAAGTCTTCACATTTCACTGAATTCATGTTTTTGATGGAATAAATTCAAAGACCCAAGTATTTTTTTGGATTAGGGAAGCTATTATCTAGGTCCAAATTGGTCAAGCGCTAAGGAAGTTTGACAGATGAAAAGGACGGAGTAGGAAACTAAATGAAGGGCTGAGAGGAAATGAATCAAATCTGTGTTGGACAAAACTGAAGATAAAGCAAGCAAAAATTGCCCAATTCAGGTGTTCTGGTAGCTGAGACAGTAGCATGAAATAGGAAAGAAAAAGACCTGAGCCTGATGCTAAAATAGAGGCAGCCCAGCCTCGGTCTTTTTCGTGGTTCTTCTGGGGATAAGCAGTTCTTACAAACAGGCATTAAAAGGAATGGCAGAGACTTTACCTGTGGTATAGCACCAAATGTGGTAGCAGCAGGAAGTTCTATAATTCTCACACTACTTAAATGAAAAAAATTATTTCCCATAGAGGCAGCTTATGATGTCATTAACTTACTTCATTCAGAAGGATTGTGTTCAGATATTATTAAGACTCTTTATACCACCATGAAAACAATGAGAAAGGCAAAGATATTTTCAACATGCCGCTAAAGTTTTGTCTGTACCCCCAAACCAACGTGATGACTTTTATTGATAATCAGTTGAATTCAAGGGGGACAAAGTGGTCACTTCATTCAGCAAGCATGCACTGATCAATTAAGTGACCCATTAAGAAACAGTCAATTCCATAAAAAATGGTTGACATTGTGTCTATCTCAGTGTGTGTATGTGTATGTATTCAACCAAAAGTAGGAAATATACCTTTGGTTATCGTGGCCACGCAGAATGCATTTAAATGCACTTGTTCTATGACTTCTAAGGGCCACTGGTCTTAAAAACAATTGAGCAGAGCAAAGATTTGTTTCCATATCTATTCTTAGGAAAGATAACGAAAGCAACACAGTCTGGAAAAGCTCTATGTGTGCGTATGTGTGTGTGCTTGTCCCACTAGGGGTAGAAAGACACAGAAGCCCAAAAGTGAATCACCACCTCTAGAACAAAAGCGCCTGCAGCCACTGGGTCTAACTTCATTTCCGTGGAAATGAAGCAGTTCAGCCGTGCACAGAAATTAAAGTGTACGGGGGGGAAGTGCTAAACAAACTATGAATTGTAATAGAATCTAAAATGCCAGTGGTTCTATTATTGTATGCTTTATGTGATCATGAGGCCAAACAACCTGGGTAATGAGAGGGTATGATGGCTAAAAATCAGAGCACTTACGGCTCGAACCCACTGGTGGGAAGCAGTGATCTCAATAAAACGCAACACTAATGGAAAAAGCTGACATCTGTATTATAGGAAAATGGAGAGAAATCGAGAAACCTTCTCAATCCACCTAAAAATCTATTGTTTCAACAAATAATGCCTTTTTAAATCAGTTGGGAAATTTCTGCTGCAAGTGCTTGTTTCTAATACTACTTCTACCTAGACTCCAATCTTCTGACTTTCCCTTGACTGAGGGAATCAGCCAGTTGTGTCTGTACCATTCTTGGGAATATTCCTAGATATGGCAAATGAGATCAACAGGGTCATGAGATGAGAGGCCTAGGGTTAAGCAATGTGCAAGGAGGCTGCCGAGGAAGAAAAGATGGCTCAAGTTGGGACCAAGCATTACCTAAGGCTTTAAAAATATTCAATCAGCACCCGGTCCTCCCACCATAGCCTGCATATACTCAGGGTGAGGCTAGAAAAGATTATAGGGGTCTTTCATGAAGACACAATATTATCCTGAGGACCCTGAAGATAACTGGGTTTTAGGTAGATGTTGTGACCCCATGGATACTTGGGAAGATCACTGTAGTGGGTGGGATGGCTTGAAGTAGGAAAAGAAAATAAAAGATGGAGAGTTCAGGTCATCAGTGTATGTGTCCCTGCCCCTTTCTATGTAATGCCAGATAACAATATCCTCCTGTTGCCCTCTGGCTATCCAGATCCAGTTCTGTGGACTTCTGCCTCCTCTGTGCTAAGTATCAGGCTTTGGTTTAAGACTGAGGACCTTAGATTAGAATTCTACAACAATAATTCCAAACCAAGTGTGATCAGGAGTGGGGGTTATGTTTGGAAGGGAGCACTGGAATTTCCTAGCAAGTAGATTTCAAACTACATCAGCACCTGACTGTGCCCCCCCTTGCACATCTCCTACACACACCTGAAATTCTGAAACCTCCTCCTGGAAAAGCCTGTGTCCTCTTCTCCACCCCTCAAGGAGGGTTCAGACCATGACCAGCTGGGAGAATAATGGGAGTGTCATTTGCTCAGGTGTGACTGGAGGAGGGAGAAGATTGAAAAGCAGTGTGCTAGAATGTGGGGTGGTGTTACTCTGCTCCCTGTTTCAAAGCCCAGAGAATAATTTATTCCAGGTGGGCTATCATCCCTCTCCCATTCCGAACAGAGCTTTGTAGGATTTGAGGGAGAGGAGTTGAAGAACTATTATCATTAGTTAACCAGTGGATTCTATTAAGAGAGGTATTAATCCTGATTGTGTTGCCTTTCAATAGCTCATGAAAACAATAGGGGAGCTACAAGAGTAATTCACACAACTAATTTGCCTGCTTTGACTAACACTCCATCTGTAAACCTATCCGACTCCTGTTTCTGCTTCTTCTTGCACATCCCCTATTTCTTCCTTTTAGGTATTCCTTCATCTCTTTTTTTTTAATTATTAATTTTTATTGGAGTATAGTTTCCTTACAATGTTGTGTTAGCCTCCACTGCACAACAGAATGAATCAGCCATACACATACAGATATCCCCTCCCTTTTGGATTTCCCTCCTATTTAGGTTACCACAGTGCATTAGGTAGAGTTACCTGTGCTATACAGTATGTTCCCATCAGATACTATTTTATACATAGTATCAATAATGTATATGTGTCAATCCCAGTCTCCCAATTCCTCCCACCCCACCTCTTTTCCCCTTGTTACCCATACATTTTTTCTCTATGTCTGTCTCTATTTCTGCTTTGCAAATAATATCATCTATACCATTTTTCCAGATTCTACATATATGTATTATTACACGATATTTGCTTTTCTCTTTCTGACTCACTTCACTCTGAGTGACACTCTCTAGGTCCATCCACGTCTCTACAAGTGACCCAATTTCATTCCTTTTTATGGCTGAGTAATATTCCATTGTATATATGTACCACATCTTCTTTATCCATTCCTCTGTTGACGGACATTTAGGTTGCTCCCATGTCCTGGCTATTGTAAATAGTGCTGCTATGAACATTGAGGTGCATGTGTTTTTTTGAATTATGGTTTTCTCTGGGTATATGCTCAGTAGTGGGATTGCTGGGTCATATGGTAGTTCTATTTTTAATTTTTTAAGGAGCCTCCATAATGTTTTCCATAGTATCAATTTACATTCCCACCAACAGTGTATGAGGGTTCTCCTTCATCTCTTAATCTCATCTTTCTCTTCATCTCTCTCTAGTCTTCACAATTACTTCTCGTTGCCTCTTCATCCAATTTACTAATAACCATTTGAATATTAACACAATAACTAAAATTTCTCTTTATGTGAGATTATCAGGTGAAAGTATCATTCAAACTTAGACTCCAGAACACTGTGTTTGCCAATATAGAGATATTGAATGTGTGTTCATATTCTGTCAGCCAAAAAAAAAAAAAAAAAGAAAAGAAAAGAGTTTCTTTGGGGTCTTAAGAATTGCAATTCAGGATACACAGATTTGGGTAAAATTGAAAAGAGTGTTCCAGGGAAGAGAAAGGGTCAGGGGCTTATAAAGGCAAAAGCCAGGAGGCTGTGCTCTGACACAAGAAAGAAAATATTTGTCCTTAAGGGATGGCTGTCAGGGATTTTTTTAGGGTAAGTATCCAATAAGTATCTTGAATTTCTGGCAGATGTTCTGGATGCCTTTGTTAGGACAATAAATGGTCAAAAGGTCAGATTCCAACCAGGCTGAGACTGCATAAATCACACTTCCTCAATAGTCTTCCAGCTCCATTTTAGAGAGCTCTCTTAGCTATACCAACTCCATTTTAATTTCCTTTTCACATCACAAGGAACAGATGATTGAGTTAGAAATGAGCATAGTGGTTGCCTCCCGTCATGTTTCCACAAATGGCAGAATTCTAGGGAATGGAAGGATCCATCCTCTCTTCACTTCCTAAATACATTTTCTTCTTCTCTCCTCTCTGTGTGACTATGTGTGTATTTCACCATATTTAAAAAATTTCCTATTTCCCATTTCCCTTTCAATTTACCATAATATGTATTTCAACAATTTTGATATATGATGAGGTTTTGTTGTTCAATTCACCATCTTTCTCCTGTGTGGAGACCATTATACTGAGATATAGGGGATAATTTTTTACAAGTTTAGACTCTTATGAAAGTCTTCTCTGTCCTCTGCAAGATATAGCTTCCCTTCCCTCCCTTGTACTGTCCTGTCAACGTCCTCACCATTATTCAAGACCTAGCTCAAATCACATATCCTCTAAGAAATGTCCCTAATTCTTCGAGTCAAAATTAATCTTTTCTTTCCATTTATTTTTATAGCACCATGCACTTATATTTTTCATTCCCCCTTTCATCCAATCAGTCATGCATTCACTGAATATTATGGACTGAATCGTGTCTCCTCCAAATTCATATGTTTAAGCTCTGACTCCCGTTGTGACTGTATTTGGAGATAGGGCCTTTAAGGAGGTAATTAAGGTTAAATAAGGTCATACGGGTGGGGCCCTAATCCGAAAGAAGTGGAAGAGACACCAGGGGGGCATGGACACACAGAGAAGGTGGTCATTTGCAAGCCTAAGAGAGAGGCCTCAGGAGAAACCAGATCTGCCAACACCCTGATCTTGAACTTCCAGCCTCCGTAGTGTGAGAAAATAAGTTTCTGTAGTTTAAGCCACCCAGCCTGTGGTATTTTGTTATGGCAGCCGTAGCAAACTAATATGCTTACTAAACATTCATTGCAAGCCTACTATACATTCGGCCTCTTCATCATGGCCCATACATAACACAGCCTGCTCAGCAGGAGCTATACTGATGCATGAGGCTTCTCTCCTCTGCCCAAAAGGAAGTTCTTTGTGGATAGGTCCAACTCAGAGCTGAGCACAGGCCTGAGGTAGACTACAGGCTTACTCATCTGCTGAATTCAAATCAAACTTTGCTCAAACTACACATTGACTCTGGGGAAGAGACAGGCGTTCACAGTTTGACAGATGACATTCCCTTTCCTTGGGGCGTATTTCAGGCCCTCCTCTGAGAAGTCACACTGCACACTTTTATCTCACATTTTCTGCCTGAGCCCTCCTGATACCTGAACTAAGAAATTTCTGAGCTCAGGGAATACAGTTCATGATGAGGTTTCTGGCCATGGCCACGGCTACTGGCTTCCCCTCCCACCCAGTTTACTGTCAGTCTAAGAAAGACAATTGTGTTTTATACCCACTGCTTTTCCTCTCATGCTCAGTTTGCTTTTCTTTGTACTAACAATTCAGTTTGTTTTCACATTTGAAAAAGAAGAAATGAGATGTATAAAACCCCCCTCTCTCTTCACCCCTTTTGGCTTTTTATAATTGACTGCAAAAGACTGTCCAAGTTCAGGAAAATTGATTTTTGCCATTTAAATAATCTAATCTTCACAAACCTTTTAACACCCAAACAAAAACCATTTAAGGCACAGCAAGATAATTAATATTGAAAATAGTCTCCACAGGGAATCTGCATACCTACGTGCCCACATTTTCCATTTGGAGGAAGTATCCAGACTGTCGTTTTAAGTTTATGGAAAGGTTTACCTCACCAACATGAATGCTATTTTAATAGACCTTTCCTTCCACATACTTTACAAACTGATTAATTTAACTTTACGCATACTTTACAAACTGATTAATTTAACTGGCCAATGACTAATTAAAATGCATTAGGAAGTGATTTGTATTCAACAGCTTTGCTAATATTCTTGTTAATGTTTTCAAAGCCCATTGAGTCAGAAAATCAACAACATGGAGTCTATTTCTCTGCCATAGCCTCACTCACACATTGTACGAACTCACTGGTACTGATGGGAACCTCACTGGGAGGAGAGAGCTGAGCCAGGAGGAGGAGAGAACTCATTATCTAAAGGCCAAATGCCACTGTTAGCACTGCAAGCAAATTCAAGATGCACACAAGCATAAAAATATCCCTTCCCCTAGTATTCACCTTGACTTCTGTGAATTGAGAGAATTAATGGAACTGGAGTGAGACTGATAAAAACCCTGCCCAGTGAGAACTCCCTGCCTGCCACCATCCCACAACCACCACTCATTCCCAACCTCTCTCTTGGGCCAAAACCTTTTTTCCTCCAGAGAGCCAGTTCTAATCACATCCATCCCTCAGACAGAGTTCTCACTCTGAAGTTCATGAGCAGGCTTGTGGAAATCTGTGAACTTCCAGAACTGGGAATGTATGAACATATTTCTGGAGAGAGGGTGCATTGCTCTCAACAGATCTTTAAAGATATCTATGACCCCAGAAACATCAGAAATAAGAATTGTCTTTTTACCCCACTGGATGGTATTTTCCCCCTTACTGTTCTCCAGTCACAGTGGCTTATTGCCTTTCTGTAGATAGGCAGTGCCTTCTCCCCTTCAAGTCTCTGCATGTGTGTGTCCTATACCTAGAATATTCCCCACCTCCACTGCCTGATCCTCTTACTCATCCATTGGATGCTTAAGCAACTATCAGTCTGACTGCCCACTCCTCCAGACTACTCCCCCTACTTTCTTTCAAGGCGCTTATAACTTATTTGTCTAACATTGGTCTCACATTAGACTCCAAGCTCCAAAGGATAGGAATCACGCCTGTCTCCTTCAATATTTTATCGGAACTTGGAACTTTGTATACAGCTTATAATATTTTCTGTGTGGATGGAAAATGCATGAATAATAAATGAATTAGTTAATATCCCAAGCCCTACTTTTCACAAAGCCTTCTAAAACTAAACTGGCTTACGTGGCCCTCTTAATTTCATGAAATTCTAAGTTCTCAAGCACATAGAGAGTGACAGCATTCATTTGCACCCTGCCTCTTATTACCTGCTATTTCATCTAAGAAAGTCTAGTGACTTTCTAGTGACTCAGAAACTCACTGACCTAAGAGCTCTTTGGGACAGAGATGGGTCTTACTCTCCTTTCATGGCTCCCATCTCACTTGGCTCATGGTTGAGCACATATCAGCAAATAATCAGATGCTGCCTGATACCCCCCAGCAAGTCAGCCAACTGTAGCTCAGTCTGTTCCACACTAATTTACAAAAATGATAAGGTAAATAAGAGACCTGCCTCCCAAATGATCGTCCGCTTCTTGAGAGCCTGTAGTTTCCTTCACCCTTAGAACACGCAGGGTGGTGCTGGATACTCAGCAGATTCGGCCAGCTTTACAGGGACCATAACGTGCAGTACAGGGTTAGACAGTCAGTGGAGCTATTTTCCATGAGACCTTTAAAAAAAAAGTGTAAATGGGAAAAATATTAAGACTAGTCTGAGTTTTCTTACCTCCTCTGCTTTCCCCAAGTTGTAACTTCCCCACTACAGAAGGCTGAAGAGCATCACACTAGCCTCGCTGGGCCACCTGAATGGGCATCCTTTAGGGCTCCTGGCTCCACTTCTTACAGCTGAATTTGACTGAGTCAATTTCTATCACTCCATCCTGATGCCCCAACAATGTTTTCTTCTCCGTTAGAAACCTGCAATATGAACTACAGGGATAGCCCATATTTTTTCATTTACTTCCCAACTGCTGTTCACGTTCAGGACAAACCCATACACTTAATCAGGCCTTAGACTGACTGATGGGTAAATGTTGGACAGGTTAGGAAGGGGAGGATCAAGATGGATTTCTGTGGCTGGATGCCCAGAAGCTCAGGCAATGGGCATATTTCATAACTCAATCAACAAAGACCTGAAGGCAGCCTTTGTTCTATATCATTATTTATGATCAAGAAAGCAGGAGCAAAATGCACAGAGTTTGTGAACCAGAAGAGATCCTGTTTAATATACTGGAAAGATATAAAGATATTACAGCAACTATAAAGTTGGTATTGTTCTTGTGCCTTGAGATGTACCATGCTCTCAGCATTAGAACATGGCAATGGTACACCTCCATTTGGGAGGTCACGGTGTTAAACTGTGTGTCTTTTTATTAAGATTGGCCACATCTCTATCTAGGAGAGCAAATAACAGCACCAATTTCCAGGTAGAACATCAAACATCAAAAATCTCCAGGTAGAATGCTGTGTTTTGTCACAAAACTGCCTTAGTATAAACCCCATGTATTACTTTGCTCGGGCTGCCATAACAAAATGCCACAGACCAGGTGACTTGAACAACAGAAATTTATTTTTTCAGAAGTCTAGAGAAACTATGACTAGAAGTCCAAGATCAAGGTGTCAACAAGTCTGGCTTCTGAGGCCTCTCTCCTTGGGTTGCAAATGGCCACCATCTCACTGTGATCTCACGTGGTCTCCCCTCGGTCTATGTGTTGTCTGTGTCCTAATCTCCTCTTCTTATAAGGACACCAGTCATGTTAGATTAGGATCCACCCACACAACCTCATTTTACCTTAATTATATCTTTAAAAACCTATCTTGAAATACTCACATGCTGAGGCATTGAGGGGTAGAAATTCAACATATGAATTTAGGAGAGACACAGTTCAGCCCATAATACACCTCTTCCTTGGACTAATATTATCTCCTCCTAACCAGTCTCTCCACACCTCCAATACCTTCCCCATCCAAATCGTGCCATGGCCAAAAATCCTTCTAAACACAGTTTGACCTTGTCATCCCCCTGCTTAAAAAGAAATTAGAAACAAATTGCCTGTAGGTGATAGAATGAAGTCCACACTCTAGCTAGTCAGAACTCTTTCTGAAACCAGAAAGAGCTTACATTCTTGTCTGAATGTAAGAGACACACATGAGACTGAAACCAGAATGGTTTCAAACTAATTGAACCCCTCATCTTCTCTGTACAGGTCTCTCACTTTACAGCTTGTGGGAAGGGCCTTTGACCACAAACTTGCTTCTGTCTATAATACCGCCCCCCTCCACCTCCACCCCAGACACATCTGCCCCAACCGTCCTCTACCACCACCACTCTCCAGCACCACTATCATCCGTGCCATCTTTCTAAGTCCAAGTTCTATTCATTTTTAGAAGTATTCTCAAATTCTTCTTCCTCAAGGTAATCTCAGATGCCTTTTTCCAAGTAAATATGTCTTGATACCTCCAATAGAAAGCAATCTCTCCTTCTTCCAAACTCCTATTCTAATCAAACTTAAGGCAACAATAGAATATAGAAAAATACGTTCTCTTCAGTGAAGACAGTATCTATATTAGTTTCCTGAGGCTACCATAACAAATTACTACAAATTTGGTAGCATAAACAACATAAATTTATTCTGTCACAGTGTGGAGGCCAGAAGTTTGAAATGAAGGTAATGGCCGGGCAGTGCTCTCTCTTGAGAAACTAGGTAGAATTAATGTCCTTCCTCTTCCAACATCTGGTGGCTGTTGGCATTCCCTGACTTGTGGCCACATCACTCCAGTCTCTGCCTCCATGACCACATTGCTTCTTGTCTTCTGTCTGTGTCAAATGTCCCTCTGTGTTCCTCTCATAAGGACCCTTATTGGATTTCGGGCCTGCCTGAATAACTCAGGATTATCTCCTCTTTTCAAGATTCTTAATTATATCTGCAAAAACCCTTTTTCCAAATAAATAATGTCACAGGTTTGGGGAGCTAGGAGATGGACAAATTTCTCTTTTGGGGGGGGTTCATCATTCAACCTATTACAGAATTCTCAAATCTGATCCATCTTTATATCTCCACTGTGTCTAACAGTGTCTTATATAATAGGAGTGCAACAAATATTTGTGGAGTAGATGAATACCCAGTAAAGTAACATGTTAGTTCAACCCTAACCACTGACAAATTGTTCATTGAATGAACAAATTGTTAGTCTGAAATAACACAATCAGTGGATTGAATTAGTGTTGCCAAGATAAAGCTTTTAAGCATTGCTGATACGAAAAGGAAAGGAGAATAATTGGTGGATTCCTCGTATAAATCTCTAAACCAGATAAATTACTTACTGATATTTTTTAAATCCTTTTAAATTCTTTATTTAGACACTTTTCACTCTTTAATCAAAGAGAATTTTTTGTATATTTCCATTACTGTTTCAGTGTATTCTAAATACTTCAGTGCCAGGAGTGCTGAAATGTCTGATGACATTATTCTTATACAAAACAAAATAAAATTGACTCATATTAAGTTTTTTTGTTTTTGTTTTTTTTGCGGTACGTGGGCCTCTCACTGTTGTGGCCTCTCGCATTGCGGAGCACAGGCTCTGGATGCACAGGCTCAGTGGCCATGGCTCACGGACCCAGCCACTCTGCGGCATGTGGGATCTTCCCAGACCGGGACATGAACCCGTATCCCCTGCATCAGCAGGCGGACTCTCAACCACTGCGCCACCAGGGAAACCCTCATATTATGTTTTAATTCCACATGTTTATGAACATTTCTTACAGAGCACCAGATTTGTATATTCCCAATAGTAAAGTGTAGATCATTAATGATTTAAAATATGGCATCATTTTGCATGAAATCATCATCTATTTTGTAGGCAGATATTGTAAACAGCATGTATTGCAGCTTATAGTAGATATTTTAAAAAATAAATAAACCTACCTTTATCTTTTATTTTAGCATATCTACATTTTTGCAATACAGAAAAAATCTGTTTAAAATAATATCTTAAGAGTGAGCAACACGTTATACCCTTCAACAGTATTCCACGCTACATTATCTCATTAAACCACATAACAACCCTGAAAGGAAAGTAAAACCCACCTTATTCAAATACATAATCACTGACAAGTTTCTTTTCAGAATGTAATATTGTAATGATCAATAAAGTCCCTTTCACAGAGGAAAAATATTCATCAGCACAAATAAAGAACTTTTTTTTCTACAGAGCTTCTTAAAATCCAAGGTCTTTCCATTCTGTCCCAAGATAAAAAGAGATGTGACCTAGAAAAAAATCAGTGGAAAAGATACATCTTTGGAATAACTAAATAATGACTTTTAGAGAAACCCTGGAGGGCTCAGACTTAGTTGTGTCTCTAAGGGGCTAAGTGACTTTTCCAAAGTCACAGGGTTCCTGGAGAGTCAGAACCACAATGCAAGTCTCCTGATTCCCAGTCTCATGAGGACACAATGACAGTGAGAATCTGCCATAGACTTCAAGGTACATCATCAGCACCTCGGAGCAACCAGGAGATGTGATTGTATAGGTCTTGTGTGTTATTTGGGTTCAGGAAGAGGGGGAACGCAAGTGTGCTGGAGGTGGCTCCTACTAGCTGCAGTAGCCACTTGTTAGTATCTTCTCAGCTCTGTGTTTACCGATGTCACTTGGTAGACTGAGTGGCCAAGGTGGGAGAATTTATACCATGGAAATGAACAAACGTTACAGATTAGGCCTTTATTGGAGGAGGGGGAGAGGATAGCCAGTTGTTAAATTTTTATCAGTTTACCACTGCTAAAACCCTCTCTTTCCTACCTCGGTAAGAACAGTGTTTACCTTTGATTCCCCAGACACCAGATACATCCAGCCTGGAATGCCATTTTGTCACCGACTGTTAGCATGGTAAACTTCTAGTCACCTCCCAAGTCTCAACTCAAAAAGTCCTCTCTCTCTCTCTCTCTCTCTCTCTCTCACACACACACATACACACACACACACATACACATCACACGCCCTCCAGTGTAGACTTCTCTTTGTCCTCATTATGCTCCATAAATACCTCCACCAGGTCAAGAAAGATTGGATTGCCAACATATTAAATGTCTATTCCCCCCCGCCCCCCCACACACACAAACACCAGACTGTGAGTCCCTTGAGGGCATGGACACAGGAGTTTCTTCCCCATGGTCTCAGCACCTCACAGAGGTAGGAAGACATTGGATGCCTTAGTGAGTGGGTCTAGAGTCAGGTCACAGCTCTTTCCTCCTGTCCACTTGCTCTAGATTGATAACTGTAACTGGCCAGAAGACAGAACAGTTTGGAGGGAACTTGTGAACGAACAAAGGAAAATAGATATCCTAGGGCAGCAGTGGACCACATTTTACACACAGTACTCCACTCCATCAGGCATCAAGGAGATAAGAAATTGCATGAAAGGGTATGTGTTTGCTTCTATGTTAACAGTTATCGCACTGTATTGTAATTTAATTATCTGTCTCTTTATTAAATTGTAGTCTTCATGGGGTTTGGGACCGTGTCCTATTCATTTCTGTGTTCACGGATCCATCTCAATACCTAGCCTTAGGATGAGTACTGAACCATCAGTGGCTCCAGCTAAGGGCCACTTTCCACTTTCTGCCACCATCCTGCATTTACCCCACCCCCCAAAGAATTAGAGGGAGAAGTATCAAGATGCTTTGGGGGAGAGATAGTACGGATTACTGCAGTGTGCCCCAAACTGGGACCTGTGCACACCCTGAGACTTAAACTCCAGGAATGGCTGACCTCTTATCTCTAGTCAGCATCTGGAAATTTATATTTGATTTTAAGGAGGGTACTGCATCTTGGAAAAGAGATCTGCCACCTCCAAAAATCCCAGGTTTCCACTGAGCACTGGGACAGGTGGGTAGCACAAGGGGTGGGACAATCTAAGACTTCACCTAAAAGAAAAGAATATTTGGCTCATCTCCCAACTTCAAAAAACACAAAACCCATCAGCCAAAAGAAACATTAGAAGTTTATGATGCAGAAATAAGTAGCTTGTGCATGATGCCACCTTATGGCAAGGCAGCTATTAGAATGGAATGCTCCCAAGTGGATGGGACCAGATTAGACTCCATTGCTACCAGCCAAACGCAGCTCAGGAAAATGGATAATTGCATGCAAATGGGAAGTGATTAGTATCACCTCCACTGTTAGACTCTTCCCAATGGGAAGGTGACAGAACATTCATCTGCAACAGACTATTAGAAAAAGCAGACATTTGTCTGGGCTTTCTTTTAAAGATGTTACTTTTTGTCTGCATCTTTCCCTGAATAGTGTTAAATTATTGTTTCATTCCTTTATTTAGCAACATTAATTTAGCAAAGTGCTCAACCCTGCAATTCAAAAATAAATTAAAAGATCCTTACCCTCAAGGAGTTTACAGACTAGTGGGGAAGAAGGGTGAACAAACAATTGAAAATTATGACAATGGAGTTATGCCCAGATGCTAGAAAGCAAGAAAAGACAGGGCCAGCTAAATAACACTTTGCTTTTAGCATAGGCACAGGGGGAAAGCATCCGGCCGGGTGGGTAAGGTGTCTGGAAGGTCAGGTTTCTTGGTGGATTCTGTTATTATGGTGAGTCCTGAAGTGTATGCAAGAGTTAACCAGGCAGAGAGAGGTTGGTGCACCAAGGCATGAAGGTGAAAGAGAGAGGGTCAGGCTGCAGGAGAACCACAGCTCCTCAGACAGGATAGGGGAAGAGAAAAGGCATGGGCAGGGGAGAGGCGAGGATGAACTGGCTCCGTGATTCGATCCCGGGAAGACCTGAAGGGATCCTGCCCTGCTGAGATTCTTTTTTAACCTAAAGACAAAGGTAGTGTTCAAAGTATATATTAACAATCCATTATCAATCGAAATACCCAAATGTGGAATTTGTATCTGGGATGTAGTCTGTTTTTCTTTGCTTGCTTTGTTTTTGTTAGGGAGAAGAAAAATGGATACTATTTTTAAACCCTTTAAGTATCAGTGCTTCTAATCTCATAGGTATCAGAACTGCAAGAGACCTTAAAGATTGCTTAATTCAATCTCCTTATTTTACAGATGAGGAAACTGATCTCTACAATGGTCAAATGACTTGCTCAAGGTCGTATAAATAATGAAAGCAATAGAATCCATTTCTCTTTAATCTCAAATCCTTTGAGTCTGTGAGAGAAATTTAGAAACCAGCTTGGTTCTCTGAGTGAGCATCACTTCTCAGGAAGTTAACCTCTTCCATTAACTCTCAATTTATAAGCTTTCACTTCAGGTGCTGCCCTTCACCTAACCTCTTCTCCATATTCCAGGGTTAAGTTCATTTTGTAAGTTATGAAACATCTCCTTCCTGCCCCCACCCGCGATGCCCACTCTGTCGGATCCCCTTGGCATACAAAACGCATAGAAATAAATCCTTACCCACCAAGCATGGCTCAAAGAGGCAGTCTGCCAAGATGTTGGGGTGATATGGTTATATGTGCTTCAGTCCTCATTAAATCCTTTGGCTGAGTTTTTCAGTAATATTTAAGTAATTGTCTCTGATGTAAATATTCTCTGGAGCTAGGAGACTAACACACCTCAGAAGACCTCTGAACCATTTCCAGCACCAGCCAGGGATCTTACCCTTTTCTATGGCCCTCACTTCTCCCAAACTAGGGAGGCAGTCTAGTAAAAGGCAAATATTTCTTGATCTAGTTTTCTTCATTTCACAACTTTGGGGACATCTTTACCAGTCCTTGTAAAGTTTGGTACTATACCATGGTTATCATTAAAGGTGAATCAGAATATTTTTTTTTTAATTTTGTAAGCTACTTTAAGGAAGTAATTCAGATAATGGAAAATTTCAGCTAGGCTGGCTTCCTTTGACAAATCTCATATCAGAACCACAAACAATAATAGAGTCTTAAAGAAACCCTCCTGGAACAATGTGGAAGTGTCCTTGTTTCTCTCAAGAAAAAATGACCAAAACTCTGGTATATGCAACACTCTTAAGACGGCAGCTGTGGACTTGACCATCAAAACCCGACTACAGCCTTCACCACTTCATCCCAGCAAGTGAAGACTGGAGCAGGTTGAATAGTCATCCAAGTTTATAGAGCAAGTTCAGTAATTACTTCAAGTGTTATCTAACATGTAGTAAGTAATCAAGATTGTTTGTAGAATAAATGAAATGAAGAGTAAGAAGGAGAATTGCCAAGCTTGAATTCTCCTGACACAGAGGTATACTTGTAAGCCTAGCATTACATATGTGTTCCTTGGAGACTATATTTATGCAAATCATGTCTCTTAAGATCTGTGTGTAAAGTTGTTGCCCTGAACTTCTCAGCATGAACTTCAGATACGAGAGTCAAAAATTTGTGGTGTGGGCTTCCCTGGTGGCACAGCGGTTGAGAGTCCGCCTGCCGATGCAAGGGACGCGGGTTCGTGCCCCGGTCCAGGAGGATCCCACATGCCGTGGAGCGGCTGGGCCCATGGGCCGTGGCCGCTGGGCCTGCGCGTCCGGAGCCTGTGCTCCGCAACGGGAAAGGCCACAACAGTGAGAGGCCCGTGTACCGCAAAAAAAAAAAAAAAATTTGTGGTGGAAACTACATAGATGTTTTCAGGCCTATTGCCCACAGAGTCCCATAAGAGAAAATGTTATGCTGAGAGTCCGTGTGCTCACGCTCTTTACCACTGAGACTTGGATCCCTGCTTTTAGAAAATCCTCCAGGGAGAGCATTTGCCAGCTCCTTGGATTGGTTAATAAAATGGAGTTCTTTAGGATTTTCCCTCAGGCACTATGCTCAAGAAATCAGGTACTGATTGGGCGGTTATTTTAGAAATGTGATTTCCAAAATGCACAATGAGGAAATAACATCTTGCCTAGAAGATGTTAATTTTTTTCCACTGATGCTTGGATTCAAATCTCATTCAAGATCTAGGCTTCCTACCAAGTTAGAGACACCCTCAGGTCATTCTAATATTAAAATAATGCAATTGTGCATGGCCATACATGAAAATACAATTTAATATAGGGTGGCAATGAATACAATTCAATACACTATGGAGTACCTACATGTATTTGTGGGGAGAAGGGGTGGGGTTGGGAAAATGATAAAGGATGCCACTGAGGCATTAGGCTGGTACAAGAACACAAAGGGCCTTGAATACCATATAAAGAATTTGGGATTAACTACTCCTGCCTTCATACTCTCCCTGTTCTATAGTCAATGTCATCAGAGTATTTGGAACACTTTATTACTCTCATTTATTAATGTTTGTCTTTTCCTACTAGACAGTAAGCAACATGAAGGTAGAGCTTATATCTAAGCTGCCTTTTTTTCTCCAGTGCTAGCAAGGTAACCATTCCACAAATATTACCTGGTATCATTATTTCTGTTACAGAGATTCAAAACAAGGTTGTTTTAGGAACATATTTATTGGATAAATTAAGGCATGCTTTATGATAAAAATGAACACAAATAGATGCACAGGGAGAGAAAAAGCTGGAAAAAGAAACCCAGATATGTTCATATTTGAACGGGAGATTTAGTTAATAATGTATCCAAAAATTTTTTTAAGTTTTGAACTATTACTTCCCAAAGGTCAAAGATTTAATTTTCAAAAGTAAAAAGTTGACTACAAGAATTTTTAAAAGAAACTAAATAGGGAAACTTTGGGAGGAGGGAGGAATTTTTCCAGCACCCTATTGCCTTGTGTTGGAAAGATAAATAAATTAAATAGTCAATAAGAAAAAACAAAAAAAGTGAATGGAGAGTCTGAATATCTGGTGGGGGGGACTATCTGATGAGCTGGGACAGGTTTAAGTGTTTCTCATACAGTGCTCTATAAAAGTAAAGCAGAAAAGGAACTTCCACTGACCTCAGGCTTCCTGTCACCATAAGCAGTTCACTTCAGTCATGTGGGATGTACAGCAAAATTCCACAGGGTAAATGCTATTTGCTCGTTGACCTTTACATTAAGGTTAGATTAAAAGGGGAGTTAATGGATTCTGCTCTGCTGCTTGTACTAACCAGCTCCTGGGGGAGTGTCATTTGGGCAGATTAATCTTATGGGTCATTATAAAGTTAATCCATATAATATTCTAAATCAAATTTTACTCCATATACCAGTACAAGATTCTCCTCAACCTTATGAAATAAGATCAGAACTTATGGACTCTCTTCCTTACAGGAAATGTTTCATTCTCAACTCAGCCAAAACAGAAATAGCTGAGTTCTATGACTTTTCCATATTTGGGATTTGGGGCTAACAACAAACAAATAATAATAAAATAACAACAGCAACAACGATAACATAATCACAATCACAATCGCTTTTGAGCACCTGTTATGCATCGGGAACTTTGTTAGGTGCTATTCAATAAGAATATTACTCCTGTTTTCCAGATGGGAAAGCTGAGTCTCAAAAAAGTTAACAGTATTTGCATGAGATCAGCTAGTAAATGATAGAGTCAGAAGTAAATCCCTCAGTCAGTCCAGTTCCAAAGCTTGAACTCTCTTCATTATAGCACTTCCTGTTTTGCACCCTTTTATGTCCTTTATAACAAAGGGTTCTATTCAAGTCAACAAATATGGCCAGTATTTAGTATGGGTCCAATCCCAGTGAGGATACAGGAAAATTCACAAGCTGCTGGTAGCAAGGATCTTGGTAAGACCATGAGGAGTTAGCTTGTTTGGGGTGACATTATTATAATGTTAGATGAGTCATTTGGCTTTATTGAATTTACAGGGGAGGCAGAGTTCAAGAGAAACAAAGCAGCATATGGGAAAAGAACAAATGCTTTCTTTGGCTCTGCCTGTAATTTACAAAAGACCACAATCCCATCAAAAGGAGAAACAAACAAATCTACCAATTCATACAAGATAAATGGCAACCTGAGAATATGTGTTTCCTGAGATAAGCTCTAATATACTTCCTCCAACAGATAGAGAATAGGGATTAGAATTGGGGGGAAAGAGAGGAATGTGTGTGTGTGTGTGTGAGAGAGAGAGAGAGAGAGAGAGAGAGAATGGGGAGCAGGGGAGGTTTTGTTTGTGTCCCCAGCATGTTTACATGCTTAACAGTAAATACAAAGAGCATGTCATCTCTTTGTATCAAGTCATATCAGCTGAGGGTTTGAGGCCAGTATCATCTCTTCTTAAACTGAGAAACCCAACCACAGTAATAAACATTTCTTACATTTGTCCAAAATTTTGCATTTTTAAAAAATATTTCTTCAATTTTTTCTCCATTAGAACCTATTACTTCTTATTCATATTTAAATACATTCTGAGTAATTTAACCCAAAATATAATTTTTTTAAAAAAGAAGCAGAATGTAGGCAAAAGAGCTCAGAACAGAGGGTCAGAAACTTAGATTCAAGTTCTTGCTCCAGGACACTCTGGAGATATGTGTGACCTTGGACAGTTAGCTTAGCCACTCTACCCATAATTTTCCTCCATTCTAAAATGCGGTTATTGTAAAGTGTGATAGGCTCCTGATTGATGAAATAAATGAAAAGGTAATGAAATAAAATAAACATATTAGACAGCATTTATCTATCATAAAGTACTATACAACATAAGGGACTATTTTATTATTCATTGTTTAATATGGGAGATATTAATCATGCCCAGCTTAGAAATATCTATCTCTCATTCAATAAAAGGATTTAAATGATACTATAAATTATTCATGGGAATTTCAACATCATCAGAACTTTAGCTGAAAAGTCAAAATTAAAATATAAAAGCAAGTTTACTTTATTGGCACTGAATATTTTAGAAATTCTTCTACTACCCACTACCCCAAAAAAGTGAGGTGGGATATAATTATTTCTAATGAGATCCTCAAGATATTTATCAAATAGGGATCAGAATTTTGATTCATTGTCTTTAAAGTCATAGGAAAACTTTTAACCATAAGTTAACAACTGAAATTCTTTAGTTTTTAAATGTCTAAATGGAATGAAATTTGACAGGGAGATAGTATAGGATGATATTTAAAGCATATGATTTAGAGGATATCAAGAAAGCCTCAACCCATCCACTTGTCCTCACCCAAATTTTCTCTCCTACTCAGATAACTTTTTACTGTCAGCAAGTTTTTATTTTTCATTAAGTATTGTGCTCCACCATAGTTTTTTTGCGTATGTAAAACTTTCTAGGAGGACCTCACATTACAACTCATGAAGGCGAGCTGGAAAGCGCCAACCAGTTAATTGACAAGAGATGACAACTTGTTTCTAACCTGCATTTAATTAGTCATTTGTATTGAAAAGGACAATAAAGCCAGACACTGGTCCTGTGGGCCCTAGATCCACGCCTGATCCACACCATCCAGCACAGATACAGGACAAGGGAGTGCGGATGCACTTGTCAGGAGCTGCTGTCCCTGTTCCAATACACTCAGGTGAGAACGCCTCAGCCCAGACTAACAATGATTTGCCTAATGCCACTCAGCCAATCCAGAGGTCGGACAAAGAAATTAAAAGCAAAGAGTATCCAGCTTTTTAAGCTGCAAGTGCAGTGTTCTTCTCCTTCTAACATATTCATTCACATCACAATTTGATTTCATTTTATTAGACCACTTTTTACTGTGACCATAGGAAAAGAGGCACTAAATAGTGAAAAAGAGTGAGGGGAAAAATGTAAAACTTCTGAAGTTTTGGGCAAAATAGTTTTGTCTAGGTGGTTGGCCCAAACTCATTATGACATACTTTATTTCAAAAAGAAGACAATAAAATACCAAAACGCCATGAACCCTAAAACAAACGTATAAACTACAGGTGCCCACAGAACTTCATATCCTGAAATGACGGAGCAATTTGTATAAGCAATCTAAGTAAAAATAGAAAAATGTCCTTATGGCATTTCCCAGACAACTGATCTATGTGATAAGCCAGAAAATAAGTGGGAAATACTGCATGCCTCTGCTGCGTTGTCAAAGATGAAACATATGAGAGGAAAGTGTTATGAGCAAAAGAAGGGGAAAACCCTGTATCTGAGTTTCATAAAAATGGCTTATTATTGATGTACGCATAAAGGCCTCACATCTAACTTCCGTGCATGATTAAATACATTAGCTGATTTTGCAAGATAGATTCCCATATCCCATTGATGAGGATCAACTGACTTGTCTGGTTTATTTAACAATAGCAATACACTTAATCATCTACAAGCCTGACTCAGAACTTTTTTAAGCGGCACACATTTATTCTGACTTAGAAAATTACAAGTCCTCAGTTTTCAAACAGTGCTTTATTTGCCTCCCAAACCTATTCCTAAGACTTACTAAAAGGAAACGTTGGCCCCCGTGGAGATGTTTGATCCATACATCCATGCATCAACCCTGAGTAATAAGTGACACAGAAAGAGGGCCCCTTCAAATGCCCTTCTAAAGGATATGCCCCATGCTTGGCATGTCCAAACTGGGCACCTGGACAGGGCAAATGTTTATTACCAGTGCCAGTGCCTTTGCATACCTACCTGAAGGGAGCCTTTAGAAGGACAAAAAGTTGATTGACAGGAAGGAAAAACCTAAATTCTCATATGCAATATATCACCCACAATCTTTTAGAATTAAGCAAACATACCAACATGCCCAATACAAATATTTTATTTGAAATGTTAGGTGAAGAACAAATTACAAATAATATCATATCATAACTTGATAGAGTAGAAAGTACATGGCTTTTAGAGTAAATTACGGGTTTAATTCCAGGTTCAGTCACTAGCTATGTGAGTGCAGGGACATTGTTCAACTTCCATGAGACTATTTTGCCTCTATAATACCTACCATGCCAAATTGTTATAAGTGTAGAAATTATATATATGTACTATATTGTTCGCAACTGGTGCTGAATGTACATTATTATTGTCATTAAGATTGCAATAAGATGCCGGTGTTTTTATCCATTTCTAGAGGACAGGGGAGGGTCTATTGGTCTTGATAGGGTAAGACTCCTTCATTCTTTTCTTATCCTGCTCTTGAGTTGAATGGACCCTTTCTCAGCCTTGATCTGACACTGTTCAGAGTTCAGCCTTTGCAGTTAAGCAATGTTTGATTTCAATTGTACAACAGCATTTCTATTTTCAAAAACTTTAGATGTAGGTATCTTTTCAAACAAAATCTCAGTGATATAAAACAAATAAAAGTAGAGCTGTTCTGCCAGAAGTCTCCTCAACCCCAACTCGCTCTCCTCAGCGTTCTCTAAGACACAGCCAGAACCCCCCAGTAATGTTTGAACTATGTCCAGTGGTTCTCAGCCAAGGTAGTAGTGACCCTTGGGGGCCATTTGGAAATGTGCACAGGCCATCATGATGGCCAAAACAGTGGCAGTAGGCTGGGAATGAGGAAGACAAACATCTTGCAAAGAGAGGGATGCTCCCTCCCCACAGAGGGCTATCACTTTCCATCTGCCATTAACACCCCGCTGAGAAAGTTCAAAACACTCTCCATTCCTCCTCATTCTTGCAGGAGCCCCATGAGGTGGATGAATTAATCCTGCAATACCCTCCACACAGTGCCCTCTACTCAGCTCTGCTTTAGCATGCGGGCTGTTATGTATCTCCTTGGCTTGGAACAAAAGACTGTCTTCTAGGTCAACTACCACCTACCTGTAAGGCTCTTTAGTCTCAAAATTGTGACAGCTATAGCAGGGCCGAGCAGAAGTCTGAGGCTGAGAGAGACAATGTATCTTTTTCCCAAGGTGACACACATATGATGGAGGACATGGATCTACTGAACTCCAAAGACCATTTTTCCACACTCCAACAAACTGCCTCTCAAGCAAATGACACTAATCTCCATGTAACCAACAGAGGTTACATGCTAAGCACTGTGAAAAATCCAAAATGAAATAAAGGCACAGTTTCTGCTCACAGGAAGCTTGCAGTCTGGTTGGGGCTATGGGACTACAATTCTGACACAAGTTTCAATGTGTGGGTTTTTTCCTCACACCAAGTGATTCTTGGACACCAGCTGAATGTCCTACAATTCAACTTTATTCTGACAGTATCTACCCACAGACAGCATTGCCTATCAATACACAATGAGCACCAGTTGTCACCAGTGCTTCTGCACCACTGGCTATAGATTGGAGGTTCCACCAACTGCCTCCTTGGACTTGATTAGTTTACTAGAGCAGTTCACAGAACTCAGAGAAACATTTTACTTACTAGATCACTGGTTTATTATAAATGTATATAACTCAGGAACAGCCAAATGGAAGAGATGCTTAGGGCAAGGTATGTGGAAAGGTGTGCCAAGCTTTCATGCTCTCTGGGGTCGACACTCCCCAAATTTCCATGTGTTCTGCAAACAGGAAGCCTTCTGAACCCTAACCTTTTGGGGTTTTATGGAGGCTTCATTACATAGGCATGATTGATTCAATCATTGGCCATTGGTGACTGAACTCCTCCAGTCCCCCTCTCCTCTCCCCAGAGGCAGGGATACAGAAATCTCCAACCCTCTAGTCACCTAGTTCCCCTGACAGCCAGCCCCCATTCTTAGGAGACCTAAAGTGACTTTGTTAACATAACAAAGGACACCTTTATCCCTCTCAACACTTAAGAAATTCCAAGGGTTTTAGGAGCTCTGTGCCAGAAGCAGATGAAGACCAAATATACATTTCTTATAAATCACAATATCACAGGACATAAACCTCAGAAGCACAAATACCAACACAGAAAAATTGCTATGCACCTTATTAGTTTAGAGGTTGTAGAGATCATTTAGGGCAGGAACCATCCAGAGAACTTCATGAGAAATGTACTTTTTCTACTACAAAGGAAGGGTTGGATTAGAGGCTCAGCAAACTTTTTCTGCAACGGGCCAGATAGTAAACATTTTAGGCTCTGTGAGCCACACAGTCTCTGTTGTAACTACACAACTCTACTATTAAGCAAAGTTGAAGCTTAGTAATAGCCAGAGAAAGTATGTAAGCAAAAGGGCATGGCTATGTTCTGATAAAACTTTATTTACAATAACAGATGGTGGGCTAGATTTGATCTTCGAGCTATATTTTGTCAACCCTTAGATTAGACTATAGACTTAATTTCAAACCTTAGTCTGGCCTTCGAGGGTTTTCCAATTGGATTGGAATCTGCCCTTTCCATCTCTGTTATTCCTCAACAAGTAAAGGATATTAAGGAAGGAGTTTCACTTGAGTAAAGCAATGGAGGCAAGAATGGGAAGGTTAGGTCCCACATAGAGAAAAATTAGCTTGGCTAGAACAAAGGATTCTGTTGAAGAGGAGAGAGAGACAGCAACAGATTTGAGTCCAAGGCAAAGTGCCTTGAGAGCCAGATTAGGGGATTTATATCTTAACCTATAGGCAATCAAGAACATTTTAGGCATTTAAGCAGGAAAGAGAGATATTTATATAAGATTAATATTTTTGAGATTAGGGTTTCTCTTTAAGCTTCCTAGCGGCAATACTTACTATATTTGTGGTAGACATGGAGATGCACCACCCAGATACCCCTGCATGGAAGGACTTGCTGTCCAGATGAGGTGCCATATACAGCCAGCCTTCAGCTGTCAGCTCCTTCAGGGTCTGCCTCTACTCAGAGAGATGCCTTTGCCCAAGGCCAAGCCATTCCCAGGCAGCCCACACCTGATGACTGAGACAGTCAGGGTGTAAAGGCATCTCGAAGGACACTTGAATGGGCAATATTTGTTCCAAAGCTAGTTGTCAGATGGTCTGAGACTTTGTGGGGTCTGCGACACAGTTTAACCTCTTCCTCTGCCCTGTGCTGCTTCTTGCAACTTTCCCTGATAGGTATACATTTTATACCATTTGTGGGTTGAATTGTGCCCCCCCCAATTTACATGTTGACACCCTAACCTCTAGTACCTAAGACTATGACCTTATTTGGAAATAGAATCATTGCAGTTATAACTAGTTAAGATGGGTTCACCCTGAAGTAGGGCAGGCTTTAATCCAATATGACTTGTGGACTTATAAAAGGGGAAGCTTGGACACAAACATGCACACAGGAAGAATACTCTGTGAAGATGAAGGCAGAAATTGGAGTAATGATGTCCAGGCCAAGGAATGCCAGAGACTGCCTGCAAACCACCAGAGCTAGGGGAGGGACCTGGAGCAGATCTTTCCCTTTAGCCCTCAGAAGGAACCAACCCTGCTGCACCTTGATCTTAGACTTCCAGCCACCAGAATGGTGAGACAATACATTTCTGTCATTTAAGTCACCCAGTTTGTGGCTCTTTGCTATAGCCACACTAGGAAACTAATACATACCCCAAATTTCATCTCAGTGTTTACTGCCAGAGAAAACAATCTGTGACAATATTATTTTAATAAAAAATTAAACTGAAAATGCTAAACAATAATGTGGCATGACCTAAGGAGTAAAAAAAATCTTAAAGAAGGTTTCATGTAGACTATTAATACATCAAGTAAAAAACCTTCAAATTATTTTCATTTACATAATGGACGATTTTTGTTATGCATGTTTCTTTTTTAAAAAAAACAAATAAAACATAAACAGAGGCCAGAGCAAAAGTAGAGAAGCAGAGGCAAGAACATGGGAGGATAATCAGAAGCATAATAACAATATTTTCCTAAAATATCAAAGGTATGGGTTGGTTAGGAAACATGAATTTGCTGATTGCGCTGAGCACTCATAATGTAGAGAGAAAATAAATGTTCTAGGTGAGAAATTTTTCTTTGGTCTATCTTTAGATAGAAACCACTGTGTTCCAAATTGTTTAATATATTCAAATCATGAACTTCCTACTAAGCTTATTCTGCTAGAGGCAGTAGTAAAAGATGCTTTCTTTGTTCTAAAATACCTAGACTAAACATAATGCAACCAACTTGTTTCCCCCATAAAAAGACAGATTCTTCAAAAGTTTTATTTGTGACACATACTTGCAGTTCTATTACACGGCAGTTGACAAAGTTTGGTATTACCATGCTCCAAAGGTTTGAGTCTAGTATCACCCAAGCAGATCAAGTGTTAAAGAGGACGAAAGAAGTAGGGAACAGAGTATGAAAAATTCAATATGACCATCTGGATTCCACCTCAAGTCAACCTCAGATGAGTATGGGCCCTTGAGTAAGTTACTTCTTCTCCCTGAGTGTCCATAATCTCATTTGTAAAATTGAGGATTGAACCAGATAACCTCTAAATATTGGTGGCTCTAAGATTTTGTAACAGTGGGCAATGAGCAAAAGAAAACAAAAAACATATGTACAGGATTTAAGGGAAATGCTTGCAGAGCACCAGTGTACAGCTGGAAGCCATGCCCTTCCACAGCCCACCACAAATCCTCATGCTCTGGCATAAGTCGTCCCGCCCTCTGCATGCACAGAGCGAACTAGATTGCTAATCTCACAACACTCACCCTTTCTCACCCTCCAGTGGTCATGTTCTCTCCTTCAAAGGGAACATAATGGACAACACACGGGCCTTTTAGTAAAATAGGTCTGGGCTCATGTAGTATTTTTTTTTTTACCATAAACAAGAGGTTCCTTTGAGCATATAACATAAATTCTGTAAGATTTTTAATCCTTGTTGATAAAAAATAGATGACAAAGTGAATTATATCTCATTCAAGCTGATTAAAAAAAAAAATGATGACAATGCCTACCTTAAAAGGTTACCTTGAAGCGTGGTCATGATAGGTGTAGAGAATCTGAAGTTAGGAGGTATTTGATAAATCGGCAGCTATTAACAGTCTCCTCATGATAACATATGTTAACATGGGCATTTTAGAGTTTTTAATTCTTTTGCTAGCATTTGCTTACTTAATTTTCTCAACAGAATTAATCAGTCTAGAAAGCAAATAATAAAGCTAAGGAGATTTCCAAGAATGTACCCACAGAGCACATAAAACCATGAAAGTATCTTCTCTTTCTCTCTCATGCCTCAGCTGACTGGGGAAATAAATCTTCAGTAAACATTTCTGGCATCAGGTGATATTTCCAAGCATTGTATTATGTCTCCAAATACCTGTGTAAGTTAATTATCTCCATGAATATTGGTAATTATTTGTAAAGTGTGCTCCTGAATCTACTTGTAGCATCATGGAGGACTCAACAGGAGGGCAATAGTCTATTTGCACCCAAAATGGATCTGAAATAAGTTACCTGCTATATGTGTACCCTAATCTTTTCACAGGAAAACAGGGTGGTTGGTAGGGGGTGCAGGTTTATGTTAGTGAAGAGTTTTGAGGTCTTTTAAAAATCATTGAGTATTAGACCTGAAAGAAAATATAACAATATAGTAATTTAGTTGATGCCTCATTTTTATTTGAAGTACCTGGGGCACAGGGGGCGAGGGAGATTAAATGATTTATCCAAGGCCACAGCTTTGTAGTGGTGCAACTTCATGGCCTAACTTCCCAATTAGTGTCCTTTCCACATACTACCCTGCTTCACCATGACAAAACAAGATAGGAAATAACAACACATACTTCATATTTTGGGGCCACATTGACATCTGGATGTAGAATCTTATATAACCATGCATATTTCCTCTCATCCTCACCTTGATGAATGAGAACAGGTCAGAAGATATAGGCATGCCCTAAAGAACGATGTCATATCATGGGAAGAGCATGGGCTTTGGCTCCAGAAAGATATGAGTTTAAATGATAGCTCAGTGCAACTCTGAGCTAATTATTCAACCACTATTATTCTCAGTTCCCTGTGGTTCCAATGCAATGGAGGTAACGCCTATCTTGAGGGCTTTACAAGGGAGCAGAGATTGCATATGTAAGGATTCTGGCACATAGTAGGCATTCAATAAATGTCAGCTATTATTGTCCCTGAGGCCTTTCCATGGTTCAGCCATTTGGTTCCCTAGTGCCCCCACAAGGCAGTGTGGAAAGGATTGAGAATATCAAATTGAGAAAAACCTTGAGCTCAAGTCCAACTGCCACCAGCTGCCATAGTGAAGAGATCATGGCCTTGTTCTAGCCTTGGTTCCTGTCTGTAAATGGGAGCTAAATTCTACTGTCTCAAACAGGTTCTGAGCTATCTGGGGATACTTTTGTGTCCCCAGTGCTTTTCCCAGGGGCTTACAAGAGTCTCACATCAATCCATGAGTGATGCAAGAAGAATAACACAGAGGAGTCCGGGGCAGGGGCAACTGCTGTCCTGTGTCTCCATCCTGTCCCTGGAAGGCTCCTCAGGAGGCATTCTCTTAGCCACCTTGAAGATCCCTGCTCTTAGATGTCAGGAATGTTATTGTCTTTGCATTGCTCCATCTCAAACACATACACCTGGCACAGAATTCCACCACCTTCATGTGTCCAATTTCATGTGAAAAAGTTGCATTTTCTCAAGAAAACAAAGTTCATGTGCTTATGCAATAAAAATACCTTCTTTGTTCATTCATTTCCTCCTCCATTCCCAACCCCCATATTGCATGCCTTGGTGTGATGTGAAAAAGCTGTTCTCAACAACTCCTCCCCCTGGCATCTCTTCATTCGAAATACAGCATGACATTACTAACCAAAAAGACATCTGCCATCTGGTGAAGTCCTATTTTTACTGCAAGGAACCTAAAATATTAATTACCTTAAAATAGCAACACTTTTTTGTTTTATTTCTACTGATCCTCTTGATCCTCTTTTGTAAATTTCTCCCAAATATAATTATTTGTCAGAATATGTGTTTACGTGGTATTCAAGACTACGAGAAGGTCACCCAAACACAAATGGCTGTGGATACTCCTGCAATTTAATTATCACCCAAGTGTTTAAATAAAGGCCCAAGACATGTATTTTGACATTCAGAAAGTAAATGATAAATGCACTGTCTAGATTTACATAGAATGGGCTTTCTATCCTCAATGCTGTTATTAGAAAGTCTAAACAGGGAAACTTTCAGCTGTTTTGTGGTTTTCAAGAAATGTGAAAATTAACACCATGAAAACCTTTCAATCCTTCCCATCCTAAGAGGTGGAATTTGTTTTTATGAATAGGATTTGAGTTCTCCAAACAGTCAAGGAATGTGCTTGTCAGGATGAACCCTACCTGCTGAAAAATTGCATCATCAACTCCTCCATCATCATCATTTACCAAGAATTTACTATGTATCTAAAATTGTACTAAGAGTTTTAGTTGTAGTAATGTTTAACTTTGACAATAACTCTACAAAGGAGATAATGTCAACCTTATTTCATAAATGGGAAGCGGAAGCACAAAGCAGCTCCTTCCCCAATCATGAAGCTAGAACATTGCAGAGCTATAATTCAGATTCAGGTGAGCCTGACTCCCAAGCTCATGCTCTCACCACTTCCAGACCCCTCACTGAGGGCTTATTATGTGACTGATGAAATATATCTTCTACACTCTTAAGAATTCAGCTATAAATTAAAATATCCATAACTCATTTGTTAATAAAAGGACTAATAAAAACATGAGGCACTGTAAAAACCGTGACATTTCTAAATACACAATTAAATCATAATGTTAATAAACTTGTTGAGAGTCTGAGGTTTTTTAAAAAAAATTAACTAATATGTGCTTTTTAAGCTCACTGTTTGGAGGGGAGTCTTCTCTAACTGTCAGGCTGGAGATTTCCTGCTGCACATGTTTGTTAACACTGCAGTCAGCCTGTTAGGAACATGTTGACAACATTAAAGATAGCTGAATGTACTCATGGAAAGATTAATATTAAAAACAAGCTGGAGGAAAAGAGGGAGATTTTCTGTTGTTTTTAACACATGCCATTAGGCAAACAATGCAGTTTTCTGTTGCTGTGTTTGTTTCTGAAACAAAAATGGTAGTGGATGGTGGGAATCACGTCTCAGAGATGAGCAACTTCAGAGTCAGATCATTAAAATCCTCAACAAGCATCAAATGCTTCACTCAAAGGACAGAAACAGAACATTTGGAGACAACACTATGGTAAAGATTATTTTGTTTCCCTCTGATCAAACTTGCCATGGGAAAAGAGACTTACAGAATCAAAAAGACACATTTATGCAGTGCAGCATTCAAAAATACAAGTGCTGGCTTCACAATCATCTTCATTGTGAGGTGACTATGACAATATGAAAATTTTATCACTTGTTAAGCTTTTGGATCATTTCAACAGGGGAAACCTCTTGCAGGTTGCTGAAGGCGGAATTGTGCCCTTCAGGCTGATTCTGTCTCCATCATGGACCCTCAGCAAACTGTTGCAAGCCAAAGAATAGTAAGTGCTAGAGCTTACCATGAGATGATAAAGGTTCTTAAAGTTGAAAGGGACTGTCTAGCTCTTCCCCTGCAGGTGAAGGGAGGAAAGGCTATGCATAGTTGTTACTAGCAAAGACTTCTGTCTTACAGTTCACTGGAAACTCTAAAAATTCAGCTTAAAATACTATACGCTGCCTACGTGTGGGTACACACTAGGGAAGGAACAAGTTGGAGGTTCTTTCTTTGAGTTAAATACCAGGCTTTTTTTAAACCCGGCCACAGTAAATCTTGTACTTATATACTTACCTTCATTCACGCCTTCATTTAATCATTCAATAAATATTTATTGAACACACACCATGCGCCAGGTGATGACAATACAAAGATGAATAAGATTTTATGCAAACCTTCAAGAAGCTCACATTCTAAATCTATCCACGGTGATTAATGAGCCTCTAACAGGGGAATGTACAAGATGCAGCAGAGGCAAGCACAAAGGATGTAACTCTTCCCGGGAAGGTCAAAAAGGGCTTCACACAGGAGTGAGGCTTGGGCTGAGACCTGAAGGATGAAGAGCAGTTCAGCAGGCAGACAGAAGGGAATGGGGCTGTCTGGGAAGGAAGTGAGCTTAGACAAGACAGGCAGTGCAATGGTCTCTATGCACAGTGCCCCTGTGAATAGTAAACTGATGCAGTTATTCATACAAGAAATGATAGGGGCTGAAAATTAGGGTGCCATTAAAATATTTTGAACATTTCTAAACAACTCACAATTTTTTAATAAAAGGGTTAAGATGGATGGGGCATAGCATCCACATTTTAGATAACTGCACTCTCCCATATGTAATTCATCCCTATGGCTCCCATCTTAACCCTCTGCAGAAGAAATCAGGTAGGTAGGAGAACAAATATTTATAGATATTTAATCCAAGGCAGAATTCTGAGCTGTGAAGACCACAAGGCTCCCCAAATTAGCCATCCATTGTTGCCTGGCCAGTTCTCCCTCTAAGAGAAGGTACACCTTCAGGTTTCCTCCATGCCACCTTCCTGTTGTGCCCTGCAGCACTCAGCTCCCTTTCTAACTGCAATGCTGCCTTGCTGACTCACAGCAATCTCATAACTACCCAGAACATCACTCGCTCTTTCTGCCTCCTCACACATAGCCCAGTCTTTCGCCCCATAAATATGGGCATATTTGGGCCTTCCTCCCATCCTGTGTCTACCTCTGCTCCTAGTTAGACAAAACTTTATTGATTCTATTTCTGATCTCTTTTCTAAACCACCAAGCTCACTTTGAATTCTGAATCTTTTACCAAAGTAATAGAACCCAGTTCATACAATCTTGTCATAGGTATACTTAAATAACTTAATAGTCTCATTGAACTCTTTGTGTGTCATTGACTGAAACTTGCCTTGGTGAGACTTCTTCCTACCAAACATCACTTGTTACCTTCCAGGGCCACCATTTATTTTTAAGGACCATTCTCAGATTATGTTTCCAACCAGGTGTTAGAAACACACCGAGGAACAGTATGTGCTCTCAGCCATATTCCTATAAGGGTTGATATTGTGCAACAAAGCTCAATTTATAGAAAAATTACCAAGGTCAAGGGAAATGACATCTATTGGAAGCAAAACTGTCCTCCTGCCCTAAATGAGATTAGATTTTTCTGATAGGATTTGATCTTGATAAACAATAACCATACTTCTACCTAGCATTTGTATGATGCCTTACAGTGTTAAAAAAAAACAACAAAAACTTTCAAATAACTGAACTTAATAGCATCCCTGTGAGGTAGCTGTTATAAGTCCCATTTAATTGATGAGAAAATTGAAGCACATGGAAATTAAAGGGCTTGCCCTGATTCACATAAAAGTAAAGGGCAAAAGTCAGATTCAAAGGGAAGTATCTTAAGGCCAAATTCTGTATCAACTCTAGAGTTCTGGAAACAAATTTTATCATGATTTTCTCTGTTAAAAAGTTAGGGGGCTTCACTGGTGGCTCAGTGTTTGAGAGTCCGCCTGCCGATGCAGGGGACACGGATTCGTGACCCGGTCTGGGAAGATCCCACATGCCACGGAGTGGCTGGGCCCGTGAGCCATGGCCGCTGAGCCTGCGTGTCCAGAGACTGTGCTCCGCAACGGGAGAGGACACAACAGTGAGAGGCCCGCGTACCTCAAAAAAAAAAAAAAAAGTTAGGGTTACAGGCCTCTAATTTGACATTTAATCTCAAGCATGTTCCCAAACTTTTATTAATTTCATTAATTGAGCGAATATCCCAGCAACAGCAGCAGGCAACTATTTTATTGTCCTGGAATGTAAGTCAGCACAGCTTTTCAGACAAGAAATATGACCAGAAAATGATTCTTAAAAACAAATGCTGGGGGGGAGACCTTCAAGATGGCAGAGGACTAAGACGTGAAGATCACCTTCCTCCCCACAAATACATCAGAAATATATCTACATGTGGAGCAACTCCTACAGAACACCTACCAAACGCTGGCAGAAGACCTCAGACCTCCCAAAAGGCAAGAAACTCCCCACGTACCTGGGTAGGGCAAAAGAAAAAAGTAAAAACAGAGACAAAAGAATAGGGACGGGACCTGCACCTCTGGGAGGGAGCTGTGAAGGAGGAAAGGTTTCCACACACTAGGAAGCCCCTTCACTGGCGGAGACAGTGGGTCGCAGGGGGGAAGCTTCAGAGCCACAGAGGAGAGCACAGCAACAGGGGTGCAGACGGCAAAGTGGAGAGATTCCCGCACAGAGGATAGGTGCCAACCAGCACTCACCAGCCCGAGAGGCTTCTCTGTTCAGCCGCCGGGACGGGTGGGGGCTGGGAGCTGAGGCTCGGGCTTCAGAAGTCAGATCCCAGGGAGAGGACTGGGGTTGGCTGAGTGAACACAGACCGAAGGGGGCCAGTGCACCACAGCTAGCCAGGAGGGAGTCCTGGAAAAGGTCTGCAGCTGCCAAAGAGGCAAGAGACCACTGTTTCGGGGTACGTGAGGAGAGGGGATTCAGAGAACCACCTAAATGAGCTCCAGAGATGGGAGCGAGCTGCGGCTATCAGCGCAGACACCAGAGACGGGCATGAAACACTAAGTCGGCTGCTGCAGCCACCAAGAAGCCTGTGTGCAAGCACAGGTCACTATCCACACCTCCCCTCCTGGGAGCCTGTGCAGCCCACCACTGCCAGGGTCCCGTGATCCAGGGACAACTTTCCCAGGAGAACGCACGGTGCACCTCAAGCTGGTGCAAGGTCATGCTGGCCTCTGCCAACACAGGCTCGCCCCGCATCCATACCTCTCCCTCCCTCCAGCCGCAGTGAGCCAGAACCCCCTAATCAGCTGTTCCTTTAACCCAGTCCTGTCTGAGAGAAGAACAGATGCCCTCAGGCGACCTACACGCAGTGGCACGGCCAAATTCAAAGCTGAAACCCGGAAGCTGTGGGAACAAAGAAGAGAAAGGGAAATCTTTCCCAGCAGCCTCAGGAGCAGCAGATTAAATCTCCACAATCAACTTGATGTACCCTGCATCTGTGGAATACCTGAAAAGACAATGAATCATCCCAAAATTCAATCACTGGACTTTGAGAGCAACTGTAGACTTGGGGTTTGCTTTCTGCATCTAATTTGTTTCTGGTCTTATGTTTATCTTAGTTTAGTATTTATAGTTTGTTATCACCGGTAGATGTTTTTTATTGATTTTGTTGCTCTCTTCCTTTTATATATATATATATATATTTTTTTTTTTCCTTTTCCTCTTCTTGTGAGTGTGTATGTGTATGCTTCTTTGTGTGATTTTGTCTGTATAGCTTTGCTTTCCCATTTGTCCTAGGGTTCTGTCTGTCCGGTTTTTTTTTTTGTTGTTGTTTGTTTGCTTGTTTTTTAGTATGGTATTTAGCACTTGTTATCATTGGTGGATTCGTTTCTTGGTTTGGTTGCTTGCTTCTTTCTTTCTTTTTTCTATTTTTATTTTTAATAATTTTTTAATTTTAACTATTTCATTGTATTTTTTTTCTTTCATTCTTTTTTTTCCCTCCCTTTTCTTCTGAGCCATGTGGCTGACAGGGTCTCGGTGCTCAGGCCCGGTGTCAGGCCTGTGCCTCTGAGGTGGGAGAGCCAAGTCTGAACATTGGTCCACCAGGGACTTCCCAGCTCTACATAATATCAAATGATGAAAGCTCTCCCAGAGATCTCCATCTCAATGCTAAGACCCAGCTCCACTCAACGATCAGCAAGCTACAATGCTGGACACCCTATGCCAAACAACTACAAGACAGGAACACAAACCTACCATTAGCAGAGACGCTGCCTAAAATCATTATAAGATCACAGACACCCCAAAACACACCACCAGACACAGTCCTACCCAACAGAAAGAAAAGCGCCAGCCTCATCCACGAGAACAGAGGCACCAGTACCCTCCACCAGGAAGCCTACACACTTACTGAACCAACCTCAGCCCCTGGAGGCAGACACCAAAAACAATGGGAAATATGAACCTGCAGCCAGGGGAGAGGAGACACAGTAAGTTAAGCAAAATGAGAAGACAGAGAAATGCACAACAGATGAAGGCGCAAGGTAAAAACCCACCTGATGAAACAAATGAAGAGGAAATAGGCAGTGTACCTGAAAAAGAATTCAGAGTAATGATAGTAAAGGTGATCCAAAATCTTGTAAATAGAATGGAGAAAATACAAGCAACATTTAATAAGGATTTGGAAGAACTAAAGGGCAAACAAACAATGATGAACAACACAATAATTGAAATTAAAAGTTCTCTAGAAGGAATCAATAGCAGAATAACTGAGGCAAAAGAACAGATAAGTGACCTGGAAGATAAAGTAGTGGAAATACTACCAAAGAGCAAAACAAAGAAAAAACAATGAAAATAATTGAGGACAGTCTCAGAGACCTCTGGGACAACATTAAATGCACCAACAATCGAATTATAGGGGTCCCAGAAGAAGAAGAGAAAAAGAAAGGGACTGAGAAAATATTTGAAGAGATTATAGTTGAAAACTTCCCTAATATGGGACAGGAAATAGTCAATCAAGTCCAGGAGCTCAGAGAGTCCCATACAGGATAAATCCAAGGATAAACACGCCAAGACACATATTATTCAAACTATCAAAAATTAAATACAAAGAAAAAATATAAAGAGCAGCAAGGGAAAAACAACAAATAACATAAAAGGGAATCCCCATAAGGTTAACAGCTGACCTTTCAGCAGAAACTCTGCAAGCCAGAAAGGAGTGGCAGGATAAATTTAAAGTGGAGAAAGGGAAAAACCTACAACCAAGAATACTCTACCCAGAAAGGATATCCTTCAGATTCGACAGGGAAATTAAAATCTTTACAGACAGGCAAAACTAAGAGAATTCAGCACCATCAAACCAGTTTTACAACAACTGCTAAAGGAACTTCTCTAGGCATGAAACACAAGAGAAGGAAAAGACCTACAATAACAAACCCAAAATAATTAAGAAAATGGTAATAGGAACATACATATCGATAACTACCTTAAATGTAAATGGATTAAATGCTCCAACCAAAAGACAAAGACTGGCTAAATGGATACAGAAATAAGACCCATAAATATGCTGTCTACAGGAGACCCACTTCAGACCTAGGGGCACATACAGATTGAAAGTGAGGGAATGGAAAATGATATTCCATGCAAATGGAAATCAAAAGAAAGCTGGAGTAGCAATTCTCTTATCAGACAAAATAGATTTTAAAATAAATACTATTACAAGAGACAAAGAAGGACACTACATAATGATCAAGGGATCAATCCAAGAAAAAGATATAAAAATTGTAAATATTTATGCACCCAACATAGGAGCACCTCAACACAAAAGGCAAATGCTAACAGCCATAAAAGGGGAAGTTGACAGTAACACAATCATAGTAGGACACGTTAACACCCCACTGTCCACCAATGGACAGATCATCCAAAATGAAAATAAATAAGGAAACACAAGCTTTAAATGATACATTAAACAAGATGGACTTAATTGGTATTTATAGGACATTCCATCCAAAAACAGCAGAATACACTTTCTTCTCAAGTACTCATGGAACATTCTCCAGGATAGATTATACCTTGGATGACAAATCAAGCCTTGGTAAACTTAAGAAAATTGAAATTGCACCAAGTATCTTTTCTAACCACAACGCTATGAAACTAGAATCAATTACAGGAAAAAATCTGTAAAAAACACAAACACATGGAGGCTAAACAATACTAAATGACCAAAAGATCACTAAATGACCAAAAGATCACTAAAGAAATCAAAGAGAAAATCAAAAACTACATAGAAAAAAATGACAATGAAAACACAATCCAAAACCTGTGGGATGCAGCAAAAGTTGTTCTAAGAGGGAAGTTTATAGCAATACAGTCCTCCCTCAAAAACAAGAAACATCTCAAATAAACAACCTAACTTTACACCTAAAGCAATTAGAGAAAGAAGGACCAAAAAACCCCAAAGTTAGCAGAAGGAAAGAAATCATAAAGATCAGATCAGAAATAAATGAAAAAGAAATGAAGGAAACAACAGCAAAGATCAATAAAACTAAAAGCTGGTTCTCTGAAAAGATAAAAAGAATTGATAAACCATTTGCCAGACTCATAAAGAATAAAAGGGAGAAGATCAATAGAATTAGAAATGAAAAAGAAGTAACAACTGACACTGCAGAAATACAAAGGATCATGAGAGATTACTACAAGCAACTATATGACAACAAAATGGACAACCTGGAAGAAATGGACAGATTCTTAGAAAAGCACAACCTTCCGAGACTGAACAAGGAAGAAATAGAAAATATAAACAGACCAATCACAAGCACTGAAATTGAGCCTATGATGAAAAATCTTCCAACAAGCAAAAGCCTAGGACCAGATGGCTTCACAGGCGAATCCTATCAAACATTTGGAGAAGAGCTAACACCTATCCTTCTCAAACTCCTCCAAAATATAGCAGAGTGAGGAACACTCCCAAACTCATTCTACAAGGCCACCATCACCCTGATACCAAAACCAGACGAAGATGTCACAAAGAAAGAAAACTACAGGCCAATATCACTGATGAACATAGTTGCAAAAACCCTCAACAAAATACTAGCAAGCAGAATCCACCAGCACATTCAAAGGATCATAAAACATGATCAAGTGGGGTTTATCCCAGGAATACAAGGATTCTTCAATATATGCAAATCAATCAATGTGATAAACCATATTAACAATCTGAAGGAGAAAAGCCATATGATCATCTCAATAGATGCAGAAAAAGCTTCCAATAAAATTTAACAACCATTTGTGATAAAAACCCTCCAGAAAGTAGGCATAGAGGGAACTTACCTCAACATAAAAAAGGCCATATATGACAAACCCACAGCCAACATAGTTCTCAATGGTGAAAAACTGAAACCATTTCCTCTAAGATCAGGAACAATATAAGGTTGCCCACTCTCACCACTATTACTCAACATAGTTTTGGAAGTTTTAGCCACAGCAATCAGAGAAGAAAAAGAAATAAAAGGAATCCAAATCAGAAAAGAAGAAGTAAAACTGTCACTGTTTGCAGCTGACATGATACTATACATAGAGAATCCTAAAGATGCTACCAAAAAACTACTAGAGCTAATCAATGAATTTGGTAAAGTAGCAGGTTAAAAAATTAATGCACAGAAACCTCTTGCATTCCTATACACTAATGATGATAAATCTGAAAGAGAAATTAAGGAAAACTCCCATTTACCATTGCAACATAAAGAATAAAATACCTAGGAATATACCTACCTAAGGAGACAAAAGACCTGTATGCAGAAAACTATAAGACACTGATGAAAGAAATTAAAGATGATACAAACAGATGGAGAGATATACCATGTTCTTGGATTGGAAGAATCAATATTGTGAAAATAACTAGACTACCCAAAGCAATCTATAGATTCAGTGCAATCCCTATCAAACTACCAATTACATTTTTCACAGAACTAGAACAAAAAATGTCACAATTTGTATGGAAACACAAAAGACCCTGAATAGCCAAAGCAATCTTGAGAAAGAAAAATGGAACTGGAGGAATCAGGCTCCCAGACTTCAGACTATACTACAAAGCTACAATAATCAAGACAGTATGGTACTGACACAAAAAACAGAAATATAGATCAATGGAACAGGATAGATAGCCCAGAGATAAACACATGCACATATGGTCACCTTATCATTGATAAAGGAGGCAAGAATATACAATGGAGAAAAGACAGTCTCTTCAATAAGTGGTGCTGGGAAAACTGGACAGCTACATGTAGAGAGTGGCATGGACATACACTACCAAACGTACAATAGATAGCTAGTGGGAATCAGCCACACAGCACAGGGAGATTAGCTTGTTTCTTTGTGACCACCTAGAGGGGTTGGATAGGGAGAGTGGGAGGGAAATGCAAGATGGAGGAGATATGGGTATATATGTATATGTATAGCTGACTCACTTTGTTGTAAAGCAGAAACTAACACACCATTGTAAAGCAATTATACTCCAATAAAGATGTTTAAAATTTTTTCAAATTAAAAAATTAATAAATGCTAGCCTAGGGACATAGCAAGTGATATTCAGTAGAATGAAGTCTTGTGACTAGGGTAAGTAACATTTGAATCAATGACATCTCAAAGAGTTCAGTGAAGAAATCTGCAATATTTTTACAAAACTTTCTTTGGGCTTATTTTTACTGCATTTTTTTTTCTGCCCTTCAGTCTGTTCTGTCTTCCCTTTTCCAAAGAACTGGTCTGTATTTTTTTTTATCATATTCAGTTTTTAGTATATTCGTTTTAAAACACCAAGTAACGGTGATTTTTAAAAGGCAATAAGGGGATGAGATCAAAGGAAGTGGAACAGACCTTGAATCTTTCTTTCTTTCTTTTTTTTTTTTTTTGTGGTACACGGGCCTTTCACTGTCGTGGCCTCTCCCGTTGCGGAGCACAGCCTCCGGATACGCAGGCTCAGCGGCCATGGCTCACGGGCCCAGCCGCTCCGCGGCATGTGGGATCTTCCCGGACCAGGGCAAGAACCCGTGTCCCCTGCATCGGCAGGCGGACTCTCAACCACTGCGCCACCAGGGAAGCCCCCTTGAATCTTTTTTAAGATAGAAGAAACAAATTAGTCCCCAGTACTTTGATAAGTGGAGCTAGTTGGCATAAAATTAAAGGTCATAGATGAAAAAATGTCTGTCCTAGGTAATGAAGAAAGTAGTTTAGGGACCTGATAAAGGCCCCGTGTACCAAATTTTCTAGAATAGAACTGGATAATTCAGTCTCTAAGCAGTATTTTATTACCCCCCGAAAGGAACAGTAATAGCAATTGTATGGTTTTGAAGGAATCAGCAAAACGAATATAGTGATCGTGAGACTTCCAATTGAAAGTAAAATCTGAAGTCTTCTAAGTCATTCTAGGCCCTGTCAGAGAGATAGTGTTTGATCAGTAAGCCATCACTTATCAAATGAAAGGCCAGCAGGCATCAATCAAACTCAGCAGAATATGCAGAGGGAAGAGAAGCTGAAGCAACTTCCCAGGAGCCACATGGGTCTATTTGAAACCAAGTGAATTCTGTGACCTCATATCAAGGAGGGCAAGAGTGTGAAATTCCTTTGGAATTACTCAATAAAGTTCTTACATAGACAGCCTGATTTGGTCAGATGCCTCCTGTGTATATGAATATAAGGAATCCCATTTAGTTTCAGTTAAAAACTAAAGAGCGAGTCAGCAATTAGTTTTACAGAATGATGCTCCAATTATTTATTTGCTTTTCACTTCTGGTAACCTGCCATATTTCCATCTTTGGGGATTTCTAAAGCCTTTGTTAGGCCCAGAAGACAAAATCACTCTCACCATCTCTTTTGAAGTAGTGAATACTGCTTGTGGATACATCATTTTTTAAAATGGTATTTAAGTGTAACAAGTTAAAAATATCATATGACCTATGTAAGTGCCTTGAATATGTCAAAATGAGCAGAAGCAATTCAACAGCTTTCTTCTGCATATTGCTTTAAACGTTATCAAATGTCCTTTTACTTTGTTCTCACAACACCTGTATGAGCTGGCCATGACATATTAGTATTTCCATATTACAGATGGGAAAATTGAATGTTCATGACTTTTCCAAAGGAGCCATAGTTCAAAAATGGCAGCCATGATACTGAAACCCAGATTTTCCAACTACAAATCCAGTGTCCTTGCCTCTAAACCAGGCTTCTAAAGAAGTATTACTAGAAGTTTCTTATTTTATTAGGATATTCACTCCCACTTGTTTTCTGCCTTTTTTTAAGGACTCACGAGGCTATAAGGAGTTCAAACTGTTGTAGCTGGTCAGTGAGGCGATATGTCTTTACTGAGCATGTGCTAATTTCTACTCACTTGCTAATTGTGCTAATAAATGAGGTTACAAAGTAAAGAGACACATCCAACCCAGCTTCACCCCTTAGTAAAAGAGATACAAATAACTGTAATAAAATGTGTCACATTTAAAATACTGACATGAGGTGAGGGGGTGGTGGTAGGATGAATTGGGAGATTGGGATTGACATATATACACTAATATGTATAAAATAGATAACCAGTAAAAACCTGCTGTATAAAAATAAAATAAAATACTGACATGAGTAGAAGAGGAAATCCTGACTCATTCTGGATGGAGTCAGGCAAGACTTCCTTGAGAGCGTGATAGTTGAAATGAGTTTTAAAGTTAAAGAAATATGATGTATATGATGTTGATTTCCATATGGTACATTTTACATGCCCAGATAAACTGGACAATTGAGTAAATTACAAAGATTATTAAAAATTGTGCATGTTAAATTAGGAGAAAGCAATTAAACCTGTGCTAAGAACTACAAAGCACATTAGCTATTTCTCATTCCCCTTGGAAAAGTAGCATCTGGAGCAGAAGTTTTGAGGAATAGTTAGTCAAACCATCAACAATTCGATAACTAATGACCAGACAAATGAAGGAGATGGCAAAGCCATGTTTATAGGAGAACAAGAAAATCCTGCACACCTGCGCTACGTCACAATGGCAGATGGCAGAAGCTAGAATGGGAGACCACAAAAACTACAAGAAGTGGCAAATTCCAGCAGCTGAAGAATCAGGCTCAACTGAACTCTTCTGTATCCATTCAGGGTAAATTTCCCCCTAGACAGCCTTGGGAATTGTAGTTAAAATACTAAGGTTCGTACTCTACAAGCAGCGGTTGTCAAAATGTGCAATGCGTTATTAGCCAAGAAAAGCACCTCAGCAGGACACTACAGAATTTATATGAAATACCGTCTGCAAGGTAAAGAGTTCTTCTGGGTAACTTAACAGAGCTTCAGAAACATCTCTTCTACCCCAATCCTCACCCTCCCAAACTGTCAGCACACAATGGTGAAAACAAAGGAACAGACAAATAACTTAGCAGCTATGGACACAATTGGCATTTCATGAAGCAGAAGGCAAGTAAAATGCATTAACAGCATCATTTGCCAAGTATGCATATGGGTCATAAAACAAAAGAGAATTCATCTATACACAAAGAAGCAGGTTTTGTCATCATCATGAGTGGGCATCTCAGCAAGAAGTCACCCCATCACTGTTACTTGGAAGAATAAAACTAAAGGAAGCAAGGCAACAGAGACCATAGTATTCATGGATTTGTTCATCTCTTCATACATTAATTCAGTTAACTTTTATTAAATGCATTCTATGTGTCAGGCACAGTGCTAGACACTGGGTATACAAAAGAAAACAGGACCTCATTTCTGTACTCAAGAGCAATACTGGAAAAATGTATGGGCATTTATGGGAGGGTAGGAGCTGAGTCTTAAAGACAAGGACTTGCTCAGATGAAAATGAGAGGATAGGGATACGCAGGCACAAAGGCAAAAGAAGGCAGCCTGAGAAAAAGCAAAGAGGTATGAAACAACATCAACTCGGGGGGGAACTAGAAGCAGATGTGGATGGACGGTGACCAATATGTAAGTTAGTTAAGGGTAGAAAGAAACTTAAAAAAAGTAGGCAGAGTCCACACAGTAATGGCTTCCTATGTCAAGAAGCTTGAAATTTTTGAACAGGCAAATGGGAAAACCATTAAGAATTTTAAACCGAGAATCCCTAATTCCTTATTTTAATTGAAATGACTTGAGTTTCACATTTAGGATATTTGCTGTTAGATTTTGATAAATAGTCTTTACTATATTTAAGTAGTTTTCTTCTTTCCTATTTCACTTAGAATTTTATTGACTGTTGACTTTTATCAAATGCCTTTCAATATCTTTCAATAAGATCATATGGCTTTTTTCCTTGAATTTGTTGAAGGCTTATGTTGATAGATTGATAGATGTTCTATTTCTTGATTAAATACGACTTTGTCATCATATATTATATTTTGATACCTTGCTGTATTCTATTTTCTAATATTCTATTTAGAATCTTGAATCCAAGTCATTAATGATCCTGATCATTCATTCCCTCTTTGCACAGTTTTTGTTTCTTTTTTTTTTTTTTCTTCCAGAAATAACTTTATCCTGGTTTGGTACTAAGTTATATTGACCTTATAAATCAAATCAAATGATTTACTCATTCTTCTATGATCTGAGTTAGAAACAGCTTTAGGATGACCTGTTCTTTAAGGTTTAGATAAAATTTCAGCCGTGGGCTTCCCTGGTGGCACAGTGGTTGAGAGTCTGCCTGCCGATGCAGGGGAAACGGGTTCGTGCCCCGGTTCAGGAAGGTCCCACGTGCCGCGGAGTGGCTGGGCCCATGAGCCATGGCCGCTGAGCCTGCGCGTCCAGAGCCTGTACTCCGCAACGGGAGAGGCCACAGCAGTGAGAGGCCCGCGTACCGCCAAAAAAAAAAAAAAAAAATTTCAGCCATGAACATGTGTTTCTGGGCTTTCTACTCATCTAGATATCTAATTTCTGGTTTGATCTCGTCTATGATGATTGCTTTATCAAAGTTTTTGTTTTATTTTTTAGTCAGCTTTACCAACTTATATTTTGATAGCAAATCATCCATTTCATCTAAGTTTTCAAATATCTTGTTTCTTTACAATTATTTTAATCTTCTGTATTTACAGTTCTATCTTTCTTCTCACTTATATCTTACACACTTTTATTCAGTTTGTTTTCCCTAATCATGCCTATAACAGGAAAATCTGTCCCATTAGCTATTTAAGGTTCTGAATTTATCTTTTCTCCATTTCTTATTTTCCATTGTACTAATTTCTGCTTTTATCTTTAAATTATGCTTCTTGCTTTTTAAAATTACTTTTCTAGTCTCTTCAGATGCATACTACTTGCTTTTCTGTTTCATTTTTCTTCTTTAATAGTAAAGGCATTTAAGGCTATACATTTTTAGAGTAGCAGGTTATGCCATCCAGAGTCCTCCTTTGTATTTTCTAAATAGTAATTATTTCCATTTGACTCTCCCTTGATCCAGTGGTAATTCAAGATTGTTGAATTTTCTTTTCATTTCTAAGAAGTAAACTTTTTTTGATCATCTGTGTATTATTTAATTCTAACTTTATTTGTAGGTAATAGAAGAATGCAGCTCATAAAATTCTAACTTTTAAAAATTTGTAAGGTTTTTCTGTGTAGCTAAGTACTTTATTATTATTATTATCAATATTGTTATTATTATTTACTGTTATTATTTTGTAATTTTAATTCTCTATTTGAAAGATGGAAGCCTTTTAAAAATACTTATTGGTATGTGATACTGTTCAATTCTTCTATGATTTTACTTATTTTTTGTATGTTTATTCTGTCCAATTCTTAGCACTATCACTAACTTAAAATAATTTCACCTATTATAATGTTTAAAAGTTCTCCTCTGATTTCCTACAGTTTTCACTTTATGCATTTGCTGATTTATATTTTTAACTGATGGGACAGTGAATATAGGCTTATGACTATTTTAGTTTTTTCAGAAATTATCAATTTTACCATCATATAATGCTTACTTTTATCCTCTATGGTGCTTTTAAGTTTAAATATACTGACTTCCACTAGTATTGCGACCCCTGCTTTCTTTTAGCCTGTATTTGCTTGGTATCTCTTTTTCTACTTCTTCATATTCAACCTTTATTTATCACTTTGATTTTATTTTTCTATAAATAGTATTTACATGAGTTGAATTTGGTTTTAACCCAATTTGACAGTCTCAGTCTTTTAAAGGGAAAATTCTGTCTGTTTACAAATCATAAAATAACCAGTATACTTAATGTTATGTCTTCCTTTCCACTTTATCTTATTTATTTTATATTATTATTTTCTTCTTTTTTTCTTTTTCCTAGTTTTGCTAGTTTAATCACCTTATCCAGTGTGGTGGATTTTTTTTCTTTTGTTACTTTGGAAGTTTTACTGTACTATTTCATTCCATCAGTGAATATCTTTCCTTTCCCCACACCTACTATTCTTAAACTCAAAGTATTTTCCCACTGGAACACTGTTTCCACAACTAAGATGCTATATTTCTCATCAACTTGTCTCTCCCCTGTCCTCTATAATATGAGATTTAAAATACTTGGTCTTTTCTTCCTTTCCCAAAGAAGGAGTCCTCTGGAATGCTTTTATCCATTCTCTCCCTCTCTGTTCCAGGCTTTTATCAGAATTCCTTTTTCATTGTGACCATTTTGCCTCGTGTCCTCACAGAGCATTTTCACAGCATGTTACCAGTCAGCCTGTCCCTATCCAGTCGTGTGTGACTGTGTGAGGTGAATGTGTATGAAATGTCACTGCTTCCCAAGTCTTCTCTTCTGCTGCCTGCATTGTTTGTTTGGTTCCTTCAGTAAATATTCACATAGCAAACAAAGATCTATTGGGGCACTCTATTTTAAGATAAACTTTAAGACTTGACTCTCCATCTTAACAGTGACCAGCCAAACCTCTTCAATATCCAGTAAAATAGTTCAGTTGAAAAGTCATGTAATTAGTGGGCTCTCTCTCTCTCTCTCTCTCTCTCTCTCTCTCTCTATATATATATATATATATATATATACACACACACACACACACACATATATATATGACTATGTAATCATGAATTATCAAATGTGTCAAAATTGTTAACATCCAAGCTATCATGAAAATATAAGGAAAAGAGGAGGGTTAATCTCAGGCTTTTTAAAACACAAATTTGATGGCATCATTTTTGCCTATGCTACCTCTTCTTGGTTCAGACATGCAAAGCCACTGTGTGTTTCTACTCTATAATTCTGGGGTAACAACTTATTTCCTAGATATCATAGTTTTTTCCTACTTATTGGGACAATTTTCTAGCAGGTGGTCATAAATGTTCTAATGAAAAGGTAGTTTTTTCTAATTTTCACAAAATCACCATCTGGCCATGTTCATAGTTAACATTTCACCAAATTATCTTCTGTTCCACAAGCTTCATCCTCCAAAGGAAATGGAAAAGATAACATTAAAGATAATGTAAAGCTGTTTTGAATGGCTTGTTTGACTTTTATAATGCAATGTATTATAGTAAACCTACCTAAGACTTTTTCTTTTTGGCTAGTAAAATTCTGGGGAATTTTTCTTCAAAAACTGTATGATTAGTTTTTAAATTTCCCTGCATAAGTGATGGCTTTATGGAATACTTATCCAGTGTTTTCCATTCTGTAATGTTAATTTTCCATCTCCATAATAATAAACCCATAATTTAAAAAAACATTTGGGGACATTTTACACTTTTTTGATTGACTGCTGCTTCTCATTACATGTTTCCTAGACATAGTTGGGTCACACTATCAACTTTGTTGCTACCGAGTGCTTTGTGGAAAGCTTTAGGGATGTCAGTTCTGACACATGTCTCAATGATTTCAGGTTATTCTAAATTTCCTTCCTTCCTTGCATATTTTCTGATATTTCAAGCTCACTGCAAAAGAGCACACTGTTTTTAACTACCAGTCAGTGATCCCAGTTAAAAACATAATTTTAGAATTAGTATAATTTAAACACACAAAATAGGAATGGAATTAAAATCACTCTCACACACACACATTTTGAGTCACTTCACTGGCAGGAACTAAAATAAAACACGGACTCCCGTGTAAATTAACATTTGATTGAGTGCAATTTTGACAGGATGTTGATCTGATTTGTGTGTGGGCGATTTTTGTGTGTGTGACATTTAAAAATCACTGAATCGTAGAAAGATGACAAACTCCTTTTTCATATAACAAACAACATAGGTCTCTTCTAACTTGTCAAGAAATGCTCCCACCCTTCGTATTAGCACCACTGGTTCTCACTGAAGACGTGCTTTATTCATTTTGATGAATGCCATAAGAATTCCTTGAAGACAAGGAAAGTTCCAGATTTCCAGTGACTTCCAGTTCATAAAAATGTTTTGTTTGCTAAGCTTATCTGGACAAGTTTCAGGTTTAATGACGGGAAAGCAATTCTAGTAATTTATGTATGTGCTAAAAACTTTGCAAAACACAAAAATTCAAAACTCCCGCCCCCAATATTATTAAGCAAATTGGTTTTCCAGAAAGACACAGCAGATTTAACTTGTGGATTTGTATATTCCTGGTATACAACAGAATTCCCCAAGAGTAGGCATGCCCCAGGTTTCAAAGGACCTCGTTGGGGAGAGACTGCTCTGAGCCGTAGGAACACTGTGAATGTAAGCCCCAGGCTTTGCAGCCAGTCTTCACTTCCCTCCCCCGACAAGGGGAAAAGACATTTCCACTTCAGGAAACCGAAACAAAATTCCAACATTAGTAACCCTCTTCCTTTGCCTCCTTTCTCTCCCCTCTTGTTCTATGACACTTGACTTCCCTTCAGTCCCCAAAGCAAAAAGAAAGTCAAATAAACCTCTCTGTGTGAAAGGGAGGAACAAAGCATCCTTTTCCCACCACAATGAATACCCTGCTCTGGGCAGGTCAGACCCCATGGTGGAACTCTGAAATGGTACAACCCTTCAAGAGAGCAGCTTAGCAATACATACCAAAAGCCTCTGGAATGTTCACACATTTCAGGCCAATGATCCAGATACGAAACCCTATCTTAAATAAATATAATCAGAGATGTAGACAAAGATTTATGTAAAAAGACCTTCAGCAGAGCACTATGCTAATGAAAAATAAAAATCACCTGGGTGTTTAACAATGGATTTCTTAAATAATTTAGGGAAGATTCATATGGTAAAATATTATGCATCCATTAAAAAAGATTTGAAGATTTTAAAATAACGTGGAAAACATTATAATATTAAGGAGAAAACTAATATAAAAAACTACATATGCAATATGTTTTTTAAATATTGATAATACATATTAATATAAGTTACCTGTGGATTGCAGCATCTCAGGAGACTTTTCTTTATATTTTCTACATACTCCAGCTATTCAATCATGAGCACGTATCACTTTTATAATCAGAATTAAACATTTTTTTTTAATTTCGGGCGGTAAACGGCATGCAGTGAAGCTACCATCATATCTTCATATCTAACCTATATCCTTGATAAAAGTAACTTTACAAATACATTTCAGTAAACAAAACATATCTTTTTATATCCATTTTAATGATTCTTTCCCTAAGTAAATTGTGAAATGTAGAAATATTTATTAACACTTTCCTAGATGTCCAGCATCGAGTAAACACTTAGAAATTCTCCAACTAATAAATAATAGATTTTGCTATAGTTTTGCAAAGCAGGACCTTTTACGATGAATATTCACACACTTGCTAAAAAGCATTTGTTTGTTAAATGATTCTTCTTCCACCCTAAGAATCTAGCAACGTTTAGTGAGTTATTAAAATATCCACATGAATGTAAATATCAACATATAAATCCTTATCCTTTGTACCCAACCTTGGAGCCTTCTGCATACCAGGGATTTTTTGTTGTGTTTTGTTTTGTTTTGAAGACAGATTAACTGATATTGAAAGCAGCAGGTATTGTATCTAATGCTATATTGTGTAGAAGGTACATATACTGCAGCACCGTAAGTCATAATAGTAATAATAGCAACCAGCAATCATCTTCTCTTTGATTGCTCGTAGATACACTGTGCCTGGAGTGTCACATTGGTACAGTTAGTGCGTGTTTCCGGGAAGCAGGGAGATTGCAGCTAGGCCCCGGGAAGTAAGAGAATCCAAATGAGATAAAACTCCAACAACTGTCATTGCTCTATTTCATGCTTTATTTTAAAGCTGATTTATGTCCAATCCCCTGACAGGCTTCAGAAGGATGGAAATGCAGCCCCAATAAGCTGTCTGCCAGATGCAATGGCTCAGCCAAAGAATGATGGCTTCGGAAAGTTGGTTAAACTAGATTGTGCCAGTGCTTTCTCATGGGCATCCAGGTGAGGGCTCAGGCATTTTTATCTGTTTGGTGGTGGGAGGGGGGATGTTTCTCCTATTACAAAAATTCAGGTAAATCAATTAACATGGATATTATATTACCACCTACCTCCTTTTCCCATTTCAACCACATGCATACAGAATGGTAACTTTTTGAAACCTGCTGATAGGACTAACTGCTGATGGAAGGGGAGGTTTCCTGCAGGAATTTCTCTCCTAATTTTTATGAAGACAGACAGAAACGCAGTCAAAGAATCCAAGAAAGAAATCCAAATCATGGCCTCACTAGATGAGTTTGTACCTACAGCCCATAGATCAGAGAGTCCTGTTCAGCTGCCACAATTAGTATAGAACTACATTCAGTGTTGAATCTGTAATTAGAAGAGTTCTGAAAATCTATAGTTTATCTTTTAAAAAGGTTTACCAACTCGACCTTAAACATATAAAGAGCTGCAAAACCAAAGATAAAAAAAACAGGCATGAATGTTTGCAATATGGGAAGAGAAAAAAAAATATACTGGTAAGCTCCAATTTATACTTTTCATTTTTACAGTTTTAAAAAATTCTTCTGGTGCTTATATTTCTAGATATTTCTAGGAGAAATATTAGGAGCAAAGTGTAAAGTTTCATGATATAAAAATAATACTGGATTATGAGTTAGAAGACATACTTACAGGCTATGTGATCTTGGGGAAATCATTTAACCTCTCTCATCCTCAATTTCTCCAGATGGAAATGGAACTAATAATATTTGCCCTGCCTCTCAGTAGCTTTGTTTTGAGTATCAAATGTGATGTGTGTGAATATATTCTGTAAATGTAAAGTTTTAGGAATTCTCATTCCATTAGTAAACTTTTAAAAATCTCTGATGAGAAGGAAAATCTTTATGAAAAGTGTTATAGACAAATGAAAGGCACTTCATTCTGTCTTGGAAATCAGACACTATGCTTTAAATATCAGATTTTCATCAACTGTTTTCTTTTAACTACTTTCTAGCCTAAAACTTCATGTTTATTCTAGAGAATGTCTCTTTTATGGATCTAAACTGGGACTTCAGAGTAAGTCAGCTTCAGCTTTCACAGGAATATAACAGGAAGGAAGCAGTTTCTAAACTAACTTTCCTATTGTTCCTAGAAAAATAGTCACAACAGGGCAAAAGCAGTTACTCTCTGTATTATTCAGAGCATAAATTATATACTCAAAAATATAATTAGCACTTGTATCTGTGACAAATAACTACACTTTCTGGTTATGTATCTATCAAATTTTCATTTTAATAGTGATGACAATAAAATTATGCATTCATTGTTCCATTCATTAAACCGCTTAACTTGCAAACTGTGCATGTAAACTGCTAATTCTCTGCATATGTGATCGCATCACTCTCACCCAGGCTCCAGTTCTCAACCTAATATTTGTTAACATACACACATTCTTTCCAGAACTAGTTTTTTTTTTTTGCGGCACACGGGCCTCTCACTGCTGTGGTCTCTCCCGTTGCGGAGCACAGCCTCCGGACGCGCAGGCTCAGCGGCCATGGCTCACGGGCCCAGCCGCTCCGCGGCATGTGGGATCCTCCCGGACCGGGGCACGAACCCGCGTCCCCTGCATCGGCAGGCGGACTCTCAACCACTGCGCCACCAGCGAAGCCCCCGAACAAGTTTTTTTTAATGTGCCTTCAGTGAGCAGATGCCGTCAAAAATGTTATCAAGTTACGGATGCACAGAGTACTCTCGCTGAATGTGTTTGGTAATAGAGTTCTGAAGTATCACTTCAGTTCCTGCCTTCTGCTGCCCCAAACTTCATTCTCCAGGGAACCATGCAAAAAAACAATGCTATGAATTACTCAATTCAATCCTCAGATCAGCTGTTTTTGAAATGGTAGAACACACTTTTAACAAATCCAGCATAGGTTCTCTCTTGTTGAAGAAGGTGTGAGCGCCAAAGATACTTTATTATCTGAAACTTCATTATAGGGAGGGAACTAAGGCGACAGTTACTGGAATGTGATCCAGGAAGCAAAACAAAAACAAGAAATTCTATCTTATATGATCCAACAAGAGAAATTCTTCTCTCTCCCAGGCCCCCTCTCTCTTTGCTAGCCATGCCTCCTTTCTTCCTCCTTTCTTTTCTCCTCTTTCCTATCATACTTCTTACCTCCTCTCTAATCATTCATCTCCATCTCTCTTCCTGATCAGTAAGAACTCGCACTTATTTTAGTATTTCTATTCACAAGAGCTTCTACTCCTCCCTTAATGTGTACCCTGTCTCATTACCACTGCAGTCTTAAAACAGCCATTCTGATCACCCCATTTCTCATGAGAGGCTCAAGTAGGCTAATGGAGCCAAGTTTCAAAACCAGGCATCCTTATTCCAAAGGCTGTGCCCTCTTCCAACACCATGTCACCTCCAGAAATTCTTTCCTTCCCCCCTCATAGATCTCTTTCCCTCTTCTTTCCCTCCCTTCAGCTTCCCTTCCTCCTCCATTACTTCAACAAACCATCTTCCACCCCATCCCACTCCCACTAAACTGCCTTTTCCAGAAACCTCCTTCATCCTCAGAGAGGTCAAGTGGCCTTTGCTCCTTTGGGGACAAAGCCTCTCTAAAGCATCACTAATCATCTCTGCCCTAGCCCCATCCTCTTACTTCATCCAAGGATCAAAATACGGCGCTGTTAACGGTTTTTATTTTAAAATTTTTATTTTATTTATTTATTTACTTTTGGCTGCGTTGGGTCTTTGTTGCTGTGCGTGGACTTTCTCTAGTTGTGGAGAGCGGGGGCTACTCTTCATTGCGGTGCGCAGGCTTCTCATTGCGGTGGCTTCTCTTGTTGCGGAGCACGGGCTCTAGGCACGCGGGCTTCAGTAGCTGTCGCTCATGGGCTCTAGAGCGCAGGCTCAGTAGTTGTGACGCACGGGCTTAGTTGCTCTGCGGCATGTGGGATCTTCCCGGACCCGGGCTTGAACCCGTGTGCCCTGTATTGGCAGGTGGATTCTTAACCACTGCGCCACCAGGGAAGCCCTGTTAATGGTTTTTAGATTATCATTTAACTCTTCCTTACATTTGAAAAAAATATTCCAGATACACAATTTATAATATTATTTTCCTGTCATTTTTTAAAGAGAATATCATAAATTCATTTTCCCTGAGATAATCCTTCTTCCATTATAAACTTTTTAAATGATATGCTTGCCTATTAAAAAAAAACATGGGATTTTTATAAAATGCTGAAGAATAACCTCCGAACAATTTCATTTTGGAATTTCTGTACTCTCACTTCAGTGGTGTCATTTACTGCAATTACAAACTGTGAAAATGTGGTACTAAAGGCAATAATTTTGTATTCCCCAGACTCCTTACAACTGTGGAATTTTATTACTCAGCTAAGAAAGAGTTTCTCTTGCATGATCATGAGGCTAGTGAAAGTTTTTGTACAAAATGCAAAAAATGATTTTTTTTTTCCTATTTTAAGAACTGAAAATTTGAAAAAGCCTTCTTTTTGTCCTACCAACATAATGGGAACAGAATTATTTTTTGAAATTTAAATTACGGTATTTTCTGATTTTGATTTTGCCCCAGGGAAACCACTATAAGAATACTTAATCAGAATGAAAAGTGGTTACAGTTTGTGATACAAGGAGATTTTTCCACTAGGTCACACTTTATTCTTGAAAAGAAATTGTGACCAGTTAAGTAACAACTAAAATTCACATAAAATCGGGGCATAATCAAACCAACATCCAGAAGTTTAAAAAAAACAGAAAGGGGAAAAAAATGTCTTTTTTAAAACATCAGACTTCTGAGCAATTCAGATATTCAGTTCTTGCATATAATAAATAATGGATGCTGTGATCATAATAGTATTTCTAGATAACAAAACTACCAGTAATTAAATAGTGTTGATCTACAATCATTCCCTTTGAGATTTTGTTTTGCAGTCGTTTTTGTCTGTTAATCCCACCTCATTTTCAATTCTATAGGCCAGTATAGTACATTCCCCTTCATATTCCATCTGCTGCTTTCCCTAAGCCCCTCCCCTGAAGCAGACCACTCTGTTTCCATAGTAACTAGTATATAACTATTGCTCCTGGGGTAGCAGGAGGGGAGAAAGAACAGCAGAAGCAAAGGACTAAATCTGGTTAGTAAGAGCATGACACATCCTCTACGTTACTGTGAGTTACCAAGAACTTTTTTCTGCTTCCCTGTTTGGAAAAGTACATAGAACTTTTCAGAGTAGCACTTCCAGCAAGTAATACCATCTTCTCTGTCCAATGGTAAGAAATCCTTCTTCCACCTTCCATGATTATGACTGTCCAAAGTGGATCAAGGTAGTGTACACTTCCCCATCCCTTCCACCCAGCATTCATTCTTTCCATTTGGACAGTAGTCCAGGGCATATGATTGCTTCAAACTAGAACACAAAGCTCTGTAAATTAGTATGAAACAATAAATGCGCTCATTGATCCGTTCAGTCCGTTTGATACCTAATTTGAGATTTTATGTAAATGCATGCCCTGAATCCTACCTCAGTAATGATGAGAATATTTCCTATGGGGATTGATCCTTTTACCTAACTCTAGAGAATGCTTATTTTTGTAACTGGGAAGGGAAGGATTCCCTTGCTGGGAGTGAGAATTGTTTGGGGAATCCTAGAATGTTTATTCTCAACTTCACTTTCCATGTAAATATACCTATTTGAAAAAGGAATTCCCTCTCTTATAGCTAAAAAGAATTTGGAAATCTGATCCAATAGGCAGGGTGGTGTTGGTCTCAGTCTTACTGTAAGGAAGTCTGAGCCCTCTCTCCCTTTTTAATATGAGAATTCGAAAGCAGTGGGGAAGTGATGCTGGACCTATCACAGCATTGCTAACAGACAGCCTATTACAGTATTTAATAAAAACAGAAACAGCATGCCTATCATAGGCTAATAAATCCTACCTCCTGCACGCTTTAAAAACAGTAAGAAGCAGCTTTAACGGAGCTTCAGATAACTAATTTCAAGCATGGCTGTCTAGCGAGCCTGTCACTCCTATTGTCCTTCCAAACTCTTTCAGACATTTTGAGCAGGGAGTATTAAAGCTATGAGTTAGCAAGGGTTGTGACATTAATGGTCCAGAAAGGCTTTAGGCACAAGAGGTAATGATGATTACTGGTGGCTATTTGGAGGACTGCACTGGATCGCTGTCATTAAAAATTAAGCGTGGCTTTTGAGGAAGATGTGACAACTACCAGAGGTAGGATTTGCATGTAAAACAAAGGAATCTGTTGCTGTTTCGTGCTTTTTGTTTGCTCTATGTCGTGTGGGTCGTGAATTGCAGCCAGGTGCGGAGTGAGAAGCAGGAAGGGGAGAAGGGGGAGTGGGAGACCGATCTGCTTAAAGCAAAACACAGTGGATACTATTATGTTTTATGGCAGCAATGCCTCGAGGACAAACTGGCTCCAGACTCGCAGCCTGCTGAGTGTGCATTCCACGTTGCTTTTCCCTTGGAGTAGAATGCTTAGAGGTCGTGGAGAAAACAGTTTCCTTCTTATCTATGTGGCCAGCTGGGCTGTTGGTAGGGTTGAGTGAAGACTTTGGCGGCTGGGAGGCATAAAGGTCTGAGAAAAATAACGATGAAGCTGTCCTAAAGACTTGAAACCTGTTAGATAAATGTTTTATTTATTTATTAGCCATAGTCTAATTTTTAAAAGGGTAAATTGGAAGATTACAATGGATTTTCCTGATAAATAATTACTTTGGATTTAATCTATTATAAAAGAAAATTGGGCACCTTCGTCCATTTTGCATATCGAAAGGCTGATCCACACGGTTTGTATGAATGGTTTTGCTAAAGCAGAGCAAGAGTTTTGCACTAAAGAAGGGGCTTTCTCTCTATTCCTGCTCTTGCTTTTAAACAACTGCCAGGGCTGCAGATGGAAATGGTGATTCGTTAGAGGTTATGGACTTGACGTTTTAGCTTTTTTTTCTTTTTCTTTTCTAAATGAACAGGATAAAAGCACAATTCTCCTTGAAAGATGAGAGGGGCAGTTGGCTTCACAGTCCAGTGGATAATGAGTGGATTTGCAGGGAACTTATACTGCTTTGTACTTTATTATTATACTTTATCGGTATAGCTCAATCAGAAAAGGAAATATCAGAAAACCATAAGCTGAGATTATTTTTAAGCAAAAATGCAATGATCAGAAACCAATGTTTCTCCAACTTGATCTGTGGCGCAAGTTTCAGTATTCGTCATTGCATGTGACCCTCAGTGTGAAGTGGCAGAAGCATAGTGAGTGAATTTCTCAGTGCTGTTGTGTTATTTCCCTAACAGACTTCACAAACTCCAAGATGTAAAGATGTTATTTTAGATTTTGAAAACTATGTTCTGACGCACTGATTCGGTTATAACAAATGGCAAAGATACATAGAATAATTGTATATTTATAAAAAATGTAATATTCTTCAATATACCTAAAAGTTCTTTATTAATGGAGTATTAAGTAGAAATAAAAGTGAAAGACAATTATAGTATGTTTTCAGCTAAATACTAGAACCAAGGCCGAGTGGGGCTTATTCTCTTCTATGATGCAGTCGAGTGTGCACATTTGTAAGCATCTGTGTATATACTGCCATTCACAAACGTACAAAGTTGAAATCATTTCCCTGTAGCGGGTGGCATCTATGCTTAAAGTTGTGTGTCTATTTATCTTAATAGTGTGATGACTGCTACTGAACCACTCAAACTCTCTTGACTAGTCTTTACGTGACCAAGAGCACATGTCCATGAAATGACCATATAGAATTTTTAATGCAAGTGATGGGTATGACATCGTTTTCTGCTTCTATGTGGCTAGTGGAATATGTGACCTTGACCTTGTAAAGTCCCATTCTCGAGCCAATTGTGCTCACCAGTCAAGAACTCATATATAGAAAAAGAGAGCTCCTAATACATAAACAGAAACACACACACAGTTACTGCTGTCAGAAGTTTACAACTGAATGTTGTTTCTATTGTTTTCATTAATTTCATTCATTTGAAAAGGACTTTCACTGGCTCTGGTTTTACCAATATCTTCTGAATCTAATCACATCAAGCATTTATTTTAGAGGCAATCCATGACATCATAGTTGTCAACAGAAGAAATTATTTTGCTGTGGTCACACCCCTAACATTTTACTGATAAACTAAAATTACTTTTCACGGTTTTTACAGATTTATGGGAAAAGTCTCCGTATGATATTTTGGTGGTGTATTTGTCTATACTGGACCCCCACAGCATGAAAAATATAGGGGAAATATGCTAATTCTTTTCTTCCTTTGGTGGGGAAAGCCAAACCAAGTACTTTAGTCAAAGCAACCTGCTTTGTGTCACAAATTAATTTCATTACCTGTTTACATAAATAGATACCAACCAAAACATTTCCAAATATCCTTTCCTTTTAGTTTCTGCTACATCCAGTAAAAAAAAAAAACCAACAATGCTCCAGTTATACCGAAAGCAAGTCTGGAATCTACCCTAACATAAAAAAAGAAGCGAAGCTTTGGTCAGTCTTGTTTTCTCAGTCCCCACGGGTAGTACAGCCATCATATCAGTCACCAAGACACAAGTCCAGAATCATTCTTGTTCTCTGTCTCTCTCATATACACACCCAGTCATCATTCTACTTTATTGGTAGATATCAAACCAGACATTTCTCAAACTAACACAAACTTTTGTTTGATTACCTCACTCCTTTCACCAAAATATGGAAATTAAATCTTCCAAAAATATTCCTGCTATTATATCAAATAAAAAAGCAGACTACAATAATGTACATATAATAAAATCTTAATTTAAATATATATGTGTGTATGAAAACAAACTAGAAAAAAATGCACCAAAATGTTGGCAGTAGTTATCTCAGTGTGGTATCATTGATGTATTTTATTCTTTTTATTCGTCTGTTGCTAATTTTTTTAGGGTTGCTAATTTTTTTTCAAAAAGCAGATTTTATATTAATAGTCACAAGATTAACATCATCAAACTTTATCTATGTTTATGTTTATCTACTTTATGTTTATGTTTATCTACTTTATCTATGTTTCCTTTTTCAACTATGGTGCCAACTTTTCCCATTATCATACATTATATAATACACTATGTCTTCACCCCAAATTCCAAAGTAATTTTTTGGTCTATGAAAGACTGAGGAGAGGTTCCATTTCCTATCAGAGACCCTTCCTCCTTGGGTTTCTTGGTACATCACGAAAATCTCAGCATCAACCTTTCTCAGAGACTGACTTCAACTCTTAACTTAGATTTCTTAGAAAAAGAGATTGTGTGTGTGTGTAACTCTACAGATAGAGTATTTTTTAATATCCTTTGCTGGCTCCTCATTATCTCCTAAATCTTTAAATGCTGGACTGCTCCACGGCTCAATCATAAATCTCCCCTTTATCTATATACTTACTCCCTAAATGTGTCTCAAAGCCTTAGAAACTATCTATAAACAGCTCACAAATTCTAATTCTTAACCTGGACTTTTCCCCTAACCTCCATACTTACATATTCAGTTACTTACAAAACTTTTCCACTTAAATGCCTTATAAGCATCTCACACTTCACATGTTCAAAATCAAATTTCTGAATGTCCTCTTCCCATATTTACCCCACATATGTAAGTAGAAACTTCATTCTTCTACTCGCTTGGAGTCCTAGATGAATCCTCTCTTCCCTTCCCACATTACAGAAAATCCCATTGCCTCTACCTTCAAACTGTACGTAGAATTCAACTACTTATTATTCCCACTGCAAATTATTATTCCCACAGAATACATTCTGTTCTGTAACCAATGCCAGTGGTTATTTCAAAATTGAAGTTGTATCATAATATCTTTTGCTCTAAAACCTCCAATATCTTCCCATCTAACTACAGATAAAAGCCAGACCCTTACAATGGCCCACAGACTGTGCATGGTCAGCAGCTGGGTTCCTCTCTGGCCCCTTCTGCTCCCACTCTCCCTTTAGCACTTCACTTCAGCCACACTGACCTCCTGGCTGTTCCTCAAACATGCCACACACCCTCAAACCCCAGAGGCTTTGACTTTTCTGTGCCCGATGCCTGGAAAATTCTTCCCCTCCACAGACACATGACTCAGTTTCTCACTTTCTTCAGGTCTCTGCCAAATGCCACTTTAATCAGAGAAGACTTCCCTGAAAACCTTGTTTCAAATCACCCCCTTGCACAATTCCTATTTCCAGTCCCTGCTTTCTTTTTCTTTATAGCATACCAAATTATCCATCAACATATTGTATGTTGAGTTCTTATTGCCTGTCTCTCTCCTACTAGAATGTAAACTCTGTGAGAGCAAGGACTTTGTTGTGTTCCCTGACATATCCATAGCACCAATCGTCGAATGAATAAATTGTTGAATGTAGGAATTGAATGTTTTCCCCCATTAGAACCATTAGTAGCATTAGGTTCCAACCAGAAGTTTTTCAACCTCAAGGTCTAATCTCTGTGTCATAACATCCTGCTGAATTTTCAAAAAAAAAAAAAAAAAAAACAGAAAAGATACTGAACACCTTGAAGAAAGTCAAGGAGATTTATCAAGATGATTTTCTTTCTCCTCCCTACATGGGAAGGAAAAAAATCACATCACTGATCCCAATCTATGTCAAAGCAAATAAAAATTCAATTTGCCTCAATTTGATCTTATCCAAAAGATGACTTCTATTTCAAAAAGGCATCTTCACAGATCTATACAAATGACTACGGACATAGACATGTCCTATATTTTCTCTGCTCTTCTCTGGTGATGGGGGAAGAGATGGCAAAGCTAGGTTGAAGGGTATGGTTGGAATCAATATACCTTTCTGAGCCTACAAGCCCCAGTAGCCTATGTGGCAAGAGGAATCAATCAATAATAATCAACAATTGTACTATTCACTTACATTCATTTCTTTCTCTCAAAATCAGCATGATTTTAACCAGTCTCATGGTCTAGTTAACAGTGACCTCTCTACCATTCATAAGGCACATGTTTTCAAATAATTAAATTATAATAAAATAATCTTATTTTCCAAATTGGGTACAAATAATAATGCCCAATATTTCAAGAATGCTCTATAGTCTAGAGAAGTAGTGTAGTTTGAAAAGGACACAGCACTGGAGACAAGCACAAGCTTTAGGAATAGACAGACTTGGTCTGAAACACACCTTCTTCACTTCATGGCTGTGTGACCATGGGTGAATTTTAATCTAAACAAGTCTCAGTTTCCTCACTGGTAATGGGTGATAATAATACCTACTTCTTTGGGTTAAAGATTAAATGTGATAATGTATGCCAGTGCCCCATTAGAGTACTGGGCACAAAAGAGATGCTTAAAAAGTAATAGCGTTCTCTTTGTCATTTAATCTTTACAGTGTGCCAGAGTAGTAAATATACTTTCCATTGAACAGGTAAGAAAACTAAAGTGTAGATAATTTGATTATTAAAATTGCTCAAGTTCAAAGAACTAGTAAGCTATTGAAATTTACTCTCCCTTTAGCCATAGAGACTCCTGATAAATAGAATGTCAGATTAACTATCTTTAATATATTTAGTGACTAAAGACTGCTATTGATTAGGGAAATTTTTTAAAAGGGAGGATCTGAAGAAAAGATTTTTCTTTCCTCTACGAACAATGTGGGTGCCTCAGGTATTCCTTCCCTAAAGGAAAAGTAGACTCAAACTCCAATGAAATTAAATGAATGCTAATTTACTTATTAAGAAAACCTCAGTCTCTAGAATGCGTATAATGGAGCATGGAAACCCCAGCTTCACAGCCATGAAGACCATAGTTTAGATCCTAGTTTTGCTCGTTCCTGTTGTTTAAATATTTCTGAGCCTCCCTTTCCGCAGCGGAAATGTAGATAGTCATAGTACACATTGGGGTTGTGAGGATTAAATAAAATAATCTATGCATAGCTGTTAACCCTGTGCTTGGTACAAATTAAGTGCATAATACATATTACCTATCACCACTTTAACTGTTATTATTATCTAAAATGATACTTTAAACATTATATATATTATGACACTGAGAGTTTTGGTTTCAGGTATCTCTTTAGTTCTTATTTCTTGCTATCGCAGGCCTCTAACCTCATTCAGTAGATATCATTTAAGAGTCATTTAAGCATCAAGGCATCATATAAGAATTCAAGGTGTTTGAGCATCTGGCCAGCACTAGAAACAGAATTTCCGGAAATGTGTGACATTTGCTCACTTCTTGTTAGACCCAAAATGAAAGATGCAAATTTGGAAAAATCAAGAAAATATTTGCTTTTCTGAGATACTAAACCCAATTTTATAGATTCATGTTAAAAGAACCTTAACCAAGTGTCTTCCCTCGGCCTTGTCAGGCTCCAGTTTCAGTATTTCCTGTCTTCACTCTGTTTATGGCTGTATGGGCTGAATTACTGGTAAACTGAATGCATCATCATACAATATGACTTTAGTGTAGGGCATGCATGAGATTGGCAATTAGCATCATCAATTATTCTAGATTTATATTACTAATTTCTTTTTTTAAAAATTTATTTATTTATTTTTGGCTGCGTTGGGTCTTCGTTGCTGTGCGCGAGCTTTCTCTAGTTGTGGCGAGTGGGGGCTACTCTTCGTTGCGGTGCGTGGGCTTCTCATTGCGGTGGCTTCTCTTGCTGTAGAGCATGGGCTCTAGGCACACGGGTTTCAGTAGTTGTGGCATGCGGGCTCTAGAGCACAGGCTCAGTAGTTGTGGTGCACGGGCTTAGTTGCTCCCCGGCATGTGGGATCTTCCCGGACCCGGGCTCAAACCCGTGTCCCCTGCGTTGGCAGGTGGATTCTTAACCACTGTGCCACCAGGGAAACCCTATTACTAATTTCTTAATGCAAAGGAATTTAATTTCATTTAATTGCTCAATGGAAATCAGCACTTCCAATTAAACTATTGGGAAACTCTCAAATACTAATCTACTACCTAGGCTAAACTTTAATCAGTCTGAACTTCATTCTGCACTGAACAACTTCTCAAATTTCATCTTCCTGAAGGTTGGTTTGTGCCACTAACTATTGTATTTGTATGGGTGCTTCCTTTAATATTTTGTCATTTCTCAAATCCACCTCCTTAAGTGCAACTGGTACCAAGAGTGATATCTCTCTCCAAAAATGTAGATATGCCATTGTCATAAAAATGTCACCGATTTTCAAGGTTTGATATATTTTTTTTAATATTCACAAGCTATTGCTCCTTTTTGCTCCAAAATACTCTGTGCATATTTCTACCATGGCCTTTAGCACACTGTGCTGTAATCTTTGGTTCACTTATCTGCTCCCCTCCTCCCCAGTGAAACTGTAAGTCCCTGGAGGTTAAGGACTGGGTCATAGTCATGGCAATATTTCCAGTGCCTGGTAGTGATCTTGGCAGTAGTTAATGCTCAATAAGTATTTCTTGAATAAATGAATCAATGATGTCTACACTCGATTTCTTAGTGTCCACTTTGACCTAAGGAGGGTTAATGACCAAGTGGACAACTCAATCATGATCTCAGAAATAGAGCGCTGCGCGGAACTATTTTGTAATAATGAAGCCTGGACCTGCCATGTGCTTACTCACTTCTCATTCACCTGTTGTCTCACCTCTTCTCTTTTTATTGTTAGGCCCAATCAGGGGCATTAGTGACTTTTTCCCCATCCCTTCCTCTCTACTGTCTGTCCACAGTCACTATCCCACCTTGATAAAGAGTATGGTGGGGTGTTGCATTTGAAGCCGACTTGAAGTCTGACAGCCTCAGACAGCAAATGCCTGAACCCCCTCCTCATCAAAGCCAGGGTGACAGATAAGCCCGGGTGAGAATTTCAGCTCAGGGGGAAGGAAGGGAATAAATCAGTTGTCAAAATGTCAGGCGTGCTGGCTTCTTAGGAAAAGAAGAGAAGATGCTTATATTACTAAACAGGAGGGCTTTGGTTTACGTTTGCCAGCATTTGTACTAAATGGGGAAAATGTCAGATGAATCCCACGTGCAAGTTCCTTGTCACCTTGGTGTTTTCCTGAGTGTGAAATTAAAACTCCAGAATACTCTGGACATAGGAGTTCATTTTCAGCTATCAATAAATCCATTTAACGAGTAAAAAAGAATAGTTAGGCAAGTAGTAAAATATATAACTAAATTTTAAAGTATAATTTTAGCTTAGATAACTAGATTGCAAACTCCTTGAGAGAAGACACTATATTTTTATAATTCTCAGGTGAAGAGAACTATATTATATATATGTCATGTTTTTTAAAATAACTTTTTGACTAATATACACTTCCCCCTTAACCCTATTCCCTGAAGTAAAGCCATATTACAGAAGTCAGTTAAACGTCTTATCATTATTTACCAGGCTGCCTGACTGGAGATTTAGGGTTCTAGAAACCACACAAATCTTAATTCCACTGAATCCCCTTTGTGCACTATGGTGTAGATACGGCTCTTATAGAAGAGGAAGGAAAGAAGGGCTTGTGAGTCCCAATGTTGTCTGTCTATTTATAGAATCTTATTACTCACAGGCATTTGTGATTGGAAATGATTTACAAAACCAATCCACGTAGGCTTCTAGCAAAGGAGGATTCAATTTGGAACTCTGTCAAAATAAAGCCCTTACAACACTACGTGCATCAGGGGGATTCCACTGTGTCTTGTACAATAGTTTGGGGCTTTAAAAACAATTAGCTTGGTTTTGTCAGACTGTCTTTTTTATTATTTCTTAAAATTTTTTGTTTTTCCTGGAAAGCTGGTTAAGGTCACGTGACTGACTTCATACTTCTTAGCCACAAAAGTAAAGTATCTTTCAAAGTGAAACTCTTAGAAAGTTAAAAAATAGGCAGCAATTCAAATGCAAATCTGGAATTTTTCTTGCTCTGCCTCAGATGCAGAGGATCACTCTGGCCATGCTGCATAAGGCACTTTATGAGTAGAAGAAAGAAGCCCTTGGTAAATCTTGCCCATGACATAATTTTTGAATGTCTTGAGTTTGGTTTTGTATAAGCATCTAAAAATGTCTGACCATAGGAAGAATTTGTAGCTCCATCAAATTGAACTATAACTTCCTCAAAGGGATTATATTTCTGTAGTAAATCTAGGACCCTTGATTGTCTTTGGATATTTTTTAATTTTGCAATTTATTCCAAATGAAGAAATTGGTGGTGGAGGAGGGGACAACAAGCTGACATCCAGAAGAAAATAATACCTAACTTTAGACAAAATTGCAACAGGACTGGTCCAGTTTCTTCTTCTCTGTGAGGATGATCAATGACTAGTTTAACTTCACTTCCTAGTGATTTTATTTGATCCTGTGTGGTGCTTGGGAACAGCCATGTGGGGCTCTCTGTGTAGACAACTCAAGGTAACTATTTGCTTTAAAAACATAAAAATAGAACAGTACAGGACTCAATTCTCTGTTGGAATGAATCAAAAGAAAAGAGAGAGGGAAACAAAGTTCATATCAAAAGGAGAAAGAAGGCCTAGATAATATGTTACCAAATTTGAGAAAATATTTCTGGGTATATAAAAGACAACAATAGCCCTGATATGGAGAAAAGTGGCTAGAGAATGTCTATTACGACCTGCTTCTCAATCTTCTACGCCTATTTCCTCATTGACAAGTGGATTTAGTGTCTACTGAACTGAAACTGAAAAAAGACTTGGTATAAAGAAAATAGAAGATGGGCTCTGATTTATGTCTATATGAAAAGTTGCCTTGTGTGTAATTTTGATTTCAGATTGTCTAGTAGAAGATTCTTCCCCTTAGCCTATGAATATGTTCAGCTATCCACATTACTTTAAAAAAAATCTATTCTCCATCCTCCTACTCTTTAATTTATCAATCCTCATTTTATATCTGCATTCATTCAAGTATTCATTCATTTATTTAACAACATTAATTGAACATCCACTATGGGCTAAGCACCGTGATGGGTACTGGGGCTACAATGTTGAGCCAAATCAGAAGTGACCCCCCCAACCATGGAGGTGACAGTCCTTAATGAGAAAGACAGTATTCATATAGGCACACAAATAAATATAAAATTACAAATGTAATGAGCACTAAGAGGTTATTTAATTGGAGACAGCATAGTCAAGGATGTCAGGGAAAGATTCTCTGAGGAGGTGATGACTGAGTTGCTTAATGAAGAGGCAATAAATAAAGCAAGCAATAAAAGTGAAAAAAAAGAGCAAGTATGAAAGCAGTGGGGATTAGAAGAGAAGCTTTCTAGGCAGAGAAAAAGCATGGGCAAAGGCTAAAGCATGGGCCAAGGCTAAAGCATGGGCCCTTCACTTATTTGACATGTACCTAGTGCCGAGTGTGTGTGTGTGTGTGAGAGAGAGAGAGAGACAGAGAGAGAATTTCTGGCCTTCATGGAGCTTACATACACTCTAGTGAAAATCAATAAATTAAAAAATTAGTAAACAGATAAAAAGGAAGTCTGTTGGAGAGAGTAGATGGGTACTAATAGATGGCCAGTGTGGCTGGAGGGCAGGAATCAAGCACCATGTGGTTAAAGATAAGGCTGGAGAGGCATAAAGAGCCTGGCTAGTTAGGACCTTACAGGTCACGTTAAGGGTTTGCTCTTTATTCTAAGAGCAGTGGAAAGGCATCCAAGATGTTAAGCAGAGAGCTGACTAGATATTTGTGCTTTGCAAAGGTATCTCTGCTACAATGTGATGATCAAAAATGAGAAGAGCACGAGTGGACACAGAGAAGCCAGTTGAAAGTTGATAGTAGTAAACCAGATTTAGGTAGCTTGGACCAGGTGGCAGCAAGATGGGAGAAAAGTGGACAGAAGGAGACATGTGTAGGCAGTCATATCAGAGAGTTGGTGACGGGCTAAGTTTCAGAGGATCTGGGTGAAGAAGAAGGAGGTGTCAAGGATAACCTTAGATTTCTGGCTTGAATAACTGGATAAGATGGTGAGGTTATGGAACATGACGAGAGTTACCTTTCATCAAAAAGCATTTTGAAATTGTGGTCTATCCTTACTGTCTCCACTTTCTCGCTCCCCATTTATTTTTAAGGCACTGGGGCATTATTTCAGGCCACACTGATTTCCTGTGACTGCCCTCTTCACCCTTTCAAAGAATCCTTTATCACCCAATTTCTTGGCCTTTTCACAGCCCCCAGGACCCTTGATCACTCTACAGCATTCAAAACTGTGGACCTTCCTCTCTGTTTCCCTCTCCCTCTCTCTCTGTCTCCCTCTCTCTTTCTCTTTCTAATATTTTTTCTCTCTTGAAATCCTTTTTTCCCTTGACTTTAATTATGTTTAGCTTCCCAGGTCCCCTCCCACCTTACAGTTCATTCCTATCTTTCCTCTTTGCTGAGTCCTCTTTTTCCTTTTCTATTTTTTTTACACTCTTGCAGTAATTGAAAGTATTATTGGTCTATCCCTACATCCCAAACCATCTCTCCAGTTGTGACCTTGCTCCCCAACTCAAGTCCAACATTGCCTGCTATCTGGTAGACATTTCCCTGTGGCTGCCAGTTTACACTTCAAAATTCATTTGGCAAAACTAAACTCATGTTAAGACCTAATGAACCCGCTCGGCCTCATGTTTCTATTCATGTGCCACTGATTGTCCAGGTTTTAACACCAACCATTGTCTTTGAATCCTCCTCTAACTACAGACCTAAACAACCTGAGGCCTATTGATTCTTCCTTCAAAATATCTTTTACATCTGTGCCTTTTACTCCTCCCTATGCAAATAAGGTACCTTTATTCTCACACCTTGGTTATTGTGATAGTTTGCTAACCAACCTCCTTGCTCCTAGTCTGGATTTTTTCAACGTGCTGTCCTTAAATCACCTGCACAAGAATTACCAGGGGAGCTTTTCAAAAATATCAATTTGCGTGGCCTATACTTAATCAGAATCTTTTGGGGTAAGGCCTGAAAGTTTAACAAACACCCTAGGTCGATCTATCATACATAAATTTTGAGAAAAACTGCTCAAATCTCTTCCAGCCTATTTTCTTCTACATAGGTCTTCGTAATGTAGTTGCAAAGCATGACCTTGATCTTGGAACTTCCCTAATCACAGCCCTTCCACAAATCTTGCTTAACTAAGCAAATAAAGTCTCCTCCCAGGACTGGACATCAAGATTCTCCAATTTCTGGTGTCCAGATAAATTTCCAGCCTAATCTTTACCTCCCTTCTCTCACCCTGTGTTACAACTGTGTCCCTTGGCCTCATGCATTTCAGACATCCAGGGAAGGTCTCTCTCCCCCTTCACTTTCACCTGTCAAACTCCTACCAACCCTCCAATGGCCCTTTCTGGATATAACCTTCTCTCATCCCTTTCCCATTTCTCCTTTACCCTTTGCATTCCTTGCCCTCCAGTCTAGAAGGGACCTCTCTCCAGTCTTTGAACTCTTTCAGCAGGTTTTACCTTTTGCTACTTCCTTATCACATAGTTATACATCATTTTTCTTTTTTTCTTCTATTTACAAATTTTATAAAGAGAGGAACTATATTTTATAAAAAGACAGATTTTTGGAATAAAATAAAGGTTGACTTGAGTTTGAATTCCATCTAGTGTGTGTCCCTGGGCAAACCATTTCACTTCTCTGAACTTTGTCTCTATTAGTTAAGTGGGATAGTGTCACTTACATTATAGGATTTTGTTCAATATAAGTTGAGGTGTCTTGTAAAACACTGAGCCATATAAAATTTCCTGTATTCAGTTATTATTTCCTGTATTCAATTATTTTCACCTACAGAAAAATAGCAATTTTATTTGTAGTAGTCCTCTATATTTTAGTATATTTTTCTTTAAAATATTGTTGTGTCCCATATTATGCTTTGCATCCACTTCATACATCAGCCCTTTGCCCACTGAATATATATGTATCCTCTTGCCCACTGGGGGGAAAAATATAGATAGACAGATAGATATCTCTATATATAAGATAGAGATATCTTCATTATTGACCCGAAGAGACAGAGAGGAAAGAGCTTTGCACCAATACCAAGCAGGCAAACTATTCATCTCCCTCAGGGCTTGCCCTCGCCTGTTCCTTTTTCAAAGCAGGTGAACAAACAGCAGTTTTAACAATAAGCTAAAGCAAGCTCTTTTCTAATGAGAGAGTTCATTTAAATAAAGGTCAGCAGGAAAAGTAACAACACTCATTGTCTCTTGTCTATGGTCCATCTGGGCATCACCAAACTTGCTCAAATTTCTTTCCTCAGCATTACCTAACCTAGAGTTTATCTAAATCACATTACACTCCACCCTGGCTGGGATTCTTTACCATTAATCAGAACAGCAATGATGTTTTCAAATGCAACCTCTAAGAAAAGTATGCATATTTTGTCTCTTCAGCTATCTTTTTCTACCCCTGCAATACTATGAAAAAGTCCCTCGGCCAATTAACCCAGTGGAAACTTTTAGTTTGAGAAGATCATTGCTATATTGGTTATAAAGGTAAAGGAGTTGATGTTGTTTTTATGTTCTTACTTAGTGTTAACTCTTTAGACTTATCAGCCCAAAGAAGGATTCTTTGTCTAATGCTCCCTTTGTAGAAAAATAATAATGATAATAATAATACTTTGTCTCAACAAGGCATTATGCTAAAGGGGGTCCTCAAGGAGATTACTGATTACTCATAAATTATATCGAGTTCCAGGAGTTAGGAATGAGACAAATGCCATAAGAAAGGTACAGAGTGCTTTGAGTATTTTAATAGAGAAATATTACAAATAGAAGCTAAGAAAAGGACAAAACTCCAAGAAGAAACATCAGTATTAACAGGGTTTCAATCTCTCTTTCTCTCTACTCCAATTATGTGGCAGTTAAGTTACACTGAGCAAGTTAATTAACATCTATGTGCCTCATAACATCTATGTGCCATAAAACGGGGCCATAATACCTACTACCTAGAGATTTTGTGTAAGTTACATGAAATCATGTTTCAAGGGGGCTAGCACAGTGCCATACACAGTAGCCTCTCAAGAAATGGCACCTGTTGTTTTTATTAATGTGGGAATGAGTAATGATGTCAAATATTACAGAGAGTTCAAAGAGGAAGGGCTTTGGATTCTGTGATTTGGGATTTTACTTATTCAACAGTGAAATAGGAGATCATTTTCCAAAACAAGGTAAAGCATTAAAATCAGTTTCAATGGCATTAAAAGACTGAACACATGGTGAGGAAGCAGACCATTCTTTAAAGAACATTTTCCCCCCAAAGAAGAGCAATAGTGAGGGCCACTGACAAAGAGCCAATAAGGATGCAGGTTCTTTCTTTTGACAGGCTGGCCATGAGGGCCTCTTGGTGGTTGATGAGCTAGCATCTTACCTTATTTTGCAGGTTGCATGTTGAATTCTCACTGAATTCATCTCCTACTAGTCCTATAACTCTGTGTGGTGGCCATTATCACTCTCATTTTAAGACAAAGAAACTGAAGTTCAAAGGCAGTGAAAGTCCTGCTCCAAGTCCCACAGCAAATAATGGCAGAACCAGCCTTTCCAGCCAGTTCCTCTGACTCTCACCCGCAGGCAACACTGCCTGCCGAACTATGGACCCGTCACCTCTGCCTCCGGAACCTACTTCATCGAGACATGGACATTTCCAGAGAGGATTTGAAGACAACAACCATTGAGAAATAGCTGCTCATTTTTGATATGGTCACTCCTAATGAGACCTTTAAAATGTCCACAATGATACACACCAGTTATTGAGCTCTTTGTAGATGGCAGGCACTTTACACAACATCAACTGTAGCTTGTGAGCCCACCAGTAGCAAGTTCAAGGCATTGTGCTAAGCATTTGATACACATCCTCTCATGTGTAGCTCAGAACAGCCCCAGGAAATGAGTGCTCATATTATTCCCATTTTATGCTTAAGAACACTGAGGCTCAGAGAGTAATGGACTTGCCCAAGGTAATACAACTTGTAGGTATCAAAGCTGGAGTTCAAGATGAACCAGCCTGACTCCCAAATTTTCAAGCATTGCATTTGACACCTGCTGGCCATCTGACACATTTTCTGCCCAGATGCCAATGTGCACAGGCTCCTGGTGTGCAGGCCTGGACTGTGAGGTCCCAAGAGCACCATACCCAGGGCTCAAGGAAACAGAGGGAAGCACATAACTCGTGCACAAAGGTCTTGCTAGCAGCTGACCCAGGCAATCTGCTTTCCTGTGGATTAACATCTATCTCTGCTGTCTCCTTGCCCACTAAGTAAACCCCTAATGCGTGGTGCTGGCCCTCAGCCAGATGCTGACCAAGGTTTACAGATATGATTCCAAATGGTAACTGTGGAAGGATGATTTAACAGCACTCCCACTACCAGCTTCCACACTGAGAAGTAGTATACGACAAAGGAGAGGTAAGCAGAGCAGAGAACTGTTTCATAACAGATTTCACATGTTTTTCTTATCATCAAATTGTTTTTCTATTTTTTTCTTTAGTCTTATCTTTTGAATAACAAAACCAAAAAATGATTCTATTCTTCTGCCAACCAATCTCCAAGATAATACAGGTTAACAACCCATTTCAGATAAAATATAAATTATGTCCCAATTCTCTTTACCTAATACTTTCCATAACCTAATATATATCAGTGGCATTATAAGCTTTATTTCCTTCCCATCTCATTTTCCAGAAATTGACCTTGACCTCATCAGTGTAGTGCATGAGCTGCTTTCCTATAACATTACCTTTCCTCAGTCCAAGTAGAATTTGGATCACAGGTCCTTCCACTTCTGTAGTTGTTGTTTTTGTAACTGTTTTAACTCAAGCAAATATAATAATTATCCTTGCTTTTCCTTAAATTATAGAAACTCAAACATTCTATTACCCTGAAATTATTATAATTTGTATCCTAATAAGTTAGACATTTTAAGCCTCAGTAGTCTGCTAGATTTGTGAATAAATACCACAGTCAATTCTGACAGCACCCTTAATGGTGTTTAGATTTCTTCCTTCTTTGCTAGGTAGTGCAGTTTGATGTTACCTGTATTTCAAAGGCATAATAAGAGCTAAAGATTTCTTACTGGTAGCTCCTCAATAAAGATTAGCAGAAAAAAAAAAAAAAACTACCCTATTCCAAAGCGTTATCTTGGCTGGATTTTTATCACTGCTTGTCAACAAATTTCCTCTAAAATGATAGTAAATTAATTCATATTCACAAAAGCAAATCAATTTTAATAAAACATTAAAATGAAATTCAAACTGAGCCTTCACCTGAAACATGAACTTCTAAATTGCTGTTCATCTAAAGTCAGTTATGATTTATGACAGATATATAAAATGTGAGGAAGAAAACAGATTTTCTTTATTATCCTACCGAAGTGCCATCTGGTATCATGCTAGAAAAAACAAAAAATCTGATTTGAGGCTAGTCTTGGTCTGGATATGTTTACAAGATTAGATGAAAATTTTTTGAAAGATGTACTAGATATTGGCCAACATAAATTTTTAAGAATGCCTGTTGATTTACGTCATAAAGTATGTTTAAAAAAAAAAGAATGCCTGTTGAAAACAAAATTAAAAAGCAGATACATGGGCAAGCCCCTTGAATGCAAGAAATGAGGGGGAATGTGCCCTTGAGACAGAAAGGGACAGAGTTTGGAGCTGAGGACAGGAAGGTCACCCAGCACTGGGCATTGCCTGGTCAGCTTCAGAGATCCTTATGGTACAGGGGATTGTTCAGATTGGCTTTCCTGAAAATAAGCTTTTGAGAGAGAATGGTAGGCAGAAAAGAGAGAGTAGATAATTGGAAGAAATTACTGAAAAAGAATGTACCAAACTATTTTAGCAAAAACTATTAAAATTAATAGCTAACATTTATTGATTACTTATTTACATGTCAGGCACCATTGCTGTATCATCTCATTCTGATGACAAACCTATGAATTGGTTTCCTTATCATCTCTAATTTTCATATAAGGAAACTGAGGGACAGAAAAGTCCAGCAACTCACCCAAAGTTACACAGCCAACTGTGAATTAAGACCTTTATTCAATCTCAGATGATCCAATCCTGATTCCAAAGTCTTTACTCTTAATTATCATTTTCAAGAAGTTCCAAAACACTATGTATTTAAAATGCTAACTTTAAGAAGATATAGTTGTAAGTAAATTTGAATGAACTTCTAATAAGGATTCAAACCTGAAATACTTATCAGAATCAAATCTTGAAAATGCTATTGGTACCAAAGCACTATGCCTATTCTTCATCTGTCATTAGAGAAAGGAACTTAAAGTCACAGTGAGATCTAGAGAGTACATAAGCATTTATATTTAAAGAAAAAATGTTTGTTCTCTTATCAGAATCACCTAAAATCTTATTAGAAAAGACAATTTCTTCCTTTTTCTCTGATATAGAAAAAGTGACCCAACTGTAAATCAATTTAATTCAATTCTTTTTAACAATCAATTATTGGGCCCCTTTCAGGGGAAAGCACTTATGTTTTTGCATCTCTTTTAAAAAACTCAAATTCACACTACTTCTATTAAATAAGTATAATTTACATTCAGAGTCAGTAGTCTAGTAAGATACTAGAATTGATAAAAAGATTAGAACATGTTACTTGCAAACTAATATTGTTTACTACTCAAAAAAATAAGTACTATCTGTGTTACCAAAAGCATATGGGTGTTATGCAAAGAACACAGGTCCCTGCACATGACTTTATCATGGATAGGAGTGGTCAAGGGAGGACTTCACAAAGTTGTCAAACAAATTCTTCCTCGGTTGTTAGCTATTGAATATATGACCAAGTCCAAGGTCCTTGTTATTTTAACCTGGATTTCTCAAAGACAATGCCTTCAGAATGAAAAAAGAGATGATGCAAGGGGTGGACTGACAGACTAGAGGAGGTGGCATATTAGAAGAACCTCCACCCTGCAACTGAAAGTCCTCCATGCTACCTCCTGCTCAGTTTGACTCTACAGTTGGAAACCTGCAAGAACAATGAGAGTCCAAAGAAAGAATACACAAAACTCTGTACTATTTTCAGCAATAAAACAGCTCTTCACCATCCACAAAACTTTCCCTAGCAAAGGGTCTTCTTCCCGGTTCACCAACTCCCAATGTGTGAGCAAATGATATGATTTAATCTAATGGAATCACACAGGGTTAAGAACATGAGCTTTTATATCTGGATTTGACCTCTGCTCTTGTATTACTAGCTGTGTCATCTTGGGCAAGTCACTTCATGTTTTTAGTATCAGTTTCTGCATCTATAAAATGGATTCTTATAATACTGACCTTGCAGGGTTTGGAGAAGTTTGAATAAAATAACACATATAAAATATGTGCTGGTATGATGGGTGAGCAATCCAAACTTGCCAGGGTTATAAATGTATCACCTACGTTCACAAAGCCTCGTGCCACCTTACACTTAATGGGCATAAACATCTCCAATGTATTGTAATTTTGGGATGTGTATGTGTATGTATTAATTGAAGTACAGTTGATTTATAATGTGTTAATTTCTGCTGTACAGCAAAGTGATTCATTTATACATATATATATATATATATATATATATATTCTTTTCCATTATGGTTTATCCCAGGAGACTGGATATAGATCCTTGTGCTATACAGTAGGACCTTATTGTTTATCCATTCTAAATGTAATAGTTTACATTTACCAACCCCAAATTCCCAGTCCATCCCTCTCCCTCCCCCTCCCCCTTGGCAAACACAAGTCTGTTCTCTGTGCCTGTGAGTCTGTTTCTGTTTCTTAGTTCCACTTGTGTCATATTTTAGATTCCACATATAACTGATATCATATGGTATTGCCTTTCTCTTTCTAACTTACTTCGCTTAGTATGATAATCTCTAGTTTCATCCACGTTGCTACAAATGGCATTATTTCATTCTTTTTTATGGCTCAGTAGTATTCCATTGTATATATGTACAACATCTTCTTTATCCATTTATCTGTCGATGGATATTTAAGTTGTTTCCATGTCTTGGCTATTGTGAACAGTGCTGCTATGAACATAGGGGTGCATGTATATTTTTGACTTATAGTTTCGTCTAGATATATGTCCAGGAGTGGGATTGCTGAATCATATGGTAATTCTATTTTTAGTTATTTGAGGAACCTCCATACTGTTTTCCATAGTGGCTGCACCAATGTTATGTGTGTGTATTTTTGTTTACTCAGATACATTGTAAGTCTCTTGTTCTTAATCCAAAACTAACTCCATCTAAAAAAAAGAATGTGGTCTCTGACATCAAAGGGTTTGCAATTAAGTAAAGAAAAGTTTACAAGCAGTAATACATTAAAAAGCAGAATTGCTAAATCTCATACTAGACCCATGTAATGCTTTGGGACCACCAAGAAGGAGAAGGCTAATTTTGAATGTTTGGAATGGCTATGGTATGGAATACCACAGAAGACTTAATATTTGATCTTAAAGCAAGGGTTTGAATAAGAATTAGAAGTGAAAAGGAGGAAATAGATGTCCTAAAAATTACAAAGGTAAAATAGACAAAACTTGGGGATTCATGGGATTTAGGGAGTGAATAAGAGATAGAAAAAGTGACGGATAACCAAGATTTTAAAGTCCAGGAAATGAGGAAGACAGTGTTGGTTAGAGTTCCATGGGGGATCACAGAGAGGGAATGGAACTGGTAGAAGAGGATGACCTTGGTTTGGAACATTTTGAGTCTGAGGTGGCGAAAGGACATCCAGATGAGGATGTCTCCCTGTGAGGTGTAACTTGCTACTCAGGAGAAGGATGCAGGTTTCGATGCCATTTTCATGGATGTGACCATTTAAACTTAGGCAATCATTTCATGGGAGAGAACAAATTTAGAATAAAACTGTGAGAAGCAGCTATACTTTGGGGACTCATGGAGATCCAATATCAAAGGAAACTTTGGGGGCCTGGGAAAGAAACCAAGAATATGTAGAATCCCAGAAGCCAAGAAGAGAGGATTTCACAGAGGCAGTGGTGATTAGGGGTGTTGTCCTGCAGAGAGCCTGGGGAGGATGAAGACAGAGGGACTTTTTGGACATGTGGTGACCTCAGAGAAAGCCACTTCAGGACTGGCCTGGAGCAGAACTGTAGAGAAGATAAAGTGGGAGGGGAGACGATGCAAGGAATCATAGCTTGAGGGACAAGGGAAGGTGTTTTATTAAGATAACAGATGGCTGAGCACATTTGCAGATTGATGAGAAGAAGCCAGTAAAATGGATTAAAGTTGAAGAATAAACAAAGAGTAATTAATATTTCAAGATCCTGGAGTCCTAGTTGTCAACCTTTTCTGAACACTAGACTCATGTAGTACCCTTAAAATAATACAAAGGTCTGGTCCTGATCTGCAGAGATTCTGATTAAATTGTTTTGGATAGGGCAGGCCCCTCTGTTATTGATTAGTTCTCCCAGATGATTTTAATATGTATTCAGGTAAGAGAACCACTGACTTATAAGAACTGGGCAGTGGATTAAGGCTACAATAGAGGGTCACTTTGGATGACAAAGGTACTCTTCTGCTTCCAAAGTGGGGGTAGGGTCATATTGGGGTGGGGAGTAAGGAAAGGATGAATTAAGAGCAGAAACATTTTGAAGGAAGAACACTTTAAGAACTCATGATGGATGATTTCAGTCTAAGGAAGTAGAGGGTGAGCTGCTTCGAGTAAGGGGGCAGAAGTGATACTCAGTCATGAAAGAAATTAAAATGTCCTGAACAACTACCAGGATTCCACTAGGAATAAATAAGGTAATTGTCCATTTACTGCTTCATTCTCTCTACCCTTATTTGTTAGCCACTCCCTGACATAGAAAAGGCATTACTGTCTTTCTTGCTCCTCTTCAGAAAAAGAGAAGAAAGAAAACTTATAAACAGGAGAGATCTAGAAGAACAGTAAAGTTATAGAGCCTCAGGGAAGACTTTAAGCAGGAGTAGCAAAAGGGAGAAAATCTAAGCTACAGATTCAGATCTCTGTGAAATCACTTAGATTTTGTCCATGAAGGCATCTTGGAATCACTTCATTTAACTCCTCCCATGTAAATGATGAGTAAACTAAGGTAGAGAGAGATTCTTTGAGTCGACCAGATCAAACAGCAAGTAAGCACCACCATCACATCTTGAAATAAAGTCTTCTGATTCCCACACTAGTGCCAGACGTTCCTGTACACACTCAGCCTCATGACCTCTACGGCTGAGGTTCCCAGTAAGCAAAATGGCAGTGGCTCCTCTGGGAGGATTAATAAGAAATCTGTAAATTGTTTTTAGCTCGTTGCAAGAGAGAAAAAATGTTCAATTTCTTCTTTATTGCTGTTATTATGTGAACCAGATAGAATTGCTGCGTCTCCTAAGAGTTTCTCATGACTAGTGTGAAGTTTCCCATTTTAACCCGAGCCAATTTTAAATTGTTTATAAAATACACAGACAACTGTAATAATTCAGTTTCCACCCTCAGTACATTGTATGAAATACAGCCAAAGGGCAACAAGAAAGCTTGTAAGCCTAGATAATCAGAAAGATAGAGCATGTAAAACTGTAAAGACATATTCCAGGTAATTAAGAAGGGGCAGTGTGTGGTGACAAGATCGGTGTGTCTCCTGCACTGCATCGCTGCAATTCATGGACAGTGGCTTTAACCCCCTGGGCCTGGGTTTTATCTGGAAAGCAAGATGAATGAGTTAGATTACCTCTCAGGTCCTTTCTATTTTTGACTGTCTGTATTTTAATTTTTCCCATCATCCTCCACAAAAGTGTTCTGAAATAGTTTAAAACAAACTACATAGAATATCTCATAGATCATATTTCCAGTTCTTTTTTGATTATATATAAATTTATGTCTCAACTGCAGGTTTCTTATCTGTAAAGCAGAGGAGTCCTGGAGTCAACAATATTTTCCCCTCTCAGCTCTATGCTTCAGTGGCCTTCTCACTACCTTTGGTTAGTTGCACCAGGCACTAGGCTAGTTGCTATTTACCTTGCATGGTTGAATGCTCTGTTCCCTCATCCCACACAGCCAGGGAGGGCACTGACCAATGAGTACTGTATCTTGGTACAAAGGGCCCTGGGCACCTTGCTCTTTTCCTTCTTTTCTTTTATCCTTTTCAAGTGCGCAGTACACTCTTGGGTCATCTCAAGAGCCCTGTGAGCATGTTGAAAAGAACCAAGAGAGAGCAGGAAAGCAGAGAGTGATGTGACAGGGTGACATGAACTACAAGGTAAGCTGGAATCTCCCAGAGAACTGTATTTATTTTGCATTCACCCTCTTGAATTGGTCAAGGAATTGGTAATGCTTGCTATTCAGAAAGAAGCTACAATTAAAGAGAAAGGTATTGGTTTGGATGTGTCAGAAAATGGCTAGAAGATGGAAAACTAGAGAATGCAATGTTTCCTGCCTCTGGAATTATCTGTGTGATGGAGTAGAGGGAGATGGTAACTCATGGGAATGCTTTCTTTCACAGGGAAGTGATTTGCCTTCTCTCCATTGGATTTAGGGTTGTTTCTTGATTCTAGCGTATATGTATATAGGGTCAATTCATAAGTTTCAGGTTTCAACTGTAATATATTGGAGTTGTGTGGTTTTTCTCAGCCTTTCACATTCTCAATTATTTTACTACCAGAATTTTCTTCTATTTGATCAATTTTCTGGAAGAAGCTCTGTCTAGACATGCAAACTGACTTACTGACTTGGAGGAAGTACGCAAACATCTAGATGACTAGAAAAAGTATCTTAATTGGTTGTTTTAGGTAACAAGTCTTTGATCTTTACTAATATTAATTATTCAAGTATGTGTTTAGATCTCTAATTGGTTTTGCATATGCAGAAATTGTCTCACACAAACATATTTAACAACAGTGTTATTTTATGGGAGATTTTCTTCCTCTGCAAACTAGATCACAGTATTTTTAATGATGAAAATATATATACAAATTCAAACTGACAGCAATTCACAGATCCCTAATATCCAATATGCTCTGGTATATGTCACCCGTTTTGCAAAATGATTATTAATAGCCTGACTGCAAAGTTGCTTAAGAAACATTTCATTTCAAATTAGGCATATTTCTTTCTTTTAGATTATACAGATGGATTGTTAAGGCCACTTCCTTCCCTGTATTCAGTTTATTTTCCCTGTTTAAAAAAAAAGAATATATATATATATATATATATATAGAGAGAGAGAGAGAGAGAGAGAGAGAGAGAGAGAGAGAGAGAGAGAGAATATATATACATATGTGTGTATATATACATATATATATACACATCAAAAAAAAACTTGAAAGAAAGGAGGAAGGAAGGAAAGAAAAGAGGGAGAGAGGGAGGAAAGAAAAGAAGAGAAGAGACGAGAAAAGAAAAGAGAATGATTTGGCAAGTAATTAGTCAGTTCATTTGATTACCTTACATCAGCAAACAGAATACTTTGTCTTTCCAAAACCTTTGTACCATTTGTTTCAAATGTTTTCCTCTGAGGGGCGAATTTATTAGCAACAACTGAGGGTGTTCGCGATAAGGCAGGGTGGGAAGCCAAGTGATTGACAACCAATCAGGAGGCCTTTGTCTGAGAATCTGAGGTGAATAGGAACTGCTGACGGTCAAAGGGACAGAGACTTCTATTTGGAGGACATTTCTCGCAAGAACAGATAGATCAAAATTAAACTGAAGATAACCCCCCAGTGAAGCGATTGCTATCCCAACTTTACCCTTAGGATTCTTCTTCAAAGCTTGAGATTGGTGTTGTGGGCAAACAGGCTACATTGAGCCACACAACAAAACTCAATCCATCAACCAGTATTCAGTCAATCAATAAAATCTAGATATTTCTGATCCAAAGCCCAAATTTTCTTCTCCTAAATGTACTGAGATAATTGTTTTTTTTTTCTCCTTCAAAGCACATTAGACTTCACTAACATAAAATGATAAGGATTTTAAACATTAGCTAACATTTTTGAGCACTACAAGTTAGACACGTGCTAAGTGATTGCTCTCTTGTCTTTTAACAGAATCTTTGAAATTACTCTATGAAGTAAGTGCTATTTTTATCCCCAGATGAGGACGCTGCAACTTGACTAAAGTTGCCCAAGACACCACAGCTAGTAAATAGAGGAACGAGGATGCAAATCCAATACTGCCTGACTGCAAAGTCTGTGCTGTCACCCACTACACGATTCCACCTCCTTAGAGACAACACTGCCTTAGTTTCCAGATGTTCCTTGATACACAGAAGCCCACAAAAGAATATTAGTTCTCAAGGCTAAAAGCCCTGCCACATATTGCCCCTGAATTCCCCAAAGTGCCAAGGATAATACTAGGCACACAGTAGGTACTTGAAAAATACCTATTGAATTAAATTCACAAATGAAAACTCTGTTCTAATGCTTTATCCTCTCACTGTGCCATGAAACTGAGTATGAATTCATACAATTTTGGTCATAAGGATAATGTTATTTAAACAGGAAAAAGATGGCATTATGAATAATAGATTTCAATCTATTAAGCCACAGTTTAACAGGATAATGCAAGGATTATTATAAAATCTTAAGAGATTACTGTAAGTGGCACATGATCCCCTTTGCTATCAATAACCACAAAACAATGCTGAGAACTAAGCTTTCTTGTTTATTTCTTTTTACGTGAAAGCTCTGTGGAGTTGTGCAGCTACACTAGAGTTGGGACAGCCGGGTTCTAGTCTCGGTTCCAAAATTAAATGTCTCTTTGACTCTCAGCAAAAGACTGACCCCTTTGGGCCTAAATCTTCTCATGGTTAAAAGTAGAAGAGGATCAGATTAGCTGATTTATAAGGTTCTTCCTACTCTAAAATGCCATCACTCTGTAATATTGCTTCATTAGATTCCAGTGTTGGCATAGCTGGAAAAGCCCACTTTGTAATTTTTTACCTTTTGCTAACTGCTCTGTCAGGAGATCCAAAAGGCACTTTATGGCAAAACTCAGTAGGAAAAGAAATACAGCAGCCTTTTGGCCACAAAGCTGGGATGCAGCAACTATAGTGTGTAGGTAAGAGGAGAAGAAATTTAGTTATCTGCTTTGGTATAGTCAAGGTCAAATCTAAAATAATATCACTGAGACTTACCATACAGAATTACTGACAGCTCATGCATAAATACAAAGTTTCTAGTAACATCATGCATAGCACAATTTTACAGAGAGAGAGACTTGGGAAGTACCAGTGCTGGCTTCTATGCCTACCTCTCTGATCGTTATCTGTGTTATCTTACTTATCTGATGTAAACTTTCTGGAGCTGGGTTTCTCCATGTGAAAGAAGAGAGAACTGGATTGGATAAGTTGCCTAGCTCTAAAACAAGGACTATTACTGTGTTAGGAAAAAACTATGTTTGGATGATGGTAATCACTTGCTGCTTTCCATGGGAAGTGGCTCCTGATAAGTGAGGTTATGTTGTTGACTAAGCAGATGATACCTGTGACCACCAGGTTTGGCACAGCTAGACCAGGATTAAACTGCTCTGCATAATTAAGGGAAAAAGATGGAGAAGCCCCAGAGAGAAGATTCTGGGAAAGGACTCAGGTATCAGTAAAGCTAAGTGTTGGCACTGAAGAGGGGGTAAGGGGATAGAGAATCTCAAGAAATGTAAGGCTAAGAGAAGAGGCCTGGAGAAAAATGCTGGGCTTTATAAACCCTCTCTTTTGCTTCTAATTCTAACCTGTCAATAAAGTGTACACTCTTCAGTAGTGCTTTGGTGCAAGTGAATTCTTTACTCTGAAGGTAAAAATGATTAAATCCAGCTTCAGAGGCTGTGTGGAGGAATGGCTGATGTATGGCTTAAAATGTATTCCAAGGAAATGTACTATAATCTAAATTTACAATATCGATAGCATCAGAGAAAGCAGACCCCTCTCAACTGAGATGTAGCCAGACTGCATCTAGGTTCAGTTCTAGATATGACACTTCAGCAGGGGTCTCAAACTCAAACACCTTTAGAGGCCAAGTCCAGTGAAGCTGGGATTAAGACAATAGGCAATGATGGAAGCTTGGAGCTGGGAATGCATGCCTTGTGGAAAGGCATTCACATTTCTTTTGATTTTTCTTTATTTAAAAACAAAGCAAATAAAAAGGACATTGTGCCAAGCAAAATACATTTGTGGGCCAGAACCAGAGAGCTTGCAGTCTCTGAAACAGTCATTATCAAGTCACAGGACATTCAGAGGAGAGTGGTCAGGATATGAAATAACTCAAAATCATGCAGTATGTGAAACAATTGAGTAAACTGGATTCTTTAATTTGAAAAAGAGTAGCACCTGGGGAACCTAGAGATTGTCCTCAAAGTATTTGAAGGCTGTTATATAAAGAAAGTGTTAGAGATGTTTTATCTTCTCTTAAGATGCAAAACCAGAAAATAGGGGGCAGCCATTAAGGATTAAATGAGTTAATATTTGTAAAGCACTCAGCACAGTGTCTGCACAGTTAGCACTATAGAAATATCTACTATATTAAGTAAATGGACTTGGTATTCAGAGTTGTTCAAGGTTTAAATGAATTCTGTGGTGGGTGATTGGAGGGCACCTTATGGGGATGGTTGAGGGACAATATTCTGAGGGAAAGAAAGCCCATCCACTCTTGGAGACAAGTGTACAGACCTGGATGGTTCTCTAAGGTAACTTGTAAACTTGGGTTCCATTGAATGTGCATAAAATAAACAAAGTGAAAGACATTTCTCCTCTACTGAATGGTCTTGCATCACATTTCACTTCTCAGATAAGACTCCTCCCAGCTTTTAGATGGCAACCAACTAAAGTTATAAATTAAGTCCCCATGAAAAATAAAGTATGGGGGAGGTATATACAATCCTAGAAAGTAAGGGTGGTTTCAGTGGAAGTGTGGGGACTTTGGAAAGGAACTGCCAGAGTGTCCCTAGAGTCCTCCAACTAAGGAGTAGCTGGCACGGGCATAATGATGAAAAGCATCAGAATTTAGTATCTGCAAATCTCTCAGAGCCTCCCTTATAGTATTTTGTCAGACCAAGCTGATGTTGGATCATTCAAAAGAGAAATCCGTGTCTCAAAACTCCAAAACTATGGAAATTAAGTCACAACAAGAAGACTAAGAAGATGTCTGCAAAGTACTTGTTAAATATTGAAATTCTGATTATGATGGGTACCATGTATCATAGAAGGATAATGGTCAATATAAGGACAACAGTGACCAGAACTAACTCTGACTTAAGAAATTCAGTACTGATGTAGGTGTGAATAATGAAGTTCTGAGAACCCTGTGTATAATTGAGGTGGAAAATCGGGATCCAACTAATAGTTGACGTATTGTTGCTTTGTGTAGAGTGGAGCAGTTGGAGAAGTAAAAAGCTGGGGATAAAGATTTACCAAGCACCCACTTTCAATTAGGTACGGTGCTAGATGCTTGATGAGGGTTACTTTATCTAATCCTCACATTAACCTTGAGAAAAAGATAATTGGTCCCATGATATACACAAGAAAATTAGAGCTCAATTTAATAAACTTGCCCAACGCTCATACACTTTTGTTGGATTATAAATCAATAAAAAACTCTTTGGGGAGTAATTCAGCAGAACCTATCAAAACGTTTAAGGAGCAAAATTATTGCCTCGGCAATTCCATTTGTAGCCATTTATTTCTCAGGAATACTTTCACAAGTGTATGAGGATATTATGTGCAATTGTTTCCCCTGCAGCATTATTTGTAATATTAATTATTACATAATAAATACAGATTATATGATACAGATTATATAATAATTACAGATTAATAATAAAAATAATTATTATTAATTATTAAGAGATAATTACATTATTGTAATTATCTCTTTAGCAGGGTGGACACTTACTGTCTGGAGACAGCCTAAAGGTTCTTCAGTAAAATAACTACTATATATCTATATTCTAGAATACTTTGAATCCAATAAAAAGATTGAAACAGATGAAGTCAAAAATAAATATACTACATGTAGCAAATCAACTTTTTATTGATAAAGTACGTATACATGTGTATGTACATAATAAAAGGCCTGGAATAGCACCTGCCAAGTGATTGATTGTAGTTACACCTAGAGAATAAAAGTGAGGAGCTGGGATGGAAGAGACCACTTTCTACTTTCTGCTCTTCTGTATTATTTAAACTACTTTAAACAGATATGTGTTGTTCCATTGAAAAAAGATGGAAAGTCATAATGAACGCAAAATCACACAAGCAGCCACTGGCAGTTAGGACTCTGCACAGTGCTTCCTCCAGGATCTACTTCTAAGTTTACAGTTTGGGGGTTTCTCCCCTGAAATGTGTTTACTCTATCTAGGGCAGCAAATGATGCAAAGTAGAACTACCTGAGAGAGAAGGCAAAAACTTTCCAAGGAAAATCAGTTAAAGCATGGACAGAGGCCACGGCAGCAACCATAAACACATTTTCCTGCCAAAAAATGAATACACATTTCTAAACATGAAGATTTATACAAAACAGTGCTGTGTCACATCAGTCTGTTTTCCCAAGAGTGCAGCTCTTTACAGCAGTTCCAAGTATTAAATTACCCGGGCAGACATGATCAGGTACACATAGTTATCACTGATTACACCACTTCCACATACTCTATTTATCATGTTTATAACTTCAAATTTAAACCTTTAGCATCTCCTCTGGCTTTTCTCAGATAGTATCGTACTGAAAATCAGGATTCTAGTAAATCACACCACCAGAGTATAAATCCCATGGCCGGCAGAAGAGTTAGATTTTTAGAAATACCACAATATTTAACAACCCTGATTACTATAATCATTAATGAGGTACAGAACCCTGAAACAAGACAACCCAAACAGAGTAGAACATGAGTATAACAAACTAAAAAATATTCTCAAAGTTCCAAGAATAGTTAGAGTGGATTAAACAAAGTGATAATGAATTATCTCTTTAGCAAGATAGACTCTTACTGGCAGGGGAATATCATGTGAATAAACTGAAGCATCCAAAGATTGTTGAACTAGATGCCCTTTAGGGTCTTTCCTTCCCTTATGTGCATTTCCCCTAAAATATCCAAATAATAATACATTGAGTCTTTCCATGTTGCTCGGTTGAAGATATTTCAGCAAAAATAATTTACTAAAGATACAGTTACAATTCAAACTTTGCAAAAAGTTGTCAAGCAGCTTTGTGCTTTAAGACGTGTATTCATATTCTACAGATTAACCACCTAATCGCTCCAAGTGAATAATAACAACAAAACACATTGTTGTTAGTATAATTGAGAAGCATTCATTTAAAGATAAACTTCCTGCCTCTTGTAGCTCTAGGTACTGAGGATACATAATAATGTGTAATCATATGAATTAATAAGATGCTTTCATACCTTTCAGCACTTAACAAAGTAGTTAAATCATTTCCCAAGCAGCACATGGTGACTCTATCAAAGGTGTCCTTGGCATATCACTTCTGGGTTTTCTCATTCCCATTTTTATCCCTGCCAATATTTGACCCAAGGCAAAAAGGTCAGTGTAAGTATATTAGAGCTCCTGAGTGTGCATATATGTGAATATATATATATTATACATATAACACATATATATGTAATATGTCTAAGTACCTCACTTAGCATCTGTTTGAAATTTACCTGAGACTTAGAAAATAAGGGGAAAAAGTCCTGAGCAATCAACAGAAATGTCTAAAGTGAGGATTAAGTAGACCACACATGTAATATATCTGGAGGCTTATAGAAGATATTCAATAAATAACCCCTATATTATTATCATTACTATCATCATTATTGCCTCCACATGGCCTCACAAAGGACCTGAAATCGCTTATCAGAGAAAAATTACTTAGGTTTAAAGCAGCTAAAAAGCTATCTACTGAAATGAAGGATACATTTTGCTACAGCCAGGTCTACTTACAATCGCAAAGTTACAGTTAGCATTCTGACAATAAGGGAGAAAATATAGTGAAAATTATAAAAGGCAGACATAGTTCAAAAGAAAGAGCAGAATAAGGCCATCTGCACCAGAACAAATGGTTTAGAGTATTTGAAGCTAGGGAGAGTATTACTTTATCTTTGCAAAGCACACACTTTGTGTTCTCAATGATGGCACTATAGAATAGCAGCCATGGAGTCAGACAGATCTGAGTTCAAATTCCAGCTCCACCTCCTCTGGTTTTTGTGATCTTGGCTAAGTTACTTAACCATTCTTTTTTTTTTTTTTTTAAACATCTTTATTGGAGTATAATTGCTTTACATTGTTGTGTTACTTGCTGCTGTATAACAAAGTGAATCAGCTATATGTATACATATATCCCCATCTCCCCTCCCTCTTGCATCTCACTCCCACCCCCCCATCCCACCCCTCTAGGTGGTCACAAAGCATCGAGCTGATCTCCCTGTGCAATGTGGCTGCTTCCCATTAGCTAGCTATTTTAGATTTGGTTGTGTATATATGTCAATGTCACTCTCTCACTTCATCTCAGCTTACCCTTCCCCCTCCCTGTGTCCTCAAGTCCATTCTCTACGTCTGTGTCTTTATTCCTGTCCTGCCCCTAGGTTCATCAGAACCCTTTTTTTTTTTTTTTTTAGATTCCATATATATGTGTTAGCAAATGGTATTTATTTTTCTCTTTCTGACTTACTTCACTCTGTATGACAGACTCTAGGTCCATCCACCTCACTACAGATAACTCAATTTCATTCCATTTTATGGCTGAGTAATATTCCATTGTATATATGTGCCACATCTTCTCTATCCATTCATCTGTTGATGGACACTTAGGTTGCTTCCATGTCCTGGCTATTGTAAATAGAGCTGCAATAAACATTGTGGTACATGTCTCTTTTTGAATTATGGTTTTCTCAGGGTATATGCCCCAGGGTGGGATTGCTGGGTTGTATGGTAAGTCTATTTTTAGTTTTTTAAGGAACCTCCATACTATTCTCCATAGTGGCTGCATAAATTTACATTCCCAGCAACAGTGCAAGAGGGTTCCTTTTTCTCCACACCCTCTCCAGCATTTATTGTTTGTAGATTTTTTGATGATGGCCATTCTGACTGGTGTGAGGTGATACCTCATTGTAGTTTTGATTTCCATTTTCTAATGATTAGTGATGTTGAGCATCCTTTCATGTGTTTGTTGGCCATCTGTATATCTTCTTGGGAGAAATGTCTATTTAGGTCTTCTGCCCATTTTTGGATTGGGTTGTTTGTTTTTTGATATTAAGTTACATGAGCTGTTTGTATATTTTGGAGATTAATCCTTTGTCAGTTGCTTCATCTGCAAATATTTTCTCCCATTCTGAGGGTTGTCTTTTGGTCTTGTTTATGGTTTCCTTTGCTGTGCAAAAGCTTTTACGTTTCATTAGGTCCCATTTGTTTATTTTTGTTTTTATTTCCATTTCTCTAGAAGGTGGGTCAAAAAGGATCTTGCTGTGATTTATGTCATAGAGTGTTCTGCCTATGTTTTTCTCGAAGAATTTTATAGTGTCTGGCCTTATATTTAGGTCTTTAATCCATTTTGAGTTTATTTTTGTGTATGGTGTTAGGGAGTGTTCTAATTTCATTCTTTTACACGTAGCTGTCCATTTTTCCCAGCACCACTTATCGAAGAGGCTGTCTTTTCTCCATTGTATATTCTTGCCTCCTTTATCAAAGGTAAGGTGACCATGTGTGCATACGTTTACCTCTGGGCTTTCTATCCTGTTCCATTGATCTATATTTCTGTTTTTTGTGCCAGTACCATACTGTCTTGATTACTGTAGCTTTTACTTAACCATTCTGATCCTCAATTTACTCCTCCTCTCTTACATGAGGATTGTAGTGTATCTCTTCCCTCACAGGAGTAGGTCTAAATGAAATGTTGTATGTAAATGGCTAACACAGAGACCACCACATGGAATCCACTTATTAAATAGTAGCTGTATTATGATTACTATGCTTTGCTTAAGAAAACATGGAAACAGATAATGCATTTTTTTTTTTTTTGCGGTACGCGGGCCTCTCACTGCTGTGGCCTCTCCCGTTGTGGAGCACAGGCTCCGGACGCGCAGGCTTAGCGGCCATGGCTCACGGGCCTAGCCGCTCCACAGCGTGTGGGATCTTCCCCGACCGGGGCACGAACCTGTGTTCCCTGCAACAGCAGGCGGACTCTCAACCACTGTGCCACCAGGGAAGCCCCAGAGAATGCATTTTAAAGGAAGTCTCCTACACTGTTGGTGGGAATGTAAATTGGCGCAGTTACTATGTAAAACAGTATGGAAGTTCCTTAAAAAACTAAAAATAGAGTTACCATACGATCATGCAATCCCACTCCTGGGCATATATTCAGAGAAAATTCTAATTCAAAAAGATACATGGGCCCTAGTTTTCATAGCAGCACTATTTACAGTAGCCAAGATATGCAAGCAACCTAAATGTCCATCAATAGATGAATGCCTAAAGAAGACTAATGGAATATTACTCAGCCATAAAAAAATGAAATAATGCCATTTGCAGCAATATGGATGGACCCAGAGATTATCATATTAAGTGAAGTAAGTCATACAGAAAAAACAAATATCATATGATATCATTTATATGTGGAATCTAAAAAAAAACCGATATGGATGAACATATTTACAAAACAGAAATAGACTCACAGACATAGAAAACAAACTTATGGTTACCAAAGGGAATAGAGGGGATGGGAAGGAGAGATAAATTAGGAGTTTGGGATTAATATATACAAACTACTATACATAAAATAGGTGAACAACAAGGATCTACTGTGTAGCACAAAGAACTCTACTCAGTATCTTGTACTAACCTATAATGGAAAAGAATCTGAAAAAGAATATATATGTGTGTGTATAACTGAATCACATTGCTGTACACTTGAAACTAACACAACATTGTAAATTAACTATACTTCAATAAAAATAAATAAATAAAAATAAAAGATCCCTTTAAATAGTTTAATGCTATAAAGCAGTCTTGTCACTTAAGGGAGTAGTTTTCAGTTATCTAGAAAATTAACATATGGAAAGCCTAATTCTCACATGATCCTGCCATGAATATGAAGACTTGGTTTATAATACAAAATATAATCAGACACAGGTAGACGAAAAGATATAAAATCAAAATGCAAAAAGAAAGAATACTGTCTTCTTCTCCCCTTTATCTGGATCAAAGCAAGTTCACAAATGTCTCAAACTTAAAAGACTGTTGAATAGTTGTTGAAACTAGAACAGTCACTACACTTCTGTACGTGTAACTACACTAGCTTGGAAGTATATTTCTGCTGTTTCTTTCATGACACTTCTCTGTTTTTCGATTTAAAATCACAGACAAAATGTGAATCCCTCCAAATATACACTTATAAATGCCAGTGATATCTTGAGCATCCAAAGTGAGAGGAAGGAATTCCTTTTTGAAAGAGTACAAAACTTTCTGATGACATTTATGCTATGATCATGGGGATATTCAATCAGTTTAATAGTCACAATGTTTCATAGCTTTTAGGAGGAGTGGTAGAAGAAAAGGGAGAGAAGAACAGAATAACCAGTGCCTCCCCACTGCTTGAAAGACACTTAAGGAATACCTATTGAACTAATAAGTATGTTTATCCTAACTGGAATATTCAGTGAAACCTTTAAGGTCTATTTAAGATAGATAGATAGATATGCAGATAAAATTAGGACTTGGTTCAAAAGAATTGAGTCTCTGTGTTATTCAGAACTTTGGATTTAAATGGCAGAAACAACTCAAACGCATCCAAGCAAATATGAATTGTATTGGCTTATTAAGTAAAAATGCCAGGAGTTGCCTAGCTTTGGCATAGCTAGATCCAGCTGCTCAAAAATGTTCTCTCTTCATTTTTTGGCTCCCTTTCTTTTGGATTGGCTACATCTTCCAGAAGTTTCTCTCCATGTGTTAAGAGTACATAGCCACCAGCAGCTTCAGACTTACATAGACTTTTCTCTCAGAAAGACAGAGAGGATCTCTCTTCAAACATCCAAATAATTACCTCGAAAGGAACTCCAGTAAACCCTACTTGGATTTAATTGGTCCTGCATTGATCATGGTGACCAATCATAATGGTTAGAAGGATTGGGCATTTTGATTTGCCACCTTGGCTCACGTGACTACAGCTGTGGAGGGAGGGAGAGGAGTGTCCTTTGATTGATAGTTTTACCAGAATCCTATGTTGAGAGAAAGGAGCAATTTCCAAAAGAGTAGGATGTAGAAGAAACAAAATAATACGTGTCAACTACAGTTCCCTACTATAATTATTTTCATATCCTCTGTTGGTCCCCTCCTTGAGCCTCCAAAATATTATAGTCAGTTATTTACATGCCCCAGACCTCCTCAGGATTTACACTTTCTCAGGATAGGGAATGTTTTCCTCACAATGTAGATCACTGAACATTGTAGGCACTCTCTAATTTAAGGGGATAACTTATATAAAATACTTTGTAAATTGTAAAGAATTATGTACATGTAAACATTTAGGGGATACATTTAATTGTCTTTAACCTTCTCAGAGAGTTGAAGACATTGGAGCTTCTGTCTCAAAATTCAGTGATCCTAGGAGATCATGCAGGACTGCTTCTGTATCTATGTTTCCTTCAAGTCGTATCTTTTTATTGCTTGCCTTTCTTCCTGATTTATACCATAAAGGGGTTGAAAATAAAATAACCATGTTACTACCTGGAAGTATAATTCTTATAGTACCCACTGTAATGTTGTTCCTGTTCCTGGCATTGAACAAGATACGTGGAATGTATCCATATCTGCTTTCCTTTTTGTTAGTTATCACATCTAATCTGATCTATACTGGCTCTTTCTCCTATAGATGATGTTTCTCTTAATACACAGAATGAATTGGTTTGTGGCCAATATTCCGAATATATTTTCAGCACCTTACAAGCCATCACCACCTTGAAAGTTCCATCACCTATTTTTCTAAAACTTTATTTCCAAGCTTCTCTCTTAAGGCTTTCTGGTTATCATGTATTTAAAATTATGTTAAGGAGGCAAATTATAACCCTCTAAAGGATGACCATGCTTTATACATCATTTTTAAATCACTCACCATGCCCTGCCACAAAAAAAAAAAGACAAATGCTCCTAAAAGTGATTTTTTTATTTAGCCTGAGAAAGGAAAAAGTGAGTGGAGAAAATGTGAAAACATTTCAGTAAAGATAAGACCATATAGTCGTCTCATTAAAATGAACATTACAGCAATAGAAGCTCACTGTAATTAAGATATTGCCAAGCTCTCTCTGGACAGTGATCAATAGTAATGATGCCTTTTCATAACTCAGCATAACAAAGGATTAATCCCTCAGTTCGTGTCCACTTAATTGTCAAGAGCCACCATGGAAGGGAAAAGCCTGAACAGTTGATTCCAAAGTGAAGAGTAAGTGGAAAGAGAGCAAAAAGCACCAGCTACAACAGCAAAAACCTCCTCGCAAAGAAATGCTGTCAAGGGACAAATGAACATGGTAATTTTATTTTTTACAAAAGGAGGAGGAAATAAGTAATAGAATCCATGGACTCTGCCAAGGACAAAAAGGGCTGTGACCAAAAAGATATTCTCTCTTACAAGTTACACAAAAGTTTACCTATATCATCACACAGGGTATAACCATTCAACAAATTTATAAAGTAGATATAATATTTTTATCACTTTGCAGATTGAGAAACTGAAATTCAGACTTCAAGTGTTTTTCTCAAGAGAGAAAGCTAGCTGTCTTCTGATTTAAATATTTTTTGCTGTTTCCATAACACCAGATCTCTTCTGTTGCTCTCCACAAATTAACCAGATGCTTTTAAAACACTGAGACCCTACTGCCTTTTAAATATAATCTCAAATTTATTACAATTTCATTTTTTCTACTTTTTTAGTTGTACCATATATATGTGTGTAGGTTATAATTTTACTCCTAAAGTATTTTCTGTAGCTCTCCTTTTAACTAGCATTATCTAAAATATAGATGGCATCTAATAATTTAGATAATGTGGATTGGAAAAAGATATAAATTACGGTTATAAAATAAAGTAAACCCAGTTTTTTTCTTATGGTAGATGCTTAATAGTATTTTATAAGAAGAATTGGAAAAGCGTGTTATGCAGTGAAATGTGACAGCATTGCCTACAATCAGATAATTTAGATCTAACGCAAGCTTTATCATCAATTTGCAGCATAGATTAGAAATAAGGGCAGAAGGAAAAGTCTACGTAAATGTGCAGGCATGAAAGGAGGCTTCAATGAGCTTACATCATAATTATAAAGACAAGGAAGATCCACTTAAAAAATTCATTATGTCTCTCCATTCAAGGTCATATAACTAGGGAGGAAGTGGCCTCAAAGACACAAGTTCCATTATTTCAATCATCTTTATGATATAGGCTACTCAGAACCTCTCAATTCAGTACATTGGACAGCATCTTCACTTTAAAAAAAAAAGTTAAAAAAAAAAGAGACAGAGCCATCTACTGGTTGGAGTTTCAAATCTTCAGATTCTAAAATGAAGAACTGGAGGCTACAGGCTCTTAGGTGGGGCTAATGGCAGACTCTGGGAGGGCTCATGCCAAGGACTGCTTCACAGAATTTCTGCTGCCAGCGTCCTTGCCCCAACCGTGAGCCACAGCTGCCCCCCCACCTCTGCAAGGAGACCCTTCAACACTAGCAGCTGTGTGGCTGACAGGGTCTTGGTGCTCCAGCCAGGTGTCAGGCCTGAGCCTCTGACGTGGCAGAGCCAAGGTAAGGACATTGGTCCACCACAGCCCGCCCAGCCCCACGTAATATCAATCGGCAAAAGCTCTCCCAGATATCTCCATCTCAATGATAAGCCAGCTCCACTCGATGACCAGCAAGCTCCAGTGTTGGACACCTCATGCCAAACAACTAGCAAGGCAGGAGCACAATCTCATCCATTAGCAGAAAGGCTGCCTAAAATCATAATAAGATCATAGACATCCCAAAACACACCACTGAACATGGTCTTGCCCACCAGAAAGACAAGATCCAGCCTCACCCATCAGAACACAGGCACCAGTCCCCTCCACCAGGAAGCCTACACAACCCACTGAACCAACTTGACCCACTGGGGGGCAGACACCAGAAACAACAGGAACTATGAACCAGCAGCGTGCAAAAGGGAGACCCCAAACATGGTAAGTTAAGCAAAATGAGAAGACAGAGAAATACACAGCAGATGAAGGAGAGAGGTAAAAACCCACCAGACCAAACAAATGAAGAGGAAATAGGCAGTCTACCTGAAAAAGAATTCAGAGTAATGATAGTAAAGATTATCTAAAATCTTGGAAATAGAATGCAGAAAATACAAGAAACGTTTAACAAGGACATAGGAAAACTAAAGAGCAAACAAACAATGATGAACAACACAATAAATGAAATTAAAAATTCTCTACAAGGATTAAGAGCAGAATAACTGAGGCAGAAGAAAGGCTAAGTGACCTGGAAAATAAAATAGTGGAAATAACTACTGCAGAGCAGAATAAAGAAAAAAGAATGAAAAGAATTAAGGACAGTCTCAGAGACCTCTAGGACAACATTAAAGGCATCAACGTGTGAATTATAGGGGTCCCAGAAGAAGAAGAGAAAAAGAAAAGGACTGAAAAAATATTTGAAGAGATTATAGTTGAAAATTTCCCTAATATGGGAAAGGAAATAGTCAACCAAATCCAGGAAGCACAGAGAGTCCCATACAAGATAAATCCAAGGATAAACATGCCAAGAAACATATTAATCAAACGATCAAAAATTAAATACAAAGAAAAAATATTAAAAGCAGCAAGGGAAAAGCAACAAATAACATACAAGGGAATCCCCATAAGGTTAACAGTTGATCTTTCAGCAGAAACTCTGCAAGCCAGGAGGGTGTGGCACATATTTAAAAGGGAAAAAACCTACAACCAAGAAAGGGAAAAACCTACAACCAAGATTACTCTGCCGAGCAATGATCTCATTCAGATTCAACGGAGAAATTAAAACCTTTACAGACAAGCAAAAGCTAAGAGAATTCAGCACCACCAAACCAGCTTTACAACAAATGCTAAAGGAATTTCTCTAGGAAGGAAACACAAGAGAAGGAAAAGACCTGCAATAACAAACCCAAAACAACTAAGAAAATGGTAATAGGAACATATGTATCAATAATTACCTTAAATGTAAATGGATTAAATGCTCCAACCAAAAGACAAAGACTGGCTGAATGGATATGAAAACAAGTACCGTATATATGTTGTCTATGAGACACACTTTAGACCTAGGGAAACATACAGACTGAAAGTGAGGGGATGAAAAAAGATATTCCATGCAAATGGAAATCAAGAGAAACCTGGAGTAGCAATTCTTATATCAGACAGAAGAGACTTTAAAACAAAGACTATTACAAGAGACAAAGAAGGACACTACATAATGATCAAGGGATCAATCCTAGAAGATGTATAACAATTGTAAATATTTATGCACCCAACATAGGAGCACCTCAACACATGAGGGAAATGCTAACAGCCATAAAAGGGGAAATCGACAGTAACACAATCATAGTAGGGTACTTTAACACCCCACTTTCACCAATGGACAGATCAACCAAAATGAAAATAAATAAGGAAACACAAGCTTTAAATGATACATTAAACAAGATGGACTTAATTGATAGTTATAGGACATTCCATCCAAAAACAACAGAATACACTTTCTTCTCAAGTGCTCATGAAACATTCTCCAGGATAGATCATATCTTGGGTCACAAATCAAGCCTTGGTAAATTTAAGGAAATTGAAATCATATCAAGTATCTTTTCCGAACACAACACTATAAGACTAGATATCAATTATAGGAAAAAACTGTAAAAAATACAAATACATGAAGACTAAACAATACACTATTAAATAACCAAGAGATTTCTGAAGAAATCAAGGAGGAAATCAAAAAATACCTAGAAACAAATGGCAATGAAAACACGGTGATCCAAAACCTATGGGATGCAGCAAAAGCAGTTCTAAGAGGGATGTTTATAGCAGTACAATCCTACCTCAAGAAACAAGAAAAATCTCAAATAAACAACCTAACCTTACACCTAAAGCAATTAGAGAGAGAAGAACAAAAAAAAACCAAAGTTAGCAGAAGGAAAGAAATCATAAAGATCATAACAGAAATAAATGAAAAAGAAATGAAGGAAATGATAGCAAAGATCAATAAAACTAAAAACTGGTTCTTTGACAAGATAAACAAAATTGATAAACCATTAGCCAGACTCATCAAGAAAAAAAGGGAGAAGGCTCAAGTCAATAGAATTAGAAATGAAAAAGGAGAAGTAACAACTGACACTGCAGAAATACAAAGGATCATGAGAGATTACTACAAGCAACTATATGACAATAAAATGGACAACCTAGAAGTAATGGACAAATTCTTAGAAAAGCACAACATTCTGAGACTGAACCAGGAAGAAATAGAAAATATAAACAGACCAATCATAAGCACTGAAATTGAAACTGTGATTAAAAATCTTCCAACAAACAAAAGCCCAGGACCAGATGGCTTGACAGGCGAATTCTATCAAACATTTAGAGAAGAGCTAACACCTAACCCTCTCAAACTCTTCCAAAATATAGTAGAGGGTGGAACACTCCCAAACTCATTGTACAAGGTCAGCATCACCCTGATACCAAAACCAGACAAAGATGTCACCAAAAAAGAAAACTACAGGGCAATATCACTGACGAACATAGATGCAAAAATCCTCAACAAAATACTAGCAAACAGAAACCAACAGCACATTAAAGGGATCATACACCATGATCAAGTGGGGTTTATCCCAGGAATGCAAGGATTCTTCAGTATATGCAAATCAATGTGATAAACCATATTAACAAATCAAAGGATAAAAACTATATGATAATCTCAATAGTTGCAGAGGAAGCATTTGACAAAATTCAACACCATTTATGATAAAAACCCTCCAGAAAGTAGGCATAGAGGGAACTTACATCAACATAATAAAGGCCATACATGACAAACCCACAGCCAACATCATTCTCAATGGTGAAAAACTGAACCCGTTGCTACTAAGATCAGGAACAAAACAAGGTTGCCCACTCTCACCACTATTATTCAACATAATTTTGGAAGTTTTAGCCAGCGAGCAGAGAAGAAAAAGAAATAAAAGGAATCCAAATAAGAAAAGAGGAAGTAAAACAGTCACTCCCTGCAGATGACATGATACTATACATAGAAAATCCCAAAGATGCTACCAGAAAACTACTACACCTAATCAATGAATTTGATAAAGTAGCAGGCTACAAAATTAATGCACAGAAATCTCTTGCATTCCTATACACTAATGATGAAAAATCTGACATAGAAATTAGGGAAACACTCCCATTTACCACTGCAACATAAAGAATAAAATACCTAGGAATAAACCTATCTAAGGAGACAAAAGAACTGTACGCAGAAAACTATAAGACACTGATGAAAGAAATTAAAGATGATAAAAAAAGATGGAGAGAGATATACCATGTTCCTGGATTGGAAGAATCAACATTGTGAAAATGACTCTACTACCCAAAGCAATCTACAGAATCAATGCAATGCCTATCAAAGCACCAATGGCATTTTTCACAGAACTAGAACAAAAAATGTCACAATTTGTATGGAAACACAAAAGACCCCGAATAGCCAAAGCAATCTTGAGAAAGAAAAATGGAGCTGGAGGAATCAGGCTCCCTGACTTCAGACTATACTACAAAGCTACAATAATCAAAACAGTATGGTACTGGCACAAGAAAAAGGAATATAGATCAATGGAACAGGATAGGAAGCCCAGAGGTAAACGCATGCACACATGGTCACCTTACCTTTGATAAAGGAGGCAAGAATATACAATGGAGAAAAGACAGCTTCTTCAATAAGTGGTGCTGGGAAAACGGGACAGCTACATGTAAAAGAATGAAATTAGAACACTCCCTAACACCATACACAAAAATAAACTCAAAATGGATTAAAGACCTAAATGTAAGGCCAGACACTATAAAACCCTTAGAGGACAAGATAGGCGGAACACTCTGTGATATAAATGACAGCAAGATCCCTTTTGACCCACCTCCTAGAGAAATGGAAATAAAAACAAAAATAAACAAATGGGACCTAATGAAACTTAAAAGCTTTTGCACATCAAAGGAAACCATAAACAAGACAAAAAGACAACCCTCAGAATGGGAGAAAATATTTGCAATGAAGCAACTGACAAAGGATTAATCTCCAAAATATACAAGCAGCTCAATATCAAAAAAACAAACAACCCAATCCAAAAATGGGCAGAAGACCGAAATACACTTTTCTCTAAAGAAGATATACAGATTGCCAACAAACATATGAAAGGATGATCAACATCATTAATCATTAGAGAAATGCAAATCAAAACTACAATGAGGTATCACCTCACACCGGTCCGAATGACCATCATCAAAAAGTCTACAATAAATGCTGGAGAGGATGTGGAGAAAAGGGAACCCTCTTGCACTGTTGGTGGGAATGTAAATTGATACAGCCACTATGGAGAACAGTATGGAGGTTCCTTAAAAAACTAAAAATTTCACTACCATATGACCCAGCAATCCCACTACTGGGATTACCTGAGAAAACCATAATTCAAACAGTGTCATACACCCCAATGTTCACTGCAGCTCTATTTACAATAGCCAGGACATGGAAGCAACCTAAGTGTCCATCGACAGATGAATGGATAAAGAAGATGTGGCACATATATACAATGGAATATTACTCAGCCATATAAAGAAACGAAATTGAGTTATCTGCAGTGAGGTGGATGGACCTAGAGTCTGTCATACAGAGTGAAGTAAGTCAGAAAGAGAAAAACAAATACCGTATGGTAACACATATATATGGAATCTAAAAAAAAAATGGTTCTGAAGAACCTAGGGGCAGGACAGAAATAAAGATGCAGACGTAGAGAATGGACTTTAGGACACTGGGATGGGGAAGGGTAAGCTGAGACAAAGTGAGAGATTGGCATGGACATATATACACTACCAAATGTAAAATATATAGCTAGTGGGAAGCGGCCTCATAGCACAGGGTGACCAGCTCAGTGCTTTGTGACCACCTAGAGGGGTGGGATAGCGAGGGTGGGAGGGAGACGCAAGAGGGAGGGGATATGGGGATATATGTATATGTATAGCTGATTCACTTTGTTATACAGCAGAAACTAACACACCATTGTACAAGCAATTATATTCCAATAAAGATGTTTTAAAAAATTAAAGTGAGGGGCTTCCCTGGTGGCACAGTGGTTGAGAGTCCGCCTGTCAATGCAGGGGACGCTGGTTCATGACCCGGTCCATGAAGATCCCACATGCCGCGGAGCGGCTAGGCCCGTAAGCCATGGCCGCTGAGCCTGCGCGTCCGGAGCCTGTGCTCCACACGGGAGAGGCCACAACAGTGAGAGGCCCGCATATCGCAAAAAAAAAAAAATTAAAATGAAGGAGATAAATAAAATTCTTTTTAATACTCCGTATTCTGCGGACACTTTTTTTTTTCATCATGGTGAGATCTACAGATATTCATTTCAGTTCCCTCAAACAGGACAAGCCAGTTCATTCAGCCCTTGACAAAGGTAACTGATTTGAGCACAACAGTTCTCTTCTCTTGGGCTCTCGTCAGTTCTCTATGATCCTGCCATAGTAATTGCTTTACAGATAAAGAGAGCACAAAAAATGGCTAAGCTTTCGAGTTTCCCAGAGTTTCAAATGCCTTGAAGTTCCAATTCTGATGTTGCTAATGTATCTTCCCAGGCAACCTCTGATAATGTATTAAGTAAATATTTGATGATTGAATGTTGAAAGAAAGTTTGTAAGTGAGGTGAACTGAGTGGATATGTGTATCTACATTTTCCCTGTGGATATAATTTCGTAGTCTGAGCCAGTTAAACAAACAAGTGATATGATTCCACCTGAAATTCTCTTTCCTCTGCACTAAACTATTTCCCTTTTTTAAAAAAGTAATTAAAAAGAAACCATGTGCCCTGACCCAGCCACCCTTCCTTAGTATATATTCCATGCAACTAGTCCTAGAAAATGTCCTAGTTGCTTGAAGAAATAATCATGGTAACATTCATAGTGGTAAAATTTTCGCCATCGGTCATAAAAATTCTTACATTTGTACATCAATTTCTAGAGGGAAAACAGATCAGACAGGGGTAAACCTAAGATAGTAAGTTAGTTTCTAGAGTAGATATTTGTACTTAAGCATTTTGAAGAAAGAGTCTCTGATAATGTTTATGATCTCTTGCTATTGGTATTCTTCAGCAATACCTTGTTTTGCAAGCATGCATAAATTAAGCACTTCTGTACTTGAGACATTATCTCAATGGATTCTTATGTAACCATATAAAAAAATCAAGGCAGGAATCAGTTACCCCATTTTAAGGATTAACAAACTGAAACTCAGAGAAATCAATTAACTTCTCAAAGTCACATAACAAAGTCAGTTCCACTACTCAAGCCCTGTTCTACACCACTATTCCTCACGTACCTATGGACACACATATCAGACACACCTCCTCCACTTGCCTCTCTTTTCATGTGTTCACGTATTCTGCAGTGCATCTTCACTTTATTTTCTAGTGCTGAAGTGAAGATAAGAATAGGCAGGTGGACAGGTAGACATAGTGTGCTTTCTGGAATGGTATTTAATCGTGTGCTCAAACATGTTTTAGCCAATAATGCTTAATTTTTGAACTTTAAAATTGCTGTATGTGTGAACAATAATAATAGCAATTGATAGTAAAATACTATTTCACTTGCAATATTTGCTCTTAAATGCTCTGACAACACGTATCAACTTGAGGAATCATCTCCCTATCACAGCTTTGCCCCCACCAAATTAACTTTCACATTGTGAAACTCTGGTCTTGCTTTCCATTTCTAAAACTTCCCAATGGCTCTCTATTGTCCTCAGGATAAAGAATAAACTCCTTAGGATTATCTTCCACCCATCCATGAACTAATCATCCTTTCCTCTCCAAACCCCTTCTCCAACACTCTCCTTTCTCTTTCCAGCTAAAATGAACAACTTTGCAGTTACCCAGGATAGCCCATAGCATTTTACATCACCATGCCTTTGCCTATAATCTCCCTTCTTTCTAAAAGGTCTTTTTGTGCCTTTTCTATCTGAAAACTCTACTGTTTCTTCAAACCCAGTTCAAGCATCTGTATGTAAAACTCCTTGAGCATCTTCCTGCTCCTCCACAAAACAGGGTTGATGATTCTCTCCTTTGTGCATATCTAGATTCGAGTTAACTATTAGGTTCTATGTTGGCACCTGTCACAGGATTTTGTCATCAGTTGTTTGTATGTATCTTTCCATGTTTTATCTTATTGCCCCTGTTCTTAGCACAATACATAGCAAAATATTGCAGGTGCTCAATAAATGTTTATCGAATGATCAATAAATGCATGAATACCCATTTAACAGATGGGTATTCTAAGGAAACATATGGGTAGCTAATAAAACAGAAACTCTTGATTTTTTTCAAGGGAACAACCATCTGAAGATGAAATGTTACCTTATCTGGTCCTTCCTATACCCTGTTCTAACTAATATTAATGAAAGATTACCAAGGATCTCAAATATATGACCTCAGTATATAATAACATAGTTACTTAGAACCTTATACCTAATGAGAATAGAAAAGGAGATTTATTCATCTTAAGCAAAATTCTAGTGCCATCTCTTCTTCCCTTGAGCAAGACTTGTAATCTTGTGCATTTTTGTTGTTGATACACTTTTCATACCCCCTCTTCAGTTTTGCATCTTTAAAAATACTGATAAAATAGCAAGATGAAACAAAGGGAAACTCCAGTGTTTTGAGGCAAATATGGATCCTTTGGATAATAAATGACCTTATTCACTCCAGACTCAGTCCTCTGAATACCACTTACATAGTAAGAAATGCAATCACCAAATCTGAAGAACCTCATTTAGACATAGTATGAAAGGTTATGATTTTGAAAAATGAAATCTAAACAAAAGCTTGAAAAAACTAAAAGAAATGGATCTAGCACCTAGTCCACTAATTTTATAATTGAATGCCTATTTTAAGTGTTCTTTTTTGATCATTTACTTACAAATTCATATAACAATATGGGAGGTTCTTCAGAAATGTGTGGACATTGTGTGGGTTATAACGCAAATATAACCAGAAATATAAATATTTCAGAAATATTTATATACATATATATTTGAGGAAAGTAATATTTTAAATAACAACTTCCGAGTTTGTAATTTCCACAGCTGTATCTCATAAAAATGTAAATTTTTGGTCAGAAGTTTTTCCCCAATTTAGAGGTCACATTCTCAAATTCTGCCAGCTTTTCTCTGTCACCCTAAGCTCATATAAATCAGATGAGTAGCATGACTAAAATATTTGAATTGCTTTCTTATTATAGGCATGCATGCACTCACCAGATCATGGATTATTCAGTTTTGCAACTACAGGTGGAAATCATTCAATAGGTCACTTTTTTCATATGACCTCCTCCCACATCTATCACTGATACCTCTTCAAGTTAATTTACACTGAACTTTCCTCTGCAGAATGATGTGTTTTCTTCTTTATCATTTTTCTATGTCTCCTTTAGATCTTCCAGAAATAGAGGACTTTTTATATGATTTTGTTTATATGTACATTTATAAGACATAAACAGTAATTTCTCTTGGTGCAGAGAAAAGACCTGGATTAAATATTATTTTTACCGCTAAATAGTTGAGTGGCCATAAGCAAGTTATTTAACTTTTCTGAAACTCGGTTTCTCAATGGTAAAATTTATGATTGAAAGAGATGATGTATATAAAATTTGGGGTACAAAATAAGAACTCAGTGATCTTAGTCCTCTTTCAAGATGGAATAATTTTCTATATGTACAATTGATAATAAGAGGAAAGAGAAATAATGTGCTCTGAGTTCAGTATAATATATGGTTTAGAACTTTAAGTGAACTGTCTTAAAGTGCACATTATTTACTTGATGGATGAAGTGGCTGCCTTAGAGTTATTAATACATATTAAAATACATGTTTCAGAAACAAAAAAATTCTTATAAAAATTGCTATTATACTGACAGGATAATTGTTTAAAATATGATCCATCTGCTATTTGCATTTCACAAAGTAGTGTAAGCAATTACATTATATTCTTTGGCTAATCCTATACTAATCATTGACTAACTCTTAGTTTCTCATATAAACTGGAATTAAGTTATACAAATATAAAAAGGAGACTCAATAATGGTAAGTTTCAGTCTCTTTTTGGCTGAGAACTTATCAAAAATATTATTTAATTCAGTAGTTGGAGGTGGTATCTGCGATCATAAAGACTCAGTTCAGAAATTTGAAGTATTATTTTCAAATATGACTGAGTCACAAAATGTTAGAACCATAATGATTTGCCTTTCATTAGAACTTTCACCATGATGACCTCAAGAGGATAGAATTTGGAAGCAGGAGATTAAATTTCCTTCTCAAGACTAAAATTTACTAACTGTGTAATCCTGGAAAGCTACTTAACCTTTCTGAGCCTCAGAAGTCTCATTTATAAGAATGGGGATAATCTATATCCTACTCTCTTCACAGGGCTACTTTGAGGAACAAATGAGATAATGCACATAAAAGCACTCAGAAGACTCTGAAACACTAAAACAGGAAGGAAGAAACGAGGCAGAGATAGTGGCTCCCTTCTTTGAGTTCCCATAGCAGGCTATTCACTGCACTCCACAGTATTATAATTATCTGCTCTCATGGCCTGAAAGTGAAACTATGGCAGGAGGAGGGTAGAAACCTGGGGTCTATGAAGCTCTAGACTAAATCATCTGCTCTCAGCAGCCAGGTAAACCTGGTTGAAATAAATTATTTAACCAGAAATAGTGTTATTTTTGTGATATTCTGTAATGTCCAACTTCTACCAGGCTACTAACAAAGGAGATTATACAGGGGAAAAAAAGGCAGCTAACCAAGAGGTTGTCCTGGCTGATGGGGTTAACACCTCTGCTTCAAGAAAGTGATGAAAGGTGTAAGCTCATGGTTTTTACATCCCAGGCAACAGACAAGGTTAATGGCACCAGAGTAGTCCACTGCTCACCATAAAAATCCCTGAGCAAGAATGAGAAATTGGTCCAAGTTTCGAGTAGTAAAGGATTCTTACATTTATAGGCTAAGATAAATTGGTGAGGCTTAGTGGGAGACATTGCCCCAGGTAATAGTTGTTCTGATGTTACAGGAGAGAGCCTGTTCAACGTCACGTATGTTCTCTCTCCCTCCTTCCCTCTCCAAGAACCAAAGTTTGTATTGAAAAATCATCCCTATTTCTTGATTTGGGACTGAATAGTCAAATTTTTATTATATTAGTATCAAGGAAGCAGGACCTACTCAAATACACTCTCTTGATAAAAGGGTAAGTTAATTATTACACCTGTTGTTTTGCACTGGCAAAAGATTTCAAATATCTCCCTCCATCATCCTCAAAAAACAAACAAACAGAAACCATCTGAGGCAAAGCCATTGTTTATATACTGTATTTGTGTGTACCCACCACTGTTCTTACTTCTAACAAGGAGTGTCTGTCTGCCAACATTTTCAGATTTAGTAGCAGGGCTCCTCTTGACAGACTATGAAAGGGGTCCACAGAAGAAAATCCATCATCTGATTAAGGCTTTCAGGCAAATTAAAACTCTCTGAACAGGATCCTCTTTCCTTCACTTAGATTTCAGTGAACAGAAAGCAGATTATCTCTCCAGGCAATTATCAACTCTAAAAGTGCTTGTGGTTTTAAGACTTTGGCAGAACTTGTTGAAAACATCATCATAATAATACACTTGTACAAGCTCTAATTTCAGTGGCTCTTTTGTACCACACGATGCATGATGAAATTTATGAAGGCCTGTTTTCCCCCCTAAGGCTCATTTCTTTTTTTTTTTTTCCACAGAGCCAATCTTCATCACTTAAGTCCAAACTATTACATTAACCATCCTTTTCACTAGAGTAGAGAACTTCTTTTTAACTGTCCATATCATGGCCACCATGCATCAAAGGTAGGATCATTATTTTCCACTTATTTTCTCTTCTAGAGACCCAAATTCTTATAGGAGAAGATTTTAGGATTAGGAAGAGGAGAGAGTCAGAGACTGGGAGCAGATTTCATAAGCAGCAATTTGACCTGGGTCTTTGAATATACCAAGCCTGAGACACTTATAATACTATATTTAGGGTTCAGTCTGACTTGTTTTCCATACAGATGTAGGGTGGATTAAATGGGACTTGATCCAGAGATTTGGGCATCTGATGAAAGTTGCCTGAAATAATTTTTCATTTTTATTATTAAAGCAATATAATGTTAGTTTTCTGGGGTACTGTAGTCTTGCTTAAAACATGTATAAACTGCTTTATTAGAGATTATAGCACTATTGGAAGAGAAAGCAAGAGTGATCATTTATATGATAATATGAGCTGATAATTTAGGAGTGATTCATTCTCATAAATGTTCCAACATGTGTATAAGTTTATTACTTACAGAAGTCCCATTCAGAAAGTAAGGCCTTTTATAAAGCAATCTTTAATTGACTTTTCTTTTCTATGTGGTAGAGAGGCATATAAAACTTAGTGAGATTTTAGGGTGTGAGGATTGCCACAGCTCTCCTTCCTGCTGTTTCTTTGCTCTGTGCTCTTTGCCTCATTCACACAGACTGGAGTAGCTGGCATGGGCACATTAATGGAGCAAGAGGGGATTTTGTGAAGGGAATTCAAGTGTGGAATGGGGATCTGACTAGATGAATTCTAACTTTTTTTCCAACCCTGACTTTCTCCTCTCCTAAACAGGAGTTGTAAACAATTTCTGGCTGCAAAGACCTGCAGAGATCCAAATCAAAAAAGAATGTTGTGATATGTCATTGGACAGAAAAAAAGATAATGATTGTGGTTATAGGTCAGACAAGGAGTCTAAGGATGTACTATTTTGGTCAACATTTTATTTCAGCCTAAAATAAATCCTGGGTCTTTAAAAGTCAATTTTTGAAGGCAGACTCATGTTACAATCTTTCTCAGAAGATGAGGGATGGGGGGGAGGAGTTTCTAGAAGCATGTAAAAATGTTTAAAAATCCTACCATATTTTTTCAGATAGATACAAATATATTTTCTCTAAACATTTTTCTTTTCAATGTTTTTCTAGTAGCCCAAGTTATATATGACTACATGTCCTTTACACTACCTTCACAAGAGATAACCATTGCTAAAATGTTATTGAATTTTATTTTCTGTATTTATGTATATCCTGTGTCAGAGTTTTTAATTTTTATAGCCAAATATGATTTCAAAATTATTCTCCTATACTTTTTCTAAGACAGTATAGTTTTTTGTGTTTAGAATTTTAATCTACTTGAAATTTGTTTTCAATGATACGAAAGGAATATTCTTTTTATTTTTTTCCAAATGGATATAATAAAATAGTCTCTTCTTCCTTTACTGATTTGAAATGCCACATTTATCATATAAACATCATAGATGGGATGAAGGGCATGATCTGCACCCTATTCTGCTCCATTGGTCTATTTATCTATCCCTCTACTGATACTATATGGGTGTTAACTTCTTGGGGTTTTGTACTATATCTTTCTATCTACTAGGGAAAATCTTTAACCATTTGGACAGATAACTCCTAATAAATTTTCCAGCAGAGATGAATTATCCAAGGTTGAACTAAGGCCTGGGAAGTGTTAGGAAATAGAGGGTAGAAAAAGGACCCCTGGGGTACAAGGATCTTTCTCCCTCAATAAACAGAATTTGGTGGGTTGACTATATTTTCCAGTGACCTCTCTGTGGGAGGTGTCCAGGGACTATGCCCAGCCCACTAGGAGATGGCAGGTAACAGAGCATCTGCACAGGCAGGAAAGTATTCTCAACCAGATTCAGTCCCTGCCTTTGAGGAGCACATAGCACAGCAGGGAAGGGCACCCAGATAGAAAAGGTTCTCATTCCAACTAGAAGTTGAATGAGAGGTTAAAAGCCCTGTCACCATCACCTGAGGTAAAAGCAAAAGATCCTTATCAGTGAATAATTCATTTAACTAATGGGATACATAAATGATTTTCAGGAAACTTTGAGCAGGGAGATGGCAGAAAGTAACCAGAACTCTGTCCATTGAGTATGTTAGAAAACCTCAAATGAAAGCTTCTTCATTTACTTCTCACTACGTATTCCTCCATGGAAGCAAATTGGTTTCTGTAGAAAGGGATCCTTGTTAAAATAATGTTATTAAATGTTTATGATGTACCAGAAACACACCCAAGCATAAGTGTGTGTGTGTATATATGTAATTTTTAATTTTAGAATTTATAATTTTATTTTACATATCTATATATCTTTGTGTGTGTGTGTGTGTGTGTGTGTGTGTGTGTGTGTGTGTATACATCTTCATTTATTCATGACAAGCACCCTGGGAGGAAGCTATCACGACTTTCATTTCATATCTGAAGACACTGAGGCTCAGCTACACATCATCATCACTCTACTTAGAGGACCTTAGGTATTTACTGCACTCCTCTAAGCCTCAGACTCCTCATAGAGAAAACACGGGATCTATGCAAAGGACCATCATGAGAAATTTATGAGATAATGGGTATAAAACATGTAGCACAGGGCCTGGGCACATAGAAAGTGCTCAACGGCTAATAACTGTTCAGGTCACACAACTATTAATTGACCAAACAGAGTCTATGTGTATAAAGTGATTCCCCCTTGGGCTCAAATCAAACATAATACTTATTAGATTGGTTTTTTTTTTTAACCATCTCCAGCAGGAAGAACAAAAAAGGTACTTTAGTAGAAAGAAAGGTAAGTTTATCCAAAAAGAAAATTATTTAAAATATAAGCTCATTATGAAACAAATGTAACAGATATTTACTCTAGCACTTCAACAGCTCAGCTTTCACCTTCCAAGCCATCTAATCAGGTGAGCAGGTTTCCAGACCCCAGATTTCTGACAGAAGCACTAAAAATTACTCAATTTTGCTAGCATACTTGGCCCTACCTGAGCCCACATTCAAACTCAGAAGCCTGTGCTGATCCAAATGGATATAGCCTCTGCATCCCACAGACCATCCCCACCTCTTATCCCCACGGACAACTGCAGTGGCTGAGAGATGGCCCAAACATCCCAGGGGCTCAGGCATGGCTTTTGCAGCTGAGCCCAGCCAGGATCCATTCACATCTGAAAAGGGACTGTGTGAGGCTATCCAGAAGGGCATGACCAGGTCAGGTCAGAACGTTATTACATGAGACCAGAGTAGGCATTCAGTAAGTACTTGCTAGTTAATTGACTGAAGTGGCAAGTAAAAGCTTGCGCCCAGAACTCCATTCTGCCATTCTCTAAAGCAAGAGGCCTGAAGACAGTCATAACATTTTAAATTGTTCATTTTGAGCTCGGAATCTTTCTAATGATCTTCTTACCTAAACCTACAAAGAGGTGAGATCGAATCAGATCTGTTCGTATATCAACACACTAAAAATGACTTGCCCAAAAGAGTGACAGTGAGAGGGAAGGGTTGGCATGAGATTAAAATGTTATCCCATTGAGATTTGGAAAGGTTTCACAGAGAAACTACATCTAACCACTTTCATTCTTCCTCTTATTCCTCTTCCCTCTCTCTTGTTTGGTGCTAGAAGGTCATAGTGACAGTCAGTTGAGAGGATAGAAAGGAGAATGGATTTTTCAAGAAGAGTGGGTGGAACAATTTTATCTGTCCTTTTGTCCCTCCCTCTTTTCTCCCCTTCATGAACACACTATGCCATTCAAACAGAACATCAGTTTGGTTGACATTGGATTTAAGAAAAGGAGGAGCTCTTCAAATTTTTTAAATTTTCGATTTTCAAATAGGGATACTTTTCTGTTTTATATTTATAATTTTAGTTTCTGTCATAACATAACATATAGCATAATCACATTAAGATTTGTTTTGGAAAATTAAAAGAAAAAGATTACCCATTGTCCAATTACTTGGAAATAATAATAGCTGATATTTATTGAGAATTTTCTATGTGCTAGGCACTTCACCAAGAGCTTTATGCATTAGCTTTTTTAATCCTCACAGCAACATTGTGAAGTAAGCACTGTTATCTCCCATCTTTAGTTGAAATTAAGGCACAGAGTACTTGAGTAACTTGCCCAGAGTCACACAGCTTATAACTGGTAAAAATAGTATTCAAACCCAGAAGTCTGATTCCAATGCCCATGCCCTCAACCACCCTACTTTCATCTAATACTTTAATTACTTTTAAAAATAGAGTTAAAATCATACTGCACTTACAATTTTGGAGAGGACTAGCACACTCTTTTCCCCCAAAACAGGGAGATTTCCTAGTCTTTATTTGAATGAAAGAAAAGGCAAGTCTATTAACTTTATTTCAAAATTTCTATGATGTTGCATGAGCCACTAAAAAACAAAGAACATAAGATTAGTGACCAAAAGTAAATTACTTCAAAATTTTGCCTAGGAAGCATAAAAAAATGGTACAGTCTAGAATGGAGAAGAGGATGATATCTCATGAATCACCTTCTGATGGGTCTTTATTTATTTTAATCTTTTATTTTTATTCTATTTTAAGTTTTATATTCCACTTATGGTTATTATAAAATATTGGCTTTATTTATTGTTTTGTACAATATATCCTTGTAGCTTATTTTATAATAGCTTATAATACCTCTTAATCCTCTACCCCTATATTGCTCCTCCCTCCTTCCCTCTCCCCACTGGTAACAAGTAGTTTGTTCTCTATATCTGTGAGTCTGCTTCTTTTTTTATTATATTCACTAGTTTGTTGTATTTTTTAGATTCCACATATAAGTGATATCATTCAGTATTTGTCTTTGTCTTATTTCACTTAGCATAATGCCTTCCAAGTCCATCCATGATGCTGCAAATGCCAAAATTTCATTATTTTTTATGGCTGAGTAATATTCCATTGTATATATCTACCACATTGTCTTTATCCATTCATCCATTAATGGACACTTAGATTGCTTCCATATCTTGGCAATTGTAAGTAATGCTGCTATGAACATTGGGGTACATGTGTCTTTTTGAATTAGTTTCTTTTGGATATATAACCAGGAGTGGAACTGCTGAGTCATATGGTAGTTCTATTTTTAGTTTTTGAGAAACCTCCATACTGTTTTCCACAGGGGCTGCACCAATTTACATTTGATGGGTCTTTATTTAAAGTAATTCTCATAGTCAGTCCCACATATCTAAAAACTACCAGAGAAAACTCTCCAACTTCCCCATATATAATCAATATGCAATGGTTAAAATCAATAAAAATTCATGTGAAGAGTTGGCATATTGATGGGCCTGCCAAAAGCAAGAGCTGATTGTTAAGTTTCATACCCTTTGTTGTTGAATTGCACTGATTGCCAGGTGTTCATTGCTTTTCCCTTTTTCAGAGCTCACTCCTTTTCTAGAACCATCAACTCTACCCAGGGAGCTTCAAGATATGCAAATGGAGCTCATGGCCTCCACTTCCTCCAAAAATACTTCCTGTGCTCAGCCCTGGATCTTCCTTGGAGGAGGTAGCACCCCCTATCTCTCCTTGCTTTAGACCAGTTTTCCCAAAAAAACCTACATTGAAAATAGCAGCTCTTAGTCAGTCTTTCCCGTGAGTACAAAGAGGCCGTCCACTATGAATTTATACAGTGGACCCTTGAATTTACGTATAACTTATAGTCAGCCTTCCTTATCTGAGATTCCTCCACACCCCAAGATTCAATCAACCATGGACCATGGACCATGTAGTACCATAAAGTATTTACTATTGAAAAATATCCACATATACGTGGACCAACCACAGTTCAAACCCATGTTTGAAAAAAAAAAAAAGTCATTTACATGAGTTGATGAATGAGTACTCTGGGCTTTGAATCCTTGTAATCCAATGAGTGCCCACTCCACTTCTGCATGTCTCCTTCCTGATCATCATCTGTAGTCTTGTGACTCTATCAAAGGTTGAAGGGCAACTTGGCCTCTGGGGGAGAGTGCTGGTACCTGGGCGCTAAGTTCGATTTTAAGGCATTATCCCTTCCCTGCTACAGGCAAATCTCTTAACTTCTTTGGTCATAGTCACTGCTCTGAAAAATAAAGACATTGATTCAAACAGTGCTTTCCTGTGACACCCTGGGGCTCTGATGTAGGGTATCAGGTCTGCCAGTCGGCAGGCTGCAAAGATCAGACCAAGCATTTCCCTATGTCCTAGCTTCATTCAGAGCAACTCTGCCTTTATCTTTTTATATTTGGGAACTCTGTATAAACTTAGCTTGAAAAAAGGATTATGCAGCAAATTTTCTTTGTAAAAATTACTGGATGACATGATTCCTAAAGTCTGTTTCAGTCCTATGTGATTTTTAAAAATAATAACCCAATTGAAGTTTGTATATGTCTATGCAAGGGTAAGAGAGTACATCCCCCTCAGATCTGTAGCATACATTATTTTCCAGGAAACTTTTTTTTTTTACTTTTTGGTTTTACTGGCAATATTTATGGAGGGTCTGAATTATCTTAGTCACACCAGCAGCTATAGATCTAGTTCAGGGTACATAATGCGCCATCTCTCACTCTCAGACCTTAAGTAAAGCATTTCCGAAGGCATAGATTGACCACATTATTTTAGACTCTGGGAAACCAAGAGTTCTAGGTGGAACACTGATCAGCCTCTGCCTCCCCCAATGGACTGATCACATCTGTTTTCCTAAGACAGATGTTCACTGAGGACACAGACATCATTTAATGTTTATGCTTATCTCAGACTCTCTTAAGGAATGACACATGTGAAATACATCAAAATTAGGAGAGCTTGATACTCAAATTGCTGGAAAGGGATGGTTGGATTTGCAATTTTCATGTTATGTTGGCACCAGCCATGAAGGATTCCATGATGGTCTGTGTGTATTTTTCATGAAAACAGATGTTAGTAGAGAAGAACTTTTTAAAAAGTGTATCTGTCAGCCTAAGATCTGGTAAATACTATAGTCTACATGTAGTCCATGTGTTTTGGCAAGCTCATTGCTTGTGCCTGCATAATTTGTTTCATTTAAGTCACTCCCAAACTGTGGTACATAGACCGTCTATATTAGTATCATGGTGGGGAGGTATTTTTAAAAAGTGAAGGTTTCTGCTGAATCACAGTCTCTTCAAGAAGAACCTGTATTGTTGGCATGCTCTCTGGAGCTTCTAATGCACAGCAAAGTCATTTTCTTTTGTGTGTGACTCCTTTGCTGTAATATGGTCTCAGAATACATTATTTGCATATTCCAAATGTTTTGGCCACCAAAGGTATAAGGTTGGCAAGTCCTTTTGCCATTTAATTTCTTTTCTTAAAATGAATTAGGGACAGTGGGGTGAGGTGGAGGTGGAGGTTGCTGTAGATGATCACTAGGGTCCCTGTCAATTTGAACACACTCTATTCCTGATGCTATTTGGGGTAATTTAAGCTTAAAGCTCAGAGCGGTTTATTAGTTTATTACTTTAGGTACTTTTCAGTTAGAGCTAATATCCATTATATGGCACATATTCAACCTGAATAAAAAGAAACTTTTAAAATATTTATGTACATATTTATGATGTCTGAAATGGAAAATAATACATCTGGGAACAAGTTCCAGAAATGAAAAAAGTGTCTAATAAAATAAGCAAACCAATAAGAAGTCGTATATCACTTGACTCAGTTCCTCCTAGAGGGGCAATCAAATGAGATGTCTTGAAATTCACAATTAAATATACTATAGAGTCTAACCAGAGAATACTGCATCAAAAGACGTGATTTGGTCCTTTATAAGTCTGTGTTTTTATTGGCTAATTTAAGGTTTCTAAACTGGTTTCTAAGTAGTTTTTTTGCCTCAATGATCTGAATTTTTCCCACTGATACCTACTCTAAAAACTAGATGGTGACAAACTTTTATTCTGTTGATTTTGACCAATGGTTATTTAATGTCTATAGTGGGTCATGTTCTACTTCCTAAAATACTTTTGATCATCTTCTTCTATTTCCAACGTCCCATCCATAGATAGGGCCTTTAACTTCCCTGGCCTGTGCCATTGCCATGTCCTCCCAACGCGTCACCCTGCTTCAATACATCTTCCACTGTAATTTCCTAAAATGCAAATCTGATTATGTCACACTTCTGCCTAAAACTCTTTACTGGCTACTCATTACCTGTTGGGATAAGGTCGAACCTCTCGGACATGGCAAACCAGACTATTCATTACCTGGCTGAGCCTGTATCTTTTGTAAAGCCTTACCTCCAGAGGCACTGAAATTCCAATTATGCCAAGTTCTTTAAGAACTCTGACTTTGAAGAGGCTGTCCTCTCCTTCTGGAAGGCCCTCCTCCGTTCCTCCTTATGTACCCAATATGACTGGCATGTTTGATCAATAGCAGGAAGGCCACTGAGGCAAGAGCAAAGTAAGCAAGGGGAAGAATATTAGGAGATAAGGTGGGAAGTAGGAAATAGGGCAGATCATATATCACCTTATACCCTGAGTGAAATGGAATGTCATTAGAAGGATTGTAGCAAAAACGTGGCATGATCTGTATTGTATCATAGCGCTCACTCTGGCTGCTGTGGTAAGAATGGTCTGTGTCTGCAGGAGTGGGGAAATGTGAAAACAGCAGAAGCAGAGAGATCAGTTTGGAAGAATTACCCTAACCTGAACAAGAAATTAGTGTAGAAACAGTGGAGATAGTGGGAAGTAGCCAGATTGGATATATTATGAAACTAGAGCCAATAGTATTTGCTGATGAATTCATGCAGAGTGTGACAAAAGGAAGAAATCAAGGGTGACCCCCACGTTTGGGGTCAGAGCAGTTGGAAAACTGGAGTAGCTATTTGTTGAAACACAATAGGAGGAACACTTTTGTAGGGGATGGTAGCAAATTAAAAGTTCAGTCTTGGGGGAGTTGAATTTGAAGTGGCTATTAGACATTCAAGTGGGAATGCATTGTAGGCAGTTGGATGTATGAGTCTGGAATTTAAGGGGGAGGTTGAATCTAAAGAAATTAACTTAGAAGTTGTCAACAGAAAAGACATTATTTATAAGTGAGTATAAATATAAAAGAGGAATGTCAGCACATAAAAACACTTAAAAAGTGAGATGACAGAATAAATGAATGAATTATACTGATTGAGATACCAACTTGCAGAGTGAAGCAAATAATACAAAAATGTCATATCAGTATCATTCAAAGAATTTCATTTTTTATTTTCTCTAATGAAAAGCTTGTTGGCAACGCTCATTTCCAAGAACATACCACTAATGAAGTTACTTATTAAGCTAATATAGACACAGTGAATACAAATATCTGTTTGAATATGTTGAATTACTGGTGTCTTCTTATTCTGTACCTTAGTGGCCATATATTTGCAAAAAGAAACAAATCAATACATCAATATGATGAGGCTGTTGAGTTTTAGATGGATATCACAGCTACAAGAGGTGTTTGGGCACATTAAAAATTCCTCACATCCTCACATGATTGTTTACAGTTTACAATGTGCTTTATCATCCATTATCTCTAACTTTGAGCTTCGTGACATCCATACACTAGGCATATGGGCATTACTGTCCCCTACTTAAATATGAAGAAACTAAGGCTCAGGAGGCAAAGTCATTTACATGAGTTGATGAATGAGTACTCCGGGCTTGAGTCCTTGTGATCCAATGAGTGCCCACTCCACTTCTGCATGTCTCCTTCCTGATCAAGGTTTGCCCCATCCTTAGCTGCAGCCCAATAAAACTTTCATAGGATGGCAAGCAGCACAATTCCTTTTGCATTTCATAGAAAAGACTGAGAAAATAACTGGTCTTTACTGGATACCATTTAGCAGGTCAGCAGCTCTGCATATGTCACAGAACTGGGTTTCATCACCTGAAACACCCTCAGGCATGGGATCTGGGGCTTTTCAAAGCAGCACTAGGGAGGAGAACGATGACCGTGAAATGTGTCAGGACTCATCTACCGCTCAGCCACCTCGCTCCTCTCAGTCTTTGCCTCCTTTGCGCTTGGAGTTGAATCCTCAGATGCCAAGGCATACATTTGCTCCCTACTTGGATCTGACATCTCTCCAGCATTAGCCTCCCATCTTGGACACTTTCCCTTTATGAACTAAGTTTCTAAGTCCTACCCACACACTCCCCTGCATCCAGATACAGATAACCTACTTTAATTTTAATAACCTCTCCTCAACAATAACAGTGCAGAATAAGAGCATATACCATTGATTTTACACTCGCTACACACTTAGTCTTTATCCATGTTATCTAAGCTGCATGGCAATCCTAACCAGAAAGACACTATTTTACAAATGAGGAAACAAACTCAGAATGACATGACCAAACTCCTATGATCACATACCTGCTATTAATTGGAATAATTAAGATGTGAATCTAAGTCTTCATTACTCCAAAATCCATGCTCTTTCCTTAACTACTGTCTCGCCACTCATGACCCTGTTTCACTCTCCATAAGACAACATCAACACAAGCTAAATTATAGTCTATTTTTCCCACTGGATGAGGTTAATTGCTTCTTGTTTCTGCCTTAAAAGATCCAACAAAATTTTCCATGGTCTTCTCCCTTCTTTATCTCCATGTCCCCACCGCCGCCACCCTGGGAATTGTTAAAATCTTGTTAGAACTAGTGAAGTCCAGGAATGAACCAAGTATCTTTACAAAAGCCAAATTGAAAGGAACTTCCATGTGTCTAAAAGACAGAACATTCAATTTTGAATCAGGCTCTAAACTGTTTCTCAAACAGCTCCCATAAATCTGTACCAAAATCAAAAGAAATGATTTATAATAGAAGCTCTTTCAGTTAACACATCTATCCCATTGTTTGCCTCAAACCAAGGTTTCTATGTGGCATATGGCTGGAGAGGAGAGAAGAGGGTCAGTGGGGTTTCCATCCTGAGGCTCAGTCTTCACAGGTGTGCCTGCCGTTACTCTCCACACAGATGCCAGACATCATGGGGGTACTTATAAAGAAACAGGGTCAGTCACATAGTCTCAAGCTACCTGCTTTAAATGGGCATCATGGGGAGGAGTCTGAGTCACTAGTTGACATTCTCATGCCTCTTGCCCATAATGGATTTTTATCACATCATAAAGGAGCTCCTCAGCCAGTTGGAAATCATTGCCTTGCTGAATCAATTATAATTGCAGGGTACTCTGGAATGTTCTGTTGATTGTGATGTTAATAGGTACAAAGATACACAATGTGCAGCTCAATAACCATTCCATTAACGTCTAATTTAAAGTTTATTTCCAATATCATCATTATGAAGGAGAAAATAACCCATAGGACACAGCACTGGGAAAAGTGTGCAGGCATCTGAAAGCCACTTGCCTCTCCCCAGCTTCATACCTCATGAAATGTGCACGACACTGAGTTTGCACAGTCAGGGCCACTGAATAATCAAAGGGAAAGTTTCAACTGAGATAAAATTGACGTGCAAAGCATGAGAGTGGGGACAAAGTCACACTGTCATTTCTATTACCAACGCAGTGACACAACAAACACAGCATTCACCACGAATTGCATTAAGACTCCTGAAGCAGAAATATTGGAGGTGCTGGAGTACCACCGTGTCAGGAATTTCACATTAATGTATTTGAATAATATGCCATTCTCTACTCATTTTCCAGACTGCCATGGGTTGTGTTTTACGTGGTATGGGTAAGGTATTTAGACACTGGTTTTCATCTTTCCCTCTCTGACTGAGCTATACTAACTGGGCCTGTTTATAATCTCTTGGCTGCAATCCCGTCTTTTGTGTTGGCTCTGCAATATTCCAAATGTTAAAATCTGGGGGGAAGAGGAATGGCAGGAAAATCAAATCATGAAGCCTTAATAAGAACTCAGATGCTTAAACTTCTAGAGGGACAGTAGTTTGATGACAAGGAATCTGTAGAAATACAGGACAACAGACAAGGTATAAAGGCCTCAAGTTTCTAATTAGAGTCTGACACCAGCCTCAAAATCTCTAGAGTACACAGTCATGAGCTCAGATTATCTGACCTTTTAGCTACACTGTCTCCACCTAAACCCAGAGAATAGCTCCAAGTAAAAAAGGGATTGGTGAGATGAGCTTGGGATTTATAGAGGACTCTGGATTTGAGTCCAATGAGATGCAAATTATAGATAATTAATGTCTAAAAGCACTACAGGATATAAATTGGTAAATAGAGGTAGAATGATCAGAATTCTTAGGAATGTGATAGATGTTCTCTTTATTCATTTATTTGGTCATTCATTCATTCGAGTAAGGAAACTTATCCAGGGGATACACATCAATAATAAGTCAGACAGCTGGTGAGGCAGAGATGAAAAGAAAATGCTATGATTACAGTAGAGTTTATTCATCGATCAGAAGACAGAGAGAAGGAGGCGTTAAAGGAAGGGAAGAACCAACATGAAATTGGTGATACTTGAACTGTGTTTCCAAGGTGTAATGTCAATCTGTCAGTGGATACAATGGAAAAGGCTAGAGTCAGAGGAAGCAACCCAAGCAGGAGGAAGGAGTTACAGCATGTACCCAGGGAATCTCATTTGATCCAAGGTATGCAGGGCCATGTTGAAGTTAAGCACAACTGGGGGAAGATGAAATCCTGAGGGTCTTGTGAGGCATGTTAAGGAGTGTGTACAATTTCCTCTAAGTCAGTTCTTCTCAATTCTGGCTGCACCTTACACTAGAGGAGCATCTGAGATATACTCAGACCCCATCCTAAGAGATTTGAATTATTTGACCTGGGGAAGGTCCTGAAGTGACAATTCTCAGTGCTAACCTGGTACAGCTGGGGCTGAGCACCACACTACAGAGATAAAGTTATGCTGAGGATGTTTGAACAGAAATGTCAAAGTCAGTTCTCTGTTTTAGAAAGGTGAGTCTAGCAGAGGTGTGGAGAACTGATGGAGAGAGGTGGAAACCAAGTAGGAAACTAGTGTAGTCTATTAGAGCAGTGGTGTTCAAAGCGTGGTTCACCAAAACTTTAAGGTTTTATGGAGTTTTTGCAAGAGATACAAAACACTTGCCTCCCATTTTTTTTTAGAAACATTTAATTAGTGTTAAAAATAATTGACCAAAAAAAAATTCCAATGTGATACAGAACAAATTTTAACACATCAGCAAAGGCTGAACTTATGTTTCCAATTTAATTTAGTATTCTCCTGAGATGTTTTTTTACATATACATATATCTATTCTTTTTAAGATTCTTTTCCCATATAGGCCATTACAGAGTATTGAGTAGAGTTCCCTGTGCAATACAGTAGGACCTTACTAGTTATCTATTTTATATATAGCAGTGTGTATATGTCAATCTCAGTCTTCCAATTTATTCCCCCCCCAATTACCGCCTGGTAACCATAAGTTTGTTTTCCACATCTGTAACCCTATATTTGTTTAGTAGATAAGTTCATTTGTACACTTTTTGTAGATTCCACATATAAGTGATATTATATGATATTTGTCTTTCTCTGTCTGACTTACTTCACTCAGTATGACAATCTCTAGATCCATCCATGTTGTGGCAAATGGCATTATTTCATTCTTTTTTATGGCTGAGTAATATTCCATTGTATATATGTACCACATCTTCTTTACCCATTCCTCTGTTGATGGAAATTTAGGTTGCGTCCATGTCCTGGCTATTGTAAATAGTGCTGCAGTGAACATTGGGGTGCATGACTCTTTTTGAATTATGGTTTTCTCTGGATATATGCCCAGGAGTGGGATTGCTGGGTCGTATGGTAGCTCTATTTTTACTTTTTTAAGGAACCTCCATACAGTTCTCCATAGTGGCTATACCAATTTACATTCCCACCAACAATGTAGGGGGTTCCCTTTTCTCCACACCCTTTCCAGCATTTATTGTTTGTAGACTTTTTGATGATGGCCATTCTGACTGGTGTGAGGTAATACCTCATTGTAGTTTTGATTTGCATTTCTCTAATAATTAGCGATGTTGAGCATATTTACATGTGCTTTTTGGCCATCTGTATGTCTTCTTTGGAGAAATGTCTACTTAGATATTCTGCCCATTTTTTGATTGGGTTTTGTTTTTGTTTTTGATATTGAGCTGCATGAGCTGTTTGTATATTTTGGAAATTAATCCCTTGTCGGTGACATCATTTGCAAATATTTTCTCCCATTCTGTGGGTTGTCTTTTCATTTTCTTTATGGTTTCCTTTGCTGTGCAAAAGCTTTTAAGTTTAATTAGGTCTCATTTGTTTACTTTTGTTTTTATTTCCATTACTACAGGAGAAGGATCCAAAAAGATATTGCTGCAATTTATGTCAAAGAGTGTTCTGCCTATATTTTCCTCTAGGAGTTTTATAATATCAGGTCTTACATTTAGATCTTTAATCCATTTTGAGCTTATTTTTGTGCATGGTGTTAGAGAATGTTCTAATTTCATTCATTTACATGTAGCTGTCCAGTCTTCCCAGCACCACTTATTGAACAGACAATCTTTTCTCCATAATATATTCTTGCCTCCTTTGTCGCAGATTAATTGACCATAGGTGCACGCATTTATTTCTGGGCTTTCTATCCTGTTCCACTGATCTATATTTCTGTTTTTGTGCCAGTCCCATACTGTTGAATACTGTAGCTTTGTAGTATAGTATGAAGTCAGGGAGCCTGATTCCTCCAGCTCCATTTTTCTTTCTCAAGATTGCTTTGGCTATTTGGGGTCTTCTGTGTTTCTACACAAATTTTTAAATTTTTTTGTTCTAGTTCTGTGAAAATGCCATTGGTAATTTGATAGGAATTGCATTGAATAGTAAAGGGATTGCCTCAGGTAGTAAAGATGCTACCAGAAAACTAATAGCGCTCATCAATGAATTCAGTAAAGTTGCAGGATACAAAATTAATACACAGAAGTCTGTTGCACTTCTATACACTAACAACGAAAGATCAGAAACAGAAATTAAGGAAACAACCCCATTTACCACCGCATCAAAAAGAATAAAATACCTAGGAATAAACCTACCTTAGGAGGTGAAAGACCTGTACTCCAAAAACTATAAGATGCTGATGAAAGAAATCAAAGATGACACAAACAGATGGAAAGATATAGCATGCTGTTGGATTGGAAGAATCAATGTTGTCAAAATGACTATACTATCCAAGGTAATCTACAGATTCCATGCAATTCCTGAGATCTTTAAAAGGCGAATAGCCTGGGATTATATGGCAAGCTGTTTTTTTAAAAAGGTGGGGAGCCGGGGGATCAAGGAAAAAGTCTCCAGGCTACAGGACTTTTTAAAATATACTATACAACCAAACCAGAACACACATTGAATGTTAAAAATGAATGGCCACCCATGACCCCAAATTTCAAATATTTGTGATCCTCAAACTCATTCTCATACATTGACTTTTTTTTCTTGTACATTTACTTTTTAAGAAAATAGTGGCAAAATACCTATAAGATAAAATTTACCAATTTAACCTTTTTTTTTTTTTGTGGTAAACAGCCTTCTCACTGTTGTGGCCTCTCCCGTTGCGGAGCACAGGCTCCGGACACGCAGGCCCAGCAGCCATGGCTCACGGGCCCAGCCGCTCCGCGGCATGTGGGATCTTCCTGGACCGGGGCACAAACCCGTGTACCCTGCATCGGCAGGCGGACTCTCAACCACTGCACCACCAGCGAAGCCCACTTTAACCATTTCTAAGTGTACAATTCAGTTGTGTTAAATATATTCTCATTGTTGTGCAAGCAACCTCCAGAACTTTTTCGTTTTGCAACTGAAACTCTATTTCCATTAAACGACACCTCCATCCTCTAGCAGCCACTGTTCTTTCTGTTTCTATGAGTCTGACTACTCTAGATACCTCATAAAAGTGGAATTATACAGAATTTTCCTTCTTGTGACTGGCCTATTTCACTTAACATAATGTCCTCAAGGTTTACTCATGCTATAGCATGTGTTAGAATTTCCTTCCTTCTTAAGGCTGAATAATATTCCATTATATGTATATACATTTGTATGTACACATACATAAACATTTTGTTATCCATTTGTCTGTTGAAGGACATCTGGGTTGCTTTTACCTCTTGTCTATAGTGAAGAGCACTACTTTGAACATGGAGATACATTGAAGTATTTCTTCAAGACTGCTTCAGTTCTTTGGGATATATATCCTGAAGTGGGATTGCAGGATCATATGGTAATTTTAATTTTTTAAGGAATACTTTGACTTTTAATAAGTTAAAGCTACACATTGAAAAATAAATGTATCCTTATTAAAAAAAACAGCTTTATCTATTTTATAAAATGTTCTACCTAAGAATTTATTTAGAAAAGTTGGGGGGTGGGAATTTGCTGATTTGGAAAGAGAGAGAGAGAGAGAGAAAGGGAAAAGGAACCACAGGACAGCAACACAAGTAAATTCCGCCATTACCTAAATTTTACATATCAGTAAAGAAGGTTCCTATCAGAAGTGAAGAAATAACAGTGGCACTCCCAAGCAATTAGTTGGGACCAGAAAAGAACAAAGGCAACAAAACGAAGCCATTACACAAATATCTGGCCAGTAACTACCTGCCCACCTTGAGTAGTCTTGGCAAAGAATGGAGGAGAGTAGCTGACTTGAAGAGTTTTCTGCCAGACTGAATTGTTAGACTTCTCTATAATTAATAACAGACTTCCGCATAATTTTTTCTCAAGAGGCCTACTGACTGTCTTAATCTGGTTGGGAGGAGGAGCGGGTGAGAAGGAAGGATCAAGGATAACATCATAGTCACCAGCTCAGATGCGTTAGCTGATATGGCAGAGGCCTGGAATACAGGGTAAAAAGCAGGTTTGGGGAATTAGAAAAGACTGCCAATCTGGAGTAGTTTCAACGTGTAGCTGTAGGGCAACATGAACCCAGAGTGAAAAAGGCCTCAAACCAGAATCATTTGCCCAAAACTTTTTTTGTGTGGATCACCTACTATGTGCCTGGAATAATCCTAGTTGCTGGGAAAGCTTTAGTGAATAGAATAAACATGATCCAAATCTTCCGGCAGTTTCTAGAGGATATGACAGGCAAGTAACAAGCAATTATGATAATGGAGGTCAATGAAAAGTATATGTTGCTGCAGAACACTGTGGGACACTTAGGACAAGCCCCTACTTGAGCCCTGGGTATTGGGGGAGGCTCTCCAGGGGAAATGGCACCTCACTAGAGCCTGAAGGATGGGAAGGAGTCAGCCAGGGGAAGAGGAGGAGGAAGCAGCATGTACAAAGGCCCTGTGGCTGTAGAGAGGCTGGCATGGTGGGTAACTGACAATAGTTCAGTAGGATGAACGTGAAGTGAGTTGGACAATGAGGTTAGTGAGAGGTTCTCACACTTCAGTGAACACCAAAGCTACCTGGAGGGCTTGTTAAAGCACAGAGATCTAGGCCCACCCCCAGAGTTTATGATGTTTAAGCTCTGGAGGATTTGCATTTCAAACAAGCTCCCATGTGATGTTGATGAAACTGGTCTGGGGACCACCTACTGACAACCATTAATATGGCAGAGTCGGGGATTGGAACACACCCCCCAAAATGGCCATTATAGAAAGAGAGAGCATGGGACTTCCCTGGTGGCACAATGGTTAACAATCTGCCTGCCAATGCAGGGGACACAGGTTCAGTCCCTGGTCCGGGGAGATCCCACATGCTGGGGAGCAACTAAGCCTGTGCACTACAACTACTGAGCCTGCGCTCTAGAGTCCACGAGCCACAACTACTGAGCTCACGTGCCACAACTACTGAAGCCCATGTGCCTAGAGTTCGTGCTCCACAACAAAAGAAGCCACCACAATAAGAAGCCCACTCACCACAACGAAGAGTAGCCCCCCGCTCACCACAACTAGAGAAAGCCTGCGCACAGCAGTGAAGACTCACCACAGCCAAAAAATAAATAAAATTAAAAAAAAAAAAGAGAAAGAAAGAAAGAGATGGCAGCAGCCTGAACTAGAGGGGTAGGAGTGGTGAAGGAGAGGTATGGAAACTGCAGAACTGACAGTTCTCAATGACCAACTGCAGATGGAGGGCGATGAGGTGTTCTGAGTGTAGAAAAGGATTGTGTTATTCCCTGATACAGGGGGAAAAGGAGGAGATGATTTGGGGCAGAAAATGGCATTTAGGTCTTGAGGGTGGTGCTTATGGGTCACATAAGTAGGAAGTAATAATCAAATGGATCTTATTTCAAATGTATATATCAAACGTATGTTGCTTAGGAGATAGAGGAAATTTTTAAATAGGCTGGAGGGACAGGCTAAGGTCCTGGGAAGATATGGCATAAGGATTAGCAATAGAGATTGAAGCTGTAGAAATGGTCCAGAGAGGACATGTAGATAAGAAAAGAAGAAGCTGAGAACAAAATCCTGAAAGGAAAACAAAACAAAATAAAACAAAGCAAGTAAAAATAAACAATCAAATGATAATTTGAGGAATGGGCAAAAAAGCCAAAAAGGGAGACCAAAACAGTCAGAGAGGCAACCAAAAGTGCCCAAGAAATGCACAGAGTAGAAGAGAGAGCTTACAGAAGGAGGAAGTGCCTCTACAAATGGAAAGGACAGGGAAGAGAGGGTCACCGGCAGCCACCAGCTTTATAAACAAGAAGTGCTGTGAACTTAAAGCTGGAGGACGCTTTAGTTGAATGATAAGAGGGACAACCGGATGTAGTACCAGGCTGATGAGACCGTATTCTGCGCAGTGGAAATTCTGTTGTGAATTGGAAATTCTACTGCTGATTCTCTAGTTTAAGCACCTTAGTTCTATGTACCGGGACATTTGAAAATGTCATGCCTATGGGAAAGCAAACTCAAATGCGTTTAAGTGAAACTGACATTACACATATATTGGAAGAGAGTGCCTGTAAATAGTTCAAAACCCCACAACAAGAGTCCTCATACTGCGGAGACCCAGAGCCAACTCAAGGCAGCTGTGGCAGTCCTTTTCTGGAGAAGCTCAGTAGGCTGGCCCAACAGCTATGACTCTGCTCACTTCTTCCCTCAGGAGCACTTTGTTTCTGCTCTTTTTCTCTCATCACCTCATCCTCAACATGCCCTCATCCCTGTCCACTCCTTCCTAATAGTCTCATCCCTCCGGGACAAAGCAAATGGGAATGCTGTTCCCTGATAAAATGTAAGCACTATTTAGGGCTGAGAGAATTAGACCATAGGAGACACATGAAGCCAGAGTGGAGTGTGAGAGTATTGTGGAGACAAGACAGACAGTCAGATGTGATCCAGAGAAATTATAAAATTAATTCCAAAATGCGAAAGATAAGGCGACAAACAGAGGTTAACTGAATTATCATTCAATACAGAAACATGCTGAAAGAAGCAATTAAACCTGGGGGAAAACACAGTGTAACCCAGAACCATGAATATTTTACAGCATATAGCCAGCAGCACTTTGAAACATCTGAAATCCACATTACTCTTGCCTCATAACTTAAGTTTACCCTATGGTTTTAGTTCACATATTCAAATATAAGTTTAAATGCTTTATGGATTTTTTAAAATGAACTAAAAAAAGGTGTAAATGTAATTCACAAATTTGGGCTGACAATATTTGATTTTTAAACTTAGAGAAATCCAGAAAATATCATTTTAACTAATACCTGCTAGCATTCCCCTTACTAAATCATTCATTGGATTTGTTAGCAACTCATGACATTCACTTTGAAGTTATTTGCCTTATGAGAAAGTCCATAATCTGGTTCTGTTGCTGGATAACTTATTCGATGAAAAGTAAATCATTTAATCCATCACATTCCTAGTTAGTAAAATTACTCAGTTTGGTTAGATGATCTCTAAAGCCCAGGCTAGCCTAAGAATTCTGTAAACATGACGCATTACACTGATTAACTCTAATACAATGGGTGACCAACAGAATCATAAGGTTGATGAAAGCTCAGATGTTATCAGATTCAACCCACTTTCTTTACTGATCAATAATAAAAGAGGCCCTAAAAGATTTAATACCTTGACTGCTGTCAAGTACCTTTTTTTCAATGTTTATTTTTTATTTATTTATTTTTTCTTATTAGTCATGCATTTTATACACATCAGTGTATACATGTCAAGCCCAGTCTCCCAATTCATCACACCACAATGCCCACCCTCTGACTCTTTCCCCCCTTGGTGTCCATTCATTTTTTCTCTACTTCTGTGTCTCAATTTCTGCTCTGCAAACTGGTTCATCTGTACCATTTTCTTGGTTCCACATATATGCATTAATATTCAATATTTGTTTTTCTCTTTCTGAATTACTTCACTCTGTATGACAGTCTCTAGATGCATCCACATCTCTACAAATGACCCAAGTTCGTTCATTTTTATGGCTGAGTAATATTCCATTGTATATATGTACCACATCTTCTTTATCCTTTCATCTGTTGATGGGCATTTAGGTTCCTTCCATGACATGGTTATTGTAAATAGTGCTGCCATGAACATTGGGGTGCATGTGTCTTTTTGAATTATGGTTTTCTCCGGGTATATGTCCAGTAGTGGGATTGCTGGGTCAGATGGTAATACTATTTTTAGTTCTTTAAGGAACCTCCATACTGTTCTCCATAGTGGCTGTATCAATTTACATTCCCACCAACAGTACAAGAGGGTTCCCTTTTCTCTACACTCTCTCCAGAATTTGTTGTTTGTAGAGTTCTTGATGATGCCCATTCTAACTGGTGTGAGGTGATACCTCATTGTAGTTTTGATTTGCATTTCTCAAATGATTAGGGATGTTGAGCATCCATTCATGTGTTTGCTGGAAATCTGTATATCTCCTTTAAGAAATGTCTATTTAGGTCTTCTGCCCATTTTTGGATTGGGTTGTTTGTTTTTTTAATGTTGAGCTGCATGAGCTGTTTATATATTCTGGAGATTAATCCTTTCTCAGTTGCTTCATCTGCAAATATTTTCTCCCATTCTGAGGGTTGTCTTTTCGTCTTGTTTATGGTTTCCTTTGCTGTGAAAAAGCTTTTAAGTTCAATTAGGTCCCATTTGTTTATTTTTGTTTTTATTTCCATTACTCTAGGAGGTGGATCAAAAAATATCTTGCTGTGATTTATGTCGAAGAGCGTTCTTCCTATGTTTTCCTCTAAGAGTTTTATAGTGCCTGATCTTACGTTTAGGTCTCTAATCCATTTTGAGTTTATTTTTGTGTATGGTGTCAGGGAGTGTTCTAATTTCATTCTTTTACATGTAGCTGTCCAGTTTACCCAGCACCACTTATTGAAGAGACTGTCTTTTCTCCATTGTATACCCTTGCCTCCTTTGTAGATTAGTTGACCATAGGTGTGTGGGTTTATCTCTGGGCTTTCAATCCTGTTCCATTGATCTATATTTCAGTTTTTGTGCCAGTACCATACTGTCTTGATTACTGTAGCTCTGTAGTATGGTCTGAAGTCAAGAAGTGTAATTCCTCCAGCTCCGTCTTTTTTCCCTCAAGACTGCTTTGGCTATTTGGGGTCTTTGGTGTCTCCATACAAATTTTAAGATTTTTTGTTCTAGTTCTATAAAAAATGCCATAGGTAATTTGATAGGGATTGCACTGAATCTGTAGATTGCTTTGGGTAGTAGAGTCATTTTCACAATATTGATTCTTCCAATCTAAGAACATGGTATATCTCTCCATCTGTTTGTATCATCTTTAATTTCTTTCATCAGTGTCTCATAGTTTTCTGCATACAGGTCTTCTGTCTCCCTAGGTAGGTTTATTCCAAGGTATTTTATTCTTTTTGTTGCCATGGTAAATTGGAGTGTTTCCTTGATTTCACTTTCAGATTTTTCATCATTAGTGTATAGGAATGCAAGAGATTTTTGTGCATTAATTTTGTATCCTGCAACTTTACCAAATTCATTGATTAGCTCTAGTAGTTTTCTGGTGGCATCTTTAGGATTCTCTATGTATAGTATGTCATCTGCAAACAGTGACAGTTTTACTTCTTATCTGATTTGGATTCCTTTTCTTTCTTTTTCTTCTCTGATTGCCATGGCTAGGACTTCCAAAACTATGTTGAATAACAGTGGTGAGAGTGGACATCCTTGTCTTGTTCCTGATCTTAGAGGAAATGCTGTCAGATTTTCACCATTGAGAACGATGTTTGATGTGGGTTTGTCATATATGGCCTTTATTATGTTGAAGTAGGTTCCCTCTATGCCCACTTTCTAAAGAAGTTTTTATCATAAATGGGTGTTGAATTTTGTCAAAAGCTTTTTCTGCAACTATTGACATGATCATATGGTTTTTATTCTTCTGTTTGTTAATATGGTGTATCACATTGAATGATTTGCTTATACTGAAAAATCCTTACGTCTCTGGGATAAATCCCACTTGATCGTGGTGTATGATCCTTTTAATGTGTTGTTGGATTCTGTTTGCTAGTATTTTGTTTAGGATTTTTGCATCTACATTCATCACTGATATTGGTCTGTAATTGTCTTTTTTTTAGTATCTTTGTCTGGTTTTAGTATCAGGGTGATGGTGGCCTCATAGAATGAGTTTGGGAGTGTTCCTTCCTCTGCAATTTTTTGGAAGAGTTTGAGAAGGATGGATGTTAACTCTTCTGTATATGTTTGATAGAATTTACCTTTGAAGCCATCTGGTCCTGGGCTTTTGTTTGTTGGAAGATTTTAAATCACAGCTTCAATTTCAGTGCTTGTGACTGGTCTGTTCATAGTTTCTATTTCTTCCTGGTTCAGTCTTGGAAGGTTATACCTTTCTAAGAATTTGTCCATTTCTTCCAGGTTGTCCATTTTATTGGCATAGAGTTGCTTGTAGTAGTCTCTTAGGATGATTTGTATTTCTGCCATGTTTGTTGCAACTTCTCCTTTTTTATTTCTAAGTTTACTGATTTGAGTTTTCTCCCTCTTTTTCTTGATGAGTCTGGCTAATGGTTTATCAATTTTGTTTATCTTCTCAAAAAAACAGCTTTTAGTTTTATTGATCTTGGCTATTTTTCCTTTTTTTCTATTTATTTCTGCTCTAATCTTTATGATTTCTTTCCTTCTGCTAACTTTGGGTTTGGTTTGTTCTTCTTTCTCTAGTTCCTTTAGGTGTAATGTTAGATTGTTTATTTGAGATGTTTCTTGTTTCTTGAGGTAGGATTGTATTGCTATAAACATCCCTCTTAGAACTGCTTTTGCTGCATCCCATAGGTTTTGGATCATTGTGTTTTCATTGTCATTTGTCTCTAGGTATTTTTTGATTTCCTCTTTGATTTATTTTGTGATCTCTTGGTTATTTAGTAACGTATTGTTTACCCTCCATATGTTTGTGTTTTTTACATATTTTTCCCTGTAATTGATTTCTAATCTCATAGTGTTGTGGTCAGAAAAGATGCTTGATATGATTTCAGTTTTCTTAAATTTACTGAGGCTTCACTTGTGACCCAAGATGTGATCTATCCTGGAGAATGTTCCATGCGCACTTGAGAAGAAAGTATAATCTGCTGTTTTTGGATGGAATGTCCTATAAATATCAATTAAATCTATCTGGTCTATTGTGTCATTTAAAGCTTGTGTTTCCTTATTAATTTTCTGTTTGGATGATCTGTCCATTGGTGCAAGTGAGGTGTTAAAGTCCCCCACAATTATTGGGTTACTGTCGATTTCCTCTTTTAGAGCTGTTAGCAGTTGCCTTATGTATTGAGGTGCTCCTATGTTGGGTGCATATTTGTTTATAATTGTTATATCTGCTTCTTGGATTGATCCCTTGATCATTATGCAGTGTCCTTCCTTGTCTCTTGTAACATTCTTTATTTTAAAGGCTATTTTATCTGATATGAGTATTGCTACTCCAGCTTTCTTTTGACTTCCATTCGCATGGAATATCTTTTTGCATCCCCTCACTTTCAGTCTGTATGTGTCCCTAGGTCTGAAGTGGGTCTCTTGTAGACAGCATATATATGGGTCTTGTTTTTGTATCCATTCAGGAAGCCTGTGTCTTTTGGTTAGAGCATTTAATCCATTCATGTTTAAGGTAATTAACAATATGTATGTTCCTATTACTATTTTCTTAACTGTTATAGGTTTGTGTTTTGTTTTGTTTTTTTTTGCAGTACGTGGGCCTCTCACTGTTGTGGCCTCTCCTGTTGCAGAGCACAGGCTCTGGATGTGCAGGCTCAGCGGCCATGGCTCACGGGCCCAGCCACTCTGTGGCATGTGGGATCTTCCCAGACCAGGGCACAAACCTGCGTCCCCTGCATCAGCAGGTGTACTCTCAACCACTGCACAACCAGGGAAGCCCTATGGGTTTGTTTTTGTAGGTCCTTTGCTTCTCTTGTGTTTCCCACTTAGGGAAGCTCATTTAGCATTTGTTGTAGAGCTGGTTTGGTGGTGGTGAATTCTCTTAGCTTTTGCTTGTCTGTAAAGCTTTTGATTTCTCCATTGAATCTGAATGAGATCCTTGTTGGGTAGAGTAATCTTGGTTGTAGGTTCTTCCCTTTCATCACTTTAAGTATATCATGCCACTCCCTTCTGGCTTGTAGAGTTTCTGCTGAGAAATCAACTGTTAACCTTATGGGAGTTCCCTTGTAGGTTATTTGTCATTTTTCCCTTGCTGTTTTCAACAATTTTTCTTTGTCTTTCATTTTTGCCAATTTGATTACTATGTCTTGGCATGTTTCTCCTTGGGTTTATCCTGTATGGGACTCTCTGAACTTCCTGGACTTGGGTGGCTATTTCCCTTCCCATGTTAGGGAAGTTTTCGACTATAATCTCTTCAAATATTTTCTTGGGTCCTTTCTCTCTCTCTTCTCCTTCTGGGACCCCTATAATGTGAATGTTGTGGCATTTAATGTTGTCCCAGAGGTCTCTTAGGCTGTCTTCATTTCTTTTCATTCTTTTTTCTTTATTCTGTTTTGCAGCAGTGAATTCCACCATTCTGTCTTCCAGGTCACTTATCCTTTCTTCTGTCTCAGCTATTCTGCTATTGATTCCTTCTAGTGTATTTTTCACTTCAGTTATTCTACTGTTCATCTCTGTTTGTTTTTTTATTCTTCTAGATCTTTGTTAAAGATTCCTTGCATCTTCTCGAGCTTTGCCTCCATTCTTTTTCCGAGGTCCTGGATCATCTTCACTATCATTATTCTGAATTCTTTTTCTGGAAGATTGCCTATCTCCATTTCATTTAGTTGTTTTTCTGGGGTTTTATTTTGTTCCTTCATCTGCTACATAGCCCTCTGCCTTTTCATCTTGTCTATCTTTCTGTGAATGTCTGTCAAGTACCTTTTTAAAACAAGATCCAGAGCCAGATTTTGGACCAGTACTATTTCCACTGCCGCATACAGCTGTTACAGGGAGGTGAAGATGACACCATGGATTTAACACAGAAACTCAGTGGTGAGTCAGGTGTAATAAAAAGGACTGTACAGTGGCAAATGGGATGGATTTCCTAGAAGAAAGATCTTTTGACTAAGTTCTAAAGAATTTGAAATGTTTGGGATGGTTGAGGGGAAATATATAATAAATTAAGAAATCAAAAGACAAGAAGAATTGTGGGTGGGATATATTATTGCATGCTTAAAACTAAAGTTTTTATGCTTAAAATGCCCTGAACCTCTTTAAACCTCTGGTTACAACAGTCTGCTCACTTCTTGTTCTTAAAGGGTCCACATTTCAGGCCTACAATTAGTGCTGTTTGTTTCTCATTCTCAGCAGTGGAAGTATCTTATTTTAGTTGAGAATTTATACATAGGATTGCCAAGGTGGAGAATAAAGTAAATGCCATTATCACTTCAGTTTGCATTAGTCCTTCAAAGTTCGTGCAGAAAATGTGTGCATGTTCATATGTGTCAGCTTTGCAAGTTGATTTATCAGCAAATACTGAAAACAAAGAAACCATTCATAATCACTGAGGTTAAACCAGTGAATATCTAAAATGAGTAATTTCCTTCTATGTTCTGGTATCTTGTTAATACAGTCCTTCAAAACTAGACTTTCTTTTAATGCTTTAATGAAAAGAATAGATCAATATTCATGGAATTCATGTTGCTACTCAGCTTGGAGGAATGCCATTTCTGTGGTAGGTCCAGGGTTCTCCTTTAAACAAAATTTGAATGTGTATGTGGTAGGAGACCCAGAGAACACAAAGGGAGTAGAAGAACTTAAAAATATGTGTCCATGTTATGAATAATTCTAAACAAACCTGAAAATATATTTTGAGGAGAAATAAAATTATAGATAGTCATGGGATATATAGAGCCTCAAAGGGAAGTCAGAGCGAAATAGACAAGATAAGAAAATTAAATTCAAGCTTCTAAAGGAAATCAACAAACAGCATAAATGCTTTGGGAAAAATTGGACTTCCAAGAGATTTTTAACCCAAGAAAGGTTTTGAAGTTTCACCCACAGGCTGATAAAAATCCTTTGATCTGTCAAGACATAGTGTTAAAGTTGAAATGCTTGAACTGTTTCTTATTCACTTGTTAAAACAACTCTAAACTTTACGTAGGGTTGGTTTTATAATCCCCATTTCATAGATGGAAAAATCGAAAAAGAGAGTAAGCCTTCATGATATGCCTACAGATTCATATCAAATGATTTGTAAAAATGGAAAATGGGACCTAGATATCTTATCTTCAACACATTCCCTTCTCACTAGATTAGGTTGGAATGGGTGACTAGAGGAATAATTCGGTCTTCTTTCCTAGAGAGATTTTAGAACTAGGTAGACATCTATCTCTCTCACTAGGGAAATGTGGCATGGGGCAGGGGTGGCAGTTATGTTTTACTTTTTTGTTTGTTTGTTTGCTTAGATATTGGCACACTTTAATTTGATTTTTAGTGTGGGTGTTATATTCTAAAAGGAACACAAAAATAAATAAGAATTATCCAAATTCTTATGGTGCAGAATTAATTATTACTAGGATTTTGGAATATTTGCTTCTAATAATGTTTGTTAGTTTGTTTTTAAAAATCACCATGTTATTCTAAAGAAAGTTTATTATTTTTTTTTTAATTAAATGCTTTCAAAAATGCAAGGGTGAAAGTTTTAAAATAACATGAAAGAAAATCTGTTGTCCAGAAGAAATCATCCTTTACATTAAGAAAACATGATACAACTCATGATAACATTTCAAATGCATGTATACCTATAGAAAAATTATAGATAGATTTTCAACAAAATTATAATCATTTTATAGATGGTATTCATAAGCAAAAATAATAAATTTAATTTTATTTCCTATAGGTAATAAATAAGAAAAATTAAGGAAAAAATTTAACCAATATCAAATTATGTCTCTATAATTTTAAATTCTTTTCCACATTAAAAACAAAAAAGTCATCCCACATTTGAGTTGTATACATTAAATATAAACAGCTTTTTATATGTCAATCACTCCTCAATAAAATGATTTAAAAAAATCAACACAGGGCTTCCCTGGTGGTGCAGTGGTTGAGAGTCCGCCTGCCGATGCAGGGGATGCAGGTTCATGCCCTGGTCCGGGAAGATCCCACATGCCGCGGAGCGGCTGGGCCCGTGAGCCATGGCCGCTGAGCCTGCGCGTCCAGAGCCGGTGCTGCCCGCGTACCGCAAAAAAAAAAAAATCAACACAAATAATACAACTTTTTTACTTGTTTTGGTGGGGCTTTCCATCTAACCACCACCACACCATCATCATCATCATTACTACCAGTCACTATCATAAATATTGCTATTATTTGGGGCTCACTGTGTTTCAGATACCATGCTAAGATTTTCTTTACATGAAGTATTTAATTTTATCCTCAGAACCCATCTGACCACATATATATATGCTGAACCATACTCCTTGATGCTATTCCAACCCCACCCTGTTTCTAGAGAAAGACAGACCAAGTACATAGCTAACAAGACAGGCTGAGGAAGCCTCATTCTTGCATTCTGAAAACAAGCATGAAGATTTTTGACACTTTCCCTCACTCTCTTCATGCCTTTTTCTCACTTAAAAATCCCAAGTGAGAAATACAGAGGTTGAAAGAAGGTAATCTGTCTGACTGACAAACAGAAACCTATTTTTATAAAATTAAAGTTACTGAATGAAAATCAGAAAGAGGTTTGGAAGAATCTCAATGCCCATTTTCTGGTCTTCCGAATGCTTTATAGCCTTTCCCTTGCATAGTTTTGTTCTCTTCTAAATTTTAGTCTCAGATAGAGAAGAGGCAAAGAGAATAAAAAATGGAATTTGAATTGAGATGTCTCCAAAAGGAAGGGAAGATATCGTCTTATTATATGTGTACTCTGTGGCAAACCCTCTCACTCATATTATTTCCTTTAGACTTATGGCAAGGTAAGAGTTATTTTCCCCACTGTGTGGATAAGAAATTGGGGCTAGGGAGGAAAAATGAATTGTCTAGGAATACACAGCCAGGGATAGGGGGAACTGGGATTAAAACCTAGCTCTCTTTGATTCTAAAGCCCATGTCCTAAAAAGTTTCTCTAACTAATAGTCAGGGTTAGGATGCAAGAGTCATCATTAATTAATTCTCTCATCTAATACTTTATCACAAAGCCACCATGTATCAGACACAGGTTAGGTTCTGAGGATACAGAGTAGAGCATTACAATGGCCCCTGGCTTCAAAGAGTTTGCAGTCTGGTGGGGGAAGGAGAGCAAGGTTAGAAGGCCTCATACACTACCCTCCATCCATTGCAGGTATTACATATATATTTAAAATACGGAACTGCTCATGTCCTCTAAGAATAAAAGGCAGAAGTCACATGGATATTGAAATGAAGAGAACAAAAGTATCCTCAAGCAGGCTGCTCAGTTGTGGCCAAGGGGATAGAAACCTAAAGAAACACCCAAAGGACTAAATGTGTCACTCTTGGTTAAAGACATCTGCCAGGTGAAATTATCAAAGATTTATGGGCTCTAAATACCAACAGGGATGGAAATGCCCTTGAACTTACAATCAATTTGGGAGTACTGCAATAAATAAGTCCACCTTAAAGACATTTTACTATGAAGATTTATTAGAGTATGAAAAAAATAGGCCCAAAGGTATCTCTGCTTGCAACAATTAAGTTAGAAAAGTCTAAAGTCAATTTACAACTGTATATGTAAATAAGGCCCATAGAAATCATAAGTGAATTTAATCATCTTCAAACCACATTTTTACTAAAGATTCCAACCTCCTTCCTTGACCCAACACATTGCTAAGAATACAAATTTGCATTTCTTGGATAATTTTTACTTAGTCTCAGAGTCATTTTCTTGTGGGAGAAATAGACACTTTCTGTTTCTCATAGGCAGAACCATGATTTCTTTTAGGGGCACAGAGAAGCCCCATATAGAAGAGAATCCTCTCCTTCCCCACTTCATGCCCTATCTCTCAGCTGAGAGTAGATGAATCATGGGGAAATTTTCTCACAAAATAAAAGGAACAATGGTCATGATTTACTGAGCATCTACCACATCCTAGGTACTGTTGTAAGGGCTTTAATATATGTCTCATTTAATCTTCACAGCAACCCTAGGAGAAAGGCGTTCTCATTGACTCTTTCTGTGGACAAAGAAACTGAACTTCCCATAGAGGAATGGTTAAATATGCTATGGTATATTCCTACACTTGAATATTATACAGCCCTTAAAATAATATTTTCAAAGATTTTATGCACGAGATTATAGTGAAAGTTATATAAGAATTAATTTCTCAATCTCCAACATGCCACTGGAAAAAAATGTGCCAAAATGTTAACAATAGCTAGATTGGGTAATAGAATTATGGGTGATTTTTTATACTTTTCTATATATAGTTTTTAAAAATTAAAAAAAATTTTTTATTTTTGTTCCTTTTTAGAGGAAAAAGTTATACCTAGGAAATATAACCAAAAAGGTATAACATTTTAAGTACAAGGACATAACTTCTGGCTGGCATGACCTCAGATGGTTTCATGGAAAAGACGTTTGATAGACAATGAAAGATAAATAGGAGTTACATGGGTCCAGTTGGAAACAAAAAGGAAGAGGGGTACATTCCAGGCAGAGAAGGGTGGAGCAAGATTGTTAAAAGTTTTGGGCAAGCTGTGAGAAAAAAAGACCCTAAACAGGCAGAACCCAGTTTGGAAATGCCATTGCATGCTTGGTTATGGAGTTTGGAGTTTGATAGACAATGACAAACTTTTGAAGGTCTTTGGTAGGGCAGCGCCATGATCAAAGAAATGCTTTAAGCCCTTCATCTGCCAGGTATATGCACAATGAACAGAAGATACAAGAGAGTACAGACAGGAAGAATAATTACAAAGTCATTGAACTAATTTAGGCCTGAGATAATAGGGCTCGAATTAGCACGATGGCAGTGGAAATGACAAGGGAGGAACAGATGGAGGAGAAGTTCCCCTCTCCACCTCTCCAGCCTAACTGCCCACTCCTTCTTCTCTTGCTCCATCCACTTCAGCCACTCTGGCTTCCTCTCTGTTCCTGGAAGGAGCTAAAGGCCTTCTTGTCCAGTGTCCTTTCACATTCGGCTCCCTTGACCCTTCCCCTTCTGACATCTTTGTTCTTATTTCATCTTTTGGTTCTCAGCCTAAATATTTCTTCCAGGAGTATTGTCCTGCTCCTTTTGGCCAATCTAGACTAGGTCTTCCTGTTCTACTTCCTGATAGCACCTTGCACTTTTTTTTCATTGCTTTTATCATAATCAATAGTAAAAATGAATATTTATTGTAGGTTTATGATGTCAGTTACTATGTTACAGATAACACTGTCTTTTACGAGTATTATCTTATTCTCAGAATAAGTATTAATATTATCCTCTATTTTAGGGAGGGAACTAAAGATCACAGAAGTAGTTAACTGTGGAATCCGGGAGTGACTTCTCTCACCCACCAGATGTACTAGGTCGTATGTGGGGGGTAGTTTGGTACAGTGATCATCAGCGTGAGCATGCAATCTAGAGTCAGACTGATTGGGTTATTTTATTGGCTCTGCCACTTCCTAGCTGTGAGACCCCTGGAGCAAACTGCTTCATCTCTATGGACCTCAATTTCCCCATCTGTAAAATGGGGGGGCTATTATTGCCTTTTTCACAGAGTTGTTATGAGGATTAAATGAATTAAAGACTTAGAACAAGATCAGCACTTAGTGAGTAAAATACATCTGAAAACTATCATTAGCTGTGTAATAATTTGTTTAAAATCTGCCTCCCCATCTATTCTGCAGGGACAGAATCTGTCCCTAAGAGGTAGAGGTTGTGTTTACCATTGTACTGCCGAGTGCCTAGTACCTGGTCACACTGGATGCTTGGTAAATATTTGAATGAATGAAACAAATGGAAAGCTGAGTTCAGAGATCTAACCACCTAATGCTACCACCATGCACTTTAAAATTTATGATGTTTCATTATTATTTTGTTTAATTCTAACCACAAACTCAAAGAAGGCAGGAAAGGAACGACTATCCTCAATGTTGAGTCTCAGAAAATTGTTTTCTCAAGTTCATATAGCTAATAAAAGTACAACCAAAAGAAGAACCTAGCTCTCTGATTGCCTGAGGCCATGGGATGCCTTGAAGACAACCCAGGTGAGGCTCACCGAACCTGGGGTGGAACCAATCACCACGACTGATGATGCTCTCCTAGTTGCTCAGGTCTGAGCCCTAGCCTTGCTGTGACTCCTGAAAGCCTCTCTAAATGCTGCCTCAGCTTTGCTCTGTATCCTTTTCTGAGGCACTTGCTGGCCCCTCCTTGTCCAAGCACCTCTTACTGACCCCAGTCTTCACCCCAAATCTGGGTAAAGTAGCCCAGACCAAGCCTGACGTCAACCTAGACTGCATTAATTGGACCATGACAAGGTAGGACATTGATTCTTTCTTGGTTAGATATGAGAAGAAAGAAATTAACTGAGTTAACTGGGTTACAAACCTGGTTAACCAGAAGAATGGTGGCCCCATTAACACAAATAGTCAATATAGAAGGAGTTTGTTTGAGGTAATGTAGAATCAATTCAACATTAGACTTAAGTTTGGGATGCCAGGAAGGACTCTAAGTGAACAATGGATATCTAGCAATTGAAAGTGGAATTAGCGTTCAGGAGAGACGTCAATACAGAACTATAGGAAGTGTCTATATAACAAAGGAACGGTTGAAGCCAAAGAACCCAAATCTTGCACAATATTTAGTGCAGGGCTTTTCAAACTGTGTTCCATGGTATGTTGGTATTCCTTATAGGGGCATCAGAGAGAGTTCAGCTGCCTGGGCTTGGAGCTTAGGCCCTGCTTCAAACAGCATAGGGTCACAATTATTTGATTGATATTGAATTTCAGTGTCAGAGTTTGTTTAATAAAATACAATTTTGCAGCTAAAAGAAATGATTGAACCACTGATTTAGTAGATATTCTCTCTCTCTGTCCTACTTCCTCTGCCCCTTACAGTGTCTCCATCCCCACACAGATAGATACATGGCAAGGAAAAATCGTTAAGTTGAATTTAGTTCTGATAGTGAACAAGCACTTGGCACCAGGGACTCTAACTGAATATTATTCAGGTGACTCATGTGTGATTTAGAAAATATTCTGGTGTTTTAGTCTGATTCCAGTTCAATGAATTAGTTACAGGTTCAAACCAGCCCACTAGGGTTTAAGTAAAAAAAAACCTTTGTTTAATTTCTCAGTTCAGTAGAAAATAAAAATAATAATGTTTTGATTTGATTTAAGGTTCAGCAAATTTAATGTAATTCATTCCAAGTTTTCCCTCATGGTTTGCCTCTGCACCGACTATAGGGGAAAATGCCCTGTAAATATCTACAAATCGATACTTGTGGACTGTATTCAAGGCCTCCACTTAAAGTGACGTGTCAGAGCCATCCATGATGTCATGGGGTAAACCCCAGCTAGCCCTTTCTCTGAGTGCTGGGCAAGACTTAAGTCTAGTTTCATAGGGAGAACACCTGCCCAGCTCTCCTGAGAGAAGGTTCCAGATCATAGGATACCCAAAGGACAGTTGCACCACAGGGATGAGAAATTACATCAGACACAGCTGCCCACTTCAGAGCCTCAGGTTTCATATGGATTAGCACCTACTTGTTATTTCTGTCTGGGCCCAATTCCCAGATCTGTTAGTTCACCCAATGCCCCTCATCCATAGGAGACTTGAATCATTCCAGGACAAATTTAAACTGCCACAAGCATTCAAGAAAGGGCAGATCCCCACGTTCCCTTAATCAAGCCTCAGAGGATTAAAAACAAAACAAAACCTGCTTCCAGTGTATCTATTTCTTTTTACCCCTTGATTGGTTCATACCCAGCCCATGAACAGCTCAGTTTTTAAAAAATGTTTCTCATTATTGCCTTGGTTTTTTGAAAACACACAAGTTTATTTTTGCAGCTGCAAAATGTCTTCTAACTAAAGAAACCAAAGAAAATGGCTGAATTCCACTGCAGAAAATGTGTAATGTTGCCTAGTCAATTTCCCCATTTTAAACATACTCATTGAGATGATACATCGTTTATTCAGTATGATCCATTTGACCTCTATGTTATAATTTTCACAATATCTTGAATTGTGGAGAGGAGAGGGGCTCTCAGAAGAACTCATTTCCATTTTCTAACCTATACCAATAGCTCTATCAGGAACATAGAGAACATGTTGCCACAAAGGAGGCTATGCACTATTATGAGGCCTAGAACAGTGTGATATAGGGGAGAGGCGGGGCCAGGAGTCAGACAGCCTTGGGTTCAAATCCCAGCTCTTCACCTACTTGATAGGCAAGCCACTTAATTTTTCTGAACCTGCCTCCTTCTCTGCAAAATGGACTATCATGTGGATTAAAAGAGATATTGTGCCTACACACCTAACACATAGAATATGCTCAGTACACCTTTGTTTACTTTCCCATCCTGCTCAGATAAATCAGCGGTCATCTGTTCCTGTCCCTTCAAGTGCATTAGCTGCAAAAGGTAAAACTTTGACGGGATGTACCCTACAAAGTGAGACTTGAATTTATCCTAGGATACCACTGTGAAAAATGGAAAATAGTAGGAAATGTTTTTGTAAACTTTTATTACTTGCAATGTTCACACAGGCAATATAAAAGACCTTGCAAAAAAAACAAAGGGGACCTGGAATCAGAGAGACTTGAATTTGAACACCAGTTCAGCCACTGATTAAATGTGAGACCTGAGCAAATTATTTAACATTTCTGAGCATTTGTTCTTCATCTATAACGTTAAAATTATAATACTCTTCCACATACAGTTGTATGGAAGGATTAAATAAAATATGTAAAGTGACAGGCACATGGTAAGTATTCAAAAAGTGATCATTATTACTGTAACTATGTTACCTTACGTTGGCCAATGGTGCAATCCAAGATTACAAAGCCAATTTATAAATGCTTATGTCTCCTTTGTAAAATAATTAAGTACTATTAATTCAATCTTGTTGATTGCCTCATTAAGGTCTAAGGGCTTGAGTCAGCTAGATTACTGACAAACTTTGAGATGTATTTTATTCTCTCTTTATTAAAAGCCTAAGCTTCTGAAGTGACCAGAAAGGAAAGCTGAAATTCTTTATGTTCATTCATTATTGCCCTGATTTTTTGGTTATCTGGTAATGTTTTTCTCTTAAATGTACAACTATGGAGAAAATACCAAGATCAATTTATACCATGTCATTTCATTAACTTTGCCTTTGAAACTAGTTTGAAGTCTGACTGCATGACTTTGAATATCCATTTAGAGAGTTACAATAGAATATCCTAGGAGGACATTTTTATGTTCGGTCCAGATTTTTATCTGCAGACTGATGCTGAAATCTGAAACCCCTAGTCTTTTTTTTTTTTTTTTTTTTACTTATTTTTGGGTGCATTGGGTCTTCACTGCTGCACGTAGGCTTTCTCTAGTTGCGGTGAGCGGGGACTACTCTTCGTTCAGGTACGTAGGCTTCTCATTGCAGTGGCTTCTCTTGTTGCGGAGCATGGGCTCTAGGCACACAGGCTTCAGTAGTTGCAGCATGTGGGCTCAGTAGTTGTGGCTCGCAGGCTCTAGAGCACTGGCTCAGTACTTGTGGCGCACGGGCTTAGCTGCTCCGCGGCATGGGGGATCTTCCTGGACCACGGCTCAAACCCGTGTCCCCTGCATTGGCAGGTGGATTATTAACCACTGTGACACCAGGGAAGTCCCACCCCTAGTCTCTTTTAAGGAACTTTCATATTTGTTCTCCTAAGTGCATCAGAAAAATATCTCATTTTGATTTATTTCACTTTTATAATAACATTCTCCAGGAAACTTTTCCCCAAAATGTTCAGAGAGCTCCTCAACTTTGTCCCTGAAAACCTTTTGTTAACTTTCTCTCATCAGGGTGACCACTTGATTTACAGTCACAGGTGGAAAAGAATAGACCCGCAGCTGCTGATTATGCTGCTCTATCTCCACCTGTATTTTATGAGCTGTTTCAACCCTGATTATGCTAATCGGATAACATTGTTATTTGAATAAGTTGTTGCTTCTCAAAAGACTAAGAACGACATTATGGAGATAGTACTCAGTGCAATCAAATATTCTGCTCTTGTATTTCAGTAACTGATTTTACAAAGAAAAGCCAAGAATATAAATTTTGATAGAGGAACAAAAGCAAAACTTGAAATACAGAAAATGCTAAAGAGGCCAGCTGTAATTGTATGGAAGCAGCCAGTGTGAATCTTCTGGCCAATGTCTATGAGCGCAAACTAACCATTTAGCTAGTTTTAATCAAGTAAACAGCTTAGCCCTAAATTAGCTATATAAGATCCTGCTCCATATTTTAACACTTTCAAAATACATTCATACCCATACTTCTTTTTTTTTTTTGCGGTACGCGGGCCTCTCACTGTTGTGGCCTCTCCCGTTGCGGAGCACAGGCTCCGGACGCGCAGGCTCAGCGGCCATGGCTCACGGCGCCCAGCCGCTCCGCAGCATGTGGGATCCTCCCGGACCAGGGTACGAACCCACGTCCCCTGCATCGGCAGGCAGACTCTCAACCACTGTGCCACCAGGGAAGTCCATATACCCATACTTTTAACGTAAGTGATTTTAGGGACAGGTTATTATGGGACTCATACAGTAACCCTCCCCTCACCCTGCCCCCATCCTTCTACTACCCTCCTCCTTAAACACTCCTTTCTTGGATCCTGCACCAATACTTAATGCTGAAAGGAGGATTAAAAACAAGGAGTCAAGAGCACTGGGCTTTCCTCTGTGAATACCATACTCTATTCCCACTTGATCTTGTAAATAAATATTTCTTGCAAAGGAAACCTGCAAAAAGAAAAATAATGATTCTGCTTTCCACCAATTAAAGTGCATTTAATTTATCATTCAACTTCCTGTAACACAGAACACAAATCGGAAAATAAACTTGGTCAAATACGAGTACGTTAGTCATCATTTCTGAGATTAGAGAATGAGGTTTGATGATTGTAATCTAGCAATATTCTCAGTGAATTACAGTCTAAAACTATAGAAAAAATTGATGAGTTTTTGTAAGTGCCCAGTTCAGTATGATTCCAATGAATTGAAGAACCATTATTGGGAGATGCAACTGCAGAAAGACCCTTGAGGAACAAATACAATCAACTGTACTGTGGGAGGCCATTTTCTGATTGTATGTAATGAATATTTTCATTCAGAACACTCCTATTTACTAATATTTTTTAAACCTCTCCTAATTATCTATATCATAACCCCAAACTCCTTATTCCATGTCCCAGTTAGCTTTCTAAACTTCTATTCTTTGACTTCCTTCCTGCATTTTCAGTACCAGCTATATTGAATTACTCACTGTCCTCTATAGAACGCCTTAAATTTTCCTACATTTGTACATATAGTCATACCAACTTCTCTCCCTGGATTTGTTTCTTTATCATGAATAGTAGGTTCTGTGGTATAGAGCAAGCAAGGCTGAACTGAAAGCAATTCTGTAGGAAAAATTAACAGTGGTAGAAGGAATAATCTCTCCTGGGGGTAAAGGGAAAATTCTTTATCAAAAGTCTGAGGGGCTGGGTCAAGTTCAAAGTCAAGACCCAATTTGATTTGGTTGGGGTGAGGATGGGAGGTTTGGGAAGAATAAGAGACACTGGAATCACATTAGGACTCTCTGTCATGAATCAGAGAGGTCCAGAAAAACACAAATAGGGTCCTGCTCTGAGGAATACAGCCACTAATATTCTAAGATGACAGTCATCTTTGTTATGAAACATTTATTATCTCCTATGTGAAAAAGTGTCAACAAAAAGTTAATTAGTCCGATCCAAGAAAGAGATGGAAAATTTTTATTCAAGCCAAATTTGAGGATTATAACCCAGGAAAAGCATCTCAGAAAGCTCTGAGAACTGTTCTGCCCATTAGAAGTCAAGGCACAGTTAAATAAGTTTTTTGAAACAGAGGGCTGTACATTAAATGGTGTATTATTGACAGTTTACATAATCCATATTTAAGCATCACTGTGGCCCCTTACAAGATCAAGAAGGAATCTTATCTTTTAAGGAGTTGTCTTGTTTATGCTAGGAGAATGTTGTTCTTTATGACTGAACAGGTACTTCTACCGATGGGGGGAGGTTTAGTTGATGCATAACACAGATACACTATGCACAGTGTGGGGAGAGGGGAGGCCAAAGGGCAGAGAAAATTTTTTTATGTTTAAATTTTTATTGTCTTGCCATAAAATGTGAATTTTTACTTCACAAAAACTTTGTTCCAGCTACTGATACAAAGATCAACGAGACAAACTCTTTGACCTCAAAGAAGTACTCAAAGAACACAAATAATTCAAGAAGTGAGTGAAAGGCCAAGGAAGAGAAGTGTTTAGGTTCTAACTTGAACCTCCTCAAGTTTGGACCCATGTAGAGTAAGCAAAATGCTCTACATACTTCTGTACCCTTCAAGGGCAGTTCTGCATCACAAACCAGTACACAGTAACCAGCATATACGGGTAATGGTTCTGAGAAATCTAAAATGATGAGACAATATTTAATATACTCCCAATGTTACCAAGCATTACCAACAGATTCACATTTATAGTTATACCCAAATATAGTTCTGAATATGCATGCTAAGGGAAGATCCCACCCCATCGCAGTGTCCACCATATTGCTTCTCTCCTGCCCTTACTTCCATATATGAATGACCACAAAGTCTACTTCCCTGAAGTTGTTTTAAGACACTCTCTGCTACCATTAAACCATTTGGGTTCACGTGAGGACCATGGCAAGCCTGGTGGTGTCAAGGAACAACCAGAGTAGGCTTTAGTTCCCTCCTTCCCCGACAATTTCCATCAACACTCTTCTAGAATCCACTGCCAACTATACTTACAATCTAAGTTAAAATGTCTGTTTGAACACAAAATCAATTTCAAAATAAGTATCTTAGCACCCACTTCCAACAAGATTGCCACCCCTGTAAAGTCACCATTAATGCCAATATCAGGGACTACTGAGATCTTTTGATTACAGTCACAGAGAAAATGACGCCTTCCAAACTCTTTGCTATGCTTTTTCACCTGAACCCCAACCAGGCTCAGGGTGGGTCTGGAATATCACAAATTCTTTCTTGAAAACAGTTGTGCCAGCCTCTGGTCCTTATAGCTATACTGTGGGCTTCAGATACCAGTTTAAAGTAAATCCAAGGAAGTGACAGGGTAACAGACATTATGCCATTTCCTCCATCCTTCTCCTTTCCTTCTCTTTCCTATCTTTACCTTCTCAGATACAAAAAAGAAGCTATTACATGTATTAGTAGATACAAACTGATGTGGAGGATAGGGGCCTGAGCTTAAGATCTACCAAGCAATACATTCCATAACATTAGTGAGCTCTGCTCTTAAGGTCAAAAATGCTGGAATAGTTTTTAGGACTATTTCCTTGAAAGCCTAAACAGCTTTAGTGTCTTAAGAAGCAAATTGCAAGTATCTGGAACACCTTCTTCTTTGGTAGGGCTCAATGTGTGAGGCATTATTTACAAGCAAAGAAACAAACCAAAAAACTCAACAAAACTATACAGCATCTCTAAGACAGAGGAAGTGTTTCCACTGTCTCTTGATGGAAGCTTAACTCTCAAAAGGATTCAGATAACTGAACTTCAAGAAAGGCTGAGACCCTTTCTATTCTTCTTAACATAGTCTTTGGAGGTGAAAATTACTTCCTACTCACTACCCACTCTCTTGGCCGTCTTCCAAACACCTGAGTTTCATTCCTTTCTGTGACTGATAAACCTCTCAGTGCCTTCTGAGACTTCCAGTAAAGATGTCATTCACAGGGGTGCTTCCTGCCTAACAAGGGCCAAAAAGGGTCTGACAAGTTATTAGTGTTGTCAGTCATAGTTACACTGGGGAAACAGGCCAGGGCACCCATGCTTCTTAGAGGAGCGTGAATGCATTCACCCCACAATGCACAACAAACCAACAAAACCACTCAGCTTCTGCCTGTCCAGCTGGCATTCCTTGATCCCCTTTTGCTGCCATGTTTAGGCACAAATAGTACAAGGTGGTGTGCTAATGAAGAATTCCAAGAGCAGAGACCCGGTTGAGGCAAAAAAAAAAAAAAAGGCATTTGTTTGGGGTTTGTTAGGACTGCAGCCCAGGAGACACAGTTCCAAGAAGTGCTTGAACTGTGTTCCGCTGGACTACAAAATGGGGGAAGATTATAAAGGCAAAAGAACACAAGGTTACACAAATTATAAATTGCTCATCATGAAGTAAGATTGGAGCTGGCTAGAAGTCAGGTTACTTGTTAAGCAGGGACTGGTTGAGTTTTGAAATGGTTACATAGTTATGAAGCTGGGAGGTGAGGGCTTTGAAACTACAAGGTTACAGCTAGCAGCAGCTAGCAGATATTGTTTTGAAAACAGCTGGTGGTGTCCTTGAGTCTGATGCAGTTCAGAAAAGTCAAGTTCTCAGTGACGTAGGAACACGTCTGAAACCTCATCCATGACGGCCACCTGGTTCCATTTTGGATGCCTGAACCATAGTTACTCCATTTTTATTTTTAAATGATCTTAAGTATGTCATCAGTGGACACTGAATGGATGGATGGATGGATGGATAGGTGGATGGATGGATGGATGGATGGACAGACGGATAATGGCCCCTGACTAGAGCCAGGATATTCAAAGAATGAGAAAGGGAAACACATTCAGATGTGCTATTTGTTGCAATTCAAATTAAAAGGTTTTGTGATAGAAGGTGGGACTAGAGCCACTGACTAAAATTCAACTTATGTATTTCAGCTTCTCTTGCCACTCCTTTGGCTAATTAATTTGGGTTTTACTAAGAGTTAATAGCTTTAATATCACTCTCAATCCATACAAGCATACCCATCATACTGGATCTAGTTGTTAATTCTCCTATGGAGAAAACAGTGATTCTAGCCATAGCTTCATGTCACGCATGGTTTCCAGCTTTGCCTAGAAAATGTTTTCCTTTAAAATAAAAATATGGCCTACTAAGTTTTCATTCACTGCAACAGGTTGACAGTGCAACAGGTTTGGGAACAGTTTAATTGAAATCATGAATTATTCTTCATCATCTGGGAGGCAAGACCCTGTTATTCTGTTGCTGTTGTTTCCTTTGGAAACAAAATAGCATGATGCCTCAGGACATGTACACATCTCAAAACACAGGCTCAAAACACAGGGCCCTGTCTGACAGTTGGGTGTGTCCCTCTGCCTTTATCCCCATAACAACAACATTGCAGCACAGAGCGCCTAGATCAAGGGGAAAAGGCAGCACAGAGAGTATGCTTTTAAACCCCTCGGATCAAACTAAGATCCAGAATTTGGTCCAGTGGTGCAAAACCCAATGCTAGACTCCTTGAAAGCCAAATTGAATAGCTACCATCTTTCTGATACAGGATCTTAGGTAGAAACATTTAAGATGGCAGGATGGGGATAACTTAGATTAAATTTATAGAGCATCTGTGACTCTGTAGGCCTCTATTTATTTGCATGGGTGAACTCTAATGAAGAGACCTTTGAGGTGGGAGGTCTTGGTCTCTCTAGGCCTGGGGTGAAACAGGAGAGATGGAAGCAGTGGAGGGCACAGTGGTGCATGTCTGAACCCAGTGCAGAGGCACAGCTTCCCCTCTCCTGAGCCATGTGGAGTCTACTGAGCCTCCTGGACCGTGGAGATCAAAGGGAATTGATCTGTTTTGGTGTCTGATTTTTCAGCTTTGGGACATAGCAGGAGACAGCACCTTAGACAAGGTAGTGCTCTTCTTCAGGTGAAAACCTGGAGGAAGGCCAATGGTACCCGTGGACAAAGATTTGATTGAACAAATGCTCAACAGTCCGGGAGATGAGCCAAAATACCTGCTTGGGGAGGATACTTTACCAGCGTGCTTGAACTGAAGAGAGCTAAGAGTCAGCACAATTTGGAGACAAATCACTGATTTTTTTCTTCTCCCTACCAATAGGCTGGTGAGGCCTGGGGACATACAGGTTACTAAGACAAGTCTCCAACAGAGAGGGGGGGATTCCAGTTTTCAATTGTTATGATATTCCTTACACAAGTAAATATACAAAAAAATATACACACATATAAAAACATACCTTCTTCATAATGAGCTCAGTTTTCACACCAGGCAGAGGGAAAAGACATCTTTAGATGTATCAGCAGTGAAATAGCTCTGAGAGGCTCCATTTCATAGATTTCTATAAATTAATAGAAATATCACTTGGTATCCTGCAATATTATCCACACCAGGTTCTCATCCCTCACAACACAGCTCTGCTCGGTCTCCTTCAAAATTCCTTTCTCACTCAGGCTACGCAGTCAGGTCAGAGAGCTGGAAAACTTTACATTCAGATATACATTCTGTGTTTCTTTCACACACAAATCATTCACCCCTGTGTCCATAAGGCCACATTTAAACATTTATATTTTGGCATAAAATTATTTTTTAGCTTACTATCATTATAAAAATCACTGTGTGGTAAATGTTCTATTATTATAACCCAATACTCCAGTTATTGCTCATTACCTACTAATTCATAGTCATTAGTATCACAAACAATTGTCATTGCTAGGGTTTCATAATTTTGTTGACATCACTGTTTTTGAGATGCAGAAAGGATATTCCATCTGTACACCTCATGTAATTTGTGGGTTTTTTTTTTTTTTTTGCGGTACGCGGGCCTCTCATTGCTGTGGCCTCTCCTGATGCGGAGCACAGTCTCCAGACGCGCAGGCTCAGCGGCCATGGCTCACAGGCCCAGCCACTCCACGGCATGTGGGATCTTCCCAGACCGGGGCATGAACCCGTGTCCCCTGCATCGGCAGGCGGACTCTCAACCACTGCGCCACCAGGGAAGCCCTGTGGTTTGTTTTTTTTACTCAACTATAGTAATACTGGAATTCAGGTTTAAAATTAGATATAATAAATACTTCATTGTTTGAGTATTTGATGTGAATAGAATCTGTGACTCAGATATGACAATAAATCTACCTCATTTCTTCCCAGTTTTCCAACCCCAAGCCAAAGAGTCACAGCAAATTACTTCTCATACAAAATGTCCCTTCAATTTAGATGAATTATGTTTTTCAAAGGTATCATTTAAAAATGCAGATGGGGGACCTATTAATTAATTGCCTTGTGAGATCATTGTCTGTTGGGGACCTAAAAATATACATGATCAGAATGAAAAAGTACACTCCCTCAGCCTCTTAGTACCTTGAAGCTTCCAGTGTTGTATTCAATTTCAGGTGGAACAAATATGCAAAACTTGCCTAGTAATCTGAGGGAGCCATCTGGGGCCTCTTTCCAAGAACCATCTTTCTCTATCATTGGGGTCTCTTCTGAGCACTGCTTTTTCTTTTCCTGAGGTCAGGATTTTCTTATGACACAGGGTGGGCAGAAGTACCTTATGACACAGGGGTGCTTTGGAGAGAGGTATCTCATGACACAGCAGAACGGTCATTGGCAGAGGATAGGGGAGCAGATCCTTCATCAATATCTAATAACCTTTAAAGTTTACTTAATGACATTGATCTTTAGTCTCCTCATCTCTATGATGAAATTATAGAACAAGAAAATTTCTGAGGTTCCACACCATCTGATTCTAATATTCTATAGGCCAGTGAATGTGAATAATCTAACTTAAGTAAAATGAAGATCACACAGGGGGAATTTATGAAGAAACCACTAACAAATTCATAGCGGGAAACTGGGGACACTATTCAGTCACAATGATGATAGAAGAAACCCAAAACTCATGATGAATTCTGCATATGATGTTTATTTTCCATTTCTGATATACCACTATTCCCCCTTTCTAACATCTTATGGGACATTCTACTTGGAGGTTCTATAAGATGGACTTTAAACTTATGATGTCCCACAGTGATTTCAGTATTTCTGTAAATTCTGCTCCTCCTACTGTCTCTGTTTCTTTCAGGGTTCCCAGCACCCTCTTAGCGGCACAGCTTTGAAATGTATTAGACTCCTCTCTATCCCTGGAAACTCATCCAAACACGGCATGACCCTGCCAATTTTACTTCCACAATTCATTGCAGATGTGCCCTTTTCACCATCAGCGCCTTATTGCAGTCCTCACTGTGGATTTCCACAATACCTAACTTAAATCTTCATCTCTTCCCTTTCTCTTGCAGCCCAGCCTGTAAATGGCCACCACAGTTATTTTCTAAAGGGCAGGTCAGAGCTTATTATTCTTAAATACATTCAATTGTACCCCTAAGCCTCTATGTAAAATTCAAATTCCCTAGACTATTTTTGATTCCCATGACCTGACTTCAACAAAACTTTTTTTGTTTGTTTCTCATTGTCCTTCCTTTATATTTTTCCAGTTCTTATTCCCCTCTAGATTGCCTTCACCATTATCTCTACATGTCTAAATCTACTCCTATGTCAAGGCACCAATCAAATGCCACCTCTCCTCTAAAGCTTTTCCACATCCTCCTGCTGGAAGCAATCTTTTCTGCCTCCAAATATCTACAGTGCTTAATCTATACCTCTCTAATGGCATTTCTCACTTTTTATGTTAAAATACTTTTTTCAAGAACACTTTTGACAAGAATGTAAACTCCTTAAGCAACTGATGTAGTGCCTCGTATATATTATGGCCCAAATTCATATGTAGACTTTGTAATCAATATTTTTTAAAATTGAAGTATAGTTGATTTACAGTGTTGTGTTAATTTCTGCTATACCGCAAAGTGATTCAGTTATGCATATATAAACATTCTTTTTTTATATTCTTTTCCATTGTGGTTTATCACAGAATATTGAATATAGTTCTCTGTGCTGTACAGTAGGACTTGTTGTTTATCCATTCTATACATAAAAGCTCACATCTGCTAATCCCAACCTCCCGCTCCATCCCTCCCCCAACCCCCTCCCCCTTGGCAACCACCAGTCTGTTCTCTATGTCCATGATTCTTTTTCATAGATAGGTTCATTTGTGTCATAGTTTAGATTCCACATATAAGTGATATCATATGATATTTGTCTTTCTCTTTCTGACTTATTTAAGTTGAGTATCTTATTAGAGGAGATAGATACAAAAAAAATTATATTTTTTCCTGGAAGTATATCGGAAAGAACATATGAATTAGAGGGAAGATTTAGATGGGCTATTCTGGTATAGACTAACAAATTGTTGTAGAACCCCTCCTATACAAGCTTTCTACAATGACATTGGTCAGTCATTTATTTTTAGCCCTTTCCAAGATTCAAGTTGTTGTTGTTTTTTTAATGTCTGTGAATCCAAGTAGCATCTTAAAATATTCTTTGCTGTTTATGACAAAAGCAAGATCATGTTAGAATACTTCTAGCTGACTTGTATTGATCCTTTATTATGTACAATATAATATATTAAAAGCTTGTCATTAATTATCTCATTTAATTCTCACAGAAATCTGATGAGATCATATGATTTTCACTGTTTTTCAGATGGGAACATTGAGGCACTGATATGTTGAGTAAATTGTACAGGGTTAAACAGCTAATGAATGGAAATCGCAGAAAGTAAGCCAAAGTAACTTGACACTAGAATCTATCCATTAAGTCAGTATACTACACTGCCCCTGGTAGAGAAGAAAGAATATTGCACTTGGAGTTAGACAACTGTTTAATTCTGCCTCTACTATTTTACTGGTTGTGTGATTTTGAAAAATAATCACCTATCCTGTCTGAGACTCACTTCAATCTACAAAATGGTTAAAATAATACTGGCCTGGCAGAGTTCTTAACAGAAATAAATAAAATAATGTCTCTGTAACCCAACTCCAGGCTCCTTACCCTCAGAAGTAGCATACCCCTTTTGGAAAAAGAGGCTCTTCTCAACTTAATCCTAAATTCTTCGCTGCATGTTCCTTCCTAACTCCCACTCTCTGTGAGTCATCACTAACATCTAAGGCCTCCTGGAACATTAAAAAAATGGGACCCACTATAGCACATTCACAGCTATGTCCACCACTTAGTTCTATAGAGTATCAGAAGACCCTTTGAAGTAAAAGTTTTTCTGTGTTTTCTGGTCAGATTCTTTGTGTATCCTGCAGAACATTCTCCTATTATTTCTGTATGGAATGAGGGATGGAATCAGTGATCAGTATGAGGATGTATTAACCTCATGGCTAAGACTGAGAGACGAAAAGATTTCCTCTTTTAGTTATATATTTCAGTGTCTAGTACAATGCCTAACACATAACGATGTTCAATAAATATTAGTTGTCTTTCCTTGCCCTAGAAGGAAAAGAGTGATGTGTAATATTGAAATATTAAAAAGGAAAAACAATTCTCACACTCTTGTTGACTTTTTATTTTGCAACTTATTACAATCCAATGAAATGGGCACAAGACATAACCTCTATTGATAAGTCTCAGTGGCTTGAAAGTTTTTTTCCTTTCCTTGTTATATTTGAAAATTCATTTGGATTAATATTTTTATATTACTTAAAAACAAAAATTAATGCCCAGCTCACAAAGCCAAAGTGTTCATTTTTCAAGAAAAACCCAACATATCAATTTGTCCTTTATGGATTGTTCTTTGGTTGTTGTAACTAAAAACTTATCACCAAATACGGGGTCACCTAGATTTTCTCCTATGTTTTCTTCTGGAAGTTTTTTAGCTTTGTGTTTTACATTTAGTCTATCATTCATTTTGAGTTAATTTTTGTGAAAGTTGTAAAATCTGTGTCTAGGTTTGTATGTTTGTTTGCATACGGATACTCAGTTTGTCCAGCACTATTTGTTGAAAAGACTACCTTTTCTCTGTTGAATTGTCTTTGCTCCTTTGTCAAAGATCATTGACAGTATTTGTTTAAGTCTATTTATGGGCTCTCAATGTATATACTATCTAGATATCTATATATCTCTATTATTTTACCAGTACCACACTGTCTTGATTACTTTAACTTCATAGTGAGTCTTGAAATCAAGTAGTATGAGTCTTGTTCTTCAGTATTGTGTTAGTGATTCTAGGCTTTTTGCCTTCTCATATAAACTTTAGAATCAATTTTTCAATATCTACAAAATAGCTTTCTGGGATTTTGACTGGTAATGTGTTAAAACTACAGATCAAGTTGGGAAGAACTGATGTCTTAATATCAAGTCTTCCAATCCTTGAGCATGGAACATCTATTTATTTAGATTTTCTTTAATTTATTTCATCAGAGTTTTATAGTTTTCCATATATAGCTCCTGTATAAATTTTGTTAGACTTATACCTAAGAATTTCTCTTTTTTTGGTTGAATATTGACTAGTACTAGTTTTCTATATTTTCAAATTCCATTTGTTGATTGCTTGTATGCAGGAAAGCAATTGACTTTTGTGTGTTAACTTCTTATCCTGCAACTTTGCTATAATCACTTATTAGTTCCAGGAGATTTTTGGACAATTCTTTGGGATTTTCTGCATAGACAGTCATATCGTCTAAAAAAAAGTTTTATTTTTTCTTTCCCAAACTCTAGACCTTTCATTCTTTTTCAGGTCTTGTTGCAGTAACTAGGACATTCAGCACAATGTTGAGTAGGAGTGGTGAGAGAAAGTTCTTCCCTTGTTCCTGATCTTAGAGGGAAAGCACTCAATTTATCCCTGTTAAGTATGATGTTAACTGTATATTTTCTGTACATGTTCCTTATCAAGTTGAGGAAATTCTCTTCTATTCCTAGTTTACTTAGAGTTTTTATCATGAGTGGAAAGATCTCATTTTTAAAGACTCAAAACTTTCCTCTTCACTTTTATTTTTCATCTCTGTACGTTTCCAAATTGTGCTTACTTATCCATTTTTATTTTTATACCTTGGTTTCTAAAATGGTACAATTAAGCCATCTGGAGATTTTTTTTACAAGACTAACTAAATAGCTGGGATTTTGTCCCCAGGTAAAATAAATGACCAAAATCATGTGTAATAACATACAGTAGTTTATTCTAAGTATCTCTAAGATTTGTTTGGGGAAAAACAATCAAGATGGAGCTTCCGGTTTTTACAAACATGATTTTCATCAAGTCAATGCTATAGAAATACATACATGTAACTTTGATATTGAGATTGTGAGAGTCAAATGATGAAAATAGTCTCCAAGTAAAAAAGCAAAGATTTCTCCTTTTTAAAAAGAGTTTACTTATCCATGAGAAATAGCAGTCTAATAGTTTGAATGTAGAATTAAAATCAGAGTTGGGACTTCCCTGGTGGTCAGTGGTTAAGATTCTGCGCTTCCACTGAAGGAGGTGCAGATTCGATCCCTGGTCAGGGTACTAGGATCCCACATGCTGCACGGCGCGGCCACAAAAAAATAAAAATAAAATAAAATCAGAGTTCTAGCCAGGTTCATTCATTAAGTAGCTGTATAATCTTGGACAAATCATCTGACATCTCTCGAGTTCTACGGTCTCATTTGTCAAGTGTAATGACAATAACACGTACCACCAACCACCACTGTGTGCTCCTACCCCATAGTGTTAATTCAAGGCTAAAGAATATGGTGGATGTGAAACTGCTTATAATTTTCAAGCACAACAGAAATGGAAAGCATTATTATTATTAGAAGTGTAAATTAGGAAGAAGGAGTTCTGGCATTGTCTTATCAGATTTTGACACTTAAATTCCATCATTAATACAGTTACATTTTCCTGGGATTTCAAGTTTTTAGGTGAACTTCACTGCTAGGGTAAAAATTATACAGAGTGATCAAGACACTAAAGGCTAAAGTTTTCAAACATATCACCAATTTCAAGTCTGGCCTGATTACACTAGCAAGAAAACACAGTTGGCATGTCAGTTTGTCTTATTTGATCTACTTTTTCTCCAGTCAAATGAGGTGACTGTCCATTTAGAACAGCTCGGAGTGGTAGGTTTGAGTCAGAAGGTCAGAAATTCACCTGTGCTAAATGGTATGGAAATAACCAGCTTTAGCTTTCCCCACTCACACAAGATATTTGACATAACAAGTTATTTGCAGAATCGGTTATCCCTTCACATAGCTGACACTGAGCTCCAACCATGTGCCAGGTACCATGTAGGAAATACAGAGATAAAAAGACAAGGACCCTGTGCACATATGTATCATGGAATACAACTTAGCAATAAAAGGGTAAACACTACTGCAGGCAACAATCTGGATGAACCTCAAGGAAATTATGCTCAGTGAAAAAAAGCCAATCTCAAAAGGATATCTACTACATGATTTCATGAAATAACATTCATGGAAAAGCATAATTATAGAGTTGGAGAACATATTAGTGGTTGCTAGGGGTTGGGGATGGGAGTCGAAGGAATGGAGTGACTATAAAGAGGTCAGATGAGAGAGTTTTGTGATGATGGTACAGTCTTGTACCAACTCTTGTCTTGACTGGAGTGGTGGTTATACAAGGCTAAACATGTGATTAAGTTGTATAGGCTATATAAACACACACACACAAGTGCATGTGTAAATGATGGAAGTTGAATGAGCTCTAGGGATTGTACCAATGTCAGTTTCTTGGTTTTTATATTGAACTACAGTTGTGTAAAATGCTAACATTAGGAGAAACTGGGGGAAGGGTGCACAGGACGTTCTTTGCATCTTCCTGTGAATCTATAGTTATTTCAAAATATGAAGTTCAAAAAAGACAAGATCCCTATAGAATATACAACACCAAGAGTGAATCATAATGTAAACTATGGATTTTGGGTAATTATGATGTGTCAGTGTAGGTTCATCAGTTGTAAGAAATGTACCACTTTAGTGGGGTATGTTGATAATGAGGGAGGCTATGTGTATGTAGGGGTAGGGGACATATGGGAAGTCTCTGGGCATTCCTCTCAATTTTACTGTGACCCTAAAACTGCTCTTAAAAAGTCTTAATTTTTAAAAAATCAAAAGGAGAATAATATTTCGTGATGTAAAAATTATAAGAAATTTAAATGTTAGCAACCATAATAAAGTTTTATTGGAACACACACATATACACACATACAAAGAGACAAGGTCCCTCCCCTCCAGGAGTTAAAAGTCAGGTCTCCTCAGTCTCCCTAGCTTGTAGAAATCAAAAATGTCCAGGAAAAGAAAAGCCTCAAATTTCAGTCCCTCCAGCCTGACCCTCTCAGGGTCTTACCCTGTTATTTCTGAGAGCCTTCAGGGATTCCTCACATGTGCTCCCTCCTCCCTCCTCAATCTCCATTGCTTACTAAGTCACCACGGCCTAGTTCTCAGATCTGAACGCCATCATCCCTGAAGAGCTCAGACTTTGTCCATAGAGCTACTAAAGGGATAGGCAACTGTCTTCTCCATCCGTCTTCACACCCCAAACCTCTCCATATCCAAGCGATTGCCTTCTCACAGACCACTTCCCCCAGTACAAACCAGCGTGTGACATATGCCCCCAAGGGCCCACTAATACCGCCACTTCACCAACCACACCTAGTTGTCAGTAGGTTCCAATAGGAATGATAATGCCCAAAGTGAAAATAAAGTGCTGAACCAGAGTACCTAATTAGGGAAGGCCTCCAAGAAGGTAGTGCTTGACTGAGACTTTAAGGTAAAGGAGAAACCCTTCGGGGAGAAAGGAGGCAAGAAGAGAATTCCAGGCAAAGGGAACCTATGTGAAAAGACACTGAGAAAGCACACTGTGGCCAAGAAAGAGAAATGGTGCATTTGTGGAACACTGACGTTGGTAGGGAGCCAAGGCAGAGGTGAGGACTGGAACCCAGCCATGATGATTTCCGAGGCCCAGGTTCCCCACGTCGCCACATGACTAAGGAGCATGCTCAGATACAGCTACACGAGTACCGCCGTGCTGTGTCACACCTCGGGCTTACATCCATCCTGAGATGTCACACCTAGGGCTGAGATCCATCCTAGAACTCAACCAGCCTGACTTCACAGGGTGTCCTCAGCATGGGAGCAGCAGTGAGATGACTGAGGCTGAGAAGCGGCTGTTTTTGTCCCAGTGCACTCACAGGCTGCCCTTAAGCTAAATGCATGTGTATGTGTGCATCACCAGCTTTTCCTCTTGGCTTTGTGTCAGTTTCTGCTGTAGACCCACCCTTCCTTCTGCACCCTATCCAAAGCTGCAAGGCAGAGCAGCAGGCAAATGTGGTGTTACAGAGGCACTGAACTTGGAACCAGATGATCTCGGTATGAACCAAGGTTCTGCATCCCTTACAAGCTATGTGCATTTAGTAAGTTCATTTTACGAGCTTTGGTTTACCCACCTGTAAAATGGGGATAAGAATCTACCACATAGAACTCTTGTTAAATTAAGCAAAGTACTATAAGTGAAAATGCCTTTCACGGGCCTTTGCCCCTAAGAGGTATGTTCTCATTTTTTTAAAATTTTGCTTTTCTTTTTCTAATGGTAGTTCCCCTCCCTTGTTCAAGATCTAAGATTCTCATGTGTTCTCTCACTACTGATCATATTTGAAATTCTCCTAAAGCAAACCTCTAAGACAACAATTCTAGTGACAGTCGTTTCTTTGGGAGGAGAAAGGAACACGGGCTGGGGGGCGAGGAAGCTAATTAAGACTGGGCAGGAAGGGCAGCCTCTTTAGATCACTGATGTAGAATCACACCAGGAAAACCCTAGAAGCCAGTGTAGAAGGACACTTCAGAGAAAGCAGGAACTTTTATCCAGTCAATGTTTAGGGGCGCTCCTGGTGCAGTAAAATGTCACTTCTTTATAGAACTTCTGTCCTGCTGAGCAGTCCTGAGAAAGCCCATAGGCAAAACACACAGTTGCTCATGCAGGCAATTGGAAGTTGTGTACTGAGATGGTAAGGGAGGGGATAAGGGTGAAGCACCAAGAACAAAAGGGTCTGAGAAACACACATGTCAGGTAATCAGTAGGTCTTAGTGTGTATATTTACCTTCCATAAGAAGAAAATTCATTAGATATTTAACAACTCTAATAGCAGAATTTCTGGCACACTGGGGTTGGGGGGTAACAGGTGTTTTATGGGGTCCTCCTGGAACCACATAATGAGGACACATATTTTTCCAGTAGGAGTAAGGCAAGCCTCCATCTGTGGCATCCATCTGCATGTATTAACCTACATCCAAAGTTATCATCACTTTCAATAGAGTTTCTGATATGAACACAAGAAAATGTGGTTTATATCACAAAAGGTGACAATGTCCAGAGAAATGGGTCTGGAAACATTTGTCTCCCTGCCTATAGATGATAGTCCTGGAGAGACAGTTTCAAGATCACAGGGAAATCAAACAGCTGTAGGGCAGAGCCTGAGGCACATTACCACCTGTGCTGGGCTGTAGACTCTATTAAGGCTCTGGAAACAGACAAGGATCTGGCAATAGCTCAATATCTGTGACACAGGTTGTAATGAATAATCAGGCACATTAATTTGTTTCCTCCAAATTATAAAGCTTGGTTTAACTCCTGGCTTCATTTTGGCCCAGGCTTAGCATAATTTAGCTACGCAGGCCAGAAAAGAGTAGGCTGAATCTCTGAGGGGCAGATGGCATCTGTTCCTCTAATTTAAAGGAGGATGAAAAGGCAACAGTTAGGGGATGGTAGGGTGTAGCCCAGGGAAAACAGGACATTAGCTTTAAAGAAGTCAGGATCTGCTATTGTGAGTGCTGCTGAAGCAGCTCCTACAGGCCAGCAGATCTGAGCATTAGTCAGATAGGACTACAGAAGAGAGGGTGGTGGAAGCACTCTCTGGCGTCACACTCCCAAACCACAGCTCTGGATAGTAAGCTAACAGTGTGTCGGGCTGTTAATGAACTTGGTCTGCACTCTCTAGCATCAATCTCCCAAACCACAACTCTGGATAGTAAGCTAACAGTGTGTCGGGCTGTTAATGAACTTGGTCTGCACTCTCTAGCATCAATCTCCCAAACCACAACTCTGGATAGTAAGCTAACAGTGTGTCGGGCTGTTAATGAACTTGGTCTGGCCATGGTGACAGAGTTCATTAGAGAACATTTATCCTCCACTCAAGAAGGAGAAAAATGACTTCGATAAAAACTATGCCAGCTCCACAGATACATGATTTTTATCAAAAAGGCATTTTCAATAGTAAAATTCATTACATATTCACATAATTAATCTGGATCCACCTCTCCCTATGCTATATTATTTTTGGATAAATGCTAGTAAGCTTTAAGGAAAACAAATATGATCCTACAACTATACTGTAATTGAAAATAGATGTAATAAAGAAGACAACCATATAGTTTGTTTATGTTTTGATTCTACTGGGTCAGTTTATAATCTATCCAGATCAAAGTCAAGGCCAAGCCTGCCTTCTGATGAACTTTCTGCATTGCATGTATACTGATGCCCGTGGAAGAATGAGCTAAAAGGAGAAGATTCTTCTCAGGCAACTAAAGTTTGTTACTTGTATGCTTTCTCTATCTTTCCCTTTTTATATTCTAGAAATACAGTGGAGGCAAAATTTGGAGACCAAAATAAATGAGAAAAAAAAAAGTGCATCAGGATCTGGCAATGTCTTGTAGAATCAAAACAACCTGAGTTAAAATCCTAGTGCCACCGCTTTTAAGGGCAGAAAAGTTATTTAATTTTAAACCCTCTGAACCCAAGTTTCATCATCTATGAGACATGAATGAGAAAGCCTACATCGGAGTGTTCTGAGGATTAATTGAGAATATATGTTACTCACCTACAACGTGTTTAGTGCTTAAAGACAGTTAAGGAGCCTTCACTTCATGCTGCTCTGGATAACCAAATCAGTTTTATTTATTTATTCAATAAAGCATTACTGGACATCTAGCATGGGCCAGATGTAAGTTTTAGGTTCTGGGGATATAGAAGTGAACAGTATGGACATGATCCTGACTGCCTTAAAGAAGGGAAGATAGTCATTGAAAAAATATTTGCTAACAATTCATGAAGAATAAGTGTATTGTTTTAAGCCAAATGATTAAAGATATAGTGATTTATAATTATTTTTACACATAGAGTATCAGTAATGCTTCAATATAATAATATATTAAAATAATTAATTTCATGTATACAGTATATATTGTTTTTTCTTTTTCCTTTTTTTTCCTTTTTAAGTGTACCAATTGAATTAATCATATTTCTCAGTTCATGACACATTCTCATTATAAGTACATACAAGGCTTATATTTATTCATTTAATCCCTATCAATACTCCCATTCCTCTCTTCATCATAGGCACTCACTCTAAAGTATTTAATATGTGTCCATTCATCCCACTTCTACACGTTCATTTAGAAATATATGTAATTCTTAAAATATATGTAGTAGTGTTATTCATATGTGATATACAAAAAAGTATTATGTTATAAATAAGTTGTTTCTTTGTTCACTTAATACTCTTCTCTCTTCTAGAGAGAAGTATTCCTGTCTTCACATAAACCTAACTTATTACCAAGTGCTGCTTAGTATTCCATAGTATACACAGATCACATTTTATTTACAGTATCTGTTCCCCTAGCGGTGGGCACCTCAGTTGCTTTCCTTCCTTGCTGCTATAAGCAATTTGACAAATAAATATCATCACACATATATCCTTATGAATCTGCTAAAGAGTTTTTTGGTGTGTACACATAACCAAGCATCAGATTTTACACACTTAATGTCACAGATGAATTGCTGTATCATTTTCCAATCCCCCATATACTTGCCAAGGTATGGCATTATTTGATGTACTAATATTTATGTCATCTGATGGTTATAGAGTAGTATTTCATAGCTTTTAAAATTTGCATTTCTCTAAATAATTGTGATATTGCTCATATCTTAATATTATTATTAGGTTAATTATATTCCTCAGTTCATGACACATATTCCATCCTTTAAATACCACTGCCCATACTTCTATGAGGTTTCCTCCCATTTCTTACTGATTTGTAATTACCTATATGGTTTAGATGTTAGTACTCTTTGTCTGTTTTACACTTTGCAAATCACTGCTCTTGGTTTGTCATCTTCTGATAATTTTGCATGTGGACTATATTCATTGACTATAATCCATGTTTCAATGTAATTAAATCTTTCAGCTTTGCCCTTTATGTTTTAAGCTCTGGCCTTGTTCAAGACATTCTTCCCCACCTAAAAATAAACAGAGAATATCTGTGTATTCTCAAACATTGCCTTCTATTACTTTTATATTTTTACTATCTGCTTTTGGAAATTATTTCAAATAGACGTGTTTTTACACATGATATGAGGTAAGGATTCAACCTTTTTTTCATTATAATGAGCCAATTCTCCTAACATCATCTGTAAAATCTGAGATAATCTATGAGATTAGACAATTTTCCCTTTTATTTCTATTTCCTAAAAACATTTCCATACGTTAGAAACTACATCTTTCTTGTAAGCTTGGTTCTCATCTGTGGAATATGCTGAACGCGGAGGCTATAGGTTATGGATCTAGCCACGTCTCCTTCTTCTTAGGCCAATTTTAGAATTTTATACATTTCCAGAAATGTATCTATTTCCTTTCATTTGATCTTATTGGCATGCAGTGATTCACTAAATTCTTTTTATTTATTTTAAATTTATTTTTTGTTGTGATAATTTTCCTTCTTTCATTTTGGACTTCAAGTACTTTCATCTTTTTATAAAATTAGTTTTGCCATAGGTTGATATCTCTTGTTTGTCTTTTCAATGGTCTTATTTATGCACACTTATAAAATATTTTAAACTGAAGGGCAGAAAAGCATCTCACATCAACATAGGCAGGATTCCACTGAAATAGTATTTATAGGAAAATTTATAGTTTTGAATATATTTATCACAAAATAAGAAGGACCAAAAATTTGAACTGAACATTTAACTCAAAGGAACAATAGAGCAAGCCCAAAGAAATAAGAAGAAAAAATACAATAAAATTAATAACAAAAATCAACGGATATAGAAAGGCAACAAAAAATAGTGAAAATCAACAATTTATACTTTTTAAAATGTTTTTACATATACGACATTTCTTGGGGCATGACTTTAAACTATAGACCAGCAATTGGACTTTTAAAAAAGAAAAGCTCAGATTTTTGTTATTTGCTTTCACTGTTTTGTTTTTTTAAATGTTGAGCATTTTGTTGAGGAAAACCGTAGAGGCAAAGATACTTCAATCAGCAAAAGGCAAAGTGAAGCTTTATTACTGTTCTTGTTGAAAGATGGTATAGAATACTTGTTTAAAGGGTAGGCTCTATGTTCAACCTGAATAGTTTCAATGTTTGGCTCTGCCACTTCTTTGCTGTGTAATCTCAGGCTCTCTAAGCCTCAGTTTCCTCATTTGCAACACGAGGAGCATAATGGTTTCTACCTCAGAGAGCAGTTATAAGAATTAAATAAGATAAAGTAGTATATAATGTGCTTAGCATAATGTTCAGTAAAATGTTAACTCTCTCTCTGTGGGTCTTAGTAAACTGTATTATATTTAAATACCCCCTTCCATGAAAAGGAGAATCTTGGACAAACTAAGAATGTACGCTTGAGTATTAATTTTAATTCTCTCATACATGTTATAGCACTGTGTAAATAAGAATATATCCAAATCCAGTCTTCAAGTGGTGTAAGGCAGTTTCAAACCATAGGTGAGAAATTCAATGACAAAGAGCTGATGCGGAATGATCTCAGAGTTTTATACACAATAAGTAGACAGTAGAATGAGAGATAACACAAAACAGCTCTAGTCAACATGGAGTGTTGAGAAATTGAAAGGGAAAGCTTTTTAAAGTAATTGGAAAAGAATTACACACCTACACGGGCAAGTAGAGATCCTCCCTTGTTGATTTTCCTTTGAGCTTCTGCAGTGTTTTCTAAAGATTATTCTCAAGAAAAGATAGAACAAGACAGATAGAAAATTTGGGAAAAAAGCCCACAGAATAAGTCACAGCGCTGTTCTTTACTGGCCCAAGGAGCGGGGTTTCCAGAGAGGCAAGGAGGGTTCAGGCCCTGGGATCCAGGCAGCATCAGCTAAGAATGCCCTGCTAGGCCCTCAGTCCCAGAAAGCACACTTCAGAGACAGATGCCTCAGTCCTCTGAGACTTTCCCCACAGCCCCATGCTGGAAAGTTATTTTTGTAAAGCACAGGAGCCCAAACTTCTTGAATTTTACAACCTGCCATCAGAATTCACGTTCTTTACAGGGAAAACAGGTCTGCATCCCGGCAGCTGTCAGTCCCTTTAACAGGAGATGGAACAGTAACGAAACCAAGTGGGACTGGCACATTCTCCATAAAGGAGGCCCGCAAAAGGCATATTGTTACCCTTTTGAAAATGGCAACAATCGTCTCATATCCAGACATGTAAATATACTACAAACATGATAAAAGTAGGCTTACATGTAAACATGATCTAGAAAAGTGCCAACTAAGACCTCAATTATATTACATTAATATAAATGGGAATCTCTGTATAATTTCTTCTGAGACATCTCCATGGTCTACTAAACGTGTATGAAACTATTTCTGACAAATAAACTCCAGCAGAAATGAAAGTTAAGAGTTTCAGAATTGGTTCTCCAGGAACAGCCAAGTTCATTTCTCTAGTAGGTTAATAAGCATTAATGCTAATAAATGGTGAACTGAAATGATATTCCTATAAAGTGGGAATGATCACCTGAGAATTCATCTGAATAATGGCATTATAGCATATGTCAAGAATGTGTTAATCAGTCTAACAGAAAAGGGGACAGTGTGTTCTCACAACCATCTTGAGGAATTCTGTACTCACCTCAGCCAATATTCTAAGTCTCATGTGTGAAGCTTAAATAGCATATACCAAAATGATTAAAACGTGCCATCCTTGAAGTAACAGAGACAAGAAGCAGGCACAGCTGAAGAAAAAATAAGGTACTCAGTGAAACCCAAACGCAAACTGGGCCTCTCATAGTTTGCACTGGCTGAGCATCTACTGTGTGCTGGCCCTCTGCTTGCCTGCCAGATGCTCTCAGTTTCTCAGTCCCTCAGCTGTCACTCCATCCCTGCAAAATGCAAAAAATAAGACTCACAGGGTGGAAGCAACTTGCCCAAGGCCACACAGCCAAGAAGTGGCAAGGCACCTACTGATTCCAGAGCCTACATACCTTCCCTCCTGTTATGCTGCCCCCCCAAAAGGCCCCACACAACATATGACAGGCCTCTGAATTCATTTTCCCAGGCTCCCAGGGTTCACGTCTAATTGCTCTGCATCCTTTGTAAGATGACATAAGTGTTGTTTTAGTTGCTAGTCCTCAGTCACTTCAGCTTGGGTTCAAGGTCTCTTGCTCTCAGCCTATGGCTTTACCTTTGGAGGTGGACTTACCTGGGAACAAACCCCACCTCTGCCCCTATGTGACATTGGTCAAGCTATATCATCTCTCTAAGCCTTGTGTTTTCACCATAAAATGGGGATAGCTATACCTACTTCATAGGAGTCCACTTTAAAATGAGGTAACTCAGCACATAGCAAGCTTTCCAGCAATGCATGAAGGCTGCCATCGTGATAGCGGCCTGTCATCAGCTATGCTTTTGCTCATAATTAACATTTTGTTCTATACTTTCCCAAGTTTCTGACCTTGGCCTGGCCCCTTTTCACCATTATTTTGTCTTGGAACTGGTACTTTAGAACCCAATCGTACATGGAAATAGTCCAGGAAAGCAAAACAAGGAAAGCAAGAGAAGAAAAATAAGAGGATGGGAGGAGAAACAGTCATCACTGGCTTCAAAACTTAAGATCTTGTCAAAAAGATGTCATTTTTCCAGCCCATTTCTCAAACTTCCAAAGTGTGCACTTGAAGAAACAGGTTTTCCTCATAATATCACCAGTAAGCTGCTAGTCTTTTTATCCCTGAGGAGTTTAGTCAAAGCCATCTGTTCATGAGTAATAAGTAGACCTTTATTATTGAATCAGGACGAAGTCATCCCTTCTTTATAACCTTCTACCCTTTTCTCTAGCAATGGTTTAAAAGCTGAGTTTCTTCCCTGATTAACTGATGTATGGTTGGTTACCTCCCAATCTAAATGGAATGTATGCCAGACAATGAAAGGAAAGCCCAGAGGGCCATGCCTCCTGCTTTTGTTGCTTCACCCCAAGCCTCCTATAGCTAGTACCATAGTGTGCACATAGTATATTACTCAGTAAATGGTGCTCAAAATAATGATAAACTTAAAGGACTGTTCAGACAACTACACCAAAGGCTTATGGTATGCCCAGAATGTTATCTTCCTGAATTAGGATGCCCTCACTAAGTCTGGCATGCACAGGGCTGAGTGAACAGGAATCATGCCTGGAAGACAGCTCCCACCCCATCAGACCACTGTGAATACCAAGTTACTTCTTCAGGCAGACGCATGAGCTTGGGCCTCAACAGAAATCCAATACTGCAGTGAAGGGCACTCAGAAGTCACATATTTCCTTCTGGTTCCTCTTCCTGCTAACGGAGCTTTGCAAAGCAATGAGCTAAAGGTGTTTTTAACATTTCAAATAGCGAAGTCAGTTCATCCGTGAAGCATTAACACTGGAATTCTGTGCATGTTTCCAGAATGGAGGCCAGATCCAATGTGACAACTGCCAGGTGAAAATCACAGAAGCATAATATTATGCAATTTGATTTCAAGGCAGAATGTTCTAAATCCTCAGGTTGCCAGCCAGGCAAAACATCTGTGAAGAATAAACCCACACTAAGACATGGAGGTCCCTCAGATTTAAATATTTGGATGAATATTATGAACTCTGAAAGCTAAAGCCCTCAACATCTTCCCAAAAACTATCATTCTTAAAAGTTTAAATTCCTCCAAATAGCAATATTAGTTGTTTGATGTAAATTTCACAGAATCTTGAAACCTTAGATCTAGGATATTCATGAGACATTATATGATGAAACTCCCTTTGTTTATAGTAAAGAAATTGAAACTTAGAGGAACATAACTTGTCTAAGCTCACTCAGTTAGCTAATATCAGAGCCAATATGTGGTCCCAAGTTGGTCAGTCCCTAGGTTCCATAGCTCAGCTGATCTGCACACTCAGATCCACATGGGCTTTGTGAGCGAGCTACTCAACTTCTGTTGGAATGAGTAATTCCTATTTCATAGGGAAGTTATGTTAATTAACTGAGACAGTGGATGCAGCACATGGCCCATCATAGCACTATATAAATGGTAGCTGCTGCTATCATCATTATCATTACCGTTATTATCCAACGTACAATTTAAGTCTCACACAATTTCCTGTCATGAGTAAGTCTGGTTGTATTTTTAGGAGACCCCTTCTGAGCAGTGGATGGAGCCTGGAATTGATGTTTCCATCAATTAGCTAGGGTTCCAGCAGGTCTGGCACTAGTCTCTTACAAGCTGCAGCCTTCCTTCTAGCCTACATGAGAGCCTTATGGCCATGAGAATGAGCATAGCTTTTGAATCAGAGAGTTCTGAGTCTTGATCCAGTTCTGTCACTTATTTTACTGAGCCTCAGTTTTCTCCTTTCTTACGTGAAGAAAATAGTACCTGTATTACAGAGTCTGTAGAGAAGACTAAACAAAATAATATAGTGATGTCACCAATATGGCAAAGTAGGTCATCCCCACCTTCACTCCCTATCACAAGAAGAACAACTAACAACTATTCAAGAACAAGACACCACTGAGAGAAACCTCAACACAGGGGTGAGGGTGTAGCACCCCCCTGCACCGCAGAGACCAAGAGAGACTATATTAGAAGGGTAAGAGAAGCAGCTACACATTGATTGAACTGTTCCTCCCCCAGGCCAGCACAGCACCACATGGAGAGATCTCCCCTGAGCCTCTGGTTCCTCCAGTGGTAAAAGAGAACCCAGGGGGACAACCAGCATTGGGGTCACTTTGTGGGAGCCCCTACTCTGATTTTACACCATAGGGATTGCAAAGAATCTTCAGGCTCAATCTCTGGGAATCTGACTGTGATGGAGAAGTGGGGAGGGGCTTGCAACAAACAACACAGGGATCTTGGCAGGCTGAGTTCACACCTGCAGTGCCCAAGTAGTGATCCCAATCAGTGACTCTGCTCATCTGCAGAACCAAATCCAGGGCACACTCTGACCCGGGAACTTGGCAGGATGCTGATCTGCCTTATTCAGATCCTCAAATGAGGAGTTTTGCCAGCCCTAGAGCCTGGTTTGCTCATGTCCAGGCAAAGAAGCTGAGACACAGCCCCATCCACTGTGGAGAATGTCTTCTGGCCCCTTATGACCAGAAGGGCTGGTGGCAAGTCCTAGAAGCTGTGTGGCCCAGTGGTGCTTCAGCCAGCAGGTGGTCAGGCAGAGCTGACTGCCTCCAGAGCAAAGCCAGTACCAAGCGTGGAGGGTTCACATGCTATGCACAGGATTAATTCATAGCCAAGGCTTAATGTAGCTCCTGGAAACTTTCCCAACCAAAGAGCCTATTGGAAACTGAGAGCAGCCTAGAGAAGCCCCTCCCCTTCATGCCCTGGCAGAGGAGCTGAGATATAGTCCCACCGCTGTGAAGAATGTCTTCAGGCCCCATCTGACCAGAAGGGCTGGTGGCAACTCCCAGAAGCTGTGCAGCCAAGTGGTTTTCAAGACAAGAGAAAGGCAGGAAAGCTTATAGTTTGCAAAGAAAAGCCAGTGGCCCTGTTCAACCAGGGAACCTGGGGTGTGGGTCAGCTTGAGTTAAGACAACAAAGAGCTTTACAGGCTTTAGAGTTGTTTCCCTACTGTGCCCAGGCAGGGAATTTGTAGTCCCACTCATTGCTGAATACAGCCTTCAGCCTGTTTGACCAGGGACCCTAACCAGAACACACAGGAAACTGTGTAGCACATTCAACAGCCCTACATACAGTGGCACTTGAACAGAGAGCACAGTCCATGGCTTCCCCCATCTGCAGAGCAAAATCAGTGGCCTCACCTGACCGGGAATTCAGTGCACATTCAGGCCTAATTTGGTTCCCCAAACAATGAGCTGTACAGGACCTGGGTCCTGTCCTGCTGCCCTGCCAGGGCAGGGAAGTTAATTCATACCCCAACTGCTACCGAATATGGTACCCAGTCTCAGCCATCTAGTAGAGCCTGACCAGAGAATCCAGACAGCTGCAGAGCCCATTGTCCATCCTGACTTGGGTAGGGAACCAAGCCAGCAATCCTATCCAACTCCTCTCAGCCAGAGGCACACTCCCCTCATCCCTGTCCTCAGAGTTCAAACAGTTGCCTCCCCTCAAAATAGACCATAATAGCAGGTCCCACCTGCCCAAGGACATTACCAACAGACACACACAGTAACCCAGACTGAACTGACTGGTGAAGAACTGTCTCTGCCAAAGCAAATGTGCAAAGTCTGGAAGAGGAGCCCGATTTATCAAATGCACAGATACCAATGTAAGGAATTAAGGATCACAAAAAATCAGGTAAATATGACACCACCAAAGAAACTAATAAAGCTCCACTAACTGACCCTAAAGAAATGATCTATGAACTGTTAGACAAAAAATTTAGAATAATCCTCTTAAGGAAGTTTAGTAAACTACAATAAAACACAGACAACTAAATGAAATCAGGAAAACAATGCATGAACAAAATGCAAGTTTGACAAGAAAAGAGCAACCATCAAAAACAAACAGAAAACAAAAACAAAAAAAACAGAAATCCTGGAGTTGAAAAATACAATAACTGAACTGAAGAATTTAATAGAGGGTTTCAAAAGTAGATATGAAAATGTAAAAGAAAGAATCAGTGATCTGGAGGATAGGAATTAAAAATTACTCAAAGGAGCAAAAAGAAAAAAGAGTGAAAAAGAGTAAAGGAAGACTATGGGAATTATGGGTCACAATGCAAAGAAACAAGATTCACTTATGGGAATTCCAGAAGGAAAAGAGAAAGAGAAAGGAACAGGAAGTATATTTAAAACAATAATGGCTGAAAACTTCCCAAACCTGGAGAGAGAAATGGACATCCAGATACACAAGACCCAAAAGATCACAAATAGGCTGAACCCAAATAAGACTACATTGAGACACATTATAATTAAATTGTCAAAAGTCAAGGACAAAATAAGAATTTTAGGAGCAGCCAGAGAAAAGAGAGAAGTTACATAAAAGGGAACCCCCATACAACTATCAGAGAATTCTCAACAGAAATTTTTCAGTCCACGAAAGAATTAAATGGCATAATCAAAATATTGAAAGAAAATAACTGTCAACCAAGAATTCCATACCCAGTGAAGCTGTCCTTCAGAAAGGATGCAGGAATAAAAACTTTCCCAAGCAAACAAAGGCTGAGGGAGCTCATTACCAACAGACCTACATTACAAGGAATGCTAAATGGAGTTCTCTGAAAGAAAGTAAAAGAACACTAATTAATATTATAAAAAACATAAAAAGGTAACATAAATCTCACTGGCAAGGGTAAGTATATAGTCATAGTTAGATTCTGCAATACAGTAATAGTGGTGTATAATTCACTTACAAATATAGTTTAAAAGTTAAAAAAAAAAAGGACATAGCAGAAGTAATCATAACTGCAATAATATGTTATTAGCTACATAATATTTTTTAAAAACATGTAAATTATAACAGCAATTAGCTAAAATGTGAGGGGGAGGAGAAGGAAAAGTTTACAAATTCTATTGAAGTTAAGTTGTTATCAGTTTAAAATAGTATTTTATAAGTTTAAGATATTTTATGTAAGCCTCATGGTAACCACAAGGGAAAATCCTGTAGTAATTACAAGAAGAACACAGTAAAGAAGTCGAAGCATACTGATACCAAAAGACATCAAAACACACACAAAAAAGACAGCAGGATAAGGAACAAAGAGCAATGAATCTATACAACAACCAGAACAATTAACAAAATGGCAATAGTAAATCCTTACCTATCAATAATTACTTTAAATGGATAATGGATTAAATTCTCCAATTACAAAACACAGAATGACTGGATGTGTATTAAAACCAGATCCAACAATACACTGCCCACAGGAGAGTCATTTTAGCCTTAAAGATATTCATAGACTGAGAGTGAAGGGATGGAAAAAGACCTTTCAAGCAAATGGTAATCAAAAAAAAAAAAAAAAAAGCAGGGGTAGCTATACTTATATCAGACAAAATATACTCTAAACTAAAACTGATTTTAAAAAAAGACAAAGAAGGTCATTATATAATGATAAAGGGTCAATATATCAAGAATATATAACAATTATAAATATTTATGCACCCAACAGCAGAGCATCTAAATATATTAAGGCAAAAACAGAGCTAAAAGGAGAAAAAAACAATAATACAATAATGGTTGAGAACTTTAACACACCATTCTCCACAATAGACAGATCATCTAACAGAGAATCAAAAAGGAAACAGCAGATCTGAACCACACTATAGACCAGTGGACCTAACAGACACACAGAGAACACTTTATCCAACAACAGCAGAAACATTCTTCTCAAGCACACATGAAACATTTTCTAAGATAGATTATATGTTAGGCCACAGAATAAGTCTTAGCAAATTCAAGAAGACTGAAATCATACCAAATATCTTCTCTGACCACAATGGCACGAAACCAGAAATCCACAGCAAGAAGAAAACTAGAAATTTCACAAACATGTGGAAATTAAACAACACTCTCCTAAACAACCAGTGGATCAAAGAAGAAATTAAAAGAGAAATTAAAAGTTTTTTGAGACAAATGAAAATGGAAATACAGCATGCCAAAACATATGGGATGCAGCAAAAGCAGTCTTAAGAGGGAAATTCACAGCAATAAGTGCCTATATTAAGAAGCAAGAAAAATCTGAAATAAACAACCTAACTCTATGCCTTAAGGAACTGGAAAAATAAGAACAAACTGAGCCCAAAATTAGCAATAGAAAGTAACTAATAAAGATTAGAGCAGAAATAAATGAAATAGAGAACAGAAAAACAATACAAAAGACAGTCTCTTCAATAAATACTGCTGGGATAATTGGATATTCACATATGAAAGAATGAAACTGGATCTATATCTTATACCACTCACAAAAAGTAACTCAAAATGCATTCAAGACTTAAATGTAAGACCTGAAACCATGAAACTTCTAGAAGAAAACATAGGAATAAATTTCCTTGACATAGGTCTTGGTAGTGATTTTTTGGATATGACACCTAAAGGACAGCAACAAAATTGAAAATAAGCAAGTGGGACTACATCAAACTAAAAAGCTTCTGCACAACAAAAGAAACCAAATACAAAATGAAAAAAAGCCCAGAATGGGAAAAAATATTTGAAAACCAAATACCTGATAAGGAGTTAATATTCAAAATATATAATAAACTGACACAATTCAAGAGCAAATAATAATAACAACCCAATTAAAAATGGGTATAGGATCTGAAGAGACATGTCTTCAAAGAAGATATACAAAAGGCCAACAGGTACATGAAAAGATGCTCAATATTAGTCATTAGGAAATACAAATTAAAAGCACAATGAGATATCACCTCACACCTGTTAGAATGTCTATCATCAAAAAGGCAAGAATTAACAAACTCTGCTGTGGATATGGAGAAAAGGGAATGCTTGTGCACTGTTAGTGGAATTGTAAATTGGTGCAGTCACTATGGAATACAGTATGGAGGATCTTCAAAAAATTAAAAACAGAATTACCATATGATTCAGCAATTCCACTTCTGGGAATATATCCAAAGGAAACAAAAACACTAACTTGAAGAGATACCTGCACCCCATGTTCATAGCAGCATTATTTACAATAGCCAAGACATGGAAACAACCTACGTATTCATTGATAGATGAATGGATAAAGAAATTATTCAGCCATAAAAGACAAGGAAATCCTACCATTTACAACAACATGGATGGACCCTGAAGCCATTATACTAAGTGAAATAAGTCAGACAGAGAAAGACAAATACTGTATGATCTCACTTATATGTGAGATCTACGAAACAAAAACAAAAAACAATCCAAACTCATAGAGAAAGGGATCAGACTTGTGGTTACCAGTGGCAGAGGGTTGGGGGAGAGAGAATTGCAGGAAGGTGGTCAAAAGATACAAACCACCAGTTATAAGGTAAATAAGTACTAGGGATGTGGTGTATAACATGATGACTATAGCTAACACTGATGTATGATAGATAGGAAAGTTGTTGCAAGTAAATTCTAAGTGTTATCACAAAGAGAATTTTTTTTCTTTTTTCTTTCTTCTTTTCTTTTTTATTGTATCTATATGAGAAGATGGATATTTGCTGAACCTATTGTGATGTATGTCAATTATTCACAGTATATATATACATCAAACCAACATGCTGCATGTCTTAAACATACATAGTGATGTATGTCAATTATTTCTCAATAAAACTGAGGCCAAAAAAAGAAAATAATAATGTGTGCAAAATGCTTAGTAAAGCAGCTGACAATGGTGAGCACTCAATTAAATCACCATTATTTTTATTATTATGGACATTCCCTATCACTGTAATAAGACTTCTGTCTTGGGTTCTGAACTTTTACCACCAGGGCCCTTTCCCAAGAAGGACAGCGTAGAACCAGGAAACAGCTACCCACTTGACCCTGAGTGTAATAAAAGCTTGTAAATTCTAGCAGCCAAGTCTCTCACAGCTGACAAAACTCTCTCTTCTTGGCCAACACAGTAGTAATAGTTTCTTAGTCCGTTCAAGCTACTATAACAAAATATCATAGACTGGGTGGCTTATAAACAACAAAAAGTTATTTCCCTCAGTCAGAGAGGCTGGCAGTCTGAGATCAGGGTGCCAGCATGGTCAAGGGAGGGCCCTCTCCCTGGCTGCAGACTTGTTGTGTCCTCACATGGCAGAAGGGTCTAGGGAAATCTCCACAGCCTCTTTGATAAGGGCATTAATCCCAATCTTTTTTTATTTTTGATGTAAACTTTAATTGTTATGTCACATTATTTAAAAATTACTCAAAATGAATTACAGAAATAAATGTGAAACTATAAAACTTCTAAAAGAAATCATAGGGAAAAGTTAGAGACCTTGAGTTTGGCAAAAATTTTTAAATTATACTATAAAAAACAAAATAAATAGACCATTAAATTTGGTTCATTCAAATAAAAACAAATTGTTCTTCAAATATTGTTGTTCTCAAAAGAAAGGCAAGGGTCAGATTGAGACAAAACATTTGCAGAAGCTATACTGGACAAAGGATTTGTATCCAGAGTATAAAAAGAACTTTACAAGTTTATAAGAATGCAAATAACCAGATCTAAAAGTAACAAGCTATTTAAACAGATATTTCAAAAAACGAAGATGTACAGATGACAAATAAGCACAGATAAAGATGCTCAACCTCTTTAGTCTTCAGGTAAATGTAAATTAAAAACACCATAAGATACCAACACACTCTCACTAAAATGACTAAAATTAAAAAGACTGACCATATTAAATGTTTGTGAGGATGTGGAACAAGTAGAACTTTGATACACTACTTGTGGGAATGTAAAATACAGCTATTCAGGGAATAATCTTAACAGTTTCTTAAAAAGTTTCATGTATATCTGCTATTCCATTGTTAAGTATTTACTCAAGAGAAATGAAAGCACATCCCTGACCAAAGAATTGCACATGAATGCTCATAGACACTTTTTGTAATATACAAAAACTGGAAACAAACTAAATGTCCAACAGCAGATAAAAACCAAATTTATGTATATCCATGAAATGGAATACTATTCAACAAGAAAAATGTATGCATAATTAACACAAACAATAACTTGATGGACCGCAAAATGATTGAGTGAAAATAGCCACACTAAAAAGATTACATTCAGTAAGATTTCACTTATATAACATTTGAGAATTTTATAGAGCTAATCTATAGTGACAGAAGGGATGTCACTGGTGTCAGGCTTAGGCAATGGATGGACTAATGCCAAGCTTAAGGGTACAGCCCTCATGACCTAACCACCTCCCAAATGCCCCACTTTCTGATATCATCACCTTAGGGATTAGATTTCAACATATGAATTTGGGGGGTGGGGACATATAGACCATACCACAGTTATTATCTACTCTGTAGCAGGTTAAGTGTTAAGTATCTTTCTTACATAATCACTAATTCTCTAATAGAACCCATGAGCTGGTTCGATGAATCCCATTTTACAGATGAGCAAACAGAGGCTCAGAGAGGTTAAAATGATTGCTCAGGGCCACAGAGGTAGTAACTGGCAGGGCCAAGACTCCAAAACCTGCTCACTTGTCATTGGCCCTGTTGCCTCCTATATATAGTGCCTGACACTCGCAGATCAAGTCACACCCATTCCCAGCATCTTGCACTCCCTATACTGAGGCCTCCATGAGAGCTATTATAATAACCTGATTCCTCAGACAGATCCTTCCATCTCCCTCTAACAGCATTACATTGTCCCCCCGAGGTATTATGAACTTACAGAGCTCTATATCAGGGGTTAGCCATCTTTTTCTATAAAGAACCAGACACTAAATATTTTAAGCTTTGTGGGCTATACAGCCTCTGTTGCAACAACTCTACTCTGCTTCTGTAGTGTACAAGCAGACACTGCTTGTGGCTATCCTTCTATAAGACTGGAGAGATTCCATGAAAGAATCTGGATGTCATGAAGAAGGCAATGTTTCAGGCAGAGGAAGCAGCTGCTGAGATTACTAGGAAGCTGGAGAAACAGAAGAAATGCTTGAAGAAGGAAAAGAAAAGCTGGCTGCAACTGCCCTGGCTTCTTCAGAAAACAACAGTAGTACTCTGGAGGAATGTGAGGAGACAGATGAAAAGACCCAAAAAGAAGAAGCAGAAGCCCCAGGAGGCTCTTCAGGAGAATGGAAAACCCATCTGTCTCCTTCTCCAAACCCAAGAAAAAGAAACCTTTTTCCAAGGAGGATCTGGTTAGTAAGTGATATTGGACAGACAGCTGGCAGTGGAAGTCTTCCCAAGAGGAAGAATCTTTCCCCAAAGAGGAACCAGTTAGTGACCCTGAGGAGTCAGGAAACAAGAGTGTCTCCAAGAAAAAGAGGAAATCCTCTTCCAAGGAGGAGCCACTCAGCAGAGGACCTGAAGAGGCTGCTGCCAGCAAGAGCAGCAGCTCCAAGAAAAAAAAAAAAAAGCTCCAAAAGCTGTCCCAGGAAAATCAGAATGGACATGTCCCTAGTGAGGCATAACTTGCTGAGATATTTCCCAACCCATCCCTTATAGCCCAATAAAAAGAAAAAGAAAAAAAAAAAGTAACTTGGTCTTCCAGCATATCGGGTAGGTATTACTGTGTATAACACCACCTCAAAATATAGTGGTTTAAAAACAGTAATTATTTGTTCCTAGTTCTTTGGGTCAGTGATTTGGGCTGGGCTCCGCTGAGATGGTTCACCTCTGCCCCGTGCAGTGTTGGCTGGGCTCACTCATATATATATCTAGGAGGGCTAGGACAGCAGGGCCTCTCTCCATGTGGTCCGTGTGGTCTCTCATCTTCAAGGAGGCTAGCCCAGACTTCTTCACTTAGTAACGAAAGGGTTCTCAGTGAGCAGCCACAAAAGGAAAGCCTCATTGAGTAAGCAGTATTGAAACCTTTTTTTATGTCACATTGCTGATGTTCCAAGCCTAGGGTCAATATGGGATAGAACTCAACAAGGCTATGCACACAAGAGGCATGATTCCTTGAGAGTCATTACTGTAATACGTTACCTTACACGTATAAATGAGTGTTCTGTGTGAATCTAAGACATTGTAAATTCAGATCCCATGCTCTTAATCACCCCACCACACTTGCCTTCAAGAAAACTCCCCCTAATATTTTCTAGATGATGTCAGTTTCTTTATTAATTCTTAAGCTGCCACCTCCTGAAACATGAAGACATTGCTGATCTCATCTCCAAATGATTTCTTTCTGACTTAGAGCTACCATGAACCTCATTGTAAGTTTCACAAAGTACAAATTAAAGACTGATTATTTTTCACTCCTTAAGTCATTCATATTATTAGAAAGTGAATTTAACATAATTGCTCTCTAGGGACCTAGCTCATACCAAAAGTGGCATCAGTGAATTGAAAGACAACAGTATTACCTCACTTTGTATAACACTTTAACTGTCAACACAGGACTTTCAGAGAGAAAGTACATTTGGGCTTTCCCTATGGGCATCTGGGAATGTTAGCAGTATGGGAGGAGGGTCAAGTTTGGAAAGCCACTCCGAAGATAGGGTATGGAGAACTTTATATGTCACACTAAGGAGTTGGGAAACTTTAATGGGAGTAAAGAATGGATGACATAATCAGATTGGTATTTTAGGAAGATCTCTCAGACAACAGAGGGAAGGATGGATTCAAGTGAGCAGAGACAAGCAAGGAGACCGATTGAGAGGCTTTTACAGTAGTCTGGATGAACGCCTGTAAAAACCCAAGTCCAAGTGACAGAGGGGATTGCTCTGATGTCAGACAACCCAGCCATATACTCCTGTTTGCTGAAGGATGTGTTTTTTTTCCCTTTCATCAAGAATGGCTGAATAATAGAATCATGGCAGTGAGGTGGAGAGGTAGAATACAAAGATTGGTCTGTTTGCTGTTAACTATCAGGGATCCTCTGTACCCAGAGGATTAAGGACTCCCCATACCCTGAAATTTATGTCCTCCACTGCCCTTAATATAAATCTCCCACAGTTAAAAGAAAAAAAAGAAAGAAAGAAATTGCATTGTCATGTAAACAATAGTGGTATCCTTCTCGGAGAAAATAATGGAAGAAAATTAATGTAGCATTAGATTAAGCTCTATTAGTATAATTATACAATGGCTGTCCTAAAGAGATATGTCACGCAGACGATCTTTATTGTCACAAAGGACAATCTACACAAAAGAACAAAGGAAATAATTTTAATAAAACATTTTGCCCTGAGCAAGAAATGTGCTTCATGTATCATACATGAGAAAGGATAGTTTGATATAAAATGGAACTGTGACCTTGCCTATAAGAGTCCTCATTACTTAATGCCACTGAAAGTAAATTAATGGACTCCCAAAAGGTGTAAAATTCATTCTGCTTTGTGGCAATTGTCTGCTGACAGAGGAGTTTAAGAGGGATATTTTCATGTGATTATTTAAACAAAGAGCTTCAAGGAATTCTCAGCAACCTTTCAAGTTTCACCTAAGGGCATTATAAAAGGACTCATCTGAGAGGGAAGACCCACCTTTGAAAGAGTTTATTAACAAGAGAAGATGGGTTCATATGCCACCTGCAAATTCAACAATTTGTGCTTTCAAATATAGCTAGAGCTATTTTATTTTACATTTCTCTAATCAAATTCAACATTTGTTTAAAAAAAAAAAAGCTGAGTTGTGAGCTGGCAACCCAGGAAGTGAATTGATTCCTTTAAAGTTTTGATCTGTACTTCAAGTCTGAACACCTTGTGTGACATTAAAGATCTTTATTATATATGTCTCCTTATCTTGTTTCTTGTCAGTCAAAACCACATACTCATATAGCTGCCCATCTTATCTTTACAAGCCACTGTACAGTTTATAAATTATAACTGTAAAGCTGCCTTTACATCTCATTAGATGTTCTCAATGACCTTGAGGTTAGGCAGAACAAATATTGGTATTATCATTTGACTATGAGCAATTTTAGCTTCAAAGTATCTAAGTGACTTGCCTAGTATCAGGAACTTAATCTGATTGCTAGCAATAGAGCAGCAAACCAGACAGGCAAAGTTCTTGCCCTCAGGGAGTTTGTCTTCTAGAGTGAGAGTACATATAAATAAATACATAAATATGTAATATAATGTCAGAAGAATAATAAATAGCAAGACTGTGACCACATGAGTCATCTGTCTCAGATCTGAGCTGTCCTGGCACAATCTCTAGTATGACTCCAGCTAATCCCACTGCCCAGGGGGCAGCTGTGTAGACCTCTACATTTTAGCCCTACTTGTCTATTCAACGTCAATGTTCATGTGTCATCAGGGAGCTGTAGACCAGGGAAGTAGATGTCACTGTTCCAGAAGGATTACTTAAAATGTGGCTTGTGGACACTAGAGAATGGTAATTACGAGGCACCGGCATGGTTCACTGAGAACAAGTCAGACAAGCCAGATCCACAGTACTTGCATTTGCAACAAGGTCATGGAAGGGGTAAGTGGAGATGAAACTAGAGACATACTGTGTGTGGTTGAAATAGTGTATTATTTCATAATGTAATAATAATCAGAATCTTATTTCACTGCTAAGTGGAGACTGTCACTCAGTTCCAAAACATGTTCCAAAACACCAGGAGGAAGGTACTTTGAGGAATGCTGAGGCAAAGCATAACCCCTGCCCTCTTGTGAGCACCCACTGCTGTCCACTGCTATCCCCACTACCACCCTGTCATGGGCTGAATTGTGTCCTCCCCAAAATTTATATGCTGAAGTTCTAACCCCCAGTACCTCAGACTGTGACTGTATTTGAAAACAGGATCTTTAAAGAGATAATTACACTAAAATAAGGTCATTTGGGTGGGCCCTAATCCAATCTGACTGGCATCCTTGTAATATGAGGAAATTAGGGCACAGACACACACAGAGCGAAGATGTGAAGACACTTAGAAGATGACTATCTACAAGACAAGGAGAGAGACCTTAAAAGAAAAAACCCTGCCAACACCTTGATTTCAGGCTTCTAGCTTCCAGAATTGTAAGAAAGTAAATTTCTCATAATTGTTTAAGCCACCCCATCTGTGGTACTTCGTTATGGCAGCTCTGGAAAACTAGATACAAACCTCTGTCAGAACCTCTACCATTCCAGGCCTCTACCCCCAAAGCCTCACTCCTGAATATCAACTTTCCTGCCCAAACTTCCGTTCCTCTCCCTTCCCCAGTGTTTCTGCTCCCCCAGGCTGACAGAGCAGTAGCCTCCTGGGAAATAATTACTGTGAGGATTATCAAGAAAGAAGGGTCCTCTTTTGCCCCTGGAAGCTTTTAAGGAAGCAAAGAATATATCTGCTTTCATATAAAATCAGTATTACACAATATTACAATATTAGTCATGCTGGGGTCAGCTGACTTATAAACAACCATAACATAACCCATTTAGAAAACAAAGGTCTTCCTTTGAATTTGCAAATGCAGTTGTCTATTCGTTCACTCAACGTGTATCTACTAAGCCCTTGCCCTGCACCAAGCCCTCTGCTAGTCCTTTTCACATTTATCGTGTCATAGAAGGAAGTGTGAAGGCATGTCAAGAGGAAATGGGAAGTTGTTGTTCAGAGGGTCAAAGGCACAGAAGAGTCCACAGCGTCTTCAAAGAAGAGAAAGAGGTTTGCCACAGCTGGAGTAAAATGTGTATTGGATACAGGAGCAGGAGATGAAGTCTAGAGATAGATAGGGGTGGTGTATAAGAGTTTTTTCTGCCACACTAAGGGGTTTTGGAGCCCATTCTGCGCATAATGGAGAATCAATAGACGTTTTTAAAGGAACACAAGATGTGATTATCTTTAAAATTATAACCCTGGAAGAAGTGAGGTGAGATGGGGGTAGGGAAGGAGAAGTGTCAGGGGGCTAAGTTCACAAGTTCTTTAGAGACCTGAAATAATGAATCTCATTACTATGAGGTCCTAAAGTTATGAATCTGTGCATTGATCTAATAGAACTGTTCAAGTGTGTGCACATGGACCACAACTCCTACATACATATGTGTGGACATTTTGTGTACTTATGAGCTGACCCAAACTTAATTCATCAGCACTAAAAATAAAGCTATTATTGCTTTTAGTAACTTACTGCAATTGTCCAAGCCTTCTATTCTTCAATAGCAAGTGATTATAACATTAAACAGTTTATATATTATGTGCTTTTTTCAATGCTTAAGACTTTATAAAATGGCACATTTCCGTTACCAAATCACAGGGGCAGAAGGTTCATTTTTCCTTAGTAATGAAGCTCTCCTCTCAAGAGGCCCAATTCATAAAAAGACATTTACATAGCTTAGTGGGGTTTTTTTCTTTCTCCTGCTTTTTATGTGAGGAAAGGAGGAATAGGGGAGGAATCTAAATCAAATAGAAAATTAAAGCCAAGGCAAAAATAAAATGAAAATCCTTAATGACTGGTGTAGTGAATTGGGTGGGTGGTGTCGTAGGAAAAAAGGAAATCACACAGGCTTGTAGGAAAAACCTCTTTCAAACAAAAAAGGAAAATCGATGGGCATGTGACCCACAGGGGACTTCAGACTGCTTCTTATTTTATAAATAGCAGTTGCCACCTTTTGTTGCGTTCCTAAAATAGCTTGCATGCTGTTAACAGAAGACAACAGAAAAGTGAAGTGTATCATGGCAGCTTTCCTCAATGAAAATAATTAACCTTCAACAAAGAAAAAAGAGAGGAGAGGAGGGAAGGAGGGGGAAGAGTGTGGAGGTTGTGAAGGTAATAACAAAGAACATTAAAAGAGGAATCCTAGTTCAAGCCAGGGATGTCATGGGCGACTGCAGTGACCATGCGGGGTGGAGTTCAGTCATGGGGACAGTATTGTAATTCAACAAATGTAGCTGAGCCCTCACTGTGTGCAAAATTCTACACAATTCAGAGATGAATGAGAGGCCTTCCAGGGTCTCATCATTGAGGATGAGTGATTATGCAAGAATATTAACACCTATAATACAAGACAGGATATGAGATACATTATGAGACATAAAATCATAGGTCTCTCTGGGAGTCAGCGGTAAAAAAAGAAACACTTGGATGATTTGGAAAAGCATCATGGAAGGGGTCATGCATGAGTCCTTTCCTACTTAGAGGATGAGTAGGATTTTAATACAGAAGACGAAGGGGATGAGCAGTAGAGGGAGGCAATATCCCAAGCAGAGGGTAAAGGATGAAGAGGCAGCAAACCACAGAGATAAGGGCAAGAAAGCAGTACAGCCAAGAAAAGTTTTATTTGTAGGTGGCCAGAGTAGATTTTTGCTGATTTTTTAGATTAGAAAAAAAAAATTGTTAATTTGAGGAAGAATGAAGCTAGCTTTCCCACTGGAAAGTTAAGTATGAAATGGGCATCCACCCTCCTCCATCCCCACACACAGAGCCAGAAGCATCACTATTGCCAATACACACTAATCTGGCAAAGAAAATGAAAATAAATCTCCAAGAGATTCTCAAAGCAGCCTTTAAACTCCTTCTCCCTCCCCTTGGAATTCTCAAGGGCAGAGTAATTCTCTGTTGGTGGGGAAAAGGGCTGTGCTGTGCACGGTAGGATGTCTAACAGCACCCCTGGGCTCTACACACTGCATATCAACACTAGTGGTGACAGTCAAAGAACTTCCAGAAGGGAGCGGGGACTAAAGAAGTGAGTGACATTAAATAAAATAAAGGAAAATTTTTAAACTAGAAGATTGCTTAGAGGTATAATGATAACAACAACAACTAACATTTTTAGTGGTACATGCCAGTGTTCTAAAGTCTTTATTGTATTGATGTTAGGTGGATTTAAAATTAGCTGAATAAACCTACCAAGATTGTGGCCCATTGTTCAACTCATGGGAGGGATATACAAAAAGGTCTCAAACCTTATAATGTAAATAAAATTATTATCCCCATTTTACAGGTGATGAAATTGAGAACCAATGCCATATAGTTCTTAAGTTTTAAATCCAAGATTTGAACCAGATCATCTGACTTCTAGCCAAAAAGTTTAATCTCTCTACTGTATTGCTTCCACTGTAAAGTAGCTAATTTGCTGATCCTGTTAAGTAGGAAGCTGACGCTTGGGGAGGTGATGTGATTTGCCAAAGGTCACCCACTTGGTGGTAACTGCTCTGTGGCTAAAATCTAGGTCTTCTGACTCATTCTTCCTGAAAGAGTGCTCAAGGTGCTCAAGGAATGTGCACAAAGGAGATTGCTTCCTTGTCCTGGGAGACCTGCGTGTAGGAGAGGTTGGAGAGAGTATAACAGGTAACAATGGAATAGAAAGCATTTTCAGATTCAATATGATGCCCATATTAAAAGAATTGACTCCTGGAAGTGCACACACACACACACACACACACACACACACACATGCAAACAAACAGCCTACAAGGAAACAGAGCACATGGCTGATGTTTGTTTGAACCTGTAGAGATCTAAAGAGATCTAGCAAGAGTCAAAATGCCCATATTGTTTCTCAAAAACATTTAAACCTATTGAAAGAAAACTCTGTGATTAAAGTTTCCAATTCAGAGTAATCCCACTAAAATTCCAATCTAAAATATAAGAAGCATTTTCAGTTGCTTTGAGGGGTTGACACAGATGTTATGACTCTCCCTTAATTGTGCAACCTTGTGGCATTTAGAAAGAGAAAGAGGGTCTGATTATACCACCACTACCCAACCTCTAGAGAGGCGAGCTGCCCACACCTGACAGGTGCTCCCATCTGCTAGGCAGAGAAAATGAGTGGTCCAGACTCATTATCTCAGCCCTCAGTGTCTCAGAGCAGCAAGCTCTGAGCTTAGGGAGAAAATACAGAATACAGACTGAAAGTGAAATTGATGACCCACAGCACAGTTTTCTGGTCAATCAAAAAATGCGGGGCTTAACGAGGAGCAGAAAAAGGCTACACTGCATGAGAAACTGTACGTTTTAGTCCACTTCACCCTGTTCTGTGTCTGTCTTTGTTTCCCTGAAAACCAAGAGCCTAGGAACAGTTATGTGTACCTTTGTACACACCTTTGTGAAACAGTAGCTTCTGTGCTTATAAATGAGCATTTATCATATCTGTGTGCTCTGGTTTACTCAACATGTGAGATAATAATGTAATCACTGACAACACAGAGGCAGGAACTGGCAACACGACTTCAACTCATTGGGTAGCTACGGAGACAGACACTGCATTTCATGAGCCACATGTTCAAAGGAGCACACACTTTTGGCCAAGAGATCTCATGAAGTCTGTTCTACTAACAAAAAACAGAATCATTCTTTTATCATCTCTCGATGTGCATGTTACTGGGTCACTGGGGACCAGAGTCAGCTTGCTCCCAATACCCTTTTTCTCTGAAGGACTGTCACACAGTGCTAGGTGATGTGGAATTGTGTCACTCAGGAAATAACCCAAACATAAAGTTTTATTGCTTTCATGCATCAGTAGTTAAAATATACTAAGAATTATCTACGTACCAGGACTATACTGAGCACTTTACATGTAAAGCCTTACCTTATTAACTCTTTTCCACATCCCTATAAAGAAGTGTTATTGCTATCCCCATTTTACAGGTGAAGAAATGGGTTTAAGTGTCTCTTCCAGGGATATATAGCCAATAAGAGGCAACTGGGGTTAGAACACAGCTGTGTCAGACTTTAGAATCAGTGTTCTTAACCACGCTATGCTACACATAACAAATGGCTATTGAGCACCTATACGGCCACTGTGCCAGCCTCTGAGGCTACTGGGAATACTGACATTGTCTTTGTCCTTAAAGAGGTTGTAGTTGGGTTAGAGAAACAGATAAGTAAAATAATGACTGCAGTGTAACTGCTAGCCTCGATGAACACAGAGGTTACTTATCCAAGTGTAGAGGAGAGGCACCTGACATGCACATGTGCTAGCACTGGTGGCATAATTTCATATACCCATAATAACATACATAGTGAACATTTGATTTCTACATGCTGAGGAAGCTGATAGTGTATTCTAAACTACTGTTTTCCATATCTTCACTTATGTTTGGAGAATTCTTTAAATTCTTAGCAATATTCACATTGATGAGTGTCCCAAAACCCTCCCCAAACTCCTCTCCTTCAAGGATGTCTACCTTCCTATCTCAGCCACCCACTCCCAGGGTCACACTCCCAGGCAAGTCCTTACCAAAATCTGCAACCCATAATCTAAATTTGAAGCATCCCACTGTCTGACCACCACCTCCTGTCTCTTTAGCTCATTTCCTCTGGTACCTTGCCAAAAGCCATTGGTGGCACCAAGATCTACAATCCATTGGTCATACTGACCTTTCATTGTTTCTTGCCTCCTTCCTGTCCTTATTTCCCCTTCTCTCTTAACCAACTTAAAGTCCACAACCCACTATTTTTCATCATTCCCTTGCCTGCATCCTCAATCCCCCTGCCCTCTCATACTTCATCAGACTTAGCAAAATCTCAAGCCTGGTTAAAGTCAGCTCTCCACTTATTCTGCACTTCTACACATGCCATTGAAAATAGTTGGATACAAACACACAACAATGGAAAATTGTCTCACTTTGTATTCACGACCAAAAACCTCAAGTGGGTCTAAGGGCAAGCATATTAGGTTTCCCTAGCCTATTGCCAAGTATAATATTCTTCTATTTCATATTTTATTATTTCTCATATCTCCAGCCACTACTCCTGCATCTTCACTCTCAGCTCATGATCTTAATTCCTACTTCAATAAAAAACAGAAGCAACAATAAAAGAACTCCTTCAAGCTCCCACCATCACACTGACTCAGCATCTGTGTTCCTAAGTCTGGATTTCCCTCCTCTTATTACAGATGAACTGTCTGATCCCCTATGGGCAGCCAAACCCTTCAGCTGTGCACTAGATTCCATGCCCACCCAAAGTAGTGCTCAAACACCACATCATTAAATTTTTCTTCTCCACAGAACCGTTACCTAATCAGCCTAAAGGCAAGCTACTGTTCTGCCATCCTTCAAGAATCCTTCCTTGAGTCCACCTCCCTACAGGAACTGCCTTACTTTTCTGCCTTTCTTTACCATAAAGTTCCTTTTAACATCTGCCTGTATTCACCCTCTCCAGTTCTTCTCTTTCCTTTCTTTTTTTTTATCTTTTTAATTTTTTTAATTTTTTTAACATCTTTATTGGGATATAATTGCTTTACAATGGTGTGTTAGTTTCTGCTTTATAACAAAGTGAATCAGTTATACATATACATATGTTCCCATATGTCTTCCCTCTTGCGTCTCCCTCCCTCCCACTCTCCCCATCCCACCCTTCCAGGCTGTCACAAAGCACCGAGCTAATATCCCTGTGCCTTGCGGCTGCTTCCCCCCAGCTATCTACCTTACTACGTTTGTTAGTGTGTATATGTCCATGACTCTCTCTCGCCCTGTCAAAACTCACCCTTCCCCCTCCCCATATCCTCAAGTCCGTTCTCCAGTAGGTCTGCGTCTTTATTCCTATCTTATCCCTAGGTTCTTCATGACATTTTTTTCCCTTAAATTCCATATATATGTGTTAGCATACGGTATTTGTCTTTTTCTTTCTGACTTACTTCACTCTGTATGACAGACTCTAGGTCTATCCATCTCATTACAAATAGTTCAATTTCATTTCTTTTTAAGGCTGAGTAATATTCCATTGTGTATATGTGCCACATCTTCTTTATCCATTCATCCGATGATGAGCGCTTAGGTTGTTTCCATGTCCTGGCTATTGTAAATAGAGCTGCAATGAACATTTTGGTACATGACTCTTTTTGAATTTTGGTTTTCTCAGGGTATATGCCAAGTAGTGGGATTGCTGGGTCATATGGTAATTCTATTTGTAGTTTTTTAAGGAACCTCCATACTGTTCTCCACAGTGGCTGAACCAATTCACATTCCCACCAGCAGTGCAAGAGTGTCCCCTTTTCTCCACACCCTCTCCAGCATTTATTGTTTCTAGATTTTTTGATGATGGCCATTCTGACTGGTGTGAGATGATATCTCATTGTAGTTTTGATTTGCATTTCTCTAATGATTAATGATGTTGAGCATTCTTTCATGTGTTTGTTGGCATTCTGTATATCTTCTTTGGAGAAATGTCTATTTAGGTCTTCTGCCCATTTTTGGATTGGGTTGTTTGTTTTTTTGTTATTGAGCTGCATGAGCTCCTTGTAAATTTTGGAGATTAATCCTTTGTCAGTTGCTTCATTTGCAAATATTTTCTCCCATTCTGAGGGTTGTCTTTTGGTCTTGTTTATGGTTCCTTTGCTGTGCAAAAGCTCTGAAGTTTCATTAGGTCCCTTTTGCTTATTTTTGTTTTTATTTCCATTACTCTAGGAGGTGGGTCAGAAAGGATCTTGCTGTGATTTATGTCATAGAGTGTTCTGCCTATGTTTTCCTCTAAGAGTTTGATAGTTTCTGGCCTTACATTTAGGTCTTTAATCCATTTTGAGCTTATTTTTGTGTATGGTGTTAGGGAGTGATCTAATCTCATACTTTTACATGTACCTGTCCAGTTTTCCCAGCACCATTTAATGAAGAGGTTGTCCTTTCTCCACTGTACTTTCCTGCCACCTTTATCAAAGATAAGGTGTCCATATGTGCGTGGGTTTATCTCTGGGCTTTCTATCCTATTCCATTGATCTATCTTTCTGTTTTTGTGCCAGTACCATACTGTCTTGATTACTGTAGCTTTGTAGTATAGTCTGAAGTCAGGGAGCCTGATTCCTCCAGCTCCTTTTTTCGTTCTCAAGATTGCTTTGGCTATTCGGGGTCTTTTGTGTTTCCATACAAATTGCGAAATTTTTTGTTCTACTTCTGTGAAAAATGCCAGTGGTAGTTTGATAGGGATTGCATTGAATCTGTAGCTTGCTTTGGGTAGTAAAGTCATTTTCACAATGTTGATTCTTCTGGGGTTCGCGCTTTTAGCCGCGGCTCGCGCCCGTCTCTGGGGTTCACGCTTTTAGCCGTGGCTGGCGCCCGTCTCTGGGGTTCGCGCTTTTAGCCACGGCTCGCGCCTGTCTCTGAGTTCCTTTAAGCAGCGCTCTTAAACCCCTCTCCTCGCGCACCAGGAAACAAAGAGAAAAGAAAAAGTCTCTTGCCTCTTCAGCAGGTGCAGACTTTTCCCGGACTCCCTCCCGGCTAGCCGTGGTGCACTAACGCCTTCAGGCTATGTTCAAGCCGCCAACCCCAGTCCTCTCCCTGCGCCCCGTCCAAAATCAAAACCCGAGCCTCAGCTCGCAGCCCCGCCCACCCCGGCGGGAGAGCAGACAAGCCTCTCGGGCGAGCAGACACGCCTCTCGGGCTGGTGAGTGCCGGTCGGCACCGATCCTCTGTGCGGGAATTTCCCCGCTTTGCCCTCCGCACCCGTCTCTGTGCACTCCTCCGCGGTCCCGAAGCTACCCCCTCCGCCTCCCGCAGTCTCCGCCCGCGAAGGGGCTTTCTAGTGTGTGGTAACTTTTCCTCTTTCACAGCTCCCTCCCACTGGTGCAGGTGCCGTCTTTATTTTTTTGTCTCTGTTTTCACTTTTTTTCTTTTGCCCTACCCAGGTATGTGGGGAGTTTCTTGCCTTTTGGGAGGTCTGAGGTCTTCTGCCAGCCTTCAGTAGGTGTTCTGTAGGAGTTGTTCCACGTGTAGATGTACTTCTGGTGTATCCGTGGGGAGGAAGGCGATCTCCGCGTCTTACTCTTCCGCCATCTTTAAGGTCCTCTCCTTTCTTTTCTAAATTCACTCCCATTAGACTTTTGCCCACATAACTCCACCAACTGTTTTCATCAAGTTTACAAAACCTCTATTTGTTAGATCAAAACATCAGTGCTCAGGCCTCACTTTATTTCCATTTGAGAAGCATTTAACACAGTTGATCTCATCCCTCGCTCCTCCTTTCTTCACCTGGTTCAGAACATCATGCTCTTCTGGTGTTCTTTTTCTCAGTATCCTTTGTTTATTCCTCATCTCTCCTACGTCTACTTTTCTCTTTCAACACTCACTCCCTGGGTGACTTAACCTAATGCCATGGTTTTAAATATCTCTTAGAAACTCACAACTCCTTATATTTCTACCCCAGGCTCCAGACCCATAGATCCAGCTGCCTACTTCACAACTCCACTTGGGTATCTAGCATATGTCTTAAACTTAACATTTTGAGTTGAATGCCTGATTTTCCTCCAAACCGATATCACCCACACTCATTTCTTCTCAATGAGTGGTAAATTCTCAGTTTCTCAAGTCAAAAGCTTAGGAGAGCGCCTTGACTCCTCTTTCTCATTTCCTACACCTAATCCATCACGAAGTCTGATTGACCTTACCTTCAAAACAGAGCCAAAGGGCTTCCCTGGTGGCGCAGTGGTTGAGAGTCCGCCTGCCAATGCAGGCAGGGGACATGGGTTCGTGCCCCGGTCCGGGAGGATCCCACATGCCGCAGAGCGGCTGTGCCTGTGAGCCATGGCCGCTGAGCCTGCGCATCCGGAGCCTGTGCTCCGCAACAGGAGAGGCCACAACAGTGAGAGGCCCGTGTACCGCAAAAAAAAAAAAAAAAAAAAAACAGAGCCAAAATCTAACACCACTATTTCTACCACACTAATCCAAACTTCCTTTATCTCTCACCTCAATTATTGCAGGTCTTCCTGCTTCTACCTTCTCCCGCTATAGTCTATTCCGAACAGAGCATTCGTAATGACCCTGTTAAAGGGCAAGGCAGCTCATGACACTACTCTTCTCAAAACACACCTCTCTCAGAATAGACGCCAAAGTCTTCACGATGGCCTTCCAGACCCTTCACAATCTGGCCATCACAACCTGACCTCATCTACTGCTCTCTCCTTGCTCAGTCCAGTTCAACCACAAGGACCTCCCTACTATTCCTAGAGCAGGGTGGGCATGCTCCTGCCTCAGGTCCTCTTTTACCTACTGCTCTCCTTGCCTAGAAAGCTCTTCTCCCAGAATTCCACATGGCTCACTCCCAAATTCCCAGCGAGGCTTTCTGACCACCATAATTATACCTGCAACTCCTGCACTTCCTATCCTCCTTTCCTACCTAACGTTTCCCTAGAACATTCATTATCTTCAACTATAATACATAACTTATGTATTTCCTTTAATAATTGTTACAAAAGAGGGGAAGCTCCAGGAGAGCAGAGATGTGTATTGTTTTGAGTCCTCGGCACCACAGGTCTGGCATATAATAGATATTCAGCAAATATATTTTAAATATGTTGAATGAAGGATAATATAATTTTAAAATATGATTTTGATTTAATTTTAATTCACTCACCAGCATGTCCTATTATAAAAGCTATTTGTATTTAAAAACCTAGTGAGCCTTTTAATAAGCGTTGGTGAAAAGCCTGGTGTATTTAAATTACTGAGTACTAAACACCAGCCAAGACTCCTAGAACCTTTTGAGGTTTAAAATAATGGAGTTATTCCTCTAAGTTTAATTGAGCTAGTTACCAGCTACCATGTCTCTGAGGGCAATCTAAGGAGACCAAGGTGAAGTCAAGTTTAGAAGGATGAATGGCCAGTTTCCCATCGGGATTGATTTCTGTAGATGTCAGGACTTCTGACACACCTGCTTAGGGTAGAGTCAGGACAAAACTTGAGCAAGGGCAAGCATGGGTAAGTAAAGACTGCAAGTTAGCACTGGTGCACTTTTTCCTTAGGTGTTTAAAAAAAAGTGTCTGCTTTGATAAATATAGGAAATCTTTGATCAATGTTTACACATTTTCTTGAAAAAGCATATCTAAAAGTGGGACTATCTGCTCTGCTCTAGACCATTTCTGGGGACAAGAGAACAGTCTCAGTTTTAGGCATGCCACAAATAGTAGAGGCCAGAGTATTAACTAGAGAGTCCACAGCATCATTATGAAACAAGCACTAATACTGAAACTTTTAGGTCAAGTGGCTAGAGGAGTTTCTGGCCTCCTGTCAGGCAGGTAGCAGCATGCTGGTTCTCAGGAACCTCTCCATGTGGAATAACCATAATAATCACAATATCAACCATTTATTAACACATATTATGTGTCAGGTCCATTAAGTACTTTATTATCTCATAAATGTTCAAAACACTTATATATTATTCCCATTCTAAAGATGAGAATACTGAGGCTCGGAGAGGATAAGCAGCTGCCTAAACTCACCAGCCAATATGAGATGAGATCAGTATCCAAACTCAAGTCTCTGATTGTAGGGCAATGTGAATGCTCCTATACTACGCTGAAAAGTGGGTTTAGAGAAAGCACTCGGGTCTGTGGCGGGGAGAAGTTTAGGGGACGCAGGCTGGCATCGTGGCAGGGCTCAGGTCCCAGTAAGGAACTGGAGGTCACCAGGAGCACAAGTCCACCCTGAGAGCCTGAACACAATCAGTGATTCCAGTGACAAGACTAGTTGGGTGAGCACCAATGACCAGGGCTGTAGGCCAATTTTTGGCAGACAGAGAGGGGGCCAGACCATGGAGACAGAGTTATACACAAAGATGGATAATGCAGGCGGGGACCTACAGGAGGGCTCCTTCATTGCCCTCCTCTCTCCCTAATATCCAAATTCTGCCTTCACATCCTCCTCACCATCTGTTTTTCTCCTCCAGTCTCCACCACTGTCTCCAAGCTCACCTCATTGCCTCTGCAAAGACAGGGTCCTGGGATATTGGGTTTGACTGTACCACCTCCCTCCTCCTTAGGAGACCTCTCAGCCTCCCGTCATTTCATCAAATATTCTACCCTAAGCTCCAAGTTTTCCATTAGCACCCAGGTAACAATAACCCGCAAAGAGGCAGAACATAACCCACTTGGGGGTACAGTAACCTCTCACAGCAGATGCCCTTAAGGCAGTCCCTGAGGCCTGATATACAAATCTGAGGTAGCAGAGTCAATATGCTGATACTCTAAGCCATTTTCTCATGTTTTACCTGACACCCACTTATTCCTGACCGTTCCATGCCAGGGAAAGATAATATCTCCCATTTGTTTAGCATTTTACAGGTTACAAAACACTTTCAGCTGCATTACCTCACTAAATCCTCCCAAAAGTATTAGAGGCATTACTGCCCATGTCAGATGAAGAGATGGAGATTCAGAAAAGGCAAGTGGCGTTCCCTGGTCAACCTCAGGCAGCAGTAAGAGCCCAGAGCCAACTTCCCCCTTCACTGCAGCCAAGAGAATGGCTCAACCTGTCAGAGAGGAGAAGGCTTCTTAAGCCTAATTTTCATTTCCTCATGACATAACCATTGCTCCCATTAGTATAAGGAAAACCAAATGAAACAAGAACAGTTACCAGAACTCTGGGAGTGAGAAATCACTCTCCCAGGCTGACATTAATTCACAATCCTTGGCTCAGGGATTTCTCTCTGTCCTCCATTTGTGTATAGAAGGTTTTTTTTGTTTTCTTTTTTTTGGGGGGGGTACACAGGCCTCTCACTGTTGTGGCCTCTCCCGTTGTGGAGCACAGGCTCTGGACGCGCAGGCTCAGTGGCCATGGCTCATGGGCCCAGCCGCTCCGCGGCATGTGGGATCTTCCCGGACCGGGGCACGAACCCGTGTTCCCTGCATCGGCAGGCGGACTCTCAACCACTCCGCCACCAGGGAAGCCCTGTTTTCTTTTTTTTAACATCTTTATTGGAGTATAATTGCTCTACAATGTTTGTAGTAGTTTTATAAATGATGTTGCTTTCCTTGTGTAAAACACTGGAAGCCATAAGAAGAAGATTTCTATGAAGGACAACTTTAAACTCTGAACAACAAAAGAAATCACAAGAGTGAGGACAATGAGAAGGATGAGACACAAGAAGGTCGGGGGAGGCGGTCACACACAGAAAGCCTGGACCTGCTGGGGAGCTGGGTCAGGACTTGGCCCTCTCTCTTCTCGGGAAGCAATCTGTGTTGGCTCAAATGAAGCACCACCATCCCCGCTTCCCCCAAGCCCCTGGCCCCACTTGCTTTGTCTTCCTACCGACAGCTCCGAGCTGCATTTCCCAGCTTTCTCCCGACACTCCTGGTCTGTAGTCTATACCCCATGTAGAGAAAACCTGAATTTATCAGAAATTAGCCAAAAAAGCATAGAAAGAGGGAGAAGGTAGGAAAAAAAAAAAAGAGGAAAACCTGGCCATATTACTTAAGAAAACCAAAACAGAACTTCTTTTTGTATGTCTCACAGCCTGATGGGAATGGCTGATCAAAATGGGGTTGCCTTGGGAAATATTTTGAGAAGGCTGATAACCTCATTCCTGACATGAGCCCACAACATGCAGTCACCAGTACATGAAAACACGAAAGACCTCCCCAAGTGGGATTCTTCTGTCTGTATCAGAAAGAGAAAGGACAGAAAGATATGCAAATTTTGTTGTATTTTATGTGTAGGCACTCAAATGGGGGAGTGGGGAAGGAGAGGAGACCAACATGTCCTGGAACAACATGGGAACACGTAGCACCCTGTTACCCCAGGCTTCCCTCAGTCACCGGCATGACTGTGACTTTCCCATCACCTTACAGGGCTCAGTTTAAATAGGACCTATATACACCTTTCCTGACCCCCTTTCTAAAATAGATCCTTCCATCATTCCCTGCACAGCACCCTATTTACACCTTTCTTAACACTTAACAATAAGCTGTAATTGTTTTGTTCACATATCAATGTGTCTGTTTGTTGGCATGCTCCCCAAAAATATGCAAGCTACATTAGCATGTTTACTTTCACTACTAATGTGAGGTATTATTAAGTAAGGGCTCATTTTATATCAATGGAATGAATGAATGAGTATTAAAATCTCTAGCACAGTGGCTGATTTTCAGTAGATATTCCATAAACCCAAGTTTCCCTCTCAGAGCCTACAGTCTATTTGGGTGCATGGACACAGGGAAATACAATTCTACACAAGACAGACTGAGTAGCATGCTAATTTAGATACCAAAAAAAAAGAGCTGGTGGTGAAGATTATATTCAAGGAGGTCTCAGGGACTGGCAGGAGAGGCCACAAGCACATTTCAGGATCTCTGGAAACAGAGGGAAGTCATACCAAAGTTCATGCCCATCTGCTCTGCCCCATTTGACCTTTGAGGTTGACAGTTAAAATAGAGATGACCAGAAATCAAAACAAATGGACCAACAAGTACCTACAAAAATGTTAAGATTTGGGGGCTTCCCTGGTGGCACAGTGGTTGGGGGTCCGCCTGCCGATGCAGGGGACGCGGGTTCGTGTCCCGGTCCGGGAGGATCCCACATGCCGCGGAGCGGCTGGGCCCGTGAGCCATGGCCGCTAAGCCTGCGTGTCCGAGCCTGTGCTCCGCAATGGGAGAGGCCACAACGGTGAGAGGCCCGCGTACCGCAGGCGAAAAAAAAAAAAAGTTAAGATTTGAAAACTCCTTAGCATAGTAAATCCTAGGCTGTGCTCTCACCATTCCAGGGCTCCCACCATTTTATTTTGGTTTATATTTCCCTCATTTCTTTCCAAAAAGGAATTAAGGCAAGGTGGCTTAAAATGCCCCCACTCACAAGATGCTCTGTCCTTAGAAATGTCATCTAAAGATATATTTCAGGTCTTTTCCCCCAAGTAGCTGGAGGAGAGCACAGAGTCTGCCCCTGGCACGCATCAGTGGGGAAGGATAGATAGGATCCACTCCAGGCTGCAGGAGACCCCAAGGAGCCCTGAAGCATCCCCTGCACACAAATTAGCAACTGTTGTTTCTGCTTCCCACTCCCTCTTCTTCTGGAGTGAGACTGTGCACCTTCCCTAATCCCAATAAAGTTGAGGCAAAGCCTGTGGAAAGAGATAAGGTTAGAGGAAGCTGGAGATGGCAGAAGGGCTGTGCCTTTTTAAAATCTGACTCTACCAGTGCCTGCCTAGTGAGGCCCCAGAGATCTCTTTAAAGCCTGTCTGACTAGAAGCACACTTATTCCAGAACGGCCCATGTCTTCCAGCTGTGTTGACAGCTTCTACACATCCTAGCTGGGCTGTTCGGAGGCTGGCTGTCACTCACTTGGGCTGTTCTTTATCCAAACCTTTTTTTTATTTTTGGAAGAGTTTTGTCTTGTTTTCTTTTATTTATCATTTGGGGAGTTGAAAAGGCAGGAAAACAGAAACACAACTAAAACACTTTATCTTACATTTTACTGAAAAAAGAAATATTAGAAACCAGTTCTAATACCAGTAATATTTTATTCCTTTTGGCTCTTGAAGCTACTGAGTTTGTTTCTCTGCTACCTTCCACCAGAGCTCTCTGCTGGCATTTATACATATCCAGTCTAGGCATCCAAAATTCTCCCAGTTTTGCTCACTTCTCATTTAACTTCCTCATCAGTGACTCATTCTCTAATTCTCACCTTTCCATTCTCTCAGCAAAAAAAGTGGCTCAAGGAAGAAAGAAATAATAGACTGGGAGTCTAAAAACTTTGTTGACTATCTCTTGGGAAGGCGCCTCAGATGCCTTCAACAGGTGCCCTAAAGAACACTTGAAGTGTCTGAATGACTGTCACTGAAGGATTTTTAGGCTGCCTGTGTGCTCCTGGGGATAGGATTGAGCCAATCAGTAGAAGCTCCTCGAAGCAGATTTGGGCTATTCTAACAGCCAGCTGCCTCATAAGACAACACTTGTCCCAAAGATGGTCAAGAGCTTGCTAGAGCAGTGGTTCCTGAGTTTTGATGCCTATTGAAATCTCTAGGAAGTTTTAAAAACTATACAGATGCCTACTGTGATACCCTACTTCAGACACAGAGTAAGATTCTGGGAGTTGGAGGCAAGAACTCAGAACCTTGTGTGAGAGAGAACACAGATTTAAGGCCAACCTCTCTCACTTACTAGAGTTAACCAAAACTCAGAGCTTTGATTGTTTTATTAGTAAAATGAACCTAGCCATACCAACTTTACAGAGTTGCTGTAAGAGGCAGTAATGAGTTACATGTGCTCAATGAAATAGCTAACTCAGTTGATGGAATTCACATTCAGATGCTACTGGGAATGAGTCAGAAGCCTGACAACATCTGTAGATTTAACAAAGGTCCCCCGAAAACAACGGTCCTATATTTGTCTAACCCCATCACAGCTAAGGAATGGATTTTCAAGTCAGGTACAGTACTTAACAATTAATAAGGCATATTCATACACGTGGTCTCATTTGGATTTTGGTCCTTACAACAGCCATGAAAGGTGGGAAAGATAATATTATGCTAACTTTACACAGGCAAGAAAACTGAACATTTAGAAGAGCTAAGTAACTTTTACAAGGTCACACCACTAGTCATCCAGAGATCTAGGGTGAGAAAGAACTTACACCTCCTAACTCCTGTTCATGTGCCTTTATCTCCATTACCCCAAGCTTTGTTAGCAGTCAATGGTTTCAGAGGCTTATTTCTTGTCTTCCTAAGTAAACAAGAAACTAGAAACTATATTTTATGGTTCTTTTTGCCTCCCATCCTGCTGGACAGTGTTTTACATACAGTGGAACCCCAATTAATATATGTTACTGGAATTAATTCACAGATTGGGCTTGGAAGAGAATAGTACTCTTCCATCAGGCTAACCCACAACTTGGGACTTGGGACTTTATCTCACCTCCCTCTATATCTCCAGGGCTCTTGATTCTAAGGTTGGTTTAAATCTCTTCTTTTCTTAACCATTTACACTGTTCTTATCTCAAGGTCTGCTCATTTTTCTGCTGTAACATTTTCTAGGTGTCCCCCATCTCCAGAGTCGTGTCCCTAGAAGCTCTTACCATTCTTTTCCATCTCCCTGGTCAGGTAAAAGGACATGGAACAGATCTGAGTTTGAATCCCTAATCTTCTCTCATTAAGTTAATTTGGGGCAAATTACTTAGCTGTTTTAAACCTCAATTTTCTCATCTGTGAAATAATATGTACATACCAAGGTGGTTATGAAGATTAAGAAAGATAATGGACCAGTGTGCCTGATAAAAGTCAGTGTACAATAACTGTTATCAGTTCTCTCTTCCTCTTTTTCTGGTGACTTCTCCCTGGAAATTTTTCTAAGCTGTAAAAACCACAAACACACAATCCTCAAGTACAATTTTTATTTTATCACTTACCTAATCAGATCTTTCCTTCAGCATCTCCTAAGCAATATTCCCCTCAAGTTCAATCTTTAGAGCAACATTGTCCAATACAAATATAATTAATGCAGGGCACAAATGTAATATATATGTAATTTTGTATTGAAATATTTGTAAGTATATTTTCTAATAGCCACATTAAAGGAAAATAGAAACAGGTGTGATTAATTTTTATTATTTGTTTTATTTAACATAATATATCTAAAATACTATCATTTTAACATGTAATAATATGAAATTATTAATGAAATATTTTATATTATTTTTATACTAAGTATTCAAATGCAGGTGTGTATTTTACACTCACAGCACATCTCCGTTCAAACTAGCCATATTTCAAGTGATTAATAGCCAAATGTGACTACTGGCTATCATATTGGACAGCATAGCCTAAATCTCAGTTTAACCTTCGCCCACCAACTGCTTCTCTTTGCTAATGACCCTGATTTCACAGTCTTATCAAATGTTGCTCAGACACTTATCAAAAACACTCATCTACTTGACATGATGCTATACATAGAAAATCCTAAAGAAAATCCTGAAGACACTGCCAGAAGACTACTGGAGCTCATCAATGGATTCGGTAAATTTGCTGGATACAAAATTAATACACAAAAATCTGTTTCATTTCTATACATAAACAAAAAATATCAGAAAGAGAAATTAAGGAAACAATCCCATTTACCATCACACTGAAAAGAATAAAATACCTAGGAATAAACCTACCAAAGGAAGCAAAAGACTTGTACTCCAAAAACTATAAGATGCTGATGAAAGAAATTAAAGACAATACAAACAGATAGAAAGATATATTGTGTTCTTGAATTGGAAGAATCAATATTGTTAAAATGACTATACTACCCAAAGCAACCTACAGATTCAATGAAATCCCTATCAAATTACCAATGGCATTTTTCACAGAATTGGAACAAAAAAAATTTTAATTTGTATAGAAACACAAAAGACCCCAAATAGCCAAAGCAATCTTGAGAAAGAAGAATGGAGCTGGAGGAATCACACTCCCTGACTTCAGATTATGCTACAAAGCTACAGAAATCAAAACAGTATGGTACTGGCACAAAAACTGACATATAGATCAATGGAACAGGATAGAAAGCCCAGAGATAAACCCACGCACATATGGTCACCTTATCTTTGATAAAGGAGGCAAGAATATACAATGGAGGAAAGACAGTCTGTTCAATAAGTGGTGCTGGGAACTGGACAGCTACATGTGAAAGAATGAAATTAAAACATTCTCTAACACGGTATACAAAAATAAACTCAAAATGTATTAAAGAACTAAATGTAAGACTGGATATTATAAAACTCCTAGAGGAAAACATAGAACACTCTTTGATATAAATTGCAGCAATATCTTTTGGGATCCTTCTCCTAGAGTAATGGAAATAAAAACCAAAATAAACAAATGAGACCTAATTAAACTTAAAAGCTTTTGCACAGCAAAGGAAACCATAAACAAAATGAAAAGACAACACACAGAATGGGAAAAAATATTTGCAAACGATGTGGCCAACAAGGGATTAATTTTCAAAATATACAAACAGCTCATACAGTTTAATATCAAAACAAACAGACAGACAACCCAATCAAAAAATGGGCAGACGACCTAAATAGACATTTCTCCAAACAAGACATACAGATGACCAACAGGCACATGAAAAGATCCTCAATATCACTAATAGAGAAATGGAAATCAAAACTACAATGAGGCATCACCTCACACGGATCAGAATGGCCTTCACTGCAAAGTCTATAAACGGGACTTCCCTTGTGGTCCAGTGACTAAGACTCCATGCTCCCAATGCAGGGGGCCCAGGTTCGATCCCTGGTCAGGAAACTGGATCCCACATGCCACAAGTAAGAGTTTACATGCCACAACTAAGCTCACATGCAGCAACTAAGAGTTCACATGCCACAACTAACAGTTCGCATGCCGCAGCTAAAGATCCCACATGCCACAACTAAAAGAACCCATGTGCCACAACAAAGATCGAAGATCCCACGTGCCACAGCTGAGACCCAGTGCAGCCAAATAAATAATTTTTTAAAGTCTATAAATAATAAATGTTGGAGAGGGTGTGGAGAAAAGGGAACCCTCCTACACTTTTGGTGGGAATGTAAATTGGTGCAGCCACTATGGAAAACAATATGGAGGTTCCTTAAAAAACTAAAAATAGAGCTACTGTATGATCCTGCAATCACACTCCCGGGCATATATCTGGAGAAAACTCTAATTCAAAAAGATACATGCATCCCAATGTTCATAGCAGCACTATTTACAATAGCCAAGACATGGAAGCAACCTAAATGTCCACCAACAGACAAATGGATAAAGAAGATGTGGGATATATATACATTGGAATATTAACTCAGCCATAGAAAAGAATGAAATAATGCCATTTGCAGCAACATGGATAGATCTAGAGATTATCATATTAAGGGAAGTAAATCAGACAGAGAAGGACAAGTATTGTATTGTGTCACTTACATGTGGAATCTAAAAAATGAGACAAATGAACTTATTTACAGAATAGAGATAGACTCACAGATGTGGAGAGCAAACTTGTGGTTGCCAGGTGGGGATAGCCGGGTGGGGGGACAGACAAATTAGGAGTTCGAGATTAACATATACACACTGCTATGTATAGGATAGGTGAGCAACAGAGGCCTGCTGGTAGCACAGGGAACAGTAGGCAAAGTCTTGTAGTAACCTATAATGGAAAAGAATCTGAAAAAGAATATATATATATATACACACACACACACACACACACACACACACACATATATATTCATAACTGAATCACTTTGCTGTACACTTGAAACTAGCACAACACTGTAAATTAGCTATACTTTCATTTAAAAAACACTCATCTGCCACATTCTCCCTTTCTTACCTAAACAAATATATAAATCCTTTGCCCATCTGGAAGGCTCTTCGTCCTTCCACCCATACTTTTTCAGAACCTTGAATGCTGGACAGCTCCTCCAGGGATGTTGCCTCTGCCTAATTCCACCTGTGCAAGAGGTCACAGACTGAGAAGAAAGGTCTGTTGATTACAAGGCAAAGTGATCTTGGCGATGAATAAGGGCTGTGAAGTGAGGCAGGCCTGTGTTTATGTTCATGCCTAGGCTCTGCCACTAACTGCCCTTGATGGATAGGAGCAGGGGTGGTGCTAAGACCAGTAGCTGTCAGTACTTTATATGTTCATGGACCAAGCCACAAATAGCAATAATGATACTCTAGCTTAGCCCAAGAAACTCATACTTGAGAATGCTTCTTTCATAGACTCCACGGAGTGACTATTGTCTTGTGACATTGGGGGCATAGGGCTATCACTACAATATTAGCTTGTAAGTGTTAGTACCCTCAAAAAGTAGCCAGAGATCAAGGCAGCTGTTGCTCATCCTTGCCAAACCAGCCAGCCACATCAACACTGGTTCCCTTTTTAAATTAAGAAATTAATATTTATACTTTAGTCACCTTGTTTTTGCTAAACATCATCAAATTGCCTCATGGGGCTAATGGCATGCAGGTGGGAAGATTTTTGGCAGGAAGTTATTAATTCCCAATCTGAGTAGTCTTTCATTTCCTCAATGTGAAGTTTATCAATAATTTCCCCATAACCTGGCAAGTGCTGCCTCTTCTAAACAGTATCAGTTTGAAGAAATAAGCAATGATAGGTAGAAACCAAGAGAAGAAAACTTAGTTAAGCATTTAATAGTCCAGTCAATATTTTCTAAGTAATCTATCCTTTCCCTTTTTAGATTAGATATAAGTGCCACCCAAGTTGCAAATTCTGGTTAAAGTGGAAACTCACCCAGGCTTCTTGGAAAAGTACTGACTATCACAACCCCATATTGTTTTGAAATTATTATTATGATATATTATTTAGAAACACCACTTTTAAAACCCATTACTTTTAACTGATTAATGATTAATCCATTCTTAATCATTTAATTATATGAGAGAGAAAGAGAGAGGTGTACAATTTTTAGTTTGCTCATCTTTAATTGAAAGAACTTTCTCAAAACACAAATTATCAGAGAGAAAAAGCCAGTTGCCAGGGAGATTCCCTGATGAATCAGACAGTAATATCTAGAAACACTATATCTGCTTAGTTCAGGAAACCTTATATTTAAAAGAGGAACAAATCATATCCCAACCAACTGTGGATCATGAATTTCTACTAGGAAGAAGTACAGAGAGCTTTTATTTATTTTCTTAACCATGGAAGCATATTAGCAAGTGCTTCTTATATGGAATCTGTGAACAGATTTGGATGCATGGGGAATATCTCTTGAGCGTGTTTGATTTAGGAAAACAAATACCATCCAAGGACAAAGTGGCCCAGACGAGGTGGCTAAGAATAATGCCAAAGAGCTCTGAATCTCCATCCAGGAATCTGCACAAGGATACTCTTAGAAATGGGAACTAAGGAAAACTCTACATCTTTGCCTGCAGCTGTGACATCTTCCAGAATAAAGGCAGTGACACTAAAAAGGGGTTGACTCTTGATTTTCCTCTGCATGATGAGAGTTAACTCCATGGTTAATTTGGAAAGTCAGATCAGATTTTTTGGTTTATGGTCTGATAAAAGGAAGATTAATGTTCATATCCAAAAGTTTCTTCATTGATTCTCATTATATTTCTGTAATAAGCCTCAGTGTGTTTGTGAGTCTGGAATTTCTACCCAGCTGCGCAGTGGGAATCAAGTAGCTATTACTAAAGAAAGACTTTTGCAAAGATAACCCGAAGGGCAAGGCAGTATCCAGTGGCATGCTGAAGTCTCCTACTGTTTGTGGAAGTTAGAATAATGCTTAGGAATCATATGAGTAAAACAATTAGAGGAGGAGGTACAAATAGTACTGCATAACAGGAAAGAAGTTTCAAAAACTGTGGAAGGAACCAGAGGTTTGTAAAATAAAGTCTCACTGCAGAACCTCAATTTTTATTGTTTACTTTGATGACTGCTGTTTTTGCTCCTGAACAACCAATACAGAATATTAGGAAAATATTATGATTTTGAAAATTTCAGTACTCACATTAAATTATATTTGTGTTATCTAAAAAATACCCTTAAAGGGAAAAATCCAAAAATCCCTGGAAATAGAAGATTTCTATAAACTGTTTATTTTTTAATAGACTTTCTTCCTAAAGGGGAAACTATAAATGAATATAATTAGAAGGAAAAATACCTTTGCCTGACAAAAATGCAGTCTTCTTACTGAGACTTTCATGTCTATTATTACTAAGGTAACTCAATCAATTAAAGTTTGGGTAATATTCCTGAACTTATTAATAAAATATGAGAGGAGGCAAGGGTTTAAGTTAAGGGTGAGAAAAATTGGGAATCAAGAAGTGGGTTACAAAAAAAAAAAAAAAAAAAAAAAAAAAGAAGTGGGTTACAACAACTCTCTCCTTTGCTTTTTACGTTACATATAAGAATTCTCAGAGCTTAGCAGTTTTGAAATGATAAAGAAACTAATGAGATTCTGAGTACTCAGGTGAAAGATATTTTATAGGACATTAATTTGAGGTTTAGTGTTATGACATAAATTTTGCTACTTCATTTCTAGAATAAATAAAACTGATGGCAGCAGTTGTACCCTGAGTTTTAAAAATTCTAGTACATAATCATATTTTTCTGACAACTTTATGAAATTTGTCATCAAATCTTATTGATCTGTGTCACCTCCGGCTTCAAATTAAGTGAGAACACAGTAAATAACATTACTTTAATGGAAAAAATAAATATGATGATGAATTTATAGTGGGAAGGACACATAGAAATAGAACTTGTGCAGCACAAAAACAAGTAAATGTGCTAACTGTAAGGCTGAAAATTCCCTTACAATGCTTTTTCATTTATAACTTGTTCTATTATGCCTCAAGAATACATATCTCGGGCTTCCCTGGTGGCGCTGTGGTTGAGAGTCCGCCTGCCGATGCAGGGGACGGGTTAGTGCCCCTGTCGGGGAAGATCCCACATGCCGCGGAGCGGCTGGGCCCGTGAGCCATGGCCGCTGGGCCTGCGCGTCTGGAGCCTGTGCTCCGCATCGGGAGAAGCCACAACAGTGAGAGGCCCGGGTACCGCAAAAAAAAAAAAAAAAAAAAAAAAAAAAGAGTACATATCTCAGAGGCCTGTAATGGTATTATCCTAATTCCAGGGACAATAAGAAGAGGCAAAATAAGTTACCTAAAGATGGAATTTGGAAATGTTTCATTTTGCTTTTTTACTATTGAACCTATAGATGAAATTTCACGTCTTTGTAAGATTTATCTCTTTATATTTGCATACTCTTTGATTCTTGTGGAAAGGACAAAAGAAAGTTGTTGAATGTGAGAAAAATAGAGTACGATAAGTAAATATGGTGAACTCCCTTCATATTCTTATCAAAAAATGTGAATACTAATGTATATCAGCTTTGCTATCAGTGTGTGTTCTTATTTGAATAGCAAATATTTCAATAAGTCCTCCACATTTTAAAGAAAATACTCTACAAGAATTAAAAATATAAGAAACAGAGAAAAGGAACCTTAAACTCATCATCAGTTTTGGCTTAAGTCAAACAAAAGTATTCAGAGCATTATTGTGTATTATAAGGCTTTAAATGAAGTAACATTAAGAAAATCCTAAGAATATAAAGAAAATACTTTGTGGCATATTATAGTGTACATGTATATTATTATAGTGAATTTGTGAAATTTTCTCCTCCAAAATGGTAGTAAAAAATAAGTATAGATTGACCTGATAATGGTGAGCATCTTGGTAATCACAGATTTTTAAGAATATCATTTTTTTCTAATTTTATTGTGCTTTGAGTAGTGTCCAAGAAGATATGTTTTATCAGTAATAACATCCTGGCATTTATATAATACTTTAGAAGTTATAGAATGCAGTCAACCAAGTGATCTTATTTGATACCAAAACACTCTGGGAAATACTTATTTCCGCCCTCCTTTGTCTGAAGAAAGAAACGTAGACTGAATGGTTAAGCATCTTTCCAAGGTCACTACCTAGTGAGTAGTGGGACTGCAACTTGAACTTGAGTCTTCTTGCTCCATTCATGTGCTCCCACCACTAGTCTACAATATCTCCATTGAAAAGATGAAATATTACTATGGAGACCAAAAGGAAGAGAGGATGCATCAGAGGCTCCAGCAGTGGTTGAACCATTAGCTGAAGTGTAGCTGGACCTCATAAAGCAAAAACGTATATTGAAAGTTGTTGAAAATATCTATTTATTCAAGTGTTTTCATTCTTTACTGCTTTCTTATAGGCTGTTACACTGTCATTTTTAAAGTATTAAACTTAGCTACCTGGGTGTCCATGAATAAATTTTGACAGGCAATAGGGAAAGTCCCTATTGTAAGAGTGGTAAGTACATGCTACTTAAAATGTAGTGTGATTGGCATTTTGTGCACATTTAGATTATACAAATTTGAAATACTGTGACACAGAAAATATTAATGAAGTTACTTTATACACAAAATTGTATATAATAAAAATCTAAATTTTAAAAATCTAGAACCACACAATTTCAAATTTAGCAAGCCAAGTGAATTATAAGCTTATTATGCTGTCAACAAATGGCATCAATAATTGATATACTCTGCCAGAATCATGTGAACCATATTCCTGTATGTATTAAAACTTAGGTAGATAATTCTGGTGACTATTTGGCTGTTATTTTAACATTCACTGTTATGATTATGTGCTTCTTTTTAATATACTATAACAATGTTTCTAATCATTAATCAAATCATGGTGTTAGTGCAAAAAACAAACCCCCAAGATAAATCACTTTGGAAGAAAGGTCAGATATGCTAAAACACTTTAAAGAAGGACAAACAAGTGCTAAGAAACAATAAACTGCTGATTAGGAGAGAGAGCTCTAATAAATAATAGATAATTCTACATCTAGATATATAAAAGCAGCTCTGAAGGAGGAGGAGGAGTGGGAGAGGATAAGGAAGAAGAGAAGGAAAATGCAGAGGACAACGAAAAACAATATGGGAGGAAGACGAAAAGAAAAAGAAGAAAAGAAGGGAGAAGGAGGAGGAAGAAAGGAAGTAAGGGAGAAATGCCATAATGGTTGTAGATTTCTGTGCTCTGACAGTGGGCTCTCCTTCTTTAAACTTATTAATTTGGGAAAATTAGCCTTGTATTATTCAAATCGTGTATTATGCAAAGTCCATAAGAACATGCCACTCATAAAATGATTTCCCTTTATAAAATAATTCTCTCAGATTCAGCACTATGGATAGTTCACCCACAGAAAGATTTAATCCTCATGTGATAGACTCGAGGACAGAATGAAACGTAAAGATCATCTGCGCCAACCAACTTTTGGGCAGTATGTGCAACCTCCTCTGAAACATACTCCAAAAGTGACCAAAGTGATCTGGAATCTAGAGGTCTATTGAAAGCCTTTGAATTTGCAAAGTACTTTCATTTGCATAAGCTCTTTTAATCTTCACAATTATTCTGCTCAGACATCATTATATTAATTTTACAATGAGAAAACTAAGGCCCAAAGAGTTCATATTGGTTGCTTGCGGATACAAAACTAGCTAGAAAAAGACCATGTTTTCTGACACCCAATTCAATACTTAGCTTCTATCAACTAAATAATTCCACTTCACTGTCTAAGATATTTATAAAATTTCTTTAAAATTCCATTTTATGCCTAAACCTTAAGTAGTAGACAAATATTTTGGAAAGTATATGGATAAGCTCTCTTCCAGCTTACCATCCTCTAACCAGGATAGTTAATTAAATCACCTGACATTGAGAAGCAGTTTTCGGCCATACAGAGCTAGCCCAATGCCCTCCTTTCTCAAAAAGGAAACATAGCTCCAGAGAGGTGAAGAAATTTTTTTCTGTGTCATCACATGACTGTTTCCTTACAGAATGTAAGAATTCTAAATAGTCTTCCATACCTAATGTGACAGATTGAGGAAGAGAATTAAGTAGATACTTCCATAAGAAGATACTTCCAGCTAATGGCACTCCAGATACAGAAATAAGATCTCATTTCTTTTTCCAACTCATTCTCAATCACAACATCCTCTTGAGTAGTGTTTAAAAGAAGAAACCCAAGAAATTGTTCAGGTTTTTAAAATACTCAAAGTCTTAAAGCCATAGAGGGTTTGCCTGGTTGAGTGAGAAACTGAGCCCCACTGAGCCATATTATTAGGGCCAAAGGTTCTCCCTACAGGATTTTTCTGTGACAGCCAATCTAAGCTCACTTAATTAATGCTGTTTACATTCTAGGTGGATTTTTTCAAAGCAAAAATAGATTTAGTCTGATGATTTTCTTTTAAATTCTAATAGCATTCACTTCTATATAAGTACCAGTGCTGAAAAGTGTTAATCAAAGGATATGAACCTAGTCTGAGCCCATCACTGTCAAATCTCTGTTCATGGAAGCAGCTGGAGTTAGGGAGCACAAAGCACACATTCCTTCCTTGCTGAAAGTATCTAATTCCAGTGCCTGATATAAAGTGGGTGCTTAGTAATTTTTTTATTCTTGCTTACACAGTTTTATTCACAACTTTATATATATATATATATATATATATATATATATATATATATATATAGAGAGAGAGAGAGAGAGAGAGAGAGAGAGAGAGAGAGAGATAGTTATAGATATAGATTGGTAGGAATGGCTGGTAGGAATGGCCAGGAATTTGTAGACTAAAGGAAAAGAGGTAGTCAAAGAAGAAAGAAATGAAGATTATTTAGTTACTTATACATATAGCCTTATCCCATTAAAGTTTTATGATTGCCAAGAGGAATGTGAAAAGGATGATTCAAATTAACAGAAAAGAAAGAAGGAAAAAATGAGGAAAACAAAAAGGGATAGAGGATCAGAAAATAAATAAAGAGAGAAAGACAATATGATCTAGCCAATAAATTAACCATTTATTAAGGGACTCTTATTTGCTAGGTACTGAATACCCTACCTTCTTATCTCTACAGGTATATGTGTTCTCGTTTTGCACAAGAGGACAGTGGAGTTGGGCACGGGGCCACAGAACTATAAAGTTTTGGGAGTTGGGATTTGCCTATGTACTTTCCACCATTCCACTATTACCAAAGCTTTTAGGAAAGCAAAGAACTGGTTGGAAAAAAAGAAGTAAAAGAGGAAGGATAGGGAGATACTTCGTTTTCTATTTATGCCCCTTTTGCTTCCAGATGCTCATTTCAGTCAAATGGTCACGTCGGGACCCAAAAGTCCCCATCAGACGCCCTGAAAAAAACAGTAGCTGTTCAAGTCCATTATTCATGTTGAAATTTACAAAGAATACAAGGATTTTAATCACAGGGGGAGAAAACTGTCATTCTTTAACTAATGGTACTCAGTTAACATTGGGCCAAAATTGTGGGAAAGAATAAGCGAGTCATAAAAGCTTTGAGAATCACGTGAATGTATAAACATTCTCCATAGGTCTTGTTCACATAAACAAGTATCTACTTACATGAGTGCATATATCTTGGAACTTCCATGTGGACCATTGCTGGCTGTAGACCCAAGCTCTTACTATTTAAATACTGAATAATTCAAAAGAAATTAATCTATGAGTAATTCCAAGCATTTATTATAAGATGTTAAAGTGAGGAATAGAGTGGTTTGAATGATGGCATAAATCAACACAATTTCCATAGTTTTAAGACCAAAGAATATGCAGAAGGTAGGTCTAAGGTGTATTCCTAAGCAATAAAGGAAATGCTTTCCTTTATAGACCAATGGAGATCATGCTTTGGAGAAGAGCGTCCTCTCAATTTATAATGCTGGAATTTGAAAAATACAGCTTTAGTCGTTGATGAAGTGCTTTTATATTTAGATAATTTTATGTAAAATCTCCATCCTTCATGGAAAACAATTCAGTTTCAAGTGCCATGCTAAAAAGTGACATGCCCTATGTTTAATTTGCTATGTAAATTATACTCTCAAACAAATATTCTCTCATGGTTCAAACCAGTGGCAGCCCCCAGGGAGAGAAGGTACCTAATAAGAGAGAGTCTCTTCCCTGTTTTATGCCATCTATAAAATATTTTTGACATCACCCCCTGCACACATTCCAAACTGAGAAGCATACTCTGTTTCAAAGCTATCTAGACCACAGCTGTCCAATATGATGGTCATTAGCCTCCTAAGGCTAAATAATTGAATTAATTTTATTTCACTTAAGATTCTGTAGCCTAGTCTCACTAGCCATGGTTCAACTGCTAAATCTGAGCCAAATGTGGCTAGTGTCTAGTGTATCGGTCAGTGCAGGGTTATAGAACACTTCCAACCTTGTAGAAAAATTCTCTTGGATAGTGCTGCTCTAAACAAATATCCTCCCTTTACAAAGGTGAAAACTTTTTTTTAAAGATACCTTGTCAGCAGGGAGAACAAGAAAGCTATCAGTTTTCCTCCTCTCCAACAATTTAAGAACGTGAGACTCAAATGTTTAACTGGCTTTCTCAAGGTCACAACGCCAGTTCATGAGAGAACCAAGACTCAAGCCCACCTCCCCTGCATGATGTTCAGTCCCAGCCCATTCACAACACCTTTTCACTGAAGGCCAGGAATAAATGGTACTTTTGAGTGGCCACAAAATTTTCCAACCACCATCAGCTCCTGACTTCTATGAAACAAGACTTTCACAAGTCTCCAGCTTCTTCCATTTCTACTCTCACCTCTCTGGGCACCTACCAGCACCACCCTTCCCCCCTCTTCAAACTCAAATCCAAGTTGGCACAAACTCTCCTTGGACTTCCTCTCCAGTGTTCTCTAAGCTAAAAAGCTGGGCCCTTTCCCATAAATCCATAGCCCCAGGTCTCAGGAGAGATCTATGCTTCCAACCCCAGCCTTTAAGCTGAGGTCCTAATCCAATCATATCTGGGGAACCCATACACAGACTACATCCCTATACAGCCCCTCTGGTAGCTACCCAACTCTTGAGTAGAGACCTGCCCTGAGTCCCTGGCCCTTCCCCCAGCAGTATCCATGTAGAGATGGTTCCTTGGACACATTCCTAGGTAGTCACTTCTGAGTCTCAGCCCTGTGACAACCATGCTGTCACTGTGCAGCAGCTTCTTTGAGGTGGGAGAGATTATCCAGCCATTGGCAGAGACCCATCAATAATCAAGCCAGACTCACCTCTCAAGCCATCCCACAGGCTAGGCCTGGCCTAGCCAAGAGCCCTATCAGGTATGGTGAATTCTGGTTATATACCATTGTCTACTTTCAAGTAATATAAATTAGATAGTAGATTTTATTTTTATGAAACTTACGACTCCAGAAATGTTCAAATTAGAGTTTAATCACACAAAAAAGAAGTTCTGAAAGTAAGCTCCAGATGCACACACCCCAGAAGGGTTATAATGTTTATATTGGGGGAAAAACCAAAAAAGAATGCTCTTTATAATTGTTTATAATAATTTTTTTGCTAACAAAACTTTTTTATTCTTATTATTTTATTCCTATGCTCTCTGAACTACTATTTAGACTTAGCATACCTGAAATAGTTACAGTTAAAAGAAACACCAAAATCAGAGTCAAAGCCATCTTCTCTTCCAGGAAATATTGATAGAATGCCAAGTACCCTGGAAATAATATTAAGAAGAAAAGAACCCCATCCTCCTCTTCCAAAAAGACTTTACAAAGAAAAATAGACACAGAAACAGAGGGGGAGAAGTACAAACATGAAAAACATACTTTGGCCTTTGTTCTACCAAGCCCCTGCTTCTACTACCCACATGTCAGACCACTGGAGACACCTTTAAGTGTTTAGTAGGGAGGGTGAAATCTTGGCTTGTCAGATGGCTCAATCAGTTGTCAGAGGTTGAATGTGAACAACTAAGACACACACTGGTTAACACCCATGTTTCATGTCCCCTCCCTGCCTTTGGTGTCAGCAGCAGCCACAGACAGGAAGCATTTGCCTAGTTCTCAAATCACCAGCTTCTTGATCTTCAGCAAAATACTTACAGTATTGGAGATTCAATGTTTTTATCTATAGCAAGATCATGATAATTCCAAGCTCATAGGATTTTTTGGTAATTAAGTGAAATAATGTATGCAAAGTACCTGGCACAGAGTGGGACCTCTGCAAACAACAGCTGTTGTTCTTCTTGTGATTGCATGCTGCCCTTCGTATGGTAAGATGACATTAGCAACCCTCACCAACCTGTTTTTCTGAGTGCTCAGAAACAGCCACATTTAGAAGGTCTACACTATTTCCCAATGGGTGCAGATGAAAACTGACTAGACTCAAGGTCTGGTCTCATCTCCCTTGTCGTTCTATACTCACAGCCTTCTACTCCCAATCCAGAAGAGCACTACTGTGCCCTAGTGGACTTCCAAAAAGGAGGAAGTTGTTTTCTTCTGGCTTGTGGTGCCTATGCCAGGTCCAAACGTCTTCCTTTGATGAACAAGAACAGATCTCTCTGTAACCCCAAACTCTACCCAGCTCAATAGTTAACTTGCTTTCCTCACCTCCCCAACCCCCAGTCCTCTGTCTGTCCATACTGCAGTCCACACCAATGCTGCTATGTCCCCAGGGAGACTCCAGGCTCCTCTCCACCAAAGAGGCCTCAAAGTTAACAGCCTCTGGAGTACCACAGAGCGAACATACCTGTTTTTTTCTACTTGCAAGTGGAGATACAAAGATAAAAGCCTGAGGGAGAAGGTGAGTGGCAAGTAGTCTTTGTCTCCAGGGTCCAGTTTCAGAGTCTCTGGTATGAAGTGACAGCTTAAGGCTGAGTTGAGTGTTGTTGGGATGAGTAAATGAGATGATAAATTAGAAGCACTTTGGCACAGTGCCTGGCACATAGTAAGTTCCAAGTAAATGACAGCAGTTACTATCAGTATTACTATTACTGCTAGTACTACTACATGGAAAATCAAAGGAATTGCTACTATTGCAGTTGCTACTCTGAAAGGCTCATGGCAGGGTAGAGACAACAAGGATAAGAACCTCATGGTGCTTCCCAGCTACCTGCTCCAATTCTGCAGTAAATACGATCAGTATCAACACTTGGCTGCACGTTAAAATCATCCAAGAGCTTTAGAAGATCCTGGTGCCCAGATTATATGCCCCATACCAATTGTCAGAAACTCTGGGAGGGGAACCCAGACATCAGTCATTTTTAAAGGTGATTCTAATGTGTAGCCAAGTGTAAAATCCATAGTTCTAATGGCTGCCTTAGGAGAGTAACACCCTTACTGGGGCTTCCACAGACTTCTGTTTATACCTCTGTTATCATACTAGTCCCCTTCTAGGTAACTACTTTTAAGTGTGCTCCAGTGAATGCCTGTACCCCCATGAGACTACTCAAGACCAGGGACCATGATGTACTCATCTTTGTAACTCCACTGGCAACGATGCATAATCATAATAATGATGGTAGCCAACTTTTGTGGAGCACTAACCCTACATGCCTCACATTGGGCTATAGGCTTTACAAATATTCTCTCATTTAATTCTCACAACACCCATGGGGTAAAATGCTATTGTTAGCCTCATTTTACACCTGAGAAAATGGAGGCACTCACAGGTTAAGCAACTCCTTTGAACAGGTAGTCCAACTCCAGAGCCTATACTCTTTTCCCATTAAGTCACAGAAACCTCTGTATCACAGTGTGGACACAAAGTGGGCATTTACCAACAAAAATAACAACAGTAGCAACAGTATCACCCACAACTTACTGAGAGCTCCCTCTGTACCTTGAACTATGTTGATCCCTTTGCCTACTTTATTTCATTTAACTCTCAAACACACACACACACAAACTACAAGACAGATCCTATCATTATTCCCTTTTATGAGGAGGAAATTGAAATAATAATTGCAATTTAAATAATTAAGTTGAAATAATTTCAAATGAGGTCATTCAGAATAAGGTAGAGATTTGAACTCAAATGTGTCTGATTTCTGGCTCTTGATTACTAAACAATACTGCATTTATTGTTAATTCACCAACAGATGAATGAAAGAACAAGTGAATGAATAAGTGAATGAATGAATGATCTGCTTAAGTCTTTCTCTATCCTTGCCTTCTTTATCAACATTCTTAGTAAGCGTTCCTGATTTATGAGAAACTTAACTCCTCTCATAGGTTAAAGGAGGAAAAAATAGCAGTGTACTAGCTCTATCTGAGGGAGGAGGAAGGGGAAATCAATAGGGAGGAAATGAGTCTCTGAAAATTCCCAAAGATTTGGAGCTGAAGCCAATTTGTTAGTTTGCAAATGAAAGCGCTGTCTCCGCTTTTCACTACTCAGTTTCGTGCCTTTAAAATTTAAACAGGAGGCTTAACATCTGCTATGTGTATTGGAAAATCAGGAGGGCTGCGGAACACTAAACAGAAGATGTACTGGATATTTTCAAATGTTTCCGGTTGCTAGACAACACACTTCCTGCTTTCCAGGCACCTTAGTTAAGCCAACTGGGCTTCAGCTGTGAGGATGTCTTGACTTAAACTTCCAGCCATAGGCTGTGATACACAAAGTACTGAAACAGAACCACAAAAGAGGGCATTTGATTTTAAACCGTTTTTCTGAGATGTGTCACTAGCAGCTGTCACTGTCAGTGCTCAATCAATAGCAAAAGACAGGTTAACACAATGTGTGTTTCTTAGAAACTCAGTTTTTTATACAGTAAGACCCCCTAACTCAATTAAATATCAGGAAGGGCACTTCTGAAGTAGTAAAAAAAAAAAAAAAAATTAAAGAATATTTTCAAATAATAGAACTTTGTTCATTCAGTTAAGTTCATTAACTTCAAATGAAACAACAGAATTATCAAGTAAGAACTGTATTTTAGTAGAAGTTGAGAATCTTTTTTTTTAATTAACACATTAACACACCAGTCTAAGCAGTTCTGGTACTTGTTTACCAGTCTCCTCAGGATTTTATTTGTACTGCTCCTTTAAGCAATACGTGTAGATTTTATTTCATCTTCACTACAATTCTGGGAGAAAACATTTCCACTATTTTAACAGATAAGGTAAGTAAGATTATATGGATAAGATCCCTGTCTGGAATTCATAGTTGGGTTCCAAAGACTTTTAGAGGAGCTGAAGATAAAAAGCAATTTCTGCCATGTGCTTAAATCCCAGCTTACACCCTGGAAATGCAGGGTTACCTTTTCTGATGCCTAAAGCCTGCCCAAAGCCATGCAACCCAAACCAGCCCAAACCAGTCACCGGGGCCCCTGTCTATGCCTTGCCTGTTCAGTTTCCCAGCCCTGGCAGGCACCCCCAGGGACCTGAAGTAATATAGTTAAACCAAAAATACCACTGGCATGAATTATGTGAACTCGATGACACTTTCAGGCCATAGGAATAAAGCAGGGCCCCCGCTCCACCTCATTCACAGAGCTAGGCTTTCACAGAGCCCCAGATTCCAAATTGCAATCACTTCTGAACTTCTCATTTCTTCCTTTCCCCATCACAGTTCCTTAGCCACTCACATCCAGATTGGGGAAGGAGACAGAGCATAGTCAGGGACTTTGGACAGAACCTTATCAGATGGACACAATTCTCGGGTTCCTCACTGCAAACCTCAATATCCTAAATTTTAGATTTGCATGTCAACTAGAGCAAAGCAACCCCTGTGTTTCTCCCTTGTTTAGATAGAGGGTTATAACTGGGCCCAAGGCCAGGAGACAAGGTTGTTTTTCACAGGGTTCCTAACTCAGGTGTGTGTGTGTGTGTGTGTGTGTGTGTGTGTGTGTGTGTGTGTGTGTGTCTGCACTCACAAGAGCTTGTGATTAAGGCAACAAAGAAAATCCATTTTGCATATGAAAGCTATTCAAAACATTCAAATTCTTCCTGGTATTAAATGGGGTAGGGAGCAAAGTTTGAAAGTTTTCAGTCTTTTCTGAGGATCTTGCTTATTTTATTTTAATATTTAGACCTCATTTTACATGTTATAATTCAGCCTCCTATGTCTCTGGTGAGGCCCTGGCCTTCAGCTTCTTCCTCTATTACATCCATTGCACACTCATTTATTTACTCAACGCATATTTGATCTTTTTTGAGTACTTACAATGCACAAGGAGCTGGGGACCCAGTGATTAACTAAATGGACTTGGGTCTTGCCCTCACAGAGATTGCCATCAAGGGGATATTAACTGAGCACTATATACCAAAAATAATGCTAATTATATTACATCATTAGCTTATTAAGTTTTCATTGCATTCAGTACTCACAATAACCACATGAAGTAGATATAATGATTAATCCCTTCTTACAGAACAGAAAACTGAGTCTCTGAGAAGTGAGGAAATGGCATTTGCCAATTAGTGAGTCAGAATTCAAACCCATGTCTTCCAGAGCACAGACACTTCACCACCAGGCTATAATGCTTCTATGTGAATGGAGAATATTTGTATATATTTTAATTGTGAAGATTAAATACCATAATACAAGCAAAACTCTTAACATCATGCCTAGCATTTAGTCTACAGTAATTATTTTTATTCTCTTATCTTGCACAGAGAGAACGTAAGTAATCCTGAGCTCCCCAAACTTCTATCATAGCCAAGTTCCTTTGTTAAGTCCCAGGCAGTCTTCCTCTTGGCCTGTCCCTGCCTCTCCTCTCAAAACAGATTCGCTGCTATCTTCTAAAAAGCAAGAGACCAGACTTCATCATTCCTCACAGGAGAAGGAACCCTGGTACATGGGCCCAGGAAGACCTTGTCCTCATTCGGAGAAGCCTAGAGGAGGTTCCCCACTCTAGCAGCCTCTCCAGATTCAGAGTTTGCAAAGCCTGTCCCTGTGGTCCACTAGGTACAGTGTCCCCCAAAGTCATAGATTTGGCTCATAAAACTTTAATATTCATCATCTTTTAAATGCAGACCTCCAGGCCTAACTTGTGAAGATTCTATTTTGGTAAATAGGAGGTAGCGGTTGGGCAAGATATGAGCATTCCATCAGGCATTCCATGGGCTCCCGCTGCAAGTTGTTGGAAAGCCACAGAATAAGAACCAGCTTCAAGATTAGCTTCACTTAGGCTGCAAGCAATCTCTCAGCCAGTAAAGCTGCTTCTTCCAGGGAGCCCATTTCCACCCCAAAGAGCCAGAGAAAACTGGGTCTTCAGAAAAGGCTGAATGTTCCACTTAAAATTAAGAATAGGCCAAGCATCACTTCTACTATCATCTCTGGCCAGTCAGACGAAATAGAGTTAAAATAATATTTTCTTTAATACTTGCCATTTACTAAGAATTTTCTACATGCCAGGCTTGGGTTTAATGGAGAAAGCAGTAGTTTTGAAATAAGATGACCTCCTTTCAAATCATGTTGTTTCCTTGGGCAAATTATTTAAGTTCTCTGAACTTCTGATTCCACATCTGGGTTGTAAAATTTAATGTTGTTATGGGGATTAACTAAGATCAGCTATCTGGTCTATGGCCACACGCATCAAATGTTGGTTCCTTCAGTTCCATCCTCTCTCCATCAGACAAGATGCCTGCTGATGTCATTGTGACTAGGGAGTATTCAAATAGGCTGTGTTTTCTACCTTGATGCTGTGAGTGTAATGCTTCTGTTGTGCCTCCTAAGTTTTAGGATGTCCCTACCTTAGCGTCCTTATTCAAACCAGATTAATAGTGTATCTGCTAGCTCCGTGTCATTTTTCCCCAATCAGAAATAATAAGATTAACATAATTAGGGGGCTTAACTGCCTAGATGCTGTAATCTATAGATGCTGGGTGAAACTTGGGATTGATTAAAAATTCACCTGTTATTTTGGAAACCTATCCCAAGAGACTCTGAATATTACTCAATTAATAGTGGGTACAGTCCAGTAGAAGAAGGCTGCAGTGATGTGAATGCATGTGAGTGTTATGTGGATTCAACAACTATTTATTAAATGTTTCCCCGGTGTCAGCTACTGGCCCGGGTGCTGAAGACACTATGATGAATAAGGCATACAAGGACTTTGCTCTCATGGCACTTCAACCTAGTGAGAAAATACTGCTAATGACAGCTGACATTTATACATGCATCTTATATGTGAGGCACTGAAATACTGTTTTACATGGATCTAATTTTCTTAAGAATCCTATAAGCATTAGCTGCTTTTATTATCTCCATTTTATAGATGGGGAACCTAAAGCACAGAGAGGTTAAGTAACTTTCCCAAGGTCACACACATGATAAATATCAGAGCCAGGATTCAGGTGGACCTCAGAGACTTCCATCTCAACTACTGTGAAAACTTCCTTTTTATATAACCTGGGATTTTAAGTAGTGTTTAGAGTATTCAAAAAGATTTTATATTTTATTCTATGAACCTCATAACACATCAATGAACTGGGAATAGCAAGTGATAAAAATCATCATTTTTTGAAACTAAAACCAAGCAGAAAGGTAAAGAAGCTATAGACTAAAAGGGATTGGACACAAGAACTCTATTTTTGATACTTTTTGTCTGTGGTATTCCTTCTGCCATATACACATATATTCTGTTGGAAAAGGCGGGAAGAGGTTGTTCAAACATGAACTCAGCTAACTGATCTTAGACAATGCTCAGTCTCCTCGTTGTAAAATCAGGGTAAAATCATAGCTTTGACATGATTATGCTGTTTCAGACAAAGCATACAGTGATTGGCACATAATGATTACTTTGTAAATATTAGAGCCTCTTCGTCTTGTAGTTATAAGTTTATATTCGTATTTTTATTTTTTCACCCTGGACATGGGCAAATATTTAAAGAAACTGCATCTCATCCCTGGGAAATTTCTGAAGTCAAATCACTGTTAATTATAAAATTACAAGACAAAATCAGCTCTATAAAGCTGGTCCACATGAATGTTTAATGGGCATACAAAATAGGAAAAATAACATTGTAGCTGAAAATGAAGAAAAGTTGAACCAGATCTTTAAAGTGATCCCTAAGAACTACTTTTCCTCTAAGAGTAGGCAACTTCAGAAGGGCTTTAGAGATCTGGTCCAACAAATCTAGAAATCAAAATGCAGACAGGAATTGCCTTGCTCAAAGTTCCACATCCAGTTGGAGGAAACATACTTTGGACTAGACGTCTGCTGTACCACCCTCCCATTCCTCACACTGCCTCCTACCCCCCTACTCTCCAGCACCCTCATCCACATGATCTCTGCCACACAGAATGACTTTCCCCAAGGCTCTCAGCAGTGCCCTACAATGCCACCTGAGGAGCCACGCTCTGAGACCACTTTCATGCAAAGCTGTCTTTAGGTGGGCTCCCTTGGTACAATTTAATGGAAAGAGCCCCTTTGATGTGTGTTGGTTCACAAACTGGCATCATACACAGAAGACAAGCAGAGACCAAAGAAAGAGGCAGATCACTCCAGATTGGTAGGTGGCAGTTTTAATTAGCAAGAGAACTTACATACAAGGCTTTTCTTGTGCGGCCTCAAGATACGTAGATCTCCCCCACTGCCACCAGAATCTTAAAAGTTTATGTAAAGGACTTAACTGGGTTCAGTTACCTATACCACCCAGATGGTCTCAACAACACATTACCATCTCAAGGCTGCGTTCTCGAAAGGGCTCCGGCTCTGGGAACAGTGGGAGGAACATATATTTCAAGGACAGGGGAGGTGGTGAGGAGTCTCTAATTGTCCAGCTCGTGGTCAACCAGCAGTCATGTCCTCTGATGACCTCCTCTCACAATGTGGTCTGAGAATGACCACCATTATAAATATGTCAGCCCTGGGGGGCAAACCCACATAGAAGTTCCCAAGTAATAGAGCCCCCAGAAGGTACAAATCTCTAATCACTAATCTTGTGGAAAAGGCATCTGTTTATATTGTCTTATTAGAAACTGCTATTTTTTTTAAGGAAAATAGAAATTCCCCTTACCTATGAAAATCTTATAATTATTCTGCTAAACTCTCAAGGTCTCCACACATTTTTCTATTATCCATGAGAAATGGAATCCTTCAAAAAATAACTATTAACCAGAAAAGTTGGTATTAATTTTTCAAGAAAAAGATTCCTGATTATGATTAAATTACATGTACGTTCCTTCAGTAACACACACACACACACACACACACACACACACACACACACACACACAGTTGAAAATACCAGATATGACCTGTCTTCTTCATTGCTTCTAGACCTATCTTATATTTTATTTTCAATATTTATTCAGCAAATATTTCTTCAGACCTGCTAGGATTCGAGTACTTGGTCTGATGCTGGACATAAGCTACAGTCCTTGCCTGGAGGGGTTCACTGAGGAGGTAGAACCTCAAACAGCAGGTATATGATAGGTGCTCCCCTAGACTCTAGACTCGACCCTCATGCTCACAGGGTAGTGGGGGCAGTAAAGGGGGTAGCTATCTCTTTCTGAGACAACCAGGGAAGGCCTCAGAGAGGAAGTGACTTTGAACTAGGTCTTGGAGGACCAGTGGGAATTTTCCAGGTGAAGACAGGGGAGGCCACTTGGGACAGAAATAAGAACATGTGTAAGGATGCAGACATGGGAGAAAACACGATATGGTTGTGAAGGAGGACCAGTGGCAGAAATGAGTGAACCAAGTTTGGAAAGGTAGGTTGCAATAATATCGAGAAGGGTCTTTGGGGTCAGATGAAAGAATTTGCACTTGTTAATCTGCAGGTGGGCAGTATTGCTCCAGTGGACGCTTTTCAGCAGCAGTGACCAGATAAGATCTATTTTACTAACATCTAATGTTTGTCAGCATGTGGCAAAGCTTTTGCACTAGAGGCAGGCCCCTCTCTTTTTGAGAGATCGCGGAGAGATTGGCCATAGAAATCACAGCTGAACCAGAGTCTTCTGTCTAGAAATAACACATCTGCTGCTTTCTGAATCTCTTCATCCCTGATTCTGAAATTCTCTATGTCTGCCGTGGCATTTCTATAACACTGAAGATAAAAAAGTATTTGACCACTTTTTTTATTTTGGATGTAAATTACAAAGAGATTTTGAAGGTTCCAGTCTACTTTTTCTGTTTGAGAATTTAAAAAAGAGAGAGTTTGGGGCTGATGTGAATAACGACTTGTGTTCCCAAGAGCTTTGTGCTTTGGTAAGCAATGTTGGCTGATTATTGCCTCATGTGTTTCTGAAACAGCTGCCTGTCTCCTTTTAGAGCTCTATTCTAGGGGGATCGCAAGAGCCACAGAAGAGAATTTAACTCCTGAATATCAGTTCGTTTGGGTAGAAAAGAGATGAAAGAGCAGTGGTACACTTCTGTTTGTTCGTTTCAGAAAGTTGGTGGTTTTTTAGGCAAATAGTGAAAGCTTCCTTCTATAGACTCAAAGGGAAGTTTTGTATGAGCCGTTCCTCTAAAGAGAAGTTTTGTATGAGCCGTTCCTCTGAAGTCCACCTTCTCAGTGTTTTGATGTATGTCTGCCTGTGCCTTTGAGCCAACTTGATTTTCAGCGAAGATTCAGTATTTATTTCAAGGAAGGACAAGTTAGGGCCTGCATCACTGAGCTGTCTTTCTGTTTTCTGAGTCCTACTATAAATCTAGTTTATTCGGAAAACCACACCATGCTCCTGTGCTTGGATTTATTGCCACATCCAGTAAGGAACCAGCTTTTATTCATTTAGAGATTATTAAACACTCTACAAACTTGGAATTCTTTAGATGCTGTGTGTATTCAGTGGAGTTTGGTTTCCTACCCACCTCTCATTCTAACCACATGATATAATAAAGGGCTTAGTAAACTTCCCTTTCATGGTCAGATGACAACTAAACAGAACTTACCAGGACCCTGCATGAACAGGAGCTGATTTTTCAGGAAGCAAGACAGAGGTTGGCAGTGGTCCCGTGGCCCTGATTGGGGTTTGGAAGAGATGCTGGAATTACCTGCCCTTCTCCCATGTTGTATAAGCGTTCTCTGTAGTGTTCCCCTCCCTGTGAAGTATCTGTTCTTACTGCCAGTTGTTCCCAACTGAATACACACATCCCTCTTCCCAAAGTTTACAGTTCAACCAACTCCCAATGGTTCTTCCAAATTAACCATGGACTGCTCATTCCCAAAGGACAGAATAGAGCCTTCTGCAGCTTTCGCTCATGTACACCAGCAGTGATCTTGGCATCTCTTCTACATTTGATATTTCTGACATTGCTGAATGGTTAGATAATGTGCAACATAACGATAGTATCAAATATTTATGGAGCACTTGTTACATGTAAGGGACATGCTAAACATTCACAGGCTATCTCATTTATCTCCTTTACAGCAATCTTACATGAAATACTATTACTCTCTCCATTTTATTTTATTGGTGAGAAAACTTAGAGAGGTGATTCACTGGTGGTCACAGAACAGGTAAAAGGCAGAACCAGAATTAGAACTTGCATTTCTTAATACCACAGCACTTGTGAGCATCTCAGAGATGAGAGGTTTTCCCTACACTTGCATATGAGTTACTACAGGTGGTTCAGATCTCTCTGGACCAGGTTGTATTTGACCCCAAGACAGAGATTGAAGAGCTTGCTCCCAGGCACACACCCTTTCCCTGCAGGACTGGCTCACATAAAAAATGGAGTCATACTCACAGATAGTAGTAGAGTTAGTCTTTTTCAGGTGGCATTGCTTTTAGAAACATAAAACATTACATTTTTGTAAGTTAAATGATTAGCTTGTCAGGCTCATGTTGATGTTTTTGTTTGGGAAAATTTCAGCAACTTAAGAAAAAAGATGAGCTGTTCAAGTTCCAACATGTCTAATCTAACACACACACACACACACACACACACACACACACACACACACACATGCTTGTGTAAACATCAAGATAAACATCCATTTACATCAGTTTCTAGATACAAATGGAAAATTGAAGGGAAGAAAACTAATGTGTTTCTATTGTGCTTTTTATCTTTGCATCTAGTTTGACCCGGACTTTTAGACTGGACACCTGCTCCCAGGGCATGGCTTCCTGCACTACTGCTCAAGAGCCATTTCCCTTCCTCCACCTTGCACTACCCTTCCCACATGTTTCTAACCTCCTCAGATCCTGCCCGGGCCTTCTCCCTCATACCTTGAGTCCTTCACTTGATCACATTTCTCTTAAATTGACCTCGGTTTCCTTCCTAGGCTATGATTTGCTGAAAGTTTACTCCTGGGCCCTCCAGATAATGATGGTGCCCAGTACAACCTCAGTATAGGGACCCTACCCAAGTGCCAGCCTACAGGGTTCACACTTCCGTGGGTTTGCTTCAACTAACTCCCCCAGACAGAACTGGACAATTAAGGTTACAATTCCCTTCCGCTCACATTGGGCATGATAACCGGCTTCTATGCCTGGGAGATAAGATAGCTTCAGGGAAGCATCCTCTCAACACATACAGTAATCCCTCATACTTATGTGTCTCTTTAAGGCTTACAAAGTCAGCATTATCAACTTACTCAGCAAGAATTTATCAAGTACCTGCTGTATGTCAGGCACTCTACTACACTAAGGGGTACAAAGATTAATAAGAAAGCCGCAGGACACTCTGGGAACAAAGGAGGTTAATGATGGGAACTTACTCAGGAATGGAAAGGAGAGTCAGAAGTTTTGTTGGTTCTGACATTTTTGGTTACAAAAGAGGCAACTTGATCTTTGGTGACTCCTGAGAATCAAAAGTGAGAGTGTCATTCCCCCAACTCTCCCTCTTCTAGAGACTTTACTTGTTCCACTTCAACACCATCATATTTTCTTTATCACCAATAAATGGACATGTCCCATCCCTTTTTTAAATAAGTTTACTTTATCCCTTTTTCCTTCAGGAGAAGCTTTATTGTTTCTAATCTTCTGCCTTTCTAACAGCAATCTCTATTCTGAGCCCCTCTATGAAAGCCACTCTCCGACTCTTCTCTGGAAGTGCTAGATCAGAACAACCCCCGGACAATTACGACTCATGTATGTGGGATATAATAGTGTCTTACCACTTTGTGCCTGAGAAGGGATGTTTTCTTATCATTTCCTCTCTTGCTTGTAGGTGTTGTTTTATTGCCTTTTCTTATGTTAAGGTAAAAGAAAAATAACCTTACCGGTACATGAGATTTTGTCTGCCTGCCTATCTATCTATCTACCTATCTATCATCTATCTATTTATCTATCTATCATCTACCTATCTATCCATCTACCTAACCTACCAAATTTTCCCCTCAAGGAAGCCAACTTTTCCCTCAGAAGTTAGATAGGCCTATAAGATTAGGAACATTTTTTATCTGTTCCCTGACTCTGGAGTCAGAAGATCAGTGTTAAAGCCAGTTTGGGCACTAATGACTGTGCTATTGAAGGCAAGTCATTTCATCTTTCCCAGCCTCAGTTTCTAGGTATGAGATATGGGATTAGGTGAGTTCTAAATTGGAATACAATGGGAAATTGCTTCAGGCCACATGTCAAGTTGGAACAACACTGGGGCTTAGAACAAGTCCTGGGGATTTTCCCCTGCTCCACACCACCTAAGAAAGCTCACCAGAAAACAGTCAGCACAATTCAGTCTGATTTTTTTTTTCTCTGTATCATTTGCGTATTTTGCTGATTTAACCAAATATATGGTCTCACAGACATCATAGGGACACAAATCTCTTCCTGCCTCATGTTAAACTCATAGTCACGGATTTGGGGTCCTGAATGTTATGTGACCTATCCCTTCATGGAGGCAGCCAGGCCCCCAAATGTTAGTAAGATGGGGTTCAACTCGAGCTACGGACTTCAAGAGGCAGAGGTGGGTCCCCGAGCTGATGAGCTCTCACAGCCTCCAGCCCTACCTGTGACTTTTTCAGAAGCATCACTACACTAGGCTGGGCCTAATCAGTTTCTTCCGGATTAGGGCTGCTTACAGAGCACAATGTGTTACAGTTTAGCCAGTTTCTTGTATTTTCAACACTTGCTTTATTCTTTCCCTTACAATTATTTAGTGTCAACACTCTCTCCTTTCAGCATACCAAATCCTACATGGGGGAGGCTGACACTGTTCTGAGCAGGGAAAGTCATGGGCTTTCTCTCACTAGAGTCGTTTAACCACAAGGGAGTTGCAGGATCCATTTCAAGATCCTTCTCTTCTGGCTCTGGTGATACCACAGTTTACCTTGATCCCCAGTGAACAGGTTGGGAGAGTCTCACTTTATGACTCCTGGGTGATGCTCTGGGCTTCTGAGCCCCTTCAGAAGTGATTAACGCTGCTCTCTGCGGTCAGCAGGTGGCATCTGGTTTCACTGTACTCCTTCTACAAGTATGATTTCTTTTTGTTTTTGATTTTTTTGCTTCTAAAACCTGTTTTTCTCCAGTGGCTTGGGAACGTGTATGATTTTCAAATGTAACAAGTTCAAAGTTTTTGTTTTCTCCTGTTCAACATCAAAAGCACCATTGTAAACTGGAGACATACAGCAGATTTGTCAGCTTCTACAATCTTTATGTCCAAATTTTTTTTCCCTCATGTTCTTAAATCATCAGATAAATTGAGTCCTCTCTTTTTTTTTTTTTTTTGGTGTTTCACTCTACGAATTTTAGCACATCTATTAATTCATGTAACCACCATCACAATCAAGACAGAGTTTCCTCAGCCTGTTACACCTTGGTTCTCAAATCCTTCCCCTACCTTGAGCTCCTGACAACTACTATCCCATAGTGTCAGCTTTCCCAGAATGACGTATAAATGGAATCACACAGAATGTAATCTTTTGAGTCTGGCTTATTTCCATTAGCACAATGCATTTGAGATTCATTCACATTGTAATATGTATAAAGAGTTTATTCCTTTTTATTGCAGAGTAGTATTCCATTGTATGAATGTACAATAGTTGTTTGTCCATTACCCCCAGAAGGACATTTGGGTAGTTTCCAGTTTACGGTAATTATAAATAATCTACTATAAAAATTTGTATATAGGTTTTTGTGTGAACATAAGTTTTCATTTTTCTGGGATAAATGTCCCAGAACACAACTAATTAGGTCATATAGTAAATGTGTGTTTAACTGTATAAGTAATTGCTATACTGTGGAAAAGGGTGGCTATACCATTTGTCTTTCCTACCAACAATGTACAGGAGTTCCAGTTTTTCCACAGTCTTTCAAGCGCTGAGTATTATTGTCAGTATGTTTCAATTTTAGCCATTTTAATAGATGTGTAGTGCTCTCACACTATGGTTTTAATTCTCATTTCCCAATGGCTAATGATGCTGAATATCTTTTCATGTGCTAGTTTTCCATCTTTAGATCTACTTTGGTCAAGTAACTGCTTAAGCTTTTTGCCTATTTTACAAATTAGGTTGTTTATTTTCTTACTGTTGAATTTTGAAAGTTCTTTATAAATTCTGAATGCAAGTCCTTTGTCAGATATGTGATTTGTAAATATTTTCCCCCAGTTCATAGCCTGTATTTTCATTCTCTTAAAAGAGTCTTTGTAAAGCAAAAATACTGAATTTTGACGAAGTGCAATTTATCAATTTTGGTGTCAATAACTCCGTTCTTACTTCTAGGTTACAAAGATTTTCTTTTGTGTTTTTTCTGAAAGTTTATAGTTTAATGCTGTGAGTTTAGAGCTATCATTCATTTAAAGTTAATTTTTGTAGAGAGGGAATAAGGTTTAAATTGAGTTTCTTTTTTCTGCATGTATATGTCTAGATGTTTCAACACATTGGTTGAAAAGACTGTCCTTTCTCCATTGAATTGTCTTTGCATTCTTGTAAAAAATAATCAATTAGCTGTGTGCATCAATTTCTGGACTCTCTATTCAGTTCCATTTATCATGTGTCTATCCTTTCACTAATACCACATTGTCTTATTACTATAGCTTTATAGTAAGTCTTAAAATCAGTAGTAGTAGTAAATTCCTCTAATTTTGTTTTTCACCTTAATAATTGTTTTGGCTATTCTAATTCCTTTGCCTTTTCATATAACATTTAGAATCAGATTGTCTATATAGTTAAGATGTTGTGCCAGGATTCTGACTGGATTTGCATTAAATCTATATATCAATTTGGGAATAATTATCATCTTTACTATATTGAGTATTCCAATTCATGAACACAGTGTGTCACTCTATTTATTTGTGTTTTCTTTGATTTCTTTCATCAATGTTTTGCATTTTTCAGCAAACAGAATAGGTATGTGTTATTTAGAAGAATGTTTTTGGTTTCTAAGTGTTTGGAGATTCTTCTGATATCTTTCTGATATTGATTTCTAGTTTAATTCTATTTTGGTCAGAGAATATACTTTGCATTATTTCAGTTCCTTTCAACTTGTTAAGAATATGGTCTATATTGGTGAATTTCTCATATGCATTTAGGAAAGAACATTTCATGTGCAATCACTGGGTGGATTGTCCTATACATGTCAATTAAATTGAGTTTTGGTGGATTATATTGTTTGGGTCTTTTATGTCCTTACTGATTTCTTGTCTACTATTTCCATGGATTACTAAGAGAGACATTTTGAAATCTCGAACAATAATTGTGGATTTGTCTATTTCTCCTTTCAGTTATATCAGTTTTTGCTTCATGTGTTTTGGACCTTGTAGTTAAGTGCATAACATTTAGAACCATTATTTCCTCTTAGTAAACTGACCCTTTTATCACAATGTAATGCACTACTCTTTATCCCTGGTAATTTACTCTGTTCAGAGGTTTACATTGTCAGATATTAATATAGCCACCCCTGTTTTGTTTTGATTAGTGTTTGGATGGCATATTGTTTCCCACTGTTTTACTTTTAACCTACATATATCATTTTGTTTGAAGTGAGTTTCACGTAGACAGCATATAGTTGGTTCATTATTTTTCTAAATCTATCCTGACAATCTCTGTCTTTTAGTTGGTGTATTTACAACTTTTGCATTTAATATAATCATGGCAAAACTAGGGATACCATTTTATTATTTGCTTTCTGTTTATTTCCTCTATTTCTCATTCCTTTGTTTTCCATTCCCTGACTTCTTTCTAGTTATTTAAACATTTTTAGTGTTTAATTCATCTAATGTGTTTTTTTTATTATATCTCAGGGTATTTTTTTTAGTGGCTGCTCTAGGGATTACAATATACATACTTAACTTCTTGTCGTCTATATAGAACCAGTTTTACCACTTCAAGTGGGATGTAAAAATCTTACCACCATAGATGTCTCTTTATCCTTCCCCTTTATAATTGTCTTATATATTATACCTGCACTCACTAAAAACCTCAATGACAATATTCTAATTTTTGCTTTTAAGCATCAAGCATATTTAAAGAACTCAGGAGGAGAAGAATAGTCTACTATATTTACCATTTTTGTTGCACTTTCCTCATTCCTGATGTTCCAAGTTTCCTTCTGGTATCATTTCTCTTCTGTGTCTGAAGAATTTCCTTTTCTGATTCTTTTAGAGTAGCTCTGCTGTGAGCAAATTCTCTTGGTTTTCTTTTTCTTGAAAATGTTTTTATTTCACCTTCATTCCTGAAGGATATTTTCACTGGTTATAGAATTCAGGGTTTACAGCTTTTTTTTCCCTCTCAAATATTTCTTTAGATATTCTCTAATATACACTGAATCTGAAGAACATTGAGATTGCTTTTATGGACCAGAGTCTGTTCCATTTTGACTTCTTATCATAAGAAGATATATGCTGAAATAGACATTCAAATACATTATGTATTTGCACTTCTACATTTGCCCTCAAGATTTCAAAGTAGAAAAGCTGTCATAGCAAATATAAAATGTTCACTTATGATAAGATGAGATGTTGAGCCAACATAATTCAAGATCACAACCTGTGACTGTTTTCATTAATTTGGGCTTTCTCCCACAATTAACTAAAAAGACATATTTTCTCTCTTATTATAGCTCCAGTTCTCATTTCACTTGATTTTCCCATCCTGTTGTGATCACACCTTCATCAATGCCCTAGCTAGAGACCACTAGTTTGCAAGTTAAAACCAAACAATCTTCATTAATAATATATCTACAATCTGCCTCCCTCATTTGGGCTGCTAATTAAATAAGAATTAATAAGCTAATGATAGCAAAACTCTTGACTGTTTAGGTATTTATTGAAGCAACATGAAATAGTCATATACCTTTCTGAAAGATCAGGGACATAACAATTCTAGCTTTATTATATCTTGACTACATATACTGGCCTCAGTACATATTTCTCCCTTCTAAGCTGAGGTTCTTATCTGGCCTCAGACTCCTTCCCTGAATCTCTCCCCTGCCCCATTCACCTTGAGACTTTCAGTTTGGTCTTTAGGACCCAAGTCAAATGTCACCAACTTAAGAAGGCTTTCCTTCCCTTCCTCTTTCCCCATTGTGGTAAGGCGGAATAGTAGCCCCCCCAAAGATGCCCATGCCCTATTCTTGGAAACCTGAAAATATGTTACCTTTCATGGCAAAAGGAACTCTGTAGATGTGATTAGGCTAATGACCTTGAGATGGGGAGATTATCCTGAATTATTTAGGTTGACTCAGTCTGATCACATGAGTCTTTAAAATTAGAGAAACTTTCCTGGCTGTGGTCAGAGGGAGATGTGACTAAAGAAGAAAGGTCAGAGAGATGCAACATTGCTGGCTTTGAAGATGGAAGAAGGGAGCCATGAGCCAACAAATGTGGGCAACCTCTAAAAGCTGGGAAAGACAAGGAAATGGTTCTCTTCCAGAAAGGGATGCAGCCCTGCTGACACTTTGAGTATGGCTTAATGACACCTGTGTCAGACTTTCAACCTATAGAACTATAAGATCTATATTGTGTAAATTCGTGTTGTGTTATGCCACTAAGTTTGTGATAATTTTTTACAGCAACAGTAGAAATCTAATACGAGGTTGGGTTAAATGCCCCTTCTATAAGTTTTTGTAACACTCCACACATACTGCTAACAATGTGTACATGCACCTATCATGCAGTATTGATATCATCTGCTTACTTGTCCTCTTCTTGTAATGGACTGTGAATGCCGAAAGTAAGTATAGGTCTTATGTGGAATGTGGTTACCTGTGCATTCATTCATCCATCACACAAAACAGCTATTGAGTTATTCCTTCACACCTGGGACTCTGACAATGACAATGCATATTAACACTGCTCTTTCATTCCAGTCAATCTCCTGCTTGGGATTTTTCATTAAAGAAATGGAACAAGGATCAGGCATAATAAAGATGGGTGACTTCACCCAGACATGGACCCTAATGACATTCATATCTTTAGATCCGGCAGTCAAAGGACATTAAACACATATTTGCAACTGCAAAATCTTTCCAGTGAATCAGTGAGGTTATTTTGGGAAATATGATGGGCCAAGGAGAAGGGGGAGAAACTGCAGAAAGGAAATATGATTGCATATTTTTCACACAAAGAGTGTCAGGCAGGAGGCATCAAGCAATGTTACCCATGACACCATCAGACAGATGACTATTTTTAAGCCAAGTTATGAATCATGTTAGTGCTGTCTGTCCAAGAAGCAGAAGAGATGAGACTGACTTTGGGATGAATTTGTGTGCTTGTCAGCTCTTTGCAAGAGGCACCAACCAGTCACCTCTGTCAGCACCAGGTCTAGGAGGGTTCAACTCTCTTTCATCCACTTTCTCCCTCTTCACCTGCTATACTTCTACAGCAGGAGGATGCCTGCCTCCACCCGCTGTTGCAATTATGCTCCTTGAAGTGACATTTTTTATAGGGATATACTCTACCTTAAAAAAAATAGTATATACGCTTCAGACTTGGACTCCCATACTTTATTAAACTGAAGAACATTCCTGGAAAGTTACACACGAATGCAATTCCTATTTCATCATTTACGCCTACCTCATTCTCCTGCAAGCTTACCTAATCTCCTGTTCTCAGCACTGAGAATCAGGGGATCGAGTATATATATATAGGTGTGATTAACTCTTTAGAAGAGGGGTTTGTGTGTTACTCTGGCCTATCACATAATTTTCCAGAAATGAAGTGTCGGTATCTATTTGTGCCAGGTTATAAAATCTTGCATAAACATTGCAAAAGGAAATCAATTCTAGTCAGGTTTGTTAACCAAGGGACACTAAGACATGAAAGGAGGAAAAAAAATTCCTCACTACTGTATTTTTATTGAAACTGACCCAAATGTGGCACAGAGTAAGTGAGCGAGTCAGGCCAAATATATCATGGTGTCTAGGTCTCAACTCCTCCTAGGCTGTGTTTCATGTACTGTACAATAAATTTGGTCCTAGCTCACAGTATTGATTAGGAAGGTGGCTGAAGTGATTGTATCTTCCAGAGTCAGTCTCAGCTGCTGCAAGCCGACCAAAATCCAGTCACATATTCCATTAATTCTCTACCTTCTTCATCTATTTTTTTGATTGTTTGTTTGTTTGTTTGTTTTGTTTAACCTCCAGCACCACCCATGATCTTGAAATCCCTTATATCTCTGAGCCATTCTCTTTCTGGGTTCCTGCTGTCTTGACTTTTATATTTCACATGGTAAGATTTTCAATTAGCCCAGTGCTGGACTGAAGTCAGCCAGATCAAAAGTTCCTTCAGAAATTTCTTTTCATAATAAATAGACTGATAAAATGAACACTCTTGGCAGAATACTATATTTTTAATCCAAATTTCAGGCATACTTTTTCATCCCAGCTTTTTAATATATTTATTTCAAAGTCTCTGAGGATCATCATCTCTAAATGGTGGTCGTTCCCAGACACTTCCTGGAAGATGGTTTGGTTTTTCTGTCTTAAAAGATTTTGCCTTTTGTGCCATGTATCAATCATAATAGAGTAGATTGTGCTGCAATTTTTTAAAAACCTAAAATCACAGGGTTTTAAAACAACAGAGATTTATTACTCACTCATGCTACATGTCCCTTGCTGCTTGACAGGGGGGATCTCGTTGTAGTCACTGAGAGGGGGGTACCCAGGCTGACAAAGCAGCCACCATCTAATCATTACAGTGGAAAGGAGACCTCTAGAGTCTCATATGGACACATATCAAATGCTCTAGCCCAGTGTGACACACATCACTTCCATTCACAACTTATTGGCCTCCACCAATCACAAAGAAATGAGGGAATACAATTCTACCATTTCCAGTAAGTTAGAAATTGAAAGTATTTGACAACACTAATGACAAGCATGTGCTGCTATAAGAATTTGTGCTTTAATGTTGCCATTTGATCTATAAATTATCAAATTGCATACCTTGCCCATCGTACAGGTACTTATTATCATAATAAACTTTTAGACATTTTAGGTAATTGCATTTACTGTCAGAATGTATGTTTCCATTTTCTCAAATTTGAACTGCTTCTCTCTTTCTCAGCATTCCTGCCACACACACACACACACACACACACACACACACACATCCCACTCCAGCTAATCCTCAACTACTGCAATAGCTTCCTAACTGGACTCCTTGTTTCCATCCTTGCCCTCCGAAGGCCACTTCCCCCACATGGCACCCAGAGTGTTTCTTTTCAAAATATAAATCAAATCAAGTCTTCTCTTACTTAAGATCTTCCAGTTTCTTCCCATTTGACAACAGAATACAAACTCTTTACCATGGCCCATGGGAGCTCCACCCTGTCTACCTCTTCAGCTTCCAGGCACATTTCTCCTTGCCCACCCTGCTCCAACCACAATGGCCTCCTTCTTGATCCTTAAATAAGCCAAGCTAATTTGTGAATCAGAACCTTTGCATTAAATCTTCCTTCTACCTGGAATGCTCTCTCGCCAGTTCTTCACCATGGCTGACACCTCTTGCCATTCAGGTCTTATATCAAGGCAACATCTACAGAGACTGTTCTTGATCACACAATTTAAAACAGCACTCCCTCTTGCGCCAAGAGCGGGGAGATATGGGGATATATGTATAGGTATAGCTGATTCACTTTGTTATAAAGCAGAAGCTAACACACCATTGTAAAGCAATTATACTCCAATAAAGATGTTTAAAAAAAGTAAAAAAAAAAACATTTAGAGCACCTCAAAATTATAAAAAATAAGTAAACAAATAAATAAAATTGTACTCCCGGGACTTCCCTGGTGGTCCAGTGGTTAAGACTTCGCCTTCCAATGCAGAGAGTGCAGATCCAATCCCTGGTCAGGGAGCTAAGATCCCACATGCCTCGCGGCCAGAAAACCAAAACATAAAGCAGAATCAATATTGTAACAAATTCAATAAAGACTTTAAAAAATGGTCCACATCAAAAACAATCTTAAAAAATAAAATAAAATAGTACTCCCTCCAATCACTCACTGTCATTCATTAATTTAATAAATATTTAAGTGTCAACTATGTGCTAGACACTATTTTAGATACTTAGCTATATTCTTGAAGAAAACAAACAAGCATGCTGTCTCCAGTGAGGGGAGATACACAATATATAATAAGTATATTAAATAAATTATATATTTTATTAAAAACTAGGAGAGAGGGAGGAAAGGGAGGGAGGAAGAGGGGAGGGAGGGAGGGAGTAAGGGAGGAGGGAAGGAAGGAAAACAGACAAGGAAGGCACATAGTTGAATAGGCTCCTGCTGGTCAAAGATGGAACAATATTGAGCACCACTGTGTTTAAATCCTGCCACTTCTATATGATTTGTACCTCAGGATAATCCAAGTTTATAATAAAACTGTGAGGAGAAGTTTCTCTCTATAAAAGTATTTCAGCTAATCAATAAAGCAGCAATGATAGAATTTGAGTATCATCATTTTCCAACATTTTGGTCTGGATCTTTGTGTTGTGGAAGCTGTCTTGTGCCTTGTGCGATATTTAGCAGCATTTCTGGCTCTACCCGCCAGATGCTGATAATTGTCTACAGACATTGCCAAATCTCCCTGGGAGGAAAAATCACCCTGCTTGAGAACCACTGATCTAGGAAATGAGCATCGATGGCAGTTTACATGACAAAATGAGAGACAAACAGACATTATGTGCTTTCTGATGGAAGTACAAAATAAAACCCATAAAATAATCTTTTTGGTAGAGATAGACACTAAAACACACCCAATCTTCATGACTTGTAGATTCCATATGTGCAATTTTGCCTGCTCATAAAAATTTATTTGTAACCCCAAACAACAAAATGCTTTTGCAGTTATTCACGGACATTCGCAGCATAGCAAAATATTTGAGTCACCTGACACGCAAGCTCCCAGCTGAAGTCAAACAAGGCAATGGTCTGCTTTCTTGTTTCAGTTTTCATAACTGTAAACAAGAGTCCTTTCCATTGTCAATTTAATGCCACATTTTTGTCCTTTTTGTGGGTGACTTTGCTATTTCAAATGGCCCCCAAGTGTAGTGCTGAAGTCCTGTCTAGTGTTCCTAAGCAAAGAAGGCTGTGATGTGCCTTATGGAGAAAATACATTTGTTAGATAAGCTTCATTCAAGCATGAGTTATAGTGCTGTGGGCGATGAGTTCAATGTTAATGAACCAACAACATTTATTAAATAAGTTGTCTTTAAATAGAAACACACATAAACAAGGTTATGTATTGATTGGTTGACAAAAATGTTGTGACCAGAGGATCACAGAATCCTAACCCAACCCTGCATTTCCCTTAGGAGCAATGGTTCAGTGTTTATTAATTCAGTGTTCACAGAAACTTTATAGAACAGAACTACCACAAATGCTGAGAACTGACTGTATAACAAATGTAATTATATGATTTTGTATTTCTACACTTTGATCTTGTAGAAAATAATTTCCAGTCTGCACTTAATGTTGTCTTTAAATAGCTATCTAATCCATGTACATAAAATACATCATACGTGCACTTATAAATGTATATGTAATGCTTACAAATAAAATTATTCTAAATAATAAACAACAACAATTTACTGAATAGCAAACAAAATTATATGACTCTGGATTTGCTTCAGAATAATATGGGATGAGGAGCAGTGGCTAAGGGTAGATGAAACAAGACTGGTCATAGTTGATAACTATTGAAATTGGGTGATGATATATGGGGTTTCATTATGCTCTACTCTTGTATACGTTTAAAATTTTCTATAATAAAAAAATTATAAAAATAGAGCAAGAATAAAATAGGGATTTGGGGAGACAGGCATCAGAAGTTAACAATTTCAATTAAGATGGTCAGGATAGGTCTTGTTGAGAAGGTGGCATTTTAAAAAGAAATGAGAAAGTTGGCCATATAAAGAACTGGAACAAAAGCAACCTAAGCAGAAGGAACAGTCAGTACAAAGGTCCCGAGGCAAAGTGTATCCTATATATTCAAGGCATTGCGAAGAAACCAGTGAGGCTGGAGTAGAGTGAGCAGGAGGAGATGACAGTGGAGAGGTGAGGACAAGGCCTTGCCAGTCCTTGTCAGGGCTTTGACTTTTATTCTGGATTAGATAGGTAGTCAATGGAGGGTTTTATGAGCATCTGGCTTCTGTTGATTCTAAACTCTAGACTGTAAGGAATCTGGAATAAAAGCAAAGAGCCCCAGAACATTGCAGTAATCTCAGTAAGAAATGATGGTACTTAGTGCCAGGAATGGTAGCGGTGGAGGTAGTAATAAGTGGTTGATTTTAGATATATTTTGAGAATAGAGCCAATAGGAGATCCTGAACAATTGAGTGTGGGATATGAAAAAGAAAGGACCAAGATTTTGGACCTTGGCAACTACAAAGAAGGAGTCTTTAATAACTCATATGGAGAGGAAGATATTTGCAAAATACTAGTGTATCCACCATTAGAGATGATCTGATTATGTCCAGTAAAATATTTACACGAGTACAAATAAAATCTGCCATTCGTTTGGTGTATACTACACACTTGACACGTTTCACACACTCCTGAGGCTCAGAGGAGGCAAAGAGACTTGTCCCGAGACACAAGGCAACTCATTGACAGAGTTCGGCTGCAAAACCAACATTTCTCTGGGCACCAAACAAATGCCTCTTCCAGAATAATACATTTACTTGAAAATCAGTATTTTAAGTATGGCAAAGAAGACAACTTTCAATTAATAAAAACAATTAAACAGAAATATCCATCTCATGCCAAGTAAGAGGATTCAATCTTACTTAAAACATAGCTTATTTAAAAGAATTAACCATTTAAATGCCACAGGGCCACAGTGAATGTTGGCTTTGGACCTTAAGAGGGCCTGCTTCTAAATTCTGCACTTGTTTTGCTAGACTAAGACTCACACATTCACAACCTCTCAGGCTTGCTTGCCTTTCTCATCAAAGAACAGCCCGTACTCTCCTTTCTGGACCCTGCCACTCTGCAGCTAAAGATGAATGTCAAAGACCAAGCCCTGCGAGCTGTAGAAGAACCTGACACAACACCAGAGGCTCATTCACCTCTGCACACGAAGTAGCAGGTTTGATGGATGGCTCTGGATGACATTCATAATGGGCACCAGCTTTCAGAAAAAGGGCTTCTAACAGAGCCTCTTGTATACACAGACCCGGCAAGTTCCTGGTGGACTTACATCAGTTGTTAAGAATAAGTTGGATTCTTCCAATCCAAGAACATGGTATATCTCTCCATCTGTTTGTATCATCTTTAATTTCTTTCATCAGTGTCTTATAGTTTTCTGCATACAGGTCTTTTGTCTCCTTAGATAGGTTTATTCCTAGGTATTTTATTCTTTTTGTTGCAATGGTAAATGGGAGTGTTTCCTCAATTTCTCTTTCAGATTTTTCATCATTAGTGTATAGAAATGCAAGGGACTTCTGTGCATTAATTTTGTATCAAGCTACTTTACCAAATTCATTGATTAGCTCTAGTAGTTTTCTGATAGCATCTTTAGGATTCTCTATGTACAATATCATGTCATCTGCAAACAGTGACAATTTTACTTCTTCTTTTCCAATTTGGATTCCTTTTATTTCTTTTTCTTCTCTGACTGCTGTGGCTAAAACTTCCAAAACTATGTTGAATAATAGTGCTGAGACTGGGCAACCTTGTCTTGTTCCTGATCTTAGTGGAAATGGGTTCAGTTTTTCACCATTGAAAACGATTTTGGCTGTGGGTTTGTCATATATACTACCCAAAGCAATCTACAGATTCATTGCAATCCCTATCAAACTACCAATGGCATTTTTCACAGAACTAGAACAAAAAATTTCACAATTGGTATGGAAACACAAAAGACCCCGAATAGCCAAAGCAATCTTGAGAAAGAAAAATGGATCTGGAGGAATCAGGCTCGCTAACTTCAGACTATGCTACAAAGTTACAGTATTCAGGATAGTGTGGTACTGGCACAAAAACAGAAAGATAGATCAATGGGACAGGATAGGAAGCCCAGAGGTAAACCCACGCACACATGATCACCTTATCCTTGATAAAGGAGGCAAGAATATACAATGGAGAAAAGACAGCCTCTTCAAGAAATGGTGCTAGGAAAACTGGACAGCTACATGTAAAAGAATGAAATTAGAACACTCCCTAACACCATACACAAAAATAAACTCAAAATGGATTAAAGACCTAAATGTAAGGCCAGAAACTATAAAACTCTTAGAGGAAAACATAGACAGAACACTCTATGACTTAAATCACAGCAAGATCCTTTTTGACCCACCTCCTAGAGAAACAGAAATAAAAACAAAAATATACAAATGGGACTAATGAAACTTCAAAGCTTTTGCACAGCAAAGGAAACCATAAAAAAAACAAAAAGACACCCCTCAGAATGGGAGAAAATATTTGCAAACAAAGCAACTGACAAAGGATTAATTTCCAAAATATACAAGCAGCTCATGCAGCTCAATATCAAAAAAACAAACAACCCTAATCCAAAAATGGGCAGAAGACCTAAATAGACATTTCTCCAAAGAAGATATACAGATTGCCAACAAACACATGAAAGGATGGTCAACATCACTAATCATCAGAGAAATGCAAATCAAAACTACAGTGAGGGGCTTCCCTGGTGGTGCAGTGGTTGAGAGTACACCTGCCAATGCAGGGGACACGGATTCGTGCCCCGGTCCAGGAAGATCCCACGTGCCGCAGAGCGGCTGGGCCCGTGAGCCATGGCCGCTGAGCTTGTGCGTCCAGAGATTGTGCTCCTCAACGGGAGAGGCCACAACAGTGAGAGGCCCATGTACAGCAAAAAAAAAAAAAAAAAAAAAAAAAAAAAACTACAGTGAGGTATTACCTCACACCAGTCAGAATGCCCATCATCAAAATATCTACAGAGAACAAACATATGGACACCAAGGAAAATGGCAGGGTGGGGTGGGGAGGTGATGGTGTGATGAATTGGGAGATTGGGATTGACATATATACACTAATATGTATAAAATGGATAACTAATAAGAACCTGCTATATACAAAAATAAATAAAATTCTAAAATTAAAAAAAAATCTACAAACAATAAATGCTGGAGAGGGTGTGGAGACAAGGGAACACTCTTGCACTGTTGGTGGGAATGTAAATTGATACAGCCAATAAGGAGAACAGTATGGAGGTTCCTTAAAAAATTAAAAATAGAACTACCATACAACCCAGCAATCCCACTACTGGGCATATACCCTGAGAAAACCATAATTCAAAAAGAGTCATGTACCAAAATGTTCATTGCAGCTCTATTTACCGTAGCCAGGACATGGAAGCAACCTAAGTGTCCATCGACAGATGAATGGGTAAAGAAGATATGGCACATATATACAATGGAATATTACTCAGCCATAAAAAGAAACAAAATTGAGTTATTTGTAGTGAGGTGGATGGACCTAGAGACTGTCATACAGAGTGAAGTAAGTCAGAAAGAGAAAAACAAATACTGTATGCTAACACATATATATGGAATCCAAAAAAAAATGGTTCTGAAGAACCTAGGGGTAAAACAGGAATAAAGACACAGACGTAGAGAATGGACTTGAGGAGACGGGGAGGGGGAAGGGTAAGCTGGGATGAAGTGAGAGAGTGGCATGGACATATATACACTACCAAATGTAAAATAGATAGCTAGTGGGCAGCAGCCACATAGCACAGGGAGGGCAGCTCGGTGCTTTGTGTCCACCTAGAGGGGTGGGATAGGGAGGGTGGGAGGGAGAAGCAAGAGGGAGGAGATATGGGGATATATGTGTATGTATAGCTGATTCACTTTGTTATACAGCAGAAACTAACACACCATTGTATAGCAATTATACTCCAATAAAGATGTTTAAAAAAAAAAGAATAAGTTGGAAGCTTGGGGAGAGGAGTAATAGTAACAAAGTATTAAAAAAAGAAAACGAACCAAGAATATTTACTATTTTAAATTAATTGACGTACTGGTACCAAACAACGATCTGTGATGCATGAATGTCCCTGCCCAGGTAATTATAAAAGAAGTCTGTAAAATGATGACAGAAAGGCTGTCTACCAGCTTCACTAAAGAATGGTAGGAGCTGAGATAAGACCAGGACCCAATTTATTCCCCTCCCCAAATCAGTTACCAAACATTGTTACAGTAGCATTACAGCAAAATTTAGCTCCATCTCTGCTCCCAAATCAGGCATGCATTTCAGAATGCAAGGGACTAAAACAGCTTTTCTTTATACTTTAATGAACTACTGCCGGAGAAGCTTCAGTTTAGGTCTCAAACTTCCTTCTCACAACTTTCTAGGAAATGTTTCCACAGTCATTACAATACATTGTTAGTGGGGACAAAAATGAGACTAATGAATGACAAATTTAAAACTTGTCTATGATAAAAAACATTCACTCAACAATCATTTGCTGCATAAATCCCATGTGCCAGGCATATTCTGGACACCTAAAAAGCAAATGTGACTATGATGTGGTCCCTGCCCTCAAGAAGTTACCAAAGTTGTGGTGGAAACAGAAAAAAATTACAATTTTATATGAAAAAAACTACAATAGATTTATGCACAGTGGTTTAAGGGAGCTGCACATAAAATGTGAGTTGAGGGTAATATAAGGAAGACAGCTTGGAGATGTCAGGATTATTCAGGATTAGATTAAAATTCTTCTACTAAGTAGATCCTCATCCCATGACTTTTGCCAGTGAAACCCAATTTATTCACATTGAAGAAGGCTGTGTAATATGAAATATCCATATTTGCTGACAAAACTGATAGTAAAAACTCCAGTAGGTGCCAGACAATGTTTATTGACTGAATGGCTACAAATTGGCAATAATATCTTCCCACCAAGAGAGCAGAGGACACTGGTGTTTCTGTTGATGAGTAAACGTCAAACCACTGGCATTAACTCCTTCGTGTTAATCTCCCCTTCCCAACAACTCCTCCCCCTCCATCCAAGACAAAAACCTAGGAGTAATCCTGACAGTCTCACTCTCACTCTTTGTCTCTAATCCAATACCAAGTCTGCTCTCCAATTACACTCCCCCACCCCTTAGTCCCAGCCACCAGCACCACCAGCATTAAAACCTGTCCACATTCACTATTGGCCCTCCTCCATCAATCTATTCTACTTTTAAAACTCAGCAAACCTGATGTTTTCAAAATTCAAATCCAATCTTATTGCTCACTTGCTTAAAACTATTATTAACTCGCCATTGCTTTCAGAATACTGTCCAAGGTCCTCAACATGGCCCCAAAGTCCTAAGTGACCTGGCAGCTTCAGGTTGTACCACATCCTTCATTGTTTTTGCACTGTAACACACTAGTATTCTCTAACTTCTCCCAATAAGCCAAACTTCCTCCTGCCTCAGGGCCTTTGCACAACCTCTTTCCTCTGCCTAGAACTCGCCTATCCAAACCCAGCCCCATTTTAGACCTCAAGTCAAATTTCACTTCCTAAGAAAGGCTTTCCCTGGCTTTTCATAGTAGATTTGTCCTTCCTACCCCCTAATCCTTATCCCCTCCCTTATGCCCTCTCATACCTCTCAGTACTTTCCCTTCACTGGAATATAAACTCCTAAGGGCAGAGACTGTCTTTACGGTGCATCAATTACAGCTTCTAATTATACACTTTGTGATTATTTGACTAATATCTGTTCCCCCTCCTCACCAGACTGTAAGCATCATGAAGTCAGGGACCATATCTAGCCCATGGTATGCCGACAATAAATATTTACTGAACCCCTCTATCTCTCAACATATCAAAGGCGATGAAAGCCCATGACAAGTTCATATACACAATTTCCAGTGATCAATTGATATGTAGTTAGGAAAAAGTCATAAGGTATATGGGGTGTGTGTGAGGGGAGCCTCTTGACTGGAAAAACTACCTTAGATAACAGAAAAAAGGGTGCATGCATGCATGCATGTTGGGGAAGGGGGTGCAGAAGAGCTGAGGGCCACCCACTTCTATAGCCTATGAGCTAATATGTGACTTTAGGATATGTCAATTTACCTCTCAATCAGTTTCCTCATCTATAAAACTAGAAGTGAAAACACTTTCCTGCCCACCTCAAGTGACATGTTGAAGGAGAAGCTTCTATATCAAAGGAAAATGGCTCTACATAAGTAATATTTATTTTCACTGTTTAAATGTTTCAAAGAATTTGCCTCTGGGGACAACTCTAGATTTTTTTTTTCCTTGCAGAGCTAAATGAATTGTCTTGTTGGACAGTCTGGGTCTGACCAAAATTTCGGGTGAATCACCATGGCTGGTGGAAGCTCTCCACAGTGCAGGTGCCACTTCAAAGGACATTACCCTTTCCACGTATTCAAGAATGATTGGTGAACACAGTTTCTGAAGGTGGAGAAGCTAAACCTTTCTGACCTCCAAACTGAGGCATCCTTTGGAAAGCAGAGTGTTATTGAAACAAAGTCAAAAGGAAGAAAGTGTCCTTAAAAAGAAGTCACAAATTCAAATGCTTACAGGGGCAGGCAGATGAAGGTGAGAGGCAGCCTGGGTGAGGGGCTAAAGACCCTATGGCACACTGGAGATGAGGGGAATACATAAAATATTGTCCAAACTAAAGAGAGTGGACTGTTACCATTAATTATGCTAAAGAAATAGGCATCAACCAGGCTGTCCCAGGCAAACCAGGACATACAGTCACTTTGACTAGGCGGCATGACTGCTTGGCTCCAGTTAATGTGGAAACGCCAAACTACTATTGACAGCTATTCCCATTTTTCAAGAGAAAGCAGGAAGTTGGGTTTTTTGTGTAAAATTTTCTGATTTTTAATGTTGACAACAATTTGTTTTTTAACACTGAGTATACCACACGAAACACATATTTAGGGAGGCAGCTAGCTGATGGCCTATGTCTGTATTTTCTTCATCATTATTCACCATCATCACCATCAGCAGGGTTATTTTTCTCCAAAGAGGCAAGTGTCTGTATCACCTTCCACTGCAGAGAGAGAATCTTTGGTGAACACATTAATGAGCATGCATCTGCTAAGCACCTAGCAGCTGCCCAACAGGTGCTCTCACAAGTATTACCTCTCTTAAACTACCCAGCATCGTGGGGGTAGGGATTCTTACTGTCCTCCACTTTACAGGAGACAAATCAGAAGTTCAATGTAACAAAATGATTTAATTTCCCAAACAGCAGACTAGGGGTGCAAAGTCATCAATTCTTCACAAGTAACAAGTTTAGAGGAACTTAAAAGGGTAAGAAGCAGAAGGCAAGAAGAAAGAGTAGCATTAAAGCCAAAAAGAAAGGAGTGAGAAAGAAGTAATTTTGACTGTTGGGCATATAATGGGGTCTTAGTATCTTGCTGAATAAATGAATGAACATGTTTGTGAATTTTCGGTTGCAGTATTGGCATCTGTCAAGTGAAAGAAAACGTATTTGAAGTTAGACCACCTGTATTTGAACATCACCTTCACTGTGCACTAGAATGTGAATTTTGGTAGCTATTTAATATTTCTAACCTCAGTCCCTCACCTATAAAATGGACATAACATCTACTTAGAGGGCTGTTTTGAGAAATAATTGGAACATGTATGAAATAACTTGCACGGTGTATGGTACATAGAAAAAAAAATTCAATGGGTGTTCCCTTCCTCCCAGTTCACTTGGGAGGAAGGGGAGATATCATTTGTTTTTCTTTTCTTATTGATTTTATTAGTTTTCTAAAAGCGCCTCTTACCTCCAAATGTATCTCTATCCAGTTCATTTTTATTTACTTTCTTCCCCTTAACTGAATCTGGTTTGCCCCTAACAGGGCTTCCCTCTCTGCCTTTTTCCATGAGGGCTTTTTTGCCTCTGGGCTGGAGGTGAAACGGGAGGAGGTTGATATTCTCCGGGATTCCCATTGCCGATTTCAGATGAAGAGTACACACCTTTCATTCATCTATGAGTCTGCAAGCCCTTCAAGAGCTAGACTGTATCCTCCTCCTGCTGATCGACACCCCAGCCTGGGGTGTGGGGGAAGAGTTTGGCCAACAGCGGACCATCAGTAGATGCGTGCTGAGTAACTGAACTGGCCGTACAAACTATCTAAATCCCTCTCTTGTAAATCCCAAGGATAAGCTAGATTTAGAGTTGTCCAGTAATTGTAGAGAAGTTCAACGTTACTGAGTAATTAATAAGCACCTGTCCAGTTCTTAAGATTATTATGTGGAAGAATAGACATAAGTTTTAACAAATTCGTCTTTCTCCATTATTGTATATGCACTGATTTATGGATATAATGGGTATAAAGAGTCTAACCAACTGTTAATATCCAACATAAAAATACATTTGGCTAAGGAATAATGGCATTGAAAGTCATAGAACACCTTATAAAGTCAGTTTCACTGTCAGTATGTACTTCATGGAGTATAGCCATTAAAACTACTCTGCAGTGAATGATGAGGGAAATTAGTTACATTAATTTAGGAAGATTCAAATGCTACGCACATTCATAAAACCTCTAATGGAATAGCACACTCTTCCAACAAGGCAGGGGTCGTTATCAGAAGGGTTCTGCACCTGCACACCCAGGTCTCAGCTACAGTAGAATTGCTCCAATCTGATGCACATTCCATGTTTGTAGAGTCAAGACGGTGGCAAAGCAAATAATACCAGTGAATGCTCCTCAAAATTTACTCCCATTTGGCCCCTAACACATCACTACCCAACCCATGGGAATAATGATCATTTTTTGGTCAAGGTGAAAATGAAAGCAAAATTTTAAATGGCAGCTTTGTTTAGATTCTTTGAGATGGGGGCAGAGATACCACTAAAGGCCCATTAAGGCAGGTCTGTCACCAGCATGATTAACATCTCTCAGCTGATAACTGAGGCTCATTCTCTGTGCCTCCCTGCACAGAAACAAGGCCGTCGATGAAAAGCCCTTGTCAGTGGAGAAAACATGAGCATGATGGAGACTGCCAAAAATATTCCCAAAGTGATACAGGAAGTAAAGCATATCTGTGGTACTAAGCATATGGCTGGGGATGAGAGAATCCCTGAAAGAGTTTTGAGTTGATGGCCTCACACACTTTGCCATATTTTTTGCAGTATGGCTGTGGGGCGCCATTTCCCATCACTGTGCTCTGGGATATGCTGGCCGAGAGGTATCCAACCCCCGACCTGACAGAGGGGGCTGGGCAGTTCGGAGGAACACACCGGGCCTTGTGCAGGTGTGTCTCACAGACCTGTGTGGTGTTCAGTGCAGGGTAAACTGCATGATTTTTGGAATCTGGGGCTCTTATAGGAAACAGCACATCAAGGGAATACTAGGACCAAGCCTGGTCTGCAAAACTAGTGGGATTCCTAAAGTTAAGAGAAGAAAAATCTTCAGGCATGACCACTGTGTGCTCCATAGCAGTGCAGCAGGGTGTACAGAAAGGGGGTCTGGAGGCCTGGGGCCATAGCAGGCACAGTGTTCTCCCTCTCAGCATAAGCCTCTCCCCAAAGTTCCAGCCCCTACTAAGAAGTTACAAGTGTCTAAATACATTAGGATAATAAACCAACTCTAGAAATTATAAACATAAATTTATGTTTCTAAGTTTTTATCAAGATAAAGACAAACCAAAAAAATATGATGGTAATCCTTCACAGCCACATCAGTTTATCAGATGCTATCTAGCCCCCCACCTCCACCCAACACTCCCTCCCCATCTCCTCTTTATAGCTCCATTCTCCAAGGTTACAGAGGCTCAGAAACTCTCAGACCAGCAGAGCTTTCTCATCTTCTGAAATTTCCCCAAGAAAAAGCAAACATAGACTCTCAAGTGCTACCACAAGTGACAGGAATCCCTAGGCTCCTGCTGTGTTGACAAAATTCTGCCGGAGCAGATGGACCTGGTCAGAAAGAGTCTTGGTTACTGTAATTCTTTAATAGTAACATTTTCCAATCACGGCATCACAGCGATAACCAAGTTCCTCTGACAGGAGAGCATTCTGATAGCAAACCGTTTCAGCCACCCTGGGGGTGGGGAGGGAGAAACAAACACAAAAGCCTGCACAGCAATACAGCCTGAAAGGTTGAGTTTTCATTTACTTGTATCTCTGGAGCTCATGGCACTATAAGCTCCAGCATTAAATTTTAAGCATTTAATGCTGTAGGATCAAGGAGAACCCGGAGAAGTGTTCAGATTCATCAACCGCTGGTCTTGCAGTGAATTTTCAGCAAGGAAAAGAGGGGCACTGCTTGAAGAGAATGCAACATTGCTTGAAGAGAATTGCTCTTCAGCATTGCTTGAAGAGAATGCAACATTGATCAGAATGAAAAGCATCTATTTCTGGAGATTTGTGAAATGATATCATTAACCGATTATAGTTTAGAGTGTATAGACATGTGACCCTCAAGAAGGTCAATACTCACTAGAATATGATCTGCTGTAATGACAGAAGTCAAATCTTATTTTAACTACCAGCAGAGATGGAAAGAGACTGGGATCTCTTTGAAATTACGATGGTTAGAATGAAATACACTTAATATAGCAAGTTAATAACACAGTATTTCACATTAAATGAAGCTATAATAGGCCTTTTATAGTTAGGAATTGTGCCTGATAAATTATTGACATGTCAAATATAGAATAATGACCTTAAATGTCTTTTTTGCTCTCTTAGTCTTTCAAGTAAAAGCAATCTGAACCACTTAGTTTTGTGACTATAATACAAATTTTTGGTTTTCTAGCAGAAGGTCCTTTTCTATAACTGTATAGACTGGTACATGAAGAATTAGTTTTTGAAAGAACAAGAATACTGATATCAATTACTAGAAGAAAGTAATGATACTTTATATTTCTTCAGTGTTTCACAGTTTTTCATGGGTATTTCAGGAGCTCTTACTATGTGCTATGCCAAATGTTAGGTGGATGGTGGTGACCGAAACAAACTCATCTTTATTTCCATGGAACAAAAACCTTTCACACATCCTAGAGAAAAAGACGGAGCAAGAGTTGATACCCCTTGGCTCAGTCTCATCAACTCCTCTTTTTTGTTGTTATGCTTGGAACAGAGGGTCACTGGAGCCCTCTTATGAAAGGGGCTACTTCCTGGAAGGACACACAAGGATTCTGTGGGATCGCAAGAACAGGAACAGGCACAGTCAGACTTCCTAGGACCTATAATTGGACCCAGGGCAACCATAAATCTCCACAGGCTTATTTTGCTCTTCTTTTATACCAGGTGTCAGCTACCTCTAGGACTCAGCCACTCTCTGCTGCTCTGCTCTGCTCTCTTCTTGGGACACGTCAATCATGGAGAGGCAGTTGTCAACAAGCCCAAAAGCCCAGGTTTAAATGCCAGCTATGCTACTTACTAGCTGTGTGACAGTAAAGATGTTAATTAAGCTCTCTGTGCCTTAGTTTCCTCATCTGTAAAGTGGAGATATTAATAGAACCTACCTCATAAAGTTGTTGAAGTGTTCATGACATACATCACATAAAGCACTTGGTATAGTGCTTCTCATTCAATAAAATTGTGACCACAAACACTGACATAGGATTTAGTGAAGTGCCAAGCACTGTTTTAAGGGTTTTCTACATGTTAATTTATGTAATCCTCACAACAACACTATGGTGAAAATACTACTATTATCTTCATTTCACTGACAAGAAACCAGAGCCTTAGAGAAGTTAAATAAATTGCTGAAGATCACACAACTGACAAGAATCCACATCTATTTCACTCCAAAACCTGGGGTCTTAATGACTGTGCTAGCATAATAACTGGCTGAGTCTTATCCTTGAATCTATAAATTTTTTCTCCATCTCAATGTTGCTTGATTGAAGTGCTCCTAACTTCTGCTCACCATGACTTCTCTTGGCCCTGATTCTACCTCAGGGCTCTATTCTACGTTTCCTCTTTCAAATCCCAGCTCATCTTTTCATGACAAATCCCCTCAAGGTTTGCTAAACCACCCTCTGTCAGTGTCTACCCTAGTCCAGTTTGCTCTGAATGTAGGCAATGAGGTTACTTGGTTCAAACAGGACCAGATGGGCATGGCAGACAATAGGACTGACATCTCTAATGTACCCATTCTGTGGATACAATAATAAAGGTTTTTAAAAGTCTGGTAACTAACCCAAGTTAGTCTGTTGTCTCCAGAAGTAGGACTCCAGTCTGGGATTTTTTGACTCCAAGACCAGTGAACCTTCTATAATTCCTCTGGGACATTTCTCTCTGTGTCTATGGAGGCCTAATTCTGCCTAGCTAGGAGCCATCACTTTACTCAAAAATGACTACAGCCAAAATTATACTCAACAATAGCAAGTAAAAAAGACAAAAAATGACAAATATTTCAGCTATTTCCATATCCCGGAGCTTAGTGCACTGTAAAAGTACGTCGTTCACCTAATACAATAAATTCTCTTTAGTATAAACATTTGCTCTTTTTCCCTCCTGATTCCTATATCAAGATTTCCTGCTTAGGTACTAAGCAGAGAGCAACTTTTTATAGCTCTATCAACAAACAATTCTTGCCCACTCAAACATTGGCAGATGCCATTTTGGGGAGGGTAGGGGAGCTTGGGGGATACTAAGAATCCCAGAATAATCTGCACAAATTTAAATTTTGGAAAAAAAAAATGATGGCTTATGAGTGGGAGTAGGGAGTTTGGCAGTGTGGGGTACAATCTGTTTTCCCACTCCTAAGTAGAGAGTTTGTTTATGCTAATTGATTCTCCATCAGGAGATTGGACTTTAGTCTATACACTTTCTCCCAGGCCTGAAATATTCTGAATGTTATGCTTTCAACAGTTTTGGATTAATGTCTGCTAACAGAAGCTAGCTATTAAAACTGAGAATGGAGCAACATAGTTGAAGTTACCTTGGAACATAAAACTATTCCTTAGCTATCCTGAGGCCTTGTGTCTTTGTGACATCATGTCCATTATGTTGAAATATCGACTGAGACTTGTCCTCTGCTAGGAGAGGCGAGACAAGTGCTCATACTTAAGAAACTCAAGAAACCTATCTCTTGCGGACAAGTAATAATGATTGCAACAAACTAAGAAGGCCTCAGTTTAACCAACAAATGGATCCTCACGATCTCAAGGATAACAAGAACTGTATTAATGACTTTCCTAATGGTGGAACCCTGTTTATCAAATTACCACAGGGGCAGTGTGGTCTAATGAAAAAAGCATGGCCCCCGAGAGTCTGACAAACCTGCGTTCAAATCCTTCCTCTGGCATGGTTTCTTTCTGACTTAGTTTCCCTTTCTGAGTTTTAGTTTCTTCACCTGTAACAATGGGGATCTTGTCCTAAGAATGCATATATTAGAATGTCTGCATAGAAAAAGAAAATAAATAAAGGTTATTTCTTTCCTTCCTTCCCTCATAAGAAACTCCTTATAAGACAAATTTCCACTACAACAGGGCAAATTTGGCATCATTATATCTGATCTCAAATTTGTAATACCTAGAACAGAGCAATAAGAAACTTGCCCTAAGAGAATTTCTACAATAACAGTTCCAAACCAGCCTACTCAAAAGCTGGTTACAACTTTCCCTTGAAACCTCCTATATTTTCAATAAGGTTAGTGAGAATGTTTCTAAACAACTATCTGCTAGTTGAGAGTGAAAACATCATCTAGATACTGTTCTGTACCATCTGGTCATTTTGTACCCAGCACACTCACCTCTCACACCTCAGAACAGTGCTGGGGGGGGAGGAGGCTGAAGTCTTTGAAGATCTGATGCTGGCACTCACTAAAAATTTTTATAATTCACATCCAGGAAATGCTTAAAGCCATAACTTGGGTAATTAACTAACTTGGCATCACTCAAAGTTCTGAGTGTGGAGAATTAATTAAAAGCAGTATTTCAAGTGTTTGCAAGGGGTAAATTGGGGTGAAATTGTGACAGCTGAATTGAACAGATTGGAATGTAGATGTGTCAGGGCAGAGGTGTCTGAGAATTATTTTTAACATCTGGAAAGCTGATTAAATTTATTATCTCAGCATTTTCTTCTGCCTTTAATTAGGTAATGACACCCAGAGTAACTATGTAAGACTGCAGAAAGGGGCTCTCTCCCACCAGCATGGATGTGAAAATCACAGGAGGACTATAGCAGAGCTTCTTCTGAATTCAACATGGGTCTTTAAGAGGCAATGACTTTTAGTCCCAAGACATGTGTTTTAAGAAGGGTAAGCTGTGACAAAGTGAGAGAGAGGCATGGACATATATACACTACCAAATGTAAGGTAGATAGCTAGTGGGAAGCAGCCACATAGCCCAGGGAGATCAGCTCGGTGCTTTGTGACCACCTAGAGGGGTGGGATAGGGAGGGTGGGAGGGAGGGAGACGCAAGAGGGAAGAGATATGGGAACATATGTATATGTATAACTGATTCACTTTGTTATAAAGCAGAAACTAACACACCATTTTAAAGCAATTGTAGTTTTTTTAAAAGCAATTATACTTTGCTTTTAAAGCAATAAAGATGTAAAAGAATAAAATAAAATAAAAAAGAAGTGTCCAAATAACATTAGCTGTTAAACTCTTAAATGCCAGCCAATCAACAAACATGCCTCAAAGACCTAGTATTGCTGGGCACGGAGGCAGGGACACAAAGAGCAGATCAGACATATTCTTATGAAAGGATAAGTAGGAAGACATAATCTGCACTAAATTGGTAGCAAGAGATACATCCATTAAATACTTTTAGAGCCCAGAGGTGGGTAGTCGTACTCATTGCTGAGGAAGTCACTTGGAAAAGAGGTCAAATGGGAATTAAAACAATCCACTCACTTTGCCATTAAGATCCCAGGTTCTTATTAGTTAATGACCTTGGCCAAAAAAAAAAAAAAAAAAGGTTTGGAAAATAGGACATGGTGATATGGGGATCTTGAGAAGGAAAGGAAAAGGAGATAGAGTTTTGGTATTGTTTTTTCCAAAAACGAACATGTGGTAGGTGATTATGTTATAATCTCACGGCATTATGTCAGTCTGTGGCAGCCATCTACAAAAGACACACTTCTCAGTCAACTCAGTTTTAAACTTTCCACTGATGGGGGCAATAGAATGACCTGTTAGCCATTCCAGTCTGAAGGGGAAATCCAACAGCACCTTATTTCTGGGCCTTGTACATGAAGGAGTTTAGTTGCAAACTTTGCCCCCATCAGCTCTGATTTGGGTTTCAGGAGTCACTATGGAGGCTCTCCTTTTCATCCAGCACACACTGCCTAGATGTACCCAGCTAGACTTTAGGGTCAGGTTTTCCAGTGAGAATCCTGACTTCACACTGCTCTTCAGACGGTGGGAATTTATGGGTCTCCTGCTTGGCAGAGCCTCATTAGGTAATGAGAGAGGGAGCAGTCCTAAGAGATGAATAGTCAGTAATTCCCCAGTGTAACTTCCTCCTCCACTCCAGCAGACAAATTAATTCCCTGCCTCATGTAATGCTCATGTTCTTTTAAACTCTGGCTGCACCACCATGGCACTGTCGTCTCAATGGATCTATTGATACTTGTTATTTTAGGGAGGAGTAGACCCATCTGCTTCAGGATAGAAAAGCATTACCAGCTATGCTGCCTAGAAGCCCAGGCTAGTTTTACATGATTCGTTTGGATAACTCATGTAATAAATAGTTTGTACTTTTTTGCCTACCAGGAGCATGGAGGCCATTCACTTATTCCCCGGTCAATGTGCCAACAAATATTTATTCATTTTCTACTATGCTTCAGGCATGGTAGGTACTCTACAAGAGTAAGGTTTCTTCTATGTCACAGGAAGACCAAAGCAAGGGGATACAAAGAATTAGTTTAGAGATAAATAGACATCATCATCATAATAATCTATTCAAAATGAAAAGCGTTTACAAGGTACTATTAAATAGGTTATTTGCTCTAGAGTAACTGGAGACACGATAAAGGTACCTGGAGGTACTATAGGAAAGAGAGGAAGAGGAATGTTCTTTTGGAGAGTATTCTAGAATTAAACTGCACGTGTGCTTTATTGTGGGAGACAATAAGTCCCTGAGACTGGATCACTCAGGCCAAGTCTAAGTCACATAACCTGATGTGCCACGGAGTTCAACCATAAAGCTAACCAGTCGTTACCTCTATTGAGCTTGTACTGTGTATCCAGTACTTTGCAAATGTTACTTCTCTTAGCCCTCACAGCAATCACTGGAAGTAGGAATCAGAGTTAATAGCTTTCTCTTGGTCCCCTACACGAGCATATTAACTAGTAGAAGCAAATTTAAATTCATCTAAAGCCCCAAATATATAAGCTAGCTCATATTGTAACTTTGCCAAAAGCCTACAGTCTTTATGGGGAGATGAGACCTACACACTTAGAAAACTAAAAATACAGGACAACTATGCTAAGGTGGTACATAGCTTCAGAGATGAATTTGTTCTTTTAAAGTTCAAGAGTTTTCCAGTGTATTATGGAAAAGGCATATTTACTACCCTTCAACATAAAACAAAATAAGGGTCAGAGGAGAACTATAAACATAGAGTGTTGTAAATAGCAATGAATTCTAGTTTGGGGTAACCAGGAAAGGACATTTGAGCTTGCCTTGAAGAAAATCAAACATTTTAACAGGTGGAGAAGGAAAGGAATTTTTTCCAAGAAGGCAGGGCATGTGTCCTGGGGACATGGGAGCATATGATCCATTTCAGGAATAACAAGTAGCTCAGTGTGGCTACAGTGTATTGGATTAATAAGGAACTATGATGGCAGATGATATCCAAAGAACAGGTTGGGGCTCAATTGTGGAATGCATTGACCACCGTGCTAAGAAGTTTATGGTCAACCTTGGAGGCAGTTGGGTGCTATTAATGACTTTCAACAGGAAGGGATATTATCAGATGTGCATTTTATAAACGTAAGTTAGTGAATGGAAAACTGGAGGAAAGACTGGAGAAAATACAGATCATAGGCTAGGATGTCAGTTAGGAACCTATTACAGTGGTGTAATCTGAGATACTAAAGTTAATAGAGTAGAAGGGAGGGGATATCTTTGAGAAGCACTTAATGGGCAAGATTTAACCACAAAGTGAAGAAGAAGAGAAACTGAACATGAGGCTGTGTTGTCTAGCTTAGGTACTAGATAGAGTATAATGAGAGTAAAGGTAAAGTTAGTGAAGAATCAGTTTGGGATACAAAACGTAACAGGTATATAGTCTTTTGGGGAAGAGATCACCGTGGGCTGAGCTAGCAATCAGAAGTCACCCAGAATTAGCCTAAATGGCATGACCCCATGAATGAGGGCAAGAAATCAGGGACTTTCTTTCTAGTTCTCCTACAGCTGATCTCGCATTTTATACTAAGTTTGATCAACTCTGGTCGGGTGCTTGCTCCCTATCTGTTACTGAACTCTAACAACAAAAGTAGAATGCTGAGATTTCTTCCCCCCGAAATGCTGAAGAGTGTCAATTGTAATCCTGTAGTAATAGTTATGTCTGTAGCAAAAACAGTACTAATGACTTAAACTTGTAAAGTGCTTTACACATTTAAAATATTCTAACATTCGTCACTCATTCATTCAACAGCCAACCACGGGGAAGTGACTGTGAGGATTAAGAGTATGTGCTCTGGAGTTAGGCTGCCTGTGTTAGGCTCTGCCACACACTCACTGTGTGACCCTAGGCAGGTTACTTAACTCCTCTGTGCCATTTTCTCATCTCATCTATAAATGTGTATAATAGTAATGCTGTGATGATGACTGAGTGAGTTAACTCATGTAAAGCATTTAGAAGAATGCCTGGCACTAGTAAGTGTTCAATATACTGTTATTACTTTCCATAGGGCATGCTGATGAATGCTTTGAACAGTCAAGGAGTTTTTAAAGGCAGAGACTCTATCATGAAGGAGGGTAGAAGTTGTGGGGAGAGAATCAGAATATAGGTAATCTGTATTATTTTTAAAGTAAATCCTCAAGAACTCAGTTATTTATCTTTGTACCTGATTCTACTACTCCTCTGCACTCATAACCGCTGAAGTACTTAGCGCTTAAGTATTCTAAGTACTTAGAATACTACCTGGAACAAAGTGGACACATCTAATAAATACTTGCTAATGAATTTCTTATATGTTCAAAGAGAGATGTTAATACAATGGCAGTAGAATTCAAAAAGAATGATTACTCTTTTGATGACCACAACGGAAGCAGCTTCGGGCTGTGCTCAGATGAGTGAGACCTGATGTTATGTCATGTGTCCCCAAAATAGGAGATTAAGATAGAGTACATTCTATAATCTGCAGCTTACTGATGACACTTTGCTATGACAACGCATGAAGGTGAAGTGATTTGTCCAAGGTCATACGACCACAAAGCAACATCACTGAGTTAGAAACAGAGTGTACCCAGCTTCCTGGCCGGTTCCATCTGTTTGGACCTGCATAGACACCGCAGCTTCAGGGACAAGCTGATTAGCATGTTTTGGCCCTCATTCTACATTATTGGCTATAATCAGACCAACTGAAGTTCCTCTCCCACAGCCTCTGAGTAAATGGCCATTGCGTACCCCTTGTTCAGGCATCCGCTTTGAAGCCACCACTGATGATGAAATTAAAGCCCAGCACAGAGCAGATGGGCCATTTCCCCATTCTGGCTGGTACACATTAGGCTTGCTCTGCATCCCAGAGATGCTAACAACAGCAAGGAAGGGAAGCATGACCAACAGCTCAGAGAGCACCACTGCTGCTCACGCAGGCAATGTCAGCAACTCCTTCATCAGGGAGGCAGTGACAGGAGACATGTTTGGGCACAGGCAAAGCAGGGGCACCCAGTAAATGCTCCATGAAAGAACCTGACATTTACAAAAGAAAAAGGATTCAAAATAGTCATTATGATAAATACCATATTGTGAACTTCTTCACATTTATTTTACAGTTTAGCTTTACTTCTTTTCTATTACCTATTGGGGCTGGGAAGCACCATCATCTTTTTAGGTTTGGACCCTCTAAAAATTATAAGGTTTGAATTTTTGTTTAAAGCTTAATGTGGAATGGGAAAATGCATATTAGTATCTCAGAAATATTCTCTCTTTTGTTTGAGGTCATTTTAATACCAAAACATCAAAAATCTTTACCTCCAGTTAGATTACGGCCACCTTTTTATATCAAGCAAGTAAAACAAAATGTCAATGTTGTTGCTGTGCTATTTTTGGTTTTACCCAAAGTATTTCAAAGATTAATTAATTTACAACTACAACACAATCTTCTTCCAAGTTTCATCCAACACTGTGGTTAAAGCTAGAGGAAGTCCTCAAAATTTGCCTCATACCTAAAGTATCATATTTCAGAACTTTTAGTGCAGTTCATTCTGGGTGGTAATTTGTCTTTATTTCTCTGTTTTTCTCTGCACCTACCAATATTTGCTAAGGTTTCTTCTCTAAGAAGAAAATAAATTTAAGGAAAAGAGGGAAACAAAGACACTGGAAGAAAGAGTACAGAAACTAAGCAAGAATGGTGTAGGAAGGTTAGGCTTTGAAACTGGCTATAGTGCTATGCTGCTTTAAATAACAAATATAATATCTAAATAAAAATATTTAAAATCCAAACACTTCCTTAGGGATATGTAACAGGTAGGAAAAATATGCAAATATTGGCCATCAAACAAAAGGATGTTCATAAAAAAGACATTCAGGGATTACTTATTTACTGCTTATACCATTTTCTGATCAAGATATCATCTAATAACTTGACTTACTAATTAGGATGTGTACCAGCTGAAATTCTGGGCTTCAGAGCCTTGGCATTAAGACATTGGGTGACTTATTTAATCCCTGAAATTCAATGAAAATGGGAAGGTGTGAGACCTTCAAAGTAGTATACCTTTAATTACTCAGATACTTAAGCTGAGACATGGGCAGTTTCTCTGGGTCTGTATTAACTCTTAGTCTGAATGAGCTTTGAATTACTTTTAAAGGAAACCTTCCAGTTTTGACAGAGAAGCTAGAAACAAATCATGGTGAGTAATGCTCTTTGATCCCCATTCCTTGCCTCTATGATATCAGTGTTTTAAGACCATTTCCTATGGTGCTAGAGTACTATCACGTATTCTGCTCAGGCCATCATCTAGAATATGCAACAGAAGTCCAAATATCATGTATTTAAAAGCACAGAAGAAATAAAATTACATTCACTCTATGCAATGCCATTTCCCCATAAATCTTTCTTAATGGATATTATTTACCTGAGTCAACATTTCATTATAGTCTCTGCACATCCTAATAGTTCTAGTTTTGATTCTGCAAAACAAGATATCTCTTCATGGGGGAAAGAGAGCTGTTTCAGGGCAAATATAGTCAATACGGCTTATCATTTTACCGTTTAGTACCCAATACAGACCACTTGTGTTACTGATCTGCAAAAGTAATCCAGCTCATCTGTGAAGAGTAGGATGTGTTACACCAGCACAACACAATAGACAAACAGTTTCACATCCCTCATGTTTATGTATTCATCCAACAAGTATTCTTACTGAGAGCCTACTAGGTATGGGAAATGAACCAAGCACTGAAGAAAAGCTGTAAAAAATATAAACAAGATTCATAATGTCATATTTTGACCCTTTGGTTGAGAGAGATGTGAGATACACAATAAACAAATAAAAAAATTTAAAGTCATTTCTGTTGTGAGAAGGACTATAAAGAAAAAAAATTTAATGGTAGAAAGTAATTGGGGAAAAGAGGAAAAGCAAGTGGGCCTCTTAGAAGGAATGGTGATTCAAAGCCTCCCTGGGGACGTGATATTGATATGAACACAATAAGATGAGAAGCATCAAACCAAGCCAAGAGCTGGGAATGGACCAATCCAGGAAGAGAGGAAAGTATGTGCAAATGCCCTGAGGAGACTTGGCATGTCCAGTGGGGCTGGATGGAGAAGTGTCGGACATAATAATGGTAGAGAGACCACACAGGGCCTATAGAGTTCAAATTTCAAGACAAGTGGAAATCTATTAGCAGATTTAAAGCAAGGAATGTCCTAGTCTAATTTCCCCTTTTAAAATTATCTCTCTAACTGCAGTAAGGTGTAGATGGTGAGGGGAAAATCAGGGAAGCACAGACACCAGCAATGAGGTTATTACTGCAGTCCAGATGAGAGAAATGTTGGTAGCTTAAACCAGGGTTGTAGTAGTAGAAACAGAAGAGAACTGTTAGACAGATATACTGAAAATAGAAACAATAGAATTTGGAGATTATCTGGATGTGGGAAACCATGGTGAAGTAGAGAAAGGAATCAAAAGTTATTCTGAAATTTTTGGCTTGAGAAACTGGAGTCTGGAGCTCAGGAGATAAGTCTAGAGATATAGACTTGGGAGTCACTTTGCTACAAATGGTATTTAAAGCCATAGAACTGGATAAGGTCATCTAAGAAGCATAGACAAAGAAGAGAAGCCACTTCAACATCTGGAGAACAGGTAGAGACTGAAGAGGCACCTAAGAAAACTGAGAAGAAACAATTAGATGGAAGGAAAACCAAGAGCATGTGGTGTTACAGAATCTAAAAGAGGAGAGTTGCTCAGGAAATAAGTAGTCAACTACATTGAGTGCTGGTAAGAGTTCAGGTGAATTTAGAATAAAGGCCTGTACATTGGATCTGGCACCTTAGAAATTATTATTGACCTTGACAAGAGGTTTCAGTGAGAGATGGGGTTAACATCCAATTGGAGTGCATGAAGACTGAATGGGAAATGAGGAAGAGAAGACCGTAGGTCTACCCAATTCATTTGAGAAGTTTTGCTGTGAAGATGAGCAGAAGAATAAGGAGTTAACTAACAGGAGATGCAGGACCAAGAATTTTTGTTTTGTTTTAATATGGAAGATTCTAGAATCCTGCTAATTGGAGTGATCAAGTAAGAGGAAGGGAGATGAAGGATAACTGGAGGAGAGAAATCTTTTCAAAGGTAGGAGAGAAGAGGATCTTGAGTGAGAATAAAGGGGCAAATCTTGGATAGGAACAGGGCAAACATTCCATGAGGAGAAACAGAAAAGGTGAGAACAGATGCCAGCAGATGTGTAGCTCTGTGGTGGAAAAGGCAAGGTCATCAGTTAGGGAACTGGAAACTGTAGGAAGTTTGACAAGAAAGGTGAAGATCTGAATTGTTTCTAAGAGAGAGAAACTGAACTCACTAGGGAACTGTAAGTGGTGGCTGAATGCTGTTTGAAATTTAGTCATTAATTAATGTGAAACCAGACATCGGGTTTTGTGATTTTCTTCAGTAAAGTTTGGCTGTCACTGTACAGGAACCGAAAAAATGGATAGCTGTTTTCACCCAACACTGAGGTTTAGTCTGACAAATAAAATGAAGGGAAAGTGAGGCAAAGGAGTTAAGGGTTTCTACAGTGGGGGATATAGTGAAAGACCATGAAATCAATTGAGGTAACAACAGAGGTAAGGAGAAGAGGTGAGAGGTTGATGGATAATGAAAAAAGGCAGTGTCATTGGGTAGGTGATTCAATAAGATCAAAAATTTGTTGCAGAGAGAACCTTGGAATAAATAAGATTCAAAACAGCCCTTATTGACCAGGGAGTAGGATGCTGAGTATCCAGATTTCCGATACGCAATTACTGGTGGTGATAAAATTAAGGGTGTGACCATGAGAGTCAGTGGCTGAGGTAGAGAGGAAGACTATATCATACGTTTTGATTCTTAGCAATTTCTTGTAAGGAAATCAAGCCAAAAACCGCACTGTGGGGTGGTATTTGGAAGTAGGAAACTGTGGGTCATGTTACATTTCTGCCATATTCTAGCAGCATGACTTGGAAATCCCCTTAGCACCTCAGTTTTATCATCTGCAAAATGGAACTAATAGTAACTAAGTCAACACTCACAAGGTTATTGTCACTTTTAAATAGAGTAACATATATCAAATTCATTTTAAACTAGGAGACCACTGTAAAATGCAAGTCATGATTGGGATTATTTTATAGGTAAGGAAACCAAGGTTCAAGAAAACTAAATGGTCAAGGTTTGACAGTAAATGAAGAATTAAATTCCCATTACTTGATTCACAGTCCAGTGCTCTTTCCATCAAACCATTTACCATTCTGCCAATGAAACACAAAATCTATCTCCCATTTGTTAAAAACAAATAATTTTGCATATCTGGATCTTTGTGCAAATAAACCCACTGAATTACAAATTGATTTTTCATGAATTGTCACCCAAAGCACAGACATCCTTAATACCCTACCATTACAACATATTACCTCCTAGGGTCTAGGAATGAGGATCAGAGCAACTATCTATCTTGAGTATTAATGTGCAATGCAGATCCTCATAAGACTGATGTGAATGCAAGAGCAAACTCCCACATTACCAATGCTGGGAGGTTTTCTGGGTTTGCATTATCCAGAATGGCATGCATATAGTGAAGCTAAACTTTAACAAAAAACAAACAAACTAAGAATAAAATCTCTCTCCTGGCCCAGAGCATTGCATTAGCCACAGGATAAAATGGACATAGCAGTAAAGGGTGTTTAAATAGTTATTTAACTCACTCAGATAACTGAACCAGTGTGAGTTAACTGTAATATTTCGTGTGACCCCATGAAAATCAATCAACAAGAACAATAAACTAAATTTAGAACAGCAAGAAAAAGAAATAAGATATTTATTGCTCTTCTCTCATGTGTGGAATGAATAATGTAGTACGGGAATCCTGACTAAATTACAGTGTGCGTACATCCAACGAAAATTGTACTCTACTGCTTACAAATTACACTTTGCTAATTAGGTAATGGTGGTTGTGTCCTCTTGTAAAGTAGGCACCAAAAAAACATCATCCCAGAGTGTGAGGCTAGGGTTTGACCACTGGAATCCACTCTTTCTTTCCTAAGGGCACTGTTGTGGCTACTATAGCCCCTCACAAGTGTTATCAACCATACGCTGGAAAGAGATGCCTGCCATCTGCCAATGACTCTAGCCCCCTCCTTAAGAGAGTGGCTGGGCTTCCCTGGTGGCGCAGTGGTTGAGAGTCCACCTGCCGATGCAGGGGACACGGGCTCATGCCCCAGTCTGGGAGGATCCCACATGCTGCGGAGCGGCTGGGCCTGTGAGCCATGGCCGCTGAGCCTGCACGTCCGGAGCCTGTGCTCCGCAACGGGAGAGGCCACAACAGTGAGAGGCCCGCGTACAGCAAAAAAAAAAAAAAAAAAAAAAAAAGAGAGGGGCTAAGAGGAGACTCATCACAGCCTTGCTCATTTTCTGTTTTATAAAATAAAACTGCCTCCCATTTCTTGTTGACTTTTCACATTCTACCTTCTTTCATTTTTCTAAAGGGGAGCATGAGACATGATAAGAAAAGGTCATTTACTTTAGTAAACAGGATTCAGCTTGCCTCCTACACAACTTGTCGCCAGTTCTTCTCCCACAACCCCACCTCCTCCCTCTTCAGCCAATGCTGGTCAGGCTTCTAGAACAGCTCTGCCAGAATCCGTTTGGTTGTGTGTCTGTGTGTGTGTGTGCCTGGGTTTGGAGGCACAAGGCTGAAACTATAGCCTTTCTGGTTTTGTACAAGGCAATGCTTTCATTAATCACTTGTCTGTTCCCTAGTTCCCAGAGGGAGCCCCTCAAAAAATTCCTATTCTATACCTTCTCTCTGTTCGTCAGATCCTCAGTCCCATCTCTGCTCCCCTCACGTTTAATTAAATGCCCTTTCTCCCACTTCTATCGAGAATATGGCAGTTCTAAGACACAGACTATCCTTATCCTTCCTACCCAAATATTCTATACTCTACCTTTCCGTGTCCCCTTCTCCTCCTTCCTTCTTTCTTTTCCAATACACTATCCCTACAATGTACCTAATGCTTTTCTTTCTTTCCACATCTACCTCTGTATATCTTCACTCCTCTCTGCCTCTCCAAATGTTATTGAAACATAGATTCATCTCAAATCCCACCTCACATATAAAATCTTCCCTCACCTTCCCTGACATCACCCTCTTCTAGATTCCAATGAAAAATATTTTTTATAACAGTGATTTGGCAATTAATTTAACTGCCTTGTGACAACTGCGCTATTATCTTGGATTGCTGTTTTATTTTCATATTTTGTTATTTTATTTTCATATTTTGTTATTTTATTTCTGCCATATCTCTCCATATGCTGCAAAAAGAAATACAAACCAAAGTCTTAAAAAGTAATTATTTGTGTAAAACTCTTGAAGAAATGTCAAAGTTAGGAACTTACTGTACAAGGAGTCAGTGCCTCAAATATCCTCTTCATCCATCTACAACCCTTGTGAGTGGGACTAGAGATTAGGTGTTATTTTCAGATTTAGGATCAGGGGCCACAGCCGGGACCACTGTTCTCCATCCACTTTCTCTCCCTCCTCACACACAAAATCTCAGTCAAGACCAAACTGATGATCTATGACCCAGTGCCTAAGGCTGTATGCAGGTTTGTGCCTCTTCAGCCCTGAGAAGATGCACTCCTTACACACACACACACACACACACACACACACACACACACACACACATACTCCACATTGGGCCAATCCATCAGACAAGGCTTTTGTCCAGACACTTTCTCCTTTGATCTGATCATTTGCCTCACCTCAGGCTGCAGTGTCCGCATTCAATTTGGCTGATGACCAGCCTGGCTCTTGCCAAGTCTCTTTTCCCAGGGAGGATATCCTCCCCCATTATCCACTGCATGCAGATAGGAATCTAAGTACAGACAGATTCCCCCAGAACAATTTATTCAAAGATTCTTTCAGCAACACTTTATTAAGCATCTGCTCTGTCCTGGACCTCAAACCTTGATGCCTGGGCCATCTTGCTTCCCTATGACCATGGCAGCCTCTCTCCTAAGCCCAGTTTTCCCCAATCCCTGTGCTGCCTTGGTTCATGAGTTTCTGCCTGACCCAGCTTCCTGTCCTTCACCAACTCCATAGATTGAGATCACCACACACATCACAGACCAGTTTACTTGCCACCATTTTTTCCATCTTGCAAATTTCAGCACCCTTGAGAATTTTAAAGCCGCAAAATCTTGAGAGCAGTTTGAAGACTATACACTGTGCTCTAAACAGTGACCCCAAATTGAAGAAAGAATACATAAATGGTTCGAAAAAATGTATATTCGGTATTTGTTTTGTTTTGTTTTCTGTAATATACATTATCAAAAGTAGAACTTGACAGAATTTTCTCGGCTGTCAAGGTCTCTTGGGTTCCTGGACCCACTTTCCAAATGGGGGTGTGGGGGGGTTCCCACACAATGCCAAAAAGTTTGGACACCAGCAGGGTGTCCCACAATTCAGCTCAATTCTGACACTATCTATCCGGAGATAGCATCAGATTCCACAGGTTAAGAGTTCAGTCCTACAAGACTGCTCCCCACCTTCAGATGCCACTCACAAACCTCTGCTTCTGACAGACCAGCTACAGAATGGAGGTTCCAACGACTCCCTCCTCGGCAACTCAATACAGACTCCAGTTGCAGACTCAGGTGGTTACCGGTACTTCTGACTGACTGGCTATAAATCAGAGGTTCCCAAGACCCCCTCTGTGGGTTCATCAGAGAAACATTTTACTTACTAGATCACTAGCTTATTGCCAAAGGATATAACTCAGGAACAGCCAGATGGAAGAGACACATAGGGCAAGGTATGGGGAAAGGGTGTGGAGCTTCCATACCCTCTCCAGGCTTGCCACTCTCCCCAGTCTCCATGTGTTCACCAATCCAGAATTTCTCCAAAACCTGTTGTTTTGGGGTTTTATGGAGGCTTCATTACATAGGCATGATTGATTAAATCATTGGGCATTGGCAACTGATCCAACCTCTAATCCCCTCTCTTCTCCCTGGAGGTCAGGGGGGTAGGACTGAAATTTCCAACCCTCTAATCACAGAGTTGGCAACCAGTCCCTATCCTTAGGTGCTTTCCAAAAGTCATCTCGTTAACATAATGAGAAAACATAACACAACCCTTAGGAAATTCCAAAGGTTTTAGGAGCTCTGTGCCAGAACAGGAGGGAGATCAAATATGTGCTTTATATTATAAATCACAGTATCACACAAGACTAGTCAGAAACAGAATGAAAAGCACTGCAGGAGGAATGGATTTTAAAAGGGCAAGAAGCATTGCTCTCAGGATACCTGCTTTGCCATTTTACTTCTCTAAAGGAGCTCTGCCTTTACTAAGGAGAAGCAATGAGCACGTACTTCTCAGGCAGCAGTTCTGCGTTTTCTCCTCACTTATCCGACTGACCTGTGTCTTAATTTCCCTCACATAAACAAGGAGAATAATAAAAGAGCCCCATCTCTAGCTCACAGAGCAAATAAAAAACTAAGCCAGACTCATCAATTCAGTGTTTCTAATTTTCACACATGTATTTTCGCACGAGTGAAGCCTGAAAGGGAAGGACGCCCAATGATGTACTAACATTGAACAGTAAAGTAACAGCAACATCCAAAATTTCCCAGAGGGACTTGCTAATGTTCAAAGTAAAACAAACCCAACAACACCACCGATCCCTCCCCTTAGGAAGAAACTGTTATATTTACACGATCTGTGAACGTTAAACAGACCCGCAGAATAATGCTGAAAGGTAGCATGCCGCTTGCAGTGCAAAGACTCCTTCGGTTTTCCAAATGGGCCTTCCTTAATTGACCTTATCAATTTAGCTTTTCACCCCTGGCATGTATGGTCTCCAATTTACCTTGAATTCATTGGAACCATTTGATTTTTTGACCATTATTTTCCCATTACAGAATGTATCATGTAAATGTATTTTCAGGTTCACTAAGAGTAGAGAAGACTTGCACTGCTTAATGAAAGTACATATTACCATGTCCTGCATTTATCCCTGAATGCCCGTTTCTTATATCAGTTCATGGAGAAATGGAGAAGACCAGGGCCTCCCTGCTGGGGTGGGATAGAAACAGGGTCTGACCCAGCTGAAGACCCTGAAAGATGGTGCAGTTTATGCAAGGCATGAGATCCAGTATGTAGTGAAAATAATAACTATGGAGAGAGGCAACAAATACAACCAGTGGGATATCCCAAAATGTGAACAGAGCATGAGAATTACAAATCCATGGTTAGCAATGATACCTAGAAGTCCAGGCAGGAAGGCAGGAAATACAGAAGCATTTGATTTGGTAAAAATGTTGTTTCTCCCCAAATTAATCCAAAAATCCAAAGAAATTCCTATCAAAATCCTAAGATTTTTTTTTTAATCCTAAGATTCTTAAAACATAAATTTGGCAAGCTGTCTCTAAAGTTTATCTGGAAAAATAAATACTAAAGAATAGCCAAGAAATTTTTGGTGGGAAAAAAATTGATGTACTAGTTCTTACACATATTAAACTATACTGTAAAGCTAATTATCAAAACTTTATTGATGCCAGAATAAGAAAATTATATAAATGGACCAGACTACAATTCAGAAGCAGATCCATGTATTATATAAAATTTAGTCTCTGATCAATTAGCATTTAACAGAAAAACATCTGTCTCTAACTCAGTCGGTAGGTTATACAATTTATTGTCCAAATCAGGACAGTTTGAGAGTGAAAGGAAGTACCAGTGAGATGCTGGGATGACCACCAAAAATTGCACTGCCCTATGCAAATCCAGACACATGGTTATGGAGTTAAAGACAGGGTTATCCCTGCATAATTATTAATAGCTCCCTATTCATTCTCAAAGGTGTTCCAATTTGGACAGTAAGTAATAAAAAAAAATTTTTTTAATAAAAAAATAAATAATAAATTTTAAAAAGCCCATGGCTGCTCTAGTTCTAGGGTCCTGGTCACCAGGCAGGTATTCAAGAACCAAGCTCCAGGCTCTGAGAAAAGCTGTGACAAGAAGAAGGCAGATCCCCAATTCTCATACAGGAACAAAAGGTAATATTTAGATTACATCTATAAGAATTGGGGGATAGCAATCAAGGCAGAATTCTAGTTTCGATGACTTAAAAATATAGGAGACAGAGCACCAAGGATACTTGATATTGAATGCCAAAGTTCTGATCAGGAGAGGATGCCTCAAGTCAGGAGAGGCCAGAAGGTAAAGACCAAGGTTGGTGTTGTGCAGGGCCTAGCACAGTTTTTACTTAATTACTTTTATTAACTTTATAAATATCACACATTTTTAGTGAAATTTTTGAGACAGATTGGTCATTATTTTTATCAATTAAAAAAAAATCTCCATAAAATGGTTCTCAGTTAAAAGCTACAGAGGTTAAAATAAGATAAAATATGTGAAGGGGTTGCAGAGGGCTGACAAGCCTTCCAAGAGTGGCCATACATGTGTTATTATCACTGAAATTTAAAGGCAACATTTATTGCTAGACACTTTACATACATTATGTTATTTAGCCATAACCAGCACTCCAAGTTGATTTTGTTAGCTTCGTCTAACAGAGTAAGCTAAGGCTTCCCGAAAAGATACCCACCATAGCTAAGTGGCAGAGTCAGAACCCAGTCTGTTTGGCTTTTATTGGTACCAAGGTTACTCTTTGGGTAGATAAACAGAGATGCCTAAAAACACAGGGTAAGTTCAACTGACACTTACTCTTGGAAAAAACAATTACACAAAATCTAGTCAGAGATTTTAAGAGCATAGATAGTCATTAAATTACAATTATCTGTTTGCTTGATAATTTATGTGTTTACCTGTAAGAGCAAAATTGCATATTAATCTTAGAATCATCCTTGCCTCCTCTAGTTTTACACACTCTACAATCCACTCTCAGCAAATTCTGTCAGCTCTACCTTCAAAACATTTACAGCCCCTCCACTGCTACCATACTGGTCCACGAGTCTATCCTCTCTTGTCTCGACTGTTTCTACAACCTCAAAACAGGACTCCCTGCTTCAGTCCTTGCCTTCTGCAGTCTGTTCTCAACACAGCAGGCAGAGTGGTTCCAGTAAATTCTACGTTAATCATGTCTCGCCAGTGCTCGAAGTCCTGTAATGACTCCCCATTTCACTCAGAGCAAAACCTAAGTTCTGACCACTGCCTACGAGCCCTGTTGTGATCTGCTGCCTCCTAACTTTCTAACTCACCTCCAACCATATCCCCCTAACTCGCTTTGTCTCCTCTCTGTTCCTCAAAAACAATAGTACACGATCACCTCAGCCTGTTTACACTTGCCATTCTCCTGCCTTGGATGTGAAATCTCTTACCTCTTACCACTGGCTAAATCCTTTACCACCTCAAGTTTTCACCAACATATCAGTTTATCAGTGAGGTCTCCCTGACTGCTGTAAATAAGTTATCAACCTCCTCATCCCACAGCATCACCCGCCTTACCCTGCAGAACATTCTCCCATGCTCTTATCACTGACATGATATAGGTACAGTCTTATTTATCTTACCTCTTTATCCCCACTTGAATGTATTAGGTTGTGTAATATGAAATTACCATTTGCATAGGTCAAAAATGATCAACTATCTACAATTTCATCTGGTTTAATTTAGTATCTTTATGAGAATCTGTTTTATCTCTTCTAAATTTCCTTATGCGGATAATAATGCCTTGCATATAAATAACAAGTGTTTTGATTCATTGTTTAAATCAAGTGTTTTGATTTATTGTTTAACAACAATAAATACTTGTCAAAAAATGATTTGAGGCAAAATTTAAAGAACTAGAGCATACAGGAGTACTCAAGTGTCTTATCTAACTGGTAGTAATCACTTTCCATCTCAGCTCAGTTTGGTCCTTGGATACCATCTCATGGGCCCACCCAAACAGGGAGTTGGTCTGCCCTGAACTCCCCTCGTGGTTTCTTTGGAGCTCAAAGCCAGAGGCAGTCATACCACTTGCCTCTGTCACTTCAAAGACTTCAAAGCTCTGAGCTCTGTTGACAGTTTCAGAAAGAGAAGGTATCTATTACTTTTTGCTGCTGATTCCCCTTGGGTATTCTATACTTGCAAAAGGGAAACCTGGCATAGGCAAGGGCATCTTCAGGCTCCAGGCAGGCTTCCAGATCAACCAGTCATGGCTGCTCTTCTGAGTTAGGAATAGGAACAAGATAAAAGGCCTAGAGTCTTCCATTTCTGCTCCCTTTGCTCAAGGCTTACAGATTCCTGATTTCCAGTCTTAATACTTATGAAACACATTTGACTTCCTCTCTTATTTCCTTTTATTTATTCTCAGCAATTTACTCCTCTCTTTGCTTTCCTACTAATCAATATGACCAATATGATCACATATATGCATAGGTGATTACTTCTTTATAGTAGTAAAAGCTCAATAATCTCAGGCCACTTTTCCCCCTTTTTGAATTTGAGTTCAGAATAATTAAATAGGCTTCACCCCTTTGTTCAAGCAAACGTTTGTTTTTTTGTTTTTTGTTTTTTGTTTTTTGTTTTTTTGCGGAACGCGGGCCTCTCACTGTTGTGGCCTCTCCCGTTGCGGAGCACAGGCTCCGGACGTGCAGGCTCAGCGGCCATGGCTCACGTGCCCAGCCGTTCCGCGGCATGTGGGATCCTCCCGAACCGGGGCACGAACCCGTGTCCCCTGCATCGGCAGGCGGACTCTCAACCACTGCACCACCAGGGAAGTCCGAGGCAAATGTATTTTTAACAGAACTGAACACTCCTACATTCAGAACGTGATCATAACTGGATGCAGTGAGGAGAATGTGCATGTCTTGGAAATGACTACAATGAATGTTCACTGCCTTTTCCTCCTCACTCTTCTCAGTAATCCATTCTCCAGACCAATTTCCCCTTTTGGGACTCTAGAAATTCACTGGGCACATTCGTCTGAAAGTTTCTGATACCTCATTTTCTTTTACTGAAATAATTGCTGAGCTGCATGAGGTGAGGAGTTCCTCATTCGCTGGTTCTTGTTTACAGAGAGAAAGCCATCTTCATTTCAGCTACAGAGCAAATGTTCAATGTGCCCCTATTCAAAAATATTAACTCAACTTTTTTAGGATAGGATTTTCTGCTTCAGTTATAGTCCTAGCCTTCACTGCTACACCTTTCCTTCAGACTGAGCCTTGGGAAGATAGAGTGCAAAAGACGTAAGGATGAACAGGATAAGAAACAGATCTCCAGAGTACTTACTATGTCTATCTTAGTCCATTCAGGCTGCTATAACAGAATACCACAAATTGAGTGGCTCATAAAGAACAGAAATTTATTTCTTATGTTCTGGAGGCTGGGAAGTCCAAGATCAAGGCGCCACCATATTTGGTGTCTAGTGAGGATCTGCTTCCTGATAAATAGATGGTCACTCATTGTGTCCCCACATGGCAGAAGAGTTAAGGGAGTTCTCTAAGGTCTCTTTTGCAAGGGCACTAATCCCATTCATGAGGCCTCCACCCTATGACTTAACCACCACTCAAAGGTCCCATCTCCTAATATCATCACCTTTAGAGTTAGGATTTCAAGTTATGAATGATAGGGGGACACAAACAGTCAAACCACAACAGTGTCTCAGGTCCCTGTTCCATAGATCCCCTTGTTTCCATCTCACACTCTTGAGAAATTGGTTATATATGGAGAGTCTGAGGAAGAAAAGACCTGGGGAATAAGATGGCTCAAGACAGTGGCTTTGTGAGAAGCTATACAGAGAGGAACTCTAATCCACTGTGGAACTGTAAGTCCTCTGCTCTCATTTATATTCCAGGAGTAGTGTGGGCAAGAATTACTTCTAGAAGTGCTAGAGCTTCCTTTTTCTCCACTCAAACTTGGAACAACTTTACCATCCTTCTCTCCCCCATTGTCATTAAGGGCATATCCAAAATCAGCAGACAGTAGGGATAATAGCTCAAAACTATACCAACAGTTTATTCGTCATTTTAAAACTTAGGGCAGTTTTAAAGGTCAAATGTGTGTTCTTTCTAACTACCATCTCAGTATTTTCCTTGTCTCTTTGACCTTAATTTTAACTAGAAGCTCTTCACTAAGGTAACAAGATTTCAACTTCCAGAGGCTAACAGGTCTTTCAGAACCATCCTCATACAAATGCAGGTAATAGCACTGCTTTCTGAACCAGGCTCACTTTTCTCTCTGCCATGTAATATTTGCAGCCTGATTCCAGAAATGTATCCGAAGTTCAGAGACACATCGTAGCATATTTGACTTTCTGGAGCAAGAGCTAATATGCAATTCACACAAGAACAAGCAGGCTGTTAAAGATGGTCAGAAGTTCACCAATTAATATTTGTTGCCAATTTACCAAGTTCATTGTTATGCTTAAGCACTTGATTTTTTTTAAGACTTCCCATACTCCTATACTGGTCAAAAACAGGGAATTAAGCTCACATTTAGTGTGGTATCTGACACCTAGTACATTCCTAACAAATATTTATAAATGAAGGTATCAATAAATGAAAAACTGTTTAAAAGATAAAGAAAAGGAGATACCTTTTTAGAGAGGATGTTGAGGAGGAATGACCCAAGACTTATATACTAGATAAAATAGAACTTTAACTCCTACTTTACTGAAACCTAAATTTCCTGTATTTCATACTAAAATATTAGATTCTTAAAATAGAAATTCTTTTTCTTGAGAGATAATCACTTACCATCATCAGACATATCATTTACACCAAATGGTCACCCTGCTAGAGTATTTGGGGAACATTTCGAAATGATGAATAAGGCTCTTGTCAAACATGTTATTCCTTAAGTAAATACAAATTCATTTATAACTGACAAGGTGATAAAGAAAATTAGAATCATTTTGCTAGAGTTCTGACACAGGCAGACATCAAGGGCAGCTCAGGGACTTTATCCTCCAGGGCTCCCAAGAACAAAAGCCAAACCTCAGCGTGTTGTCTACACCTGCCCTTCCTTCTGAGTCCTTGCACATATCCACTGCCTGCAGCCCTTTCCCCTGGGTGTTTTGCTTAGAGGTTTCTTTATCCTTCTCAATCCTTCTTCCCTTTCCCCCTAAATCCATTCGCCCCACTTCTGTCCCAGAGCACCACTCCTTTCACTGTATTCCCCACTGCAGTTAATGATGCCACCATCCACACAGTCCCCAGTGAGAAACCTGGACACTGTTTTCAAATCCTCTTACCATCACCTTTTCCCCCTTTAATCCAATCAGCGTCAAATCCTGACCTCACATCTTCCAAATACTGCCTGGATCTCTTAATTCTCTGTTGTCCCCACTTCCTTCAGCCCTGGCTTGGATTATTGCCATCACCATCTAATTTCCTGCTTATTGTTTTGTCCTGCTTAATTTAATCTCAACACTACCTTCAGAATAATATTTCAAATATATAAATATGATCATGTTGCTTGCTCTCTTGCTTAAAAAATGTACAATGAATTACAAAATCAAAAGATTTTTTTAATGCATAATAGGACTCCATCATCTTCAAGATAAAGCCCAGGACCTCTTCACGGCCTTTGCAAAAGCAGGTGTGGAATTCCAGGATCTGACTTGACTTTCAATTTCCTATATGTACCACATTCAACCAAACCAGCCAGGAATGTTAATGTGATCTTGAGATCCATAAATGGAAGGAAGTTATAGTTTTGCCATCCTCAGCACTAATCAGATGACACTAGAAGTACTATATTCAGAAAAACAGAATTTTACATTGTTTAAGAGTGCAGCCTCTGAATGTAGGCTGCCAGAAGTCATATCCTGTCTCCTCTACTTTCCAGCTCTGTGACTTTGGGAAAATTATTTAATGTCCTTATGCTTTAGTTTCCTCATCAGTAAGATAGGAATGATAAGAGTACCTGTCTTATAGAGATTTTGTGGCAACTAAATTAATTAAAACATATAGAGCACTATTAAATAATAAATTTTACTAGTATTATGTCCACGGTACTTTAGGAGAGACATTAACCAACGGAGCACGGCCTGAGGAAATGACTAGAATAAGAAAAGAAATTGAGATCATGTTATATGAAGAACAGTTGGATAACATGTAGTTCATAGTGAAGAAGTGTTGGCAGAATAATACAGCTGTGTTAAAACATCTGGAAAACAATCCAGAATGTAGAATCAGGAGCAATAGTGAAACTCTATGAAGATACATTCCAGTTCAAATTATGGAAACACTTTCCATTAGACAGAAACGTCCAAAAGGAGGAGGAGGGGTGTTATAATTTAATCATTAGTTTTCAGCCAGCATGACAAGACACACTATGCTGTGATTGATTATGAATGGCACAGTGTTAAAGTTGGTGCACAACTGGGAGTCTATGCTGCAGCCTGACCTTCAGAACTTGGTAATGCTCATGGAGTGGCATGCAAGAAAATGTATGTCATGAAGCGGAAAGGACCAAGAATCACTGCTTTGAAAGAGAGGCTCATCTTATGTTGATACTTGAGAAGCAAAAGAAAAGTGCAGTGATGAATCCCACTGCACCAATTATCAACTACTCCCAGATTTGTTTTTCACAGCTCTTCACACTACAGCTATATAACATGGACCCTCTACTTCAAGAACTTCCAATCTCTCACCCAACCACCACATACTAGGCTCACATCAGTGAGCCTATTCAATTGCCCTTTTCAGAAAGTCTTCCTAACATTCTTCCTCTTCTTTGGTGTCAATTTCCCCTCCTCCAATTGTTGGAGGTAGATATTACAACCTTCATTTTTACAGATAAGGAAGTTGAGATTCAGAAGGGTTAATTAACGCATTCCATGTCACAGAGCAAGGAAGGAATGAAAGTGAGAGGCAAAAGCTATTCTATCTGCCTCCTTGATCCATGCTGCCTCTTTCCAATTTAGGGATAGACAGGAGGGTTGAAGAATAAATAGGATTCCAAATTCTGTCAGTCACTCATCTTCTTAGGTGGTTTATCTTAGTCTCATGCATTCTTAGTACCTAATGTAGAACCCAAGATCTTATATGCTACAAAATGTAAGAGACGTGAGCTCTTTAATCAAACTCTTCCAAGGTATTTATATATTTATGGGGTTTTCTCAGTAACTAAATCATCATCACATCAGGCATTTTCCAGACAATTGTGAAAACTTAGGTTTAAAAGAGGACTAAATATCTACTTTAATATTTCTAAGACTCTTTCACCATAGAATCTAAGCAGTTTGAATAGGTTTTTCTTCAACCTGTATCCATCAAAAAAGAATCACTATTCCTATTGCTGAAGTTTTTCTTTTATCTTTAAGTACAGGCCCTTCCACTAGGCCAAAGCAGGATTTAGAATTTAAAATATCTTTTCCTTTGCTTGCTTTGTGCCTTTTGCATTGTAAAAGCTTACTTTTACAATTAGAGCCATTTGCCTTTTGCCTGCAAATCAAAACTACAAGGAGATATCATCTCACACTAGTCAGAATGGCCATCATCAAAAAATCTAGAAACGATAAATGCTGGAGAGGGTGTGGAGAAAAGGGAACACTCTTGCACTGCTGGTGGGAATGTGAATTGGTACAGCCACTATGGAGAACAGTATGGAGGTTCCTTAAAAAACTAAAAATAGAACTACCATGTGACCCAGCAATCCCACTACTGGGCATATACCCTGAGAAAACCATAATTCAAAAAGAGTCATGCACCAAAATGTTCATTGCAGCTCTATTTACAATAGCCCGAAGATGGAAACAACCTAAGTGTCCATAGACAGATGAATGGATAAAGAAGATGTGGCACATATATACAATGGAATATTACTCAGCCATAAAAAGAAACGAAATTGAGCTATTTTTGTAATGAGGTGGATGGAACTAGAGTCTGTCATACAGAGTGAAGTAAGTCAGAAAGAGAAAGACAAATACCATATGCTAACACATATATATGGAATTTAAGAAAAAAAACTGTCATGAAGAACCTAGGGGTAAAACAGGAATAAAGACACAGACCTACTAGAGAATGGACTTGAGGATATGGGGAGGGGGAAGGGTAAGCTGAGACAAAGTGAGAGAGAGGCATGGACATATATACACTACCAAACGTAAAATAGCTAGCTAGTGGGAAGCAGCCGCATAGCACAGGGAGATCAGCTTGGTGCTTTGTGACCACCTAGGGGGTGGGATAGGGAGGGTGGGAGGGAGGGAGACTCAAGAGGGAAGAGATGGGAACATATGTATATGTATAACTGATGCACTTTGTTATAAAGCAGAAACTAACACACCATTGTAAAGCAATTATACTCCAATAAAGATGTAAAAAAAACCTACCCAAGAAAACCAAAATACACCGTCTCAATATTGGTGTATGGCCTAGAATATCTCTGATAGCTCTTCCAGCTTTAAAATGCCAGTATTCAATGACTTCTCTGAATTCTGTCTCAAATCCCTTCAGTGAAAATAATGGTCTTAATTTGGCATATTAGATATTTTAGAATACATAGGTAAATAAATATTTATTTATAAACGTATAAATAAATAGCTGCCAATAATGTCAAATTCATTATTTTAATTAACCCTCACAAAACATTTTGAAGGTTGCGTTAATAGTCCCACTTTATAGATAAGGAGATTGAGACTCAGAGAAGTTAATTAGCTTGCGTCCAATGTAATACTGATAGAAAAAGAGCAGAAATGGAGCTTGAACTCAGTTTCTTCTGCTTCCAGAGTTCATGATTTCTTTTTTTTCTAAGTTTGCTTTATATTCTTTTATTTTTTAAATTTTTACTGGAGTATAATTGATTTACAATCTTGTGTTAGTTTTGGGCAAACAGCAAAGTGAATCAGTTATACATATACATATATCCACTCTTTTTTTTTCCTTCTGAATTTTTAATTTATTTTTAATGGATAAAACAGTTATGACCCAGGACTTCCCTGGAGGTCCAGTAGTTAAGACTTTGCCTTCCAATGAAGGGGGTGCAGGTTCAATCCCTGGTTGGGGAGCTAGGATCCCACATGCCTCGTGACCAAAAAATCAAAACATAAAACAGAAGCAATATTGTAACAAGTTCAATAAAGACTTTAAAAATGGTCCACATCAAAAAAAACTTCAAAAATAAAAGAAAAATTTTAAAACAGTTATGATCCAAAATTTTTTAAAGTACAAAGCAGTACGCAGAGAAAAGTCCCCCACCGCAACACCCATCCCAGCCGCTCAATTCTCCTTCTCAGAATCAATGATCAATTCCTAGTATATTCTTCCACACATATTTTTATGCAACTACAAACAAATGTTTTAGATTTTCCTTCTTTTAATTCAAATACTATCGTATTGTTCAAACTCTTATGCACCTAAAATAGAGCTTGGAAGCAAATCTTAAAATTAAACACACATAAAAAAACAATAAAATAACTCTATCTCAGATTGCTATCATATCAGTACAGAGAAAGAAGGAATTTCACTAACTTATGAACCCAGTATATTCTGACCCTATACCCTTAGGGAGATATGTTTTAAGGATAAAAAGAACTGTAAAGAAATCTGAATTTTACTTATTTACTTGTTGTTTGATAGTGGTACAGTATAGTTATTCAGAAACTATTTTGAGTATATTGTGGAATAGAGAAAAACAGACAAATTGATGTAATTGGGAATCATGTGAGGGAGGGAGATACAGATATGAGAAAAGTGAGAAAGAAAACACTGTGCTGCCGGGTTAAAATGATATTATGGACTGAACGTTTGTGTCTCACCCCCATTTATATGTTAAACCTCTAACATTCAATGTGATGGTATTTGGAGGTATCCACTCTTTTTTTTTAGATTCTTTTCCCATATAGGCCATTCTAGAGGATTGAGTCGAGTTCCCTGTGCTATACAGTAGGTCCTTATTAGTTATCTGTTTTACATATGTGTAATGTTTTACATATGTGTACATGTCAATCCCAATATCCCAGTTTATCCCTCCCCCCTTACCCCCTGGTAACCATAAGTTTGTTTTCTACATCTGTGACTCTACTTCTGTTTTGTAAATAAGTTCATCTGTACCCTTTGTTTAGATTCCACATATAAGCGATATCATATGATATTTGTCTTTCAGAGTTCATGACTTCTTACCACTATTCCACTTGGCAATAAAAGATATAAATATATCAAAGGAATCTTTGTCCCCCTGGCAAAAACAAAGGGCTGGGCTACTCAATTTGAGGCTGAGAACACTGAGTTCAGGATGCTGGTTTCCTCCAGGAGTAGAATCTTACACATGTCATCAGTAGCCAGTTCAGAGCACCTACTGGGAAAGACAGTGGACAAATTTGATTATAGTTCACCCAATGACCTTCACAGTTAGACGGAGGAGGACCTATGAACCATATTTTCTTGCCCCTCAAATATCTCCCTCACCAATCTGCCATAGCACCTAAAAGTTCCATCATCACAGCTCCCCTCTGAGATAGAGTGGTGGATTTAACAACCAGGTTAGAGAAGGAAGGGGTTGGGGGAAGGGGGCAAGCGCAGCACAGAGAGTGGGAGAAATCATGTAGAAGAGCCTGTTGGAATCCTGACACCAAAACAAGCTTTCTGCCCAAGACATCTGGCTCTATAGCGGTGCCTAGATCTACAGAAATCCTTTTCAAGGATCGTTAGGAGGCTCTCATTTTGCCTTTCCACTGGGTGCTTACTCTCTCTCTACTTTACTAGATTTCCGATGAGCGTTACGGAATACTGCATTTAAGAAATGAGCAAAGGGCTTCCCTGGTGGCGCAGTGGTTGGGAGTCCGCCTGCCAATACAGGGGACACCGGTTTGTGCCCCGGTCCAGGAAGATCCCACATGCCACGGAGCGGCTGGGCCCGTGAGCCATGGCCGCGGAGCCTGCGCGTCCGGAGCCTGTGCTCCGCAGCGGGAGAGGCCGCAACAGTGAGAGGCCCGCGTTACCGCAAAAAAAAAGAAATGAGCAGAATGTAAAATAGAAAAAAATTACATCTAATCAGATACAAATTATAAGTCAAGTAAGTCATGGGAACAGACCTTGATTACAATTTTCCAAAGCAGAAATAAAATTTTTCAGATGAAAAGAATCTGAGAGCCATCTCTGTCAATTCCCTCATGTTACATATGAGGAACTGGAGGCCAGGAGGCAAAGGGCCCCAGTTACAGACGAGTCAGTGATTCCATGGCTTACTCTTTTCTCCACTCTTCTCGCCACAGAAAATTAAAGATCACATTTATGAGTGTCTATTGAATATATTTAACTGTGTGGACTTTTATACAGATTCTATTATTTTCTATATTTAATATATATTTAACTTATTCCCAAGAGGTAATAATAATAGCATATGCTTAATTCCTCCCATATTGTACTTTTCATATATTAACTCACATATATTAATGTCATATATATTCATATACTAACAGATACATATATTAACTTGCATATGTTCCTATTATATATACAGTGTACTGATATAATATACATGACATTATTACATTATAGTATCACAAAGCATATATCACCGCATATATTAACTCAATCTTCACAAAAACTCTATGAAAAATATACTATAATTACAATTCTCACTTTACAGAATAGAAAACAGAGGTGAAACAGTATTAGAAATTTGCCCAAGGCCACATAAATAATAAGGAGCAAAACCTGAGTTGGGGCCCACCTGTCCACGTTCTTACTATTATGTTTTGCTTTCTTGCCCTTTTCTCGCACCTGACATATTTTTCTACAAACTCTCATTTTCCCTCGCTAACTTTGATGTGGGGAAGAATGTGGCACTCAAAGAAGAAATAAGTGAATGTTGCCACCATCATTTAGCACTCATTATGTATTTGATACGGATTTTTGCACTTGGTTTGCCTAGCAAAAAATATACAGGTTGAGACAGCATGGGAGGCTTTTTCTTTGTATTTTTTAAATTTTTTTATTTTTTAAATTAATTTTTATTGGAGTATAGTTGATTTACAGTGTTGTGTTAGTTTCTGCTGTACAGCAAGTGAATCAATTATACATATACCTATATCCACTCTTTTTTAGATTCTATTCCTATATAGGCCATTACAGAGTACTGAGTAGAGTTACCTGTGCTATACAGTAGGTTCCTATTAGTTATCTATTTTATATATAGGAGTGTGTATATGTCAATCCCAATCTTCCAATTTATCCCTCTCCCCCACTTTCCCCTTTGGTAACCATAAGTTTGCTTTCTACTTCTGTGACTCTATTTCTGTTTTGTAAATAGGTTCATTTGTACAATTTTTTTTTTTAGATGAGAGCATGGGTTTTAGAGTTGCACAGGCTTGGGTTGAAATTCTGACTTCACCATTTAAGAGCTATGTGACCTCAGACAATTTACTTCCTTTTCTGAATATCAGTTTCCTCTCCTGGTAAATAGAGCTCTCATAAGGGTTACTGTCAAAATTAAATAAAGCAATGCATATAAATGCATTATTTATATAGGTCTAAAGAAATACTTCATACCTTTATGTTTATTATTAGCATTTCTAGTTCTTCTCTAGTAAAAGCTCTTATTATAGTTTATCACCCTTGATTTTCGACTGAAATGGAAGCAAGAATTGAACCACATTCACCAAGAAGAGATAGATGGTTTCATCATAAATCTGTCATTTGTACCAATCTAGAAGGCACATGTGAGTTATGAGGTTTTCTCACACCAGCTGCGTATGTGTGATGCCCAACAGAGTGAATGTTTAACAATTAAACTGGTTTTAAATATGTAGCATGAAGGGAATCAAACTGAACACCAGATGTGATTATCCACTTGAAAAGCTCATTAAGAAGCGAATTATGGAATAGTGGACTAATTAAGACCACGTAGAAATGTGTTTTCCATTTCTGCATAGAACTTTTAAAACAATGAATCAAACAGAAGGGCCATTGGTATGGCCAATTTGGAAAAAAAAAATTTTTTTCTCCTACTTCCTCCAAATGGAAAACACTAACATTTGCTGAGTGTCTACTCAACGTCATACATTATTTTAAATCATCAGTATAGCAGTTCTTTATGATATCTGTTACAACTTCGATTTTCTTTTTTTTTTAAAATAAATTTATTTATTTATTTTTGGCTGCGTTGGGTCTTTGTTGCTGCGCACACGCTTTCTCTAGTTGCTTCGAGCGGGGGCTACTCTTCGTTGCGGTGCACGGACTTCTCATGGCAGTGGCTTCTCTTGTTGCAGAGCACGGGCTCTAGGTGCACAGCCTTCAGTAGTTGTGGCATACAGGCTCAGTAGTTGTGGTTCACGGGCTCTAGAGCGCAGGCTCAGTAGTTGTGGCACATGGGCTTAGTTGCTCCGCGGCATGTGGGATCTTCCTGGACCAGAGCTCGAGCCCATGTCCCCTACATTGGCAGGTGGATTCTCAACCACTGCGCCACCAGGGAAATCCCACTACTTAGATTTTCTTGATGAGAAACATGAGGCTGAGGGAAGTTTAACAGTGTATTTTGGTTATGTACTTAGTATATTGTGGAGCTGGAGTAATTATGAAGGGATTTCAACCTCAAACTAATTTGAATTTCTTTCAGTTAAGCCCTGAGATCATCATTTCTGATAGCTGTTATGACTGTAGCTGTGATGCAAAACTTACTTCATCTCATTCACATGCATAACAACCTTATATTAAAGCCCCCCATCCACACTTGTCTGACCAGTCTGTCTCCTGGTCCAGATAGATCATAAGCTCCGTAAGAGAAGAGTCATGCGGTTGTCTTCATCAATATATCCCCAACACCCAGGCTCAGTGCCTGCCACATAGTTACATCTTCAATAAGTACTTGTTGCATGAAGAAATGAATGCTGTGCTGATTTAACTAAAAGAATAGAGTTCAGCTCCACAGTCATCCTTTCACAGGTGGCAACACTGCAGGAGGTGGGTGTGTGTGTGGGGAAGGAGTGTTTTGTCTGCAGTTATGCAATTACTCATGACAGAATGGAATATTAGAAGCCCAGAGCCTCCAAACAGCTGAGTTCAATGAGCCAAGTTACTAGCAGGCTAAAGGACAGGTACATTACTTAACTTGAGTTGTGTCCTCCTGAAGCAGAAATCAAGCACATAACAATTACATGAAGAACAGTTGGCCCACACGTGTCACAGAAGCCATAAGTGCCTCCCACACCCGTCACCAGCCACAGGAGTCCATACGTGGTCAACCCAGCTATTAAAAAGCAGTCTGAGGACAGGAATAAAGACACAGACATAGAGAATGGACTTGAGGACACAGGGAGGGGGAAGGGTAAGCTGGGACGAAGTGAGAGAGTGGCATGGACATATATACACTACCAAATGTAAAATAGCTAGTGGGAAGCAGCTGCATAGCATAGCACAGGGAGATCAGTTCGGTGCTTTGTGACCACCTAGAGGGGTGGGATAGGGAGGATGGGAGGGAGAAGCAAGAGGGAGGGGATATGGAGATATATGTATACATATAGCTGATTCACTTTGTTATACAGCAGAAACTAACACACCATTGTAAAGCAATTATACTCCAATAATGATGTAAAAAAAAAAGTAAAATTAAAAAAATAGAAAGCACCCTGCACTAAAAATTCAGAGAATCGTTCTTATTTGATTCTTCTCAAAGAGGCTATAGTGCTCAGGGATACACTTCTTTACCTCTAAATGTGAAAAGCAAAGAGAACTATTCATTCTGTCTTCCAGGCATCAAATGGGGGAGAAAGGTATTATATTCCTGTTACGGCATTGTCAAGAGACTATTCAGTAGCACGTGCTATTCCTCCAAACGATATCATTTAAGCGGTGGACAGAGAAACAGGAACCCAGCAAAGAAATGGAATGAACAGCTCAGGAGTGAGAAAGAGAACCAAGAGAGCATTGTTCTGTAAGTCAAGGTGGTAAAGCATTTTTAGAAGAAGGAAACAACCAAAAGTATCAAATTCTGCAAGCTGAGAGGCTAAAAAAGGTGTGGAAAGACAAGAAGCTATTGGACATACCCACTGGGAAGTTGTAGCACCCTGAGAAAGAGCAGTTCTGGTATAGTGCAAATGTCGTTCGTTATTCTGACTCATCCATGAACTATCTTAGAAGCAGAAATGGGTGGCTTGGTGCCTGCACATAGAACACACTTATAAATGCTGTCAAACGGACACCCAAATGACTTAATTAAAACAAAGTATAGTGGTTCACTGAGGAAGAAAACATCCCAAAGATATTTACAACTGCTCTTAAGAAGTACCAATGTTTTCTAAATTAAATCCCTAGGTCTAAAATTATCACCTTACATTTGGCTTCTCCCTCCAAAGGCCCTGGAGCCGAAACAACTTAATTCCTAGGGAGAACATATAATTTGCCGTCTGCAAATGATAAAATCTCACACATTAGAAGCATTCCTAAATTTCTGTGCTTTGAGTGGCCTTTTAAGTTGGTGCTGTGATGTCATTAGTGTTACAATTTTACACAAGATTAGACATGTAATTAGGTGTTAAATAGTTCCACCAGCTCCTGCTTGCTGTTTAATAAAGCAGAGTGCATTAAGAGTATCCCATATGCGCAGCTCAAGGCCACTGACACTAGAAAACCGCGTCTACTTTGCTCTTTCCCTGCCTCGTATGCCACTTGTCCTTGCAGCTGTCACCTCGAGGCCTCAGCATTGATAGGAAATGAGAAGCCACTGCACAGAGTAGCACTCATAGAACTGTTACTCTCCAGCTGAAGCTTCTGGAAGCAGGGGGAGTCTCCATAAAGAACTCAAATGAAACCAGAACCTGATAGTTTGTAGCAGTGTTTCCCACTTTGGCTGCATAACAGAGTCACCTGGGAAGCTTTTTTTTAAATTCCAATGCCAGGGACCCACCCCCAGAGATTCTCATGGGTCTGGCTTGAGATCTAGGCCCCAGGATTTTTTTTAATTCCGCCTGATGATTATACTGTTCAGCCAGTGTTCAGAGCCACCATGTTTATGGTCCTCTTGCTGGGATGGGTATCAAGGTGAATGAGGAAGTATTTCAGATGTCATTATCTCAATATCTCAGAAAACTGTTTTCCCTCTGCCACTGACCCATAAGCAAAAAAATCAATAGTCTCAATGTACAAGTACAAAGCACCTTAGCTGGATTTTTTTTTAACAAAAATATAAAATCCAATTCATTTGCTCTTAAAATTATTAACAAGGGGAAAAGAAGTAAACTAATGTTTAGCATGTGCCTTGATTTACCTTAGGTATTTTTGCAACTATTAACCCATTAATCTTCCAAGCAACCCAGAAAGGCAAGTATTATTATTCCCATTTTCACAGCTGAGGAAACTAAGACACAAAGATGTTAAACTGACTTGTCCAAAGTCACACAGTTGGTAGGTGGTGATGCCAGGAGGCAAACAAAGAGTCCCTGTCTGACTCTCCTGCTCATATTCTCATTAGATCATGCTGCCCTTTCTAAAGAAAACCTTACTGAGTGATAATTCAGCAAGCAACAGAAACTTTCTGTCCAAGTCAATAAAAGAGACAGAGGGAGCAGGACAATCAGGAGAAGGAAAGAGAGGAGGTAGGGAGTGGGAAGAAGGAACGGCATCCCGAACTAAGGAAAGGATCTGGAAGGAGAGGGTGGCTGCAGCCAGCAGTAGTGAGCCACAACACAGGAGGCTGACGTCAGTATCCATGGTCTTGTTACCAAGCAAGGGCTCGCTGCCCAAAGCCCATAAAAGCCAATACAATGGCAGCAGCTTTTGAGAAAAGAAAGAGCTTCACTGTGAGGTTGACCAGCAAGAAGACAGGAAGCAAGGCTCTCAAATCTGTCTCCCAGATCCAGGGATCAAGGTGAAATTTAAAGGGTTAAAGGAATTTCAAACTTGGAAACTGACTGACGAGTCTCGAATCAGTCCATATAAACTACTGGTGCTGCTGGAAGATGGATTTTTCTTATTGAAGGACTTCTCGCTTCATAAAGGTCTCTGGTGGCAAATGTCTATTCTTTGAGTTCCACAGACTGAAGATTCTTGGTCCAGGGTCATCCTGGAGACATGAGTTCCTGTCTTGCACACGCAGTGCTGTCTCTGTAAAATAACTCCAGGTCTAATTAATCAACAACATGTTTTAGGGAAACAAAACCAGTTTAAGCTGGTCAATGTTTTATGTATGCACTGTTTCAGTCATGCTTTCCAATAATAGACATATGGTCAAGGCAGGCAGCAAACACAACCAGTGTGTCACTGTGTATCCTGCATTGCGCTAAAAGATGCATAAGACACAGCCCTGCCCTGGAATGCATTGCTCTAACAGAGGTAAGTACCAAGAATTGGAAGCAGAGCTGAGGAAGCTGTTTGTGCGGGTCAGAAAAGACTTCACAGAAGAGATGACATCTGAGATGGCCTTGGAAACAGAGGTACGCACTCACCTGGCAGGAAAGGCAGGCAGAGAGGAAGTGTGAACTGAGTCAGGGGGGTAGAAGCCCACCGAAGTGTGTGCCTGAGAAATGGAAAGGGGCCCTTTATAAACTCCTGAGGCAAAGAAATTGTTACATTCTCCCTGACTCGTGCTTTCACTCAAGGCCAAGATTATGTCTTCTAGGACATCTAGTTTTCAAACTATACTCATCTGCAATCATATAGTCATGGCTCAGCCAGGTTCACCCCAGTTCCTAGGTCATTTAATGATGGAATTAGGTCCAGGTCTCCTCCCCTTGCCCTCAGGCCTGTGCATCCACTAACACGGATCTCTTTTTCATGCTAAGATTCCAAATTACAAAATTTTATAAAGTGCTTTCTTTGTCTCTATATCACTTATCTAACCACAATTCAAATGAGATGCTCCTTGTCTTATAAAGTGAGCAGAGTTGAGGTGATTACTTGAGGAGCTCAGGAGGGCTGCATTTGAGCTGAGGGAACCACCAAACCAGCTCCTGTTAACATATCCTTGGTGTTTCTCTGAAGCCTGGAACTTTTTTCAACCTCTACAGAACCTTTATTGTGTTATCCTTAAAGCAGCTACTCCCTTCAATTTTAATTAACAACAGGCTTAGCAGGTTTTAAATAATGGTTTGTCTTTGTGAAAGAAAACTGGGGTGGAAAAACGCCAAATCCACTTCTTAGGATAAGCTGAGGAGTCATTAAGTCCTGTCCAACAAATTTGAGACAGTTAATTAGAATAAGTATACCCTTCATATCTTCCTTTCTGTATCATCTTCAAACAACAGAGCAAGGGTGCAATGCTGAAATAATGACACACAGTCTGAAGAGTATCCTAAGTATATTAAAATCACTGCAACCCCTTTCACTTTGAATGATTTCAAAGCATTTATAATATGGACTGTGTGTCTATTAAATTCTGGCTAATAACCAGTAACAGGATGGGAGCTCAGTAATTTATTGCTTTCCCTGAACTGAACGTGTGACACTTTTCTTTGTCTGCTCCAACCCAATCCTTGAGGAGTGACTAAAGTGATCAGAAGATGCCACCAGAGTCAATGTTGAAATAGCTTCCTGAAAGTTTAAGCCAATCCTCATCCTTATGAAGTAGTTCGTTCAGCTTACATTAAAATCATTCTTATTTCCTGAAAACTGGCTAGTTTTAGTAACAAATTTAATTCCTATTCTATGTGTTTTAAAGATATTCAAAAGGAAACCTAAATAATTTTAAATATCCCACATCCAAGTCATTTAAAGAGCTAGCAGATTCAACTTCTAAATCTTTCTGAAAATGTCTAGGGCATCCATTCAGGTGTATCTTTTCATTCTGGTCGTTCATCCTGGGAGACCAAGGTGGAAATATGACTTCTTACATCTACACTGGTTGTCAAACCCCAGCCATCTCCCATGGTCTCTGTTCCTTCTATTTCTGATGCTGACCCAAGGGTTACAGAAGGAGATCTATTTCCAGAAAGTCAGTAGACAATGATTTAAAATACGCTTCCATTGATTTTTCAATTTACTGAGTCACAAAATTTTGGAGCTGAGAGGGATTTCAGATGTTATCAATTTCAAACTTTCCATGTTACAGATTAAAAATAACTAAGTCCTAGAAAAGATAAGTGACTTTCTCAAGGCCACACAGCTAGTTAGTTTAAAAAACAAAAAATGGGGCCAATAACCAATTACTGACTCTGAGTACATGCTCTGAGCCTTAGCTGCTTAGTGTTTCCTGCAGACCAGCAACATCAGCATCACTGAGAGCTTGTTAGAAATAAAGAATCTTGGGTCCCCTTCCCGGACTCACTGAATCAGAATCTGCATGATCACAAGATCCCCAGGTAATTTGTATGCACATTGAAAATCACTGGGCTAGACAGTAACGTGTCTTTCCCCAGAAAGCGTGAGTATTGGAGACAAGTAGACATGGGTCCACCTTTTCTAAATCTCCTAGAAGCATCATTTTTAATCTAAAAATAATAGCATTATCTACCTTGCAGGGTTTTCATGATATGAGCATAACATAGATATAGGCATATACATTTCATGATATATACATAGACAATATATGCAAACTGTCTGGCATGTAGTATCTAATACAGTATATAGTAGTTAATATTATTTCCAATCTCATGCTTACCATTAATACTGTGCTCAACCAAAAGGAAAGCCACGAGTGACTATGCATCCATGAAGGAATCACCTTTCTTTCTTCCTTTGTTCTATTTGTTAAATATCATTTTAACTTTTATATGTGATTAAGATTTCTATGATATTTCATATTTATAACTTCAAGATGACAGAACTAATCCCCAAGCCAAGTCATGACCAAAAGAATACAACGGTCCTCTAGTATCTCGACTCTGGATCCTATAAACCTGGCTGTTAGGAGCCAGAGAATATCTGCTGTCTCTGCTGCCATGATTTTCTCCAAGACTCAACTGCCAAGGGATGAACCCACAGATTTGGCAACAGTTGAACACATTTAAAAGATGATCTCTTGTCAGTAAGATGTCACATCTGTCAGCAGCAGGGAAACAGTTTGAAGAGAAACAGAGAAATAGAAAAAAAATAGAACCAAACCTGAACCAAAATTTTGGAAAAATATAGAATAATAAACTGTACCAAATTATATTTTTGGAGGAGACATCTTAGAGTGAATATGGTAATAACATCAATTAGAAAACTGTGTTTCCCTAACGCAGTGGCTCTTAATCCTAGCAGTGCGTTAGAAACAACTAGGAGGCTTTAAAAAAAATTGAATGCACATTTCTGAGGGAGGCACCCAGGCTTCAGTGCTTTTTAAAAGATTCCCAGTTGATTTTAATGTGCAGCCAGGGTTGAGAACAACTGCCCTACAGCAACAGAAACCTGGTCTTATTTAACATGGTCAATCCACTGAGAGTTACCGGTTGCTATTTGATACACAGTTCCCCAAACTTTAAGTACTGGATTTAACTTCAGTGTGTACCTCTTCTAGGTCTTTTCACCATTCTTCCAGGACTTCCACCATAAGGAAAGGAGCCCCTGGACCAACATCCTCTAAGATGTTTATATGGACCAGTGGCCGGACCTCTTCATCTTACAGACACGATGAGAAAAGGTAAATCACTGGGACTCTGGAGGCTTTTCAGAATCATTTAACCTGAATACCCAGAGAGTATGCCAAAGAGAAAGCGTTAGGCAACTGAGCTTTATATTTTGAAAGTGTTAATGTGGGATGGGCTCTACATTGAGGGAATGGGGTTTTAGACACTTTGGCCGTCCTCCTCCTTGCACTCTCCATGCTCACTCCTACCACGTAGCTTTACAAAGGCTGTTCCCTGTCAGAAATGCCCTTTACACATGCACATATACACACACTGATCACTTAGCTAACTCTACCTCTGCCCTCAGATATCCATCCAATCAGAACCTCCCACTATCCTATTGATCAGCACAGAATTTGTGTTTTACTCTCCCCTGAATTTTCACCTCCTGGCACATAGTAAGTGCTCAATAAATACTGAACTGAAATAATGAAAATTGCATTTCAAGGCAGTGGACATATGGCAGGGAAGGAAAGCAAAAACTAAGAGAGAATGAAAAAAGGATAGACAAGTCCATGGAGCTCTCAAACTCCTTGGAAGAATAGCCTGGGGTCGGGGAGGAATGGGGGAAGAAGAAAAAAAATTAAAGGGCAAAAGCAGTGATAATGAAAGACGAAATGACAATTATGCAGCTCAACCCAGCCCTCCAACTTGGGAGTAAATACATTCATAAAATTTTCTGGCCATTTTTAATATTTGGTTTCTCTTTCTTTTTTTCTTCTGCATCTCTCTCTTTCTTATTGACCTGGTACTATTATTTGGTTTTGATGAAGCTACATTTTAAACACAACTGCCTATACCAACATATTGCAGCTTAGGCAAGGCTCACCTGCCTGCAGAATCTGACAGAAATCAGGATTGATAAATGCAGGCACAAGAAGAAGGATCTGAGGGAGGTTTACCTGAGTGTAAATTTTATAGCTGGTACTTCTATTTTTCCTTTTAAAAATCTGTATTTCCCTACAGATAAAATCCTTTAGAAATTCTGAAGGCAAAATTGTTCTTCACAATAATTACATGTTACAGCAAAAATTTGGAAGCAACTTATTCACAATAGAAAATCTGTTAAATCATGGAATGTAATGTATCACTTAGCAGTTAAAAATGTTTTGGCATAATATTAACTGACAAATCAAGTTGGAAAAGTGCATACATACTATAATTGCAGCCACAAAAAAATATATACATAGGAAAAGGAGTGGAAGGAAAAGTATGCTTCTTACTCCTCCATTTTCCAAATGCTTTGTAATATATTATCTTAACTATGGAAAAAATAATGATATGATGTTTAAGTAAAATAGGTTTTCACATGCTTTTTCTCAATGCTTAATCAAGTTATTTTTCATTTGCTTTCAAGCAACTAAGTTGAATCATCTTTCAGCAAGAGCTTTACTATAAGACTGAAATTTTGTGTCATTTTTAAATTCCATATTTTGTATGAAATTTCCTCATTTCTTTAAAAAAAAAAAAAGGTCACTACCATTGATGGTGCAGAAAGGCAGAGATTTTGTTGCCCTACAGGAATAGTGTGATTATCAATGGCCAGTCCTCCTTAGATTTTGAAGGTTTCATCAGAGCAGGTGAAGCATGATGTATTTGTTTCAACTTCTATTTATTCTCAATGAGTAATTTAATTAAATACATTTTTCTATATATATAAATTTTTTACAAACAAAAGGATTAACATTTAAGAAGCAGTTACTCTGCACTGCATGTTTTCATAAACCGTTCTCTTCTAACTTGTAAGATAAGGATTATCATGCCCATTTTACAGTTAGGAAAGCTGAAGCTTAGAGAGTTTAAGTAACTTCCAAGCGTGCAATAACTAGCCAGTGATTGAATCAAGATTTAAACCCAAGGTTGTACTCTCTCCCCCGCACCCCATGGCTTACATAGGCTCTTGTCAAACATGAGATATTCGGAGGAGCAGTGAACAACCAAGCCCACAGGGGGAAACTATGATAAAACAGAGTTGAAAATTGTATATCACAGGAGATAATAAATATGTGAATATGATATATTGGCAATATTTGTGGCATTAAAAGGAGCAAATAATTAGCTTCATATCCTATAACAGTAAGATTCTATAAAACTCTTAATTACTACTTTCATGTTTTCAGTAACTATGATTTCAGTAACTATGGGGTTTAAAATAATTAAAATATTGACTCTAAGTAAATCATTTTCAGCAAGTTTTATTTATGGGATGGGGATGCCAAGGCTTATGAAATCAATCTGCATGACTTTGGCCTACAAAGTCAAAGACAAATGGAAAAACAGGCAAAGAATACAGCAATAGAATCTGACACTAAGCCAGTATCCTTAGTTTGATGTTGGTTCATTTGCCTGTACCTCTTTCTTAACCACATCTCTGTCTTCACCGCCTAATTCACAGACTCTTGTGGAACAAGACTCAGATTTTAAAACTGACTTTAAACAGCAGCTATTGCTCTGCTTAATACTCTTGGTGGCAGTAATCATGGTGATAAGGAAAGTAATGGCGGTTGATAATAAATCTAGATAATTAAGGTCCTCAAGTTAATTATTTGCAAATAAATTAACTAGGTTGTCTGGAAGCACTGCCCAGAACTGCTGGTAACTGTTCCACGCTCAGTTTCTTATTCTGCAAACCTGGCCTCTGTGTGTTCAGCTTCTCCAACTGTGTTTCCCAGGCAATCCCAGAGGCCAGGCAGCCAAAAACCCTTGGCTCCACTCCACAATGCCTTATTCTGAGACCAGAGACAAACTTGTCAGGATATCGGCTTCCCTAGGATTCCTCAAGAGATGCAGCATCAAGAAATAAGCTTACAGACAGGCAGAGCGACCAAGTGGAAGTAAAAGTCCACTGAAAATTCTGAAACCTAATTTTTATGGTTCGAGGGAAGTTGAAGTCAACTTTACATTTTTTTCATTATTTTAATTCAAAGCCAGTCCTTTTTCTGATCATCTGCTATATGCAAAACACTGGTTTCTATCCTTATCCTCCATTCCACATGCCCAGCAATGTGAAGGAATATTTTTTCTTCCCTGAACAAATTTCTTTGTTAGGTGAGCCGACGTTAATCTCTAAATCGCAGGAGGCAAAATAAAACAAGAGCAGCAAAAACTAATTTAAAAATTAAAGAAGAGAGAGGTTATTAGCCAAGGACATTACCACTGACTGTTTATCAAATATTCTTTGGATTGTTTATATTAAATATTGAATTGGTATAAAGGAACATTTATCACATGTTACCATACAGAGAATGATGATATAATAAACATCTGAGTACCCCTCATTAAGCTTAAAAACTAACACAATCAGAATTTTTGAAGCCCTTGAGGGTGCTTCCCTAAGAGCGTCCCCCTCCTTATCCCTGCCCCCACCCAGAGATAACCACCCTCCTGTTTATCATTCCCTTGCTTTTCTTCATGAGTTTGTCACATCTGAATGCTTAAACAATACATTGTTCACTTCTAAATGTTTGGAGACTTTAAATAAATGGAATCATACCATATGAATTGTTCTGCAACTCGCTGTTTTCACCAAACGTGGTCCCATGATTTATCAGTGCTGATGTGACTAGCTGTAGCTTATTTCGTCTGCTGTGTAGTATGCCATTATATGAATATACCACCATTTATTCATCCAGTCTATTTCTCATAGAGATTGGCATTATTTCCAGTTCTTTTTGTACTGACAATGCTGCTATAAAACTTTTTGTTCATGTCTCCTGTACATATGTACAAATATTTCTTAGGTTTTACATCTAACTTGGGAATTGTTGATTCAAAAGTATGCACAGCTCCCACTTCACCAGGCAATGCCATTGCTTTCCAAAGCAGCTAAAGATATGATTCCATTGCCCTAGAGTTTTAGGGGTTTTAATTTTCATCAATCCAGAGGGTATTGTGCTTTCAATTCCCATTTTTCAGATTAGTAATAAGATTGAGTCTACATCCCTAGTCCTTTTCTGTAAAGTGCCTGTTCTAACATGTGGCCCATTTTTAATTGGATTTTCGTCTTTTTCTTATTGACTTGTAGGAATTCTTTATAAAAGTCTGTTTTCTTTCATTTAAAAAATTTAATAGACTATAGAAAGGTAACCATTGAGAATGGTTGAAAACAAAATGAGAGAACTGGAAGATAAAGTGAAAGAAATATCTCAAAATCCAGAGGAAAATTTCAAAGAGATGGAAATCTTAAGAGGAAGGATCAGAAAGTTACATGTGAATGATAAGAGTTCCAGGAGCGGGGAAAGAGATGGAGGAGAGAAATAACAATGAGACTTCCTTTTCTGACAGTATAGTAGACCAAATACACCAACCCTCCTGCAGCAACAATTTAAAATGCTATATAAACTATTAAAAACTTTTATAAAAGTCTCTATTAACCCTTTGTCTATTGTGTGCAAACAGCTTCTCCCAGTTTACTTGTATTTTCACTTTCTTTATGATGTCTTTTCATAAACATGGTCTTAATTTTAATGTGTTCTTAGCAATTTTTCAACATTTTGAAATCCTTTCCTATCCCAAGTTCAAAAGGGTATGCTCTGATACAGTTAATATTTTGTAGGTTTGCCTTTCACAATTAAGTCCTTAATCATCTGAAGTTTACTTTTGTGTGTGGTGTGAATTAGGCATCTATTTTTTTCTGTACAGATAACCAATTGTCCAGCACCTTTTGTTGGAGAGTTTGTCCTTTCCTCAATGATCTAAAAGTACACATGTATCATATATTAGGTTTCCACATACGCATGGATATGTTTCTGGATCTCTACTCTGTCCCACTGGTGAATTTTGTCTACCTCAGACAAACACCACCCCTGAGCTTACAAACATTAGCATTATAATGCATCGTGATATCTGGTATAAAAGTTGCCCACCTTGTTCTTTTGTAATCAGGATTGTATTTGCTATCCTTAGATGTTTGCATTCCCATACCTATTTTAGAATCAGTTTGTCCAGTCATGCCTACCCCACTTCCCAAAAAAGCTCTTGTGATTTTTATTGGAATTTTATGAAAGCTATTAATTAATTTGTGGTAAATTTGCATCTTTATGTCACCAAGTCTTTTTCTGAATATGATCCTCCGAATGATTTGTATAATCTAGGTAGAACTTACCTATAAATAATCAGAGCCTGGTATTTCCATTATGAGGATATTTTAAATTGATGATTCAATTTTTAATGATTTAGAACTATTTAGATTTTCTAGCTATTTCAAAGCAGTTTCAATAAGCCATACATTTGTAAGAATTTGCTATATATTTAAGTAAATCATATATCAAAGTTTTTAAATGTCTTGCTATAAAGTTATTTCTAATATCCTCTGTTATCTTTCTAATCTAACTGTATCTGTACTTACAGTTTTTAAATTCCTGATATTTATTTGAGTCTTCTCTAGTTTTCCTTATCAGTCTCATCAGAGGTTTGTCTATTTCATTAGTGTTTTCAAAAAACTAATCTTTGATTTCATTGATTCTTTAATACAGTGCATCTTTTATTCCATTTATTTCTATTCATGGATATTATTTCCTTCCTTACACTTTCTTTTAATATATTCTATTAATCTTTTCATAACTCCTTACGCTGGATGCCTAGCACATTAATTTTCAGGCTTTCTTCTTAACTAATATAAACATTTAAGATTATTTAGTTCTATCTAATAGAACTAATAGAAGGTGAGGATGTACATACATCTCAAAAACATAGAAGACTTTGGTGGGTGGAAGGCAGAACAGTGGCTGTTTTAATCCATGCCACTCTCAGCTCTGCCATATGAGATAATGAGTTGAGTGCTCCTGGGGCAAAGATACATAGCAACTCTGCCTGTTTCAACTCAGCTGGCATTCAGCAATCCATTGCCCCACAGATTCACTTTGTAGGATCTAAGAGAAGGCACTTTTCCTTGAAGTCTCGAAACTAGAGCTCTCAGTGCCAGAAAAGCTTGAAATTTTCCTAGAAGGAATACTAAATGTATTAGTGGTAGAGTACAATGGGCGCTGATAGGAAGAGAGAAGCCAGGAGTCTGTTCTAGCCATGGTTCTCTAATTTACTTGGTTTCACTTGGCCATTGAGCCTCCCTACACTGGCGGCCTCGGTGTAGGGAGGCTCAATATTGAAGGCTTTTCTAGCCCACATAAAGGAACATACTTTGTGAGCCTAATAAATGCAAGAGACTGAACATACAAAGATGAATGCAGTCTGGCTCTAACTCTTGAGCCACTCAATATTCACTGGGCCAGAGAGGCATAAATATAAATATTTAGTATGTTAAGTATTACGGTTACTATGGTTAGGTTTCTGAAGGGCCTCCCCAAGTTATGACAGATATACATAATTCTTTATTCACACCTTCCCTCCTCTTTCCTGCACCTGTCAGTGCCCCTCACCTCTCTGAATGCTTTGGGACCCTTTGTAGATCTGTCTTCTTGCCCTTTCCAAGTTCTAGTACCCTCGCTGAGTTTTGTTTCTCTGACTACCTAGGGAGTCTCATTAAAACCCACAGTGTTCTTAGTTACTTCTGGACGCAAATGATGCCCATATCTAAATTTTCATCTCCTCTACCACTGTTTTTTTTTCAACCCCTATTTAACACCTGAAATGCTGAGAGAGTTTCAGAATCAGTCTCTTAGCCTCCAGGAATAAACCATTCCAAACAGCCAACCACACTAACGTGAGTGATCTTTCTAAAGTACAAAGCTAATTATATCACTTTCTTGCTTAAATTCTTTTAGTGGCTCCTCTAACTTCAGAAGACCTACAACACCCTTTATCTCTGACCCCTGCCTATCTAACCAGCTCATTACCTGCCATCCCCCACTCACTGCATCCTGGAATCCAACCACTCTCAGCTACCCTATTCCCCTTATCAATTGTTTGCTCATTGGAGATTTAATTCAGTCTATTACTGAATCCTTTAACCATCACCACTTAAACTGTTATGGCCACCTTGGTTTAATTAAACATGAATTAAAACATTCATGTTTGGCTTCCCTGGTGGCGCAGTGGTTGAGAGTCCGCCTGCTGATGCAGGGGACACGGGTGCGTGCCCCAGTGTGGGAAGATCCCACATGCCGCGGAGCGGCTGGGCCCGTGAGCCATGGCCGCTGAGCCTGCACGTCGGAGCCTGTGCTCTGCAACGGGAGAGGCCACAGCAGTGAGAGGCCCACGTACCGCAAAAAAAACAAAACAAAACAAAAAAAAACATTCATGTTCATAAATCAAGTCCTAAGCCAAGTTATCCATCACCAATCTACTGAATGCCCAGTTCAAGGAATGTCCAATACAGTGATAGCCAATTTGCCTGAAGCCAAATTGCCAAATACTAATCCATTTGCCAGTTGATCTTTTTGGTGAATTTATCAAATTTAGTTACTTACCAAAAACTTTGTATAATCATTGTAACCCTCATAGTTCTGTGGGTTAGTAGGAACCAAAAAGAGTGCAGGGGACCCAGATTTGGGGCCTTGAGACTCTCCTCCTCTGTCTCTCAGTCTCTGCAGCCATTGTCCCTCTATCTCTCTGCCCCTCTGTCTTTTCCTCCCTGTGCTCCAGACACCCTCTCTCTTCAGGGTCCCCTGTTCTCAGGTCTTCCTCCCCTTCCCCCAACCCAGCCATGCCCTACTGCTCTCTCTATTCTTTGTTTCCTCTCCTCTCTGCCCTTGGGTTTCCCCCTCTCTAGGATCAGCAGGCCAGGCTGCATTATACTGATTCTGCTCTTCAACTTTCCCCCAGCAGAAGGTCCCACCAATCTTGTCCAGATCCCTCCTGTTCCAATAACAGGACAAGAGCAAAGACAAACTGAACATTTTGTTATAAGGACAAAATAAAACTGTTCAAATAAAACTTAGAAGAAACTTCAAAAAGCTGTTAAAAATTCCCACCCAAAATCAATTACCGTAATCTTACGAATAGTTAAAAGAAACAAATTTTGGTTAATTGATAAAGTTGCCAAAACTATCAAAGTCATGAAATTTGCACAAGAATCTCAGTGATGCTCAAATGTTAGCAAAACAGCAAATAACTCTAAAAAGGACTTGAATAAAATCATTATAGATGAAAGCCTCCCATATGAAATGCTAAATTTTTGCTATATCTATTAGAAGAATATATTCATATACATATTCAAAAAATATATATCTATGAATATAAGAATTATTTATAAAGAGACTAAACCTCCCTCAGAAACTTACTTAGCTTTAAAAAAAATATCTTAAAATACTGCTAAAAAGAACATATTCATAAGAAGAATATAATTCAATGTATTTTTAAAATATCATCTTAAAATATTCTTAAGAAAATACATTCATATTAATATACTATACTTAAAACAATGCTCCTTAAACTAAGTCTTTGTTAAATCTGTGATTAAGTGGGCAAATTATTCATCTGGCAAAGTGATCCTTCAATAAATTGGCAAATTGGCTAATCATGGTGCATTAGCCATTCAGTAACTGAACCATATTGACTTGCTTCCTTTCTGTACTCATTACAATAAGTCTCCTTACAATGCACTGTAATGATTGGTGTCTCACCCAGCTCCCTCAGGACATGTCTTATTCACTTTGTATTCCCCAGAACTTGGCATAGTATGTTTCATCTTATGAAGACTTTAAAATGTTGATAAATGAATAAACAAATGAATTAATAAATGACATTTACCCTGCCTTAACATGAATAGTTTTCTTCCTGCAGGCTAAATACCAAGGGAATCTGAATTTAAATGAGTGAAGCCCAAGGAAAAAATTTTTTCTTGCACATTTTACTCTTTATATCCATGTTTGTATATGTCCAGCCTCATAAATAATTTGCTTATGAACCATAGGACTACTATCAAACTTTAGGAAACTATCCAAATATGGAGTTTGAAATAAAATTGTATTGTGTTGACTATGGCTTGAGGTAAATATATAGCTTTATTGGACAATTAAAATTTTTTATACAAAATATTTTGTTATACTTGAATTTGCCTTGTAGGTTTATTAATAACTCATATTCTCCAAAAGGATTTGGGCACAATGCTCCCAGTCTTTATATGTAGAAAAGACTGCACATATGTACTATTTGTTATTGCCAACATGTATAAATGCTGATTTGTATCCACCACACTGATTCGTGGTTCACCATGAACCATGAAGCCACAGCTGCTCCAACAGAGCTTAAACATACTGCCTCGCCAGTATACACCAAGGCTAGATCTGCTTCAGACTTATAAATCCAAATTCCTGCTCTATACCTACAGTTGAATATCCCCCATATTTGAAACTTATTTTGTAGTCATGCCCGAGTCATTATTCCTCCTGAGAGCTCTACTTCAAAGAACTATTCTAGCCTTCATTCCCTTATTTCTCCCCCTACCCCTTTTAAGAAGATTCCACAGAGAATAGACACAAAGAGCCAAAGAGAGATAAACTGTCCATTCTGTTAGTAGTGGCAGAGTAACCCCCAAAGTACAAGGCTTCCTAGTATGACGGATGATGTTTAGGCCTGAGGCCCAAAATATAGTATCATGCTCATTCCCGCCCCACCCCCCCCACCCCCCCCACCCCCCCCACCCCCCTCCCCTGCCGGCTTTGAAGACAACTTGACATAGGAGGGGCACCTCACTAATCCACTTAGTCTCAGGCTATGGACACTCCCTTCCCCACCTGGGGCTTACTACCTAGAGATAGCAAGGCCAAGGCACACTAGGCCTGAGCAAAGGCAAGTCCAAAAGGATGAGAAAAAAATTGTGCCACTCATAAACAGTGATCTTCAGTCTCACCCAAAATGTAGACAGTGTCTCTGACTGTCAGGCTCTGGCCTATCTCACCAATCAGATTAGTCAATCCTCACCTGAGCTCAGGACACTATGTTTGTAGGGGAGAGAATCTATAAATGAACAATCAGCCTCTCCCTTCTTAGCCAGGGCAGCAAAAACACCCCCTTTGGAACCAGGAAGAATAGCAAAATAAGGACCCCTGCTTTAGCACCCTTTACTATTTCCCCAGTCGTCCAAGTTAAGTTCTTGGGCATAAATCTAAACTATATCCTTTTTCTCACTTCCTCATCATCCCCTATATTCTATGAGTCACCAAATCCTGAAGTTTTATCTCCTAGATATTTCTCCATACATCCTTTTCTCTCCATCTATCCTACCTCGATCCTAGATCCAGCCCTCATCATCCTTTGCCAACACTATAGTAACTATCCCCTAATTCTTCTTTCTGATTTAAGTCTGCCTCCATCGTTAATCTAATCTCCACCCTGAAGCCAGAGTGATCATTCTGAAACTCAGTTCTGATCATGTCACCCTCTGCCATCTTCCCATTAACTACAGGATAAAGGCCAAGTTCCTTAAATGACTTACAAAAACTCTTCATAACCTACTACCTCTCCAAACTCATCTGCCCCATTTCCCCTGTCCCACACTCATCCGAGTAATAATAAAATTTGTGTAGTTTCTGAAAGTCAGCATGTAGTTGCAAATCTCCATCCTTTGTTCATGTGATTCCTTCTGTCTGAAATGCCCTTGATTCCCTGTGTCATGTGGTTAACTTGGATTCAATCTTGAAGATTCTGTTTAAGGCATTTCTCCTCCAGGATGCCTTCCCTAACCTTAATCCTTGCTCCCTGCCCTGCTCCCTCAGGCTGGGAAAATTACTCCTCTTCTATACTCATGCTGTGAATGGCTCCCATCATTGAATTTACTACCCTACGTTGATATTTCTTTTTCATGTTGGTCTTCCTGTTGGGTAGGGGCCACATACAATAACTAGAGGTTACCAGCATTCAAAATAGGTTCGTAGACTTTAACTGAATCTTTAGTCCTCCAAATTATTCATTCATTCCTTAACTTATCCATTAATTCAATTAGCAATAAATTCATTATTGATGAATTTCATGAGTATGTCCCACCTCACTCATCCACTTTCATTTTGCTGAGTAATATCCTGATTTCCCAGATGTGTTTAGCCTGCGTGGAAACCAATCATTTTCCCTCTTCTCTACACATCCCAGAGCACGTGAATAACATTTGTTAACCATTTCCAAATTGTGATTTGTTTCTAAATTACCCATTTGAATCATTTTTGTATTCTTCTTGCTCTAGTAACACAACTGACTGATTACACTGCATCTCTTTTATGGGTATAGACTGATGTAAGTGATGCAGTGTGACAGCCTACTACTCTGGAGCTGAAACTATTGCTCCCTCCTTGCTGGCCTCCACCTGCAGGAAATCCAAATCTCAATGCAGCCATTAGAATTAAATACATTTTGATAAATAACAACAGGAAAGTAACAAAAGATTATTATTTTACAGCAGGCCTTTGAAGCCACTCAGACTCAGCCTGTCTCTTCTTGCTTCCGAAGTCTGGCTTTAACTGAATGGGCATTAATTTTTTTTTTTTTTTCATTCAGGTTTATAGAGAATCAAGTTTAAGAGCTTTGATATAAATCCTACATTTTCCAAAGAAAATCTCACAAAAGAATGGGGAAACTTAGAGGATGGGTGGTGGGTAGCCTGAGGAAGTCAAAAGCCTGCAAGCTGACCAGCCAGCTAGCTAGTCCAGAGGCACTGGGCCTGGGAGCTGGAGAGTAATAAAAAAGATGGGCTCTCAGAGCTTCTGGCCATGAGGAGAATGAGTGGCCATGAGTGAGTGCTGGTGGGAAAGAGGCAGGAAGGACACGGTCATGAAAAGATGAGGAACAAAGTCTTCTATTTAGCTATGATTCTCCTACTATAAAGGGCCCACTCCTCAAGGAAAGAGTAAAATTTATATAAACTACCTCATGAAGAGAACTTTTAAATAACAGTAATAATGATAATAAACTAATCCATTAATTTTATACTCTAATAACCAGATTAACATATAGTCTTCCTTAAAACCTTTTGGAAATATACTAAGTACATACATGTTCTCACACTTCTACAGGGAATCAAAATATCTAACAACCAGTCCAGAATGAACCAGTGCCCCAGAATGTATGCCAGCCATAAACACCAGTAAGGCCATCCTGGAGCACGAAGCTGAATAGAATCCCTGAATATACACACAATTATACAAATAACAGGCATCTCTTTCCTCCTCTGCAAAGTTCCACACTGGATTCTAGTACTTTTTCAAGCAACGAGAGTGACTAGTGATGAAAATTTAAAAGGAAAATCTGAGGTCTGTCTCATGTATGTTGGCTTTTTGTCTGAAGCTTAAAATAAAAATGGCATAAGAGCTTCTTTCTCCATTTTCAGCACTCTATGTGTCCTCCTCTCTGTCCCCAAGTCCTAAAAGCCAGCAACTCCCCCACTCCCACACCCGTGCAATCCAAAGCTCCCTTCTCCGTGGCTACTTGGTTGCCTGTGTTTCCAGAATCCTTGAGCATTGCCTCCTTCCCATATTTCTCACATATCTCTCCAACCAGCCAGCACCCCTAGCAATTTCTCACTTCTTTTCTGCCTTCTCTGCCAGACATTATTTCAAATCCAACCCTCCACTCATAAGCTTTCTACACTATTCACTGCCTTGACATTCTGTCCTTTAGAAATTCTTTGGAGAAGAACAGCAATTTTGGGATGTTCTGATGTCCATGTCATAAAGGTGTAGCTCCCCACACCATTTCTTTTTTTATTTTTTTGAATTTTATTTATCTTTTTATACAACAGGTTCTTATTAGCCATCAGTTTTATACACATCATTGTGTACATGTCAATCCCAATCGCCCAATTCATCCCACCACCACCCCCACCCCGCCACTTTCCCCGCTTGGTGTCCATACGTTTGTTCTCTACAGCTGTGTCTCTATTTCTGCCCTGCAAACCAGTTCATCTGTACCATTTTTCTAGGTTCCACATACATGCGTTAATACACGATATTTGTTTTTCTCTTTCTGACTTACTTCACTCTGTATGACAGACTCTAGATCCATCCACGTCTCAACAAATGACCCAATTTTGTTCCTTTTTACGACTCAGTAGTATTCCATTGTATATATGCACCACATCTTCTTTATCCATTCATCTGTCGATGGGCATTTAGGTTGCTTCCATGACCTGGCTATTGTAAACAGTGCTGCAATGAACACTGGGGTGCATGTGTCTTTTTGAATTATGGTTTTCTCTGGGTATATGCCCAGTACTGGGATTGCTGGATCATATGGTAATTCTATTTTTAGTTTTTTAAGGAACCTCCATACTGTTCTCCATAGTGGCTGTATCAATTTACATTCCCACCAACAGTGCAAGAGGGTTCCCTTTTCTCCACACCCTCTCAGCATTTGTTGTTTGTAGATTTTCTGATGATGCCCATTCTAACTGGTGTGAGGTGATAACTCATTGTAGTTTTTTGTTTTTTTTTTTTGCGGTACGCGGGCCTCTCACTGTTGTGGCCTCTCCCGCTGCAGAGCACAGTCTCCGGACGCGCAGGCTCAGCGACCATGGCTCACAGGCCCAGCCGCTCCGCGGCATGTGGGATCCTCCTGGACGGGGGCACAAACCCGTGTCCCCTGCATCGGCAGGCGTACTCTCAACCACTGCGCCACCAGGGAAGCCCCTCATTGTAGTTTTGATTTGCATTTCTCTAATAATTAGTGATGTTGAGCAGCTTTTCATGTGCTTCTTGGCCATCTGTGGGTCTTTGGAGAAATGTCTATTTAGGTCTTCTGCCCATTTTTGGATTGGGCTTTTTTTTTTTTTAATATTGAGCTGCATGAGCTGCTTATATATTTTGGAGATTAATCCTTTGTCCATTGATTCATTTGCAAATATTTTCTCCCATTCTGAGGGTTGTCTTTTCGTCTTGTTTATGGTTTCCTTTGCTGTGCCAAAGCTTTGAAGTTTCACTAGGTCCCATTTGTTTATTTTTGTTTTTATTTCCATTACTCTAGGAGATGGATCAAAAAATATCTTGCTGTGATTTATGTCAAAGAGTATTCTTCCTATGTTTTCCTCTAAGAGTTTTATAGTGTCCGGTCTTACATTTAGGTCTCTAATCCATTTTGAGTTTATTTTTGTGTATGGTGTTAGGGAGTGATCTAATTTCACTCTTTTACATGTAGCTGTCCAGTTTTCCCAGCACCACTTATTGAAGAGACTGTCTCTTCTCCATTGTATATCATTGCTTCCTTTGTCATAGATTAGCTGACCATAGGCGCGTTCCCCACACCATTTTTAAATGGGAACATTTATTAAATACTTCATGTCAGTCATTCTCCTGGATAATCTACTTATGTCATCTCATTTAACCGTAACAATGTAGTTACACATTATTTCCACTTTGCAAGGAACTGAGAATTAGAAAGGCTGAGGAAGTTGTAGAGATCACACAGCTAGTAAGCCATGAAATCTCGTTTTGAACTAGGAGACAGTTTGACTCCAATTTGTTTATTTCTTTCCATAGGTTACTGCTCGAAAATTTTAAAAAATACTAATAAAACTATCCAAACTTATGGAGTCTGGCCTTGATTTGACTGACATTTTTGTAAGCTCACTCGAATGTTTACAGTACAGGAAAAGAAGTCTGGGTCACCACTGGACATCTCCACATTTCTTATAAATCTCAAGTCAACAGAGCCCTAAGCAACCCTAAGCCTGAGAAAAATGTTAACCAGGATAAACTCTGTCTATTATTACTGAGGGGAAATAAGATATTAAGTTGATAGATTCCTCATATATGTTGCCATTTATTTGAATTAATGCTCCATTAGGTATTCAGAGAGTACAGAAAGATCAATGATGATCAGCTGGCGGTTGGCAAAGGAAAGAAACCCAAAGCATTATTTTAAGGGCTGAAGGGATTGCTTTCTTTCTTCAGACTTAGAGAAAAGGCAAAAGTATTGACAGCTAGATATGGGTCCCAAGGAAAGAAGGGAGACTTGTTTCTGCTCAGGGTTGGTGTGTGGTGTGTGTGTGTGTGTGTGTGTGTGTGTGTGTGTGTGTGTGTGCACGTGTGTGTTGGAAGGCAATAGTCACATGCTGGGATCCAACTGCACTCAGGCGGGTTTGGAGGACCCCTCTCGGCCTCTCTGCCTTAGGAAGGCCTGAGCAGCGACTTACTCTTTAGGGGTGTGTTGATTAACTGTGGACTTCAAGTAAAACTGTATTATGTTCAACCTCAGAAACATTTACCAAAAAATCAGGGACCATGACCTCCTGGACAAAAGGAAAACTGTCACAGCACTGAAAGCAGGAGAGGACCGGGCCATTCTCCTGGGACTGGCCATGATGGTGTGCTCCATCATGATGTACTTTCTGCTGGGAATCACACTCCTGCGCTCATACATGCAGAGGTAAAGCCATTGGGTGCTTGGGACTGTCTTTTGTCTCCCTTCTCCCTCCTCCCACACAGCTTATCAATCTTGAGGTCCTCTTCCTTACCTTCTTTCCTAAAAAGAACTTTGAGCAGTGGCTGGCACATACTATTTGTCAATAATGTTATCTAACAATGATAAAAATAGTTATATGTATAAACTGCTTACTATGTGCCAGGGACTTGCCATACATTACTTTTTTAATTCCCATAACTATTCTACAAGTATGAATATACTCATAAAAATGGCAAAACTGAGGCTCAAGATAGATATAATTTGCCCAGTGTCATACAGCTTTAGTGTTCGGCAGAGACAAGATTCAAAACCACATCCTGTTAATTCCAGAATCCCTATTCTTGCCTCTTCACACGTCTGTCCATTCTCCACCTGCATTCCTTTCCACCACACCCCACTCTTCCATCACCCCAAATATTAGTGGTTCTCAACTGCACGTTTCAACTTCCTAAGAAACTTTTAAGAATACTGACATCCAGGCCCCACCACAATCATTCCACAGGGTCAGATTTAGTAGGTCTGGAGTGGGACCCATTCACCAGTATCTTTTAAATTTCCCCAGGTGATTCTAATAGGTTGAAAAACACTACTATGCACTAACTTTTTAAATTAAAGATTTTGAACCCTTCTTATTTAAATATTTGCCCTAGGTTTACTGAATAGATAGAGAGGCAATTGAATACTGAGTTGTCAAGTGTTCCTCCTGAGTAAGCCACATGATAAATCTCCACAGCATCTCTAGCTAACTGTTGTCCATAAATTGGACACTTTGAGCACAGGAAAGCCCAGCATTGCTATAACTAATGGGGAGGGTCTCAGAGTGCTTCAGCTTAAAGAAACGAGGCCCTTTCAAATGAAAACTTGAGGTTTCAATCCAAAAGAGAATCAAACCATTTTGTGGCATTCATTTCCCCACCTAAATTAATACTTTCGTTTTAGAAGGAAAATCTAGTTGAAACACAGTAATCTGCTAAAATTAAGGCATCATCTTTCCCATTTGTGGCTGCTCTGCTTTGTTTCTCTGATGCCTTCAGCTGTGCTGCTTCACAGTGAAAGCTCTGATGCCTCAGGCCCCAAGAGTTCACTGACTCCAAAACCGCTTTCAGATCCTCACATCTGCTTAGAACCATCTAAGACTTTTTTCCTCCTTGTATAAGCAAAATCTGACCACCCATGTCCCAGGAAAATAAAAATTGCCACACCAGAGGGGGTCAGAGCTAGTATCCTGGCTCTGGTATGAAACTGGACATGGTGCCCTGTCAACACATGTCCAGCAAAAAGAAGGGCTATTAATCTGCAAAGAATGTTTTCTGATCACTCTGGTAATCAGCTTATATCCAGAAGCAAAACATTGATTCTGGGTGTGTTACTTCCTAATTACAAATATTACCTTGACCATAAAATTATAAATGTTTTAGAATGAAAAGCTGACCAATGGGCAGCTGGAGGGTTTGTTTGTTTGTTTTATCTTTCTAATTGAGAGGTCCCAGGGCACTGATAAGAACCCATTAATCTGCATATAACAAGAGCCTCTTTTCCACTGTTTGTGGGGAAGAAGGGCAGCACCATGGAATGAGCCCGGGCAGTAGAGAAATAAAGGATTGGATGGAATCACAATTTCCATCACTTATTAGCTGTGTGTCCTTGCATGTATTTGATTTCTCTGACTGTCAATTCACTCAGCTTTAAAAGGAATTAATACCTAACCTATAGGGTTATTGGGAGAACAAAGAAGACAATGTATGTAAAGCACCAGTTAGGGTGAAGGGGGATGCAATAAGTGATTGCTCTTGGTATAATCAAAAGGTGGAGTTATCTTTTCTCCCTTATTAGAAAGACCTTAAAGAAATATATCACTGTCCTTTCATCTGTCACATTGGACCTCAAGCCCCTCCACCCTTTCACCATCTCTCCTCCCCTTCTCCCTTACCCCTTCACTGCCTACAAACTGGGCAGACATTGCGAGGTGAGGACCAAGGCATGGCAGGAAGCAGCTTAAAATGCAGAAATGCAGGGTGAGTACAGGTTGTGATGTAAAAAGATGCTGCTTTATGCTTACCAGTGAATTTGATAAGGAAAAATATCTAACTTAAATCAAGCACTGGAAAAGATGACACTATATCTGATGGAAATCATTGGCAAAGTTCTCAGATGCCAGGCAAAGTTTGTCTGTGTTTATATTATAGTTAGCCTAAAGCTGCTCTATTTAAAAACATACACATTAACAAATAGGTTGTATTATAGATCTTGAAGATTCTTCAGGTCAAGGAGCTGACAAACGTTCCCCTCTGATTACACCTTCTTTGCCCTTGGCATTTGGGCCTGTGCTTATTCTCCTCCTCTCTGTGTAGTGTGTGGACCGAGGAGGCTCAGTGCACCTTGCTGAATGCATCCATCACGGAAACATTTAACTGCTCCTTCAGCTGTGGTCCGGACTGCTGGAAACTCTCTCAGTACCCCTGTCTCCAGGTGTACGTTAACCTGACTTCTTCTGGAGAGAAGCTCCTTCTCTACCACACGGAAGAGACAATGAAAATCAATCATGAGGTAGGAGCTGGGCGCACACTGCATCTCGTTCACCCCCACACAGCTCCGCACCATTCCATCTCTCTATCAAGTTCCCCTGTGCCAGCACTTCAAAGGAAAATGCCACTAGGAAGCAGGCCCTTCCTCATCCAGTCACAGAACTCACTACACTACTTGACTCTCTTACTTGGGAAACATTTATTTTCTGTGCAAGTGGTGGTCAAATCACTCCCCATTTTGGAACAGTGAAGATTTAGCCTTTATTTTCATTCAGAAGGGTAAACATTATATCCTTACTGATACACAAATAGACTTAGTCTTTCAAAGCAAGTGTGCAGTTTAGTCACAGTTGTACAAGCCAAAAAGCAAAATATTTGTCATATACCTGGGAACCACGGGGTAAAACTATATTTTGCTTTTCCACGGCCATTGTCACCTCATTCTGTGGTCTTGGAGATGTAACTTAAGCTCTCTGAGCCTCAGTATTCTTTTCTCTAAAAATGTAATAGCAATGACCATCTTGCAAGGTCATTCACTGTGAGGATTAGAACAGAGTATGGAGAGTGCCGAGCAGAGCACAGGTGAGACCTTCAACCCATGGTCACAGTATGTGGGCCTGTGCACATTTCTTCACATGTGTTATGTTCATAGAGGCTGAATTTTCCAGCACAAACACATTCAAGTCCACATGCTGGATGCTCAATATGTATTGTATTAAAGCTGCACATAAAATTTGCATTTAAAAGGTCTGGGATGACTAGTAACGAGTCAGCAGAACCAACCTGCCATTATCAATTTTAAGTTAAATACATTGTGTTTTGGATTTATGGTAGCAATTTAGATGGCCAGAGTACTTTCATATGCCAAGACAACCTGATAACATTCTCCAACAGGACAATTGGCTCTCGTCACCAGGATACAATTCTCACAACTCCAGCCTTTCTTGTAAAAACTTTTCATTACAATTATCAGCACTTAAATGATACAGATTATATGTATTGAAAAAAATTCAGTAGCTGCAAAGCTTGATACTAGAACATAGGATTCGTTTTGTGATATATTAACAAAAAGTAAGTAAACCCACCTTGCATTTTGGTTACAGTAACTTAAAAGAATTCTTGCAAATATCTCTGAGGACACAATGTCTGCTCTGATTTCCTTTTGTTTGTGGTACCCACAAACAATACCAGTCCTAATCCTATTCTACAAATATACATAGCTTAGTTATCCCACAAAGTATACATTTTTCAAGATCCCTCAAGTCAAGTTTTTAAATCAAAACTGACCTGTAATGATGAATGTCTGTAAAACTCTCAAATCTCCAAGGAATTGGAAATTGGCCAAAATTGAATAGGCATCAAAAAGTGGGACACATTTCCATTTTCTCGTTTTGACACTTTATCACTACAGTATGAATGCAGTATGAATGAATGCAGTATGTAAGCTATAAACGCTATGAATGCAGTACGTAAGCTATAAATCGGGAGTGAACCTACCATGGAAAATCTCAGTTAAAATTTTAGGACCAGTATTCTGTCTGCTGTCAGTATGATACTAGGTCATTGTTTGGTTTATTTACCTTGTTTTTAACTGTAAAACATGCAAGAAATGAAAAAGTACAGCTCAAGCACTTGTTATAGAGATTCCCCCACATAACCACCATGAAAGCAAAGAAATAAAACATATCCTGCACTTGCAGGAAATCAGAACCTTGCAGTTCTGGTGACTAATGTTATTAAGTACATTTTCATTTATTTATTGGCATTTTGAATATCCTTTTTTTTAATAATGTCTGTTCAAGTCCCTTGTTTTCTATTGAATTGATTCTATTGGATGGTTTCTTCTTAGTATTCATTGTAGGAATTCTTTAAATCTAGATATGAACCTTCCTTGATTGTTGCGTTGCAAATACCTTCTCCTGAAATGAAAGGTGGTCTTTTCACTCTCTTAATGATGTATTTGAATGAAAGAAGTCTCTAATTCCAGTGCAACCAAACCTTGTCAATATTTTTCTCTTTTCTCTTTTTTCTTTTTCCTTTCTTCCTCTTCTTCTTCCTTTCTTTTTGTTTTCTTTTCTTTTTTCAAACGTTTGGTTGTCCTGCTGTCTGTTTAAAAAGTCTTCACCTACCCTGAGATCATAAAGTCATTCTCCCAAACTATCTTCTAGAAATGTTATTGTTTCTCCTTTCACATTTAGAGAACAATCTGCCTGGAATTGATTTTTATGCAAGAGTCAAGTTTCTAGGTTTCTTTTTTATTCATATGGACAATCATTTGTCCAAGTCCATTTATGAAAAGACCACCCTTTCTTCACTGGATTATTTTTATGATCCCATTTTCCCCTCTATTTTCTTGGAAGTTATGTGTTCTGTCACTATTCTTTTAGTGTTTAACTAGTGATTACAACTTGCAATCTTGACTAATCAAGGATACTAAAACATTTTAACTCCATTTATTCTCTTCTCAAGTTATATATTATCATCATTTTTATTCGATATATACTTTAAGCCCATGAAGATATTATTATTGTTTTTGTATATAGTAGCTGTCTATTTAGATGTGTCCACATCATCTTCCATTTTCTTATTCTTCATTCCTTCCTTTATCCTTGGTCTGGGATCATTTTTTCCTACTTCCTGAAGAACATTCTTTAATTATTTAGTGCAATATCTGCTCTAAAGAAATCTCTAAGCATTCATTTATCTGAAAATATTTTCTTTTCATTTTCATTCTCAAAGTATATATTCACTGAGTATATAATTCTAAGTTGGCTGTTATTTTATTTCTGTACATTGAAAGCATTCCATTGTCTTCTGGTGAGCATTACTACTATTTGGAAATCAGCTCTCAGTCTAATTGCTACTTCTTTGAAGGTAATTTTGGTCTACTTTAAAGATTATTTTCTTTGGTTTTTCTACAGTTGAACTACTATGTGCCAAAGTAAACATTTATTTCTATTTAGCCTGCTTAGTGTTCCCAGGGCCTCTCTCCCTCTTCCTTGATGTTCTTTGTCAATTTTAGAAGGTTCTCAGTCATTATCTCATCAAATATTATCTCTGCTCTCATTCTTTCCCTCTTCTCCTTTTTGAATTCCTACAGACTGTATGTTAGGTATTCTCATTGTATCCCCTGTGTGTCTTCCTGTCTCTTTTGTATTTAATATTTTCCCTCCTTTTGTCTCTCTGTGCTTCATTATAGATATTGACCTACCTTCTGATTCACAGTTCTTTCCTCAGCTCTGACTAATCTCTTAAACCCATCCATTGAGCTCTTAATTTCTCTTATTGTATTTTTCATTTCTAGAATATCCATTTGGATCTTATTTATAATTTCTAGTTTTCTGCAGTATTCTAATTATTCTCTTTTAAATTCTTCAACATAAAAGTAAAATTGTAGTTATTTTAAAGTTTATTTTGATGACTACAATATCTGAAGCCCCTATGTGCCTGTTTTATTTTTTTTTAATTGTTTTCATGTTGCATTGTAATGTCTGGTTATTTTTTATTAGTTGTCAAACACCATATCTGCAAAATTATTTATAAAAACAATTTTAAGCCTAGGTTGATATCATGATGTCATCTTTTCCAAAAATTATTTCCATTTGCTTCTGCAAGGCCCCTAGGTGCCATTCATGATCACCTTATTCTGACTACATAAATTGAGATATTCAAGTTTGAACTTAAGTCCCTTTGAGGATCTATCTTCTTCAGGTTGACCATTACTCCTAGGATGCAGCCCTTAACAGTTCCAGCCCAAAGTGAATAGGGTGTCATCAGAGCCCCCACTTGATAGGTTGTTAATGATAATTCCTGCCCTTAGCTCTTCAAGGCTGTCAAAAATTCCATCCAACCTTCTAGGATCTCAGCCCCCTTCTAGAATCAACAGACACTTCCAGGGGAAAGAAAACACCAAACAGCTGGATCACCTTCCTGGCCCAGTAGTTCTTCACTCGCTGGTTAGCTGTCCTCTGCCTTTAATCAGAAGTAAATACGTGGAAAATACAGTTATCGCCATGTCAAAAGGTCACTAAACCATGATCTTAATGTAGCATGAGAAATATACAGGATATTCCTGGGGAGAAAAATTAAAATATTCTCTATCTTGACCTCTCCTTCTTATTACTATTCCCCAAGCTCACCAAAAATAGTAGTCTTTCCCATAGTTACCAACGAATGGGCATGGTTTTACTGAGATACATAAGGCACTACTGACAATGTTTGATTTGGGACAACAGGAGGCAAAGGTATATCAGTCAAGCTGTCTGCTTCTTTGTAGAAAGATATCCAAAAGGATTTTATTTTTAAATTTTCACACTCTCTCATATAGTCTTTTTCTTTGGCTTTTAAACTCAGTGACCAACCTCTTGTCCATATTACAACTGAAGCTGCTTAAGCTGATAAGCTGGCATGCTCTTGTGGAGCAACTGGCTGACCAGCGGTCTCTAGGAGCTGCAAGCAGGCTCAAGAGCCCCTGCCTCTTCTGGCTACAAGGCTGTCACAGGAATCATAAACTGTGGCTGCGTATTAATTCACTATGGTTGTTAAATTTCTCAATGCTGATCTCCTTTGAGAGTTTAAAACCTTGTTTACCCACCAGGGATCCCCAAAACATGCCCATCTGATTTAAAAGAGTATTAAAAATGAATCTTTGTGCAAAACCAGAAAGTATATCCATTTTTGGTATGTAGTGTACTACCACATATGTGGTATTTTATATATCGCTGTCATGAGGAAGACAGCTATTTTGGATGGAGAGTAAATTATATAAATTAACCAATTATTTATAACTCCAGACTCAGCATCACCCCTCATTTTGTCACCTTTCTGAAGCCTTCTGAGTTCTGCACATCCAGAGAATATACACACCTGGACTAGAATTTCTCAGCCTCAAGGCTATTAACATTTGGGGTGGAATATTCCTTTGTCGTCTGTGAGGGTAGGGTGGAGACTTGTTCTGTACATTGTAGGATCTTTAGCAGCATCCCTGGCCTTTACCCACTAGATGACTAGCAACATCCTCCCTCCAAGTGTGACAACTAAAAATGTCTCCAGGGCTTCCCTGGTAGCGCGGTGGCTGGGAGTCCGCCTGCCGATGCAGGGGACGCGGGTTCGTGCCCCGGTCCGGGAGGATCCAGCATGCCGCGGAGTGGCTGGGCCCATGAGCCGTGACCGCTGAGCCTGCGCATCCGGAGTCTGTGCTCTGCAGCGGGAGGGGCCGCAGCAGTGAGAGGCCCGCGTACCGCAAAAAAAAAAAAGTCTTCAGACTGGCAAAACCACTGCTCCAGATTTTATTTAGCTTTTAGCTTGAATGCTGGGAGATTCTACAATTTTAATCAAAGCTTGTAAACACTGAATTCCTCTGCACAGCATTTGGTAGGGTAAGGATAAAAGGGAAGAAAATAAAGTGAAGTTGAGAATCTAAATGGGAAAAAAAGAGGTGCCCACATTTATTAAGTATCTACTATATACTATGTGCCCAGCACTATGCCAAGAACTTTATAAAAATCATCTCATTTAATCCTGACTAAAACCCTACTCCTAAAGTAGTAATAGCCAAATTTTATCAAGAGCTTAAAATGTGCCAGGCACTGTATAATACTAAATATTTTACATGAACTCATTTGTTTAATTACAGCATCAATCTCACATATTAGGTACCACTGTTATCTCCACTTCACAATAATGAAGCTGAGCTCAGAAAATGAAATAATTTTCCCAAAGTCACACATTCACTAATTAGGTCTGAATTAAAATCTAAGTCTCTTTACCTAAACATGCTCTCTCTTAAAAAGCAAAACATTAGCTCATCCTCTTGAGAGGGTAAAGATAAGAGCTTTAAAAAAAACTCTAAATTCTAAGAAATATTTATCCTTCTGATGGTATATCTTAGTGAATAGGTGAGAATCCATGCCATTTCATCATACTCCAAGAGGTGATTAGGATCAAGTAAAAGGCCAGGAACAAGGACTAGAACTATCCGTGATCCACAGGAACAGTCAAGGTTGTATATTCAACACCAGTTTACACAGGATGCATATTAGATAGAAGTGCACCCTGAAAAGATGGGAAAAAACATGCCCAGAAATTTGACATATGACATCCCCATAATCAGCACCTTAAATTTACGGATATTTAAATTAGAAATTTCTTGAAACTGCCTATGGACCATGGATTCAGAAATGCTTCTGTGATTGACAAAGTTTAGTCACTGCTCACCAAAACTGAATTATGGCACAGTTAAGGGCATCTTTGTGCAGAAATGAAGGGAAGAATGTGTCCCAAAACAGCTTGCACTGAGCATCAAGAAGAAAAGCATGGAAAATGAACCTACTCCTTTCCATTGCTGAGAAAGAGGATCATGGTGAAGGGCAAGGTCAAATTAGATATCTGACTTACTCAGGGGCTAACTGGATACATCATGGACCTGAGGGCTCCATGGCTTAAGCTATTGTGGATATTAACTAATCCTGCAGCTCCACATGGCTTCTATTTCATTAGTGGATTTCCTAGGTCTTTTAAGCTTCTCCTCTACTCCACATCAAGCAGTAATGCCACAACAAATGTGAAAGCTCTGGAAAACACAGAAAAGGAAAACTTCTCTGGAGGAATCTGTGTCTCGATACTGCAGGAAACTATGGTACATAGCACAGTGTGAATGCTGTTTTCCTCTCCTCTACCAAACATTTCAAACAGTCCCACTTGCCAAAATCAAGCAGATACTAGGAGTGCAAACTAAAATTGTCTAAATGTTGTGGGATTCGCCTTTTTAAAAGTGATGGTAAGAAGCAGGAAGTCTCAAACAAGAATGAAAATAACATCCCAGTTTACTCTCTCACCTCCTCTGTCCATCACTAATGTTCAAAGAACTCAAAAGTTTAGAGTACTCCAAGACTGCCAGCTGGGGATCTCTACATCCTTTGAATATAGGGATCATGTCTCCTTCTCCAGCACAGAACACAAAGCCTGGCATGTCATACATGCTTAATAAACATGTACACAACACTGTTTGTGGACACTGAAGAAGTCCCATCTGACTTTAGAATCAAGATATTTATGCTTCAATGAGCAGTGTTTTTGTTTTTATCTTGTAGGCATTGTGGACTAGGATGCCCTGGATACCACAGAGTTCTCACAAATTTGTGGCCCACCTCTGTGAAGTGTAGAGCCTTTACTAAGGGCCTTTTCAGCCTCATTGCTGGTCCCACTTCATCATTCCCACCACCCTTGTCCTGTTTCTCTCTAATGATCTGTTTTAAATTGTTTATGTTTTTCATGCCTATACCCAGCATGCAACTTGGTACTTTAGAGACACTCAAAACATATTGATTAGATTTCATCAAACTTAACCCCTCTCTGAAATAAGACACTACCCTTTTAATAAAAGAACAAATGAAGAACAAACCCTTCCCCTGAGGTGATCCTGAGAATTAATAGTTCCCTTCCTACCATCATAAAGAAAAGGAGGCTGACCAGTGAGGTTATCCAGCCAAATATACCCTTCCTACTGCCCCCACTCCTTCCCCAGCTTTTATTTTTAGGGTGAAGGCCTGTCACTTTTTGCTTCACACATGCCTAGTGAAGCATGGCTGAGCAAAAGCCCAACAGGTACTTTCTCAAAACTTCTGTCCATCACGAGAATAAAAATGACTCTATTGATGTGAAAGATTCTGGAAGGGAGGCTAAGAAAACTTTCAGTTGCTTTCCAAAGAACTGGAGAGAAGATGCAATTGCTAAATCTTTGTGGTAAGGGAAAGGACAGTCAGGAGAAGGTGACAGGATCCAGGTTTCCTCAGCTGGGGAGACGAAGGGTCACGTTGTGGGGCCATCTCTGTATTTTCGATACTAAAGAGAATTAAGGGAGTTGGGAAAGCACAAAGGTTTATTAACAAAATTCAGGATTAAGAAGAGAGATGTGAGGGCTTCCCTGGTGGCGCAGTGGTTGGGAGTCCGCCTGCCAATGCAGGGGACACGGGTTTGAGCCCTGGTCTGGGAAGATCCCACATGCCGCGGAACAACTAAGCCCATGCGCCACAACTGCTGAGCCTGCGTTCTGGAGCCCACGAGCCACAGCCCCTGAAGCGCATGCCTGGAGCCTGTGCTCTGCAGCAAGAGAAGCCACCGCAGTGAGAAGCCTGCACACCACAATGAAGAGTAGCCCCCTCTCTTTGCAACTAGAGAAAGCCCGCTTGCAGCAACGAAGACCCAGCACAGCCAAAAATTAATTAATTAAAAATAAAAAATTAAAATTAAAAAAAAGAGAGAAGAGAGATGAGGGTCTAAATCTTCCCCTGAATGGCTGCCTCAGAGTTTTGCTAGGTTTCTATATCCATATGTTAGGCACAAAAGAAAGAAGGACCTATAGCCATGGTAATATAAATATATATAAACAAATTTTGAGTGGCATTTAAGTGTCTTGTGTATATAAAATTATTATTCATATGTTCCTTTGTGTTATATATCATGCAGTCTAAAAGTTAAATCTTTCCTAGCCCATACCTCCCACCAAGAAAAGAATGATCTAAAAACACAAGGATTTTTACCTTTTCAATCTACATTACATTTTTCCAACTAAGTGTTGATCACTTACTAAAGTTTTCATTTGTTGAAATGCACTCTCCAAACATGTGATAAAATCATAAGATCACTAAATCTTTACCCCAGATTCATACCAGTCTCAGAAACATACACATGGCTATAGTTTGAAACAAAAACTTAGAATCCTAATGTAGGATTCAGCATAATGTCAAATCTCTTTGGACACAAAAACAAGGAACGCGTGACAAGAGCCATCAAACAGGACTGTTCCTGTGAAAACCACATAACTAGTAATTTTACCCTCCTTAAAGTTTTCTTACTTTAGTATGTGGCACTTGTTTAAAGACTTTAGATCGTATGGACAAATGTGATATTCCAATAAAAAATATGTTAAAGAAAATTTATTGATGCTTTATGCATATTCATAATTTAATCCTCACACACCCTGCCAGGAAGGCTCTATTAACCCTACTGTATACAAAAGTTGATTCTGAGGAGCCAAGTAACTTGCTTATAGAAACACAGTAACCAGACCTCTTGAAGACACGTCAGGGGCTTGTGATACTACCTTATATATTCATTAGCACAAAAGAAGGACCCATCAATAATAGAAGTAAATGAATGATTGACATATTATGATAGAATTTTCAAGGATAATAATAGTCTAGTGGGAGCCAGTTTATGTGTGTTGAAAGGTGGTGGGTGGCAATGTTAGAAAAAGCTAAAAACACAAGGGCAGAGAAATCTTTTCTATACCAGTAACGTGGAGTTGCATTTCTAAGTGCCTGGCCCTGAGGACCCACACCCTATCATGTACGGGACACACCTCATCTGGCCAGTCCAAACGTGTGCATTTGAGACCCTGATGACTAGAAGCTTTAATAAAGCAGCTCCTTTATTACAACCTTGCTAGATGGTCTCAAAAGTAATGTATATCGCATTGTATTTGGAAGAATCTTATATAGTGACAAACTTATTGTCACTGGCTGATAAATGTTTCTCCAAAAAAAATTTAAAAGCCAAATCAATTCACAACAGCATAAGAAAAGGAAAAACTCCATTTTTAATGGAATTCCATTTTTATTGAGACCATTTCAATAACTTAGTACTGTTAGCCACTAAAACTACTACTATAAACTCTCTTGGCACCAAAATGTAAAGAACCCTGATGCATGCATACGCTAAATTGGCTCTTTTTTAATTCAACCACAAATGACTTGTCTTTAAATTTTTTTACTGTTTTTTGAATCAAAGCATTAAAAAAAATTGTAGACATGATCTAACAGTGCTGAAGAAGGAAAAATATAAAGGTAACCCCTTACTGCTTTAAACTCTTTCAATCCAGCATCCAGCCAGTAGAAAATGTATCATGGCAGTCATAGACCGATTTTCATACTAAGTTATAACTCACTGAGAAATTCTGCTTTCTTGGAGATACTTTCAGACCCTTAATGTTGTGCTAGTACCAGCTCTCTGCACTAACCACATTTATGAGTGTACTCACATTTATTCTTAGCTGATTAAATATGAGGTTGCCAACCAGCCCTTGTATGAGAATATTAAGCCTTGTTTATGATAAATATCAGCATGCTCATCCTCCATTCTTAACTAATTGAAGAATCTTCCTGCTGTTTATAAACAAATAATCCAGTGATTACAGCACAGTGAAAAAAAGCAAGTGCCAGTATGCCCACTAATAAAGTCAGGGGAAAGAGTCATTCAAACATACTCCATTAGCAAAACTCATTCCATTTCTTTTATATTTTCTTCCTGTGAAATATACAAATCTAAATTGGTTCTGGAATCCAAGGTCTTACCCCTAAGCTCCCATCAGTATAGCTCAAAGTTCACCAACAGCCCACCTCATCTGTATCTCTACATACAGTTGCATGAGTTGTGTACTGTACAATCCTAGGGGTACCAGTGACATTGTAAAACTCATAGATGTCAATATTTAAATCACAACTTATAAACTGGTAGTAGCAGTAAAATATGTGGGGTTTTTTTCATAAAATCAGTGTATTATCACAATTTTTCAACAGAGAATAACAGTGTTTTGATGAGGGGGCATAGTTTTCTAATTCACATTAAAACACGAGATTAGCAGTGATCTTGTCACAAACCATTTTAATTCAGGTAAATCAATTAATCATTTGATAATGTATATAACAAAGGATAGGAATTTTTTTTCTGTTGGAAGGCACCTTACCATAAAGAGGGCAAAGACTTAACCAAGGGCCCACACATCTCCCAAAGAAGTTACTTAAATCACTTTTTTCCTCACTTTTTAAAAAGTTAAATGCATTGTTATATCAGTTTTGTCACTGTTCACATACAGACCGAGGAAGAGGTTCACAGAGATTTCATCTCCTCAAAGACTGATCTATAAATTAGGAAAATATATGCAAAAACATATCCAATAAGTAATAAAAAGAAAAACTACAAAGTTCTTTAATTCCATCTGTATCCAGAGAAGAGGGAGGGAGAAGAGAAGGAGAAAGGAGAACAGGAAGAGAGAATAGAGGGGAAAGTATCATAGAGAGGTGAGGGCTGGCAGGCAGGGCAGGGCAGGGAAGGAAAAGAGAGATACAAAGAAAGAAATCAGAGGATGTAAATGTGTAGGAAAAAAAAGGAGAGGCATATAGAAGAGATATAGCAAGAAAGATAGCAGGTGAAAAAATCAAAGAAAAGTTATTGTAAATTCTCAGATGAGTGCTGGTTTAAGAGTAAACTGAATTGATTCTGCTTTATGTTTCCTTGCTTTATGGAAAAGTTACCTTGTCAACATTAACTGGGCATGAACCATTTATCACAGCTCTTTATTCAATATCTCTACACTTTCTGAGATTCTTTTTCAGCAGCTCACCAGGGGTACAGCTGTCTTCTTGACTAGTAGCAAGGTGACCAAGGTGATTTGGCTGAAAAAAATGAAGCCAAGCTGAAAAGATAAGAGTTCCCTGAGATAACTGACAGCTGTGGACAGATACAAGACAGAAAGGTCGACACTCTGGTTCCATGGAAAAGTATGTTCAGTGGAGAATAATGAACACTCACCACGCTTAGCTGTGGCAAAAGGAATCCACTGGAGTTATCCAATTGTTTTTTGGAGTCACCCAATTTTAATCAATATTTAAGCTATATGAGTGAGCTATCAAAGTACATCTTGGCCAGATACCTAAAAACATTGTTTTAATCAGTGTGTGAGTTCTTAGGGTTTCTAGAGGCACTAGTTTGAATATGAAAAGAAAAACCATCATGGTTATTTCACAGATCATTAAGTTGGCCTCAGTACTCCTCCTAGTACCACACACGCACACATACACACACACACAGAGTATCTTCTGGTGACAGTTTATCTCATTTTCCACAGTGCTCCTATATACCTAAGTGTGGAAAAAATTTTGAAGAATCCATGTCCCTGGTGAATGTTGTCATGGAAAACTTCAGGAAGTACCAACACTTCTCCTGCTATTCTGACCCGGAAGGAAACCAGAAGAGTGTCATCCTAACCAAACTCTACAGTTCCAACGTGCTGTTCCATTCACTCTTTTGGCCAACGTGTATGATGGCTGGGGGCGTGGCTATCGTTGCCATGGTGAAACTCACACAGTACCTCTCCCTGCTCTGTGAGAGGATTCAACAGATCAATAGATAAAAGCAAAGTGGATGAGATCATTTTCTTTAAAGCTCAAATACTGTTTTCTTTCATTCTTCACCAAAGAACCTTAAGTTTGTAATGTGCAGTCTGTTATGAGTTCCTTAATATATTCTTATATGTAGAGCAATAATGCAAAAGCTGTTCTATATGCAAACATGATGTCTTTATTATTCAGGAGAAGAAATAACTGTTTTTTGTTGGTTGGGTTTTTTTCATAATCTTGGTTCAAAGCTGGAACTAGTACTTCCTTCTCTCCTTCCACCAAAATCAGGCTCAGTTATTCATTTACCAAGCTTCATGGAGGTATATAGACAATATCAGTGTGATAAGGTCTGTGCTCAGAGTGGTCAGATTTCTTGAAGATATTTCTGCAATATTTTTCATCATTCATTGTTTACTAAAGCTGCAGCCAAAAATATTTTTTTTCCTTACTCTATACTGAGCCCTGTAGCAAGTGAAGGTACCAGATTTCCTTTAGGACTTTAGGCATTTTCCTTGTATTTCTACCATATCACTGTAAAGAAGGGGGGAAACCCAGCCAGTTATTTTTCTTTTATTACTTTATACTCATAACTTTAGATTTTTTAACTGATTTCCAAAAAATAAGCTGTTTTCCTTAACCAATTCTATAATCTCTTCCTGTGCTTTGAATAGAAAGTGAACAGAGCCCTTTTCCATGTAAGACCCTGCTATTGTGTGAGGAAATAACACTTACAAGGAGTTTCATTACCTGTGAACTGACAATGTTGAATAGATGCTCCATTACAATCTGGGAAAGTCTATGTTACTAAGATATTTGTGTTAAGATCTTTATTCCATTTCAATTGAACTGTTAGATGGTAAAATTAAGATCCTACTTGCTGGTCAAGACTGGTGGACTGATTTCAATGGGTAAATCTACCGTGGCAAATTAACATATTGGAATATTGCTTTTGGGAATTTATGTTTAAATTAATGAGTATGTAGTCTCTCTTTCTGACACATATTCCCTGATGGGATTTTAAAGCTATATGCACAGAATATTTGTCTCCTCTACATGTTTTACTTTTCTATTTACAGTTCCCTTTTTTGTTGTTAGATTTTATACACACTTTTTTTTCCTGACACACACTTGAACTGAATAACAGATTTAAAGGAAGCCTTTGTTCACATTGACATTCACTTCTTGTGTTTGGAGGTGGGGGTGGGGGTGAGGGAATGAGGAATTGGTTTTAAACAAAAACATTCCGTCTCTTATTTAACATCAATATCAGAAGAAGAAGACAAACATCTATCTTTCTCATCTATTTAAGTACCTTTTTCTAATGTAGTATCAAGGTATTGCAGAATTTTACAAATCATATTTGTGGAACGAATGGTGAAATTAATCTGATGATGTAGAAAGTATTCTGCAATATTGTAATACATAGTTTGACTTTTCATAAACAAATAAATCCATAGGGTATAATCAGGACTTCAAATGTGTAATTAAAACTTTAAAAAAATCCATTATATCAGCAAGATTTGAATACCTCTTGCACTCTAAGCTGGCAAGCCCATGGCAGGCCAAAAACCTATGATTCACTATTTTTAAGCCTATTTAAAGAGATTATAAAGAAAGTTCCCTTTTTAACACCCAAACACATACACACAATATTATGAATACCTGGAAAATATGATGGAAAGCTCAATTCTTACTCCACCTTAAAAACATAATTCTGAAGATGATAGAGAAATCTTTGTGACTACAGAGCTAAAAATTTACAACCTTTAGGGGGCTTCCCTGGTGGCGCAGTGGTTGGGAGTCCGCCTGCCGATGCAGGGGACGCGGGTTCGTGCCCCGGTCCGGGAGGATCCCGCGTGCCGCGGAGCGGCTGGGCCCGTGAGTCATGGCCGCTGGGCCTGCGCGTCCGGAGCCTGTGCTCCGCAACGGGAGAGGCCACAGCAGTGAGAGGCCCGCGTACCGCAAAAAAAAAAAAAAAAAAAAAAAAAAATTTACAACCTTTAATGTTCCTTGGGCTTCCTTCAAGTGATCCAAGGGTGAAACATATGCAAGTATTATTATATGAGTTACTTTTTATTTTTCTCTGGATTTTTAATTAAAGATTTCCTATCAGATAAGATTGTAGAAATCTCAAAATAATGACACCAAAAAGAAGTTAACTAGTGCCTTCTTGAATTCCAATAAAGCAACAGCCCCTTAAAGTAATTTAAATGTATATGCAATTAAATACTCATCATTAAAGGAGAAAGAACTGGGGCTAGTAATAATGTTTTAAATGCTTTGCATGTGTTAACTAACTTAATGTTTATAACAACCCTATTAGAGGGAGCACTATTATTATCCTATCCTACAGATGAGAATGTTGAAGCTCAGAGATGTTAAGTAGCTTCCCCAAGGTTACACAAACACTAAGATGACACAGAGCTGAGAAAGTACCCAGCTTGCAGCTTTCCCATTGTGGTAACCATTTACACGGCTTTGGGGTCTTTCAGATAACACTAATGAGGTCTGGAAGGGAAGCAGGACTGAGCAGACAATTTTTAAGCTGAATCTGTTCCACCCTTTCACATTTGCAGGAACTATAAGGAATAATACAAAGTATACCACTGACTTCTCTCTTAAGAATGAATTTGTAATCTACTGGAAGGGTTGAGATAATATATACGAAAAAATAGAGAACAGCTAGGTCTTTAATCCACATCAATGCGGATAATATCTAAAGAGGGTTGGTATGAGGCTTAACTGGGAGGTATTAAGTAAAATGCCTAGCACTGTATATAGCATATAATAGATGCCTACCAAGTGGTAATTATTACTATTAATAGCAAAATGTATAAGTCATATTAATAGTATTAGTATAACCACTAGTAGTATATGGTCTCTTGGAGCTAGAATAGCTTAAAACATCGTTTTGCCCAAAACTCACACCAATGCATAAATCCCTTCTAATCCTTAGCAGGGATCATCTAGCCATAGGGACAGTTACTACTTGAATCCTACCAGAAGTGAGACAGGTTACCAGTTAATAAAACAATGCTAAAAATTTTCCTGATAACAATTTGAAATCTGCCTCCCTATATCTACTCACTAAATCCACACAAAACCAGATCAATACTCTTGTCACTAACTTATTCTATTAGTGTTATTTTATTTAAAAATGGAGGGAGGGTAGGGAAAGAGCAAATTCCATTTGTTTAGAGTATAAGACCATAGAAAATAACTCATTCATCCAGAATTATGACATAAATGAAAATTTATAAAGGTAGCATAAATGACATCAACTTTAAAAGGTTAATAATATAATCGTTAGAACCTAAACATTCATGAATTAATTAAATTGATAAGTTAGCTAAACCCTTTAATGCCCATGTGAATTTTATACCTCTCAAGTATGATTTGGCCTTTTATACCTCTCAAGTATGATTTGGCCTTCTGGCAAGTAACACTATCTGAAATTTTACATTATGTCCTTATTCAACTTTATGACAACAAACTAAGCTGTCTAAGTAACCAGATTACTTAGGAGCATAGATGTTTTCCTAACAAAATGTTGCTACAATTGTGCCATGGGTTCATCTTGGCTAAGGTACCATTCTCCAGTGCAATGCCAAGGAACTGGAAGGAAATGTCATTCTGTGCATTCTTGTAGTGACTTTATGAGCAAATGTTTCATTTAGGTAGGAAGAGAAGTTGTTCTCTCAAACAATATAATCACTTAATTAGGGCTTCCAGACCTGTTCTTCAGCCAAGTTCTTCTAAAACAAATTTAATCCCCAAGCCCTTGCAAACTGTAATATGACTTGTTACCAACATAGTATGAGATCAGGCTATGGAGAAAGCTTCAAGGCTCTCTCCCCAATCCCACTACCTATTAGCACAATTAGCAGTACCATAAGTTTTCGTAGGTAGAAGTCACAATATCTCTTCATAAAAATCTCTCCTCCCCCTCCTCGGTGTCTCTCTCTCTCTCTCTCCACCCCCCTTTCTCTTAGCTCTATTTCTTCTCCTGTTTAAACTCCATACACCAGCAAAGATGATCCCCAGCCATTACATGTTCACGAAATCCCTTGTGTCTATAATCAAAACAGGAGAAAAACCCAGCATTCATATCAGTCCTCAAAACTGCCAGTTCTCTTTGTATCACCTGCACACTACTGGGCCCATCCCCGTAATGACTGACAGCAGGGCACATTATCTGCAGGCCCACCAGGTGGGGGTCAAATAATTCCCCAGATGTAAACACATGTGTGTGAAATAAGAGAGGAAGGGGTGCTTGGCAAGCAAAAACAACAGATGCCCACTACAGGCAACTTGGACAAACTCATACCAGATTCTTCTGCCAACGCAGCTTTTGGTTGGAGAAAAAGTGCCACACATATAGGAAGGAAAAACTAGTGTTACTGAGAGAATAAAGGAGTAAAAAGAGCTGGCGCTCAAATTTTACCTTGCAATTTTTCTACGAATCCTCTAATCATCTCATAAAATTTTTTTAATTCTGGTTTTCACTCAATGAGAGATGCAGGAATATTTTGATTTCAGTCAGAGAGGTTCCCTTAGGGTCAACTGACACCATGCTAAGAGGAAAGAATTGACAGGAAACAGAAACAAGTTTAAAAGAAGAGAGGGTAGTGATAATATATGGGGAAAGGAGATTTGGAATTAGAAAATCTAATTTAAGCAACTATTGCTATTCATCAGTTACTAGAGAATTTCTCTGTGTTTTTCTTAAGGGCCTTCTCCTTCGAGGTTAATAAATACCTATTTAGACTAGCACAGATTCTGTTGTCCCATTTATTGCTTGTTTTGGAGTAAATTCATTTAAGGAGCATGTGAAGAGATGAATGGGTAGGTTCTCCCTACCCTTTAGGTTTTTCACACATCATAACATTTAAGAAAACGGTTCCTTCTTAGACCATGCAGTGAGAGAGCTGGTCACAGAGACAGCAACAGGAAGCATCACTCACCATCTGAAATACTACGGTGACTTCAACATCTAGACATCCATATAATACCCTCAACTTAGGTCTGTCCAAACTCATCAGCCTCCTCCAGTTAGAGAATCATCAAAGCTCTGCTCTTTTATTTGCTGCACTAAAATCCAGCAGCAGTTTGTAAGGCAGCTGCAAAGCCTGACACTTAGCTCCTTCCCATGGTGAGCAAACAGACTGTCCTGGTGCCATCCTTGAGCATGAAAGAAGTATCATTTCAGAAAAATTAACAGTATCCGTCTCTAACCAAAAGCATTCAGCTGCTGTAGCTGACATCTAGCAATGCTGAGAAGAAAGCAGTGATTGGGGACTCATACTACATGTAAAATATATTCCTTCCTTTCCAACAGTTCTGACACATACAGAATTTGGTGCAAATACTACACTTAGGTCCATCTCTAGAAAGTCATAATCAGCTGGGAAATTTCAGCTTTTCTAGAAACAGAGAGTGCCCTAAATACAGCTTGGGTGACTGTTAATGGAAATCCCAGGAGCCAGGTCCAGCTCAGCCCGTCGAAGCCATGCAAAACAAACTGGTTTGTTGCTAACACCAACAGAGGCCTTCCAACTCTCAATTTCTTTGAAAATGTCACACTATCTGGCTGAATAAATAACCCTTGAATACTAACAACACTCAAGTTATCCTGGCAAACATCCAAGACTATTTAGAAGATTCTACTTGGTGTCTGTGAGAAGTCTCATGTCCAAATCATCCAACAGTGGAAATCAGCAACTGTCTCCACTTTTAAGAATGAAGTCTTTTAATAGCTGAGTAGCCTCAGAAACTCCCAGCATTTACCACTAAATTCAAAAAACCCACTGAGACTGGAACAAAGGGGCCCTTTGGAAGACCAGGTAAAGCCAGCAGTTTACTTTACCTCTGATATCAGTGTAGTTTGTGTTCCCTGAACAGCAGCCACTGGGCAAACTACAAGCTACCTTCACATGGTCATTCCCCCCATTTCCACTTCTATTTTGTGTAAAGTAGGAAGTCAAACCCAACGCAACCCTGACATTGGTAGGCATCAAGCCCTGCTAAAAGGAAGAGGCTTTCATTCAACAACAGATGTAGACCAGCCTGATGTTCTGCCTTTATTTAGGAAAATTTACATCCCAAGACCTAGTAACAGTTTGCTGCTGCAAATGACTTGGATCATGGAGTGAAATGGCCCTTCAAGCCTCTTTCCCACTGTCATCCCCACACCTCTTATGCTTCAGCCATCTAATTAATCAGTGGTCATCCCTAATGTTCTAAATTATTTCACACTTCTGGGCTTTTGCATTTACTGTCTCCTCTGCCTGAGACTCCTTTCTCTGATCTCTCTTCTATTCATCCAGCTAACTAATACTCATTCTTCAAGATTAGCTCAAACTTCGTCTGCACCAGATGATTCAGGTCCAGAGTAGATGCCTATCTTCTGTGCTTCGATAACATCCCATTGCACCCTTCTATAAAAACACTTATCACACCACATGATAGTCGTGGTTTATTTCTCTAGTAGCCCCACAAGTTTCTTGAAGACATGGATTTATTTTATTCATCTTCATTTTATTATGTGTGTATATTCTCAGCCCCTAGTACAATTCCTGGCATACAGGAGGGCGCAATAAACGATACTTAAATGAATAAACAAATAATTGAATTACTAATAAAAAGTAGTCAAGTTAAGCAGATTTCTCTGTATTGTGACTTGACTATCTTCCCAAAGAACAAAAATACCTGAAAAGCCACCAGGAGAGATCAGTACCTTTTAGTGTAGATTCTTGTGACCTGACAGTAAAAGTGCAGATGGCCCTGAGCAATGCTGGCTTTCTCAGCCAATAATTCCTCATCACACTAAAGTGGCCTATAACCATCTAGCACCCCAGAAACGTAAGAGCGGAGCTATAGAAGAACATAAAAGGTAAATTCTGATAAGAGACAATTGGAGTCTTAAATTTACAGAATGGAATAATGCCCAAGAGGGGGAAGGTCTAAATAAATGATTAGCACACAGGCTTTGGGAACATTCAGACCTGAGTTTGAATCCTGATTCCACTACTCACTAGCTGTGAGATTCGGGAAAATGTATCAGTTTTTTCATCTGGAACACAGGAATAGTAACACCCAAATCATAAGATTAAATGAGATAATATATAAAATGCTTATCAAAATGTCTAGCACATAATAAACACTCATGAAATGACAGCAATTGTTTTATGATGATTAATAATAAAAGGCAGGGGATTTCCCTGGTGGCGCAGTGGTTAAGAATCCGCCTGCCAATTCAGGAGACACAGGTTCGAGCCCTGGTTCTGGGAAGAGCCCACATGCCACGGAGCAACTAAGCGTGTGCACTACAACTACTGAGCCTGCACTCTAGAGCCCGCGAGCCACAACTACTGAAGCCCACGCGCCTAGAACCTGTACTCCGCAACAAGAGAAGCCACTGCAATGAGAAGCCCATGTACCACAATGAAGAGTAGCCCCCACTCTCTCCAACTTAGAGAAGGCCCGCGCACAGCAAGGAAGACCCAACGCAGCCAAAACTAAATACATAAATAAATAAACTTTTTTAAAAATAATAATAATAGTAAAAGGCAGAGACATCATTTTTACGACTGCGAACTGGAAGTTTTGAGGCAAAGAATCAAAAAATGAATGCAAGTTGGGTAATAAAGATTAAGACAAGCTTCATCCCTCCTACAATTTTTCTGAGGACTGGCCCCAGCCTCAGCACTTCCAAATGAAACCTCATAACCAAGGTCAGTTCCTGGGACATTTGAAAGAATTCCTGTCAACAGAGGAATGTAGATGGGGAGTCAAGAGATTGATTTGAGATATTATATCACATGCTCCCTAGTTTCTTTGGAGGAGAAACCTGTGAAGAAGATTCTGTTCACTCCCCCCAAGTGGTAAGAAAAGGGATTCAGTCCTCATATAGAACCTCATCTAGGCAGTGTGTGAAATTCCAGAAAACTTCTTTAAAATGGAGGCTTAAGAGGCTGAGTGAGCAAGCATCTGAGTTTAAGGGCTCCAGAGAGCCACCCATAAAGGAAACAAGGGGTGCAGGGCAAGACTCAGAGGAAGAGGAAAAAGTGAATGTCTACACTTAAACCAGAGGCACTAAGACCAAGGCTACATTCAAGGAGTGCTAGACACTCAATCCAATTCCTGTTTCTTGCTAGAAAAGAATGGAGGAACTGACTCTGATAACCACACACCTTATCCAAATATATTGACATTTTTACATAAAGGATTACCAGGCACCTACTTTAACTTGAGACTAAGGACATAAACATGAACTATCAACTCAGAAAACGAAAATGTTTATCCCTTACTTTCTATCTCCAATTTCCAGCAAACTGGAAAGAGTAAGAAGAAAATGGCCTAATATGTGGCTAAATAGCATCACACTGGAAACATTTTTATTCTCCACCCCACCCCCAAAAACAGGATGTCTATAAGTGGAACACTTCCGACCCTCAAAAAAAATAATGTGTATACTCTGGAGATCTGGTGTGTCAGGAAAGGACCACAGTGCTTAAGATGTCTACACACAAACATACACACTTGCCCTTCTGGAAGAAATAGCTTATTCAAGTTTTTTATCAGGCAGGGCTCATCTGCTTCCTAACTGAGTCATTATCATGTAGTGGCTCTGTTCTAGAAATTTTAAAGGGAAGAAAGTGGGGAGAAGGTAGAGGACAGAAGTTCCAGAAACTGTTTCTTCTCACAAATAAGTTATAACCTGATTTCTATTGCAATTAAGCCAGAATAGCAAACTGGTGTTCAGAGAAAAGGTGATGTTTTTCTGCCTAATATAAAACCACTAATATACCCAGACATCAGCATAATTGACCGGAAATTAGTTAAAACAGCAGAGAGCTGAAAAAAACACAACACAGAGGGTGTCCTGCCATTATCTGGGATCATTTTTCCCCCATCACTTACCACATGCTTAAAGAGGTGGGAAAGCAAATTGCCAACCACAGCAGAACATGACAAGCCCCCTGCTGCTCTCTGTGTCCACGAGCTGCTCCTTCAGTCTGTTCAACCAAGTTCTGGCTGCGGCTGCCCCAGGGATATTACAAGGGCTTGACTCATTTATACATATGTCACGTTGTCGGGGTTTTCACCTAAACAGGTAAAATATGCCACAAATCGTGTAATAAAACATGGCATAATTTGTCACATTTGCAACATTTCCAAATGTCAGTGTCATGTCATCTCCCTGGCAAACAAGAGAGGGAAGTGGGTTTTTAAAAATCTGGCCAAAAATGGTTCTGCTCTCTGTATTAAGAGGTTGTTCTGTGGCGGGGTCCTTTCCTGGCATGACTTACAGTACTGTTTTGGGAGCGCTCTCACCAGAGCATAAAAGGAGGAAGAGAAAAACCTCAGGAAGATTCGCTGTAGGCACTGAAGATGTCCAGTGAATAAATGTGAATTATTACTGCCTAAAACTTAATTTTACAGAGTTAGGTTAGATGCTTAGCACATGGTCAAAAATAATGAAAAGGGAGATGACCATAGAGACAGGTGATGCAAAAATGAAAGGATTGAGAAAAATGACCAGGCGGGTAGCAGAGCCTCTGAGAATTCACCTGCAAAGCAAGCACTGCCTTGACAAATGGGATTTGGTGTCATCTATGTCTGTGTCCCATTGCTATATTAAACATCTGTCCAAGTATCAGTAAACCAGTAAAAAATACAGAAAAGAACATTATACATCATGATTTGACATGTCAGATTTCTATAATATAACAGAGACATATAACATGAAGAAGATATTATACCTTCTTTTAAAAAGAACACTTGTGGAGAGGTCCTATATCACTTGGTATAGGCATTCAAATGTATTTTGGGGGGGACAGTGTGGTGTGATGAGAGAAGCACTGGACATGGAGCCAGTGGACCTACTCCTTGCCTCAGCTCTTCCTCTTTCCAGCTAAAAGACAAGCCCCCTAACCTCTCTCCATGTCTTGATTTTCTCCCTTACAAGGTGATGGTGAAAATAATACCTTTCCTCCTCACCTCAGATGGTTATTATGAAGATCAAATGAGATTATGTGCTTGAAAACATTTCATATACTTTGCACAGCTTTTTTTCCCTTTTCCCAAGGAATTCCATCCATGCCAATGGCTTTAAGACCTTCAAATATCAACTGATATTCCAAAATTTGCATATTTAGCTGTGGGCTCTTTCCTAGGTCTCAAAGCTCTATCTTTATTTGCCTCTGGATATCTCCACCTGGGGAGTCTTCAGGCATTTACAACTCAATATGTCCAGTGGAAATGGCCCTCTTTCGAAACCCACACAAACACTTTTGCTCACACGTACCTCCACCCTCCCTGCCATTCACGCTGAACCTCTTGCTTTCCTTGGTACATGATCCAACCACATTGTCACCGTGTTGCACTGACCCTATGCCCTAAGCATCTGTGAGGTCAGCCCCTTCTTTTCTATCCACACTGTCACTCTCCTAGTAGCTATAGCCTCAGAATCAGTCTTCCTACCACCAATCTCTCCACTGCCCCCACCCCACCTTCTCTACACCAGAAGGAACTTTTACAAATAGATATCTGACCATATCCCACCCTGAGTAGAACTGTGAAATGACTTCCCATTGCCTTTGTGATGAAGCTCAAATACCGTGACTTGACCTTCAAGTGCTTCATGAATTCATCCCACGTTCCATTTCCAGCCTCATCTTCTCCTACCCACATCCCACTCCCCAAGCCGTCCTGTTCTAGCCATATTGAGCTATTTCTTCAAACACACCAAACTTTCTCAAGCCTCTGTGCCTTTGCCCCTGCTCTCTGCCTAGCCTTCCTCCTAGTGTCAGCAGAGGGATTGGTAAAAGCATGGACTCTGGAAACCAAATGCCTGGGTTCATACCCTGTCTCTGCCCTGGGCATGATACTTGTCTCATTTGGGGTTCACCCAAAAGCAGACTCTGAGACAAAGAGCCAGCAGTTTATTTGGAGGTTCAGAAAATACCAGTAGGGGAGTGGGGAAGTATACAACATGATGATTTGATGCATATATATACTGCAAAATCATTACCAACAATAGGGTTAGTTAACACTTTCGTCACCTCACATAATTACCATTTTGTGTCTGCGTATGGTGAGAATATCTACAGTCTACTTTATTAGCAACTGTCAAGTATATAATACAGTATTGTTAACTATAGTCAACATGTTGGACATTAGATTCCCAGAACTTATTCATCTTATAACTGGAAGTCTGTACCCTTTGACCAACATTTCCCCATTTCCCCCACATCCCAGTCCCTGGAAATTATCATTCTACTCTCTGTTTCTGTGAGTTCAGATATTCTAGATTTCACATATAAGTGATGTCATACAATATTTGTCTTTCTCCGACGTATAACACTGAGCATGATGCCCTCAGGGTCCATCCATGTTGTCAAAATGGCAGGATTTCCTTCTTTCTCATGGCTGAATGATATTCCATTTTATATATATATATATTTATATATATATGTATGTATATATATATATGAAATGGATCTAGAGTCAGGATTTATGGGCCTAGGAATTGAGGAATAGAAATGGGAGTAGCACCATTCACTATTAGCCCTAATTATCCACAAGCAAATTTTTGCTTCTCATCCCCATGACCTCCCATCTCCAGCAGACTTCTGCTCTGCTAGTCTAAAGGTCTAAGTTTTAAAAGGAGGAATGCTTGAAGTATCAGAAATACAACAATGATTAAGCCATGATATCATATGTCACATCTATACATATATCTCACATCTTCTTTATCCATTCAACTGTAGCCAGACACTTAGGCTGTTTCCATATCTTGGCTATTGTGAATAATGCTGCAGTGAACATGGGAATGGAGATATCTCTTGGAGATCCTTTGGATATATACCCAGAAGTGGGATTGCTGGGTTATATGGTAGTTCTATTTTTAATTTTTTGAGGAAACTCCATAATGTTTTCCATAGTGGCTATAAGATACTCTCCTAGCTCCAAAGCATATTTCTATCATGGCATTTGCCATATTCCTTTTGACTATTTTTTTATTACATTTTTATGGGTCTTTCTTTTCTATCAAGCAGTGTCTTGAAGGGAATTCTTGTCAAATTCTATGCCTAGGACTTCTCTCCACCTGTCAATGCAGGGGACACGGGTTCAAACCCTGGTCCAGGAAGATCCCACATGCCACAGAGCAACTAAGCCCATGCACCAAAACTACTGAGTCTGTGCTCTAGAGCCCGTGAGCCACAACTACTGAAGCCTGCACGCCTAGAGCCCATGCTCCACAACGAGAGAAGCCACTGCGATGAGAAGCCCGCGCACTGCAACAAAGAGTAGCCCCCACCCACTGCAACTAGAGAAAGTTCATGTGCAGCAACGAAGACCCAATGCAGCCATAAATAAATAAATAAATTTATTATTTAAAAAAAATTCTATGCCTAGCACAAAGTGAGCACTCAGTGTTTGTAAAATTGAGTTGAACTAAGTTGTCTCATAAAACTTGTTTTCTTTTTATGCCAAAAAAGGAAAGAAAATGGGAGTTAGAGCTAGAAAAAGAAATAAGAAAAAGAAGAGAAAGAGGTGTGTATTCAAAATGCATTAATAGTAGGGGCTCAGTTAGTATTTTCCGAATAAAGTAATAAGAGACTATGAAATGAGCACTAGTACGTATCAGGCATTATGTGAAGCACTTAAAATACAACAATGATTAAGACAAAGTCCCTGCCCCAAAAAAGATTACAGAGGGAACACACAGATTAATGAATAAAAGGAATAGATATCACTGAGTTAATAGCGGTAGGGAAGAGACAAGGACACCTAAGGATAGTCACCGGTTCAGGTCAATGCTCTTTAACCAATTTACAAGTGCTAAACAGTCACAACCAAAACTGACCTATACTCTGAAGTTTGGGGAACTTCCCTGGTGCCTTGATAGCACATGTTTCCTACTTGGATACTAAATATTTCCAGTTCTATGAGGTCAACTCGACACATCAGAAAATACTACATGGACACAACCGCCACTAGGGGCGTCGCGCCGAGGCCGTCCTGCCCCGGTCTCTACGCCTGGCCCGATTGGCCGCACGGCGCTGAGGCCCGCCCCCGCTTGCGCGGCCAGCCCCGGAGGGGCGGAAGGGTCCGGGCGGTGGAGTCGCTGTGTCCCGGCGGCGTGGCGTGGAGCACCCGCCGGGGCCGCAGGAACAAGCGCCCCGCGGAACTGCTACTCCCAGAGCAGCCCGGGCCCCCCATCTCCGCCCCGCCGCGCTCTCAGGCGCCGAGCACTACAACTCCCGGCATGCCGTGAACTTGACGGCTGCGCCTCCAGGGTGGAGTCCGGCCCTCCCGGCCGCCCCGCTCTCCCGCCCCGTCCCCGCCGCTCTCCCGGCCGCGCGCGGAGCGGGGACGCGAGCCATGGAGGAGACACCGACCCCGCTACTGGGCAGCCGCAAGCCGCACCTGGAGAAGCTGACCTTGGGGGTCACCCACATCCTAGAATCATCCCAAGGTGTGACAGAGGTGACCATCATAGAAAAGGCGCCTGCTGAATGTCACATGATTTCTTCATGGGAACAAAAAAATAACTGTGCTGCCTGAGGATCTGAAGAACTTTTACCTGATGACCAACGGCTTCCACATGACATGGAATGTGAAGCTGGATGAACACACCATTCCACTGGGCAGCATGGCAATTAACAGCATCTCAAAACTGACTCAACTCAACCAGTCTTCCATGTACTCTCTTCCTAACGCACCAACTCTTGCAGACCTGGAGAATGATACACAAGAAGCGATATTTGAGCTGGATCCTTGCAACCTGAATGGGAAGGTTTGCCTTGCCTACAAAAGAGGTAAACCAGCATTAGCACAAGACACTGAGATCTGGTTCCTGGACAGAGCGTTATACTGGCATTTTCTCACAGATAACTTTACTGCCTATTATCTCCTGCTTATCACCCACCTGGGCCTGCTCCAGTGGGAGTACGCCTTCACAGCTATGGCATTAGCCCACAGGCCAAGCAATGGTTCAACATGTGTAAACCCATCACCTACAACACAAACCTACTCACGGAAGAGACCGACTCCTTTGTGAACAAGCTAGATCCCAGCAAAGTGTTCAAGAGCAAGAACAAGACATTAATCCCCAAATAGAAAGGGCCTGTTCAGCCTGCAGGTGGCCAGAAAGGGCCCACGGGTCCTCCTTCCACCTCTAAATCCTCCTCTGGCTCTGGAAACAATGTCCGAAAATGAGCGCCCAGCTCCCCGCCAGCCCCACAGCGATGATTTCCAAGCACAGATGCCCCAGGCGTGGCCCAAGCCTCAGATTCTGTGTATGGAACCATTGTCCTCTCTCCATCTGAGTTACAAAATCCTAGGCCTTTTACTTCCATTGGCTTGAGCCAGGAGTTGGAAGGGCATACTCAGCTCTCCCCAAGAATCCTTCTCTCATACCCCTTACAGCAGGTTGTGTCACCTACTAATTCTGGAAGCTGTGGAGAATGTAAGGTGTTGTGTAAGTGACTAAGTAGATCTATTAAGAGCTTTCTTTTCTTTCTACTCCAACCCCCTACCCCTCAGCAGTAATTAGAGAAGTCCCCCATAGAAACCACTGGTTTTGACCTATGAGGCATTAGAACTATGCTGCTCAACTGGTAGCACTTTTTTTTACATCTTTATTAGAGTATAATTGTTTACAATGGTGTGTTAGTTTCTGCAGGTAGCCACTTTTTAAAGAGCTAAATTTAAGCCATATTAAAAATGGGAGTATTCATGTGGCTAGTGGAGTCTGTATTAGCACAGAGATGATGAAACATTTCTATCATCACAGAAAGTTCTATTGGGCAGCACTGCATTAGAATACTTTTGCATTACCCTTCCTCAGATCAGTTAATTTTTGTTAAAGAATAATGATACCTTAATTTGATGGGTTATAATGTTCCATGAAAAACCTTGAATATCCATTTTTATGTTCTTTATATCCTTCACCACAAACAGATCTTGCTTTGCTCATTTTCAGTTTCCTATAAAGTTTCTTCATCAGTTTCCTATAAAGTTTCTTGTTTCCAGTTTCGTGATGTGATATTTGTATGTTTGCCAAAATTATCTTTCTCACTTTTTTTTTTAAAGAAGAGGTGATTCTGCTGTACCATTAAAACCCAAACAAAACAAAACCTGCCAAGCATTGCTTTGCCAGGACTCTTCATGCACAGTTTTGATCAAATCAGTCACTTTGGACAAGAGCTTCCACCTGCTCTGCCTACTCACAACTGCTCAACAATTCATGGGGTAGCAGAAAAGGATAGACAGGAACCAAGTTGTCAAGGATAATAGCTGAGGTTTAGTCTTCCAGAAGCATTTTTCTGCCAAAACTCATCAAAGGGAGAAACAGCACTGCCAGATAAGAGATTCCAGCATTTGGCTCCTTCCCCAAGTCAGGGTTAGAAGGGGATTGAGAAGTTGTGTCATCTTCCACTGTGGTAGATGTCCTTCCTCTAGAGCTCATGGAGCCGCTGAATTATTTCTTAAGTCCTAGTCCAGTTCTCGATTTCACAAATGAAGCAGCAGAGGAGCCACAAAACAATGGTGCACTTCAAATCAGTGACAATCAGCTGGAATCCCAAAGGGCTGTAGACAGAAGAGGGTTCTAATAAGGAAAGGTTTGAGACCAGCCTCAGGAGGAGCAGAGCATTCAAGAGCAGGAATGGCTACCTAATATGTAGGACCCAGTGCAAAATGAAGATGTGGGACCTTTTGTCCAAAAATCAGGTAAACACTACCATTAGAAGTACTAATATGCAGTAGCAATTCTCATATCAGACAAAATAGACTCTAAAATAAAGACTATTATAAGAGACAAAGAAGGACACTACATAATGATCAAGGGATCAATCCAAGAAGATATAACAATTGTAAATATTTATGCATCCAGCATAGGAGCACCTCAATACATAAGGCAAATACTAACAGCCATAAAAGGGGAAATCGACAGTAACACAATCATAGTAGGGGACTTTAACACCCCACTTTCACAATGGACAGATCATCCAAATTGAAAATAAATAAGGAAACACAAGCTTTAAATGACACATTAAACAAGATAGAATTAATTGATATTTATAGGACATTCCATCCAAAAACAACAGAATACACTTTCTTCTCAAGTGCTCATAGAGCACTGTCAAGGATAGATCATATCTTGGGTCACAAATCAAGCCTTGGTAAATTTAAGAAAATTGAAATCATATAAAGTATCTTTTCCAAATACAACGCTATGAGACTAGATATCAATTACAGGAAAAAATCTGTAAAAAATACAAACACATGGAGGCTAAACAATACACTACTAAATAACCAAGAGATCACTGAAGAAATCAAAGAGGAAATCAAAAATACCTAGAAACAAATGACAAAGAAAACACAATGACCCAAAACTTATGGCATGCAGCAAAGCAGTTCTAAGAGGGAAGTTCATAGCAATACAATCCTAGCTCAGGAAACAAGAAACATCTCAAATAACCTAAGCTTACACCTAAAGCAATTACAGAAAGAAGAACAAAAACACCCCAAAGTTAGCAGAAGGAAAGAAATCATAAAGATCAGAAATAAATGAAAAACAAATGAAGGAAATGATAGCAAAGATCAATAAACCTAAAAGCTGGCTCTTTCAGAAAAACAAAATTGATAAAGTATTAGCCAGATGCATCAAAAAAAAAGGGAGGGGCTTCCCTGGTGGCGCAGAGGTTGAAAGTCCACCTGCTGATGCAGGGGACACGGGTTTGTGCCCCTGTCCAAGAAGATCCCACATGCTGCAGAGCAGCTAGGCCCGTGAGCCATGGCCGCTGAGCCTGCGCATCTGGAGCCTGTTCTCCACAACGAGAGAGGCCACAACAGTGAGAGGCCTGTGTGCCACAAAAAAAAAAAAGAAAAGAAAAGAAAAAAAGGGAGAAGACTCAAATCAACAGAATTGGAAATTAAAAAGGAGAAGTAATACTGACAATGCAGAAATACAAAGGATCATGAGAGATTACTACAAGCAATTATATATATGCCAATAAAATGGACAACTTGGAAGAAATGGACAAATTCTTAGAAAAGCACAACATTCTGAGACTGAACCAGGAAGTAATAGAAAATATAAACAGACCAGTCACAAGCACTGAAATTGAAACTGTGATTAAAAATCTTCAAAGAAACAAAAGCCCAGGACCAGATGGCTTCACAGGCGAATTCTATCAAACATTTAGAGAAGAGCTAACACCTATCCTTCTCAAACTCTTCCAAAATGTAGCAGAGGGAGTAACACTCCGAAACTCATTCTACGAGGCCATCATCACCCTGATACCAAAACCAGACAGAGATGTCACAAAGGAAGAAGACTACAGGCCAATATCACTGATGAACATAGATGCAAAAATCCTCAGTAAAACACTAGCAAACAGAATTCAACAGCACATTAGAAGCATCATACATCATGATCAAGTGGGATTTATCCCAGGAATGCAAGGATACTTCAATATACCCAAATCAATGTGATAAACCATATTAACAAATTGAAGGAGAAAAACCATATGATCATCTCAATAGATGCAGAAAAAGCTGTTGACAAAATTCAACACCCATTTATGATAAAAACCCTCAAGAAAGTAGACATACAGGGAACTTGCCTCAACATAATAAAGGCCATATATGACAAACCCACAGCCAACATCGTTCTCAATGGTGAAAAACTGAAACCATTTCTTCTAAGATCAGGAACAAGACAAAGGTGCCCACACTCACCACTATTATTTAACATAGTTTTGGAAGTTTTAGCCACAGCAATCAGAGAAGAAAAAGAAATAAAAGGAATCCAAATTGGAAAAGAAGAAGTAAAGCTGTCACTGTTTGCAGATGACATGATGCATAGAGAATCCTAAAGATGCTACCAGAAAACTACTAGAGCTAATCAATGAATTTGGTAAAGCAGCAGGAAACAAAATAAATGCACAGAAATCTCTTGCATTCCTATACACTAATGATGAAAAATCTGGAAGAGAAATTAAGGAAACACTCCCATTTACCACTGCAACAAAAAGAATAAAATACCTAGGAATAAACCTACCTAAGGAGACAAAAGACCTGTATGCAGAAAACTATAAGACACTGATAAAAGAAATTAAAGATAATACAAAGAGATGGAGAGATATACCATGTTTTTGGATTGGAAGAATCAACATTGTGAAAATGACTATACTACCCAAAGCAATCTACAGATTCAGTGCAATCCCTATCAAACTACCAATGGCATTTTTCACAGAACTAGAGCAAAAAAATTCACAATTCGTATGGAAACACAAAAGACCCCGAGTAGCCAAATCAATCTTGAGAATGAAAAATGGAGCTGGAGGAATTAGGCTCCCTGACTTTAGACTATACTACAAAGCTACACTAATCAAGACAGTATGGTACAGGCACAAAAACAGAAATGTAGATCAATGCAACAGGATAGAAATCCCAGAGATAAACCCATGCACATATGGTCACCCTGTCTTTGATAAAGGAGGCAAGAATATACAGTGGAGAAAAGACAGCCTCTTCAATAAGTAGTGCTGGTGTGACTGGACAGCTACATGTACAAGAATGAAATTAGAACACTCCCTAGCACCATACACAAAAGTAAACTCAAAATGGATTAAAGACCTAAATGTAAGGCCAGACACTATAAAACTCTTAGAGGAAAACACAGGCAGAACATCTATGACATAAATCACAGCAGGATCCTTTTTGACCCACCTCCTAGAGAAATGGAAATAAAAACAGAAATAAATGGGACCTAATTAAACTTCAAAGCTTTTGCACAGCAAAGGAAACATAAACAAGACGAAAAGACACCCCTCAGAATGGGAGAAAATATTTGCAAACGAAGCAAATGACAAAGGATTAATCTCCAAAATATACAAGCAGCTCATGCAGCTCAATATCAAAAAAACAAACAACCCTTGGGGTTTCCCTGATGGAGCAGTGGTTGAGAGTCCACCTGCCGATGCGGGGGACGCGGGTTCGTGCCCCAGTCTGGGAGGATCCCACATGCCACGGAGCGGCTGGGCCCGTGAGCCATGGCTGCTGGGCCTGTGCGTTCGGAGCCTGTGCTCCGCAACGGGAGAGGCCGCAGCAGTGAGAGGCCCGCGTACCACAAAAAACAAACAAACCAAAAAAACCCAATCCAAAAATGGGCAGAAGACCTAAATAGACATTTCTCCAAAGAACATATACAGATTGCCCACATACACATGAAAGAATGCTCAACATCACTAATTAGAGAAATGAAAATCAAAACTACAATGAGGTATCACCTCACACCAGTCAGAATGGCCTCATCAAAAAATCTACAAACAATAAATGCTGGAGAGGGTGTGGAGAAAAGGTAACCCTCTTGCACTGTTGGTGGGAATGTAAATTGATACAGCCACTATGGAGAACAGTATGGAGGTTGGTTAAAAAACTAAAAATAGAATTACCATACAACCCAGGAATCCCACTCCTGGGCATATACCCTGAGAAAACCATAATTCAAAAAGAGTCATGTACCACAATGTTCACTGCAGCTCTATTTACAATAGCCAGGACATGGAAGCAACCTAAGTGTCCATCAACACATGAATGGGTAAAGAAGATGTGGCACATATATACAATGGAATATTACTCGGCCATAAAAAGAAACAAAATTGAGTTATTTTTACTGAGGTGGATGGACTGTCATACCGAGTGAAGTAAGTCAGAAAGAGAAAAACAAATACCGTAAGCTAACACATATATATGGAATCTAAAAAAAAAAAAAGGTTCTGAAGAACCTAGGGGCAGGACAGGAATAAAGATGCAGACGTAGAGAATGGATTTGAGGACATGAGGAGGGGGAAGTGTAAGCTGGGATGAAGTGAGAGAGTGGCATGAACATATATACACTACCAAATGTAAAACAGATACCTAGTGGGAAGCAGCTGCATAGCACAGGGAGATCAGCTTTGTGTCCACCTAGAGGAGTGGGATAGGGCGGGTGGGAGGGAGATGCAGGAGGGAGGAGATATGGGGATATGTGTATATGTATCGCTGATTCACTTTGTTATACAGCAGAAACTAACACACCATTGTAAAGCAATTATACTACAGTAAAGATGTTACAAAATAAAAAAGAAAGAAAATACTATGCAGTTCAGGTCTAGAAAAGAGTTTGTTCACTTCCACTGAGTCCAATCTAGACACAGTACGCAAAAGAGAAAAACAATCTCTTGGAAAGGTATATTTTCTTAAAACTCTTCATGCACTGATATGTAACATTTGCTAAAGATTTATTTAGTGAAAGAAGCAAGGGAGAAGCCAGTATGTAGGGCTTGCTTCAAGCATATATGATGACCTCTTCTGTGGATACCAGTCAGCCTCTTTCCCAGCCACTCCTGTCATCACCAATGGGCTCATTAACAGTGGCCATGGTGGCAAGGATGGAGTTTATACATGGGCTCCACAATATGAACTCCCACTCACAAAAGCTGATCTGGCTACAACCACCGCTGACTGCCCAATCTGCCAGTAGCAGAGACTAACACTGAGTATGTGACAAGGCACCATTCCCCATCTAGTGGCAGGTTGAAAGCACTGAACCACTTCCATTGTGGAAGGGGTAGTACTTTTTTCTTACTGAAATAGACACTCTGGCTATGGATTTGGCTTCCCTACTTGCTATGCCTTCTGCCAAAACTACCATCCTTGGACTTATAGAAGGTGTTACCCACTATCATGGTATTCTAACAATATTGCTTCTGATCAAGGAACTCACTTCTCAGCAAAAGAAGTGTAGCAATAAGCCCATGATCATGGAATCCACTGGTCTTACCATGTTGCCACCATCCAAAACATCTGGCTTAACAGAACAGTGGAAGGACTTTTTGGAGATTCAGTTACAGGGTGCAATACCTTGCAGAGCTAGCGCAAGGCTCTCCAGGAGCCTATATATGCTCTTATTCAGCATCCGATATATGATTATATTTCTCCCAGAGCTGGGGTTCACGGGTCCAGGAATTGAGGAATGGAATTAGGTGTGGTACCACTCACTATCAGCCCTAATCAACCACTAGCAAAATTTCTGCTTCTCATCCCCATGACCTCCCATCCTCAGTAGACCTCTGTCTGCTGGTCTAAAGTCTAAGGTTCAAAGGTAGAAATGCTTTCTCCAGTAGACACAAAAATTATTTAATTAAACTGGAAGTTAAGACTGATATGCCACAACTCACTCCTTGTGGTTCTAAATCCACAGCCAACGAAAGAGTTACTGTACTGGCTGGGGAGACTGATCCTAATTATCAAAGGAAAACTGAGTTGCTACTACACAATAAGGAACAGTATGTCTGGAATACAGGTCTCTTAGGGTCTCTCTTAGTACTACTATTCCCTTTGACTAATTTCCATTAATCAATGGAAAACTACAACCACCCAATTAAGGCAGGAATGCTTAATGGCCCAGACCCCTCAGAAATGAAAATGCAAGTCACTTCACCAGGCAAAGAGCTACAACAAACTGAGGTTCTTGCTGAGGGCAAAGAGAATATGGAATGAGTAGTGGAATAAGGTAGCTATAAATGCCAGCTACAACCACATGACCAGTTATAAAAATGAAAACTCAGGACTTTCCTGGTGGCACAGTGGTTAAGAATCCATCTGCTAATGCAGGGGACACGGGTTCGATCCCTGGTCCAGAAAGATCCCACATGCCGCGGGGCAACTAAGCCCGCGAGCCACAACTACTGAGCCTGCGTGCCACAAATACTGAATCCCACGTGCCTAGAGCCCATGTTCTGCAACAAAGAGAAGCCACCACAATGAGAAGCCCGTGCACCAGAAAAAAGAGTAGCCCCCGCTCACTGCAACTAGAGAAAGCCCACACACAGCAATGAAGACTCAATGCAGCCAAAAAATAAATTAAACAAATTTATTTAAAAAATAAATAAAAATGAGAACTATAATAGTTATGAGTACTTCTTTATGTTGTTATGAATATGTTTGTATGTACTTTAAGGAAATATATTTGCCTTCTACCCTCTCTTATCCCTTTATCATCTAAGATGTATTACAATAGTTAACTTTATGTCACAATAGTTAAGTGACAAAATATCAAGGATAAGAGTAAATATCACCCAAGGACTTTGCATCCTCTTCTGGCAAAGGGTTAGTGTGTTTTCATGACATGCAGGGTAGTTGTGTCATGTTAGATGGAAGTATGACTTTGTTATTGTCTTTATTTGGAGATTAAATATGGCTTAAGGAGATGTGTATGGTTGCCAGGATGACAAGACGTAGACTGTCATGGTCAGTTCTATGTGTCAGCTTGGCTAGGATGTGGCTCCAGTTATTCAAACACTAATCTAGGTGTTACTGTGAAAGTATTTTGTAGATATGATTAGCATCTATTATCAGTGGACTCTCAAGTAAGGGAGATTACCCTAAATAATCTGGGTGGGCCTGATTCTATCAGCTGAATGGTTTTAAGTGCAGAACCAAGGTTTCCCTGAAAAAGAAATTCTGCCTATGCCTGAAGCTTCAGCTCATGCCAGAGAGCTCCAGCTAGACCTTACTGATAGCCTGCCCTACAGATATATGTAGATATATAGTATACATATAGATATTATATAGATATATCTTGCTTGCACATGACTATCTTGGCAAAATTCACAAGAAACTGGTATTGCTATTTGCCTTCTAAGAGGGAACTTGGTGGCTGGAAGATAGGAGAGAGACATTTTTCACTGTACACTTTCAGTAACTTTGAATTTTGAACTACTTGAATGTATTAGCTATTCAAAAAAGTTTTTTTATTTTAAAGTTATATAAAGTTATATAATTCCTTGAGAGAGCATGGTTCTAATTCTCACTAATTTCCTCTTCCCTTTTCCTTATATTCAGGTCTTATCTATGTCCATCTAGGTATACTGGCCCAAAACACTTTCTAAACACACAACTTTCAAACTGTGACTCCTTAAAAACTATCCATACCTTGAAAGAGTCAATGGACAACATAATCTTAAAAGACTCTGAAATGGTTCAAGAGTCCATATTCACCAAACTTTGGTGCTACAAGAAGTATGAGGTACTTTATGAAAATAAACCTCTATAGGGAGAATTTGCTAGTTGCTTCAGTGGTGTGTATAAAAATATTGTGGAGATTCACTTTGAAATAGCAAAACATCAAAGAAACAGGTGAGCACTCAATTGCAGCCCAACAGGGAGCCCCATTACACTACGTTACAGGGTAATCACTCATCTTTAGTGTTTCCTGGGATTTTGGAATGTCATTTGAAGCCATGTAACTTTATGGTGATGCATTGATCACGATGAATTTCTGCAGTGTTAAATGGCAGATGTTGTTATTAAAAAAAATACACCATTTCCGTATCAGACATAATCTCCAATTCGGATCCTTACTATTAAAGGTGAAAATATGGGGAACTAACCCTCCATCAATAAAATGGCAGGGAATAGAAAGCCAACACACAAATGATACAGAGGGAAACTAAAAAACAGCCCCATCACTAGCATGACACTAGAAGTCAGACTGTGAGTTTATCCACTGATGTGTCACTTTGTCACTGATTTTACTGTAAGAAAAATGCTATATCTGTGGATTACAAGGTGAGAAATAAGGAATTGAATAAATTAGCTACTTGTGCTTCCAGAAGAAAATGAATTAAAATAACAACTGGATTAATAAGCAGGTAAAAGTTGTTTAAAGACGAAGATTACTGGGAGCTCAGTTGTATCAAACCTCTTAGAGAGTACACAGTCCATGGAAAATCATGATAACTGTAGCCAGCTATCAGGCACTGTACAGTTATCTGGGTTTGCTAGCACTATGGCAATCAAACACAAACTCTGAAAAAAAAACACAAAATCAGTATGTTTTCTACTCATAGCCTGACAGAAAATAGGTAAGACTTTCCTAAGCAAAGCACAAAACCAACAAGACATAGAGGAACCTACTGACAGATTAAACTACATCAAAATATTGACAGATTCAAAAACATCCATAGAAGTTCACAAGCAAGTGAAAGATATAGATAAAATATTTATAATTCATATAATAGGCAAATTATATATCTAGTAAATAAAGTGCTCCTAAAAATCAAGAAAATAAAAGAGGGCAACAGATAATGAACAAAGGATAGGCATGGGCAATTCATAGAAATGGAAATAAGAATGGCCAATAAGTGTTTGGAAAAATGTTTAATCACATTAATAATCAAGAAAAAGTAAACTAAATCAACAATAATATATCGCTGTATGTTCAGCCTATAAAATCAGCTTCATCAGACTGTAAAATATCAAAACTGTATGATTCCCAGTGTTATTACTGTGTAAAAATGAGAACTCTGTGTGAGTGCAAATTAGTATAGCCCTTATGGAGAACAATTTAGGAGTATTATCAAATTTTAAAATGTGAATTCCATTTGACTTAGCAATTCCACCTCTAAGGATATCTCTTAGAGATATAATTATATTTAGATATATGATTGAGGAGTGTGCACTGCATTAATGCTGTTCACAGTAAAAAAAGAAAATGGAAAATAAAGGTCCATTAGAAAGGAAAGTGGTTAAATATGTACATGCATACCTTGAACATCTATTCAGTGGTTAAAAAAATTGAAATAGACCCATATGTACAAATGTGGAAAGATCTGTAAGACATAGTATATGAAAAGCAAGCCAAATTTGTGATACATATGAAATGGATATATTCCATATATGTACATTATGTAAATCTATAAATGCATGGGGGAAATCTGAAATTATAAACACCAAACAGTTAACAGTGGTTTCTTCTGGGGAGGAGAGCTGGATACAGGACAAAAAGTGAAAGCAGGCTTTGACTTTTTATTCTTTATTCTTCTATGTTACCTAAATCTCAATTTTTATAACATGGTGTAGTGGGCTAAATGGTACCCTCAAAAATATGTGTCCTATGATACTTAGTCTTATGTGTTAACTTAGCTAGACTATAGTACTCAGTTATTTAATCAAACAGTAATCTAGTTGTTTCTGTGAAGGTATTTTGTAGATGTGGTTAACATCTTGATTGTTGGCTTTAACGGAGATTACCCTTGATGCAGTGGGTGAGCGTCATCCAATCAGTTAAGGCCTTAAGAGTAACCCGCTGTGGTTTCCCAGAGAAGGGATACTGGCCCAAGACTGTAACATCAATTTCTGCCTGAGTTTTGAGCCGGCCCACCTGACCTACAGATTTCAGACTTGCAGACTCTCAAACGAGCCAGTTCCGAGAGAGAGAGAGAGAGAGAGAGAGAGAGAGAGAGAGAGAGAGAGAAAGAGAGAGAGAGAGAGAGAGAGAGAGAGGGACCTCCTCTTCATTCTGTTTTCTGGAGAACCCTGATTAATACATATTCTAACGTCTGGAACCTGTAAATGTTACCTTGTTTGGAAAAGGTTTTTTGCAGATGTGACTAAGTTAAGGATCTTGAGATGAGAAGATCATCCTGAATAATCCAGGTGGGCCCTAAATGTCTTCACAAGTGTCCTTATAAGAGAGAGGCAGAGGGGATTTGACACAGAGAAGCAGATGTGAGACAGAGGAAGAGATCGGAGTGGTGTGACAAATCATGGACTGCCAGCTGCCACTAGAAGCTGGAAGAGACAAAAAACAGATTCTCCCCTCCCTGAAGAGTCCAGTGGGTGTACGGCCTTGCCAACACTTTGATTTTGTCCCAGTGATACTGATTTTGAACTTCTGGCCTTCAGAACTGTGACGTTCTGTTGTTTGAGCCATCAAGTTTTTGGTAATTTGTTATAGTGGCCAAGGACACTAATATGCATGGACATATTCATATAGTACTTGTATAAAAAATATAAAAATCAAAGACTTCTTTTAGGACTAGAGAAGTAACCATGGTGTCACAGAAAGAATGGGATCTTTGGATTCAGACAGACTTGAACTCTTAATTCATGCTCATCACTAGCTACATGACTTCAAAAAAAAAATCACTTAAATTCTGAGTCTCAGTTTCCTCATCCATGAAATGGGGTAATAATACCTACTGTGGTAGGCAAAGCAATGGCCCCCAAGACATCCATTTCTCAAACCTGAAACCTGTGAATATGCTATGATACATGGCAATGGGGATTTTGCAAATGTGATTAAGTTAAAGATTATGAAATGGACAGATGATCCCAGATTTTCCTGGTGGGCCCAGTGTAATCACAGTGTTCCTTAAAAGAGGGAGGTAGAAGGGTCAGTGTCAGAGAATACACAACAACGGAAAAAGGTCAGAGAGAGGCTGAGATTTGAAGATGCTATGTTACTGGCTTTAAAAATAGAGGGACAGGCCCCCAGCCAAGGAAGACAGGCAGCCTTTAGAAGCTGGAAAAGGCAAGGAAGTAGATTCTACCCTAGAGTCTCCAGAAGAAATGTAGTCCTGTTGATACCTTGGTTTTTAGCCTGGTGAAACCCATTTCAGACTTCTGACCTCCAAAGCTGTAAGCTATTCCTGTTGTTTTAAGCTGCTAAATGTGTGGTAATTTGTTACAGGAAATATAGGAAACTAATACACCTACCTATCAGAGTCATGAGGATTAAAAGGATTCTTTTAATTATAGCAATATTTATTATTAGAAGAGGCTATTTTTTGAAAATGATTCTGGGAAGTAACTTATCTATACATAAACCATCTCTATAAGCCAAAAATACTTTTATTCAACTCTTCAGATTTTCAAAAAGTCAAAAGTACAGAGTTCATTTTTGTGTATTCAGTTCTCCATATGTAGAGTAGATTTGCTTTCCACATATCTCCAGAGGGTTAGATATCATTAAAAAAATATTTAATTTCCTGGCTTCCTGACCTTGAAGTCCATATTCAAGGAAGGCCTTTGGCCAAGAAAATTGAATGACTTCTGTGCATTTTTTTAGTTTTTATCAAAAGGAGACAGACCCAAAGCTTATTTCTTTTTCTGAAGGTTTGCCAAGTTTTCTTTGAATGTAAAAATTATCTTCAGTTTGTTCAAGAAGCCAATATCTCTCAAACTCCATGCAAGTGAGTGTAAATTCTAGAAAGATGCAGTAAAATATCCATCTGATCTCTACCCACACCTAACGTTCCATTCCCTAGTCTCTTTGACCATCAGCACATTTCAAGCATCACATGGCTCGTTTTGCACCTCTACCTGACAGTCAGTTATCATCTGAGCTCTGACTTGCCCTCCAGGATCCCTCTTCTCTAGACCCTCTCCCATACTTTATTGCCAGTCCCAACTCTGGATAAATTCCCCCACCTTCCTTCTCTGTACCTTCTCTGTGCCCAGGAGCTTTGCCAGTGTTAGTCTCTGTATGGTCAGGCCATTCAAGATGGCTGTTCTCTCGCTCTCTGTCCATCCCCTGCTTGACCAGTCCCTGCTTCACTCACATAACTATCCAATCCTCTTAATTATAGGGCTTAATAGTCCCTGGTAGCTGAGGAGCCCACCTGGCATCAATTCCCGCTATAAATGGTAGCCTCCTTCTCCCTCAAATAGCAAAGACTGCTGAAGCGTCTGGCGCACACAGTGGGGTGTCACTCCAGGACTCTGTGTAAGTCCCCCCTGTCCAATAAATGACTGATGTCTCTGTCACTGTCTTCAGGCTCTTTTTTTAGTCTCAAGACTGGACAACTACAAGGCTTGCAGGCCTGAGTGGTACAGCGCAACAGTCTCCTAACTGGCCATTTAGATGCATGGTCCACCATAAAACCACCCTGTCATCAGCCTGGCCTGTGGGACTCAGCTATTTATCTTGTTTTGTGCTCATCTTTCATTAGTCTTCCACAGCATGCGCCATGGCGACTATTCCAAATCTTTTTTCCTCTACTAAGCCATTAAACATTCACCATTCCATTCTCTTAGCAAATAGATTTACCTCTGAGTTTCACTCTGCAGATTACAGTAATCTAACAAACTCTTTAACTTCCTTCTACTCTGCCTGAAAAGGCATGCTTCACCAAGGCCCTCTTCCTTTCATCATTTTGTCTTCACTCACCTCTCACATCTCCATGAATCACCCTTTATTCCAGCACAAATATTTTCCTTTACAGTTACTATTTTACTTGGTTAATAAATATTCTCATTTTTCCTATTCCTCAATCACCTTTCCCTTCTCCTTTCTCAAAAATATCTAAACTTACTGTTTCTACTTATTTTTAACAGCAAATATTTGTGAATGTTTCTTGAGGGCCCAGTACTATGCTAAGCATTAATAAACATTTTCATATTTATTCCTCCTGAGCTAGGTACTGCTTTCTAGTTCATCTGTACAAACAAGGAAACTGTCTTGGAAAGTTTAAGTAACTCAACAGAAACACAGAGCTAGTAAATACAGAATGTGGATTTGAACCCGGACTAGCTAACTGCAAATGCCTGTGCTTAACCACCCAGAGGTAACATCCCTTCCTCTGACTGCCCTTTCTCTTTTCAACCTTCTGTGGCCTGACCCTACTCTGCCAAAAACCTCTCCTTGACGTTGTTAAAGAATTCTGGATCCCAAAACCCAGTGGCTTTTTCCTGGTTCTCATCAGAGTGGCCATTTTACTCTCTCCTAACTTCAGGGATGCTGCACTCCACGTTTTCCTCCTTCTCTGATTTCTCCTACCCTGCCTCAACTTATTCCTTTCCTGCTCAGATCTGTTCTTGATTCTCTTCTTTATTGTTCATACTCTTACTTTTTGCTGGCAGCCAGTCCCAAAGAATAAAATATCAGTGTTATTTATATCACTCCTTTCAGTAATTCAACAACAGTTTATTGAGGCTTTCCCCTTTTGGTTCTGAAAATGTTATTCTGACAAATGGTTGGAGCTATTCCCGGACATGGCCACAATGTGCAAAACATTACCCGGTGAAGGTAATCTAGCTAAATGCATTGTGACAGGCTTAACGGTACTGAAAAGAGGGTGTATGAAACACAGACTCTGGGAAGGCTACTCACTTTTACACTTCCAATCAAGGAAGGCCTTCTAAAACCTCTGTCTCTGTTTGTAAAGTGGAAGTAAGACCATCAGCCCACTTCAGCAGCATGGGGGAAGTCTAGAGCATAGCCTATACATAGCAAATATGTAAACCATAAAAGAAACAAGTAAAGGTTCAAACAGCCAACACCAAGTATAATGCACCTATTCAGACTAATTAGCCCTTATTACTGGTAAGTTTACTTGTACAGTGTAAATTTCTATCTGGCTCATCTTTGAGTTTGTATTTATGTTGAAAGTGGTAGGTATTTGCTGTGCTCTCTCAGCTTAAGCAAGCCTAGTTGAAACTGTTTTTCTGGCTAATGTCTCAGATAACATCCAATGGACTGACTCCAACAAATTATATTAAGCCAAACTATAATAAAATGATGTTTATTAAGTTGGTGAGCAGCTTTATCTGCTCATTTTTTATTAAGGGGCTTAAACTCTCCTGCTCTGGTTCAGGAGAAACAAAACATTCCCTCCTGAGCCACAGACAGAAACAGAACCTTCAGCCCATTATCCAACAATATTCTCAAAAGTATGCAGGGCTTTTGTTCCCTGAAGCATCCCTTGGCTGTCATTGGGATTCTCACAGCTGTGGTGCTGGTGTTGGCCACCAAAAGGAGCTGAGGTGAAGGTGATAGCTATGCACATTTAATTAAGCTCTACCTTCCCAACCTTTGGCAGTGTCCCCTTTGACATCCAAATGGAATTATTAACTTTACCTTTGTGCATTTAATAACCTTAATTTGCGCAAAAAGAATTATAGAAACCAACATGGTCACAAATTCTGGTTTTTTTCCGTATGGCTGTAGGTACCGTGGGTGGAGGGGTTCGTAATTAGGTAATTTTCCCACACATACCCTAAACTTGGAAGTCAAAAAATTAAGGCCACTTTCTGAAAGTTAATCTAATTAAATCAACACATAATGGGAGGAGACAGAAAATCTCTGTCCCTAAAGACCTGCTCTTCTAAAAACAGTTATCTAAAATTTTTGGTAGTAAGAATGCATCTAAACAGAGAGTGCACCAAGAGAAGTCAGTGGCCAGCAGAAGAATGCTATAGGTCCAGAAGGCAAACCTGGAAGCCTGTGTTCAGTACTAGCCAGGAGACTGAGAACTGCTCAGGCAGAACATTCTGGACCTTGGAGAAATATCTGCTATCTGCTTAGGATTTGAGAAAATTCGATTCCAATATGACCCAACTGAAATGAACTACAAGACCATTGATCTGCCTGCTTCCCAAGCAAATTTTTCATTGCTAATTTTATTTCCCAGCTACCTCAAAATAGATAATGTAAGTGCCTTGCATTGAAACATAAGAACATTCCCATTCCTACAAAAGGATGACCCTTCATGGTGTATTAAGTTTCTGTTCTGTTTTATCCGTTAGGCCTTTGCTTGTGTGGTGTTCATCCATCTATGGGGGTACTGGTGAAAGTCCAGTTTCTATAACTGGAAGACTGAGAGTCACAACCTGTGAGGCCTCCAAGGCCAGTCAGCTGCCACCTTTCCTGGCTCCCAGGCTACCTGCTTTCCTCTTTAAAACACCAGCAATGGACTCACCTGGAAGAAACAATAATCAAGTTTGGTAGGTGGTCATTACCTAATAAATGTAACAAAAGCCATGGCTCTTATTTATACCAACAATACCTAGTTATAGAATATAATAGGAAAAATCCCTTTCCCAGTGGCAAAAAAAGATAAACATATAGCCTGTATAAAGAAAATGATACAATTTAACCAAAGGACATAAAAGATTTTATAAGAGAGACCACATTCTTGAATGAAAAGATTATTATGAAATCTCAGTAAATTAATCTATAGATTTAATCCAATTCCCATCAGACTCAAAAGTATTTGGGGGAACTTGACAATACAATTCTGAACTTCTTCTGAAAGAATAAACTAAAAAGGTTTTCAAGATAAATTTGAAAAGAAAAATAATACAGGAAGGCTGGCCTACCAGATGGTAAAAATAGAGCAATTAACCAGCATAGTACCAGTGTAGAAACAAAAAGAAAAAGAAGCAAAGCAATACAAAGTCCAGGAGAGACGAGGGGAAGATGGTGGAAGAGTAAGACGTGGAGATCACCTTCCTCCCCACAGATACACCAGAAATACATCTACACGTGGAACAACTCCTACAGAACACCTACTGAACACGGGCAGAAGACCTCAGACCTCCCAAAAGGCAAGAAAGTCCCCACGTACCTGGGTAGGGTAAAAGAAAAAAGAATAAACAGAGGCAAAAGGATAGGGACGGGACCTGCACCAGTGGGAGGGAGCTGTGAAGGAGGAAAGGTTTCCACACACTAGGAAGCCCCTTCCCGGGCGGAGACTGCGGGTGCCGGAGGGGGAAGCTTCGGAGCCACGGAGGAGAGCACAGCAATAGGGGTGCGGAGGGCAAAGCGGAGAGATTCTCGCACAGAGGATCAGTGCCGACTGGCACTCACCAGCCCGAGAGGCTTGTCTGCTCCCCCGCCAGGGCAGGCGGGGCTGGGAGCTGAGGCTCGGGCTTCAGTCGGAGCGCAGGGAGAGGACTGGGGTTGGCGGTGTGAACACAGCCTGCACGGGGTTGGTGCGCAAGGCTGGCAGGGAGGGAGTCCGGGGAAAAGTCTGGACCTGCTGAAGAGGCAAGAGACTTTTTCTTTTCTCTTTGTTTCCTGGTGCGCGAGGAGAGGAAGAGCGCTGCCTAAAGGAGCTCCAGAGACGGGCGCGAGCCGCTGCTAAAAGCGCGGACCCCAGAGACGGGCATGAGACACGAAGGCTGCTGCTGCTGCCAGCAAGAAGCCTGTGTGCGAGCACAGGTCACTATCCACACCTCCCTTCCGGGGAGCCTGCCCAGCGCGCCACTGCCAGGGTCCCGGGATCCAGAGACAACTTCCCCGGGGGGAACACACGGCGCGCCTCAGGCAGATGCAACTTCCCACCGGCCTCTGCCACCAAAGGCTTGCCCTGCACTCCGTGCCCCTCCCTCCCCCCCCCCCCGGCCTCAGTGAGCCAGAGCCCCCGAAGCAGCTGCTCCTTTAACCCGGTCCTGTCTGAGCGAAGAACAGACACCCCCCGGCGACCTACACGCAGAAGCGGGGCCAAATCCAAAGCTGAGCCCCGGGAGCTGTGAGAACGAAGAAGAGAAAGGGAAATCCCTCCCAGCAACCTCAGAAGCAGTGGATTAAAGCTCCACAATCAACTTGATGTACACTGCATCTGTGGAATACATGAAGAGACAACGAATCATCCCAAATTGAGGAGGTGGACTTTGAAAGCAAGATTTATGATTTTTTTCCCCTTTTCCTCTTTTTGTGAGTGTGTATGAGTATGCTTCTGTGTGAGATTTTGTCTGTATAGTTTTGCATCCACCATTTGTCCTAAGGTTCTATCCATCCGTTTTTTTTTCTTAATAATTATTTTTTATTTTAATTATTTTATTTCATCTTATTTTATTTTAACTTCTTTCTTTCTTTCTTTCCTTCCTTCCCTCCCTCCCTCCTTTCTCTCTTTCTTTCTTTCTTTCACCCTCCCTCCCTCTCTCTCTCTCTCTCTCTCTCTCTCTCTTTCTTTCTTTCTTTCTTCCTACTTTTTCTCCCTTTTATTCTGAGCCGTGTGGATGAAAGGCTCTTGGTGCTGCAGCCAGGAGTCAGTGCTGTGCCTCTGAGGTGGGAGAGCCAACTTCAGGACACTGGTCCACAAGAGACCTCCCAGCTCCACGTAATATCAAACGGCAAAAACCTCCCAGAGATCTCCATCTCAACACCAACACCCAGCTTCACTCAGCAAGCTACAGTGCTGGACACCCTATGCCAAACAACTAGCAAGACAGGAACACAACCCCACCCATTAGCAGAGAGACTGCCTAAAATCATAATAAGTCCACAGACACCCCAAAACACACCACCAGACGTGGACCTGCCCAACAGAAAGACAAGATCCAGCCTCATCCACCAGAACACAGGCACTAGTCCCCTCCACCAGGAAACCTACACAACCCACTGAACCAACCTTAGCCACTGGGGACAGACACCAAAAACAAAGGGAACGACGAACCTGCAGCCTGCAAAAAGGAGACCCCAAACACAGTAGGATAAGCAAAATCAGAAGACAGAAAAACACACAGCAGATGAAGGAGCAAGATAAAAACCCACCAGACCTAACAAATGAAGAGGAAATAGGCAGTCTACCTGAAAAAGAATTCAGAATAATGATAGTAAAGATGATCCAAAATCTTGGAAATAGAATAGAGAAAATGCAAGAAACATTTACCACGGACCTAGAAGAACTAAAGATGAAACAAGCAATGATGAACAACACAATAACTGAAATTAAAAATACTCTAGATGGGATCAATAGCAGAATAACTGAGGCAGAAGAACGGATAAGTGACCTGGAAGATAAAATAGTGGAAATAACTACTGCAGAGCAGAATAAAGAAAAAAGAATGAAAAGAACCGAAGACAGTCTCAGAGACCTCTGGGACAACATTAAACGCACCAACATTCAAATTACAGGGGTTCCAGAAGAGAAAAAGAAAGGGACTGAGAAAATATTTGAAGAGATTATAGTTGAAAACTTCCATAATATGGGAAAGGAAATAGTTAATCAAGTCCAAGAAGCACAGAGAGTCCCATACAGGATAAATCAAAGGAGAAATACGCCAAAACACATATTAATCAAACTGTCAAAAATTAAATACAAAGAAAACATATTAAAAGCAGCAAGGGAAAAACAACAAATAACACACAAGGGAATCCCCATAAGGTTAACAGCTGATCTTTCAGCAGAAACTCTGCAAGACAGAAGGGACTGTCAGGACATATTTAAAGTGATGAAGGAGAAAAACCTGCAAGATTACTCTACACAGCAAGGATCTCATTCAGATTTGATGGAGAAATTAAAACCTTTACAGAAAAGCAAAAGCTGAGACAGTTCGGCAACGCCAAAGCAGCTTTACAACAACTGCTAAAGGAACTTTTCTAGGCAAGAAACACAAGAGAAGGAAAAGACCTACAATAAAGAACCCAAATCAATTAAGAAAATGGGAATAGGAACATACATATCGATAATTACCTTGAATGTAAATGGACTAAATGCTCCCACCAAAAGACACAGATTGGCTGAATGGATACAAAAACAAGACCCATATATATGCTGTCTACAAGAGACCCACATCAGACCTAGAGACACATACAGACTGAAAGTAAGGGGATGGAAAAAGATATTCCATGCAAATGGAAACCAAAAGAAAGCTGGAGTAGCAATTCTCATATCAGACAAAATAGACTTTAAAATAAAGACTATTAGAAGAGACAAAGAAGGACACTACATAATGATCAAGGGATCAATCCTAGAAGAAGATATAACAATTGTAAATATTTATGCACCCAACATAGGAGCACCTCAATACATAAGGCAAATACTAACAACCACAAAAGGGGAAATCGACAGTAACATATTCATAGTAGGGGACTTTAACACCCCACTATCACCAATGGACAGATCATCCAAAATGAAAATAAATAAGGAAACACAAGCTTTAAATGATACATTAAACAAGATGGGCTTAATTGATATTTATAGGACATTCCATCCAAAAACAACAGAATACACATTTTTCTCGAGTGCTCATGGAACACTCTCCAGGATAGATCATATCTTGGGTAACAAATGAATCCTTGGTAAATTTAAGAGAATTGAAATCTTACCAAGTATCTTTTCCGACCACAACACTATGAGACTAGATATCAATTACAGGAAAAGATCTGTAAAAAATACAAACACATGGAGGCTAAACAATACACTACTTAATAATGAAGTGATCACTGAAGAAATCAAAGAGGAAATCAAAAATATCTAGAGGGCTTCCCTGGTGGCGCGGTGGTTGGGAGTCTGCCTGCCGGCGCAGGGGACATGGGTTCGAGCCCTGGTCTGGGAGGATCCCACGTGCAGCGGAGCGGCTGGCCCCATGAGCCACAATTGCTGGGCCTGCGTGTCTGGAGCCTGTGCTCTGCAACAGGAGAGGCCGCGATAGTGAGGGGCCCACGTGCCGCGATGAGGAGTGGCCCCCACTTGCCGCAGCTAGAGAGGGCCCTCGCGCGGGGGCGAAGACCCAACACAGTCAGATATAAATAAATAAAATTTAAAAAAAAAAAAAATCTAGAAACAAATGACAATGGAGACACGACGACCCCAAACCTACGGGATGCAGCAAAAGCAGTTCTAAGAGGGAAGTTTATAGCAATACAATCCTACCTTAAGAAACAGGAAACATCTCAAATAAACAACCTAACCTTGCACCTAAAGCAATTAGAGAAAGAAGAACAAAAAAAACCCAAAGTTAGCAGAAGGAAACTAATCATAAAAATCAGATCAGAAATAAATGAAAAAGAAATGAAGGAAATGATAGCAAACATCAATAAAACTAAAAGCTGGTTCTTTGAGAAGATAAACAAAATTGATAAACCATTAGCCAGACTCATCAAGAAAAAGAGGGAGAGGACTCAAATCAATAGAATTAGAAATGAAAAAGAAGAAGTAACAACTGACACTGCAGAAATACAAAAGATCAGGAGAGATTACTACAAGCAACTCTATGCCAATAAAATGGAGAACCTGGAAGAAATGGACAAATTCTTAGGAATGCACAACCTGCCAAGACTGAATCAGGAAGAAATAGAAAATATGGACAGACCAATCACAAGCACTGAAATTGAAACTGTGATGAAAAATCTTCCAACAAACAAAAGCCCAGGACCAGATGGCTTCACAGGCGACTACTATCAATCATTTAGAGAAGAGCTAATACCTATCCTTCTCTAACTCTTCCAAAATATAGCAGAGGGAGGAACACTCCCAAACTCATTCTACGAGGCCACCATCACCCTGATACCAAAACCAGACAAGGATGTCACAAAGAAAGAAAACTACAGGCCAATATCACTGATGAACATAGATGCAAAATTCCTCAACAAAATACTAGTAAACAGAATCCAACAGCACATTAAACGGATCATACACCATGATCAAGTGGGGTTTATTCCAGGAATGCAAGGATTCTTCAATATATGCAAATCAATCAACGTGATACACCATATTAACAAATTGAAGGAGAAAAACCATATGATCATCTCAATAGATGCAGAGAAAGCTTTCGACAAAATTCAATACCCATTTATGATAAAAAGCCTGCAGAAAGTAGGCATAGAGGGAACTTTCCTCAATATAATAAAGGCCATATATGACAAACCCACAGCCAACATCATCCTCAATGGTGAAAAACTGAACCCATTTCCACTAAGATCAGGAACAAGACAAGGTTGCCCACTCTCACCACTCTTATTCAACATAGTTTTGGAAGTTTTAGCCACAGCAATCAGAGAAGAAAAGGAAATAAAAGGAATCCAAATCGGAAAAGAAGAAGTAAAGCTGTCACTATTTCCAGATGACATGTTACTATACATAGAGAATCCTAAAGATGCTACCAGAAAACTACTAGAGCTAATCAATGAATTTGGTAAAGTAGCAGGTTAAAAAATTAATGCACAGAAACCTCTTGCATTCCTATACACTAATGATGATAAATCTGAAAGAGAAATTAAGGAAAACTCCCATTTACCATTGCAACATAAAGAATAAAATACCTAGGAATAAACTTATCTAAGGAGACAAAAGACCTGTATGCAGAAAACTATAAGACACTGATGAAAGAAATTAAAGATGATACAAACAGATGGAGAGATATACCATGTTCTTGGATTGGAAGAATCAATATTGTGAAAATAACTATACTACCCAAAACAATCTATAGATTCAGTGCAATCCCTATCAAACTACCACTGGCATTTTTCACAGAACTAGAACAAAAAATTTCACAATTTGTATGGAAACACAAAAGACGCCAAATAGCCAAAGCAATCTTAAGAATGAAAAACGGAGCTGGAGGAATCAGAATCAGGCTCCCTGACTTCACCCTGTACTACAAAGCTACAGTAATCAAGGCAGTATGGTACTGGCACAAAAACAGAAAGACAGATAAATGGAACAGGATAGAAAGCCCAGAGATAAACCCACAACATATGGTCACCTTATCTTTGATAAAGGAGGCAGGAATGTACAGTGAAGAAAGGACAGCCTCTTTAGTAAGTGGTGCTGGGCAAACTGGACAGGTACATGTAAAAGTATGAGATTAGATCACTCCCTAACACCATACACAAAAATAAGCTCAAAATGGATTAAAGACCTAAATATAAGGTCAGACACTATCAAACTCTTAGAGGAAAACATAGGTAGAACACTCTATGACATAAATCACAGCAAGATCCTTTTTGACCCACCTCCTAGAGAAATGGAAATAAAAACAAAAATAAACTAATGGGACCTAATGAAACTTCAAAGCTTTTGCACAGCAAAGGAAACCATAAGCAAGACCAAAAGACAACCCTCAGAATGGGAGAAAATATTTGGAAATGAAGCAAATGACAAAGGATTAATCTCCAGAATTTACAAGCAGCTCATGCAGCTCAATAACAAAAAAACAAACAACCCAATCCAAAAATGGGCAGAAGACCTAAATAGACATTTCTCCAAAGAAGATATACAGACTGCCAACAAACACATGAAAGAATGCTCAACATCATTAATTATTAGAGAAATGCAAATCAAAACTACAATGAGATATCATCTCACACCAGTCAGAATGGCCATCATCAAGAATTCTAGGGCTTCCCTAGTGGCGCAGTGGTTGGGAGTCTGCCTGCCGATGAGGGGACACAGGTTCGTGCCCCCATCCGGGAGGGTCCCACATGCCGTGGAGCGGCTGGGCCTGTGGGCCATGGCCACTGGGCCTGTGTGTCTGGAGCCTCTGCTCTGCAACGGGAGGGGCCCCAACAGTGAGAGGCCCGCGTACCACAAAAAAAAAAAAAAAAAATCTAGAAACAATAAATTCTGGAGAGGGTGTGGAGAAAAGGGAACATTCTTGCACTGCTGGTGGGAATGTGAATTGGTACAGCCACTATGGAGGTTCCTTAAAAAACTAAAAATAGAACTACCATATGATCCAATAACCCCACTACTGGGCATATACCCTGAGAAAACCATAATTCAAAAATATTCATGTACCAAAATGTTCATTGCAGCTCTATTTACAATAGCCCGAAGATGGAAACAACCTAAGTGTCCATCATTGGATGAATGGATAAAGAAGATGTGGCACGTATATACAATGGAATATTACTCAGCCATAAAAAGAAACGAAATTGAGCTATTTGTAATGAGGTGGATCAACCTAGAGTCTGCTATACAGAGTGAAGTAAGTCAGAAAGAGAAAAACAAATACCATATGCTAACACATATATATGGAATTTAAGGAAAAAAAGTGTCATGAAGAACCTAGGGGTAAGAGAGGAATAAAGACACAGACCTACTAGAGAATGGACTTGAGGATATGGGGAGGGGGAAGGGTAAGCTGTGACAAAGTGAGAGAGTGGCATCGACATATATACACTACCAAACGTAAAATACATAGCTAGTGGAAAGCAGCCGCATAGCACAGGGAGATCAGCTTGGTGCTTTGTGACCACCTACAAGGGTGGGATAGGGAGGGTAGGAGGGAGGGAGACGCAAGAGGGAAGAGATATGGGAACATATGTATACGTATAACTGATTCACTTTGTTATAAAGCAGAAACTAACACACCATTGTAAAGCAATTATACTCCAATAAAGATGTAAAAAAAAAAAAAAACAAAGTCCAGGAACACATCAAAGATTTGACAAAGATGGGATTTCAAATTAATGAAAAAATAATGACTATAACAAATGGCATTGGGATAACTAGCTATCAATTTTAGGAATGGTAATACAGTTAAATCACTATTTCAAAAGTTTAAGTTCTAAATGGATCAATCATTTAAATGAAACTATAAAGGTATCTGAAGAAAATTAAGTTTTATCTTTTTAATTTTATTGCAGTAAGAACACAACATGAAATCTACTCTCTTCACAAATTTTTAGGGGTATAATTCACTACTTCTTGACGACAGGTACAATGTTGTGCAGCAGGTCTCTGGAGTTAATTCATTTCACTTAACTGAAACTTTATGCCCATTAATTAGTAACTCCCCATTTCTCCCCTCCTTATAGCCCCTGGCAACCACCATTCCACTCTTTGATTCTGAGTTTGACTATTTTAGGTGCCTCATATAAGTGGAATCATGCAGTGTTCGTCTTTCTGTGACTACTCATTTCACTTAGAAAAATGTCCTCATGATTCATCCATATTGTCACATATTACAGAATTTCCTTTTTCAAGGCTAAAGAGTACTCTATTGTATATACATACCACATTTTCTTTATCCATTCACCTGTCAATGGACATTTAGGTTGTTTCCATATCTTGTCACCTATACTTACACTGCAATGAACACGGGAGTGCTATCTCTTCAATATCCTGATTACAATTCTTTTTGGATAAACATCCAGATTTTGATTTGCATTTCCCTCAAGTGATTACTGACATTGAGCATTTTGTCATATAGCTGTTAGCCATTTGTACATCTTCTTTGGAGAAATGTCTATTTAAGTCTTTACCCCCATTTTCTAATTGGGTTATTAGGTTTTTGCTATTGAATTGTATGAGTTCCTTATCTATCTTAGATATTAGCCCCTTATCACATATATGGTTTTCCCTCATCCCATAGGTTGTCTTTTCACTCTGTTGATTCTTTCCTTTGCTGTGCAGAAGATTTTTAGTTTGAGGTAGTCCCATTTATTTATTTTTAGTTTTTTGCCTATGCTTTTGATGTCATATTGTCATGCCACAAACAATGTCTTTAAGCTTTTCTCCTATGTTTTCTTCCAGGAGTTTTACAGTTTCAGGTTTTAATTTTGTCTTCAATTTTGAGTTAATTTTGTGTATGGTATAATGTAAGAATCCAATTTCATTTTCATATGGACACTCAGTGTTCCCAATACCATTTGCTGAATACACTATTCTTTCTCCATTGTGTATTCTTGGCACCCTTGTGGAAGATAAGCTGACCATATATGTGTATATCTATTTCTAGGCTCTCTATTCTGTTCCATTGGTCTATATGTCTGTCTTTATGCCAGTACCACATTGTTTCAGTTAACATAATACATTGTAATATACATTGTAAAACATATTGTAATATATTTTGAAATCAAGAAGTGTGATGCCTTCAGCTTTGTTCTTCTTTCTCAGGATTGGTTTAGCCATTACATGGTCTTTTGTAGTTCCATATGAATTACAGAATTATTTTTCTGTATATTTTTGTAAAAAAAAAAAAACCACTGGGATTTAAATAGGGATTGTATTGAATTTGTAGATCACGTTAGGTAGTGTTGACACTCTGACAATATTAAGTCTTCCAAGACATAAACACAGGATGTCTTTCCATTTGTTTTTGTCTTCTTTCATTTCTTTCATCAGTGTTCTTATAGTTTTCAGTATACAAGTCTTTCACCTCCTTAGTTTTAAGTTTATTCCTAAGTATTTTTTTTTTGGTGCTAATGTAAATGGGATTGTTTTCTATTCAGATAGTTCACTGTTAGTGTATAGAAACACAACTGATCTTTGTATGTTGATTTTGCATCCTGAAACTACTGAATTTGTTTATTAGTTCTAATAGTTTTTTGGTGGAGTATTTAGGATTTTTCTATATATTTAAGTTCATGTTATCTGCAAACAGGGACAATTTTACTTCTTCCTTTCTGATTTGGAAACCCTTAACTTCTTTTTCTTGACTAATTGCTCTGGCTAGGATTTCCAGTATTAAGTTGAATAGAAGTAGTGAGAGTGGGCATCCTGCCTTGTTACTTGAGTATAATGTTAGCTGTGGGCTTTTCATATATGGCCTTTATTTTGTCAAGATACTTTCTTTCTACTCCTAGTTTGCTGAAAGTTTTTAATCATAAAAAGGTGTTTAATTTTGTCAAACAATTTTTCTGAATCTATTGAGATGATCACGTGATTTTTTATCCTTTATTCTGTTAATGTGGTACATCACATTAATTGATTTTTGTCTGTTGATCATCCTTGCAACCCAGGGATAAACCCCATTTGGTCATGGTGTATGATACATTTAATGTGCTATTGGATTCAGCTTTCTAGTATTTTGTTGAGGATTTTTACATCTGTATTCATAAAGAATACTGGCCTGTAGTTTTATTTTCTTGTGGTGTCTTTGCCAAGACATTGGGGTAATTCTGGACTCATAAAATGAGTTTGGGAGTGTTCCCTTCTCTTCAATTTTTTGGAAGAATTTGAGAAGTATTGCTGTTAACACATTATTGACCAGGGGATTTTTGCAGAAACTAACACCTGTGGCTGTAATACATATCCATTCAAAAATGTGTTAATTCTTTAAAGGTTTGGTAGAATTCATCTGGTTTGGGCTTTTCTTTTGGGGGAGGTTTTTGATTGCTGATTCAATCTTCATACCAGTTACAGGTCTGTTCAAACTTTCTCTTTTTTCATGATTTAGTCTTGGTAGATTGTATGTTTCTAGGAATTTATCCATTTCTTCTAGGTTATCAATTTTGTTGGCATAAATTGTTCATCTAGTCTCTAATAATTCTTATTTATGTTGCAAAAGTTGTAATGTCTCTTCTTTTATTTCTGATTTTATGAGTCTTTTTTTCTTAGCCTAAGGATTTGTCAATTTCGTTTTTTTCAAAAAAACCAACCCTTAGTTTTGTTGATTTTTTTCTATTGTTTTTCTATTTTCTATTTTATTTATTTCTGCTCTAACCTTTATTATTTCCTTTCTTCTACTAACTCTGGCCTTAGTTTGTTCTCTTTCTAGCTCTTTGAGGTGTAAAGTTAAGTTATTTGAGATCTTCCTTTTTTTTTTACAGTTGTTTATTGCTATGAGCTTCCTTTTAGCCCTGTATTTTTTGCATCCCGTAAGTTTTATTAATATAAATTTATTTATTGGCTGCATTGGGTTTTTGTTGCTGTGCATGGGCGTTCTCTAGTTGCGGTTAGCAGGGGCTACTCTTCATTGCAGTGCATGGGCTTCTCATTAAGGTGTTTCTCTTGTTGCAGAGCATGGGCTCTAGGTGCACAGGCTTCAGTAGCTGTGGCACACAGGCTCAGTAATTGTGGCTTGTGGGCTCTAGAGTGCAGGCTCAGTAGTTGTGGTGCACGGGCTTAGTTGCTCCATGGTTATGTGGGATCTTCCTTGACCAGGGTTTGAATTGTGTCCCCTGCATTGGCAGGTGGATTCTTAACCACTGCGCCACCAGGGAAGTCCCCATCCATAAGTTTTGTTGTGTTTTCATTTTCATTTGTTCCAAGGTATTTTTGGTTTTGTTTTTTAATAAATTTATTTATTTATTTATGTTGGCTGTGTTGCGTCTTCGTTTCTGTGCGAGGGCTTTCTCTAGTTGTGGCAAGCGGGGGCTACTCTTCATCGCGGTGCATGGGCCTCTCACTGTTGCAGCCTCTTTTGCTGCGGAGCATGAGCTCCAGACGCACAGGCTCAGTAGTTGTGGCTCACAGGCCCAGTTGCTCCACGGCATGTGGGATCTTCCTAGACCAGGGCTCAAACCCATGTCCCCTGCATTAGCAGGCAGATTCTCAACCACTGTGCCACCAGGGAAGCCCCCAAGGTATTTTTTAATTTCCTTTTTCAATTCTTCTTTGACCCAATGGTTGTTCAATAGTATGTTGTTTAATTTCTATGCATTTGTGAATTTTCCAGTTTTCCCTCTGCTACTGATCTCTAGTTTCATTCCATTATTGTCAGAAAAGATATTTAGTATGACTTCAATCTTAAATTTGTTTTTTGACCTAACGTGTGATTTATCCTACAGAAAGATCCATGTGGGTTTCAAGAGAATGTGTACTGCACTGTTGTTTGATGGAATGTTCAATATATGTCTGTTAGGTCACTTTAGTCTGTGGTGTTGTTCAAGTCCTCTGTTTTCTTATTGATCTTCTGGCTGTATATTTTATCCATTATTGAAAGTGGGGTATTGAAGTCTCCTACTATTATTGTATTACTATTTGTCTCTTTAGTTCTATCAATGTTTGCTTCACATATTAAGGTGTTCTGATGTTGCATGCATATATATTTATAGTTATATCTTCCTGGTTATATCTTTCTGGTTGATTAACCCTTTTATCACTATATAATGATCTTCTTTGTCTCTGGTGACAGTTTTTGACTTAAAGTCTATTTTTTTCTGATTAAGTAGCCACCCCTGCTTTCTTTCAGTTACCATTTGCTTAGAATATCTTTTACTACTCTTCACTCTCAGCTTATGTGTGACATTAAATCTAAAGTGAGTTCTTATAGATAGTATATGGTTGGGTCTTATTTTTTTTTTTTATCCATTCAGCTATTTCATATCTTTTGACTGGGAAGTTTAATCCATTTAATGTAATTATAGATAGATAAGAATTTACTACTGCCATTTTGTTAACTGTTTCCTGTAGTCTTTTGGTACTTTCGTTTGTCTTTCCTTTGTGTTTTGTTGATTGTTTGTATTGATATGCTTTAACTTCTTTCTCTTTTTCTTTTGTGTAACTTCTACAGGTTTTTTAAAATGTGTATGTGTGGTTACCTTGGGGCTTACATAAATTATCTTATAGTTAAAGCAGCCTATTTTAAGCAGATAATGACTTAAGTTCAGTCACATACAAACACTCTATACCTTAACTTCTCCCCCACACTTTATATAACTGTTGTCATAATTTATATCTATTCATATTGTATATCTTTTACCATGATTTTAGTTAGTTATTTTTAATATTTTGTCTTTTAACTTTTATACTAGAATTTTAAATGATATACCAAATGCCATTATAGAAATACAGTATTCTATATCTGTCTATATATTCAACTTTACCAGCAAGTATCTTACTTTCTTATGCTATAATGTTGCTGTTTAGCATCCTTTTATTTCAACTTAAAGAACCCTCTCTTGTAAGGTAGGTGTAGTGCTAATGAACTCCTCAGCTTTTGTTTCTCTGGGAAAATCTATCACTCCTTTCTTAGAAAGTAAATAAGCATCCATAATGAGCAATTATTAATAATTTTGTTTAACCTTTTGCTAGAATGGATATACCATAAGCTCCTCAAGGAGCTTACTCCATCTCTTATCAGTCAAGTTCTTCACTATATTTAGCTCATGAATCTCCTCTTTTAATTTAAGCCCTTCTCCTTTCTGTCTTCTGGTGACATTAAATTCAATTGGCCAGCATCTTCATAAACACTCTTATTGAAGCCAAGCACCAAATTACCTCCTTGGACCTACTTGACAGTACCTCTCAAAAATAAAGCTTCAAGTTTAAATAAAAGGGGGACAATGGAAGGAGTTCTTCATTAACAATATGTAGAGATTAAATCAGTTTAACATTTACTGTGCAACTACATGAGCAGGACACTACGCTCCTGACTTTAGAGCTCCACCCAGAGTTTATGAGATACATTCACGAACAAACTAAAGTGCGTGACAAAAATAGGCACAAATTGATATCTATTATTAACATAATATGATTTTTATTAATTCTCTTTCCCAAGAATAGCACCTTGAACAGTGCTTTATACATACTAAGAATTCATTAGGGCTTCCCTGGTGGCGCGGTGGTTGAGAGTCCGCCTGCCGATGCAGGGGACATGGGTTCGTGCCCCGGTCCTGGAAGATCCCACATGCCGCGGAGCGGCTGGGCCCGTGAGCCATGGCCGCTGAGCCTGCGCATCCGGAGCCTGTGCTCCGCGGTGGGAGAGGCTGCGACAGTGAGAGGCCCGCGTACCACAAAAACAAACAAAAAAAAAAAAAAAAAAAAAGAATTCATTAAATATTTGAAGATGAAAATTAGGGAAGGGAAGGAAATGAGGAAAAATGAAACAAAGGCTCTTTTTGCCTTAGACATAAGCTTCCCAGGAAACAAATACAACCAAACACCTCCCACTTTGAAACCTAGCTCTTTAGAAGAAAGGGAATATAACCATCAAATTTGAATTCCTTACACCACCTCTAAGAATATGTCTCACTGAAGGAAAGTCAAACTTTAGAAAAGTTATACTCAGGAAAAATCATTAAAGAGGATATCAGAAATCAAGTTTATGTAATTAAAAGGATTGTTTGTCTCACTTTATTAGGGAAAGGAAAAATTAAGTATGAAAAATGAAAATGATCATGCACACGAGTTGATCCCTCTCATGGTATCATTTGAGTGTATTTTTAACTAAGTTTATTCACAGTCTGAATTGCCAGGTATGGTTCAGGGAACTATAGAAAATGATACATTGAAGAAAATTCAAAAAGAGATTGGACAAAGGTAATCGCTTCAACAAAATTGTTTTAAACTTATTGAGCTTTGTCCCATTCATAAATGCTAGATTTATGTAAAATGGATCTCACTGAGAGCTCTTTCTTTTGCTTGCATTTTGTGTCCTGCCACCTAATTTGTTAACACATGGTGTGAGAGTTGGACAGTTCATGCCTAGGAACTCAAAAATACATTATGCATAAGAAAAACAGCATGGCTGTGATCTTGATGCAGAACATGTTGCCATCTATTGTCTGTCAGAGGAAAAGGGTTGCAAATTTCAGAACCTGAATAAGATGAATTAGTATCTGGGTGGCATTTGCCTCATAAACATTCAAGTAGAAATGCGGAAACAGGACAATTCATCAAGATTTTAACAAAAGAAAAAAAAGAATTTTAGTTAAACAAAAATGATTTATAACTATAGAAGTTTCTAGATAGGTTTCATTTGAAATGAGAGATTTAAGTATAGAGACGTTTAAGGCTTTCTAAACTTTAGGTAATGGGCTGTATGGAATTCAGTCAGAAGGTGGAAATGGCTTTTTAGCAAGTGCTGAAAACCAGAGAAATTAAATTATCCTTTACAGTTTATGACAAACCCTCCAAAATGCTTCAAGAGAACCCCCAAAAATATAGAGATTATTTTGAGAATATGAGCTCCATGAGGACAGAGGTTTATACACCTTTTTCATCCACTGCATCCCCAGTGCTTAGAACCATAACTAGAAGAGAGGAGGTATTCAAAAAATTCTATTTAATTTTTATAGGATTTAATATTATACAGCAGGGGGTAAAATTAGAGTCTCCTTTGTTCAAAATGAAAAAGGAAGGAATGAATGGAGAAAGGAAGAAAGGGAAGAAGGGAAAGAGGAAAAGAAGGAAGAGAGGTGGAAGGAAGGACCATTTCTCTTATTGAATAAAAGAAATAACAAGTTAAATACTGTGCAGTCCACAAAAATACCATCACATCACCCTACTGACTCAGTCAACCCTTCAGGAATTAATTCCACCCCAGTCATCATGGCTACTACAGTGTCTGAAAGCTCTAAAACGTTTTGAATTATGGAGTAAATTGCAACACAGTAGGAAAACAAGACAGTGGCATATAAATCTTTTTCAATTGTAACGCTTTCACATATGCTTTTCAAATTTAAAACATATCATGGAAAAATACAGTTAAAGTAATTTATCTGGTAGAATCAGTTACATTTAGTTCAATTCAAGGAGAAATTTTAAGATTTTTCTGTTAATATATAGAGAGCTTCTGTTTTAAGCACTATTTGTCTTACATCTGTAACCCCTGGGTGCCACATTCTTCTTGTTGTCAGTGCTGGTCATCAACAAAAAAGGTGAACCTCTCAAAAAACAAATTTTTTTCTTATACAAGCAGACTATAAACCTCAAAAGTCAAGACTTCCTTTAAATGCTGAAATCCTGAAGTCAGCTTCTTTATGCTAGAATCAGAAGTCCACATTCAATCTATCATCCTTGTAGAGTTGCTCTCTGGTTATTGATAATTATAAGAATCAATTAAAAGCATAATTTAAAAAGTAAACTTGTCTCTCCAGTACAAGTTATTCGTTAAACACTGGTAGTCATTCATCCCCTTGTCCTGTTATCCCATGTCCCCAGTGTAGGTGGCTTGCTGACATGGAAACAGGATTGAAGAGTTGATGGATTTCTCCCAGGGGCAAAGGTGCATATTGGCCCAGCGAATGCAATCTGCTGGTGGGCTAAATCCACCTCTTGTTTTCAATTTGGCTACCAGAAATAATGAACTGCCACACTGAGCCATTCCTCTGAACTTCCAGAAGTCACTTTTTCTTCACAGTGTGAGGTTTCTGTCCATGATAAAGAGCCTCAGGATATTGTAAGAGGAATTACATCAGAAACATGCCACCTGTGGGAGGAGAAATCTGGGAGGCCAAACAATGCTTCACCTTCTGTGCCTCCTCTCAGGCTCAAACAGATTTACAGGCAAAACAGAGGTCTGGCCCTGGGGATATTTTTAGGGAGCCCTCTGAAAAAGCTCTATCTCTCCCCCAGTGTACCCCACACCCTCAAAAATCTTATTCTGAGGAATTCCCAATAACTAAATTTCTTTGACAGAGAAAAAATATGAAAGAAAACTAATATTTAGTATGTGTTCTGGGGTAGGTATTATATACCCTCCCACATCAATTCTTATAACAATATGAAGTAGACATTAATTGTCCTCATTTTATAGCACAGGAAACAGAGACTTCAAAGGGACAGAATACTTTCCCAGGCTCACATAGATGGTAGGGGTAGAGTCAAATTTCTTAACCCAGACTTATTGTGTTATTCCATCCTATAGTATAGGGCAAGGTAATATGATACATTCTTGCTAAGAAAGAAATGACTTAAAAATAAAAAAAAGAAATGACTAATACATCATTCTTCCCTAAGAGCAGGTCTTAATAGGAAAGAAGAAGAAATAGTACTTGGTGACTGTATTGTAGTTCAGTCTCAGGACATAAAAGAACTCTTGGAGCACTATGACAATCTTCACTGGTATCCCAAGTTTTCCATAAATACATCTGTAGTCTTGGATACAGATACAAACAGAATCGTGTTGTAAGAGTATATTCTGTTGCCAAGTGGCACTAGGGTATAAAGATCAACTATGAGTCATACCCAAGTAAGTATGACAGGTAGATTCTGGGGTCAAGGTTTTATTTGCTTCAGAAAAGACCAAAAATTTGGTCAGCTCAGTACACCTAGGATTGTCCAAATAAAAGGGCCCAAATAAAAGGCTTAGGGTGAGGTAGAGGAAGTGAACACAGACCAACCTGGCCTTTTCGGTCCTCAAAGAGCTGCCCAATAGAACTTTCTGCAATGATGGAAATGGACTGTATCTGTGCTATCCAATAAAGTAGCCACTAGCCTTATGTGGCTATTGAGTACTTGAAATGTAACTAGCACGGTTGAGAAAATGAATTTTTAATTTTATTTAACTTTAAGTTATCTAAATTGAAATAGCCATATATGGATAGTAGGTACCACAGTGCACAGATTATCTCTCATGGCCACATAGACACTTGCCTCCTCATGGCATTCTTCCTGATGTATTGATCACCCAGCTTCAACCCAAGCCAGACTCAGACCCAAAAAGCTGACCTGGGCGGGACCAGGATTGGCAAGTATCACGAAAAAGGAGAGATGTGGAAAGGGAGGTAAAGCAGAGAAAGCATCAACAATATCTCTGCTTCATTTTCTTTCTTCAAGTCCCTAAAATTGTCAAATCAGTTTGACATTTTTTGAGCAAAATTTCGGTCAATGCAGGAATGAGCAAGACACAGTGTTGGCTCTCTAGATCACAGCCTAGCAGTGACTAAGGTGATACTTGAGTCAAGTAGGAGCTAGCCAGGCAAGGAAATGTGGAAAGGACCCACATGTGAAAAGTCAAGAAGTGAAAGCAAGCCAGGCCTATTTGGAGAGCTGAGAGTAAGTTAGCATGACCAGAGCACAAGTGTTGTTATGGACTGAATTGCATGTCCCCAAAATTCATAGATTGGCATTCTAACCCCCAGTACCTCAGAATGTGACTGTATTTGGAAATAGAGCCTTGAAAGAGGTAATTAAGTTGAAATGCAGTCATTAGGGTGGGCCCTAATCTGATATGACAGGTCTCTTTATAATAAAAGGAATTTGGACACAGACAGACACAGAGTGAAAACATGTGAAGACATCTCCAACTACAAGCCAAGGAGAGAGGCCTCAGAAGAAACCAACCCAGCTGACACCTCATTCTTGTACTTCTGGCCTCCAGAGCTGTGAGAAAGTAAATTTCTGTTGTGGAAGCCACCCGGCCTGTGGTAGTTTGTGATGGCAGCCCTAGCACATTAGCGTGGGTATTTACACAAGGAACAAGCCTAAAAAAGTCAGTCTGGGACCACTTCATGATGGGAATTGATGTCATGCTGAAGAATTGAAGATTTATCCTGAAACCACTGAAGGCTTTTAAGCAGGCAAGTGATGTGATCTGGTTTGCGTTTTTTTAAGTTTATTGTGTGTGTTAGGTTTAAACCTGCCTTGACTCTAGTCATCTGCTGATATCTGGCTTGCTAGCTTCCAGCCTCAGTTCTGATTTGACTTCAAACATTCCATAACAGCAGGTACAGCTGTGATAAAACAGACAGTTATTCTTTCTCTCTGATATGTGTCACGGGTCAGTAGACAGCCCTGTCTTAACATGTTTTAAAAGCCTCTACTCGCTGCACCTGGGTCAGACACGATTATTTCGAATTCACTGAATAAAATTCCCTAAGTGCCTAAGTGACTCTAAGGTAAATGGAGTTCAGCAAAAGGGGAGGCACATTAACTCTTTCAGGTCACTAGGCTACCATTTAATGCATTACTGCAAATGCACTTTCAAATAAATAACAGGTTGTAAGAGGCATTGAGACAATTAGCCTCCTTAAGCTGACTTTAAAAAAAAAAAAAAAACGGATGACAGGCAGCTTTGAGACATATGCTGGATGACTATGATGCAAGGAAGCTTTAAAATAAAAATAGACCAGAAAATTTACATGCAAATGAGTACTGTCATCTTGGGCGTCCGTTTGCTTATTCCAAAAACCCTTCCAGTTACGTAAAATACTTTAGAAACCCTCCTTCTGGACATGCCTTCAGAGCTGGGTGATGAGACCTCCAGTTCTCAGGTCTTATTTGAGATCCACCTACAGTCAACATAAGGGAGAATTTGCTCCATCTGTGGAGCAGAGGACTCATCTCTGGGCTTTCTGGAAGCAGAGCCTTCCTGAGCGAGGACAGCCATGCTTTTGAGGGGATGGAGGACCTTTACCTGCACCTGCACCTGCACCTGCACCTGCACCTGGAAACTGGGCAGAGATCCCTTGAAGAATAAGGAGCCCCAGTGTTTATTTGGCATCTTCCATGGCATGTTGCATTCTTAATTTCCACAATAACCATGCCTTAGGGAAGGCCAGGTGCTGAGGAAGAGATAGAAGGATATGAAGAGGTTTCCTGAACAACAGGATCGTGCATATACCATGGCACACCTGTGCCTGATGGGAGGGAAAATACTACTCCTTCTGACTCCCTAACTGCCAGCCAATGGGCAGAACCCACTATTCCCAACTTGTGCTTCTCCTGTTCCTTGACATTCTTCCAGTTTCCTCCAAATACGGTTGTCCTCCTTTCTATTCATCCTTAAACCCTAATTCTTCTTTCAGGTCAGTTCAAATGCTACTTCCTCTATTAAGTAGTCTATGAACTCCCAATCAAGAAATAATCCAGCCTTTTTCTAAATTCCCCTAGCTTCTCGTTTGTTCTTATAGCATGGTAATTTATAGTCTTCTACTAAAGGATGAGCTTCCTAAAGTCAGGGTCTATGTGCCATCAATTTTGGTATTCCGCAACTCCTAAAGCAATGCCTAGAACAGAATACAAAATCTTCTGAATCAATCAGTTAAGAAAGAAAAAGATTCATAGTAGTGTCTGGGTCTTAGTTCAGTCTATGATAAAAATGCCATAGATTGGGTGGCTTAAACAATAAAAATTTACTTCTCATAGCTCTGGAGGCTGAAGAGCTTGAGATCAGGGTGCCAGTATGGTCAGATTCTGGTGACAGCCCTCTTCCCAGTTTGCAGGCAGCCATCTTCTTGTTGAGTCCTCACAGGGCAGAAAGAGAGAGATTATCTCTCTTGTGCTCTTCTTATAAGGGCACTAATCTCATTCATAAGGGTTCCAACATACGATTTTTGGGGAAACACAAATATTCAGTAAATGTAATATTCTCCAATTATTAGCATGAAGGGTATGAACAGACTATAATAGCATAAGATCGAGACCCAGAAGGACAGAAGCAAAGGGGCAGATCAAGCAAAAATGCCATGAAGCCATGAGGAAATAGCATGACACAGATTCTGAATCAGAGAGGCAGGTATACACCAAGACATGCCCAAATCAGAATCAACAATAGAGTACAGAACACAGAAATAAAGGAAACTTTACAGACAAAGCAAATTTCTACTTCAGGATCCAAGCCCCTTTGTCATCTGGAAGACATGATAGGAACTAGTTGTGTCCCAAATGTCATCTTCATATGATGGTTATTTAGAATTTAGTATATATTTTCCCATAGAAATAATGCTAAAATGGAAATGAGTTACCTGGTCTGAAATTATATATAATTCATAACATACCTGAAAAACACAACAAATAGAACTATTTCAACCACAGTTGGCCACCATTTATAGAATAAATAAATGCTTTGAAAAATAAGGGGAAGTTTCCAGTTTGGACTAACATGGAAAAAGCCCATTGTCTTGCCCATGAATTACAAGTAAAAACTCTGGAAAGGAATCATAAAGCAATTATATGAAGATTGAAAAAGTTAATAATAGCATGTTAAATCAGCAGGGAAATCAAAACTTGAGGAATGATCAATATGGTGGTGAGTTTCCTAGAGTTTTCCTTTCCTGTATCTCTGTATTTAGACTCTAAGGCAGCCTGAATCATAGGACTTCATAGCAAGTTTAAATAGAAAAATCTCCAAGAGAAAACTTCTCTTTCTGGCTAGAGGACAGTGGATGGAGGTGGGAGCTTATGTGATAGAGAGCATAGGGAAAATCCCCATATTTTTTTCTCTTCACTCTCCTGGCCCTCCCATGAGGCAAATCCAAACACAGGCAGCACCCCTTTGGCTGGGGCAGTATTCAGGGACCTAAAACTCTGAGAGAAAACCTTCTCTTTGACTGGAGAAACTTGGAAATGAGGCTGATGTGCTCTGAATAGTATAGGGAGCATCCCAGTCATTTCTCTCTCTTTTTTCTTTTGCTCTTTCACCTCCGAGGCAGATTTGGTTGAGGGAAATGTGTGACAGTGCAGGGAAGAAAAAGCCCTAGCTTTGTAGCCAGAGACCTATGAAAAGGGGTATCTTAGAACTGGAGGGTTTGGGAGCTGGAGAGAGGAGAGAGGAGGACCCCCCCCCTCAAACCTATGCATGATGTCCTAGGTTCATGCATGAGCTGTGCATGAGTGCAACTGATCCAAAGCAGAATAGCAAAGGGTTTGAGAATGCACCTACACTGCTTAGGTCCCAGACTGGCCCCTGGGTGGAATACAAACAGAACTTGCTCAGGGCTCCTTCTTGCTCATCTGCTGCAGGTCTCTGATTGGGATGGGGCACTGGAAGGGCTTTGAAAACTAAATTGACATCAGATCCACAGCCCACAGAAGACGGATTGGAACATGTTGTCTAAATTGAACCAGGTTTACTGCTGAGTTTCTCCAGAGAATTTTAATAGGACCCAAAGACCCAGAGTATCATAATACAATATTCAAAATGTCCAGGACACAATACAACATTAATCAAAATCTCAACAATTCTCAAGGCAAAAGACAGTCAACAGATGACAATCCCATGATGATGATACTGGAATTACCAAACAAAGACTTTAAAGCAGGTATTGTAACTATGTTCCATGAAGGAAGAGCAAACTCTCTCAAATGAATGGAAAGACAGAAGTGTTCACCAAAGAAATAGAAACTATAAAAAGAGAAATAAATGCAAATTTGTAATTAAAGAACACATTAACTAAAATAAAACATTAATGAGATGGACTCATTAGCAAAACAGAAATACTAAAGAGTGAGGGAACTCTATATAAATTATCCAATCTAAACAACAGAGGTTTATAAAAAGAGAGATTGTGGGAAAATGAACAGAGCTTCAGGAATTTGTCAAACAGTCTCAAAATTCTAGTATTCAGGTTATTAGAGTCCCAAAAGGAGGGGGAAAAAAAGAATTAATGAAGAAAAATATTTCAAGAAATAATGGTTACTTTTTCCAAACTTTGGTGAAAGACAAAGTACATAATCAAGAAGTTCAGTGAACCCCTACAGGATAAACTCAAAGAATAAAAATCTTCCATACATCATAATCAAATTGTTGAAAACTAATTTTTTTCAAGAAAAATAATTTGAAAAAGACAATGTAAAACACGTTAAATATAGGGAAACAATGAATCAAATGACTAAAGATTTCTCATCAGAAACCATGGACGACAAAATACAATGGAACATTTTTAAAGTAAAAGAACTATCAACCAGAGAAAATATCCCTCGCAAATGAAGGGGAGGAAAAAGACATTCTCAGATGAAGGAAAACTAAGAGAATTCATCAGCAACACATCTGCTCTAAAAAACGTACTAAGAGAAGATTATCAGGCAACAGGGAAATCATAACAGAAAGAAACCTGGAATTTAAGGAATAAAGAAGAACTACATATATGGTAAATATCTAGGTAAAAAAATTAACTACACTTCTTTTATGTTCTTTAATATATCTAAGCCTGTTGAAAACAAAAACGATAACATTGCCTGGTGGGGTTTAGAATTATGTAGATGTCATGCATATGTCATTTATAACATAAAGAATTCAAATAATCCAAAAGAAGTCAGGAAAGGAAAAATAGAAAAATGAAAAATAGAGGGGACACACAGTAAACAAATTAAAAATTGGCAGACCTAAAACCAACCATATCAGTAATTACATTGAAAGCAAGTGGTCTAAATATACTAATTAAAATACAGATTGTCAGAGTAGATGAAATATAAGACCTATAGGGTAAAAGTAAAATGATGGAAAAAGATCTACCACAGAAACACTATTCAAGAGAAAGCCAAAGAGGCTATATTAATATCAGAAAAACAAAATTTTAGAACATGGAAAGTTATCAGGGATAAAGAAGGTCATTACATAATGATAAAAGAGTCAATTCATACAAATAAGACATAACAATCCTAAATTTCTATGCACCTGAGTAAAGACCTTGAAAATAACCAAAACAAACGCTGAAACAACTGAAAGGAGAAACAGACAAATCCACATTATATTTGGAATCTTCAACATTTCTCTCTCAACAATCAATAGAACTAAAAGAAAAATCAGGAAAAAGTATGGAAGAACTGAATACCATCACACAACTGGACTGATTTAATTGACATTTATCAAAACACTCCACTCAACAACAGCAGAATACATATTTCTTCAAATGCACATGAAACATTCACCAAGATAGACCATTTTCTATCTTGTAACATGAAACTTAAGAAATGTAAAAGAATTGAAATTATACAAAATATGTTCTCTTACCATAATGGAATTAAACTAGAAATCATAACATAGATGTTTGGGGAAAAAAACCCCAAATATTTGGAAATTAACCAGTATACTTCTAAATAATCCATGGGTCAAAAAAAATTAGAAGATATTCTGAATTAAATGAAAACACAGCTTATCAAAATTTGAAGGATACAGCTAAAACAGTGCTTAGAGGGGAAATTTATAGTATTAAATGTTAATACTAGAAAAGGACAAAAATCTCAAATCAATAAATTATATTCCACTTAAGAAATTAGCAAATAAAAGCAAACTAAACCCCAAGCAGGTAGAAGAAATTATAATACCAGAAACCAATGCAAGTGAAAAAAGAAAACAAAGAAAATTAATGAAACCAAAAGCTGGTTCTATAAAGAAATCAATACAATTGATAAATATCTAGCTAGATAAATCAATTTTGTAAAAAGAAAAGATACAAATTTTTTATGTCATGAATAAAAGAGGATGTATCACCATAAACCTGAGAGACACTAAAAGGAAATAAGGGAATACTAAAAGTAACTCCATAGCTATAAATTCAATAACATGAATAAAATCAACCAATTCCCTGAAAGATTCAAATGACCCAAAACCTACTCAAAACAAATAAATAATCTGAATATCCTTATATCTACTAAAGAAACTGAATTTGTAATTAAAATCCTCCTGACAAAGAAAACTCCAAATCCAAATGCTCTTACCAGTGAATTCTACCAATTGATTTTTTTAAAAGATACAAAGTAAAATTCAATGGAGAAAGAATAATCTTCACAACAAATGGTGCTGGAACAATAGACATATATATTCAAAAATAAAAGAAGAACCTATATCTCACACTTCATGCAAAAATTAACTCAAAACGTATCATAGATTTAAATGTCAATCAGAAAACTGTAACATTTTTGAAGAAAACACAGGAAAAAAATCTTTATGACCTTGGGTTACACAAAGAGTTTTTAGATACACCACCAAAAGCATGATCCACTAAAAAAAAAAAAAAAGATAAATTAGTCTTCACCAAAACTAAAAACTTTTGCTTGGTGAAAGACACTATTAAGAGAATGAAAATACAAGGTACACACTGGGAGAAAATATTTGCATATCACATACCTAACAATGTTGTATTGAGACTATATAAAGAACACTTGGGGCTTCCCTGGTGGCGCAGTGGTTGAGAGTCCGCCTGCCGATGCAGGGGACACGGGTTCGTGCCCTGGTCTGGGAAGATCCCACATGCTGCGGAGTGGCTAGGCCCGTGAGCCATGGCCACTGAGCTTGTGCATCCAGAGCCTGTGCTCCGCAACAGGAGAGGCCACAACAGTGAGAGGCCCAGGTACCGCAAACAAAAAGAAAAGAACACTTGAAACTCAACAAGAAAACAAGAAATGGGCATAATATATCAACAGACATTTCACAAAAGATGTACAAATGACAAAAAAGGAAATAAAACATGCTCAACATCATTAGACATCAGGGAAAAGCAAACTAAAATCACACAAAGATAACTACACTCCCAATAGAATTATTATATATATTTTTTGAAGCAACTGGAATTCTCATACATTGCTGGTAGGAATGCAAAATGGTATGGCCACTTGGGAAAACAATTTGCCAGTTTCTCATAAAATTAAACATATACTTACCATATAACTCAAAGTCAGAAATTCTACTCCTATTATTTACACAAGAAAGCTGAAAACTTACGTTCAAAAAAACACCTTTAATACATGGTTTTAAATGTTTTTAAAAGTTTTAAAGAGTTTTAATACATGGTGCAGCAGGAGGGAATTTGGCAGGACAATGGAACTTTTCTGTCTCCTGCTTGTGAGGTGGGTATGTGATTTTTGCATTTGTCTACATTTTTAAATTTAAAAATGAAATATAATGAAATAAAAACAAAGGGAAATAAACTTCAAATGGAGCAGATCCTGTACTTCTCTGTTCCTCACTCACTTTAGCATTAACAATTCCCAGAAACAGGTTCGAATATCATTTTGGTGAGAGGGTCAGAATAAGGGAGGGACTGAACCGGCCTTTCTGGACTCTACACCTCTATATTTTTATAACAAAAGATTTTTCCAGCTTATTTACTTTTTTTCCTAGTAGTCCTTAAATGGGACCAGTGGGCCACTATCTCTAAAAGGGAATGAAGAAGAAAAGCTGACATTGTTTGCATGGGCAAATCCTTCCTAAATTGGTTATTCTTAAATCAAGCATATAATGATACATTATATTCCTTTCACTGCACCTGGAAAAGCCTGACACCATCTAAGTAAAAATTTTTAAATCTACTGCTACTTAATCAAACTCTCTCCTTTCATGCTGGTCCTAAATTGAATGGAAATGTTTCTGCTTAGTTTTCAACCTGTTGTATTTTGTGTATTTCTGGAAGTTACCTAATTTTTTCTTTGAATGAGTGGAATAATTGTTTTTTAGCTTTAATTTCTTGCTCTTTGTGTTAAAAGCCATTTGTGTGCCTGCGTTTCCTATTATATATCTGACTACCTCAATTTTACTTGCTTATAACCATAATTTTCTATTATACGGAAAAAGAAATTGTTTCTGCTGTCTTCTTATTATTTTAATTAGGTTTTGGTGTAGTAAAATCAGATTTCCTTGGTTTAAAATATTTTAATGTCCTGTGATTGCACTGAATATTCACTGGGCACAATTTTCTAGAATGGATTAAAAACACTGCTACAATAGTTGTTTTAGCTAGCCTGAATGCTCTAAAAATTGACATTCTTAACATCTCTCTAGTACAAAACTTCAATCTACAAATCAGACTAATCAATCAGAGGCAGTTTGAGTCAGATTATATTATCTTTGCCTTAGATCTTGCAAAAACCACAAAGGTGATATACTGTGAAACAGACCTGAAAAAAGTACAATAGAAGTTATATCACATGACTTTAACTAAGCAGCAAAACCTAGAGGGAAAAATAAAATCTCTCCCTAAACCTCAACACAGACATGAAAGAGAATGTTTCAGGTTTATAAGACATGAAGACATTGGCTCAAAAATAAATTTTGATTTAGAATGTAGAAAGCCATTACTAGCACTGAAAAACAATGAGATAAACTGGAAAATATTTGGAGAAAAAAATATACAACTGAAACTGCCTCTAAATCTTTCCTTTTTTAATTAACATACTAAGCTTAGAGATGAATTGATTCTTTCCCTTAAGTCAAAGCTATAGGTTGAAAGGCTATCTTTTTCAGAAGTATTTGAGAACTGACTGGCAGGTAGGTCAAAGGCAAGGCATGTGCTAACTTGCTCTCCCCTGATTCTGCCATCCTGATTCCACTTTGGACATGTCATCCTTCGTTGTCTCAACCTCAGGCTGTGCTCAGAAATCACTAACCTGGCACTTCTTTTGTTGCCCTGTTACTGACAGGTCCTTCAATTACCTCACTGAGTATCCATATAAAGCATGATATTCGATTAACAAAAATAATAAATATAACACAACAACTACCACTCAGAGAGTGCTATTTATTCATTTATTAATTTAACAAAGAAGTTCTGAGCTGCTTTTATGTATGTTACCTCTGCCAAGGGCTAGAGATATGATGATGAACAAGACAGAGGTAATCTATGTTCTCATGGACTATAAAGTCTCGTATGTAAAAGACAAGTTAGAAAATAATTGCACAAATAATTATTCATTGTGATATACATTCTGAAAGAAAAGTGCACGGTGAACTGAGAGCATGTAACAGAGGGACTCCTCTGGCTGGGAAAGCTAAGAATTCCCTAAAGAATTAACATTCAACAAATTGTTAACTATACTGTGACCTGAAGAGGGAGACAGGTGGAAGGAGGATCTGATGGTAGAACAGGAGAGGAGGAAGCAGAGGGAACTAAGAATCAAGAAGTTGGCCTATGTTATCTTACTGAATACGCAAAATGAGAACTTGATGTGTAGTCAGAGGAAATCGGTTTCCGACCCAGCTTTGCCACTTAGATGCCATGTGACCCTGGGTAATTCACTTAATCTTTCTTATCTTCAGTACATTCATCTATAAAGTGAGGATAACTGTCCGATAAATTTCATAATGTTGAAAATACCATACCAACTGGCACCAAAAAATACATTCCACAATTTTTCAACAGTTTCAGTCAGAATTCCTGCCAAGTTTTATATAGGCAGGAAGGCATATGGCATAAAAAAGCCAAGCACAGAGCTTCTACTTTTTGCATTCCATTGGTTCCAGGCTTCCATATAAAGTTTCCTCCAGGTGGGAGCTAGTTCATCCACAAACCTCTTTCTCCTTCCTTCTTAGGAGGTAGTAAATAGTTTTTAAACGAAAATAGGACCAAAGAAGTATCATGAAATAGAGGTATTTAGAGTAAGTAGACTTCTTCCTAAAGAAATTCATAGTATAAGGCTTCCATGGCCAGGAAGCCTTACTTGTCCAAGCTACTCTGAATCTTAAAATATTAGAGACTATCGGCAAAGAGAAGATGGTAGAAGGCACATACTCTATAATTCACATTTTCTCTAGAATTAGATTGATGATGCAAATCCAGTAATGCTAGGTAGGTACTAAACAGACTCAGGCACCAGACTCAGATCTGGGATAGTGATAAACTTAAGAAACTTCAACTGTGGCTTTCATATGAGAAGATAAACTTAATGGACTGACGTTCTTCCATCCAAATATTGATTGAAAAAACTCACAGTAATAATGACAAGACTAAATAACACATTTACCTGTCCATGGCCAAGCTTCCAAAAGACCAGAGGACACAGCCAACAACTCGGAGTAACCTCCATTACAAGAATGAGACAATGAAAAAGCTACTAGTTTTGTGAGGCAACATATCCCCTTTATGTCACCTCAGTAACAGCATTAATCTTTTTGCTTTAGTAAAGGATTCAAAATTGATTTCTGAGTGACTGGCTATTTCACAAAAATTCCAGAGAGATAAAGCCTTTCACCTCTAGCTGCCCACCCTGAATCAGTAGTGCCTGAAATTGACTACCATTTAAAAGCCAAACGTTGACCTATGTGAAATGAAAGGTTACAGAATATAATGCCACATAGGCAGGTTTCAACAGCTCAGGGTGACATTTGAGTCAATGATGCAAATGGAACAGCTGGAAGGCATGGAAAGCGTTAAATTCCTCTGGCTGGATATTTATTTTTAAAACAAATACCACAAGGAAATTTGACAGGCCATAATTACAAACTCGATGAACAGAGAAGGATTATTTGATGTGTCAGAGACCGCATGACTCACTGTCCGGGCACCAGCTGTGCCTAAGCTTTGTAAATGTTTAATGCATGAGACCCTCTATGCACACACGTCTCTCTCTCTCTCCCTCTCTCTCTCTCACACACACACACACACACACACACCGGAACAACCAGTTGTTCTTTTCTTCCTAGTGACTCTATGTTCTTTTTAAGATCCTCTCTCACTTGTAACATTCTGACTTTCCTGAACTATAAGGGTGAACTTTCAGCTATTATATTACTAAGAAGAATGAATCAGGAAAAGAAGAAAACTAAAAACCCATCTTCTTTCATTATCCTCTTAAAAGGGGGTTTCTACCTCTTCATTGTTCCTCTGCATAAAAGGACCCTGATGCTTATCTCAATAGGCGGGAGCTGCTAGAGAGAAAGACTGGTAGAACCTTGTCATGGCAAAGCCCATTAACAATTCCCAGGAAATAAAAATAGAATCTGGGTGATAAAGTCTAACCTTTTCCTTCTTTTGTGATTCGTCTAGTTCCACTTGCTCATAGGGCGTTGTGTGCAGAGGCCTCGCACCCGGCACTTCAAACCAGAGTTTCTTGTGGGAAACTGCTGCACCCGACAGTTCACCCGTGGGGCTGTGTGCGGAAGCGCTGAGCACGACACCACAATTCAAGATGGCGGCCGCGGGCCGTGTGAAGAGAGGCTGTGCCTGACAGGCTCGGTGGGGTGGCGGTGGGTCGTGTGCAGAGACGCTGTGTCCGGCACCGTGATCTGGAGCCCTGAGCAGCGCAGCTGTGCCAGCCCAACAAGAACTCCGCCCCACCCCTCAAACGAGAGCCCTATAAAGCAGCCCCGCCCACCGCCTGTGGAGAGAGAGTGTGCTCTAGAGCGGGATCTCCTACCTCTCCGTTCGCTGATCAAAGAAGAAAGCTTTTCTTTGCTTCAGAACCAAACTTGGGCATTGGGGTGAGCGACACCAGGCGGGAGGACCCATGTTGGCACCAGACTCAGAAAGGTCAGTCAGGCTTCCCTGGTGGCGCAGTGGTTGAGAGTCCGCTTGCCGATGCAGGGAACATGGGTTCGTGCCCCGGTCCGGGAGGATCCCACATGCTGAGGAGCGGCTGGGCCCGTGAGCCACGGCTGCTGAGCCTGCGCGTCCGGAGCCTGTGCTCCACAACGGGGGAGGCCACAACAGTGAGAGGCCTGCGTACCGAAAAAAAAAAAAAAAAATGTCAGTAACACCTTGGCCAATGGGAAAACACTGAACCAGCACTACATTCAGACTCACCCGTGTTTCACTGAAACTGCTTTTTGAATGAAAATACCGCACTAGATGACGTCCCTGAGCCTGATCCTGTCACTGCTTATATTGTAATTTGACATATGGTCACTGGCAGAGGACAGTGAGTTTTTTCTCCCAACCTCTTCCCCATGCCTATAATCTAAGACCTCTGGTGTCCAGCTCTAGGACACTGGCCTTGGGTACCCGGCCCTCCCCACTACAATTCAAGATTTCCACTTTCCATTCATTGCATCGCTCCCACACTCAAAAAAGTTCAATATTGATTTTTACTAGATCAAGCTTAATTTTACTGACTTTCAAGGTCTTTCATAAATGGTGTCATCCCACTTGGTCAGCCTGATTTATCACAATTTGGAGGGCTCTAGTCAGGCCCATCACTTCACAGGCCGAGACTGCTACCCTTGTTCCTAAGATTTTCCAAATCTGCATCCCAGAGCAATGCAGAAAATGTTTCTCCTGGACTGGTATATTCCAGTTGGAAAACTTTGCAGTGATGGTGGTGATCATTATAAATAAGTCATTTTAAAGTTATTGTTTGAATTGTGAATCAAGGAGAATAATTTGACTATTCAAATGTAATTCGTTTATTTAGTTATAAGAGGATGTTTCTTTTTAGATAATGTAATAACCACCAGAGTGAGTTTGTTATTTGAGATGTGTGCTGGTGGGAATTGATTAAATAACCACAAGTAATCATTAACACAACAGTTCTCAAACTATAGTCAACATCAGAATCCCTTGGAGGGCTTGTTAAAAACACAAGTTGCCAGACCCCCACCCCAGAATTTCTGAATCAGTAAATCTGTTGTGGGAACAGAGAATTTCCATATTTAACAAGTCCCTAGGTGACACTGATGCTTCTGGTCAAGTGACCACACTTCGAGACCCACTGACCTAGTGTTTACTATATCCCAGGCCATATTCTACATTGTTTACCGATATAATATTATTTTGTAGTTACAATGAAAACCTAAGAGGTTGGCGTTACTAACATATGCACTCTACAGATAAAGAGGGTAAGTAACTTGCCCAGAGACATGGCTAGTAAGCAATGGAGAAAGCATTCAAAACTAGGAAATCAATTCCAGTCCTGCATGTTTCATCACAAGTATTTCATATGTATTGATTGTGAAAGTGTCATTTGAAATAATTAAACAGATTGGTTCCTTCTTTGGGAACAATATCTGTCTCTGACAGATAAATCAGGGGCTACACTAAAGCCAGCATTAAAGGGGCCACATTGTTCAAAGAAAAATAGAACAGTTACCTAGAGCAGATACATGAGGATTAGTCACCAGTGTCTTTCTAAAGTAAAAGAGAAAAAAAAAAAAAGCCCAGCTTCCCTCCACTCCTAAGCCCTTTGGAAGGCAACCCCACATTCTCCAGAGGCTAGTGATGATTTAGACATTTTCCTGCAGAGGAAACCCTCTACACACACACACCCCAGAAGAACTGACTTCTGCCTACTTATCCAGGCTTCAGTAGTTTTTAAAGCTTCCCAGGTGATTCCAGTGCATAGCCAAGTTTGATACCAGCACTCCAAAGCACCTGCTGGATCTCTTCAGCCCAGCTGATGACTTCTCTGCAATAGAGCTTTGACCAGTTCATTCCATCAATCCTCTCTGGACCACTGCTTCTGCTGAACCCATTGAACCAGCCTCTGTCTAGGTGACACAGACATCAGTTCTCTTTCATAGTCCATATGCCCCTCTCCAACCTCTCTAACCATGTGTAGGATGTAGTAGGTCTCTGAATTTGAAGACCTATGTACAACTATATAAATATTTCTGTTTATCGTGGTGGTTGGGGAGACTGGCAAAGAGAGTCAGAGTATTTATTTTGGAAAAACTCTCCCAGTAGAGGAAAATTCTACTTAATATGAAAACACTAAAGCATATGGCACCCATCCTTGTTTTAAGTCATGTTTGATATCTTCATACTAGATGTCCCTTTATGATAGATCTTGATTCTCTGGTGTGAAACGCAAAGCTTAAGACATTCAAAAATACTCGTGTAATGCCAACAGTTTCATCTATTAATGGTGCCTTCTGGCCTTCATTTTTATATACAATGTATATGACATGTAGATTCTGCCCGTTTCTAAAAATAATTCAAAGACATATATAAAGATGTATATGAAACCAGATAGCTGAAATAGACATAAAATAATAATCATTAATCATTAAAAAGATGAGAGAACAGTGAACTAGGAATTATGAATGAGTGACTTAATTTCTATAACTGAGTATTAAATTTAGTTCTAAGCTTTGTGGCAAACAATGAAAAAGTAGAGAAATATTGGCTGATACCAATTTCATTATAGAGAAGAAAGGAAAGAGGAAGGGAAAGAAGAAGGGAAAAGCATATTTGAAAAGACAATATCCTGGAATTAACTTCCAGATAAATTAATAAATTTATTATCGCTCTGATCCTCACCCAGGAGACACTTGGTCCCATAACAATCGACATGTTTTTCAACTTTAACTCCAACCTCTTTGGACTGTCACTCATGGCCTGTGATGAATATGCAAACCATGCTTATCTAAAGCATAGAGAATGATTAATTAGTTAATCATCCTTCCACACTGCCAAACATCAGCAAATATTATGGTTTTCAATCATAATATTTATTTATATGACTATAAATTAATGCAACCAATTCAATAAAAATTAGTCTTATCTCAGTGTTCCCAACTAGGAACTAGACCTATGTTTCCTGACCACTTTCCCTCACAATTGTGTACAAAAAAGACATTTCTGAAGTACATCAGGGCTTTATGGAATTCCTCAGTTGAAGGAACAAAATCCTTAGTTTTGAAATAGTCAGTGAATAGAAATCTTTGGTATACTGAATTGAAAATCAGTTCCAAAGAAATAATGAGTGAAAATTGTTCTCTGTATAACAATATGAAACATGGCCAACTTCAATATAGTGTCTGCCTGGCGTATAACGGATGCTTAATATGTACTTACTTTAAAAAAAATAAAAGATGAATGTCTTTTTAAGTTATTCCAGGCTATGATATCCTGACATCATATGCAGAAGACTCCAGCCTGCATAGACATGTGGCTGGACAGCAGAGCAGTCCTCTAGTTAGCATTTCCAGACCCTGGCTCGCATGCCCCAAAAGGTCTAAACACATCTATCTCTAAGCTTATCCATAGCTATGGGTTAGTGGACAGCCATAAAGTGGGCAGATAGCCTTCTGGTAAAATCCACAGCAAAGTCAGACCATCCCCAAGAATAAGCTCATATACCTGCCCCAATGGTGATTTGTTTGTTTGTCTGTTTGTTTGTTTCCCAGTATTATTTCCAAGTTACTCTAAAACATGTCCAACTTGTGCTGCCCTTCTCCTTAACTGCTATGCATTTACAAGGATTCCTTGGTTCATCTAAGCAAGGCTTAACAGCCCAGAATTACAAAATTAGAAGAGATGTTTTGGATGTTCTAGTTCTTTATACTTCCCAAAGCTGAACTACATACAAGGGAGGCACCTAGTAACAGGGAATTCACTCCCTCTTGTGCCAACCCATTCCATTTTTGGAAATCTCTGGTTTTCGGGAAAATTTTGAAAAAGAACTGCAAACTATTTCCTTCTACCTGCTGGTCAAATTCCACCCATTGAGGCCATAAGTAATCATTCATACATCTGACGATCCCTCAAACATCAAAGACAGGCATTATGTCCCATCAAGATTTTCTTTTGTCAAATTTCAGCATCTCATGAAACTTAAGATTGTTTCCCTAAAGCACAATTTAAAGTCCCTTCACTATTTTGGTCTCTTTCCTCTGAATACACTAAGATTATTTCTATCCTTCTTAAATTGTAAGAGCTTTCAACAAATTGTGCTGGAACAACTGGACATCAAAATGCAAAATAAAAGTATTAGACAGATTTTACACGCTTCACAAAAATTAACGAAAAATCTATCATAGACCTAAATGTAAAACACAATACCATAAAACTCCTAGACAATAACATAGAAGAAAACCTAGATGACCTTGGTATGGCAATGACTTTTTAGACATGATACCAAAGACATGATCCATGAAAAAATAATCTAAAAGCTGGACTTCATTAAAATTAAAAGCTTCTGATCTGCAAAAGACAGTATCAAGAGAATGAGAAGACAAGCCACAGATGGGGGAAAAATATTTGCAAAAGATACATCTAGTAAAAAAAAAAACTGTTATCCAAAATTTATAAAGAAATTTTAAAACTCAACAATAAGAAAACAAATGATTTGATTTAAAAATGGGCCAAAGACCTTAACAGACACCTCACAAAGAAGAAATAGAGATTGCAAATAAGCATATGAAAAGATGCTCCACATCTTATGTCATCAGGGAAATGCAAGTTAAAACAATAATGAAATACCACTACATACCTATTAGAATAGCCAAAATCCAGAACACTGACAATACCAAATGCTAGTGTGGATGTGGAGCAACAGGAACTCTCATATGTTGCTGGTGGGAATGCAAAATAGAGCAGATACTTTGGAAGACAATTTAGAGGTTTCTTACAAAACTAAACATACTCTTACTATACAATCCAGCAATTATGCTCTTCCTTATTTTCCTAAAGGAGTTGCAAACGTATGTCCACACATTTAAAAAACTGCACGTGGATGTTTATAGCAGCTTTATTCATAATTGTCTAAACCTGGAAGCAACCAAGATGTCCTTCAAACGGTGAATGGATAAGTAAACTGTGGTACATCCAGACAATGGAATATTATTCAGCACTAAAAAGAAATGAGCTATCAAGCCATGAAAAGGAAACTTAAATGCATATTATTATGTGAAAGGAGCCAATCTGAAAAGGTGGTCTACTGTATGATTCCAACTATATGACATTGTAGAAAAGACAAAACTATGGAGACAATAAAAAGATCAGTGGTTGCCAGGGGGTGGGGTGGATGAATAGGCAGAGCACAGAGGGTTTCTAGGGCAGTGAAAATACTCTGCATGATATTATAATGATGGATATATGTCACTATACATTTATCCAAACCCATAGAATGTACAATATCAAGAGTGAACCCTAAGGTAAATAATGAACTTTGGGTGATAATGATGTCATTGTAGGTTCATCCTTGGTTAAAAAAAAAAAAAAGTACCAGTCTGGTAGGGGATGTTGATAATGAAGGAGGCTAAGCATGTGTTGGAACAGGGGATATAAATATCTTTACATTCCTCTCAATTTTGTCATAAACCTAAAAATGTTCTCTAAAAATTAAGTCTTCTTTTAAAGTAATAGCCAAGAGATAGTCTGAACTGCTCGAAGTTGGGTTAAACATGATTGCCATCTCTCTGTCTCATATATCAGATTTCCACTTGCATCTAAGAGCATATTTTTTTCTGTTGGTAACCACAGGACCTTTGGTACTCACTGCTAATTAAAATAGTTCCCCCCCCACAGTTATTAAGGCAGAGTTAAGAAATACTTTGGGTTAGACTTACTCACAAGAGGAGATAAAATGTCTTTGCTGTAAAACACAAATTTTTCTTGTTCTTTCTCCCTTTCTAAATGTCCATTATACATGGCTAGAAAGAACCTAGTTTTAAATATACCACGTTATTTGGTTCAAGTCGTATGGATGTTAGTAATACAAACTCTTCTAGTCTTTGAAATTCCAAACTAAAATGAGTCACTGCAATATCATCACCATAATAGCCAAATTCTAACAAAGTAATATATATTTTTGAATCAATCTTTTATCACTTAGTAAATAGAGTAAGCCCCAAATACATAGCAGTGAAATCAGCACTATTATTAACTTCATTGTACAGTTAATGTAATAGTAATATTGACAATGCCATGTACAACTTCAGAAGACACATCTGAAAGATAACGTTTTGGTAATGTTCTGGAAGGAGTATGCTGTTAAATGCTTAAAGGCAGCATGACTTCCCTGTGCTAGGACTCACAGCTAAAGCTTCTAAATTATAATAGTAAAATTTATTCTCATGTTAGGCAGCAGAGCCCTTTCTTGGTGCTTCAGTGAGGAACATCTGTCCTTTAACCTGCTCCATGAAAAACATTCCACGGTCAAGTAAGCATACACTATATGCTCCTCTTAGATATTTACAATACTCATTAGCTTTGATGTTTAACAGCATTAACACAGCATTTTCTTTTTTCTTTTTTTTTTTTTTGCGGTACGTGGGCCTCTCACTGTTGTGGCCTCTTCCGTTTTGGAGCACAGGCTCTGGACGCGCAGGCTCAGTGGCCATGGCTCACGGGCCCAGCCGCTCCGCGGCATGTGGGATCTTCCCGGACCGGGGCACGAACCCGTGTCTCCTGCATCGGCAGGCGGACTCTTAACCACTGCGCCACCAGGGAAGCCTTAGCACAGCATTTTCTAATTTCATTTACCTTGAAACCTTCCACACACCAACCCCAATACCCATCAGCATTCCATAGACCTGCAGAACATACACTGGGGAAAATGTTTGCCTTGATATTTTTTTTAACCTACTTATCCTGGCACTATCACTCAGAGCTGTATATCAAATATGTTAAATCCTCCTCCACTTGATGGACTTTCAAGTAACTGAGACTGCTCTCATACTTTTCTAGAACCCTCCAGAGCCTGGCTGCATGTAAGCTGAGAGTTCTTTTCTAAAGGAATATAGCAATGTAGGTGTAAAGGAAAGAAAAATTAAGTGGAACCCCTAGTGACTTTGGAGGCACTGATGATCTTTAAATCCTTAGATCTTTCTGGCACACCCAGAGAGACTCACAAAAGATGGCACAGCATAGAGAAGTCTTCAGTGTCAGCTGGAGGTCCCACAAAAAGCCCAGTGAAAAACCCAGCAATCCTCTGAGAAAAGGAAGGGTGAGGATACTTCTAACAGTGGTTTACCAGATTAATTTATTGCCTCTGGAAAAACCACTTTGGGAGTCAGCACCAGTTACCTTCTCTACTCGGAAGACCCACGCAAAAAGAGAAAGGGAAGAAGAACCTGATTACTATTCAGGTTGGATTGAACATCTCCCAAAGTTGTTTAAAGAAGAGGAATGTTTCAAAGAAGGTGAACCAGCCAACTCTCAAAACATTTTATTCAGTATTAATGAAAAGGAACGCTGAATTGAATGGCATGAGCTGAGTCTTTTTCTCAGCTAAACAGAAATATGTTAGGGGGAAAAAATCTGCCAGGTTTTCTTCTATCTTTGTAGATTTTTACACTAGCTGCTCTGAGAAAAGAAACTTCTAAAACCATGGGTAACTTTGCTACTTTTTCAAGAGGTATAAAGCAAGGGGGGAAAATACATAAGTTTTATAAATGAAGGAAAGGTTTAGATAGGAAATATAGCTTAGAATTCCAATTGGACACACTCTCCAGACCTATGCAGTGCTTTTACAAAGCTCCTGATGGATTAGTTCTACAGGTAACATAATTCAAAACACATGAGGTAGGGCATATGCTAGTAAAATTTCTTGAAATAACTTTGTGTCTGAAGGCAGGATTCTTTCGTTTGAGGATAACAAGAAGTGCAGGTGAACTGTAAAAATAAAAGACCGTTTGGAGTTCTTTTAGACTTTACTCTGCAGCAAACCAAATAAAATTAAATATTTAATGAAACCTCAGTCTAAGTCCAACCAATGCAAGCAGAAAAATGCCAAGATGGTTTTTAAACTTAATCCTTTACCCTAGGTCACTCACCCAGGCGTATTGCTAATGGTGTGACAAGTGAAACAAAGGAAAAACTAAATTCGGATGCCATCCAAGCTCTTGCATACTTAAAGCTGCAATGCCGTATCAAATACATTTTAACCCATAACAGACTACACTGGCCAGAAAAGGTTGACGGATGCAGTGGGTGAGTGGAGACAAAGCAGTGTATTGGATTTACACTGTGAATTATTAGTTTAAGAAGGTCTGACTTATTATGTTTTGGGGGCAAAACATTAAAATAACAGAAAAACAAAACAAGTAAAAAACCTCATACCCATCCAAATCCCAATAGACAGAAGGGAAGGGGAGAGTAGTCATTATTAGTGGCCCATGATATAAAGCTCTCATATGATTTCTCCCCTTGGATTAATGAAAGAGCCTCATCCACGGGACTCCCTGACAACACTTCAGCCCACTGTAATCCACCTTTCACATCACAGTCAGTGTGATCTTACAAAACTGACCATAATCACTTCCTTGCCTAAAGATCCTTGTTGGCTTCCTGCTGCCTAGGAGTCAGGTACCAACTTACTGGATTGGCATTAAGGTCCTTCTCAGTTTCTCCTTTTCCCACTTCTCCAGCCTGGACTGTCTCCCTCTCCCACACCCCCACCATTCATCCAATGCTCTGTGCATGTGAACTTCTTATTTTATGTCTCATACCTGAGCTTTTATATCATTCTTTCTCTCTTCTTACATTGCCCTCCCTCCAAGCCCTCCCCGGGAATTAACTCATTGATCCAAACTCTGTTCAAGTGTCATCATTTCTATGGAGCTTTTCCTGGCTCTCCTGGGCCAAATTAATTGCTTCCTTCCTGTGCCCCAGGGCACCCTTGTCCTAAATAATAATAGATGAAAATTAAGTACTCACTATAGGCAAGGCACTGTTCTATGTAACTTTTACTCAACTTAACCCTTGTTTAATCCTCACAACCCTATGAGGCCAGTACTATTATTACTATCCACATTTTCCAAATGAAAACACTGAGGGACAAGAGGCTGAGTGTTTTGACTGAGATCATTTGGCCACTGAGTGGCAGACACAGGATTCTGACACAGGCAGCCTTCCCTCAGGGCATTCACTCTTGACAACACCACCATACCACCACCAAGACTGAGGCTCCTGGGATCAAGCTAGGAGGGAGTCTAGGGCTCAGCCACACCAAAGGGGTTCCCTGAGGCAGGGGCAAATTAAGATTTCTTCTCACCAAAACTGGGAAAATAAGCAGGGCCAAGAATTGAGGGGGCAGGCAAGCCAAGCAGACCAGAGGAGAGACTTTACAAGTTCTCCAAACCAAGGGAGAAGTGCAAAGGTCAGAAGCTTAGCTCTAAAATCAAACATCAGAGGACTGGGGACTGGGCTGGTTCCAGAAGCAGAGAAATGCCTTATATACCTTTTGTCCCCACAGCTGAGCCCTGTAAACTTTTGTTCGAAAAGGTGAAAATAAATCTAGCTCTCATTGTGCTTCAAACTTCCTGTGGGAGAACTAGGCTCCTCCTTAGAGGGCTGTTTCATCCCCCAACTCAGAATTTTGAAGGTGAAACCTTGAGGTGGTCCTAACTCAGAGGAACATGGTTCACCCAGCCTCTTAGCAGACCCCAAAAATAATGTAACCAGGATTGAAGTCTTTTGTTTATAAAGTACAGACTACTGAGACGTAACTAACACCACCTTACTTGTCATTTGCTCACAATTCGTTTCCCATTTCAGGTCATAACTCACTGAAAGATCCTCAGCATTAGTTGTTTTTCCCTCTATTGCCCCAGTCTCTGCAAGACTGCTTTTTTCCTCCAAGGATTTAAAGGAAATGGAGCAAATTTTTTCAGAGCCCAACCCAAATACTTTCTCCACATTGAAGCTTTCCTTTGTCAACGTTCCTTGGAAGTGAGTTCTCTCTCTTATATCCTAGTACGCATTCTTTGTACAAATTCAAGCCCTGACTAGTTGTAATTATATTCATTTCCCAGGGCAGCTAACACTAATATTAGCAGCTATCATTTCTTTTCTTGAGAACTTCCTATGTGCCTTTATGCATATTATCTCATTTAACATGGTATAAAAGAGGTAGTCTGATCCCCATTGTACAAATGAGGAAACTGAGGCACAGAAATGTTCACACACTAGTAAGAAACAGAACTGGGACTTCCCTGGTGGTGCAGTGGTTAAGAATCTGCCTGCCAATGCAGGGGACACGGGTTCGATCCCTGGTCCGGGAAGATCCCACATGCCAGGGAGCAGCTAAGCCCATGCTCCACAACTACTGAGCCTGAGCTCTAGGGACCGTGAGCCACAACTTCTGAGCCTGCATGCCATAACTACTGAAGCTCGCACGCCTAGAGCCTGTGGTCTGCAACAAGAGAAGCCACTGCAATGAGAAGCCTGCGCACCGCAACGAAGAGTAGCCCCCACTCATCGCAAATAGAGAAAGCCCGCGTGCAGCAATGAAGACCCAAAGCAGCCAAAAATAAATAAATTAAAAAAAGAAACAGAACTATGTAATACTAGGTCTGGCTGCACCAAACAATAGTGTTACCCTACATTTCCCAGCCTCCGTGCAGTTAGCCTGGGGCCATGGGCCCAATGAGCCATGAGCAGAAAAGATTATGAGAAGATGAGAATGATGTGTGTCACTTCTGAACTGAGGCATTTAAGAGGCAACCCTGGAAGCCATGAGTTGAGGGGAGATGGCAGGATCTCAAAACAGAGAAACCCTGGATTCAGATGACACTACCTGGAAGAGAGTTGCTGTGAGGAGTTCTGAGATGTACATCAAACTTTCTGAATGCAAAAAACAAAACTTTAGTTGTGTTAAGCCCCCTACGATTCCAAAGATTTTGTGGTTTTGTTGTTGTTGTTACCATAACATTGATTAATACAGACTCCACATCCTATGTTCTCAACCCTAAAACTCCAACTTCTCCTGCCTTGCCTTTTCAGAGCACTTATCAATGTGAGGTAGAGGAAAGAGACAAGGAAATAAATACATCTAAAGGCGCCCTTTTCTTCAGCAGAGGCATGGGAATAAAATGCTTGTGAAGCAGCCAGAAGGAAACCATGAGGAACTCATGGACAGCTTCACAGCACACCAACAAAACCAGTGTCATGAGGGATTCCACAGACTGACTTGGAAGAAAAGAAGAGACAGATGAACTGCGAAAGAGCTGTGACATTATTCTGCTCCAATAAAATCTTTCCCCTTCTTGCCACTCACACTAAATTTACCTCTTGGATGCAACTTTAATAAATGTCATGATACACTGAAGATTGCCATACATTGGAATACCAGGCTCCATAACAAAGATTTTAAAGAACAACAGAACAGCCTTTAGAAGAAACATGTGTTCTCTCATTTTTCTCAGGTAGTTTTGACTTATTCTTGGTAGACTAGAAGAGTGAATTTCCTTCTCTCAGTCCCTTTGAATTTAGTTGTCTTCCTCTCCCTGTCTTTCCAATGCATTAGCCAAGATGATAAATAGGCTGTCCTTCCAGCAATGTTAAAGTTGGAAATAGTAAATGTGCTTACCTTCCTCCCAGCAATTTCACCCTAGTAATTTACACTACTCACACAAATTCAAATATATATACATATATGCTCATGGCAGCATTCTTTATAATAGTGAAAAGCTGGAAAAGACCTGAATGTCCATCAACAGCAGACTGGTTAAATTATGATATTTTCCCAAAGGAATATAGTCTTTAAAATGATTTTGCAGCTCTAGATTTATTGGCAAGCAGACATCTATGTCAGGTTTGTGAGTGAAAATTTAGATTATAAAAATATCTGTATTGTGATTCTGTTTATGCAGAACTGTCTGCCTTTGTGTGTATGTGTTTTTTGTTTGTGAATAGAGGAGGCTTAAAGGATGTACTCCAAAATATTAACAGCAGTTCTCTCTTAGTAAGTTTTGGGGTATTCTTCTGCTCTTCCTTATGCTTTTTTGCATGCTTCAATTGTTAAATGTTCACATAGTATATTTATAATCATAAAAAGAATGAAACTGCTTTTATTTGGGGGGAAAATGTTAAAATGGTATATAAACTATCACCTTCCAACCCACCTGAAGGGTAGCACTAATTAAGAGCAACAGTTTGCTTTCCAGAGATCAGGTCTGCCTACAGTTTCCATACCAAGAATGGTACCTGGTCATTACTCTGACACTGTTCAATGAAAATAATGATGAGGATTTAAACGTACATTGGAAATTAATTTATTCTTTGATGAGTGTTCACATCAGACTCTCACATTCGAATGTGAAGGAGGATTTGACAGAGAGAAGACATATAAATCCATTTCAATAAAAACTTCAGGTTTTTAACTTCTTGTTGTGGAACTGAAATTCCCAAGGTGATCAAGGTTTTCAATCTCTGCACAGACCTCCAGTACATGTGGGCAGGTGTCTTGGCATCATTAAGTCACTGGCTGTCAGATAACGAAAAAATAAAAGAAGCTCTAAACTGTATCTGTCAATACCCCCAAAACTATTTCAGGCAAGATATTGTGAGATAAGATTTCCTTATTTTAAGCCTCTCTCACCTGGTCACTAGAAGTTTTGTCAAAAAGGAATTTAATAAAAGGCAGTCAAAATGTACTGTCAACTCTCCTGTTTAAAAAACGGACACAGGACCAAAATTTAATAATTGAAATCCAAAGAATGGGAGGATGACAGTAAACAAGTGTATGACTTTGAAATAATGTATGACTTAATAAATTTCTAGATAATAAAAATCTGTTGGATTAGTGCTGTCATGAGAATATTCCACCAGGAGATACTATTAAGAAAGTTTGATTTTAGGGCTAGCCCATCCCTTGAGCATATTAGATGCTCAGTGAAGCTTTGCTGAATGATTGAATAAGTGTTCTATGTAGTTCAAAAAGAGATTAGCTATACTGCTATAATAAATACACCCTAAAATCTCAGTGGTTAATACAACAAAGATTCATTTCTCTCTCAAGTCATGGTTCAGTGTGATTGAATGGCAAGCTCTCATCCAAATAATGACTCAGGGATCTAGGATTCTCCCATACTGCAGCTCTTCATTTGGCCTATGTAGCCTCCAAGATTGCCACAGAAGGAGAAGAGAGGCTGGGAAATCAAAGGCAGGGTTTTATGGATAGACTTAGAAGTGGTATATACAATTTATACCGATATTTGTTTGGCTAGAACTCAGCAACATGTTTTCACCTTGCTGCAAGGAAAGCTGGGAAATGTAGTCTTTCTGTGTGCCCAGGAAGATAAAATGAATTTGTGAGCATGCCATATGCTGACTTTTTTTTTTTTTTGCGGTACGCGGGCCTCTAACTGTTGTGGCCTCTCCCGTTGCGGAGCACAGGCTCCGGACGCGCAGGCTCAGCGGCCATGGCTCACCGGCCCAGCCGTTCCGCGGCATGCGGGATCTTCCCAGTCCGGGGCACGAACCCGCGTCCCCTGCATCGGCAGGCGGACTCTCAACCACTGCGCCACCAGTAAAGCCCATGCTGACATTTTTTACGTTAATTATTTTGATAGTAGTCTTTCTAGTACATATTATATACTACCTTGCTATCTTAAAGACAATAAACATTACACTCTTTTTGTGCCAAGTTTATAACTGCAAGCATTACTCACTGTTGTGAGCTAACATACACACCTGGAAGTCCTTCTTTCCTTTCTCAGCGCTCCCACAGTTGGTCATTCACATTCACCATTGATAATGCCTCATTCATTCAGCCTTTTCTTTGATCCCCTCCACCATCAGTCACCCAGTCTGGGTGCTCATCCACAGTCTCCTAGATCTCTCTGAGTGCACCCTGACCTGACCAACAACCTAAACCATTCCATACACTGCCACCAAATGAATCGTCCTAGAACATGCTTCAACCACCACTGAAAAAAACAAGCCTTCATTATCCTAAGGCATAACTCTATTTCCCTTTATCTTTCCAATTGCCCCCCTCAGCAATAAAGTCAGGTCCAAACTCTTAACTTCTGCACAAGCAGAGGTGCTACCTAACGCTCTGATCACCTTCTTTAACATTACATTTCAGCCAATTGTGTTGCATTCCTGTCCCCATGACATTGCTCATTTCATCCTTCCAGTCTGAGATAACCTCAGCATCTTCTGTAATTATCTATATCCTACACATCCTTTAACATTCTGTTTTAGTCTCACATTCTATATTATTTAGGTAACATAAACAGCTGTGACATAAAGACACCAAAATCTCAATGGTTTAATGCAACAGAAGTTTATTTCTTGTTCTCATTAAGTCCAAATTAGGTGTTCCTGATTGTCAGGGGTCTCCCCTCCAAGCAGTGATTCAGACACTCAGGAACCCAGGCTCGTTGCATCTGATTGCTCTACCATCTTTAACACTTGGCTTCCAATGTTGCTGCTATAGAAAGAGAAAGCACATGTGGAGGATCATATTTAGAGGATTCTATGGACTAGGACTGACAATGGCACCCATAATGGTTGTTAATTTCCCATTGGCTAAAACTCATTTACACAACCACATCTAAAATTGCAAGGAAGTCTTTGAGCCCAGGAATAAGAGAAAATGGGTTTGATAAATAGCCATCAATGTCTGTTGTACTTGCTTATGACTTCTTTCCTGACAAATCCAACTCTCCATAATTCCTCCCTCCTCTGAAATTTTCTATTACTTTCTGGTACCATATAGACTGTGGTAAATTGGGTGGGGTTTTTTTCTCTTTTAAAATATTTCCTTTCCACAGCAACTAAACTTTAGGGCAGAATCTCTGCTAAGTATTTTTTTAGCATCCCCAGCTATTAGAACAATGCCCAGCACCCTATAATAAGAGTTCAACAGTGTCAAATGATGAGAAGGAAAATAGTGCCCTTAGGAGCTCCTAAGGTAAGCAAAGCCATTTCCCTGTACACGACATGGCCCAGGCTGCTATGCTAGGGAGTTCCTGGGCCACACTTTTGGCTTTTCTTTCTTTTGCCCTATAGTCAATTTTTAGCCCCTGCTTTTCATTGCCTCCAAAGTGTTTGCCTCATTCCAGTCAGCACTCCTTCCTCTACTTATAACTTACTGTCTCTAATCTGCTATCCAGTGCATTTGAAATCTTAGCAATGGGAAACTTTCTACAAATAAAATTATCCATGAAACCCCACAAAGGGAAAAAATAATGGCTGAATGGTTCAGGTTGTGGCAGGTGGGGCACTTGCTCACTTAGCAGCTGCCTGGCCCCAAGGAGACACTCAGTAAACATAAGCTCCCCTTCCTCTCCTCTCCTTGTCTCAATGTGACTATTTGCTCACTGAAAGGCACTTGAATGGACAAACTTAGCTAAGATTTCTTATTAATGGTACAAAAACTATTAATTTTGTCAGCAATTCACATTTACCCCATCCCAACAAAGAAAAGAAAGGTGAGGAAGAGGAATAGGAAAGGAATTTTGAAAGCTCTGTGAATAATAAAATCCACAGTTGTCAGAGATTTACTAGACTTTTCAATAATATCCCTGTTCTCCCCATGGAAATTCTCCATCCCAAGTAGCTCACAAAGCCTCTTTTGCATTGAATGCCACATGAAGACAAAGGCATATAACAGCTTCGAAGTGTCATCTTAGAGAAATATGACTAGTCACAAATGTTCATTCAAACAGCCTTCAATATAAGTACAAACATCTCATTCTAAAAGGAATTTAGAATGGTTGAGTCATATATTTTTAAGCAAAAATGATACTATTTTACATGTTAAAAAGTATAGGAATCAATTCAATTATTTCTAAGAATATTAAGGTGTATAGGTTCAGTGAAAATTTTCATGTACGAAAATCAATATGACGATATATGTTAGTGTTTATAGCATTCGTAATTCTGAATTAATTTCTGTTCCCCTGGGCCATCACTTTATTGTCATCTTTGATTAAGTTGCCTCGAATTAAATGTTAACTGAATATAGTTTAAAACAAAGTTTCTTTAAGCCACACTGACCTCTAGAGACATAAAGGGATTTCAAAGATGCTCAAGAAAAACCAAAATCCACCTTCATAAAATCAGTGTGAATATAATAAAAGGATTTATTTTGCAGCGTAAGGATGGACTGTCCTCTGAGCTCTGGGCAACACTCCATTGACTAAGCATACTGCATTGCATGTTATTAAATTTCACTTCAAAGATAAAAAGAAAGAGGCAAAGAGAAAGACTAGAGCTAAAAGGAACTTGAAAATAATTGAAATTGTTCAAATGTATGTAATGGAAAAGTCAGTGAACTATGTATCCAGAGATCTGAATACTGGTTCTGTTTCTTCTGCATAATACCTGTGTGACCTTGGGCAAACCACTTTCCTTCCTGAGGCTTCATTTTCCCACCAGTTAAATGAGGGTTTGAAGCAAATTCTGTGATACTCTGTGCTAAATACAAGCTAAGAAATGCTTATAATTTATTTTCTAATATTAAAAAATTATGAATCTACCTTTTTAAAAAACACTTTCTATTAATGACTCAATAATTAGACTGATCAGGGTAGTACATTACTGATGAAGATGATTTTATTAGTTTCCGAGGGCTGCTGTAACAAAGTACCACAAACTGGGTGGCTTAAAAAACAACAGACGTTTTTTCTTTCACAGTTCTGGAGGCTAGAAGTCCAAAGTCAAGGTCTCAACAGGACTATGCTCCCTCTGAGACTCTGGGTAGAATCCTCCCTTCCCTCTTCCTAACTTCTGGTGGTGGCCATCAATGTTGTCATTCCTTGACTTGTAGCTGCATCACTCTGATCTCTTCCTTTATAGTCATATGGCATTCTTCCTACATATCTCTCTTCACATCATCTTCCCTTATCTCACTGGGATGCTAGTTAAATTGGATTAAGGGTTAATCCACGGTACTCTAGTATGACCTCATTAAACTTAACCAATTACATCTGCAATGATTCTATTTCCAAATAAGATCACCTTCTAAGGTATTGGGGCTAGTCTTTCAACATATCTTTTTGAGGTACATAATTCTTTAATAGTGGTGACAGGGAAAATATATAGTCAGAGAAACTTGACAGTTTAAAAAGAGAAGTAATGTCACTTGCAGCTCAGGTCACTTAAAGGACAGAATATGTGTAATGAATTCCTTCCTTTTGAATGATGGTATCTTTATAGGAAAATCCCATGGTAAGGAAATACTTATTCAGTACAGAAACAACAAAATGTAAGTCTAACAAAGTGGTTCAGACAAGACCCTGGCATGGTCAATGAATGTAGGAGTGACCCAAGGTAGCTATGCTTCTGTGTAACACAAACTCAAACTCAGAACCAGGAACTCTGAAGATATGTCCTGCAAAAGTTAATACCATTAAGAACCACTGAAATCAAACCTTGGCATTCTGAGTCAAGAAAATTGTTCAGAAAAGTCTGTATTTTCTTCTTAAATTTTGATAAATGAGCAAGAAATATAGAGGATAAACCTGGAAAATCTTGTCATGCCAGATAGCAAGGTAACTATCAAACACTTACTGAGGTCAGGTCGAGAGAACTCAGGAGCCAATGTGAAGGGACTTGCACTGGCCAAAAATGGAAATTTGTGCATCAGTAAGAAAATAGTTTAGTGGATTAAAACACATCAAATTCATTTAAATCCCATAAGTCCCAGTAATGCTTAAGGAAAAAAAGCCCTTATTGGTCCCCTTGGGGGATGATAGAAAACCAACTCATTATTTTGAAAACCTGTAAATAAAGAGAAAGAATCAATTATTGATTTTGCCTTTATTACTCTCTGTTTTAACCAAACAGTTAACAAGAGGATCTTTCTCTTTAGAGAAGTATTCGAGCCAGTAAATGAAAAGGGGGAAGCTTTAAGATGGCGGAGGTGTAAGACGTAGAGATCACCTTCCTCCCCACAAATGCATCAAAAATACATCTACATGTGGAACAACTCCTAAAGAACACCTATTGAATGCTGGCAGAAGACCTCAGACTTCCCAAAAGGCAAGAAACTCCCCATGTACCTGGGTCGGGCAAAAGAAAAAAGAGAGACAAAAGAATAGGGATGGGACCTGCACCAGTGGGAGGGAGCTGTGAAGGAGCAAAGGTTTCCACATACTAGGAAGGCCCTTCACAGGCAGAGATGGAGGGTTGGCAGCAGGGAAGCTTAGGAGCCATAGAGGAGAGCGCAGCCACAGGGGTGCAGAGAGATTACCGCACAGAGGATCAGAGCCGACCTGCACTCACCAGCCTGAGAGGCTTGTCTGCTCACCCACCAGGGCAGGTGGGGGCTGGGAGTTGAGGCTCGGGCTTCGGAGGTCAGATCCCAGGGAGAGGACTGAGGTTGGCTCCGTGAACACAGCCTGAAGGGGGCTAGTGCACCACAGCTAGCTGGGAGGGAGTCCAGGAAAACCCTAGATCTGCCTAAGAGGCAAGAGACCATTGTTTTGGGGTGTGTGAAGAGAGGGGATTCAGAGCACCCCCTAAACCAGCTCCACAGACAGACACGAGCCACAGCTATCAGCATAGACACCAGAGATGGGCATGAGATGCTAAGGCTGCTGCTACAGCCACCAAGAAGCCTGTGTGCAAGCACAGGTCACTGTCCGCACCTCCCCACCTGGGAGCCACCACCAGGGTCCCGTGATCCAGGGACAACTTCCCCGGGAGAACACATGGTGCGCCTCAGTCTGTTGCAACATCACACTGGCCTCTGCCACCGCAGGCTCGCCCCGCATCCATACCCCTCCCTCCCCCAGGCCTGAGTGAGCCAGAACGCCCTAATCAGCTGCTACTTTAACCCACCCTCTCTGAGTGGGAACAGACACCCTCAGGCGACCTACATGCAAAGGCAGGGCCAAATCCAAAGCTGAACCCCAGGAGCTGTGTGAACCAAGAAGAGAAAGGGAAGTCTCTCCCAGCAGCCTCAGGAGCAGCGAATTAAATCCCCACAATCAACTTGATATACCCTGCATCTGTGGAACACCTGAATAGACAATGAATCATTCCAAAATTGAGGCGGTGGACTTTGGGAGCAACTGTACACTTGGGGATAGCTTTCTGCATCTAATTTGTTTCTGGTTTTATGTTTATCTTAGTTTAGTATTTAGAGATTATTAACATTGGTAGATTTGTTTATTGATTTGGTTGCTCTCTTCCATTTTTTTTTACACATATAATTTTTTCTCCTTTTTCTCTTTTTGGGACTGTGTATGTGTACGCTTCTTTGTATGATTTTGTCTGTATAGCTTTGATTTTACTATTTGTCCTAGGGTTCTGTCCATTTTTTTTTTTTTTCTTTTTTTTAGTATAGTTTTTAGGACTTGTTATCATTGGGGGATTTGTTTTCTGGTTTGGTTGCTCTCTTCTTTCTTTCTTTTTAATTACTTTTTTATTTATTTATTTTGCGGTACACAGGCCTCTCACCACCATGGCCTCTCCCATTGCAGAGCACAGGCTCCGGACGCACAGGCTAGGCAGCCATGGCCCACGGGCCCAGCCGCTCCACGGCACGTGGGATCCTCTCAGACCAGGGCACAAACCTGTGTCCCCTGCATCGGCAGGCAGACCCTCAACCACTGCGCCACCAGGGAATCCCTATTTTTTTATTTTTAACAATTTTTTATTTTAATAACTTTTTATTTTATTTTTTCTTCCTTTCTTTATTTTCTTTTCTCCCTTTTCTTCTGAGCCGTGTGGTTGACAGGGTCTTCCTGCTCCAGCTGTGTGTCAGGCCTGAGCCTCTGAGGTGGGAGAGCCAAGATCAGGATACTGGTCCGTCAGAGACTTCCCAGCTCCACATAACATCAAATGGAGAAAGCTCTCTCAGAGATCTCCATCTCAACGCTAAGACCCAGCTCCCAGCTCAACAACCAGCAAGTTACTGCTGGACATCCTATGCCAAACAACTAACAAGACAAGAACACAAACCCACCCATTAGCAGAGAGGCTGCCTAAAATCATAATAAGGTCACAGACACCCCAAAACACACCACCAGGGGCAGTTCTGCCCACCAGAAAGAAAAATCCAGCCTCATTCACCAGAACAGAGACACCAGTCCCCTCCATCACGAAGCCTACACAACCCACTGAACCAACCCTACCCACTGGGAGCAGCCACCAAAAAGAAGGGAAACTACGAACCTGCAGCCTGCAGAAAGCAGACCAGAGATACAGTAAGTTAAGCAAAATGAGAAGAGAGAAAAATACACAGCAGATGAAAGAGCAAGGTAAAAACCCACCAAACCAAACATATGAAGAGAAAATAGGTAGTCTACCTGAAAAAGAATTCAGAGTAATGATAGTAAAGATGATCCAAAATCTTGGAAATAGAACGGAGAAAATAAAAGAAACGTTTAACAAGGACCTAGAAGAACTAAAGAGCAAACAAACAATGATGAAAAACACAATAAATGAAATCAAAAATTCTCTAGAAAGAATCAATAGCAGAATAACTGTGGCAGAAGAACGGATAAGTGACCTGGAAGATACAATAGTGGAAATAACTACTGTAGAGCAAAATAAAGAATGAAAAATATTGAGGACAGTCTCAGAGACCTCTGAGACAACATTAAACACACCAACATTTGAATTGTAGGGGTTCCAGAAGAAGAAGAGAAAAAAAAGGGACTGAGAAAATACTTGAAGAGATTGTAGTTGAAAACTTCCCTAATATGGGAAAAGAAATAGTCAGTCAAGTCCAGGAAGCACAGAGAGTCCAATACTGGATAAATCCAAGGAGAAACACGCCAAGACACATATTTATCAAACTACCAAAAATTAAATACAAAGAAAGAATATTAAAATCAACAAGGGAAAAGCAACAAATAACATACAAGGGAATCCCCATAAGGTAACACCTGATCTTTCAGCAGGAACTCTGCAAACCAGAAGGGAGTGGCAGGACATATTTAAAGTGATGAAAAGGAAAAACCTACAACCAAGATTACTCTACCCAGCAAGGATCTCATTTAGATTCGACAGAGAAATTAAAAACTTTACAGACAAACAAAAGGTAATAGAATTCAGCACCACGAAACCAGCTTGACAACAAATGCTAAAGCAACTTCTCTAGGCAGGAAACACAAGACAAGGAAAAGACCTACAATAACAAACCCAAACAATTAAGGAAACGGTAATAGGAACACAAATATTGATAACCACCATAAATGTAAATGGATTAAATGCTCCCACCAAAAGACATAGACTGGATGAATGGATACAAAAATAAGTCCCATATATATGCTGTCTATAAGAAAACCACTTCAGATCTAAGGACACATACAGACTGAAGGTGAAGCAATGGAAAAAGATATTCCGTGCAAATGGAAATCAAAAGAAAGCTGGAGTACCAATTCTCTTATCAGACAAACTAGACTTTAAAATAGTAGACTATTACAAGAGACAAAGTAGGACACTACATAATGATCAAGGGACCAATCCTAGAAGAAGATATAACATTGTAAATATTTATGCACCCAACATAGGAGCACCTCAATAAATAACACAAATGCTAACAGTGATAAAAGGGGAAATTGACAGTAACACAATCATAGTAGGGGACTTTTAACACCCCACTTTCACCAATGGACAGATCATCCAAAATGAAAATAAATAAGGAAACACAAGCTTTAAATGATACATTAAACAAGATGGACTTAATTGATATTTATAGGACATTCCATCCAAAAACAACAGAATACACTTTCTCTTCAACTGCTCATGGAACATTCTCCAGGATAGATCATATCTTGGGTCATAAATCAAGCCTTGGTAAATTTAAGAAAATTGAAATCGTATCAAGTATCTTTTCCAACCACAATGGTATGAGACTAGATATCAATTACAGGAAAAAATCTGTTAAAGATATGAACACATGGAGGCTAAACAATATACTACTAAATAATCAAGAGTTCACTGAAGATATCAGAGAGGAAATAAAAAAATACCTAGAGACAAAGGACAATGAAAACATGGCAGACTAAAACCTATGGGATGCAGCAAAAGCAGTTGTAAGAGGGAAGTTTATAACAATACAATCCTACTTCAAGAAACAAGAAATATCTCAACTAAATAACCTAACCTTACACCTAAAGCAATTAGAGAAAGAAGAACAAAAAAAAAACCCAAAGTTAGCAGAAGGAAAGAAATCATGAACATCAGATCAGAAATAAATGAAAAAGAAATGAAGGAAATGATAACAAAGATCAATAAAACTAAAAGCTAGTTCTCTGAGAAGATAAACAAAATTGATAAACCACTAGCCAGACTCATCAAGAAAGAAAGGGAGAAGACTCAAATCAGTAGAATTAGAAATGTAAAAGGAGAAGTAACAATTGACACTGCAGAAATAGAAAGGATCATGAAAGATTACTACAAGCAATTATATGCCAATAAAATGGACAACTTGGAAGAAATGGACAAATTCTTAGAAAAGCACAACCTTCTGAGACTGAACCAGGAAGTAATAGAATATATAAGCAGACCAATCACAAGCACTGAAATTGAGACTGTGATTACAAATCTTCCGACAAACAAAAGCCCAGGACCAGATGGCTTCACAGGTGAATTCTATAAAACATTTAGAGAATAGGTAACACCTATCCTTCTCTAACTCTTCCAAAATGTAGCAGAGGGAGGAACAGTCCCAAACTCATTCTACAAGGCCACCATCACCCTGATACCAAAACCAGACAGAGATGTCACAAAGAAAGAAAACTACAGGCCAATATCACTGATGAACATAGATGCAAAAATCCTCAACAAAATACTAGCAAACAGAATCCAACAGCACATTAAAAGGATCATACACCATGATCAAGTGAGATTTATCCCAGGAATGCAAGGATTCTTCGATATATGCAAATCAATCAATGTGATAAACCATATGAATGAATTGAAGGAGAAAAACCATATGATCATCTAAATAGATGCAGAGAAAGCTTTCGAAAAAATTCAAAACCCATTTATGATAAAAGCTCTCCAGAAAGTAGGCACAGAGGGAACTACCTCAACATACTAAAGTCCATATGTGACAAAGCCACGGCCAACATCGTTCTCAATGGTGCAATACTGAAACCATTTCCACTAAGATCAGGAACAAGACAAGGTTGCCCACTCTCACCACTATTATTCAACATAGTTTTGGAAGTTTTACCCACAGCAATCAGAGAAGCAAAAGAAAGAAAAGGAATCCAAATCGGAAAAGAACAAGTAAAACTGTCACTCTTTGCAGATGACATGATACTATACATAAAGAACCCTAAAGATGCTACCGGAAAGCTGCTAGAGCTAATCAGTGAATGTGGTAAAGTAGCAGGATACAAAATTAATGCACAGAAAAATCTCTTGCATTCCTATACACAAAAAACGAAAAATCTGAAAGAGAAATTAAGGAAACACTCCCATTTACCATTGCAACAAAAAGAATAAAATATCTAGGAAAAAACCTACCTAAGGAGACAAAAAACCTGTATGCAGAAAACTATAAGACACTGATGAAAGAAATTAAAGATGATACAAGCAGATTGAGAGATATACCATGTTCTTGGATTGGAAGAATCAACATTGTGAAAATGACTATACTACCCAAAGCAATCTACAGATTCAATGTAATCTCTATTAATCTACCAAGGGCATTTTTCACAGAACTAGAACAAAAAATTGCACAATTTGTATGGAAACACAAAAGACCTTGAATAGCCAAAACAATCATGAGAAAGAAAAATGGAGCTGGAGGAATCAGCCTCCTGGACTTCACACTTATACTTCAAAGCTACAGTAATCAAGACAGTATGGTACTGGCAGAAAAACAGAAATATAGATCAATGGAACAGGGCAGAAAGCCCAGAGATAAACACATGCACATATGGTCACCTTATCTTTGATAAAGGAGGGAAGAATATACAATGTAGAAAAGACAGCCTCTTCAATAAGTGGTGCTGGGGAAACTGGACAGCTACATGTAAAAGAATGAAATTAGAACACTCCATAACACCAAACACAAAAATAAACTCAAAATGGATTAAAGACCTAAATGTAAGGTCAGACACTATCAAACTCTTAGAAGAAAACATAGGCAGAACACTCTATGATATAAATGACAACAAGATCCTTTTTGACCCTCCTCCTAGAGAAATGGAAATAAAAACAAAAATAAACAAATGGGACCTAATGGAACTTAAAAGCTTTTGCACAGCAAAGTAACACATAAACAAGATGAAAAGACAACTCTCAGAATCGGAGAATATATTTGCAGATGAAGCAACCGACAAAGGATTAATCTCCAAAATACACAAGCAGTTCATGTAGCTCAATATCAAAAAAACAAACTACCCAATCCAAAAATGGGCAGAAGACCTAAATAAACATTTCTCCAAAGAAGATATACAGATTGCCAACAAACACATGAAAGGATGGTCAACATCACTAATCATTAGAGAAATGCAAATCAAAACTACAATGCGGTATCACCTCACACCACTCAGAATGGCTATCATCAAAAAATTTACAAGCAATAAATTCGGAGAAGGTGTGGAGAAAAGGGGACCCTCTTGCACTGTTGGTGGGAATGTAAATTGATACAGCCACTATGGAGTGCAGTATGGGGGTTCCTTAAAAAACTACAAATAGAACTACCATACAACCCAGCAATCCCACTCCTGGGCATATACGCTGAGAAAACCATAATTCAAAAAGAGTCATGTACCACAATGTTCATTGCAGCTCTATTTACAGTAGCCAGGAAATGGAAGCAACCTAAGTGTCCATCGACATATGAATGGATATAGAAGATGTGGCATATATATGCAATGGAATATTACTCAGCCATAAAAAGAAACGAAATTGAGTTATTTGTAGTGAGGTGGATGGACCTAGAGACTGTCATAAAGAGTGAAGTAAGTCAGAAAGAGAACGATACCGTATGCTAGCACATATATATGGAATCTAAAAAGAAAAAAAAATGGTTCTGAAGGACCTATGGGCAGGACAGGAATAAAGACTCAGATGTAGAGAATGGACTTGAGGACACAGGGAGGGGGAAGGGTAAGCTGGGACGAAGTGAGAGAGTGGCATGGACATATATACACTACCAAACGTAAAATAGATGGCTAGTGGGAAGCAGCCGCATAGCACAGGGAGATCAGCTCGGTGCTTTGTGTTCACCTAGAGGGGTGGGATAGGGAGGGTGAGAGGGAGACCCAAGAGGGAGGAGATATGGGGATATATGTATATGTATAGCTGATTCACTTTGATATAAAACAGAAACTAACACACCATTGTAAAGCAATTATACTCAAAAAAAGTTGTTAAGAAAAATGAAATCATGTATGAGACCACCATAGTAGGCAGAAAATTTAGAGCAGTTTGCTATTTGTGTGGATTGCAGTAGTGGAGGGGCTGAGCCTGGCTCACTTAGCTGCTTGAGTCTGCTCGCCCCATACATGGTTTCCCTGTGTAGCATTTGCAAACACCTTTTGACAGTTTCAGAGAAAATTTACATGTTGCTTGGCATCATTTTAGTGTCAACGTATTTAAAAATCAAATTCTAATTTGGAAAATCATTCTATATTTCACATATTTGAGATTCTCTATTAACTAGAATAGAAAACCCACTTTCTGACCTTGCTAGATAACAGTACATTATCTGAGCAGATTTCAAAAGTAGGTTGAGTAAGTGGCTTCACCTGTGATTACGTTTAAAGTGTGTCAAATGGTCCCTGGGCAAAAATATCTCCCTTATATTTTACAGGTCACACCTGAAAGAGAATTTTATAAGGACCCTTGCTTTAAGTGGTTAAGTAATTTACCTTATCTAGGCAAGTAATATATTAGCAGGGAATTCAATCCAATTCAATGTAAATGTGTTGAATGTCTATGATGTACAAGGCATTATATTGTGTTTTAGGAATACAAAGATGAATAAAACATCTTTCCCTCAGAAAGCTTATGGTTTGGTGGTGGATTCTGGCAAGTGTACATCTACTTACCTGATATAGTTTTTTGTTTACGGTAGGAAGAAATATTTTGATGGGTGATACTGGTGAACTTTGAGAAGAGGTGTGGATGCTGCTGGGAGAGGTTGAAGGCTACAGTCATGGAATTCATGGGTGGATTGGTGACTTTGGTATCAGTCAATGAAATGTGTACCAAAAAGATAAGATGAGGAGTGTTATAAACACATTTTGTTTCCTCTAGAAGCTTGAATTTTACATCATAGTGCTGTTGGAGTGTGGCCAGGAGAGACCAGCTGACTGGCTGTCAAGAAACCTAACAAGGTAGAATATACCTTGGTTAATTTACCCCAGTCTAGGATTTAGTTCTTAGCTCTGTAGACTCAGAATCTCTGTGTGATCTCCCAGAGCTAATTAAACCCATGGATATTGCCTTAGGTTCACAAAGCTTACAAGAGATGTGTGTTTAAAGCCACAATAGAATGCCAATGATTAATTTGTCATAAAAATATATGATTGTCAAGTCAATTTTCATAGCATACAGAATGAATTCTCTTTCTGTGGGAAAAGTTTCAGAATGTTGTTAGGTAATCATGAGATCAGAATAAGGACAATTATTTTTGTAGTATAAATATTTAATAGCATCAGACTCTGATGCTTCCATCAGTTAACAAAAGGCCTGTGACTGGTGGCTTATAGGACATTTGGAACTTTGGGTCAAAATTCTGCCTTAGATCTTGAGTCTCCTAATTACTAGGTTCCCCACTATGTTCCCCCTAATGTTATAAATTTCTTGTGCATCTTTCCAGAGATATTCTATGGCTATACCAGCAAATATATATTTATATACATGTATTTCTCCCCTTTTCAGCTAAATGATAGCACGTTGCACACACTATTCTACAATTTGCTTTTTTTATGAAACAATACTATATGTATGTTTAAGACATATTTTCTGAGTAGCTAAAGTACTGACTTATTCCATTTTTTTATAGCTGCAAAGAATTCTATTGTAGAGAGTGTCATGATTTATTTAACCAGTCCCATATTGATGGGCATTTCATTATTTCAATCTTTTGATATTACAAACCACGTAGCAATGGCATATCTTCAATGTCTTTGTCTCTGTTGGCTTAGCAGTCCCAGTTCGTTTTCTTCTTAAATTTTATGTTCCTCAAGATTTTATCCTCTTCTCACAGTACTCACTGACCCTGGCAAATCATATTCATTTTCATGGCTTTAATTATCGTCTATATGCTGATGCTTCTTACATCTGTATTTTTAATCCATATCTTTCTTTTCATGTCCAGAACTGTATATGAATTGCCTGCTGTACAGTTCATTGGGATGTCCAATGTGAATGTGAAGTTTGATATGTGCTCAAATGGATCCCTTCATATTCACTACTCCTATGCCCCCATCAAATATGTTCTTCCTTAGTATTCCTCCTACCTTGATGACTGACTCCACAATCTCCCAGTTGCCCAAGGTAGAAAGTTGAGAAGAATCATGACTCCTCTTCAACATCTTCATCCAGTCACCAAGTATTGTTTTTCATATTTTTTGAATGTGTTACATTTAATTTTTTAGTAAGTGTTGAAGCAATGTTGAGAAAGAGTTGAAAGCATTTTCTTCCTACAGTCCTAATTAGAATAGTCAGAATGTTGCTTTTTTTTTCTGATAACAACCAAAACATTTATTCTTAATAGTATACATTGAGAACTGTTGATTTTATTTTTTAATAGTTTCAATTTTTTTAATTAATTTTTATTGGAGTATGGTTGTCTTAAAATGTTGTGTTAGCCTCCACTGCACAACAAAATGAATCAGGCATACACATACAGATATCCCCTCCCTTTTGGATTTCCTTTGCATTTAGGTTACCACAGTACATTATATAGAGTTCCCTGTGCTATACAGTATGTTCCCATCAGTTGTCTATTTTATACATAGTATCAATAATGTATATGTGTCAATCCCAGTCTCCCAATTCCTCCCACCCCACCCATTTCCCTCTTGGTATCCATTCATTTGTTCTCTACATCTGTGTCTCTATTTCTGCTTTGCAAATAAGATCATCTATACCATTTTTCTAGATTCCACATATATGCGTTATTATACAATATTTGCTTCTCCTTCTGACTTACTTCACTCTGTATGACACTCTCTAGGTCCATCCACGTCTCTACAAATGACCCAATTTCATTCCTTTTTATGGCTGAGTAATACTCCATTGTATATATGTACCACATCTTCTTTATCCATTCCTCTGTTGATGGACATTTAGGTTGCTTCCATGTCCTGGCTGTTGTAAATGGTGGTGCTATGAACACTGGAGTGCATGTGTTTTTTTGAATTATGGTTTTCTCTGGATATATGCCCAGTAGTGGTATTGTTGGATCAATCACCAAGTATTGTTGATTCCACTTTTTTTCTTTTTTTGGCTGCATTTGGTCTTGGTTGCTGCACATGGGCTTTCTCTAGTTGTGGCAAGTGGGGGTTACTCTTCACTGAAGTGCACGAACTTCTCATTGTGGTGGCTTCTCTTGTTGCAGAGCACAGGCTCTAGGTGCACGGGTTTCAGTAGTTGCAGCACGCGGTCCCGAAAGCATGCGGGGCTTCAGTAGTTGTGGCATGTGGGCTCAGTAGTTGGGGCACATGGGCCTTAATGCATGCGGACTTCAGTAGTTGTGGCACACGGGCTTCAGTAGTTATGGTGCGTGGGCTCAGTAGCTGTGGTGCATGGGCTTAGTTGATCCACGGCATGTGGGATCTTCCTGGACCAGGGATCGAACCTGTGTCCCCTGCCTTGGCAGGCAGATTCTTAACCACTGCATCACCAGGGAAGTCCTTGATTCCACTTCTTATATACGCTCTGTAATGTTGTAAGAAATATATATATTTGGTCATTCAGATGACCAAAAGGTATTTCTCATATATATTTGGTCTTCATCCACAGTTCCTGGCTCACAGCTCCCCAAAACCTTGGAAGTTCCTAAGTGTTGAGAGTGATAAATGTATCTTTTGTTATGTGAATGTACTGACTTTTTGAAGCATCTAAGGAGTGGGGTTGGTTGCTGGAAGAACCAGCAGTGATTAGAGGGTTGGGACTCAGTCCTACCCCTTGATTTCCAGGGAGGGGAGAGGGGCTGGTGGTCGAACCAATCACCATTGGCCAATGATTTACTCAATCATGACTATGTAATGAAGTCACCATAAAAACTGAAAAGGACAGTTTTTGGTCCTTTTTTCGGAGAGCTTCCACATCAGGGAAACAGAATGCTTCTGCATGCCACTCTGCTGGGCCCCAAGCTCCATGAGGACAGACACTCCATTGTTTGAGATCTTTCCCTATCTATCTCTTCATCTGGCTGTTGATTCCTATCCTTCAATATTCTTTTATAATAAAACAGGCAATCTAGTTAGTAAACAAGTTTACTGAGTTCTGTGAGTCATTCTAGCAAATTAATCAAACCCAAGGTCATGGGAACCTCTGATTGATAGTCAGTCAGTCAGAAGTACAGGTAACAGCATAGATTTGTGACTGGCATCTTAAGTGGAGGGCGGTCTTGTGGGACTGAGCCCTTTATCTGGGGAATGTGATTCTATCTTTGCGTAAAGAGTATCCGAATTGAGTTGAATTCTCAGACACTCTGCTGGCATCTGAGAATTTCTTGTTGGTGTGGGGAAACCCACACACACGTTGGTATTTGGTCCGGGGATCCTATTTACTCTCAAATACTGTTTTTGTTCCTACATGTCAGTGGTTCTCAAAGTGTGGTCCCTGGACCAGCAGCTTTAGCATCACTGAGAACTTATTAGAAATGCAAATTCTTGAGTTATACCTCAGGCACACTGAATAAGGAACTCTGAGGCCCATGGGGCTCAGTGGTTTTTTTTTTTTTTAATATATATATATTTTAACATCTTTATTGGGGTATAATTGCTTTACGATGGTGTGTTAGTTTCTGCTTTATAACAAAGTGAATCAGTTATACATATACATATGTTCCCATATCTCTTCCCTTTTGCCTCTCCCTCCCTCCCACCCTCCCTATCCCACCCGTCCAGGCGGTCACAAAGCACCGAGCCGATATCCCTGTGCCATGCGGCTGCTTCCCACTAGCTATCTACCTTACGTTTGTTAGTGTATATATGTCCATGCCTCTCTCTCGCCCTGTCACAGCTCACCCTTCCCCCTCCCCATATCCTCAAGTCCGTTCTCCAGTAGGTCTGTGTCATTATTCCTGTCTTACCCCTGGGTTCTTCATGACATTTTTTTTCTTCTTAAATTCCATATATATATATGTTAGCATATGGTATTTGTCTTTTTCTTTCTGACTTACTTCACTCTGTATGACAGACTCTAGGTCTATCCACCTCATTACAAATAGCTCAATTTCGTTTCTTTTTATGGCTGAGCAATATTCCATTGTATATATGTGCCACATCTTCTTTATCCATTCATCCGATGATGGACACATAGGTTGTTTCCATCTCTGGGCTATTGTAAGTAGAGCTGCAATGAACATTTTGGTACATGACTCTTTTTGGATTTTGGTTTTCTCAGGGTATATGCCCAGTAGTGGGATTGCTGGGTCATATGGTAGTTCTATTTGTAGTTTTTTAAGGAACCTCCATACTGTTCTCCATAGTGGCTGAACCAATTCACATTCCCACCAGCAGTGCAAGAGTGTCCCCTTTTCTCCACACCCTCTCCAGCATTTATTGTTTCTAGATTTTTTGATGATGGCCATTCTGACTGGTGTGAGATGATATCTCATTGTAGTTTTGATTTGCATTTCTCTAATGATTAATGATGTTGAGCATTCTTTCATGTGTTTGTTGGCAGTCTGTATATCTTCTTTGGAGAAATGTCTATTTAGGTCTTCTGCCCATTTTTGGATTGGGTTGTTTGTTTTTTTGTTATTGAGCTGCATGAGCTCCTTGTAAATTCTGGAGATTAATCCTTTGTCATTTGCTTCATTTCCAAATATTTTCTCCCATTCTGAGGGTTGTCTTTTGGTCTTGTTTATGGTTTCCTTTGCTGTGCAAATGCTTTGAAGTTTCATTAGGTCCCATTTATTTATTTTTGTTTTTATTTCCATTACTCTAGGAGGTGGGTCAGAAAGGATCTTGCTGTGATTTATGTCATAGAGCGTTCTGCCTATGTTTCCCTCTAAGAGTTTGATAGTCTCTGGCCTTACATTTAGGTCTTTAATCCATTTTGAGCTTATTGTTGTGTATGGTGTTAGGGAGTGATCTAATCTCATACTTTTACATGTATCTGTCCAGTTTTCTCAGCACCACTTATTGAAGAGGCTGTCCTTTCTCCACTGTACATTCCTGCCACCTTTATCAAAGATAAGGTGACCATATGTGCATGGGTTTATCTCTGGGCTTTCTACCCTGTTCCATTGATCTATCTTTCTGTTTTTGTGCCAGTACCATACTGTCTTGATTACTTTAGCTTTGTAGTATAGTCTGAAGTCAGGGAGCCTGATTCCTCCAGCTCCGTTTTTCTTTCTCAAGATTGCTTTGGCTATTCGGGGTCTTCTGTGTTTCCATACAAATTGTGCAATTTTTTGTTCTAGTTCTGTGAAAAATGCCCTTCATAGCTTCATAGGGATTGCACTGAATCTGTAGATTGCTTTGGGTAATATAGTCATTTTCACAATGTTGATTCTTCCAATCCAAGAACATGGTATATCTCTCCATCTGTTTTTATCATCTTCAATTTCTTTCATCAGTGTCTTATAGTTTTCTGCATACAGGTTTTTTATCTCCTTAGGTAAGTTTATTCCTAGGTATTTTATTCTTTTTGTTGCAATGGTAAATGGGAGTGTTTCCTTAATTTCTCTTTCAGATTTTTCGTTTTTTGTGTATAGGAATGCAAGAGATTTCTGTGCATTAATTTTGTATCCTGCTACTTTACCACATTCACTGATTAGCTCTAGCAGCCTTCTGGTAGCATCTTTAGGGTTCTTTATGTATAGTATCATGTCATCTGCAAAGAGTGACAGTTTTACTTGTTCTTTTCCAATTTGGAATCCTTTTCTTTGTTTTTCTTCTCTGATTGCTGTGGGTAAAACTTCCAACATTATGTTGAATAATAGTGGTGAGAGTGGGCAACCTTGTCTTGTTCCTGATCTTAGTGGAAATGCTTTTAGTTTTTCACCATTGAGAATGATGTTGGCTGTGGGTTTGTCACATATGGACTTTAGTATGTTGAGGTAGTTCCCTCTGTGCCTACTTTCTGGAGAGCTTTTATCATAAATGGGTTTTGAATTTTTTCGAAAGCTTTCTCTGCATCTATTTAGATGATCATATGGTTTTTCTCCTTCAATTCATTCATATGGTTTATCACATTGATTGATTTGCATATATCAAAGAATCCTTACATTCCTGGGATAAATCCCACTTGATCATGGTGTATGATCCTTTTAATGTGCTGTTGGATTCTGTTGGCTAGTATTTTGTTGAGGATTTTTGCATCTATGTTCATCAGTGATATTGGCCTGTAGTTTTCTTTCTTTGTGACATCCTTGTCTGGTTTTGGTATCAGGGTAATGGTGGCCTCGTAGAATGAGTTTGGGAGTGTTCCTCCCTCTGCTATATTTTGGAAGAGTTAGAGAAGGATAGGTGTTACCTCTTCTCTAAAGGTTTGATAGAATTCGACTGTCAAGTCAACAGGTCCTTGGCTTTTGTTTGTTGGAAGATTTGTGATCAGAGTCTCAATTTCAGTGCTTGTGATTGGTCTCTTCATATTTTCTATTTCTTCTTGGTTCAGTCTCAGAAGGTTGTGCTTTTCTAAGAATTTGTCCATTTCTTCCAGGTTGTCCATTTTTTGGGCATAGAGTTGCTGGTAGTAGTCTCTTAGGATGCTTTGTATTTCTGTGGTGTCTGTTGTAACCTTTCCTTTTTCCTTTCTAATTTTATTAATTAGAGTCCTCTCCCTCTTTTTCTTGATGAGTCTGACTAATGGTTTATTAATTTTGTCTATCTTCTCAAAGAACCAGCTTTTAGTTTTATTGATCTTTGCTATCATTTCCTTCATTTATTTCTGATCTGATTTTCATGATTTTTTTCCTTCTGCTAACTTTGGGGTTTTTTTGTTCTTCTGTCTCTAATTGTTTTAGGTTAGGTTGTTTATTTGAGATGTTTCCTGTTTCTTGGGGTAGGATTGTATTGCTATAAACTTCCCTCTTAGAACTGCTTTTCCTGCATCCCATAGGTTTTTGTTCGTCATGTTTTTATTGTCATTTGTTTCTAAGTATTTTTGATTTCCTCTTTGATTTCTTCAGTAATTCTTGGTTTTTAAGTACTGTAATGTTTAGCCTTCATGTGTTTGTATGTTTTACAGATTTTTTCCTGTAATTGATATCTAGTCTCATAGTGTTGTGGTCGGCAAAGATACTTGATAAAATTTCAATATTCTTAAATTTACCAAGGCTTGATTTATGACCCAAGATATGATCTATCCTGGAGAATGTTCCATGAGCACTTGAGAAGAAAGTGTATTCTGTTGTTTTTGTATGGAATGTCCTATAAATATCAATTAAGTCCATCTTGCTTGATGTATCATTTAAAACTTGTGTTTCCTTATTTATTTTCATTTTGGATGATCTGTCCATTGGTGGAAGTGGGGTGTTATAGTCCCCTACTATGATTGTGTTACTGTCAATATCCCCTTTTATGGCTGTTAGCATTTGCCTTATGTATTGAGGTGCTCCTATTTTGGATGCATAAATATTTACAATTGTTATATCTTCTTCTAGGATTGATCCCTTGATCATTATGTAGTGTTCTATTTTGTCTCTTGTAATAGTCTTTATTTTAAAATCTATTTTGTCTGATATGAGAATTGCTACTCCAGCTTTCTTTTGATTTCCATTTGCATGGAGTATCTTTTCCCATCCCCTCACTCTCTGTCTGTATGTGTCCCTAAGTCTGAAGTGGTTCTCTTGTAGACAGCATATATATGGGTCTTATTTTTGTATCCATTCATCCAGTCTATGTGTTTTGGTGGGAACATTTAATCCATTTACATTTATGGTAGTTATCCATATGTATGTTCCTATTACCATTTCCTTAATTGTTTTGGGTTTGTTATTATAGGTCTTTTCCTTCTCTTGTGTTTCCTGCCTAGAGAAGTTCCTTTAGCATTTGTTGTAAAGCTGGTTTGGTGGTGCTGAATTCTCTTAGCTTTTGCTTGTCTGTAAAGTTTTTAATTTCTCCATCAAATCTAAATGAGATCCTTGCTGGGTAGAGCAGCAATCTTGGTTGTAGGTTTTCACTTTCATCACTTTTAATATGTCCTGCCACTCCCTTCTGGCTTGCAGAGTTTCTGCTGAAAGATCAGCTGTTAACCTTATGGGGGTTCCCTTATATGTTATTTGTTGCCTTCCCCTTGCTGCTTTTAATACTTTGTCTTTGTATTGAATTTTTGATAGTTTGATTAATATGTGTCTTGGCGTGTTTCTCCTTGGATTTATCCTGTATGGGACTCTCTGCACTTCTTGGACTTGATTGACGATTTCCTTTCCCATATTAGGGAAATTTTCAAGTATAATCTCTTCAAATATTTTCTCAGTCCCTTTCTTTTTCTATTCTTCTTCTGGGACCCCTATAATTCAAATGTTGCTGCATTTATTGTTGTCCCAGACAGTCTCTTAGACTGTCCTCAATTCTTTTCATTCTTTTTTCTTTATTCTGCTCTGCAGTAGTTATTTCCACTATTTTATCTTCCAGGTCACTTCTCCATTCTTCTGCATTAGGTATTCTGCTATTGATTCCTTCTAGAGAAGTTTTAATTTCATTTATTGTGTTGTTGATCTTTTTTTTTTACTCTTTAGTTCTTCTAGGTCCTTGTTAAAACGTTTCTTGTATTTTCTCCATTCTATTTCCAAAATTTTTGATCATGTTTACTATCATTACTCTGAATTCTTTTTCAGGTAGACTGCCTATTTCCTCTTCATATGTTTGGTCTGGTGGGTTTTTACCTTGCTCCTTCATCTGCTGTGTATTTCTCTGTCTTCTCATTTTGCTTAACTTACCATGCCTGGCGTCTGCTTTCTGCAGGCTGCAGGTGTGTCGTTCCCATTGTTTTGGTGTCTACTCCCAGTGGGTAGGGTTTGTTCAGTGGGTTGTGTAGGCTTCCTGATGGAGGGGACTGGTTCCTGTGTTCTGGTGGATGAGGCTGTATCTTGTCTTTCTTTTGTGTAGAGCCACGTCTGGCGGTGTGTTTTGGGGTTTCTGTGACCTTATTATGATTTTAGGCAGCCTCTCTGCTAGTGGGTGGGGTTGTATTCCTGTGTTGCTAGTTGTTTGGCATAGGTTGTCCAGCAGTGTAGCTTGTTGGTCATTGAGTGGAGCTGGGTCTTAGTGTTGAGTTGGAGATCTCTGAGAGAGCTTTCACCATTTGCTATTATGTGGAGCTGGGAGGTCTCTGATGGACCAATGTCCTGAATTTGGCTCTCCCACCTCAGAGGCTCAGGCCTGACACCTGGCCAGAGCACCTTGACCCTGCAGCCACAACGGCTCAAAAAAAAGGGAGAAAAAAAGAAAGAAAGAAAGAAGAAAATAAAATAAAGTTATTAAAATAAATTTTTTTAATTGTTAAAAATAAAAAAGTAATTAAAAAGAAAGAAAGAAGAGAGCAACCAAACCATGAAACAAATCCACCAATGATAGCAAGTCTTAAAAACTATACTAAAAACAAAAACAAAAAAATGAACAGACAGAACCCTAGGACAAATGGTAAAAGCAAAGCTATACAGACAAAATCACACAAAGAAGCATACACATACACAGTCACAAAAAGAGAAAAAGGAAAAAAATTACATACGTAACAGAAAAAGGAAGAAAGCAACCAAATCTGTAAACAAATCTATCAATGGTAATAAGCTCTAAATACTAAGCTAAGATAAACATAAAACCAGAAACAAATTAGGTGCAGAAAGCAAACCCCAACTCTACAGTTGCTCCCAAAGTCCACCGCCTCAATTTTGGGATGATTCGTTGTGTATTCAGGTATTCCACCGATGCAGGGAACATCAAGTTGACTGTGGAGATTTAATCCGCTGCTCCTGAGGCTGCTAGGAGAAATTTCCCTTTCTCTTCTTTGTTCACAGAGCTCCTGGGGTTCAGTTTGGATTTGGCCCTGCCTCTGCATGTAGGTCACCTGAGGGCATCTGTTCCTGCTCAGACAGGACAGGATTAAAGGAGCAGATGATTAGGGAGCTCTGGTTCACTCAGGCCGGGGGGAGGGAGGGGTACGGAGTGCGGGGCGAGCCTGTGGCGGCAGAGGCCAGCATGACGTTGCACCAGCCTGAGGTGCACCATGCGTTCTCCCAGGGGAGTTGTCCCTGGATCACAGGACCCTGGCAGTGGCTGGCTGCACAGCCTCCTGGGAGGGGAGGTGTGGATAGTGACCTGTGCTTGCACACAGGCTTCTTGGTGGCTGCAGCAGCAGCCTTAGCGTTTCATGCCCGTCTCTGGTGTCCACACGGATAGCCACGGCCCGTGCCCCTCTCTGGAGCTGATTTAGGCGGTGTTCTGTACCCCCTCTCCTCACGCACCAGGAAACAATTGTCTTTTGCCTCTTAGGCAGTTCCAGGCATTTTTTTCTCATTTCATTTTTAAAAGGTTTCCACTAATTTTCTTGGTTTGAAAACCCATTTGTTTGACATAAGACAGTGATCTCACAGTTCCTCAGATCATTATTATTATCTTAAATTTTTCTGCACTGTATCTGCACAGAAGTATCAGGTAATGGAGCAATGGAGTAATTAGCATGTTAGATAACAGAATGTTTGTTGAAATTCATTGCGTACAATGTGATTCTTTTATAGCAGTTAAAAATCCCTCTTCATTTTATCTCCTTTCATAGTGGTAACTATATATCCCGGGTCATTTCTGTTAATCTCCTGTCTTCTAACTAACATCAGTGTATAAATAATGTTCACAGTACTCTGTAGAACACAGACCCTAGAAAGTTTCCAGCCACAGTCTGAATTCTATGAAAGGGCAATCCCACCGCAAAAAGTCTCAGAGCAGAGTACCTTCTTCTGTTATGTATTCAAAGCCACTTCTCTTTTGCCAGGAAATAGCTCTCATATGGAAACTCCAAATCTATAACTATTGAAGAATATTCATTTTTATCTTATTCAGGAAGATCTTGTAACTCCAGAGAACTAACTGCAAACCTTAAGATGTAAAAGACTGCTTTTTTATGTATGAAAAGAAGTCCAACCACTTCTCACTGGAGATGAAGAAAATGTCAGCACACTAACTCAGAAGATGAAACAGGAGCCACCACTTGGGAAGAGATGACAGTGAAATGTGGAAGGAGGCAGAGGAGATTTAAGAAATCAGATTAGCTGTGTCTTAATTACCAAGATTCCAAAATTAATCTAGACACATATTTCTGAACTCATCCTCAGTGGGATTTTATCTCTGCTCCCCTTTATTTTAACTCAATTGGGGCATTATTGTCAGAACACAGCAGTCTCATGTGATGAACTACATTTTAACTAAGTCATTATATGCTGTTGGAGAAGATTTGCTATTCTGCTTTAGTCACATTCAAATAAGTGCCAGTATTATTTAATACACTGTAAATATTTCAAATCAAAACCTTACCCAAGGGCTTCCGGCTTCCTTGGTGGCACAGTGGTTAAGAATCCACCTGCCAATGCAGGGGACATGGGTTCGATCCCTGGTCTGGGAAGATCCCACATGCCACGGAGCAGCTAGGCCCATGCACCACAACTGCTGAGCCTGTGCCCTAGAGCCCTAGAGCAGCAACTACTGAGCCCAAGTGCTGTGACTACTGAAGCCCGTGTGCCTAGAGCCATGCTCTGCAACAAGAAAAGTCACCACAATGAGAAGACCGTGCACCACAACGAAGAGTAGCCCCAGCTCACTGAAACTAGAGAGAGCCCATGCACAGCAATGAAGACCCAGCGTAGCCAAAAAAATAAGTAATTAATTAATTTTAAAACAACAACAACAACAAAATATAAACCTTACCCAAATAATCCTCACACAGCTGGGAAGGGAGCACCATCACTGAGCCATGCTGAGTATATATCAAATACCTTGATAGAGTAATAATGGCCTATTAATCAGAGCACAGGTTAAATGGGCCCACCATCTGCTCTACATCAATATTCTGATAAACTATTTAAAGAAAGAGCAATGTCACTACCATCCTATACCAACCCGCGCTTTCAGAATGAAAGACACTGGGTCAATTATCAACTATTTCCACATAGTAGTAACAGTCATGGATTTGCGCAACTTGAATCTAAACCTAAGTACTAAAATAAATCACGGGCTCCTGGCATTAAAATATGCAGTCCTGTTTTTTAAAAATTTAAACCTTTGAATATTTTTCAGATTCCTCAGTACACATGTCATAGCAAAAATTCCACTGTGCTGGAATTGACTTATAGTCACATTTAATGATTGAGTGCCCACTACGTACAAGACTCTGGGTCTCAACAGTGATCAAGAGAAACACCATCTCAGCCATCATATTACTTATGGTGTAAGTTCTGGTTTCTAGTCTCAAATCTACAACTCAGCTTGAAGGTAGTGACATGATCTTGGACAAGTCACTTAATCTATCAGCCTCTTTTTTCTCATCTGTAAAATATAGAAGTTGGACCAGATCCTTACGAGCACTAAAATACTATGGGTATTCATACTGCTGCCGCTGCTGGGTCTGCATCACAGGAAGCAGACTGAAGTATTCATTTTCCAAACATCAACTGGACAGTGTGAAGTTTACTGACTTGTGTCTTACCATGAACACACAAGTCAACTATGTCCAGTTTTAATCTTTAAAGCTTCACCTCAGATAAGACTTTTGGGTCCTTGAATGCTATTGGGAAAAAAACATCATACTTAACACACACAGTATTAACATTTAAGAACTTTCTTTTATGAGTTGAGAAGCAATAACAGAGGGGACTAATAATTTATAATTGTGAAGGATTAATTCATGTCTTCAGCTGTGAACATGAACACACAGTGCCCCTTCATCCATATAAATGATTCCATCTGGATATCTGTGCTGCTACTAAATTCATCAAAAGGTCAAATGAGTTTCAACTTTCAAAAGAAGAATATAGATTTACTCCCTGTATACCTCCTTGATGTTTTAATTATTATTTATACTTATTCAGCGTCGTGTATTTAGTGGGACTGAGAATTCAGAATTAGGAGCTATGATCTGAAATCTAAAGTTTCTAGGTCTGCTTAAAAGTCATAGAATCCCAAATCTGGAGGACATTCAAGTCTAACTCCCTCACTTTAAAGGTTATATACATATATATACACACATACACATACATATATACCCCAGAGAATTACCTGATTTTCCCAATATCCTATAGCTAGCAAGTGACATTGAGGACCTGAACCCAGACATTTTAGCTCTTTCCATTAAGGGAAAATAATCCCTCAATATACACAAATGACAAGACCATATCCAAAATTCTTTCTAGTCTAAATTTCTAGGCTCCCTGGAGATGGTTAAAATCTAGATGGTTCGTATACTACTGAACACAATTAGGCCTTCCATTTTCTGAGTGGAACTGAGAGCAACACTCTGTCAATCTGAGTTCTTAGTTGCAAGTAACAAAAGGCTTCAGCTGATTTAAGAAGGACAAAAAAAAAAATTAAGGCTTTCTGGGTAGTTTCTAGAATCATCAGAAAATATGGGGAAAAGGGGGTAAGAAAATAGAAACAAGGGGAGTTTGACAGCAGCCAAGACCAAAACAAAACTGAGGTCCTAGACCAGACTGGTGGTGACAACACCACAGCAGTCCCCACACTCTAGACCCTGCATGCTGCTGCCATCACCCTAGACTGGATTCTCTACTGGCCTTGGTTATTTGCTGCAAATCCAAAGAACAGTCAAGGTGAAGCCCTGCACCTAAGCCCTAGCTACATGGCAGGTTGAAGAACATGCATCTGGCCTTTTCAGCTTCTAGCATGGAAGGCAAGCTTTGCCACAGGAATTCCCCAAATATAGGAAGGGGTCAGATCCAGAGAAGCTAACCAGCTAGCTAGACAAACAGACTGATGGACATAAATAAACCCTTGTTCACAACAAGTAATATATTTGAGAAACTTAAAGAAATACATCCATGTCTACAAAAATTAAGCCCCTCTAAGGGTGACTGAAACTGATCACTATGCAATAATCCAACTAACCTCAAGAATTTAATAATAGTGTAGAAGCCAAGTATAGCATGGTACATATAATATATATAGGAAGATCCACATTATAACATTTATGCTATTATCTTTGGGTGGTGGTAAATGAGTCATTTTGACAAATTTACTCTCAGCTAGAGCTTCTAAATTTTTCTGCCACTTATATACACTTATATGTATTACATATGTAATAATTTCTTACCAAAATAATAATGAAGGGAAGAGCTTTCTAATTCTACGGGTAATTTTACATTATTTCAGAGATTTTAACAATATATGATGCTTTCTAAGAGAGCACGTATAGCATTTTATGACATTCACCAAAAAAAAAAACCTTTTAAATGTTAATTTTATTTTTGCAGTTGTTTTAGAAACTTAAAGATTCACATTTTTCTGTAAATAATTTCCTTAAAGACTGGAATCTTTTAAATTACTTTTAAAAGGAGGGGGCACAGTTCTGGTTAAGAGGGAGTTTAACCTGTCAAAACACCCTGTATTTTTCTCTTTACCAATTCACACATTTCCTTTCCTGACAAGCTTTATTACCCTCAATTGCAGTTGCCTATAACTCTCTACTGCTGTTGCTCCTGGAGGGTTAATTTATAACATTTGGATTTCTTGGCACTCTTTCTTTCTTTTCCCCAAATACCCAAGCCCTCTACCCCTTAATTTTGCTAGTTAATTCTGTGCCCAGTCACTATTTATAGCTGGAAATAATCCCAGATTCGGACAGCTGGTCTTGTTTGGAGATCTATAATCTCATTTAGTTTTACCACATATGACTCTAGGCCACAAACACATTAGGGCATGTATGTGAACTAAGAAGTTTAATAAACATGAAGCATATGTGCACAAACATGGATCCTATATTGTAAATTGCATACCATACTTTAAGGGAGAATGGACTGATAGTACAGCTAAGAGTATCTTTGGCACCGTTTTAGGCAGGGGCAAAGTTTCCCCTCCAGGTCAGTAGGCTCCTAGCATCCTGTGAGCAGACCATGGTGTTTCCTATTGTTTCTTTCACCTGGAGCATCCTCCCTGAACCTCTCCACCAGCCTAAGGCCTACACATTGCTCAAAGATCAGTTCAAATTCTGCCTTTTTCCTGAGAGATATACAAATGTGTAGCTAAAAATGAAAAAAGGGAATACAAACCTTGAAGACAGATATAAATAATAATCATAGGTACCACTGCTACCAAGTACCAGATTTACTTTTCACATCACACCACCCTTATAAGCATGGAATGATTATAACTATCATGTTACAGACAATGTAACCATTCTGTGACCTTAGAGAACTTTCAGTCTGATGGAATCTAATTTGTGCAAATTCACACAAAGGGCTAAGGGAGAATTTGCCCAGAGAATAAGAGTTTATTATAGCCTGGATTTGGGGGAAAACCCCTGCAAGGAAGCCCATTTTACAGACAAGGAAACAGGTTCACAGAGGTTAAATGTTCACGATCACAAACTAATAATTGGTGGAGCCAGAAAGCAGACACAGCAGGTCTGTCTGAGCCCAACATTCCCCCTCTCTCCACTATGGGAAGTTAACATATTCATTGTATATTCCCAACACTAAGTGTATCAGTTACCTAGGGCTGCTGTAACAAATTACCACAAACTTGGTGGCTTATAACAATGGGAGTTTATTCTCTTATAGTTCTGGAGACCAGATACCTAAAATCAAGATGTCAGAAGGATTGGTTCCTTAGAGGGAGAATTTATTCCATACTTCTCTCCTAGACTGTGGAAGGTACAGGCGATTCTTGGTGCTCCTTGACTTGTAGGTGCATCATTCTTATCTCTGCTTCCATCTTAACATGGCCTTCTCCATGTTTCTCCTTTGTGTCTGTCTTAAATCCCCCCTCCCTTCTCTTATAAGGAAACTAGTCATTGATTAAGGACCCATGTTAAATCCAGGATTATCTCATCTCAAGAACCTTAACTTAATTACATCTGCAAAGACCCTATTTCCAAATATCACATTTTGTGACCTTTCCTAAGGTCAAATTGACAGGTACCTGGGGTTAGATCTTGGACTTACCCTTTGTGGGAGACATTATTCAGCTCACTACACAAAGCACATTGTTTACAAGCCTGTTCTAGCTTTTACTTCTTGGCTGCAGGCCTCAAGTTCATCCAGGGGTTTGTGAAGAATTCTTGAGCATGTGCAAAGACTTGGGCATGTAGGCCATCTTCCAGACCACCAAGAATCAGTGGGAGTTTACCAAGACCCACTGTAAACTGCCTCATTCCCTTTATCTCCCTAGTAATTTTCTCACTAGTCTGTTGGGTTCTTGTTTATTCCAACTAGGAGCACAACATCAGGCTAGCTGCATTATTAACCTTCCGTTTATTTGCCATTTCTGACAATAATTGAGGGCATGGGGTTTCCCACTCTCCTCTCCAAATCAAGTCAGGCCCCTCTAGTGGCTAACCTGCTCTTTTTCATGGCTTGCTCCACCCTGACCAAACTATCACATGCTAGAACTGTGGGAGGTGGAATGGAAGCAGCCCAGGTTAATACAGCACAGACTCATTGCTTGTACCCGAGGTTCAGCAGTTGTTGTAAAATAAATACTTATCAATTTGTTGTATGCCCTAAGTCAATTTACAGATCTCTGAAATGGTTGTTTTTGGTAGTGTTATCCAGTTTTATCATTGCTTTCTGAGAAGAGGATTTGCTATGCTCCTTACTCTACTGCTCCAATCTCTCAATATTAACTAAAAATAGAGCCATTGGGCTTCCCTTTTGGGGCACTGATTAAGAATCCGCCTGCCAGAGCAGGGGACACGGGTTTGAGCCCTGGTCCAGGAAGATCCCACATGCCGCAGAGCAACTAAGCCTGCGCACCGCAACTACTGAAGCCCGCGTACCTAGAGCCCATGCTCTGCAACAAGAGAAGCCACCACAATGAGAATCCCACGCACAACAGTAGCCCCCACTCATCACAACTAGAGAAAGCCCATGCGCAGCAATGAAGATCCAACACAGCCATAAATAAATAAATAAATAGATAGATATATAAATAAATAAATATTAATTTTAAAAAAATAGAGCCATTGCCACATTGCAATTATACTCTCAGTAGTGAAAGGAGAGAGGCAGAGAAGTTTCCAGAAATGCTCTCTCTGCACAGTTGGAATGGGACTAGACGGAGCGGGAACTGACAATAGTTTCTTTTTCCCTTCAAGCATATTTATTGTCTACATTTCTCAATATCTCAATAGTAAAAGAAAAGAGTATTATTGCCTAAGCCTATATTTTATAGATGAAAGGAAGAGTTCAAGATCTAGATAAAATAATCCATCCATCAAGATGCAAATTGCTACAGCAATTGCAGGTTACTCTGTATACATAGTCAAAAAGTTCTCACCTTTTGTCATTGTCCAGGGACCATACTGATGCATTTTAAATATTTATGAAGGTTTGTTTTAGTTTTATAAATCTATAAACCTGTTATTATGAAGTTTCCATAGCTCTTCTTTCTGACGAGGAAGCCAAATCATTGAAAACCACTCCTATTTATAATATAGTCCAGTTAAAAGGTGATAAGTGCAATCGTTCATTATTGACTTTGGGGCTATTAAGGTACAAAGTAACTGGATCTATTTTTCCATCTATTCTTTCACCTGCACGTGCCCATAAACATAACTGCAAGATAGTCTTTATTTCAGAGGCTACAAACTAGTAAACTCTGGCTGAAACAGAGGTTTTATTTAGCTCTTATAATACATTTAAAAATATTGAGCTAATAATTAAAAATCCTCATATTTCACATAAAAAAAATGAGCACCTGCTTTTATTTTGAAAAAAGGGCAAGCAGTCTCCAATATGTTGCAACCTCCACCTGTCCCGGTAGTTTCCCTGACATCGAGAACCAAAGTCAGCTGCCATCAATCATTTCACTTGTGTTATTTTTCTTTTTATGGTAGAGAAATATTTTTTGTAAAAATATCTTTATTAAAAACAGGAAGACAAAATAGAAACTAAGAGGGCTATTTGATTATCCTTCACCCTGTTCTCTTCACTTAATGCCCTTTGTCTAACGCCTATAGGCATTTGAATTTGTGATCTTCCCTTTTTGTTCCTAGATTAAAACCAAATAATCTCTTGAAATAAAAATAATTCAAGATTGTGGGGTTCTTGCTTATCAGGTTGGCCTATGCCAGAAGGTAGTCCAGAAGCTGTCCAAAAATCAATTGATTGCATAGTATAGTGGTTACATGCCTAGGTCCTAGAGCCAGATTATTTGAGTGCAAATTCTGACTTTGCCACTATAGATTTTGTGACCTTGGGCAAATAACTTAAAGTCTCTGAGATTCAGCTGTCCTGCCTGTAAAATGGGGAAAATAATAGCATCCACCTTGTAAGGTCATTTGAGGGTGAAATTAAGTGCTCAGAACTGTGCCTGGTAAGTGGTAAATGCTATATACATCTTTGCTATTATTCTCATAGAAAAGCAACCACCCCTATAAGCACTCCCACATTGTCGAGTGTCAGTGGAAACAATCATGCTTTGTAAAACTAATCTATCCCCAGGACACATATAAACATTTTTATGAAATTATGTCTACACAATTAAAATTGGTTAGAGAACAAAGCAATTAACTAATAAATTGAACTAATGTAGACAGTTAATTTGCCTGGATAATTAATTCAGGTCTTAATTTTTTTTAACCTTTCGAAGCAACTAGTAGAGCTTGGATCCTGAAGTGTCTAAATATCTACGTCAAATCTCCAAAGTACTCACTTTGCCTACATATTCCTAGTTGGTTATTTTTTTAAGTAACTTGTTTAAAAATAATAACAATTATGTCTTCAACAAAAAGTTGAAGTTTTACAAATATTAATGCCCCATCTAAATACAAGTCCCCTTGAGCTCCCTACTCTACCTCTGAATTTTTCCTTTCTGAAAGGATGTGCTTACAACTCAACTTCCTTCCCATTGTCCTCAGAACCTCTGCTTGGACGGTTAGAGATTTATGGTAATCTGAGGCAAGGAAAGGAAAGAAAGTAAAAATGTACCTAATTCAAAGGAATACACAAAGCATCATTTATAATTTAACAAAAATAGATCAAAGGCAGCTGTTAGACTCCAATACATGTATTCCATTAATGCAGTAAGGGGAAAATATAAGGGCATGAATACCACTGAATAACACAGAGTGAGTCTTAATTATCTGTCCTGGAAGCAACCTATTCGCTTAAACATTGCCCAGCAATACAGGGAGATCCCTGCACTTCAGCCCCAACTAGAGCCCTAACTATGAAATCTGTAGTCCCAGGAAGGACCCATCCTAGGCCATTCTGGTTTCCAAAGGCTCTACTTTCAACTTCAGAATAATTTGTGATGTCCACTGGAGACTCCCAGGGCAAAACTAGACATTGTGTTGGTGGATTTGATCAACCAAATCAAAATAGCTACATCAAAATGTAAAAGATTTTTTTTAAATTACCAATTAATGTGTGCTACAAACATTCCTCATCTTTACCCCAATCCTGGAGCTCAGGGATAGAGGGTCAGCTTCAGGAATGATACGTCTCACATGACAAGGAATTTTTTTTTCTTGCAAGTTTAATGGTTCTCAGAAAATGACCAACTTGGGTGTTCTAGACGCTCTCATAGAAATAGAGAGGACACTACCAAGGGCCAGTTTCAAGTTTCAAATGGGGCCACTGATGAAGATGTTAATAAAGCAATGAATACCAGGTTCTGACCATACAATAAGTATTTTAAAAGTTCAGGGGTCAAATCTGGAGCTAACTTTTCCTACCCCATCTGTCCAACAGCTCCTCCCTGCTTTCAAACTCACTTTGCCCTCACTAAATTAATTATTTCATAAAACTGAATTAAGCACTGCCAGGTGAAACAATTTGGACTCCTGGAAAAGAGCCAAAATATATTTTTCTGCAAAGTGTTCACCTAGAGAATCAAACTACCCACAACACTATAAAACACAGACAAACAATATATATGCATGAGCAGAGCAATTTAAGGGCCCCATGTATTTTTGGATCAATGCAAGCTTTGGACCAAGCAAGACTGAGGGAAAAGAACAGTGAACTAAAAGGTAAAAGAATGGGCTGTAATCCTGAATGCTTACACAACACACACTGCCTGTGTAACCCTGCATAGAACATTGTTCCTCTCTGACACCAGTGAGTGAAGTGACCAGATTAGATAGAAAAGTTCCCTTTTAAGGAAATTAATTTTACAATTTTCTATGAAAGTAACTTATCATGTGTTTTCTAATTATTTTCTTTTCTGAGATGTTTTTATATTCTCACTTTTTGCCTTGTTTTACATTACATTTCATTATTTTGTGGTTCTGTTAGCTTGATAATTTATACTTTCCAAAAGTAGCCTTTTAGTGAATGCCTTAGAATTCTACACATACCTCTGACTTTTTAAAAAAAATTATAGATGATCTGAAGTTTTCTTTCATATTGAAGTACCCCAGCAAGTGTGCTGCTAAAAATAATTTTCAATTTTTCCAAAAGACATTACTATTTTCAAATAATATTTATAAATGATATATAGAAGTGGTTAAAGTTTGTTTCTTTAGATATCCAATTGTTGCAGTACCATCTTTGAAATCACTTTTATTTCTCTATTAAAGTACCTTGGCACATTTGTTGAAAATAAATGGAACATGTATGCATGAAAAAAAAAAAGAAAAAACAAGAAAAGTTCCCTTTTGGCTCTGACTAGAACTTAATACGAAGAATACCAAAGACCTTCAAAAGGCTTGTTGCTGTATTCCATAATGGTATGGTTTAAATTATTAGGAAAATCCTGAGCTTTTCAGTTCAGTGGTGTTTCTTATAACAGGCTTTGTCCAGGATATCATAAACTGAGCCTTTAAATACACACAGAACGTAGAGTAAAGAACCAATTAGTATAAAGTAGAATTAAACATGGAAACTTCCTAGGGGCATAATCTGTGAAAGAAAGTAGACAGTATGTTTAAAACTACAAATCTCCCCCAGAATAAAAATACACAAACACGCATTTTGCATACAATTTTAGAAGACTCACTGACCCTTAGAAAGTTTTGAGAAAAACTGGAATCTGAACATGAGAAATTAAGGGGACAGAGGAGGGTGACCTAATGAGGGCTACCTAGCCAGTGTGGGACAAGGGTATTATGTGATACTTTGCTTAAAGTCTAAATGCATTGTATTTGACAGCTACTTTATAATATAAAAAGCTTATTATGACTAGTCTTCAGCTAGAAGGCAAATACGGCATTTTTAGTCACATTCCAGCTTTTGAAAACATTAACATAATATTTTCATTCATTCATTCCGAAAAGGAAACGCTGTTCATTTTCATTCAAAGACCAGTTTCCTTTTCATTCTTAAAAAAAAATAAATAAATCTGACAAAAGGCATGATGAGGTGCCCTCTTCTGTTTCTAAACAGTTAATGCAGGGTTATTGAATCCAAGCAATTTTTGGAGGATTTCATATTAAACTGTGAACACAGCAGGATTTTAAAATCCTACTCTATTGACCTCCAGCAATTGGAATATCTCCTTATGCAGCAGAAGTTCCTCTTTGCCAATTAAAGAGTCCTCATTCCTCTCTCTGTGTAATAGTATACCCTGTTCCTGGCTGAGAAGAAAATAAAATTAACCTTGGGCTGGAGGCCGTGTGCCTGATTTCCCTAGGCGAGTGAATGAGCTCACCAAATGTATAAATGATGTGCCCAAGTCCCCTTGTTGCTCAGTTTTTTTATATTCACTGCCCACAGCCTTGAGCACAATTCCAAACTGTTAATGTGTTAAATATTTTCATCAGGGCTTGATTCCAGTTGCTGAAAAACCAATACGATAACAGTAAACCCAGAAGGGCAGCCCAAACTTCCTGTTCTTTGTTGGCAGAGTTTTGCTGTGCAACTTGCAAAGTTTGACAAATTATGCAAAGAACCAAATGTAATAGGAGAGTTCCGAGATCCACATTGAGGTGCTGGAGCACAGTTTTAGTGGAACTGCTTCTGGGCCACTGCCAGTAGCATCTGGGCAGGAAGGAAATGCAAATTAAAAGGAAAAATTAGGCCATTTTAGAGCAAAGCCATTTTTCAGCAAACGCTCAGTGCTAACACTAAAGAATAAAGAAGGCATTATGTAGTTTTAAATTGAATTAATTGATTCTTTTCCTGGGTTCTTCTAAACTGCTTCTTTCCCTCTTCCCTGGAGGCACTGAGGGGTTTTGATAAGAGCAGCGGGCTGTTCTCATCCTTGGTACTTCATACAACCTCTTCTCATCTCATTCAACTACAGAAAGTGAGTTTGTCCTTATGTAAGATGTGTAACCTTTGCCAACATCAAAGCTATTCGTTTTTGTGGGGTTTTTTTTTGTCTTTTAATCATCTTCAAAACTAAACAAATAACTCTAATCTAGAAAACTAGACTTTGGAATCAGAAGTGAATTTTAGACACCTCTCTAGTACTTTCCAGTCCTTTGAACTTGTAAGATTCAGAAATAGACGTTTCCTGTTACACTATCAAGTGACTGTTAAGATAAAATGAGATTATATATGGAAGTTCACTTTAACACTATTCTTTACCCTTTATATTTATTAACTCATTTAATCCTTGCAACAGCTTTACAAAGTGAAGACTATTTTATTCCTATGTTACAGATAAGAAAACTGAGATAGAGAAATTAAGTATTTTGCCTAAGTCCTCCCAGCTACTAATGTCAGAATCTCTGACACTCAGACCCAGGTAGTCTGGCTCCAGAGCTCAGACTTTTTACAACTACGCACACCGCTTTCCAGTATGGATGTCAAGGGTTGTCATTCATTCATTTGTTCAGCAGATATTTATTGGCCATCTACCATGTGCCACACACTCTTTGATTATAAATGAAAAATGATCAAATCAATAAGATTTTTATTACTTTTCATTTTCACTTTCTTCACCCTACAGAAAATGAACAAAACGCAGAAGGAGAAGAAGAAAGAACCCATCACTGAGACCCTTTTCAAGATAGTCTCATAGAACCTTACGATGCTACCGTTCCGAGGAAAGGACCCCTCTGTGGCGCAAACTCAATTACTGCTGATAAGAGGGTCTAGGGGTGGGGGAGACAATGGTGCACAGCAGACAGCCTCCCCCTCCACAGCAGGTGCAGAAGGGGGAAGGCCACAAAAGCACAGGCAAGCTAAATCGGGACCAGGATTTCCTGCTCACTGAACAGCAGAATCACTAAGCAGCAAACCCCAGAGCCCCACTAATCTTCAGCCTGCTTCACTAGGTTCCAGAAGATCCAGGGAGACAACGTGAACTCTGAACACACTTGCTGGACGGAAAGCGCTTACGGTGTTAGATGTAATGACCAGGCGACCTGTAGTGAGTGACCCCCACCTCAGCAAGGACTCCAAAATTGGTAGCTCTATACAGGAGACACAGATGTAGTATTTAATTTGTAAAACGAGGGAAAGGAGATTCAAGTCCCAGAATTTACTTATAATCATCTAGAAAAAAAAAATCATTAGAAAAAGGACAATTAATTGTTTTAATGATAATAAAGCTTTCTCTTCCAAAGTAATCAAGAACGTCAAATAAGTTTAACTTCATTAGTCAATCACCTTCCCCTGTAGTAAGTTATCATGGCTATTATTTACCCTACTTTTAAGAAAGGGAAAATTTAAATGATCAAGAATAAATAGGATTGTGATATTGTGACATAATAAGAGATAGATATTTGGACTTCATCCCTGATTACTGGCACAGAGTTCCTAAAACCCTTCTAATTTCCTAAGTCATAGAGGTGAGAGGAGTGTCTTTTGCTGTTCATAATAAGCCCCTTTCAACCCCACCTGACTTTATGCTAATGAGGTGACACTCAGCAGACTGCTAGATAGTTTCAGGATGGGGCTGGTAACCAGAGTAACCAATAGTGTGATTAGAAGGTTGGAACTTTCAGCCCCACCCCTGACCTCCAAGGCAAAGAGAGGGACTGGAAATGGAGTAATCACCAATGGCCAATGATTCAATCAGTCATACCTACATAATAGAACCTCCTTAGAAACCCTAACCAACAGCATTTAGAGAGCTTCTGGGTTGATGAATGCATTCATGTGCCAAGAAGGGGGCATATCCCAAATTCCATGAGGACAGAAGCCCCTGCGCCCTTTCAATCTCACCCTGTATACTTCTTCATCTGGCTGTTCATTTGCATCCTTCAAAATATCCTTTATAATAAACCAATAATAGTAAGTAAAATGTTCTCCTTAGTCCTCTGAGCTGTTATGGCAAATTATCGAGCCTGAGGAGGGGCTCAGGGGACCCTCCAATTTGTAGCCAAGTCAGACAGAAGTCTGGGTTACCTGGGGGCCCACTACGTGCAATTGGCTTTTGAAGTGAAGGGCAGTGTTATGGGACTGAGTCCTTAACCTCAGGGTTCTCTAACTCTGGGTAGTTATTGCCACATTGAATTAAATTGTAGGACAGCCCTATTGGAGTCCACAGAGAATTGGAGAATTGCTTGGTGTGGAAAACCTACACATTTGGTGTCAGAATTGTTGGCAGTAAACACAGGTAATAGCAGAGACATTCAGGCATTCCTACAGGAAGCTACAAAATGTCACCTGCCAGGAAAAAGATTCCCCTATCAGGGAACATGCACACTTTCTTCACTTGAAAATGTCGATTCCTTTTTGAAAATTCTGGCTAAGTATGGGCTCTGTCCTCTCCCATAATCTGTCCTTCTGATGAATAGTAACAGTATTAACTTGGAAAGTGCAACATCCCTCTCTCACCATACTTTTTGCCCCATATTCTAGGACACTTGGAAAGAGGAGGATCTTGGAGACCATTGTTGTCAATCAGTTCTCTATCACACTACACAGACACACACACACACACACACACACAGAGTGTGTGAGTGCATATACACCATCCTGACCCTGAACAAGCTGGTAATCTTCAAAGACACAGGTGGAATGAGTAAGAGGTGCACTAAGTTCACAGAGGCCAGTCAAGCAGTCCAAGGGTAATCCTGGGCCCCAGAGTTCAGACATTTACTCAAAACAACACATCAAAATCATCTCAGAAAAGTGAAAGAGTAGACAGAAATAACTACAAATATTATTCAAAAGCAAACTGAGGGGTTAATGGTATGGGGGATTATAAAATGGAGAAGAAGAGTGAGGCTTCATCGCCAGTGGTGCTTTTCTGCTGAGTAGGGCTGTCATTTAAGAAGCAGAAGGAAAACAGAGAGCATCCATGACACTGTGATGCCTGGAAACTTTTCAAATTCAGCTTTAGATAGAGGTTTGGGGTCCGAAGGAGGCTCAACATATCAAGAGGGATTTAGGTCTTATCTTTAAAAAGCACCTGAAAAGAGAGAGCAGTTAACACACTGGTAACCAAGGGTTAACAAGAGAAGATGTGAATTCTGTAGATTTTTGGAACACACATTCTTCCAAAGGCAGAAGAACCAATTAAATGACATAGGATCACAGATTCTTGGAAAATGTTTTAGAGATGTAGACCCTTGTTCCATTTCACATGATTCTGTAGCCTTTGACTGAAAATTTTTCTTTGTTCATTGGAATGAAATTTGCCTCCACATAACTCACATTTACTGATCCTAGGAGTAGTGAAAATAAGTCTTTGTGACAGTTCTTAAAAAATGAAGGCAGTTATCAATCCCTCTCCAAACCTGCTCTTCTCCAAACCAAATAGCTACAGTTCCCTTTGAAAGTCAGATGACATGGCTCCTAGGGTCTCTCAAAACCCTAGGAGCTCTGTTTTGGCATCAAACTTCAGTGGCCTAATAATCACCTGGAATGCTTGTAAAGAAGCCTGCCAGCCACACCCCACCCGCATGTTCTGTTGTAGTCAAATATCTAGAATGGGACCTGAATCAGAATGTTTAGGTCTCTCTTCCTGATGCAGGTGGCCTAAGACCCACACTTGAGAAACTGCTAGTATATTCTTGCCACATTAAAGTGTGATGTCACAAACTGGATGTGGCACTTCAAACTCCCTCCTACTAATCCAAGGTCGAGTGAAACAATAACCCTCTCTGATCTGGACACACAAGCCTATTTTCAAAGCCTCACCTCTTTTGGATAAAATATTTTGTCAATTCTGTCCTTTGGGAATATAATTACAGAGCACATTAACTTTAATGTCTAAGTGAATATGTTTTATATGACCCAAATCATAACTGTGAAAGTTGTATTTGGAGTTTTATTATGATGGGAGCAGATATAGTTCAAAAACAGTCTTTTAAGTCCTGACCCTGGTCCTGCCTGACAGGAAAGATCCTGACAGCCTAGGAATATTCTTACACACTGATCTCTTTTTAGTTGAAACGTTTTTACTATTATTATAGTCTTTGGAGAATTATTTACTATTCTAAAACTCAATCATTTTATGTGCCTATTCTTACTTTTGATCAGAGACCACCCTGTCAGTATTCTTCATAAGTCCCCAGTGTCATAGGATCTGTGGACAATTATAAGAGCTCCTTCTAGGAAAAACAAAAGACAGTACAGACTCCACTTTCATTTGGGGTTAAATGGGTGGAGACACAATGTCTTACCCAGCAGAATAGTGAAGTGGAAAGTAGCAACTCCAGGTTCAAGTATGAATCAGGAACAAGGCATGAAGCAATGTCCTGGCCGGACATCGGATATGCCCAATTGGAGCGAGGCCTCCGCGTGACCAGAGACAAGTCCCCATATCAGATTTCAGGTGTGACAAGAGAATAAAGGCTTCCCTTGTCCCTGATCTAAACAGAGAAACTTTGAAAGAAACTAATTTAAGAGCCAGACTGGTTCAGACACCCCAAAAGAATAATGTTTATGAAAATAAAACAGAAGATACCGATCATCAATGTTTAGAAAATAGTTCAGAGGGGTGCCATCAGCCAGTTTCCTCTACTAGTAACAATGTATATAACTACAGTACAATAGCAACATCAAGAAATTGACATGGGTACAATCCACAGACCTTATTCAGATTTCACCTGATTTATATGTGCTCCTTTGTATATGTTTCTATGTGGGTATATGGTTCTCTGCAATTTTATCACATATGGAGATTCATGTAATATTATAATATTATGATATATTATCATGATATTATGATACCATATCATACCATAATAATATTATCAAGCTTTAAATAGGAACATGATGATTTATTTTTTAAGCTTCCACGTTGTTGGTGAAGTTATTGAACTAGTATTGTAATGAAGTTCAACCTCACTATTAATCAAAGAAATCCTGTGTAAAATTTTAAAATACTCTTTTTTCCTTTTAAATCAGCAAATTTTCCTAACTCATAATATTCAGCGTTAGAGTATAGTAAGTCTGGCGTGCTCATGGTCTGCTTCTAGGAGTCAAAATCAGTACAAATGTTCTGGAAACAAATATATATCAAGGGCCTTTTAATTTTTTTCCCCCTTCTGATCTAGCAACTCCCCTTCTAGAAATATAACCTAAGAAAATAATCAGAGAATTGGACAGTTATCAGGAAAATATGTTTACTTAATGTTATCTACACTAGTGAACAACTGAAAACAGACTAAATGTCACAAAAAGGCCATTGAAGCAACACTATGTTATACAACAATTAAAAGTGGTGCTTTTCAGGGACTTATAGCCTAAAGAGAATCCCTATAATAAAATATTAAGTAGAAATAGTAGCTATAGCTCATACCTCACATTAGTTTTGTGGAGATGTATTTTTAAAGCCCTGGGCTTCTGCTTCTGGGAAGGTGGGGAGGATGTACTTTTCTCTAGTCCTCCTGCTAAGTAAAATGTTATATGTAAGACAATCATAGGAATAATCAGAAAGGTGGAGAAAGGAAGGCCCAATGGCTAGGGACCTCAAGATGCAAGGAATGATATGGTCGTGAGTACCCTGGATTTTCTGTTTGCCTCATATATCCCAGACTTGTACAATAGCTAAGGAAGCCAGCTACTCAATATAAGTGCAGATATTTAAAAAGCTCCGACAGGGGTGGGACAGGGAGGGTGGGAGGGAGGGAGACGCAAGAGGGAAGAGAGATGGGAACATATGTATATGTATAACTGATTCACTTTGTTATAAAGCAGAAACTAACACACGATTGTAAAGCAATTATACCCCAATAAAGCTGTTAAAAAAAAAAAAAAGAAAGCTCCGACAAAAGCCTGCTGTCTCTAGCCAAAGGACTAGGAGAGGGGGAGCCAAGCAAGATAGTAAATGTTCAGACAGAAACAGCTATACTCTAGGCAAATACCACAGAAAAACCTGTGGTTCCTAACCCCACCCATGCCAGCCAAGGCTGAGTGGGGAGCTAGACTTCCACCCTCACCAGGTACCCCAACACCCCTGCCAGGGTTGCATCTGAGAAGGCCAAGTAGAGAACCTGGACTTGCATTCCCATCGGCCAGTAATGAGCCCCCACTCTAGCAGTATCATTGGAGATCACATGGGAGCCTGGACTTCCATCTCCACTTAGTGCCCCCTGACATCCCCAGTGGCATGGATCAGAGGAGGCCTACTGATGAGTCAGGATCCTCACCACTGCCCAGCAGTGATGAGGCCACTGGGTGTCAGTTGAGGCTATCTGGTGAGCAATAACAAGGCACTCCAACCCCTTCCAGCCAGGCAGGTGTCAGTGGAGGCCAAATGGGGAGCCAGAATTCCCACCCCTGAAAGGCAGTAATAAAGAGCCTCCTCTTCAATGTCAATAGATGCCAAGTGGGAAACCTGAACTTCCAGCCTCACTTGGCTGTCTCAATGTTCTGCCGCCATTTCCCTGCTGGAGCAGGGCTTCACGAATCCAGCTGATACAGAAGGTTTAATTAAGATCCAAGGTCTCATAACAAAATGCTACCCAAATGTCCAGATTTTGTTAGAAAGTCATCTGTCATACTAAGAAACAGGAAGATCTCAAATGGAATAAAAAAGACAATTAATAGATGCCAACATTGAGATGACAGAATTATCTGACAAACATTTTAAATTATCTATCACAAAAATGTTCAATGAGCAATAATTAACACACTTGAAACAAATGAAAAAAATTGAAAGCCTCAACAAAGAAATAGAAGATATAAAGGAGAGTGAAATGGAAATTTTAGAAATGAAAAATACAATAACCAAAATAAAAAACTCAGTGAATGGGCTCAGGAGCAGAATGAAAGGGACAGAGGAAAGAATCAGTGAAATAGAAGATAGAATGATAGAAATCACCCAACCTGAACAACCAGAAAGAAATACATACTTTTAAGAAATGAACATAGCCTCAGGGACTCGTGGGATGATAACAACAGATTGAACATTTGTGTCATCAGAATTCTAAAAAGGGAGGAGAAAGAGGAAGGGGCTGAGAAAGGACTCAAAGAAATAATGGTGAAAACTTCCCAAATTTGGCAGAAAACATAAACCTACAGATTCAGTTTGGGAGAAAATCCCAAATAAGGAAATCCATACCAAAACACATTATAGTCAAACCTCTGAAAATGAAAGACAAAGAAAAACTCTTAAAAGCAGTAAGAGAGAAATGACATGCCATCCATAGGAACGAACTATTTGAATGAAAATGTATTGCTTATTCGAAACCACAGAGGCCAGAAGGAAGTGGCACAACATTTTTCAAGTGCTGGAAGAAAGAACTGTCAACTGGGAATCCTATATCTAGCAAAAATAACCTTTAGGAAGGAAGAGAAAGACAGTACATTCCCAGATGAATGAAAACTATGAGAATCTGTCACCAGCATACCTACCCTAAAAGAATAGCTAAAGAAAGTTCTCTAAACAAAAAGGAAATGATAATAGTAGGAACCTTGGAAATACAAGGACCAAAAATATGGGTAAATACAATAGACTTTCCTTCTGCTCTTCAGTTTTCTAAATTATGTTTGAGAGTTGAAGCAAAAAAGATTGCACTGTCTGACATGGTTCTAAATGTATGTGGAGGAAATAGTTAAGACGATTATAAGGAAGCAAGGGTAAAGGAAAGTAACAGGGGTAAGGTTTCTACACTTCATTTGAAATAGTAAAAGGACAACACTAGCAAACGGTAACATTAGGTATACATAATGTAATACCTAGAGCAACCATTTAAAATGTTATACAAACAGATATCACCAAAACACTATAGATAAATTAAAATGAAGTCTAAACAATGTTCAAGTAACCCCCAGGAGGGTAGGAAAAAGAAAACAGAAACAAAAAGCAGAGAGAACAGAAAGCAAAAAATAAAATGGCAGTTTTAAGTCCTAACATATCAATAATTACATGGAAATGGTTTAAATACAATAATTAAAAGACACAAGTTGGCAGAGTGGATTAAAAATCATGACATAACTATATGATGTCTATGAGAAACTCACTTTATTTTCTTTTTTTTACTTTTTCTTTTTTTATTGGGCTATAGTTGTTTTATGTTGAGTTAAGAAACTCATTTTAAACATAGCAATATAAGCATGTTGAAAGTAAAAGGATGGAAAAAGGTATACCATGAAAACATTCATTTAAAAAGCAGTAGTGGCTATATGAATATCAGATAAGTCTTCAGAGCAAAGAAAATTACTAGAGACATTATATAATAATAAAGGGGTCAATCCACCAAGCAGATATAGCAGTCCTAAATTTAGATACACCAAATAATAAAGTTCAAAATATGTGATGCAAAAATGATGAAACTGAAAGGAGAAATAGACAAATTCACAATAGTTAAAGACTTCAACACTCCTTTCTCAACAATTACCAGAACAACTAGATAGAAAATCAGCAAGGATATAGAACTCAAAATCTTATCCATCAACATGATCTACTCATTCATAGAATATTCCATGCAACAGCAGAATACATATTTTTGTCAAGTTCCCAAAGAATATATTCCAAAATAGACCATATTCTGGGCCATAAAACAAACCTCGACAAATTTTTAAAAATTGAAATCAGGCAGGGAATTCCCCAACAGTCCAGTGGTTAGCAGTCCACACTTTCACTGCCAAGGGTGTGGGTTTGATCCCTGGTCAGGAAACTAAGATCCCACAAGCCATGCAGCACAGCCAAAAAAAAAAAAAAAAAAAAAATCAAGCATCATTCTTTGACCACAGGGTAATCAAACTAGAAATCAAAAATAGGAAAATCTCCAAACACTTGGAAGTTAAGCAATACGCTCCTCACTCTTAAATAATCCACGTCAAAGAGGAAGTCTCAAGGGAAATTTTTAAAAATATATTAAACTGAACAAAGTGAAAACACAACACATTAGCACTAAAGCTGTGCTGAAAGTGAAATTTACAGTGTTAAATGCATAATTAGATACAAAGAAAAATCTCAAATTGATAATACAAGCACTTGCCTCAACAGTCTAGAAAAAGAAGAGCAAAATCAACTCAAAGCAAGCCTAAGGAAGGAAATAGTAAAGAGAAGAGAAGAGATCAGTGAAATTGAAAACAGAAAAACAATAGAGAAAAATCAATCGAATGCAGGAGTAATTCTCTGAAAAGATCAATAAAACCAACAAATCTCTAGCAAGACTGACAAAGATTAAAAAGAGAAAAGACACATATTACAAATAAAATGGAGCTAGCACTACAGATTCTGCAGCCAACAAAAGGATGATAAGGGAATACTATGCATTTGAAATAGTATATATAACAAACATTGACAGTTTAGGCAAACTCAACCAAGTATCGAGATTTTGCTAGGTTACTCATTTTAATAATAATTCCAGCAGTAAGTTAATTGAAGCTTGAAAACAATACCTTCTTTTCATTTTCTTATCTTTTAAAACAAAAACATTCCCTCTAAACCACTGTGGGTACTGCCCCCCAATCAGGTTCACCGTAGGTACCTGCTCAAAATGCAGATTTCTGGGTTCAAGCCCAGGTTTACTTAATCCAGACCCCTGAAGGTGGGGCTAAAGAACCAGCACCCCAGGGATTCTAGTGCACACTGAAGCTTGAGAACTCCAGCCTCACCTCAAGAAGCCCTGAGGTGAAAACAGCCTGATTGTTTTCAGAATATTACCTTTCGTTCTTCATTCTTGTTCTATCTTTTGTTACCATCCCATGAGTGAAAAATAATTGCCGTAACTAAAGGGCTTTTAGCCTTGCTTCCTAAAGCAAAGATGATGATGCAAACAAGATTTTCACAAAACTAAATATGGAAAAACCAGCCTCAATGGGAAAATGCAATTTCCCTTTCCCACATTTTTTTTCCCATTACTTTACCCATATATGCATCCACACTTTTGGTTGTTTGGTTTGTTTACTTTGATTTAGGCTCCTGACTAAATTTGTTAAACGTAGTTGAGTGTTGCATCCCTGAATCAGGCATATCGTCCTCCCATCACTCCATGCAGCTATATTCCTGCCTGTGTTGTGGTGAATCAGTTGTGCATGTCTTCACAGGATGGTTATGAGACAATGGAAAGATTCCCACAGACATCAAGCATGTAACGTTTATTTAATGGTAAGGATGTGAAAACTTTGAAGATGGTTGTGTAAAGCAGGCAATAACACAAATAGAAGCAAATACATTCCACAGGGAGATTCATGGCTGTGGATAAACCACCCTTCTGGGCATGAGAATTTGCTGGGCAGGAGACATCTTTTCCGCTCTCATGGAGACTGGTGCCTCTCTGTTCTGGAAACCACCCGGACTATGCCAGACTACCAAACACCCCCAAATCCTTCCTAGGTGTTTACAGCAATGCTGGGGAAAGCAAAGGTACTTTTTCCAGAGGCATGTTCCCCCATGTTCTGGACAGTCTGTCCATTCCTGTATCATTTCCAAAATATGTCAGAGCCTCAAGCACTGTGGTTTCTGGAAGTGCCACAAGGAAAACCAACAACAGAGGAATGGTGCCATTTGGCAAAAGTAGAAGTTTAGTTGCCAAGAACTTGACAATGTTCTAAGAGGCAGGCACAGTGTTACTCATATTTTAGGAGCTTTTGAAAAACAAGACCAAGACCAATTTACTCTTCCTCTTTTTTCACTTTCTAGTCAAATTCAAACAAGGTCACCACCTCCTACAATCACACTGGCTGGCTTTGTCTCCTGCTCCATTGGGAAAATTTGGGTCAACTAATATCACCCATCTCAGCTTTCTTTTCCCTAAGTATGTATTTTCTACATTAGCTTCCCTTAAGAAACCATGAGACATAGTGGTCAAGAGCACGAACTTTGAAACCAGATTACCTGGCCATCTGACTATGTACCAGCTGTGTGATCTTGGGTAGTTACTTAACCTTTCTGTGCCTCAATTTTCTAATCTGTAAAATGGGGATAATAATAATACATACCTCACAGGATACAAGAGTCCTTGTGAGGAAGAAAGGCTTACACTCGTTAAATATTTTGAAAACACTCAGAACGTGCCAGGCACATAGGAGATAGTTTTTTGGCTATCATTACTCCTATCTCAGAGAATGAAGAATCCTTCACCTTTTAGAGGTAAGCACCTGCGTCTGCACCCCTGATGCCCTTCCCATCATCTCCAACAAGAGCGGGCTCCATCAGTGTCTTCTCCCTCTATCTGCAATCTCTCCCTCTCTCCTAGTTGTTTCTCCTCAGCCTTTAAAGATGCTCGAGTGTGGAGGAGTTAGGTAAGGGTCCACAGAAGAATGTAAACTGAAGCTGGCCTTGAAGGCTGAGTAGGAGTTTGCTGATGGAAGGAGAGGAACAGGGAACCGGCATAGGGCTGCAGGAGTGGGGTTACAAGCAAAGCAAACAGCACTAGCAAAGGGCTTTGATGTTGCCTGGAGTGCCTGAGGACTTGCTCTGGGTGGTCATGCTGTAGAATACCTGGAGTGAGTCACTAAAGGAGAGTCTCTAGGACAGGGTCACAACTGCAAAGGCCTGCAGAACCAGGAAGGTAAACTGAACGAGCCAAGTTGGCTGGTTAAGAAAATTGGGAATGGAGGAGGTCTTAGCCTTGGTGCCCACCAAGCAGAGCCTGCGACAGGGGCTTAGGTACAGGCAGTTTATCTTAAGGAGGTCTTCCCAAAGAATGAGAGTGAGGGACTGGAAAGAGTGAAAATGAGGAGAGAAAACCAATCCAAGGGTGAAGGTGATCTGGTTACTGTGGTGGAAACCTGCAGCTCCGTTCCACTGGGGACTCTCCAGGAGCTATGGAGAACTACTACATGGAACATAGCTTGGAATTATTCCCCCAAGACATAAAAATAGGGAGTATTTATCAGCTGGCTCTTGATCCTCATTACCAAAGGGCTGCCACATAGGTTATTAACACCTTGACGCTTACAGGTTTGCACCTATAACAGAAAGGTTAGAGTTCCTTCCTGCTTTCCATCCTGCAGCAGCAGAGGAGCTGCGGGGCAGAGAGCAGGCTTGTAGTTCCAGAAGCCCCAGAGGAGTCCAATAAAGGGTGGCAGCCCGGCAGTTTTTGCAAAGTGGAGAGCTCATGCCCCATCCAAAAAGTGTAGCCACAGCTCACACATCATCATCGACTTATACAGAAATGCTGCCCAATATGGCCAGAAATCCAAATTTTTATGGTAAATCCATTGGCTTTAGTCTCTTAGGAACTAATTCTAATTTTTCTAAAACACTGTGGCGCTAGAGAAAATATATCTGCAAGACAAATTCAGCCTTAGGCTGCTGGTTTGTGAGCTCTACTTTAAAAAGACTTTAATTCTATGACAATAGGGAAGCAGTGAAGGTTTTAAAGGCAAAGAATGACACGGCCAGATTTGACTTAGGCTCCTTCCTCAGATGCTTGGCTTTTACTCTTCAGGGCAACAGTCTATGAATTCCAAAAGTGGCAACCACCTGTGATAGGGCAATTACAAGGTAGCACATAAATCTCTCTTGAAATCCAGCATAGGCCACAGTTTCTCTAACTGGTAGTGACTCTGTAGAGTCCTTGAACCCAAAGATGAATTCCTGTTTTCCTTGCCAGCTACCGAGTGATAAAATGGCGATCACACGCAAAGAAACATGAAGCTGCTCATTTTCTTTCCTCGGTCCACTAAGAAGGACTTGGCAGGAGGGCATGTGGATGAAACACATGGCGGCATCAGGCAACAGCCATTCTGAGAGTGCCCATCTGCAGAACACAATGAGCACTTCCTAAGGCCTTTGCTTGTGAACCCATTGGGTGGATACTGTGCTGCCAGCAATCAAAGAGAATTCCTAAGGAACAAATTTCATCATCCTCATACACAGGTGGAGGAAGGGAACAGAGGAAAAACAGCATCACACTCAGCAAACGAAAATCCCCCAGGCTGCTGACTGCGAGCCACTGGCACTAGAGGAAAGCGACAGTGGGTCCTCACGCAGAAATAGAGGCACAGTTCTCGTCCCAGGGAAAGGCTTTGCCTTATAGTTTTATCCATCCAAAACAGGAAACATATAACTAAGGTGTCGCTGCTTGCCTTTTAAAATACAATTCTGCTACAGCAGTGAACTCTTCAGCTTTGGTCATTTGTTTTAATTCTCTAGCGTGTATTTTTAAGCTGTAACGGGGGTGAATAAATTCATATCTAGTGTCACACATGGAAGAATTTAGCAAATCTGGGCTAGAGATGAGAACATATGGTTAAATAAGAAGCACTATAACAGATACTAAAAGTTAAAGGGCTTAGAAAACTTCTCCAGTAAAACATAAAAGCTACATACTTAGAGATACAGTGAAATAGGTTTGGAAGGATGCACATTATGCTAGTAGTACGAGTTACCTCTAGGAAGGGAAAGTGGGGTTGGGGAAATGGGGATTTTAAGGAGCATTTTCCCTTTTCAAAAGTGTTGGAATATTTGACAGTGAAAATGTTTGTATGTCTACTTACGTGAGTAAACATGAACTTAAGTAATGGGAAAAAACAAATTTTTGAGAAAGTTCCTTCAGGTCACATAAATACACTTCAAAATAGCTGATCCAGTTGTGACTTAATGCTCTGTTCTATAACTTATTTGCAAAAATGCAGCATAACTGGATAGGTGAATAATTATTCCCAAGACTCCACTGAAGGTCAGAAATTCTTCCAATTTTAGTGTTGGGCAGAAAAGCCCACATCACTAAAGGGACAACGTCCCAGGTTCTGTTTCTTTGGGAAGCGGCAGTTTTTATGCACTCAAATCCTATGCCCTGTCCAGTAAGTGGGTGGCAGCTTCCCCCAGGAAGAGCCCCAGACTGGATGCTGAAAATGGACTGCTTCACAGCCCGCTGAACGCAAAGCACAGAGCCTCAGCATCCTGCAGTGCGATCTTTCCTAGGACTAACGTATTCTAACTTTCTGTCAAACTGCACTTTTTCACTCAAAATTTCTTAAGTGGAAAGGAAATTTTGCAACAAATTTTAAGAGAGAGAACATTAACAAAGTGCTCTTTAGAAGATTATCTGATATATAGTTAGTGCCTTACAAGTGTGAGGTAAGCAAATTAAGCTCTATGGACTAAGAACTAATTGTACTTAAAATAGGACAAAGCATTTGCTCAAGTGTTTTGAAAATTTCCTGCAATAGAAATTCCATCATAATATCTACCTGCCTGCTCTAGCCCCTTGTTGGTAAAACTGTCCTTTCTAAAGAGCCATCCCAGTAAAAGCCAAGCGACACACACAATGCAGCCACGGCTGTTTTGGTCCAAGCAGTCATTCTAAATCTTGGCTACATATTATAATCACCTAAGAAGCTTTAGAGGTCTCAGGAGACTCAGGCACATCCTAGAGCAATTAAATCAAAATCTTTGGGGAATGACCCAGGCATAAGTTTGCTGTTATTGTTATTGCTGTTGGCTTTAACTCCCCAGGGGATTCAACTGTGGGACTGTTTGAGGACAACTGATCAAATTTTAATATGCCTACAAATCCCCTGGGGATCTGGCATAAAGATAGGTTCTAATTCAGTAGGTCTGGAGTGGAGTCTGGGATGCTGCATTTGTAACAAGTTCTGAGGTGATGAAGCAAGGATCCAGTTTCTAGAGTCTATTGAGATAAATTTGTAAAATCCACTGCAGTATTGTTTCTAAAAAGGAAATATTGAAAAACCACCTAGACGTTCATCAACAGAAGGATGAATTCAGACAGTGGGACACTATATAGTATTTAAAATGAATAAATTATAGCTAAATGTATATCAATAAATCTCAAAAACAATGAGAAAAAAGAAAAATAGAGATATCTGCATATTGTGATGCCATTTATATTAATTTTGAAAGCATAAACAATATTACATATTGTTTACGATACATATGATATTAATATAGTAATGTACGTGGAATAATAAATACCAAGCTCAAGATGTGGGTTTTTCTGGGGAGAGATGAGATTAGAATTGGGAAAATGTGCACAGTGGGCTACAGCTGAATCTGTACTTCAAAATATCAGAATAAAATATGGCAAAATGTTAGGATTTGACAGTGCTGGCAAGCTTTGTGATGAGTATATGTACGTCTGTTCGGTTTTCCTCTATATTGCATATATGAAATAATTCATAATTTTTAAAAGTTTAAAATTTTTGTACACCCATGTTCATAGCAGCATTATTCACAATAGCCAAAAGGTAGAAGCAGCCCAGATGTCCATCAACAGATGAATGGATAAACAAAATGCAGTATATACATACAATGAAATATTATTTGGCCTATAAAGGAAAGGAACTCTGACACATGCTACAACTTGGATGAACCTTGAGGACATTAAGCTAAATGAAATAAGACAGTCACAAGAAGACAATTACTGTATGATTCCACTTACATGCGGTACCTAGAATAGTCAAATTCATAAAGACAGAGAGTAGAACGGTGGTTGCCATGCTCGGGGTGGGGTGGTGGGCGGGAAAGAGCGTTTTTTAATGAGTTACATAGTTTCAGTTTAGGAAGAAGAAAACAGTTCTGGAGTTGGAGGGTGGTGATAGTTGTACAACAATGTGAATATACTTAATGCCACTGAACTGTAGACTTAAAAATGGTTAAAATGATACATTTTGTTATGTATATTTTACTACGATTTTTAAAGGTTTTTAAACTTAAATCACAAGAATATATACATCCATCAGTAGAGGACCAACAAAAGAAATTTTGGAAATTATACAAGGGAACACCACACTGTCAAAAAGAATGAGATCCACATGTGTTGGTACAGAATGACTGCCAAGGCACATTGGTCACTGGAAAAAGTGTATGAAATGCCACCATTCATATTGCATAGAATATCTCTGGGAAAATAGCTAAGAAACTGGTAACTGTGATCGCCTCTGGGGAAGGAAACAGGGAAGCATGAGTTCAGGGGTGAGATCAAGACTTATCTATTCAAAAAACTCAACTGATTTTTAAATGATCGATTCTCTAAACTATCCATACTACTAAGAGGGATGAAAATAAATAACTAGAACTCGCACCTAATACCCCAATTCTGAATAACTGAATGTTAGAGAGGTTAAGTGACATGCCCAAGAGCACACAGGTAACAGAACTGGAACCAGTTATCTTAGTATGTACTTTTTCTAAACGTTTGAAATATTTAATAAAAGACTTAAAAATATGTCTCTTTATGTACTGCTACCTTACTGAGGCAGAAAACATTATGTTCTCCAAAATAAATTATGTTTGAGAAAACCTCAGTATTATCTAGTTTAGTTTGTATATTGTCAGCATGATTTACACATGTCTGTTAACATTTGTCCCTGTATATAATTTTTAAAATTTTCAACAATCTTCTTTGATGGTTTTTCTAGTCCTTTCCTTCTAGTTTGGGACTTTTGTTGACCATCATTTTAATGTAGTTTCCATGCTTGTTGTTCACATACCCAAAAATGTATGGATAATGGATTCTTTAAAGCAAAATAGACATTTTTTAAAACATCACAAAAAAAGTCATAGACACATATGCATATATATACAGACATATACATACATATGTATCCTGAATCCAGATCTGCCACTTTTCCCACTCTGCACACTTTAGCAGATAAAGTTGTAAAAGAATACACTCCTCAATATCTCCCAAAGACATATCTGCCTTTGCTTTATTTACAGATAAAAAGTCCTTTCCACCACTAGGTGTTTTTTAGCCAAAGATCCTGCTTCAAAGGTAGTGTACCAACCACATTCAAACTGCTAACTGCAAGATTTAAAGAATCCACAGGGTGGCACTATATACCTTTGGTCAAAGTCCATAACCTGGTAAGCTGTTTCCAGAAAACAAGGATAGAGAACACCCTCTATCATCAGCAAAGATTAAAAAGTTGAGGCTAATATGAGACATCTTGTTCCTGTCTGGAGGGATGGCTGCCAGCCAAAACACATTTGAAGCTCCAATTACATACTTAAAAACTTATCCAAAATGCCAAGCAGAAGTTATAGACTGCCCGTGGTGGAGCATATTTCTTCCAGTGGCAAATTTCCGTCTGTTCCTTTGGACATACTTCATTACAAGTATTTGATCATCTTAAAACATATTTCCATCTTTCCATCTACTCCCCCCAATACACATCTCTCTCTGTCTCTCTCTCTGTCTCTCTCTGTCTCTCTCTCTCTCTCACACACACACACACACACACACACACACACACACACACTATGGAGTGTATTTTCAGGTGACTTTTGTTTTCTGATACAGGGTAAGAACTCATAATCACATCTCTATTAAATAATATTTATACTTCAAAATAGTTACCTGTCTTTATCTTTTTCTAAGTTCCCAATTTTCAACAGTTTATGAATGTCTCACAAGTAGGAATAAAACTTGGTGGGTTAAGTTTCAACTCAGATGATAAAAATCTTAAAACTTATCACAACAAGATCTATTTCTGATCTTAACAATCTTGTATCAATTTATAACAGACTGGGAAAGTTCAGTGTTAGTCTTTGCCATACAGGCAATTTTAAAAGATAATACCCCATGCGTGACCTTGAATAGATTTTCAGCAAACACATAAGCCTCAGAAATGCCTGAAGAAAGAAAATCTGACAAGCTCAAGTGGTTTAAAACTGTTTTTATGCCCATTATCGTGGCTTTCTTTTAAGCTAAAAATCTCCTGTAGATGATTTAATAAAATATGACGATGCCTTGAGTATTTTACAACACACAGACAGATTCAATACAATCTGTTCACTTCATTCAGAAACATTTTTTCTGTGCAGACACAAGAATTTTTCCCACGACAGTAAGGGTATGTGTCTTGCATCCCAATTAAAAAAACCACAACAGCACCTTCCAGGCCTATAATCTTCTTTTTAAAATAAGCATTCAAGTTCAAAAGCACATTGCATACAGTTAACCAGGGTGCTTAAAAGACCATACCCCAGTAATATATTGTTTATATAAGCTGATTATATTTGCAAGAGTATTTTATATGTGAAATACACAAAAAATTAGCGGGCATATACGCCTTTTAATATGTGTTTATTTCCAGAAGCAGCAGTTATGGTCCCGCTAAGCAACTTTTCTCAGAATTTGAAGGAAAGATAAACTTTAAAATACATCAACAAAATTGAGAACTCACTCCAGTCCCAGGTGAACTCCAGCGATGGGGGAAAGGGGTAGGTAGCGTGGGCAGCTGGGTCAATTCTACTGCAAGCCCAAGTAGCTGACAATACTCTGCAAGAGTTCAAGAAGCAGGTGGTAGAGTACATGCAGACTGATGAATGGTGAATCCACAGCCATCAACCATCTGCATCAAAAATAACACCTCAGCACCTCAGTGCTGACAATGTGCCTTCTTTCCTTGATCTCCAACTCATAAGCAAATGATGTGCAGACAAGACTCAGAAACTCTTTTATTAAATTGAACGCAAGATGACTGTTATAATAATGTCAAGCCTTTATCAGAAATCAATACATAAGTGAGTATACACAGCCAAAATGAGCCATCAACATAAGCAGTGTAAATTTTAAATAACTTTCAGATTTCTCTATCCAATATGCTGAAGAAAATAAAACCAAAAGAGCAATTTCAGTTTCACAATTCACAGTTGAGTGGTTTTAATCCCATGACACTTTTGTCATTTATGTAGCCTCAGAACACAAACAGATTTCCAAAGTGGTGACTGGCACATCGCATATACAGCATATACAGATGTTAAACCCCTGTATGACATTTAGGGAAAATTGTAGGAAACAATCCCAATTTCATACAGTTTTGGCTGGCATTTTTTAGCTATATCCTTTACCAGAGACCTTGTCCTAGTGAAACAGTAAAAGCAGTTTTAAAAGTTTGCCATGCCATTAAATGAAGGGTTCTAAAGCCTCCCTTGGTTTTCCACTATTTTATTCTCTAATTTAAAACAATGACTGCGCTAAAATGCAACATTAACAGTGAAAGCAAAATCAGTTTTGCTTCTGGATCTAGAGCATACATCCAAGAGAGGCAACTTACTGTCCTAGCAGATACATGAAATGCTGTAGAGCAGAGTCTGACATACTCTAGTAAGGCATTTCAAAGCAGACACACCACACCCAAAGTAAATTATTACGGCAGCCGAGGATACCACAAGGTGAACACCAATTAATACAGAATAACATGAAATTCTTACAAAACGACACACTAATTTACAAAACCACAGAAATATGCTCAAGTACCAAAAGAAGGCAAAACAATGACCAGCCACTCTAAAAGAGTTTTGTTCCCATAAATGCCAGATTTTTCAGAGTAGAAATAAACTGCTTTATATGTGCTTTGCCCTAGGGTAATATCGTTCATCCAGACACATGGGGTTACTTTTCCTTAAAAAAATATATCATGTAGAGAATATACATATAATCAGCGATATAGAACATTTATTTTCACTAGTGAGGGGGTCACTTAAGCACTTACATAGAAAGAGTTATGAATGAATCAAGAAAGTTATCTAATGCAAAAGGAAATCTGATAAAACCTGTATTGTTAGTGAGATTTTTAGCAGTTGCATTGACTTAATGAGGAACTCTGACCATGGAAAAATCTTGAAGTTCAAAGAATTGTGAAATGTCTAAAAGTGAAAGTCTAATTAGTAAAAATACATATTTTCATTTTAAGGGCCCCAAAGGAAGTGTTATTTTGAAAGCCATGAATTTTATCAAGCAAGCACAAGAACATGCATCAGGAATACTGACGTTTCAGTTCTGACTTACCCGCTGAATCTTCATGACCTGCAATAAGTCACTTAAATTCTTCCGATTTTGTCCACAAAAAAATTGGCATAAAAATAAAGGCATATGTCAAAACTTTTCCCTAAACAGTACTAGAGTAAAGCTGAAGACAGTTACTAAGGCTCACAATTTCAACGACTCATCGTACAGTACAATCATTTTTAATCCTGCTAATTATGGCTAAGAGAAAGCACGGGCAATTACAATTCTCAGGGAAGTCAAAGGCTTCAGATAAATTAATGGTTCCACTTTCTAAACTACTCAATCTGTTCCTGTAGAGTTGATTAAAACAGCTAATAGTCTACGGGGTTGACTCTTTACTCCTCTCTACTTTCTGGTAGAACATGTGAAAGTAGTAAAAGAAGTGATACCATGGGGGAAAGCAGCAGTAGATTGAAATGAGGTATAGCTGATTTAATAAACCCCAATCAGTAATTTACAGTTTTCTAAAGAAGCTGCATAGTTCAGCAAAAATACACCATAAGAGGAGGGGTAAAGAAAAAATTCTTGTCATGAAGCTTTAAAATGTATGACAATTAGCATTTAAAACGACCAACACCAGAAAACTTCAGTTTGAAAAGGAGTCGTCTTCCCTCACTCTAAACACATACAGAAACTGAAAGTGGAAGGCTAAAGTCCACAGAAGAAAAGGACATATGTTAATTGGCTCAGGTTTTCAACTTCATACACAGCTTTTTAAAAGATGTTAATATGCAGACAAATACTAAACTACAGTTAATGCCACCTATGCTAAAGTGTTTAAGGGAAATGTCTGAAATTTACATTAAAATGTGTATTTTTTTAAAACTCCATTGTTTGATGGATAAATAGAGGGATAGACAGATATGCAGTAATACAAGTACTGGAAAATGTTGATGGTAGAGTCTAGTGGTAGTGTATTGTAAAATTCTTCAACTCTATGTTTAAAAATTTTCATAATAAAATGTCAAGAAAAATGTTAATATTTCTACAAGAAAATTAATTTAGCAGTGTGTTTTAAAGACTCAAAGTACTCAGGCAATTTAAAATTTTAAATTAATTGAAGCAAGGAAAATTTTGTTTTAAAACACCTTGAACCTGATTTGTGAAGATGCCTGTTTTTAATGTAGAGACGAACTAGTACAATTAATAAGTATTGTGAAGACAGTCTCTTCACACACTTCATTTGCAAATACATAATTCTATCCTCTCTACAGTATTAGATAAGTTTGAAAAAGACACTGGAATAACGTTTTTCCAGACTTCGATATCAAGCTCTCCCAATCCACCACACTACTATTCACTAAATATAAATGTAACACAGATCAAGGCGAAAAACAAAAATCAATGACTGTTGCCAGCCTGGGATAACTGGATTCATTTTCAGGGTGTATGGTTCCTGATCAATAATGATACAGTCTTAATATCAAATTGAGATTGCATAAAGAAAAAAAAAGATGTAGAACACAGAATGCGCATAAAGCTTTGTTATTCCAAGCTCCTGTTTTATGAATCGTGATTAATGGCAATAATTCTATCATCTCTTCTCTCTGTGAAATGCTAAAACTTGCTAAAGGCACTCATAATTCTGGGCTTATCAAAGACAGGGTCACATGGTACCATAAGCCAGGTTTTTTTTGGTAGCTACCCAGAAAGGGAGTTGATAAATGATCCTCCATTCATAACAAGAAGGCAAAGTCAAACAGCTATCAGTAGAAATATCATATGAGAAGCTATTTACACAGCTATTTGTCCATTCAGTTAGACTGACAGTAATAGCTCACAATGGCAGGGGTCCAACACCAAAAAACTAAAGCAACAACAAAATATTCTTTATTATGCCTGAAGCTCCTGAAGGGTGATTTTGCTGGTTAAAAAAAAAAAGTTGGTAAGGTGGAGTATTTTTAAAATATCTGTTCAAAAGCCTGCATTAAACTTTTGCCTATACTGACAAAACATTTCTCTATCTCTAAAGCAGCTCTGTTGTCTTTAGTACATGTCCCAACAAGTTTTCTTAGAAGGTACTTCCAGCCTATGTTCTGACACTGAGGAAACAAAACAGATTAGGTTCCAAATCCATCACTCCTAGGCCTCTCTGTAGAGCATATTATGCAGAACAGTTACCTGTCTCCCCTGACACAAGCAAGACTCGTTTCACATGGGTCACTGGATAGTCCTCAAACTGTCGTTGCTCATAATCCCAGCCAATTCAGGAGTGAAGGAATCATTAATCCCACCACTAATCTATCTACAGAGGAAGATTTAACCAGATATAGATATATACATATATCCTTTTATCCTTGTTCAAAGTGTAGATAGTGTAGCTACAAGCAAGCACACCAGTACTGGAGAACAGCTCTGTAAAATAAAGTGGAAGATCTCATGCTTTCCTTTTAGTTGTTTAAGTAAGAGGGACATGGGGATGATCTCTGATAGCCATGGTTCTTCATTCAATCTCAGGGTTTCAAAAACTCTAAATGGTTTTCTAAGTTTACCAACTAATGAAAAGGGGCAATAGGGAGGAGGAGTTGGAGGCAGAACTTTTTCTAAATGAATCGTATAAAACAAGTATTCACCTTGCGGAATTCTGTGCTATAAGAGACAAGCAGACAAACGTCATAAACAACATGCACATATTTACAAGTTGTAGTACGTGATACACAAAGACAAGACCAACACAGTGTTTTCAATGTGGGGTCCAAAGGATTACATGGCACACTCGGTTCTGTAGCTGAACATTTTTGAAAAAACACTTCGAAGGCATAAGCAATCCAATCTTTTAATTGGAACACAAAAATTTTTCCTTCACAACTTCTTGCCCTCGATATCTTAGAAGAGTTTCTAATTGTTATCTTCGAACACTGATTTTTGAATGACAACTTACACAAAGATATTCACAGAGAAAAGAGACGTTGATGCTCTGAGTTCTTGCAGATGATTACTGGAATCTACTTACTTGACTAAAGGTTTTCCATTGGTTACGCCTCTGTCCGTCCTTATATACAGAATATAAAAAGATACTAACATGATTCCTGGGGAGCACAGAGTGCAAATTCTAAAGCACAATAAAGAGCAGGACTCGATTTCACTAAATGAAACCAAATGAGATCACGTATCACTGACTGCAGTAGTAACAATAGCCTTCTTTGACAGGGGAAAAAAAACCACTGTCTGTAAGGAATGCATGAGTATGAGAAATTGTACCATGAAGAGATGTATTTATTTAGGCATTTCCTTTCTGACACCTTTGTCACACTTTGTTTCACCTATGGAACACAGGAGAATATTGCAAGGTAACAAGCTCAAAACATAACCCACTGTCACAGAGATGTGTGATTTTTTTGGACGTGTATGTAACCTTTATAAATGATCATAGAAGTTATTTATCAACTTCCTAGAGTTTGGAAATTAAGGAGCAAACCCAGCTATTGTAGGCAATATGGTATCTAAAGTGTCATATAAAACAAACACATCACTCTTTTTTAGTGCAAAGAAATGTAACAAGTAAGAATTAACACTACAAATCTAACTTTTTTCTTTAAAAGAAAATGAGTTTATGGATTCATAACATCCATTAAGGGCACTGAGAGATGAGAAACCTGAATATGCAAGGCCAGGAAAAACATTAAGGCCTTAAGTCCACTGCTGTTATATATATATAATGAAATTGTTACGTGGGGAGAGTAAAGGGACTCCTTCCTTTAATTTTATTTGCAAAGGAAAAACCGAAAGTGGATGAATGCCACTTTTATAAAATGTAAATTTTTATCCACAATCTTTTACTGTTATCTAAGGATTCAATGAAATCTTCTCTATGGTATCACATAAAGCTATATGTACATAGTTTTATACATATATGTGTGTATATATATAAATACATATATATATACACACACACATACCTATACATGTGTATACATATATATAGTCACACATACAGAGAGGGGAAAAAATGAGATTTTTAAATAATCACAGAACCATGTGGCCAGAACTGTCATATTAAAATCTACCAAAAAATTATACTTAGCAGCAAAATAAGTAACCTACTGACCAATAAGATAAGCTCTAAATTGCCCTAAAATAATCAATTATACTTTATAGGTTACTACAAAAAGGGTTATTATACTAAGAGTCACAGGTCTACATAGAACCTCAACAGAATATTATTTCATTCTTTTGTTTCTGGGAGAAAATAAAATTACTAAGCAATTTTACTTTTAAAAAAACCACCACTTCAACAGAAGGGCAACTTGGTGGTGTACCAGAGGTAAATCACAAAACTTAATTTAAAATATGGGTCTGGTATTTAAAAATTGTTCAGAAGTACTAAAGGAGAGGAATGATGATTATCATTTTCCTTCTTCTCATCTCTTTGCCTACAGAATTTTCAAGAAAAATAGGAGTTTTATTTTTAATTAATAATATAAGCAATCAAAAGTGAATTTACCATAGTACACAGATACTGCTCAATATAAACTACCTGGTGAACATGGCCTTTCAAAAGAAGTATGGATGAGCACCAGTCTTATCCATGTAAATATAGTAAATAGGTAAAACATGGTTAATGAAAGTTCGTAGAATCCTCCATTATTTAATCTAGATGTAACACTAGAGCTTCTCATTTTAAAAACAAAGAATAAAAATAATAATACTGTTGAAATTATCAGATATGAAAGTAATCTATAATATATTTTTATTGTCTTCAAGGAAGCTAGATTATAAAGAATAATACCAAAGTTCAGGTATTTTTCTATTGGAAATGATGATACTAAAATTTGATTAACTTTTTAAAAAAATTCTTCTCTATCTCAGAAATAGTAAAGGTGTGGTATTTTTCAGGACAGTCAACAAACTAGCAAGACAAAGAAGAATGTAAGTAAAACGTAAGGATCTGTTTACCTAAAAGTACACCAAAACAAACATCAAGGGATCTGAACTTACAGTTGAGACCATCATATAAGTACATGTTATTATCATCAAGTAACTCTAAATTGAAATATCAAACACATTTCATTTCCTAAAACCAACTGAAAAAAACGTATATTTTTTTTTTAAGTCACATCTATTCTAAACTCATTAGATATTCAAATGTGAGGCTTGGAAAACCCACAACATAGCTGGGGCATGAAAATGAGCTTATTGGATAAGCTAATTCAACTGGGGGAAGAAAAGAGGTGGGAAGAAGGTGAATTTAAATTTGTGAAATTCACAACTGGAAATGAAGTTTCACTGTTTGGAAGTACACAAGCACATTAGAACTGTCTGAATCCAAGAAAACCTGCATTTCAATAATTGGAGGACAAGACAAAGAGAAAAACTGTCCTGGGAAGGACTCTAAAGCAGTTTTACATAGTATATCCTACTGACAACGCATTGAGTCGAGGTGGTGATTCCAAAGAAGCCTTGGGAAACTAAAATCTTTGCTTACCTGTTTTTACTATGATCTGAAGCAAGAACTCAATAAAATTATTTATTTAGCAGTATGTAACATTAAAATTGCAGAAAAAGATGACGTTTTTAAATAGCTGAAGCTCTAAGTGGTCAGGCTACTAGTTGACCAGAACTCGGTCAAGATAAAACGTTATTTCTCATGGGGTAGGTAGGTCACAGGCTTTAAGCAGCTCAACACAACTGACCTGAAAAAGCATCATGACTTAAGCATGTTCTCTTCCTTCCCCAGTTTTGACACCTTGTGGTACCACTGCAGGTTAGGTGTATTAACATTAAGCAGAGGAATGTACTCATATCAAAAGAATCACAAAGCAGAACATGTTGACAGAAGGCAAACAACAGGCAGGACAAGCTGCTCTATCTGAATATGACAATCACTATACATATCCCAGATTCTCCATCTCATTCCTGTACCGCTGTTCAGACACCTTGCTTTTATGTTGCTTGCTCTCTAAATGCTGCCGGAATTCCATTTCTTCGCCAGCCCCAACATTACACATGGAACAGTAAAACTGGCCACTTGGAGTAACGCACATGGCCAGATCCCGTGGAATTCTCTGCCGAGAGCGGGGATTGAAGTAAGGACCTGCTAAAGCAAGAGGCAGAAGTAATGTACTCACTTCAGCATACTAAGTGAATGGTGGTCTGACCAATTATCACTGTAATTTGTAATTCTAAGCTCAAAGTATAAAATTCACAGATTCCTAGCTTTAAAAGAATGTAAAGTTAATGGGTGTTTTAAATTACAATTTTATACAGGTTCAACCTAAAAAGCTAAAATGATTCCTCCAACTATCGTCAGAAATGTTACTGTAGAGCCAGACCCAAACTCTAAATGGCAATGTCTCTAAAAAGTAAATATAATTTAAAAAATACTTTCATTTCCAAGCATTATATAAAAATCTGTATAATTATGCTAATTCTTTAATCCAAAAATTCTAAGAATTATACTAAGAAAATGTTGAGAATTTTTGCATAGAGATTTATGAACAAGGACATTTATTTCATCAGAGTTTATAAAAGCTTTTTTGGGAGGGTGAGGGGAAAGGAAAGATCCAAAAATATAACTCGAAAAATCATGGTAATGAATGCAATGGAAAACTATATAGTCACTAAAAACAAGGTTATAGAAAACTCTTTAGTAACAATATTTGATTATAATATGCTATTAAGTAAAATAAAAATATCACAAAATATGATTACATTTCCATTTTACAGAAGTAACATACACAAAGAATTGGAATGATGTATACAAAAATGGTGGAATTATTGATAATTTTTTTCTTTACGTAACTGACTTCTTAAGTTGGACCATTAGCTCAATCATTTTCTGCTTTTCCTTTCTACTATAATAATAAACATTTAAGGCTTTTCTCAAAATGTTACTTTAACTGCATGCTACAAATATTGGTGTATTTTTATTACTATCTGGGTCTAAGAATTCTCCATCACCAGTATGATTTCTTCTTTGGCCCATGAGTTATTTAGAAATGTTTAAAAACTTCCAAACACATAAAAATTTTGTTTGCTTTTTTATATTTTTATTATTGACATCTCATTTAATTATACTCTGATCAGAGAACATAAGTCTAAACCACCTTCTATCCTAAAGTTTTTTTAATCTAATATTAAGAGACCTACCTCAGCTTCCTTCATTTCAGCTGAATATTTTTTACCTAATCTTAAAATCTTTGTCTTTTAACTGGGACTTTAGTAAGTTTACATTTATTGCAACTACTGATATATGTGTAGATTTTCATTAATCTTATTACATTGTGCTTTCTATATGTCCCTTTTTTCTATGCTTCTCTTGCCTTTTCAATTAGCTTTTTGTTGTTGTTGTTTGTTTTACTGTTCACATGAGTGACCTCTGCTCATATGTGTATGCATTGGAGGCTGGGGTAGGGAAAGGATGAGGGACTGCTCAGTCCTACTCTCCCTACTGAAGGTAATCAGAAAATGCAGGAAATATTCCTATAAACTAGTAATTCTGAACTGAAGGTATATATCAGAATCACTGAGGAAGCATTTTCAAAACACACATATGTCTGAGTACCACTCTAAATTTACTGATTGAAAATCTCTAAGTCATGGTTCAGCCATGTGTATTTTATAAAAACTCCCCAGATAATCTGAGTCACTATCCTGGTTGAACACTACTGCTATAATTTTTATTTTCCCCAATAAATGGGGATTTAATATGGTGCAACTTTAAACCAAACAGCCCATTTTTATAACGCATTTAAATGTCTCAGCTGACAAATACCAGAAGAAACATAAAGGTACTATAAGAGACCTTAAAACATAGACTTGGTTTAAAATCAAAATAAATAATACTCTAAATAGGAAATAAATAAATAAGACCTGAAATAAATACCAGCTTGAAAAACCACTAGACCAATTCCACAAAACAACAGCTAACCCCAAATTCTCAGGGCTATCTATTACCATTAAAGGAAATAAAAATAGAGGAGACCATTTGCAGAATGTAGTGAAGGTATGTGGAAATCCACAGAATACCTGAATTATTCTGTACTGCATACATATTTCTCCTATTAGGCATCATCTTATATTCATTCCCTTCTTTCCGGGACCGCCGTTGACCAACCTCTGAGGATTCTCTGGAGAAAAGAAATTTTAAAAGTGAGACTTCTAAACAAGGATCCCTTTCAACTCTTTTCTCTCTAGAGACAGTTAGTCTCACATAACACGCTGGCCTAAGAGAAAACAGCAATACCTACGAGAATGAGTTACTCTGAGCTTCCGCCAGCCGCAGCCTCTTGGCATGATTCTTCCCTTGATAGTGAGCCTGGGCCACAGCCGGAGAACTGAAGGAGGCATCACAGAGCTTACAGTAATCATTCTCTGTGGCCAGAATCACTCTGCCTCCTGGCTTAAAGGAGCTCATCTGACAGCAAAGACATGAGAAACAAGGTTTAAAAATGTGCACTTTATTCTCTTCTTCTCAAAGTTCCTTCCTTCTAAGAGTTGAAAAATAACCAAACGTTATGGCATGACCACGAACACTCAGCTTTATAAGGACAGGAAATAATTCATTCCAGAAAGAAAAAAAGAAAATATGGCTGGGAGACAATCGTGGTTTTGCATTACAATCACCTGTGTACCAAACTGATGAAAGCCTCATTGCTATCTCCATTGAAGAAATTTTAGAAAAGAAGTTTAAAAACCCAATATGGAAGATTTAGGGCAGTACAGGTAAGGCCTAAAATCACATTACCAGAAAGAACAAAGTCCTCCCAGAATCCACCAACAAGTATTTACTGAATGCCTACTGTTTATAGGGCTTGCTAGCTAATGCAAAAGTGATATACAGACATGTATTTAAAAAATGAGCCCCTGTCCTCAGCGTCTGTAAATTAGCTACAGATATAATATAATTAGGGGGGAAATAACCAGCAGATCCAGACAATTGTATTCAGGTTGGGAAACAGTGAGTTAAGGGAAACTTAACACAGTGCCTGGAAAACAGTATGAACTCAGTAAGTATTGCTGGGTTAACAAAACATGACACATTAGATTTTGGCTAAAGAAGAATAAAATATACAATAAAGAATCTGGAAAGCATATCATATCAGGACCAGCTGAAGGAAATAGCACTGTTTCACCTGGAAGGGAAGATTTTTCTGGGGACAGGATAACTGTTTTCAAAAATCACAAAGGGCTATGCTATGAAAGAAGCCTAAGGCTGTTTGCCCAGGAGGGTGGAGCCAGTTGAAAACAGTCCCTAACAGGAAGCAGCTGTCCATTTTTAGAGCAGCCTTCAGGTATTAGCACTGTGACAACTACTCAGCCTGAAGATCTCTCTGGGTATTTTCTTGTCCTCTGATTCTCTTTTTAACATATCTCATTTTCCCCACAAACTCATGAGGACAAGAATAGCTAATATTGCTATCCACACTGTAAGTACTGAAAAACTGACACTCAGAAAAGTAAAATTATACCATGGTGTTTAGGAGTAGAGGTCTAAGGTCAAGAGAAATCATTTGCTCCACCACTTTATAAAATTTGTAACATGATGGACAAGTTACTTAGTTTACCTGGGCTTTTAATAAACTTCCAGGTGAAACCAATGCTGCTGGCTCATGGATCATACTTTGAGAAATAAGGTCAATACCTCTGAGTTGTTGCAAGCATTAAAAGAAGTCAGGACCCAGGCCAAGAATGAGGCAAGGGAGGCACTTGCCATGGGCACACAATTTAAGGGAGCATCAAAAAACTCAGCAATCAGGATTAAAAATACTTAATGGGGGGTTTCCCTTGTGGCACAGCAGTTAAGAATCCGCCTGCCACTGCAGGGGACATGGGTTCGAGCCCTAGTCCGGGAAGATCACACATGCCGTGGAGCAGCTAAGCCTGAGCACCACAACTACTGAGCCTGTGCTCTAGAGCCCACGAGCCTCAACTACTGAGACCACGAGCCACAACTACTGAAGCCCGCGTGCCTAGAGCCGTGCTCTGCAATGAGAGGCCACCGCAATGAGAAGCCTGCATACCGCAACAAAGAGTAGCCCCCGCTCGCCGCAACTACAGAAAGCCCGCGTGCGGCAACGAAGACCCAACGCAGCCAAAAATAAATAAATAGAATAAAAGAAAAATACTTAATGGAATATTTTTATCAATCAAACTTATTGCAAAAAAATCAATGAGGAACAAAACAAAAATCAAAATTTTAAATAAAGACAGGATCAGCAACAGTGCCATGCCAAGCCACATTGCTGCCTAAGGCAAAAGGAAAATTAATAACACTTATCCTGTCTTTAAGTTTTTGACATTTTGTTCACCATTGACTTTTTCACGTTAATTTTGAATTTTAGAAATATCACATTATTTATCTTGATTACTGAGTATTTTGGCTCCCTCTTAAATTCTGTGCCTAAGTCAAGGGCATCCCTCATCTCACCCTAGGCCCAGCTCTGAATGAAGTAATGCATGAAAAGTGCTTAGCAGAGTACCTGGCATAGTAAGTACTCAATTAAAGTGATTATTATTTATTATTATTTATGACCTATAGAAAAATAATACTTCAAAGACAGAGTAGCATCCATACTTCAGAGGCTACTAAAGTACAGGAATATCTTGCCTCAAAGCACCTGATCTATCTCCCAAAGAGTGAAAGGAACTTGGCTCTCAAGTGTGTGTCATGATACCAAAGTCCAGAAAGAGTTTATACAGGCTCTCTGCATAGAGGTAAGGAAAGGGCAGCCTCAAGAAACTGATCTTGCTGGAAGGCAAAATATAAAGTCAATGGGATTAACTGCGATAGAGATATAAATGTTTAAAAATCTCTCATTCAGGGCTTCGCCTAGACATTCAGGGCCATTTAACCCAGAATTTTGAGAAATGCATAGAGAAAGACTCATGAAATAATTTTGTTTCGTCATTTCATGCACCGTAACCAAAGCCAATGAGAAATCTTGGGATTCATGGATTTTTGCATGCATTAAATCCAGCACCACGGAGTTCAAGGAGTTAAAAGCACTAAGTAGGACCTTTTAGGAATATTTGCTCAACTGTACCTTGATGGGCACATAGACAACAAATTTTACCCATGACCATCTGTGCATAGGACAGTGCCCACCTTGACACATGTGTCTCACCTGCGGAGGGACTGGAACAGCTGGAGTAGCCACAGGTTCCACTGCATTGCTCATTCCGGCAGGAGGAGGACAGCTGTTTGCTGCATAGTAATTTCGGAGTTTCTTACCATGATTTTTACCCTAGAAGTAACATGAAATGAGAAATCACTGTGAGGAAGATTTGTCAAATTGAGTTAATGTATTTATTAATAAATAAATTTTATTCTTTCAGAGATATGCAACAGTGGGATAAACAGACCACTAGCTAGATTTGATTATTACATCTTGAAGTAGAAGAGTCTACTCTTTGATTCTAACAGAATGATTAAGTTTATCTGGGAACGATAAGAGAACAAAGCCAAAAGACATTAATTTCCTATATATTTCTGGAAAAGTACCACATTTTCCAGATCTGTGTCCTCTCCCAACTTGTTGCCATTCATATGCTACTGCCTAAATATGAATTTTATGACACTCTGATCTAATCTACTTTGTAAGTCAGTAATGAAATGGATAATCCAATTACTTTTACAAAAATAGCACTTACAGAGCATCTTTTTACTTACAAAGAACTCTCATATGCATTAGCTCATTTGCCACTCACAAAAATCCTGTAAGAGGAATTTGTTAATGTTATCCACATATGACAGCTGAGAAACTGCAATCCAGAGAGTGTGGGGAACTTGCCCCCAACACCTTCAGGAGGCCTAGCAATGGGGCCGGAGCTTGAGGCAGGCCTTCTGAATCCAAAGCAAGGCCCTTTTTCAGTACAGCATGATGGCTTCAGGATACACCGTGAACCTCTATTAAAATGGCTTTCCTCTCTCATCATGTTTCGTTTAATTTATTATTCACAAGTTTATGGCTGAGCTGATACAAACTGGTGGGAAGGGTCAGTGGTCTAAAAGCATTTTAAATGAGGGTAAAACCGTATATTACTCTTTAAACTGCACTGTAAAATCCAAACCTGTAGACAAATATTTATTCACCATCTACTACATGCTTAGCCCTAGAAATAAATAGGACTAGCATATGATCTAGAGGAGGAGACAGATACGTAAGCAGTTAAAGGAATGAGCTAAGTTCCACTTTCTGGCCACTGGAATGCTGTAAAGGTGCTTTTACCATGGTCACAGTGATCTCCAGGAGTCAAATACAACAGTCACGTCTGTGCTGTCATCATGCTCTAACTCTAAGAAGCACCAGACTATTCATACTCCCTCCTTCTATTGTCTTCTATGACTACCTCTTACCTCCCTACCTCTCATTCTCTAAATGCTGCAGCGTCCAATGCACTACCCTCAGCCCTCTTTTATCTCCATCTATACACAAACTCTAGGTTATTTGACCCAGTCTCCCAGCTTTAAAATATAATCAATAAGTTGGTGACTCCCAAAATTACCTATATCCATCCCTGTTATGAGCTAATTGCTTGTGTCCCTCCAAAATTCCTATTTTGAAATCTAATCCCAATGGGATGGTATCTGGAGGTAGGACCTTTGGGAGGTAATTAGGTCATGAGGGTACAGCCTAATTAGTGCCCTTTAAAGAAGAGGCCAGAGAGCTCCCCGGCCCTCTTTCCACCATGTAAGGATATAAGGAGATCTCCTTATATCCTTACATATAAGGATATAAGCCTGTCTGCAATCTGGAAGAGGACTTCGCCAGAACCCACGCATGCTAGCTCTCTGATCTCAGACTTCCAGCCTTTAGAACTGTGAGAAATAAATGTTTCTCGTTCAAGCCACCCAGCCTATGTAATTTTATAGCAGCCCCAACAGACTAAGACAATCCCTGACCTTCAGAGCCATATACCCAACTGCCTTCGTGCGATCCACACATTGCATTCTTAAGAGGCATATCCAACTTAAAACATCTAAAACATAAATTTGGGTTCCCTCCCCACCACAGAACTTTCTTATCAGTGTCACCACCACTATTCATCCACATGTCAGTAAATGGCACTACTCTCCACCCCGTTACTCAAGAAAAGCCGAGGGGTCTTTTTCTTGAGTCCATCCCTCCTTAAAGCCAACACATGCAATCCATCAGCAAGTCTTGTCAGCCTACCTCCAAAATATATTTCCTAAGTCATTCCATTTCTTTCCATGGACACTCAAATGCCACAGTAATCTAAGCTACCAACTTTTTTCACTTGTAGTAGGCAGCACCTCCTAATGGTCTCTGCTCTACACTCTCATCCCCCTAGCATTCTCCTCATAGAAGCCATACTGACAATTCTAGACATAAGTCACATCTTGTCACCTCTCACTTAAAATATTCCGATGGCCTCCCAGTACACATAAACTAAAATCCACAACTCTTTCCTGTAAGTCCTATTTGATCTGGTCCTGTCTATTCTCAGACTTGATTTCACACAGCACCCCTTCCTCCTCATCACGTTCCTGCCTCACGGCCCATCATGCTGTTCCTTAAACATGCCAAACACATGGACTCTAGGGCCTGTGTACTCGCTATTCCTTCTGCCTAGAATGTTCTTCTTTCCAATCTCTACATGGCTGGCTCCTTCTTATCTTTCAGGTCTCAACTCAAACAGCATCTCACTCAACCTGAGATGTCACCCCCATCGCCCAAACCCACTCCCCACACACACTCTCCATCACACTGTCTGCTCTCACTTTATCATAGTGCTACTTATCACTATCTGAAATAATGTTTGCTTATATTTTTCTCTTTCCTACCCTCTGGAATGTAGACTCCTTGAAAATAAGGGCCTTGTCTGTCTTGTATAGCTCCAATTTCTAGAACAGCTTCTAACATATAGCAGGCAATCAATAAATATTTGTTGGATAAATGAATCACTATTATAGTGGAGATAAGGAACAAACTGCTTAGGAGAACACAGAGAAGGAATGGCTTACTTCTGCCTGAGTGTGTCAGGGAAAGCTTCCCTGAAAAGGGGACGTGTGAGTTATCTTTTAAAATGAGCAAGTTTACTAGGCAGGTAGGGAGTGAGGGGAAAGAAAATTGGGAAAGAGGAAATAGTGTGAGCAAAGGCCCAGTCTGCTGGAGAGATGGTCTTCAGGATCCTTTGGAAAAGAGGTAGGAATTGATATACACAGGGAGCTAATTATTCATGGTTTTGTCCATGATACAGAACTCAGACTTTAGAGGCAGTAGGGGGGCCTCTGAATGATTTTAAGCAAAGCAGTTACATGACTGGATCACATTTGGTAAATATCATGGGAAATGTGAAGACAGAGAAGAGAGTCAAAGACAAAGCCCTAGGATGATACAATATAGTGCAGTAGAGAATGAGGATCCAGAAAAATGAGATTGAGAATGCCTGGTTTATGAAGTAAAATGAAAACCAGAGAAGTGTGGCATTGTGGAAGTCTAGAACAAGGTGTTTCAAAAGAAGAATCTAGGTATATACATTATTAACCCAGGAACTTTTACTTCCAGGTATTACAAAACAGAAACACACATATAAGGAGGTATCTATAATAAATGTTCCCAGAAGGACAGTTTGTAACCACTGAAAAGTGGAAACAACTTGACGGTTTGTAACCACTGAAAAGTGGAAACAACTTAAGTGTCCAACTACAACATAATGGATAAACTGTTCATACAATGTAACACTATACTGTAGTGAAAGTACACATCTTAGGCCATGCGTGTCAACATAAATGATTCTCATAACAAAATGCTGAATAAAAAGAACATGTTGGAAAAGAAGATATGTAAGAGTAATCATTTTAATCTGGGGGTTAAAATATGAAAACCACTACATTTTTTATAGGAAGATACATATGTAGCAAAAGTACAAAAAAGTGGGGGGCATGAACAATAAATACCAACTTAGTATCGTGGCTACATCTGGGAGCATAGGAGCATCTACTGTTGGGAAAGAACACAGCTTCAATTGAACTGATAATTTTCACTCTTGAAGCTAGATGGCAAATACACATGTTCATTATATTATTTTAAATACTTTTTATGTCTGAGGGACTTCAAAATGATTTTAAAACACCAATAACCAAAAAAGGAGTGGTTCACCAGGTCAGGACGGAGAAGTAATACTTGGATTTGAAAAGACACAGGTCAAGAATAACTTTGGTAAGAACCACTTCAGTAGAGGAGCAGGGGATAAAAGGTCATATGAAGTGGCTTAGAGAGAGAATGGGAGATGTGAAAATGGAGACAACCCATATAAGCAGCTATATAGAAGAGTTCTACCACGACAGGAAGCAGAGAAATAGGGTACAGAGTTAGAAGGGGAAATGGGTCAACAGAAGATTTTTTTTAAGATGGCTTAGGCTTCTTTGCATGACAACAGGAGGGAGTCAATAAAAACAAAAGAACAAATGATGCAGGAGCTAAAGCATAGCTATAGAAGCATAGTCCATAAAAAGGCAGAAGAAGATGAGGTACACAGGACTACAGGAGGGATCAACTTCAGATAGTGTCAAGCATTTTATTTCCAAAGCAGTATCCACAGTGGTATTCGAGCAGATACTGCATCCATACATAATGATAATAATGGCAATTAACAATTTTGAGCACTTATGTTACAGGCAGTATTATAAACACTTCATAAATATTATTTCATTTAACCTTCACAAAATCCCTATCAAGTAGGTAAAATTATTATCCCTATTTTACATATGAGGAAACTAAGTTCAGAGAGTTAAAAATTTGCCCAAGAGCTTTCAGATAGCTAGGTAGAGGCTGCCCAGATTTGCATTTCTACATATATCCTCTATGAACAATATAGAACAATAAGAAAAACAAATAAAACTGCACAAAAACCATGTCCTCCATACAACTAGAAGCCACAGAATGTCCAGACTCCAAAATAACTGTAAGTGAAAAAGAAAAAACATCATATCCCAGTGAGTAATCATTCATGCTCCTGCCACAAGCCTTCACAGTAAGTAAAATCTTCACAGTCCAGCAAAAACTGAAGGACAGAGAAAAGAGGAAGCTAGCAGCAGGCCTAAAATTGTTTTATAACCACTACCAGAAAAAGTAAATCCATTAATTTTATAAATACTAAAACATGATCCAGTCACTGACTGCTGGAGAGGGACTTAAATGTACACATGATCTGAAGTGGGTATCTTCAAAGTGGCTTCTAAAGGAGAAAAAAGGCAAAAAGGAAGGGAGAGGCACCCTTTGGCAACTGGCAGGTGAAAGGGAAAAGAAGCAAAACAGGAAAAGTTAGCGTCCTTTAGGACAAAACAGAACAAAACAAAAATCAGAGGACATGCAAACACTCTCCTGACCACCGTAAAAAAAAACACCTCACAAATTATTAAAGAACTGGACTTTGATACAGTAATAGAAGAGGTTGCCATTGAATTAAGAATCTCATAAACTACCCAAAATCCACATAATGAACAGACAAAAACAAATCAATTCTATACAAAGTTACTACCAAAAAAAGCAATACATCTCAGCAAATGAACAACCCCTCAAAGAAAAAAGAAACAGGGCTTCCATGGTGGCGCAGTGGTTGAGAGTCTGCCTGCCGATTCAGGGGACATGGGTTTGTGCCCCGATTTGGGAAGATCCCACATGCCGCAGAGTGGCTGGGCCCATGAGCCATGGCCACTGAGCCTACGCATCCGGAGCCTGTGCTCTGCAACAGGAGAGACCACAACGGTGAGAGGCCCATGTACTGCAAAAAAAAAAAAAAGAAGAAGAAAACAACGCTCCAAACTGAATTAAATATAGTATTCAAACAAAACTTTGAGGATATAAAAAATCACCTTGAATCAGGAATTCAAAATGTACAAAGAAAAATGGGCAAAATGTAATGAGAAATGAAAAGAAGGAAAATTAAACCCAGGAAAGAAAAAGATAATTATGCCCAAAATGAGGAGTAAATACAAGTGTCAAAGAAGAATAGACTCAAATGAAAATGTAATAAGAGGCATTGAAGAAAGACAGAAAAGTAGTCAAGAAAATAAAAATGATACAAAGAAAAAATTTTAATGGGTCAGAGAGGAAGCAATGGAAATGAAGACAAGTAAAGAAGGAATAACTTATGTAAAACTGGAGTCCCTGAAGAAGAAAAGCAAAACAATCAAACAGAACTAATATTTGAGGGACTTCCCTGGCGGTCCAGTGGTCAAGACTCTGCACTTCCGGTGCCGGGGGTGCAGGTTCAGTCCCTGGGTGGGGAACTAAGATCCCACATGCCACTCAGCATGGCCAAAAAGAAAAAAAGAAAAACTAATATTTGAAACTATAATTGTCCAAAATTATCTAAAATTGTCCAAAAGTAAATGAAGATCTGAATCTACATACTGAAATGGCATACCAGGTATCTGGGAAAATTAACCCAGAACAGTCAAATCTGGGGTAGATCTTTTAAAAGGTATGAGACTTCAAAGAAAAAGAAAAAAGTCCTCAAGCTCTCCAGGCAAAAAGATCAAATAACTTACAAAGGCAAAAGAATTAGAATGGCATCCACAATATGCAAAACAAGGCAATAATGGAGCAGCATATTTTAAAAAATAAAGTGTGAAACAAGGATTTTATGTCCAGCCAACTCTTCCTATATCAAGTGTCAAGACTATAGAAAAACAGTTTTAAATATATAAGACCTTAGGAATTCAATACTTAAAAGTCACTCTTCAGAAACCTATTAGAGCTTCATTCAACAAAGAAATGACTGGGAAAACTTCAGCAAAAAGGCTGATGGTAAGTATTTTCATATGTCTAATTGTATCAAAGACTAAATAAAAGGTGAAGATGAGGGTGAAAGATCAATGTTCAAATATTATACATTATGATACAATGGAAATAATGCAACAAAAAATGGGAAGAAAAAGGACAGGGGAAAGTAGAATAAGCTATTGATTCTGCAATAGGTAACTGTCGGGATACCATTAAAAACTGACAAACCAGACATTAAAACATTAAATAACCAAACAGGCTGGTAAAATCATTTTAAATAGTATAAACAATATGAAAATGGACTACAAAGGATGGTATGGTATGACACTTTTCTAAATATACCTTTATGTATGATTCTGACTTTTAGAACTATGTTAACATTTTACAGACTTAGAAAAAGAATCAAAGCCAACAAGAATTGGGGAAGACCCGAAATGAAATACATACAAACAGAAATAAGCCTAACTATATGAAAAAATAAATACCATAACCGCACTGAAGGCGGAGGGAAGAAAAAAACTATTCACATATTCACATAGTCTCAAAGTATCTCCCCCATGATACTTATTAAGCACAAAAAGAAAAACAGTAACTTTACAAAGGACAAACCTAGTAGGTAGCACCTTTGTAAACTAAGTAACTTTGTAAAATAGTATTTTAACTACACACTGTAATGCTAAAGACAAAAAGAACAATGCACAAATATTTTCTTCTCATTAGTAGGCTTGTTTTTCAAAAGGACATAGATTATCAATCCCTGAACTACTTTATGTGTACTGTGAGTGAGTGAGTGTGTGTCTGTGTTGTGAATAATGAAAGTCCAGGTTTCTCACTATCAAAGAAAGGAGTTAAACATTAAGATAAGGTGGAAAGCTGGAATGAACACTGTCATGTTGTATTGAAATTTTAAGCATCAGCCTGAACTCAGTTTTCAATATGTGTACGTATAGATAAATACAAATGTATGTATACATACATATATATTACTAGCTCTGTCATGAGAAGATCTAGAAGCAATGACACTCCAGTACCAAAGGGCACACCTAACACTTAGATTTTGGTTTCTAAATACCATTCTCCAATAAAAGAAACCTGGCTCCTTGAAGAAATGGTTGGCATGGGGAAGGTACAACAAAATACTGGAACAACTTGTATTGTCAGAAAGTAAGGAACTATGCAAAAAATTATGGAGACATATCAAAAGAACATTAGCAGCAGCCTGAAGGGACACACACCGGTCAAATGTGAGACAGTTAAAACATCAAAATAAATTACAGTAAGTGTTTATATCCCTGGAATAAAATGAGAATCCATAATCCATAGTGATATTCATTAATTAATTAACTAATTAAGAAGAAAAAAGTTCTCCTTTAAAGTAAAATTCTAACTATAAATGTAGAAAGAATGATTAAAACAGAAAAATCACCATTTGGCAAACACCACAGTAATAATCGTTGCAGGGAAGAATCATCAATAGATGCTAAAATCACTGAGTAAAAATATAATGAGAAATATTCACGTAGTCTCAAAGTATCCCCTCATATGATACTTATTAAACATGAGAAGAAAAATAATAACTTTACAAAGGAGAACCCTGGCAGGCACCACATTAACCAGTGATCAAAGTTAACAGCACCAGTGATGCAAAATATTCACATCATGTCCTTCCCAATATGAGGAACTGGGAAGGACACAACCTTGGTTCTATGGTATTCCTGTCCAAAAAAACCACATAACCTGAATTTAAGCATGAGAAAACAACAAACAAACCCAAACTGGGACATTCTACAAAACAACTCTTCAAAAATTGCAAGATAGTAAAAAGCACAGGAAAACTTAATCCATCCAGATTAAAGAATACATAACAACTACATGCAAAACTTTATCCTGGATTGGATCCTGGAATCAGAAAAAGTACATTAGTAGACAATTGGTGAAATGTAAACAGTCTGTGGATTAGATAATATTGTTGTTATCAGTGTTGATTTCCTGATTTTGCTAATTACATAAAATATTAAATTTGGAGAATCTGATGAGGTGTACTCAGAAATTTTTTAGAAGTGTTTTGTAAGTTAAAAGTTACTTAAATTAAAAAGTTAATAAAATAAAATAAAACTTGCCCAAAGCCACAAGTAAATGCCAGAGCTGGGAACATGCTTGTTCCAGAGCCCATACCAACATGCTCCACTGCACCTTAGGACAACTAAACACAATTAAAGACTAACTCAGGTACCAGGAACTGTTCTAAATGTCTTAAACACACTAACTTGCAGGTATTATAAGTATCATCATTATCATCATCATCTTCATGAGGCATAGAGAAATAAGGAAATATTTCCAATATCATACATCTAGTAAGTAGTAAGACTACAACTTGAACACTAGCCTAACCCCAAAGTCCATGATTTCATGTTCTTAACTAATATCCTATAAAACAGATGCTAGAAAAGAAAATAATAAGAAATCAAAAGATCCTTAAAAATTAAAGATATGATTGTCAAAATAAAAAAAAATTCAACACAGCATTAGAATTTAAGACTATCTCTCAGAAATTAAAGAAATAAGAGAGAAGAGATAAGAAGTATGAAGAATCAATCCAGCTAATCCAAGATAGAGCTAACAGAATTACCGGGAAAAAAAAAAAGAGAGAGAGAAAATATAGAGAAGAATATTATCAAGGAAATAGTACCAAAGAAAATTCCCCAGAGTTCAAGAGAAACAGGAGTATGCAAACTGAAAGGATCCACTAGTGCTGACAGGGACAAATGAATAAAGACCCAGACCTAGACACATCCATCATTGTGAAATTTCAGATACCAAGGATAAAAAGGAAAGCCTAAAAACTTCCAGAAAAAAAAGGTCCAAATTAAAGTGGGTCACCCACAAGAGAATAAGAAATCTGAATAAGATTTCTCTTCAGCAACACTAGGAAGACAAAAAACAAAACAAATCAAAACAAAACACACACAAACACAAAAAAATGCAGTATAGCCTTTAACATTCTTAGGAAAATAATTTTCAGCCTGGAACTGAACTGTCAAATATGAAGATATAATACAGACATTTTTAGAAACACAAAGGCTCAGAAAAATTTATTTCCCATTCATCACTCCATCACTTTTTTATTTTATTTTTTTTTGAAGATTTTTTTTTTGATGTGGACCGTTTTTAAAGTCTTTATTGAACTTGTTACAGTACTGTTTCTGTTTTATGTTTTGGTTTTTTGGCCACAAGGCATGTGGGATCCTAGCTCCCCAACCAGGGATCAAACCCACACCCCCTGCATTGGAAGGTGAAGTCTTAACCAGTGGACCTCCAGGGAAGTCCCTCCCTCACTTTAAAGAGAGAGAAGTGTTGTAATATAAATTTATATTTAACCTTTCTTCCTTCAAGTAAGGTGAAGATGTACTCCAACAAAGCAAGATTAAAAAAAAAAAAGAAAACATGTATATTTAGAAATAGTAGCCTAAGCCATAGAGTAATGAAGAGAAGTTCAAAATTAACAGCTGTGCAGCAAAGCCAGAGGGCAACCAGTTGAGACTGGAGCAAGAAGATAGAGGGATCCAGAAGATGGGGCGGGGGGAAAGATCCCACACAACAGACAGAGTGATCAAGAGTTGGAAGGGAAAATGAGGATATGATAAAAATACATTATGTAAGAAAAAGAAAGGAGAAAAGAAAAGCAATGAAAAACTATAGGGAACACAAAAATCTACACAATGAAGTCATGATCCAAATGTAAAATATCTAGTCCAAATTAGAACAGGAAATCAGTGGGTTTCATGAAGATAAGTGAAATGGACTGTAAACAATAAACAGAAAGATTAAGAAACTCGTAGATTTTTTTAAGGCATAAGATTCTTCTCCGTATATTTTTTAAAAGTGTGAGAAACTCAAAGAAAAACAAAAAGCTATTTCAAAGTTATAATCCACCTATGAAGCAAACTAAAATGGACATGATTTTGAGTAACTGGTGACTTAAAAGAAAGGGCTACCCATCTGAACTCCTCTTTTAAGTAGCATGGAATCATGACATTGGAAACAAAGAGAAAGAAACAGCTTTGCAGTGAATATTTCCCTACTGTTAATAATGCAAAAGCTGAATATCAATTTTCAAGGGCCGGAATTAACCTGCAAATATGAAGCATGGGAAACTTAATTTGATTATAGAATAAACAAAAATGTGATAAACCTTGATAGTGTCAAAATAAAACTACAGCCAACCCAAGATGGGAGGTAGAAAGAAGAATGGAGAAGAAAGAAAAGGTAGGGGATGGATAAGGAAGGGAGAACAGGTGATTACTGCTTTTCATTATAAGTACTTTGTTCTATAGGCATTATTTTGCGAAAAATATCTTTTAATGTTTTAAGGAGAAAGCTGTTACCAGTGCAAATGCTACAAAGAGGTCAAGTGAGAAAGCTAGATCTGGCCTGTAAAATCACGGATGACCTTGAAAAGACCATTTCATAAGAATATTGGAATGGAAACCAGAGTACGGTGGGCTGAGAAATGAAGACCTGAAGAGGACAAGTATACCCAGCAGAACTCTAAGGACAGGAGAGAAGAAAAGAAAGGTTGCTAACAAGAAGAATTAAAAAGAAAGGGAAGGTTGTTGTTGCTATTTTTATTTACATGGGGAAAAAACCTGAGCATGTTTCTAATTTGACTAAGGTAAAGAAGAGACGACAGGTGATGAAATCCAGAGTACAGGATGTGGAATCAGCCTTGTACAGAAGAAGGGATATCTATTCTTCTGGAATACAAAGAAATGAGGTAGGGATGGATTCAGTTTGGGAGGCAGAAAGGCGGTGAGATCCAGCTAACAGGATCACAAAGAGCTTCTTCATCCACTAATGAAGTGTATTTTGACCATTCTCAGTACACTGGAAGCTCATATGAAAAACGATCAGATAGGAAATTTTTGAAAACACAAAAATTAGCTGAAATTAGAGATTATGCTATCCAAAGCTGGGTGATCAATGTGAAAATGTATGTGCCAAAATCAGTACTTTAAATTTGGGGATAACATCAGTTGCATTCTCTGTATTATGAATTAAGATCACTACCTTCAGTACTACAATTCTAGAGCTACTTTTTCCCCCTGTGTTCTATCTCTCTTTCTTTCTTTCTTTCTTTCTTTTTTTTAATATATTTTGGCTGCATTAGGTCTTCGTTGCTGTGCGCGGGCTTTCTCTAGTTGTGGCGAGTGGGGCCTACTCTTTGTTGAGGTGCACGGGCTTCTCATTGCAGTGGCTTGTCTTTGTTGCAGAACACAGGCTCTAGGCACGCGGGCTTCAGTAGTTGTGGCACACGGGCTCAGCAGTTGTGGCTTCCAGGTTCTGGAGCACAGGCTCAGTAGTTGTGGCGCACAGGCTTAGTTGCTCCACAGCAATGTGGGATCTTCCAGGACCAGGGCTCGAACCTGTGTCCCCTGCATTGGCAGGCACATTCTTTACTGCGCCACCGGGGAAGTCCCTATCTCTCTTTCAAATTAACCTGATTACTATGATAGGTTATTATTTGGCTACTAAATATTCCAAATAGAAATCTATGTTTATGACAGATTTTTAAAATTTACCTTGAGTAACTAGTTCTTTTTCAAAAGAGTACAGGAATTAACAGGAAAAAAAATTGTTGACTTTATTTTAAAATGTAGATGCTTTAGCAAAATTTATCCATGCTTTTTGCTTTTTAAATTTCTGTTAATGACCTTCCATCCTAAAGTGGTTCTTCCTCTAGGCATTTATGCTGCTGAAACAGTGTTATGTTACTCCATGACAGGCTTACCCTAAGTAACCTGAAGCCTGCAGACGAATTTTTAATAAAATGAAGACATGTTTTTCCTCCAAAGGTTTTACTTTAAATTATAACTAAAACCATGATTTTGAGACCACAAAAATATGTACCCTCATTAAAAATTAAACAACAGCTAAGGGTATTTTGAAGCAAGCTGACTGGGTTAAAAAGTTCTGGGAATAAAACTAAATCTGTGATGATCACTGATACGCATGGGTCATTGCTAAGGCAGCCCCAACTTAAGAACACAGGGATGGCAGGGAAAGATCGCAGTGAGCTTAAAGGGAAGTATTTATTGAGCAGTTTCCATTGTGTGTCCTGGATTACTGGAACATGATACAGTTAGACTCTAGTGTAACACCACTCAAACCAGACTAAAGGTTGTTTACAATACCCTGGGCAATTTGAAACTTTGAGATTTCAACAATGGCATCAACTAACTAAAACATTTTGAGTAGTGTACTCAACCGTGATTTATTACCTCACATGAATGTGTTTCTAGCTTATAAATAAGCTACCACTGACCCCTTTTATCTCACACATAATTGAAATAATGAATTTGTAGTCTTGGTATCACTCTGTATTAAAAATTACAAAGCAGGCGTTTAGAGTTGAAATAAAACTTTACTCCCACCATCTCACCAGCCATTAGCTTTATTAGTCTACAATCATTGCCATTCTGCCTATTTCTGGTTCGCAGTAAGACTTAGTCATTAGTCTTACTCTTGTCTTTAGCAGCCTTTTAAAATCACAGCCTATTCATGTACCCTTGGTGTAGTCTCTGATGCATCTTTCAGGCTAACATTTCTATGCTTTGCTTCTATGTTGGTTCATCCACCTCTAGGTTGTGTTCATGTTCTGATTGTTTATTATTCTGATTTACTCTTTGATCCACACTCTCTCATCTTGACATTTCTATTTCGTTGAAATCCAGATTTCACGTCTAAATTAGCTTTCGTCTATGCTACCCTAATGAAATTGCTCTGTACTTGTATACATGAACTGCTTTGCTTTGTTTCTCTGCAGAAAACTTCTTCTTCTTTAAGAATTACCAGTGACATTGGTTTCATTCAAATCTTTGCTTCTAAGCTCTTAGGAATAGGCTTTTATTACACCCAAACTTTTCATTTTCCATTAGGTTCCACTCTCTTGATACCTGCTTGCTTCTTCTCTACTCTAACCTTCCTTAGTTTTTGGCTGCTTAAATTGTTTCTATGACAGGCTGTCCTTTTCCTCCAACTTTTCCACTTAAAAATTCTGATTATTGAGAAATTTATCTAAAATTCACTTCCATTTTCTTATATTTTCTAGTTTATATATTCACTGTATCACTGAGGGAGCTGAAATTAAGTATATATTACTCATCAGCTAAAAAGTTCAGAGCGCACACACACACAAATGTAGAAGAAAAGAAAAAAATCTAAATAAATGTTGATTCTCTTTCTTATTTAGTTTAAGCCTTAGAATCCAATGACCCTGCTCAAACTGAATTCTCTCTATGTATAACCAAAAGCATCCATCACTGTCTATAAAGTCACAAAGTGATATTAGGAGAAAAAAAGGCAGGAGGTGTATGCACAATCCATGCACACATATTAAAATTACACATTGCCCGAGAGTCTTCCCTCATAAAAGTAAACAACTCTTCTGTAAAGAGTAATTATATGTTTGTATGACACACAAGTGGGCTTGCTCCCGAGTTAATGGTTTACTAGGGGCTTTACACAGCTAAAAATCAAAACTTTAGAACCCAGGCTTGATTTTTCATAGTGCGTCGTAGGCCATAAAACCGAATATTCCACAGGAACAAATGAAGACAAAAATTAGCACTGTGTCTTGGATTTGAGATAGATCATCCATCCTAATAGACTCCAACCGAATGGCAAAACAGGCAAAGGAAGACCCTGTATCAAACCATCGTCGTGGAGAGTGGTACACAGAGAGAATGAGAGTAGGGGTTGGGGAAAAGGAAAAAAATGTAAACTAAAACCAGAAGAGGCCTTTATGAACCAATAATGACACGTGTCAAGATCTGGGTGATAATCAACTCAACTTTTTGCACCAGAGGGCAAAACAAACCCAAACAACAGGAACTCTAAAGAAGTAACATATCATGTTTTCCCCTAAATCCCAGAGAAAACAATTCACCACCAAAATGTTTCTGATGTACAATCACAAAGTGACACAATTATCACTCTTCAAGATCAAAACAAAACAAAAAAGACTTGCACCCAGAGTAAATAAAAACTTTAAGTTGGAGAAAGTTGTAGAGGCACAATAGAAGAAACATCTTTGTAACAGTCATCTTTCTACCATACTGTCTTATTATTTTAGATATTCATGCAGAGAATAGATAGTCAAATCAATGATGACCCAGAAGATACACTTTCATTCAATGGCATTTGGCCTCAATTGCTTCTTTGAGCTCTTTTCTCAAAAAAAGGATATAATTTTATATACAGAAAACAATCTAGAATAAAAAGAAATACTGTACTCTCTTTCTAGCCAAAATTTAATTTTCCATTTGTTCTTAGGTAATAACATCCTTTAAAATTGTCCTTTCCACTAGTTATTCTACATGGAGGTGGAAGCTTTACATCTTAGAAATAAGTAACAGCTCATACTAAAGGCTAAAAGGAGTCAGAGTATGATTACTAAAAATGAAGAACAGGGTTCAATACTGCAATGTCATTTTATTCTCGCTACAGAAAGATACCTGTGTTTTCCTTAGCAGTGACAGAGGTCACCAGGAAAAGCATAAGATTCATAGACAGCGAATACCCTGAACTGATACAAACTGTATTAGCTAGAAGAGAATATTTATAAAACTAATTCTTCTAAACAATTTTGACACTGGACTGAGTTTGGTACACCATGTTTCAAACAGCTGTTCTCCTTAGGATCACAGGTTCAAACGCGAATAGACGATTTACATTTAACAACTGGTAAGCTATCAAATGCCACACAGCTAAGTGTAGGAGGTTGAGAGAGACGCCATCCTATGAAAAGTGATGCTTTTTTTAAAAGTAGGAACATTGTGTTTTTAGCCAAACAAACTAATACTTAGCCATCTTATTATTCCAGGCACAACTGGTCATTTCAGAGACAACTCTGAATTGGGCAGAGCCCTGAAATGTTCTCCCACTAAATGCCTGATTTTTCTCTTCTTCCCTTACCTGATAATGAGCCTGGGCTTGCTGTGCTGAGTTCAAGGTGACATTGCAGAGCTTGCAGTACAGGGGCTTACATAGCTCCTCCAGGGCAGTGTCTTGCTCCCCTCCCTTAGGTAACTCTTCTTCCCCGGCCAGAGGCAAGGAAGCCTCCTGCCCAAAAGGCTTCTGCGGCGGAAGCGGCAAGGTTCCTGTAGACCTGGCGGCCACTGACATAGGAGGAGAGGATGAGGGCCGCTTAGGCGGAGGAAGCCCAGCGTGTTGCAAGAGGATCATTGGGTAGGAAAGACTTGGGCATAATCCAGTGGGTGACGAGAAGTCGGGTCTTCAAATCTGAATCAACAGCAAAAAAATACTTAAAAATGTGTCCTCTGCAATATGACGTGTAAATGACCACACCATCTGCCCCTTCCTCTACTTCTCCAAACCATCTTTAGGACTCCTTTCCTTTTACCTCATCCAGCAGACTGCCCCTGTGTGTTAATCCACACTGACACAGTGCTCTTCCACTGAGAACAGCTTTATAGATCTGGCTTGATTTTGCTTGGCACAGCTCCAAATGCAGTCCCTCTGGCCCAGGAACATTATTAACAGTATTGCATCCGTGGCTAATTAAATCTAAAAATCACATGGCTGAAATGGACATCAAAGGTCACCCAGTCCAGACCCCTTCCCTCAGGCACACTTAAACACTCCTGATGATAATCATGCATAGACAAAAAACAAAACACCACCAGCAAAGAACCTTAGCAAATATCTCCTTTCCGTGCAAACTAGTCTTTCTATCCAAATGATATCAAAAAGAATGAAATAAAGAGTTTCACTGCTCAGATTACTGCCAGCACTTCTAGAACTAGCTAAAATATCACAGAACTCTAGGGAAAAATCTGAGTTACCATGTGACAAAAATAAATAGAAGTGTACCTTCTGATCAACTAGTAATATTTAAATAATTGAGCCAATGACTCCTCAGAGCAGAGGCTGCAAGCAGACAACCTATACGTCACATGCAGCCACAGATGTGTTCTGCTTGGAATATACAGTGTTTTGTTTTGCTTTCATTTTTAAATTGAATTAAAGTCAACATTTAAAAATCAAAAGATTTGTGGCTCCTCTTGATAAAAGGGTGATCTGGCAACACTTGGCCCATGGTCCTACACGGGCAACAATTAGCTAGTTAGGGCTGACAGGCACTGTCCCGTGGTAGCCAAGCTTGCCTTCTCTAGGCCACCTCAGTCCCCACTCAGCCTGCTGCCTATATTCATATTACTGGCCTGCTCCCCGTAAGCTTGAGTTTAAGACCCCACCTCATATAGCCTTAGACGGTATTCATGAGTCCACTATAAAATCAGAGTATTTTCTCTCCCTCTAGAGGTAAATTACCTACATGAAATAGTGTATCAAGTAAATGTCCAATGGCATACTGAATCACACTACCACAAGCCTCAATATAATTCTAGTTCCTCAGTCTTTCGACTACTTGCTTTCCCCTTCTTATTAAATAACTGATAGTCTCTATTCTGTTTCCCTCAGAAAAGACCCAGTATGTTCCAATCCCACTTCAATTTTATCTATGATTTCTCCGGTCTCCCACCCAGACGGCAACTTCTAACCCTGAGTATCTCAAAATGAACCACAGTATGCACTTTGAGTTCCCACAATTCTAATTAACCCAAATTAAAATCCTTATTTCAAACTCCTCTATTCTTTTCACTCTCAATACTATTAAAACCTCTTTTCTTGGTCAATAGAATATGGCTATTTTAAGCTGCTGGAATTTTCCATCTGCAATAGAAATGTGTACATTTTATGACAATAATAGATTTACTAAAATTAACCAAGAACATTTCGAAAAGTTAAAAGTCTCTTTTACCACATTTAATAAGTATATACACATGGAAATTGCAACCAAGTAACAGCTTTTATACTAAATTCAGGGTCTTGGGGCAGCAAAGGACATCAGTGCAATGGGAAAATAATATAGTAAAGGACAAAGTACATAAATTATTAGTCATAGTACTTAACAATACTTCTCATTAAACATAATATTTAGAAATACAACAATATTATTTTATTCTCAAGCAGAAGTATGCTGTCCATTTCTCTGAGAATATTTTTTTAAAAAGCAATACAGATTTAGAACATTTAAAAAGTCAGGGTCTCTATAACCATATTATTTCTCTCAATTAAGTCAAAGACATTCAGAAAGCAAATGCAGATACAGATATTTTGAAAAGGGAAACTAAGGAGACAAAGACCACTTTTTTTAAGTTCAACTACCTAATTATAATAATTCATAATATTAAAAAACTACACATACCACCTGTACAGAGACATACTGATACCAAAGTGCCAATGACAAGCTGTCAGTTCAGAAGAGAAATGGTGGAGGAGGGTGTCAAAACATCTGGATAAAGGAAATCAGCAATATAAACAGAAAATCAAATGCTACCAAATGCCTAGGCATGTCTGGACTTGTTTTATGAAAGTTTACTCCCACTTGAGGAAATACCAGCATGTGTCTCCCCCAGTGTTGTCTACAGGCTTCCATCAAAATAAAGGCCTGATAAAATCCCCTGAATTGAAGAAAAAATTCTCACCAAGTACAGACTTACCCATTATTGCATCTTACCTTTATAATGTTTAAAGAATAGCTAGATAGTCCAAAATTCTTTCTTGTAATATTTAACAATCGAAACGATGTCAACTCCCCCCAAAAGCGTCTCTGCATGACAATTACATCAGGTATTTCTATACTTGCAAAAAAAAAAAAAAAAAACTAGCAGAAAATAAAAAACTAAAAGAAATACTAAAACGAAGCCTTCAGTGAAAGCAGGAATGGTGGAATATAAAGAGACTCAAAGCACTTGCGACTCAGATCTGCTCAACTACTGCATTAGATTAAAAGAAACTAACTTGATAGCTGATGTAAATAAAATATTCCTTGGATCATAAAAGCCATTCAATTTGATGCTTGAAGTGGCATAAATGAAGGATTTATGGTGGTTAATATCCCGGTTTGGAAGGGGTTGAGGGGCAATAAAGAAAATCAAAGCTTCAGTGTACCCTATTTAAAGAAAACGAATGATCATATAGCATAGTTTTCATGATCGGACTGGGGCCTACTCTTCACTTACTGTATTAAAGACAACCACTTTCTCATTTGGAGAAATCTTCTTAGGAAAGGGAACACAATAAAGGAACAGGTTACTGGCACCTCAACAAACTAGGGAAGTCTGTAATTGGGAATTCTGGAAACGAGGGAAAGACAGTGAGCGTTATTCAAAGGTCATCAGAACGCAGCGAGAAGGAATGAGAGAGAGGAAAATAGAAAAACAATCAGTTGAGGTAAGGTATATCACATAAGGAAGACCCAAAAGAACGGAAGAATCTGGGGGAGAAGAGGCCTTGGTGGATTGGCGAATGTTCTCTAGGCTCAGCTATGACGGTTCCTAATCCCAGGGAACCTTTCACGTTATTTGAATCAAAGCTACATATACTTCAGCATCGCCCACATACACCTTACATTCTTAAAATGTGCATGCATACACACGAGCGCGCACACACATACATACACATACACACGCACCTCAATCCCATAAGGATGCCATCACGAAAGATGGAATCCCCGGTCTCCCACGGGGCGGGGGCAAGCGCGAGGGCCAAGGCAGCTGCACGCCTAAAATGATCCAAACAGTACACGTGAAATGCTTATAAACAAACAGATAAATAAAAGCAGCGCGAGTCTGTCACGTGGAGGGCAGGTGGAAAGACCGCACCGGAAAGGAACTCCTAGTCCCGTCGCTCCTGTGCTCGTCCTAAATGCCCCGAGGCTCGCAATCGTCCGCACTTACCGGAACCCCCAGAACGCTCCGGGAGTCTGGGCGCCGCGTCTGCCCGGGACGCCCGCCGCCCTCGGTCCTACGCACCCCGCTCGGCCCGGTTCAACTCCGCCTCCCTCCCCGCAACTTTCTCGCTGGTCCCGCCGAGCCCCCTCCGCAGCTAAAGGCTGACTGTCAAAAGTCAGTCCAACCGGACCCACAGGGAAACAGCTGCAGGAAGTGACTGCGGAACCCGGAGGCGGCGGAGGAGGAGACTGAAGGCGCCGGCCCGGCGTCGCCAGTGCGCATGTGCCTGGTGGAGCAGGCCCCGTGGCGGCGGCAACTACAGCGGCGGCGGAGACTCCAGCCCCGGGCTGGTGGGGCGCGCGCCCGGCAGGTGCGGGGACTGTGAGCGCCGGGACGCTGAGCAGGAGCGGCGAACCAAGGCACGAGTCAGAGGGAGGATGCACCACCGCGAGTCCTAAGACCTGTTCATCATATAACCTGGAATGTTGATCCAGAGCAGAAACCTGGGCAGAGTTTTTGCAACTTTCATCTCCTGTCATTGAGATCCAAACCTTTTTCATTCCAGCCCCACCCTCAGTCCGCTGATTGCTGGCTAAGGCGGCAGAGTGGAGTGGCCAAAATATCCAGGATCTTTTAACCTGCTGCGACAGAACCTTTAAATTGCACCTTTCCCCAGGAAGGAGGAAGACTAGTCCGGCTGCCTACTCATTGATCTCCAATCACACAAGAAAACACGGAGGGAGAGGGAGAGTCAGAGATAGACAGACAGACTTGCCCTCTCCCCAGCATCAGAGTGGGCAAAGGATAGAGAAGACCTTCTCTTGAGCGCGCGCGCGTGCGCACACACATACACACACCAGCCTCGCCTGCAAAACAGGAAAGACTAGGAAGAGACTGGCTAAGGCCAAAATGTCACATCCTCTCATAGTCAACCTCAACACTTTCAGGGTTGACATTGAAAGATGAGCTGAGAAAATTCCAGCTCTAAAATTCTGTTAACTTGTAAATTAACCCATAGGAATATTTCCGGGGGGGGGGGGCACGTAAAATATGCATAACATAAATTTACCATTTTCACCATGTTAAGTGTTCAGTTCAGTGCCATTAAGTACATTCACAACGTTGTGTACTTATTTTTTAATCATTAATTAAAATGTCAAGGAGAGCTACTTATAGAAAGATGTGCCTTAGTAGTAGGCAAACTACTGCAGGAAATTAAAGCTGTTTCTTTGGTTGAAACACACCATCCAATGCTACCACCAACACACCAAATTGACTGTTTTCAAGAAATGACTTAATAAATACATTGACTGTTTAGCAATCACACCCACAGCTAGTGTACACAGGCCATTTGGGGAGAGTAATCCATCATGCTTAGGTAGAAAACAAATTGTTTTTCTGAACTAATTTTCTGTTTATGTATACATACTTTATATGTCAAGTTTTTAAATGGCCACATTGTTTTTAAGTAGTCTGGTTTGATTCTTCCATATGAAACTGTCCAGTTTCCCCATCGCCATTTATTGAAGAGGCTGTCTTTTCCCCATTGTATATTCTTGCCTCTTTTGTCATAGATTAATTGATTATATAAGTATGAGTTTATTTCTGGGCTCTCTATCCTGTTCCATTGATCTGTCTGTTTTTATGCCAGTACCATGCTGCTTTGATCACTGTAGTTTTGTAGTATAGTCTGAAGACAGGGAGCATGATACCTCCAGCTCTGTTCTTCTTTCTCAAGACTGTTTTGGCTGTTCAGGGTCTTTGTGTTTCCATACAAATTTTAGAATTATTTGTTCTAGTTTGTGAAAATGCCATTGGTATTTTGATAGGGATTGCCTTAAATCTGTAGATTGCCAGGGGTATTATTGTCATTTTAACAGTACTAATTCTTCCAATCCATGAACACAGTATATCTTTCCATCTGTCTGTGTCATCTTCAATTTCTTTCATCAGTGTCATAGTTTTCTGAATACAGGTCTTTTACCTCATTAGGTAGGTTTATTCCTAGGCATTTTATCCTTTTTGATATCATGGTAAATGGAATCGTTTCCTTAACTTCTCTTTGTGATAGTTTGTTGTTAGTGTATAAAATTGCAACAGATTCCTGTATAATAATTTTGTATCCTGCAACTTTACCAAATTCATTGATTAGTCCTAGTAGTTTTCTGGTGGCATCTTTAGGATTTTCTATGTATAGTATTGTGTCATCTGCAAACAGTGACAGTTTTACTTCTTCCTTTCCAAATTGGATTCCTTTTATTTCCTTTTCTTCTCTGATGGCTGTGGCTAGGGTTTCCAATACTATGTTGAATAAAAGTGGCAAGAGTGGACATTCATGTCTTGTTCCTGATCTTAGAGGAAATGCTTTCAGCTTTTCACCATTGAATATGATGTTGGCTATAGGTTTGTCATATATGACCCTTATTATATTGAGGTTATTCCCTCTGTACCCACTTTGCTGAGAGATCTTTATCATAAATGGATACTGAATTTTGTCAAATGCTTTTTCTGCATCTGTGGGGTGATCATGTGATTTTTATCCTCCCTTTTGTTAATGTGGTGTATCATGTTGATTGATTTACAAATACTGAACCGTCCTTGCATCCCTAGGATAAATCCCACTATATCAAGGTACATGATACTTTTAACATATTGCTGAATTTGGTTTGCTAATATTTTGTTGAGGATTTTTGCATCTACATTCTGTGATATTGGCCTATAATTTTGTTTTTTTGAAGTGTCCTTGACTGATTTTAGTATCAGAGTGAAGCTGGCTTTGTAGAGTAAGTTCAGAAGCATTCCTTCCTCTTCAATGTTTTGGTATAGTCTGAGAAGGACAGAATTTCTTTAAATGTTTGGCAGAATTCATCTGTGAAGCTGTCTGGTCCTGGACTTTTTTGTTTGGAGATTTTTAGATTACTAATTTAATTTCATTACTGGTAATTGGTCTATTCATATTTTCTATTTCTTCCTGATTCAGTCTTGGGAAATCGTGCATTTCTAGGAATTTATCCATTCTTTCTACATTGTCCATCTTATTGGCATGTATTTGTTTGTAGTGATCTTTTATGTAATTCTGTGGTGTTAGTTGTAACCTCTTTCATTTATGATTTTATTTATTTAATTTTTAATTGCTTTCTTGATGAGTCTGGCAAAAGCATTATCAATTTTGTTTATCTTTTTGGGACTTCCCTGGTGGCACAGTGGTTAAGAATCCGCCTGCCAATGCATGGGACATGGGTTTGATTCCTGGTCCAAGAATATCCCACATGCCGTGGAGCAACTAAGCCCATGTGCCACAACTACTGAGCATGCGCTCTAGAGCCTGCAAGCCACAACTACTGAGCCCATGTGCCACAACTACTGAAGCCCACACGCCTAGAGCCCATGCTTCACAACAAGAGAAGCCACCGCAACAAGAAGTCCGGGCGCCACAACAAAGAGTAGCCCCCGTTCGCCGCAACTAGAGAAAGCCCGCACGCAGCAACGAAGACCCAATGCAGCCAAAAATAAATAAAAATTTTTTTTAAGTTTTATCTTTTCAAAAATCAGCTCTTAGTTAAATTAATCTTTTCTATTTTTTAAGTCTCTATTTCATTTACTTCTGTTCTGATCTATATTGTTTCTTTCCTTCCACTAACTTTTGGTTTTGTTTGTTCTTCTTTTTCTAGTTCCATTAGGTGTAAGGTTTTGTTATCCACTTCATGTGAATGCAAATGTTCATGATCCTCTTTCCTCACTGGGATGGAAAAGAATTTATTTACCAAAATCAGTGACCACAAATAATGTACCTGAAGCCACATTCATCTGTTCTAACAAAAATGCTACACCCAGCATGACTACTGCAGCGAGGCTATTACAGCGAGATAGTCTACAGTTATTCTGCAGGATCTATATGGCTTCTGCAGAGGCCAGTCTGGTGGATTAAATCGAGATTATCATCTTTGCATCTTTTAGATATTTAAGGGACGCACTCCACTGTCTTCTCTGGGATGCAACATTGTTTTTGATTCACTGTTTTGGCTGGGGTAAGGGTGAGAAGTTTCAAAGACTTCCCCTTAGTTTTCCCTGGTATGATATTTCTTACCTCACAAACAAAGACCCATTATGGGGCTATGACATGCTTGACATAACCAAGAATGTCGTTCCCAATTTAGCAACATGAAAATGAACACCGGGTGGGTCTGCAGTCTAATGGGCCAGTGGGAAGTCACACTTTGATCAAGACTCCATTCATTACCTGCCCCCCATGTGCTTCCAAACTAATAGGGTGTATTATGGACTGAATGTTGGTGTCCCTTAAAAATTCATATATTGAAGACCTAGCCTCCAGTGTAGCTCTATTTGGAAATGAGTTCTGTAAGGACATAAGTAATTAAGTAATGATTAAGTGAGATCATAAGGGTGGGGACTTGATCCAGTAGGATTGGTGCCCTTATAAGAAGAGACAACAGAGAGTTCATTCTTTCTCTCTTCACATGTGCACATAAAAGAGGTCATGTGAGCATACAGGGAGATGGTGACCACCTACAAGTGAAGAGAAGAGGCCTCAATAAAACCTACCTTGGGGGCTTCCCTGGTGGTGCTGTGGTTGAGAGTCTGCCTGCCGATGCAGGGGACACAGGGTCGAGCCTTGGTCTGGGAGGATTCCACATGCCGCGGAGCAGCTGGGCCTGTGCGCCACAACTACTGAGCCTGCGCGTCTGGAGCCTGTGCTCCACAACAAGAGAGGCCGCGATAGTGAGAGGCCCGTGCACCGCGATGAAGAGTGGCCCCAGCTTGCTGCAACTAGGGAAAGCCCTCGCACAGAAACGAGGACCAAACACAGCCATAAATACATAAATTTAAAAAAAAAAACCTACCTTGACATCACCTTGATCTTGGACTTCCCAACCTCCAGAACTGTGAGAAATAAATTTCTGTTGTTTAATCCATCCAGTCTGTAGTATTTTGTTATGGCAACCCAAGCAGACTAATATAGGGGCATTATGGCACTTTGGGTTTCTGTTTATCAATGTCAACTTATTTCCTACAGCGTTAATAGTCTTCAACATGTCTGGACAGTTCCTTTTCCTCAGTGAACAGAACTGTCACCTGAATAAATGGCCATAGGTCCCTTTGGGCAAAGACTGAGGCTACCATCAGGGCATGTACTTCGTGTGGTATTTCAGAGAACTTCCTCCTGGGAATCTAGCTACCTCTTCATGTAGCAGGTTCTGGACCTGAACACTGACTCAGGTCTGGGCAAGGGATCATCCCTTTTCAAATTAAGGTAAGATTTACATAGCACAAAACTCATCATTTTAACCACTTTAGAGTGTACAATTTAGTGACTTTTAGCACATTCACAATGTTGTACAATTATCACCCCTATCTAATTCCAAAACATTTTATTACCTCTAAAAAGAAAATCTGTACCTATTAAGTAGTTGTCACTATTTTCTATTCCACCAACCCCCCACCAGCCCCTGACAACAACTAATCTACTTTCTATCTCTATGGATTTGCCTATTCTAGACATTTCATGTAATTATATTCATATAATATGTCACCTTTCATCTTTACTTTTTAATGGAAGATAACCCTCAGTTTCCTGCTTATCCATTGCCACTTTCTTTTGATTATATGTACTAAACAGCACTTTCATTGCCTGCTCATCTCTTTTGTCTCTAGGGATGCCATGCTCTGTTAATCATCTTCACAATGTTATGTGGTTCAAGCCTGCCTCTATGAACCGAATGTTTGTGTCCCCACAGAAGCCATACACTTAAAGCCTTTATCCCCAATGTGATGATATTTGGAGGTGGAGCCTTTGGGGAGTAATTAAATTCAGATGAGATCATGATGGTAGTACCTCCATGATGAGATCAGCATTCTTGTAAGAAGAGGTGGGGACCAGAGCTTCTTCTCTCTACCATGTGAGGATACAGCAAGAAGGCTGCTGTTTATAAACCAGGACGAGGGCCCTCACCAGAAACCACCACACGTGCTGGCACCTTGATCTCCGACTTTCAGCCTCCAGAACGGTGAGAAATAAATTTCTGCTGTGTAAGCCACTGAATGTATAGTATTTGTTATAAAAGCCCAAGCTGACTAGGACAGCTGCCATTCCAGCCCCTCTGGACATTACAATAATTGCAACCCCCTGGCTTCTGGCAGATAAGCGTCACACTCTGGCCTCTATAACTTTGGGGTCCCATTGTTCCCATTGCTATCACGAGCCAAGCTCTGTGACAACTTCTCCTTCCATCAGTTATAACCTACAAAGGAGAGCCACCACTGACCTTGTTAGCTATTCCCCTCTCACTTATGCACTCACGATGGTCTTGGTAATGATGTGTCCTCTGGGTCTTGGGCTATAATTCCTTGGTGGGTTTTCTGGTGGTGCATAATATAAACATTTTGGCATGCCCAATCCCTAAGCCTTCCCAATCCCTAATCCCTTCCTCCACCATCAGCCATGGTAGTTCAGGCATTTAAATTTCATTCAGCCTGGGCCATTGCTTTCTCCAAGCTTCTAAGAGTCATCTTAGCTCTGAGTTTGCACCATCCTCTGGCATCCTTGTCAGGATGTTAAATCTCATATCCTAAGAAAGTGGCCCCAAGTCAATAACCTCTTCCTTATCCAGTCTTAAATTTTAGTCACTTTGATCAAGAACCTTCCCTGGCTCCTGTCAGTACATGTTGACTCATTTTTGCAGCTCCTTTGGTTGGTCTCTTTCTTTCCATGTCAAGTCCAGCATGTCCTTGGATGGGTTATGTTGTGACTTAATCTTAGTTATTGGTCTGGAAGCCAGAAGAGGAAGCAAGGACAGATCTTGAGGGAGCCTCTACTGCTTTGCAGAAGAGAGTCCTCTGTAGTGTCTTCCCCCATGGGGGATAGAAGATAGGAGTACTAGCTCTTAATACGGAGGGGCAGGATATCTCTGCAGGCTCTGACGGTTCAGAGGAATCTGGGGATTCAAAATCTTTGAGGTTATCCACACAAATATCCTCATCCCATACATCAGGGACCCAAGTTTTCCAGCCAAAGCCCTACCTTGACATAGCAGTCCTGCCTTAGCTAAGAAGTCAATTGTCTTTGAAGACCGGTGACTCAAACTAAGTACTGAGTATGGTTTTCAGCAATTTTTGTTCTCTCATTGCAGGAGATAAAGGCCTTTTGTAATTACCAAAGAGGTCTTATGACATTCACACTTAGTTTTCAAGTGTTTGTTAAGTGCCCTCAACATTTCTTTAGCCCCCTGTAAAGCATCAATGCAACTTACTCTCAGTCAGCAAATTTCATGTCATTGTTTTCATTGTTCACCCACTACCACCCTGGCACTTTTCAAAAGCTTGAATTATTGTACCAGTCAAGGCATTCTCCACCAGAACATTTTCCCAAATCACCAATGCTGAAAGTGTAAACAACTTGGCTGCCATCTTGTGCTAGAAACTATCTTTGCCACACATACCACTTGGGATGCCAGCCAAATGGTGAATGATCCAATTCATAATCTTCACTGCTGGTGCCTTACTGCATCACTTCAGGTCCTTGAGTAAGCAGACACTAAGGTAGTATTAGGAGTGCAAGAGTTTTATTGGAGGGTGAGACCTATCAAAGTTAGAGGGAATAAAGCAGGACTAGGCAGGAAAAGCCATCAAAAACCAATGTAGATCTGACAGTCTTGGCATACCCAGTGGGGCTCTCCAGAATTAAAAAATGCCTATTAGAACTCTTGTATCCTACTTTATGATATGTTTATTTGAATATAGAAACAATGTTTTGAATTAGTCATTGCTAGGGAAAATTTTAGTAAAAGCATGTCTTGTGGTAAATTGACAGAATTCTGTAACATGAACACCAATTTGAAAAATTGGATTCAAGCAAGCTCCTACCAAACATATTTTCAATTTCTTCTCAATTTTCTCTATTCTCTTGAGGTAAGAATATTTTGGAGACCCAGAACCCCATAAATGTGTAGGTAGGGATAACAAGAGGTTTGTTTGTATGTGTTTGCTTTTACTACATTTCAAGCTATGAAGGGAAATCATCAAGAGGAGGCACTCAGAATGCAGCTACAAAGATAAGTGGGTGCAAGCAGAAACATCAGGCTAATTTAATGTTAGACATTCTGTAAGAACAAGTCACTAGTGACATAAGAAAAACTGATAGGCTCCTTAATCCAGGGTCAGTATATTTTACAATTTGGGGATTACTTGTCAAAAGACTTTTTCAATGAAGAAAGTGAGATTTTACCATTAAAGCTATAATTTTCAATCACATGTATATTTAACAGTCTCAAATGGTTCATGACCCTCAAGATCAACCTTCTTCTTCAATTCTCAAGATTTACCCTCAAAGTTCACTTTTCATTGAAGCAACACTATTGTTTTCAGTAAAAACATTCACAATTTATCATTTTTACCATCCTGTGAAATGTTCTCAATAAATTCTACAGTATTAGCTAATAAATTCAGGAGATAAGCACCTCCCAACTTTATATGGGATAGATTTCACCACATTTATTAATTTTTTCAGTTTCTATTCTGTTCACTAAAAATTCATCATCTTGTTGAAAATATTTTTGTTTGTACTTTGCAAATAAATATGAATTCACAAATATTCTCACTGTAAACAATAGTAAACAAAAACCAATGAGAAGCTAGATCAATAATGTTTGTCATCAACATGTTTGCATACATGTTTTGAGCATATAAAAATGTGTCCTTCAACAGTGTAGTTCAGAAAGGTCAATTGTTTCAGCTTGGATACCAATTTTTGAGGCAAAACATATTTTAGCTAAATCTGCAGTACCAAAGCTTCTCCAAACTTTCTCCCATTCAGTAGCATCGTTGTCCACAAGAATTCTGAAAATAATTTCAAAGGCAGCTTTAATTATTTCATTTTTGTTTAAAACTTTTAGTGATTTTCTTCATAATTTGTGAGGTTGGTTTTTAAAAACCACTGAAAGATGGGTCATTTTATGCAGTTACTCTGACTTTATCCCCATAAGTCACGCTAAGGTTCAAGCTATTTTGCACCTCCATAATAATAAGACTCATGCTTGAAGAAGCACCAATGGTAGAGTCCTGTACTCCTCACCAAATATACATGTGCTACTCCACATTTCCTTAGACATTTGCAGTTAGGTAAGCCCGTGTGACTAGCTTTGGGTTGGGAAAGAAAATAATGTATGTCATTTCTAACTCAAAGCTTTTAAGAGCCAGTATGTGATCTTCCAATCTGGAAGCCACGTTTTGAGATAACAGTCACAATATGGAAGCAAACTAGATTCTTGAGTCCCTGTTTGGAACAGAGCTGCCCTGCAGAGCAACTGGACCCACAGTTGACTGGTCAAGTGAAAAATAGCCACTGTACTATTAAGCCACTAAGATTTTGAGGTTAATTTGTTAACCTAGCATAGCCTAGCCTCTGAGTACATTCTACAATTTTTTTTTTAAGGGAATAGTTTTTTTTGGTTAGTTGTTTTTAATTTTACTAATTTATTTATTTATTTTTGGCTGTGTTGGCTCTTCGTCTCTGTGCGAGGGCCTTCTCTAGTTGTGGCAAGTGGAGGCCACTCTTCATCGCGGTGCGCGGGCCTCTCACTGTTGCAGGCTCTCTTGTTGCAGAGCACAGACTCCAGATGCGCAGGCTCAGTAATTGTGGCTCACGGGACTAGTTGCTCCGCGGCATGTGGGATCTTCCCAAACCAGGGCTTGAACCCGTGTCCCCTGCATTGGCAGGCAGATTCTCAACCACTGTGCCACCAGGGAAGCCCCATTCTACAAGTTTTGATTACTGCTGACTCTCCCTACTGTGATTGGAGTAATGCTAATTCTTTTATTTTCTGCCAATAAGATAGTCTTCAGGGAAAATGCCACTCGCTCACAACCTTTGATCATTTCAGTTATTTTCTTTATTCGAGTATGAATAATTTACATATTCATAGGTTTTAAACTTATACTATACATCAAAATTTTCATTTGCCACTACCCATGGGTGGCCCTAGTTGAAAATACAATTTTAAATGTATAAAAAAATTTACATTTTTAAGAAGAAAAAGAGAGGCATTACAGTAATTTTTAAAGCAGAATTTCAGGTATATTTGTATTACAAGGGAACTCGCCGCCAAGGAAAGTAAAACTAAGTTTCATATTTATAAACAAAAGATTTAATTATGGGAAATTATGTTAGGAAGTTGAGCTGATTTGTGAGAAAATTATTTTCTACAATCTAAATCATGTATAAACAAACACACAAACAAATGTATGCAGGGGTTTGAAAAGAGGCTACCTTTTCAAAATGCTAAATGTGTGAGCCTCGGCAGGGTGACTGAAAAATCACATGGTCTAGGGGGCAGAGGATGAATAATAGAGTGGAAATGGGTTCACAGCAAAAATGTACCCAATTGGGAGGGGGCAAAGGGGCAAATAAACAAGGTTTCCTTAATGATACAAAAGTCCAAATTTCCCAGTAATTCCCGGTATATAAAAATATTAAAACATATAAAACTTGAACAAATGTAAAACATAAAACTGGTAAAAGACATAAAAACGCAAGATAACTACTGATTTTTCTTGTGGACCTATGTGACAAAATGTTTTAATAAAAAATATTCACGGGCTTCCCTGGTGGCGCAGTGGTTGAGAGTCCGCCTGCCGATGCAGGGGACACGGGTTCGTGCCCCGGTCCGGGAAGATCCCACATGCCGCGGAGCGGCTAGGCCCATGAGCCATGGCCGCTGAGCCTGCGCATCCGGAGCCTGTGCTCCGCAACTGGAGAGGCCGCAACAATGAGAGGCCCGCGTACCGCAAAAAAAAAAAAAAAAAATTCACAACTTTCCCCCAAAATCTTCACATAAATTTAATGCTTCAGAAAGATGGGACATGTTAATTCTTTGGTTTTAAGTATCCCCAGTACGCTGATATATATAGTCCCAGGGACAGAATTACCTCAATTTGAGAAACATCATTCCAATTTCCCTAAAGATTATTCTGTATTACACTAGTACATCTGAACACTTTCAATTTTGAGTGTGTAGATTTTTCATATCAGTGCTTTCACTTAGTGATATTTTGTTTCTATGCCACCAGTTTACATTAAGGGGTACCAGACAGTTCAGGTTGCTACAATAGAATATCATAGCCTGGGTAGATTAAACAACAGAAATTTATTTCTCGCAGTTCTGGAGGCTGGGAAATCCAAGATCAAAGTGCTGGCATATTCAGTGTCTGGTGAAAGCACTCTCTTCCTGATTGGCATATGGCCATCTTCTTGCTGTACCATCACGTGACAGAAAGAGAGAGAGAGAGAGAGAGAGAGAGAGAGAGAGAAAAGGAGAGAAAGCGAACACTCTTAGGTCTCTTCCTATGAGGACACAATTCCCACGTTGAGGACCCCGCCCCCCCATGACCTCATGACCTCATCTAAATTTAATTACCTCCCCAAAGCCTCACTTCCCAATATCATATAACATATATATGATAAATTTTGGAACATAAAAATAAAATTCATATGTAACTCATACCTGAGCTCTTTTAGATATATTGTTGAGAGCTTGTCTATGATTTCATATAATGTTCTCTTTATGCAGTTCCATGAAATAAATTAAATTTCTTTCATATCTCAATCTGGAGGGGGGGGATGGGAAACAATTTTCTTTTTCCCACAAAACTGCTTTGTTTTTTAAATTAATAATGCTGAATCTTTTAATTGGATCGTGGTGAAGCCGTTTGCCAGGACGGCCCCCAGTGATCCCCAATGATCATATTCTTGTGTAGTTGCATCTCACAATGTAATAGGGTTGGTCTGTGTGACCAACAGAATACTACAGAAGTAATGGTATGTCATTTCCAAAACTAGATCACAGAAGGCAATATGGCTTCCTCTCTTGCCTTCTCGCTCAAATCAGTCACTCTGGGAAATCCAGCTGTCATATCATAAGGACACCCAGGCAGCCCTGTGGAGAGGTATGGTGAAAAATCAACGCCTTCTGCCAACAGCCAGCCAAGAACCAAGACCATCAGCCTCAGCCAACAGCCATGGGATGAACTATCTTGGAAATGGATCCTGCGGCCCCAGCTGACATCTTAACTTCAGCCTTAGGAGAGACCTTGAGCCAAAAGCAGCCAGCTACACCCCTCCTAGATTCCTGACCCTCAGAGATAATAAATGTTTGCTATTTTAAGCAGCTAGGTTTTGAGGTAATTTGTTATACAGTAATAGATCATTTATCAATCTGCTTCCCTCTTTCTTTTGACTGTTAGGAATCCTAGATTCATATATGAGGCTCACCTCTAAAATTTATACAGGACTCTCAGCATGTATTTTTGTCTTCTAACATTATTTCCTTATTTTTATTTTTCTCTTACCTCAGTTTCCTCTTCTATTTATATACTCTTATTACAATATATGCTAAAGCCACCTCAAATAGTTTTTATGGGAATAAGGCAAAGTATTTTTTATGAAAAAAATGAAGAAAAATAACCAGAGGAGGATAACAAGATGAAAGTTAAGAAGTTACTATTCCATGCTATACCTAAGTTTAAAGCTTTCTTCAACATGGAAGAAACAAAGCTATTATCTGAGGCTTTCTTAAAGGATTTGAATGTAAGTTCTAGATAGGAAAAAACAAAAATATTCAACAGAAGTATAAGCTATTTGAAATGAATGTTATGCTTTTATCCTCTGAGTAGTGATTCGGAACTACTAGTCCACAAAGATAATTTCACCAGTCTGCTGATAATAAGAAAAATAAGGGCAATGCAGTCAATTTTCCATTAACTTAAATTTATTTAACTTAAATTTGGCTGTTTATATTGAGATTATGTTCTTTCTAATCTTGATGTATCTTCTTTTAGAATATGGTAATGATAGTGTATTGTGGGGTTTTTTTAATGTTCTTAATCACACAATTTCCCCATTTCTCCCAATATTTATGTGATTTTGTTTGGTTGTATCTTATTAAATGTTCCCTGTGCATGAAACCACTAAATGCAGAAACCACTGCTCCTAGAGAAGTATTGAAGGATGGTGGTGGAAGTGGCAGGGCAGTGCACAGATCTCAAGGCAAGGCCATGTTTGAGGGACAAAAACATACATACTTTCAGTATACACTTTGTTTTCATAACACGAACTCCAGACAAGAGAGCTCAACCAACGTGCACCTCAGGCCCTCCCCCTGGAGATAATACAAGAGATTATACAACACTTTTGCTCACTTAACATTACCTACATTCTGAAGAATGTCTACAGATAATATATGTACAGTAAGTCCCCTACATATGAATGAGTTCCATTCCAAGAGCACGTTTGTAAGCCCAATTTGCTGTAAGTGCAACAAAGTTAGCCTAGGTACCCAACTAACACAATCGGCTATATAGTACTGTACTGTAATAGGCTTACAATGCTTTTCACACAAATAACACATAAAAAACAAACACACAAAAATAAAGAAAGCATTTTTAGTCTTACAGTACAGTACTTTGAAAAGTACAATAGTACAGTATAACAGCTGGCATCCAGGGGCTGGCATCGAGTGAACAGGCAAGAAGAGTTACTGACTGGAGGAGGGAGAGGAGGTGGGGGATGGTAGAGCTGAAGGATCGTCAGCAATAGGAGACAGAGGGCAAGCTGCACTTTCAGTCACGCCTGATGTTGATGGCACAGGTTCTGGTTCCTTGCTGGATTCAATTCTATCTACCCTCTTGAAAAAACGATCCAGTGACGTCTGGGTAGTAGCTCCTTTTCTCGTTGTAGATGACATGGTAGCACTGGATTGCATTCTGAATGACTGCTGCAAACTTTGTGTACTGTTCTACGCTTCGGTCCTGTGCCTCAAAAACTAACAGTGCCTCCTCAGATAAAGAAAATCCCCTTGCCATTTCCTGCATCGTGAATCTCTTTGGTTCTTCAGTTACTTCTTCCTCTTGTCTCTCTTTGTCCTTTCTCTGGACCTCCAGTTCCATCAGGTCTTCATTAGTAAGCTGCACAACCTAAGTACACAAAAGCACAACCACTTGCAGAGGATGCATGCACGCGACAATGTACGCCAGACATGTGAACTAACTTATGTGATTGGACGTGAAAAGGCACGTTCGCATCTTTCAAAGTTTGCAACTTGTAGGGGACTTGTTGTACATGTACATGTTTCAAATGCATAGAACTGCTAGGCATAAGTAATCAAATTCTATTAAAAGTGGTCTAAATTTATGGCAGGTTTTTATATATGTGTCATCTTCTAATTACTAGATACAAAAATATAATTTCAATGAGATGGGCATAATAAATTTTTTTATGTTTTTAACAAGGGGCCCTTGCAATAGTGGGAAACTGGTGCTAAACAAATGTTTTTGAATAGGTTAGAGGGGCTTGAAAGCAGAATATAGAAAAGAAAAAAGTGCTTGAATCTTCTTTCCCATAATACAAGCTCCTGGGAAAAGTTCTTAACAGTGATAAACTCTCAATCTGACACATAACTTTTTTTTTTTCTTCATAAGGTTAAGTGGTTCCTTTCTGCTATCCCCAAATGAAGTAAAATTGCCTCACTTTTAAAAAAAGGTGAAATTCTTTCTTTTTTCAGATTATCTGAAGAATGTGTTCAAGTCTAATATCCTATTTATGAGATAATAATAAGACCAATTCCATAAACTACCCTAGAAAATCAGTAATTTCTTCATAAAAAAGAGCTCCAGTTTCCACAAGTAATATAAGTAGATGGCTACAGCCTGCAACTTGTCATAGAGGAGTCAAGATATACTGCATCTCCTACGTGCTTTGAATATTTAAACATGCTTCCAGTACTTACTGTACCTTCCATTCCATTTTCTCTCCCCCCAGCTTTAGGTTTCTTTGTGATAAACTGCATATTATAAACACACATCTTTCCCAATACTGGATATTGAATCCTTTTAATTATAGAAACATGTTCAGACTTAATCTTCTGGATTTTTTTTTAACTGTGAGAGGATCAGGATATGTCTGAAACTATTTTGCTACCTTTTAGCAGATGGACTTAAAAGAAGAATGGCAACCAGTTAACTTTCCTTATTGCTCCAAAAATTCTTTCACTATAATCCCCCACCCTTCAGGAATTATTTTCTAATCAAGGTTTACATTCCCCTCAAAACTGGAGAATAAACAAAGCTCAGCAAAGTAAATAGCAAGAAAAATCACTGTATCTTAGAGACTGAAAGATAAAAACAAAACAAAACAAAAATCTAAACTCAAGCCTCAAATTTATAAAAGAGGACAGTAAGGGCCATGTGTCTTGATTCATGTCACACCACCACTTCCAACAGGAGCTAGAATTAGAATTCAGGTCTCCTGGCATCGGCTTAGAGTTTCTTCTATTTAGGAATTCATGATGTTGATGGTACAACTGGATAGAGAATTGGGGAAAAGGAGAAAGATAAAATATTCTAATAAATCATTCCAATTCTAATTTGGTACTTCTCAGAGGAAACTTCAAGGGCCCCTAAGCCTGGAAGGGCAGGAAGTCCTCCTTCCGGAGTCTCTTCCATCACAGTAAGTACTGGCTTCAAAAACAACTTAATTTTACACTTGCCTTGAAAGTCTAGTGATGATGTCATGGCTGACCTACCCAGCCAACTCTCCTTCAGGACCACAAGATTTCTAAAAATGAAATAAAAACCAAAGCAGTATTTTCCTCTGCACAGAATAAAAAAGAAAGGGGATGGGGTGGAGGGAGAAAGAGAGAATGACACTGTAATAGGCATATGACAAATTAAAGCCAGAGAATAAATTAAATGGCATTTTCTGACCTTAATTTACTTAGGGTTTTTTTTTAATTATCAAGAAATGGTAAGATACACATCATTTTAAACATTAAAAATCATCTAGAGGAAAACATTAATGAACTTTCAGCAGGTGGAGTACATGAACCCAGGAGAGAGCAACCTTGGACAGAGGGTATTCCAAATTGCGCCACATTCCACTGCACTACCTCATAGTGTTAATGTTTAAAATTATATGAGTTACCTTTTGTACCCACAATTCCTTGAATTTTATATCAGGTTCTTTCACTGACTTAGCTTTCATCCCACTGTTGGTGGTATTGCAAATTGAGACAGCCACTATGCAAAACAGTATGGAGGACCTTCAAAAAATTAAAAATAGAACTACCATATGATCCAGCAATTCCACTCCTGGGAATACATCCAAAGAAAACAAAAGACACTAATTCAAAAAGATACCTGCCCCCGCCACATTCATAGCAGCATTATTTACAACAGCCAAGATGTGGAAACAGCCTAAGTGTCCACTGATGGATGAATGGATAAAGAAGTTGTGAGATATGTAACGAGGAAATCCTACAATTTGTGACAACATGCATGGACCATGGAGGCATTATACTAAGTGAAAAAAGTCAGAGAGAGAAAGACAAATACTGTACAATCTCACTTATATGTGGTATCTTCAAAAAACAAACAAACGAAAAACCCAAACTCCTAGAAAAAGAGATCAGACTTTGATAGCCATAGGTGAAGGGATGGGGAGGGGGAATTGGAGGAAGGTGGTCAAAATGTACAAACTTCCAGTTGTAAGACAAATAAGTCCTAGGGATGTAATATACAACAGGATGACTATAGCTAACACTGCTGTTCAATAAATAGGACCGTTGTTTAGACAATAAATCCTAAGAGTTCTCATCACAGCAGATTTTTTTCTTCTTTCTTTCCTTTTTACTGTATTTATATGGGAAGATGGATGTTAGCTGAACTTATTATGGTAATTATTTCACAATATTTTAGATTAAACCATCATGCTGTATGCCTTAAACTCAAACACTGATATATGTCCATTAGTTTTCAATAAAACTGGGGGGAAAATTACAACATCAACTTTATTACACTAGATGGCAGCAAATAATTAGAAGGACCAAATAAAACATTTGCGTATCGCATAAATATTGAAGCGCTGGAGTGAGTAGAGACATAATGGTAATATTTGAGAAAGAAAAACAAAACCTGGCTGACTCATAAACATTCTTTAAGATTTATCATTTATTTATTCCTTCATTCAACAAACATTAACAAATTACTAAACAAAAAGTTAGACTATAAAAAGTACTATGGGAGTACTTCCTCTATGCAGATTCTATAATTCTTAGATACCACACGAGGACTTACTTTGTTGCTCTTGTACAAAGAGCTATGTTTTGGTGTTTGAAGACTCCCCATTTACTGTATAACTTTGATACATAGTAGGTTCTCAGATTTTACATTCAGTTACTTACTAGTTTCCAGTCACAACATGCACTCTCATACCTCTGTAGTTTTTCATATGTTGTTCTCTATATCTGGAATTATGTCCAACTCCCCACCACACACACGCACACACACACACACACCACCCCTTTCAAGTGCTTTCTCTTTGTCTGACCTTCAGTGACTATCATAAGCATATCAGAGCTCACTCTTCCAAGTCCCCACAGCATCCTAAGAATGCCTACAATAGTGGGGAGTTCTGTGTTATATTTGACTGTCTTCTTCACTAGACTATGAGCAGTGAGTCACATTTTTATATAGTCACCACCCAGCACAGCTTCTCTTACAGAGGAGGCCTTCTGTAAAATTTTGTTGAGTGATTTAGCTGTGTTACAGAAAATCAAGCTTCTGTGTTAGAGGTCTGCTTATGACTAACAAATGTAAGTGCCAATATCTTATAATTCGTTGTGGTACCATATGGATAAGACTTGTAAAAGTGGTCAGTAGACCAGAATTCCCTCCAAAACAGATTTAAGGTTCATGATGACACATTGTTACATAATACCAATACAGGAACATGTCCGAGATATTGCACGTTCGGTTCTACACCATCTCAATAAAGTGAGTATCACAATAAAGCGAGTCACATGAACTTCTTGGTTTCCCAGTACATATAAAAGTTTAATTTACATGTAATGTTATATTACGAGTACAATAGCATTATGTCTAAAAAAGCATATATATCTTAATTTAAAAATACTTTATTGCTAAAAATTGGTAAGCATCATCTGAGTCTTCAGTAAGTAGTAATCTTTTTGCTGGTGGAGGGTCTTGCCTTGATGTTTTGATGGCTGCTGACTGATAAGGGTGGTGATCGCTGAAGTTTGGGGCGGCTGGGGCAATTTCTTAAAATAAGACAACAGTGAAGTGTGCCACGTCTATTGACTCTTCCTTTCACAAATGATTTCTCTGTAGCATGAAGTGCTGTTTGATAGCATTTTACCCACAGTAGAGCTTCTTTCAAAATTGGACAATCCTTTCAAAGCCTGCCACTGCTTTATCAACTAAATTTATGTAATATTCTAAATTCTTTGTTGTCATTTCAACAATCTTCTCAGCATTTTCACCCGGAGTAGACTCCATCTCAAGAAACCACTTTCTTTGCTTATCCATAAAAGGCAGCTCCTCAAGCTTAAAGTTTTATCATTACGTTGCAGCAATGCAGTCACATTATTAGGGTCCACTTCTAATTCTAGTTTTCTCACTATTTTCACCACATTTGCAATAAAATCCTCCTCTAAAGTATTGAACTCCTCAAAGTCGTCCATAAGGATCAGAATCAACTTCTTCCGAACTCCTACTACAGTTGATATGTTGACCTCTTCCAATGAATCTCAAATGTTCTTAATGGTATCTAGAATGATAAATCCTTTCCAGAAGATTTCCTATTTACTTTGCTCAGATCCATCAAAGGAATCACTATCTATGGCAGCTATAGTCTTTAAAAAATATATTTCTTTTTTTAAAGATTTATTTATTTATTTTTGGCTGCGTTGGGTCTTCGTTTGTGCACGCAGACTTTCTCTAGTTGTGGCAAGTGGGGGGCTACTCTTCATTGGTGGTGCGTGGGCTTCTCATTGTGGTGGCTTCTCTTGTTGCAGAGCACGGGCTCTAGGTGCAGGTTTCAGTAGTTGCAGCACACAGGCTCAGTAGTTGAGGCATGTGGGCCCTTGAGCTCATGGGCTTCAGTAATTGCGGTGGGTGGGCTCAGTAGTTGTGGCTCGCAGGCTCTGGAGCGCAGGCTCAGTAGTTGTGGTGCATGGGCTTAGTTGCTCCAAGACATGTGGGATCTTCCTGGACCAGGGATCAAACCCATGTCCCCTGCATTGGCAAGCAGATTCTTAACCACTGTGCCACCAGGGAAGTCCCTGAAAAATATATTTCTTAAATAATAAGACTTGGACGCTTCCCTGGTGGCGCAGTGGTTAAGAATCCGCCTGCCAATGCAGGGAACACGGGTTCAAGCCCTGGTCTGGGAAGATACTATGTGCCGCAGAGCAACTAAGCCCATGCACCACAACTACTGAGCCTGAGCTCTAAAGCCTGCAAGCCACAACTACTGAAGCCTGAACACCATAACTACTAAAGCCCGTGCATCTAGAGCCCATGCTCCACAAGAAGAGAAGCCACCGCAGTGAGAAGCCCACGCACCGCCAACGAAGAGGGGCCCCCACTTGCCACAACAAAAGAAAGCCCGCACACAGCAACGGAGACCCAACACAGCCAAAAATATATACATAAATTTATTTTAGAAAATAATAATAAGCTGAAATTACTCCTTAATCCATGGGCTGCAGAATGGATGCTGTGTTAGCAGACATGGAAACATTACTCTGTTGCACATCTACATTGGAGCTCTTGGGTGATCAGGTGCATTGTCAATGAGCAGTATTATTTTGAAAGAAATCTTTTTTTCTGAGGAGCATTTTACAACAGTGGTCTTAAAATATTCAGTAAACCATGTTATAAACAGATGTGCTGTCATCCAGGCTTTGTTGCAATTAGGCCAATTAATAACCCTACAGGCTTTGTTGTTCCACATATAGAGCACAGGCAGAGCATATTTATCATAATTCTTAAGGGCCCTAGGATTTAGGGAATGGTAAATGAGCATTGGCTTCAACTTAAAGTTACCAGCTGCATAGCCTCTAACAAGAGAATCACTGTGTTCTTTGAAGCTTTGAAGCCAGGCATTGACTTCTCCTCTCAAGCTATGAAAGTCCTAAATGGCATAGTCTTCCAATATAAAGCTGTTTTATCTACATTGAAAATCTGTTTAGAATAGCCACCTTCATGGATCTTCTGGATAACTTGCTACAGCTTCTGCATCAGCACTTGAGGCTTCACCTTGCACTTTTATGTTATGGAGGTGGATCCTTAAACCTTTTCTAGATTCATACTTTTCTTTTGCAGCTTCCTTACCTCTCTCAGCCTTCATAGAATTGAAGAGAGTTAGGGCCTTGCTCTGGATTAAGCTTTGGCTTAAGGGAATGTTGTGGCTGGTTTGATCTTCTATCCAAACTGCTAAAACTTTCCACATATCAGCAATAAGACTATTTTACTTTCTTATCATGCATGTGGTCACCGGAGTAGCACTTTTAACTTCCTTTGAGAACTTTTTCACAACTTGGCTAACTGGCACAAGAGGCCTAGCTTTTGGCCTATCCTGACTATCAACATGCCTCTCTCACTAAGCTTAATCATTTCTAGCTTTTGATATAGAGTGAGAAACATGCAACTCTTCCTTTCACTTGAACACTTAGAGGTCATTGTAGGGTTATTAATTGGCCTAATTGCAATATTATTGTGTCTTAGGGAAGAGAGGGAGAGGGAGAGGGAGAGAGACTAGGGAATTGCCAGTCCATGGAACAGTCAGCGTACATACAACATTTATCCATTAAGTTTGTCGTCTTATATGTTCGTGGTGCCCCAAAACAATTACAGTAGTAACATCAAAGATCACTGATCACAGATCACCACAACAAATATAATAATAATAATAAATTTTGAAATATTGTAAAAATTGCCAAAATGTGGCACAGAGACGTGGAGTGAGCCAATGTTATTGGAAAAATAGCGCCAATAGACTTGCTCGACACAGAGTTGCCACAAATCTTCAATTTGTAAAAAATGCAATGTCTGCAAAGTGCAATAAAATGATATATGCCTGTAATAAGGAGTAATATGAGGTGGAGAAAGAGAAGCAGAAAAGGAAGAAAAGAATGAGAAGAGAAGAAAGGAGAGAAGAAGGGGAAGCAGATGGAGAATAAGAGGAAAAAAGGGAACAGGGTGCCAAGTGCTCTTCTAAGCAACTTAGCTCATTAAATCTTTATAATACCCCAGGGTAGGGTCTATTATTATTCCCATTTGACAAAAGAGGCTCTTAACATTTGAAAAACATACTCAAGGTGACAGACAGTAGGTGATGGAGTCTACAATGATTCCACTGACCTTTGGTTTTGTCTGAAACCTACCATCAGACTAACTCAACACTCAATCCACTAGTTATATAAACAATATGCAGGTTTTCTTAACACAGCCTTATAACACCTTGGTTTATCTATCATACAGCTTTAGGAATAGAAGAATTCAATTCAAGTAAAACAGTAAAGAGGCACCACTGAGTACTTCTAACCTACACTATATTAGAAATCTTTGCCAAAGATGCTGTGGATTAAGGAATCTGAGTACTGATGATAGTTGATGATATCATGAGCAAAACAAACAAAGAGTAAAGCAAACAAACACCTCTAAAATATATTCATACATCTCTTTCTCTTACAGGCTATTTAAGTTTTTCCTTTTACTTTGTTTTTCTTGATTCCTGTAGCAGATGTTAGCTGTCTGTTTGCCTCCTCTCCCGTGACCTCATGTCCAGAATCTGTACCCCCTTCCATCTCTTTGGGTATTTTGTCAACTATCCTGAGTCCAAAAAAAAAAAAAAATTCAAAGGAATTAGAGGAAATGTAGTGAGGAAAAGAAAACTTAAAATAAGCAAATAAAGATTACTAATGTCCTATGAAATGACAGAAGATAGGGCATCAGAAACAAGAACAGGATGCTATAAAAAGAAACATTCAGAGGCAAGATACGTTAGTTATCTATTGCTGCATGACAAATTATCCCCCAACTACGCAACTTACAACAAACATTTACTATCTTACACAGTTTCTGTGGGTCATGAATCTGGGAGGAAATTAGCAGCATGGTCTGTCTCAGGATCTCTCATGAGATTGCAGTCAAGCTGTCAGCTGGGGCTGCAGTTTTCTGAAGACTTGACAGGGGCTGGAAGATCTTCCTTCACAAGACTTATTACATAGCTGTTGGCAGGAGACCTTAGTTTCTCACTACATGGAACTCTCTGTAACACTATTGTGTGTTCTCACAACATGGCAACTGGCTTCCCCCAGAGCAAGTAATCCAAAGAAAGAGCGATAAGAAAGCCACATTGCCCTTTATGACCTGGTATGCAAAAATCACACACTCTCACTTGTACTTTTTTTGTAATCATTAGAAGCAAGTCACTAAGTCTAGCCCATACTCAAAGCGAGGATTATTAGGCTTTACTTTCAGATGGCTGCACCAAAGAATTTGTGGAAATTCTTTAAACCACCACACAAGAAGAAAAATAGTTCTAGGAAATTATAAATATGATCAAAGCATGACCATCAAAATAAGAATTTAGTAGGCACATTAAAAGGTAAAGTTAAAAAGTCAGAGATGGTTAGTCTCAGAAAAATGGTAAGAAAAACACAGTTTTAATCCAGATGCTCAAATTCCCAAATAATTGGAATTTCAGGAAGAGAAAACAAAGAAAATAAAAGGGGGGATAATTAAAGTAAAAATTTTCCCCAAATTGAAGGACACATCTCTAACTTCTTAAAAGAACTTCCCCACTGCCTAGCACAAAGCATGAAAAATGACCCAAACCAAAACATGATAACACTAGAAATAAAAAGGAGATCCTAAAAGCTTCCAGAGTGGATTTTTTTTTTTAAATTACAAGTTCCCAAGCACTACCCTTCTGGTAATCAAATTCAATACATTTGCATGGGACCAAAAATCTTTATATCTATTTAGTTCCCCAAGTGTTTTTAAAACTTAGTCAAGGGACTTCACTGGTGGCATAGTGGTTGAGAATCTGCCTGCCAATTCAGGGGACACGGGTTCGAGCCCTGATCCAGGAAGATCCTACATGCCGTGGGGCAAGTAAACCCGTGCTCCACAACTACTGAGCCTGTGCTCTAGAGCCCGCGAGCCACAACTACTGAAGCCCGCGAGCCACAACCACTGAAGCTGCGTGCCACAATTACTGAAGTCCGTGTGCCACAACTACTGAAGCTGCGTGCCACAATTACTGAAGTCCGTGTGCCACAACTACTGAAGCCGCGTGCCTAGATCCCGTGCTCTGCAACAAGAGAAGCTACCGCTATGAGAAGCCCACGCACCGCAACGAACAGTAGCCCCCACTCGCCGCAACTAGAGAAAGCCCACATGCAGCGACGAAGACCCAAAGCAGCCAAAAATAAATAAATTAAATAAATAAATTTATAAAAAATAAAAATTAGTCAAGTTTGGAAACCATTGGTTTAAAGAGTTCTGAGGAGAACGAGGTAAACATTTTCATACTGAAGTATCACTTTTCTAAAATTGTTGGACATATTTTTCCAATATTCTGCTATAAATAAATCCACTTTTTTGGGGTGCAGTGTTTAAGGATCCACCTGCCAGTGCAGGGGACACGGGTTTGAGCCCTGGTCCGGGAAGGTCCCACAAGCTGCAGAGTAACTAAGCCCGTGCACCACAACGACTGAGCCTGCACTCTAGAACCCGTGAGCCACAACTACTGAGCCCACAAGGCTAGAGCCTGTGCTCCACAACAAGAGAAACCACTGCAATGAGAAGCCCACGCACCACAACGAAGAGTAGCCCCTGCTCGCCGCAACTAGAGAAAACCCGCGCGCAGCAACGAAGACCCAACGCAGCCAAAAATAAATAAGTAAATAAACAAAATAAATAAACCCACTTTTTTTTGTGGGTGGCAGAATTATCCTCATTTTATAGAATCATAGTGGAAAGAGGAAAAAAGAATTTCTAAAGCACACCTTAAACTAAATTTTAGTTCCATGTAACCTTCTCAGATTTATACACAAGGAATGGAAACCTATTTTCTAACAGCATTAAAGAAAGAATAAAAGGAAATGACTTAAACTACAGCAAAATAGCCTTAGGGTAAGGAAGTTTCCTGACATTGAGATTTGTCAAACACTAACATGGGTTTCTAGGGGTGTTATGAAATATTCACCTTGGAGAGTTTTTAGAAAATGTTTCCCATCTGTCTGAGTTTAGAGAATAAGCCTGAAGAAAAGAAGATGGTTTGGGAAGATTAAATATATTTGTTTACTCAGTAAGTTCTTGTTGAACTACTACTAAGTGTCTGGCACTGTACTAAGTGTTGGCGGGTATTTTAAGACAGCATTTTTCAAATTTATTTGATCATGGAATACTTCTCAAATGAAAGTTTGTGAATAGGTCTCCATCAAGGGAACTTCTAACATATAATGCTTATTTGCATAAAAAGAAAACAGAAAAAAAGTCTCACAGATTAACTGCTACAAGAAAATAAAAAGTTATAATTATTAACAAAATTTACCAAGCTTAATAAAACAGCTTTCATTTCATATTCTTGTTATAACATGATACACATTTATTAATTACATTTATACATGCTTACATAAAAATATCAACTATACTTTTTCAGAACTTGCAGTTCATCCAAGTGATCAGTACAAGACACAAATCTGTTCTATAATCAATTAGAAATGTAATGGGGGTAGTTGGAGTAGGGAGTTATTCCATAGAGCAATCAAAAACTGAAATATCTATCAGTACAATTACAGGAAACAGGACACATACAAGCTTTATAAGAAGAACCTGAGAGTAATTTACTGAAACATATCAAAGAACCCTTGAATAAATGGAGAATGGAAGATTCAGTATTGTAGAAATATCAGTTCCTCTCAAATTAACCTATGGATTCAATGTAATTTTATATAAATTTCCATGTGTGGATGGGTAGGTGAGTTAGTATAACATGGAAACTGATTATAAGTTCATCAGGAAGAATAAATACATTAAAATGGACAGAAATGGATGGCACATTGATCGTAGATGTTTAGTTCCTCTTCTTCCAGTCCCACCTAAAAATGACATTAAATGGATTCTTGAAAGAGATAAATAAACTCCCAGGGAAAAGGAGGACAATGGCAAATGATATCAGCAAATTTTGGGAAGATGGAAAACAAATAGAAATGATAACAGAAAAGAAGAGGAAGGTAAGATGCCTATCAAAGAGAAGCATGTTGATTTACCTCACTGAATCCCTGACAAGCTCAAAATATGGATGAGTCAAACCCTAGTTGTGAGGATGAGAGGCAGGGATGAAAACAGAGAAATTCGTCAAAAGTTTGTATGCAAAATGACTGGAATAACAGGTTCTCTCCTCAATTCAGCACAGCCAAATCACTATCCTCTTTGAAGAAACTGAAATCAGAAAGGCTCTATGCTTAGACAAAACAGGCACAGCAAAGAGTAGGAGAGAAGTACGTTGTAAAAACCTGAATTCTGAGTAGTAAGGAGCTAGGATCTTTCCTTCATCCTAGGAATCCCAATGATCAGACACATATCTCACAAGCAGAAGACTAGAGGATCCTTTTTTAAAAAGAAACTGAGCAGCTCTGGGACAATTACATACTAGCATCTAATACTAATGTCTAGGGATTCTAACAGCTGAATCACCCTACCTTGAAGCCTACCACTCAGCCTTTTTTAGTACCTCATTCTAAAATATAAATGGATAGTCTGGGTCACCAAACATTTGAGGAAAGTCTCTAACATTTAATACTGAAACAAATAAAACAGGGGTGGAGAGTGAGTGAGGGGGAAGGAACCCCAATCCAGAAGGAAGAAAATATACAAATGAAAACATCCAGACCTTTTGTTATGCTCATTGGCTGGGTACAGGGACAACATTTTTTTTTAAGGACAGGATTTTATTTTAAGTAACAATCAGAGAATAAGAAATAGCTCTGGAAATTTTGGAACATAATCATAAAAACTAAAAATTCAATAGAGGGATCAGATTGATATGTTCCAGATGGTACAGCAAAGGAAAGGTTAAACAGACAGACTATAGTGCAGATAATATTAACAAAAACCAAAAGAAGAATGATACAGGAGGTATAAATATATGACTAAAAAGAATTCCAAAAGAAGAAAATGGAAGAAAGAAAACAATCAAAGTAAGTTTTTCCAAAGGACAAGAATTCCCGGATTAAAAGAATCTACTGAGTACCCAGGAATATGGATAAAGAAAAACTACACCAGTATCATTAAACCCTAGTACCAAAAATCATAAAATTATGGTACACTTAGAATAGAGAGTTTAGAACTCTCAGAGAGAAAAACAGATCACTTAACAGAGAGAAAAACAGATCACTTAAAAGTAAATGTGGACTTCCTGGTGGTGCAGTGGTTAAGAATCCACCTGCCAATGCAGGTGACACGGGTTCGAGCCCTGGTCCGGGAAGATCCCACATGCCTCAGAGCAACTAAGCCCGTGTGCCACAACTACTGAAGCCCACGCGCCTAGAGCCTGCGAGCCACAACAAGAGAAGCCACTGCAATGAGAAGCCCGCGTACCGCAACAGAGTAGCCCCCACTCGCCGCAACTAGAGAAAGCCTGTGCGCAGCAACAAGTCCCAACTCAGCCAAAAGTTAATTAATTAATTAATTAATTTTAAAAAAGTAAATGCAACAATTAATTTAGATCATTTTTAAATGGTGACAATTGAGTCAAGCAAGAATCGACAAAAAATTCTAAAACTGGTAGGTGAAGTAATTTGAGAACAGAATATATAGTCAAGAATTTCCACATACTTTATTAACTATAAAAGGAAAAATAGTAAGTTATAGTGGAGCAATTTGACAGATACCATTTTAACCAAGTGATCGAAGTTAGTATTACACGGTGTTTGCCAAGGGGAGGCGGGGGTTGGAGGAGGGATGGAGTGGGAGGCTGGGGTTAGCAGATGTGAGCTTTTATATAGAGAACGGATAAACAACAAGGTCCTGCTGTATAGCACAGAGAACTATACTCAATATCCTATGATAAACCATAATGGAAAAGAATATAAAAAAAGAATGTGTATATATATGTATGTATGTATAACTGAATCACTGCTGTTCAGCAGTAATTAACACATTGTAGATCAACTATACTTCAATAAAAAAGTTAATATCACAAATAATAGGGCAAATTGACATCATGTACCTCCTGATAAAATGTATTGAAAAGAACACAACAACATTTATGCAGTATTCCTGCCAAAAATGTATAACCTGAATCTAAGCATGACAAAACATCAGACAACCCCAAATTGAGGGACATTCTACAAAATAACTGGCCTGTTTTTTTCAAAAATGTCAATGTCATAAAAGACAAAGAAAGTCTGAGGAACTGTTCAATATTACAGAGACATAAAAACTTGGAAACTGAATGCAGTGCGTGACCCTGGATTGGATCCTGGTCATTTTAAAAATGGACATTATTAGGATAAATGGTGAACTTTTAATAAAATCTGTGGATAGAAGTATTATAACAAAGTTAAATTTCCAGATTTTTATAATTTCACTGTTGTTATTTAAGTGAATGTCTTTGTTCTTATGAAATACACACTTGAATATTTAATGGTAAAGGGATGTGTTCTGTGAAATTTACTCACAAATGGCTCCAAAAAGATGGGGATTAGAATGGTATCTAATTTCATGATAGCAACATAGTTACAAGCCAACGGAGCAATGCTCCTAAAGTTCATAGGGAACATGATTTCCCTCCCAGAATACTATACTCAGCTGTATTATCAGTTTTCTATTGCTATAGAGCAAATTAGAATAATCTCAGTCACCCATTTATTATCTCATAGTTTCTGTGGGTTAGAAGTCTGAGCACAGAGTAGTTGGGTTTCTTGTTCAGGGTCTTACAAAGCTGCAGTGTCAGCTAAAGCTGTGCTGTCATCTGGAACTTAAAGTCCTCTTCCAATCTCATCTGAGTTGTTGGCAGAAGTCAGTTCCTTGAAGCTATATGACAGAAGACCTTGTTTTCTTGCTGTCAGCCGGGGACTGATCTCAGCTCCTAATGGCTTCCCCTCATGTCATTGCCATATGGCTCCCTCTTCCCCCAACATAGCAATTTGCTTCGTCTTCAAGGCCAACAGGAGAACCTCTCTCTGATGTTTCACCTTCTCTTGAAGGATTCACCTAATAACGTTAAGAGCCAGTCAGGATGATCCCTCTTTTTATTAACTCAGAGTCAACTTATTAGTAAGTTATTCATGGAATAATACCCCATCATATGTACTAGTACCATTCACACTTAACAGAAGTGTATTATGCATCAGGGAAAGGAAATCTTGAGGACCATGTTAGAATTTGGCCTGCCACATCCAGCTAAACATCAGAGTTTGAGAAAATCTGGTTTTCAACCCCAGCACCACATTAGAATCTCCTGGAGAACTATTAAATCCTGGTATCAGAATTCTCATTTAGTTGATTTGAGGCAGGGTCTGAGAAGATTTTGCTTTTGTTTTTGCTTTTAAGGCTCTCCCATGTAATTCCAATATGCAACCAGGGTTGAAAACCACTTGAATACAATGAAAACCTTTTCAGATATACGAGATCTCAAAGAATTTACTTCCCATTCACGCTTTCTCAGGAAGCTACTGGAGGAGTACTCCTCTGAAATGAGGAGGTAATCAAGGAAGAGGAAAGCACAGGATCCAGAAAACGACTCTAAAATAGGGAATAGCAGAGGGATGTCCCAGATGACAGACTGCAGGAGCCTAGGAAGTAACCATTCTGGACTGGGACAGGAGGATGGAGGACTCCAGGATGAGGGTCTCTGAGAAAAAACAAGTGGAATTAATAGACTAGCTGATATTTCTGAGCATTGGATGAAGAGAACTAGTATTAGGCACATGACAGAATTGATATGTAATTGGAAAAAATAGTAAGAATAGGTACATAGAAAAATACACATTTGATACATGATGCAATTATTTTCTTAAGGAAAATTAAAAGCTTTTCAAGACAGAAAAGCACACACTACTTGGCTATGAAGTTAACAATATTAATATAGTCATAATGTAAATACTGATCCTTAACTGAAAATTATAATTACACTGAGACTATAAAAGGAGGGGAAGCAAGGGTGTATATGTGTCTATGTAAAAGAGCTAAATCAAGAAATTGCAAAATAGAGCTTTAATACAAATTATAGGATAGAAGGAATGGGGAACTACTCTTTTCTATATAATCTTTTCAGTATTATATTTTTTAACTATGTGCATGTATTAACTGTGTTAAAATTTTTTAAAAAAGAGCAAAAGGAAGCACATGAGTAATACTGTTAAAATAAACTGATAATGGAATGTCAGGTTTTGTTTTTACCAGATATTCATTTTTATTTATTTATTTATTTATGGCTGTGTTGGGTCTTTGTTTCTGTGAGAGGGTTTTCTCCAGTTGCGGCAAGTGGGGGCCACTCTTCATCGCGGTGCGTGGGCCTCTCACTATCGTGGCCTCTCTTGTTGCGGAGCACAGGCTCCAGACGCGCAAGCTCAGTAGTTGTGGCTCACGGGCCTAGTTGCTCCGCGGCATGTGGGATCTTCCCAGACCAGGGCTCGAACCCGTGTCCCCTGCATTGGCAGGCAGATTCTCAACCACTGCGCCACCAGGGAAGCCCGGAATGTCAGTTTTTACTCAACAGACTAGAAAAGTTAAAAATTCTTACATGATAAATTGTTACAAAAGATAAGGGGAAATTCACAACTGGTAGGATGGTAAATTGGAATAGCAACTGGGGAAAGCAATTTAGCAGTTCAACAAAATTGAAAACATGGGCACGCTACTACCTAGAAATTCACATTCATGCATGAGCCATACAAGGATATCCGATGCAGTATTGCTTGTAATCTGGAGAAATTGAAAATAACCTGACCATTGATTGGCATATCACTAAAATGGATTGGTTCATTCAATAAATATTTATTGAGTGGCTGCTATGTGCCAAGCACTGTTCTGACAACTGGAAACATAGCACTTACTAATACACACAAAAATCCTTGCCTTCATGTAGTTTACATTCTTGTAGAAGGAGATATAGAATAAACAAACAAAGAAGTTCATAGTATGTTTGATGGTAATAGGAACTATGGAGAAAAACAAAGCTGGGAAGGGCTAACAGGAGCCCTGGGAAAGAGTGTGTGTGTGTGATTTTTAAAAGGATGGTCAGGGAAATCCATACTGACATTTGAATAAAGACTTGAAAGAAGTAAGCAAGCAAGCCAAGTGAATACAGGAGTTGGGAGTGGAGAGAACAGTGTGCCAGGCCTTTAAAATAAATAAACTAGATCAACATATACCAACATAGATAGATCTCAAAAAGATAAAGTTGAGTAAAAAAATGTACCAAAACACTACTTTTAAAAATAATTTTAAAATAATAATACTACTTCTTGTTCCTAGATATAGGTAGGTAAAGTATGAAAATGCAGAACTTTAGAATAAAACTAAGAAGGAAAAATACCAAATTAAAAATAGTGGTTGGTTCTGGGGAAGAAAGAATTAGAATGCAGCTTGGGTATGGGGTCAGATAATACTTAGCTTTACTGCAATATTTTATTTATTTGATGTGAAACAATAAATTTCACTCGGACATAACAGACTGCTAGATATTTGTTAATTCTGGGTATAAGGAAAATGGGTGTTATATAATTTTTTGTACTTTTCTGAATTTAAAATTTCTCAAAAAGATTAGCCGATACTTTTTTAAAATTATTTATTTATTTATTTGGTTGTGCCAGGTCTTAGTTGCGGCAGGTGGGCTCCTTAGTTGTGGCATGCGTGTGGGATCTAGTTCCCTGACCAGGGATTGAACCCCAGCCCCCTGCATTGGGAGCACGGAGTCTTAACCACTGTGACACCAGGGAAGTCCCTAGCCAATACATTTCTGAAGAGAATAATGAGAGCAAAATTGATCTAACAGATATCAAAATGAATAATAAAGCTACCATGATTCAAATACTGCCATGCTAGCATACTCAGAGAGATTAATGGAACCGAGTAAAGTTCAGAAATAGATTCAGAGGTATATAGGAATTTATTACATGATAAATATGGCATTTCAAGTAAGTGAAGAGACTAGAAAAATGGCAAAGAGGTAGAATAAGTCATTTACTAAAGAAAATGAATCTCAATCTTCATCCAAGTTGTGTGTATCAGCAGTTTGTTCTTTTTTCCTGCTGAGTAGTATTATATGTCATAGGTGTACCAGTTTCTTTAACTATTCATTTATTGAAGGACATCTAAGGTAGTTGTAATTTTTGACTATTTTGTAAAATAATTTTTGTGTGTATATATATCAGGGAAAAAAGACTAGAAGATGTACACCAAAGTAAAAATAACCATCATTTACCTTTGGGGAGACTTTTTTTCCTTTAAACATTTCTTTAATGTCATTTTTGTTTGTTTGTTTATTTGGTTTTTGGCCATGCCACACGGCAGGCATGTGGGATTTTAGTGCCCAGACCAGGGATCAAACCTGTGCCCCCTGCAGTGGAAGTGCAGAGTCTTAACCACTGGACTGCCAGGGAAGTCCTATTGTCATGTATTATTTTTAAAGAGTAAAAATAACATTAGAGTGAAGCAGCTTTTATAAAATTACATTTGCCAACATTTAAATGAGAACAGTGGTTTTTGCCTTATTATCATATAACACCCACTAACTATTAGGATGATGTCATTGAAATGGATACTCTTACTACAAAATCAAATCTCCTTCTACAATTTGTTTTTATTGCAGCACAATGTAAAATTTTTGTTTCACATGAGAATTGTACACCAAAGTGAAGAAGAAAAGGAACTACATGTTTTTCAACATTCAGGTATCCCTGAGTTAGGGTGCACTGAAAATCACTTAGCTATATTAAAAGATTTGTTTTACCCAACATTGAAATGTCCCTTCTATTAGAACCTCATGATCCTATACTTCTAACACCCTGATATTTAACTAATATAAGGGGTTCCTAACACAAATATTCCTGTTGTTTCTTAGGCAGAAATATTTTAACAAAATGGTATGTAAATCCTTAGACTATACAATGGCACTGAAAATATATTTGGCAACCGTAGAATTAGTTTTACCCACAGCTACTGAGTATAAGAAAATTGTTCTTTCTTGTGGTCTACATGCAAAATTTTTTTAACAATGTTGAATTTTTTAAAATGCAGTAAAACTGATTATTTTTCCCTTAAGAGCTGTTTCTCCCAATTGAACTTCATAAAAATACCTGCAAGGTATATTAGTAGCTAATGCTCCCTAAGGTAAAGATAAAAATTTGAAATGAATGGGAAAATACAGGTTCTTAGCAGAGAAGTAGAAACCATAAAAAAGAGCCAATTAGAAAATTAAAAATTGAAAAATACAATATCTGAAATTTTAAAATTCCCTTGGTGGGCTCAAAAGCAGAAATGGATATAAAAGATAAAAGTAAGTGAAATGGAAGACAGATCAATAGAAATTATCCAGTACAAACAAGAGAGAGAAAAAAGATTGAAACAATGAACAGAGCCTTAGAGAGATGGAGGAAAATATCAAAATGTCTTAACATTCTCATCATTGGATTCCCAGAAAAGGAGAAGGAAATTGGGTAGGAAAATGCATGAAGAAACAACTGCTGAAAACTCCCCAAATTTAGTGAATTACATAAGTTTTCAAATTCAGGCCCTCAGCAAACCCAAACAGAATAAATTCAAAGAAAAACAAAACAAAACAAACAAACAAACAAAAAACCCTCAACACATAATCAAACCATTGGAACAAAAAATGTCAAAACTTGAAATAATCTAGAGAGAATTTTCAAGACAAATTACATACAGGGAAAAAACTATTTGAATGATCATAGATAGGGAAGAGAGTAGAACATCTTTAAAGCCATAGGGGAAAAACCCTGTTAACTCAGAATTCTATGACCAGTGAATATATCCCTTAGGAATAAAAACAAAATAAAAATATTCTCAAATGAAGGAAAACTAAGAGAGTGTGTCAACAGCAGACTTGCTCTAAAAGAAATACTAATTGAAAGTCTATAGGCTAAAAGGAAATGATACCAGAAGGAAACATGGGTTTTCAGGTATGAAAGAAGAGAAATGGAAATGGAAAATGGATGAGTAAATTTTAAATATTAGATTTTTCCACTTAGGTTCTCTAAAATATGTACAGGAATACCTTAGAGATATTGCAGATTCAGTTACAGACCACCTCAATAAAGCAAATATAACAATAAAGCAAGTCAAGTAATTTTTTTGGTTTCCCAGGGCATATAAAAGTTATGTTTACACTATATTGTAGTCCATTGAATGTGTAATAGCATTATGTCAAAAAATGTAAATAACTTAATTTTAAAATACTTTATTGCTAAAAAATGCTAACCATTATTTGAGCCTTCAACAAGTCATAGTAGCAACAAGAAAGATCACTTATCACAGATCACCAGAGCAAATATAATAATATTGAAAAAGTTTGAAATATCATGAGAATTACCAAAATGTGACGCAGAGACATGCAGTAAGCAAAAGCTGTTGTAAAAATGGCACCAATATACGTGTTTGACTCAGGGTTGTCACAAACCTTCAATTTGTAAAAAGAATGAAATGTCTGCAAAGTGCAATAAAGTGAAACATGATAAAATAAGGTATGCCTGTATAACTGTTGAAAGCAAAAATTATAAAATTGTCTAATGGGGTTTCCATATATATCAATATAATACATATACCAACTATACCATAAAGGTCAGTGAGTGGCAGGGAGAGGGACCTATATGTCTGCAAGGTGTCTTTCCACATTTTACTTGAAGTGATGTAATACACTCAGTAGACTGTGAAAGTTTATGTATATATATTGTAAGCCATAGAGCAACTATAAAAAAATACGAAGATATAACCAAAAAGATAATACATAAATTAATTAAAATGTAATATTAAACTACTCAAATAATCTGCAAGGCAGGAAAGTAGGAACAAAAAAAAATTTTTTTAAACATAGGGAACAAACAGAAAATAACTAATAAAATAGTAGGCCTAAAGGCAATCATATCAATAATTACATTAAATGTAAATAATCTAAACACAGTGATTAAAAAGAGAACATCAGATTGGATTAAAAAACAGAGACCTCGGACTTCCCTGGTGGTCCAGTGGTTAAGAATTCGCCTTCCAATGCAGGGGAAGTGGGTTCAATCCCTGGTCGGGGAACTAAGATCCCACATGCAGCAGGGCAACCAAGACCGCACGCTGCAACTACTGAGTCTGCATACCACAACTATAGAGAAGCTCGCATGCCGCAATCAAGAGCCTATGCGCCACAATTAAGACCCAACGCAGCCAAAAATAAATAAATAAAAATTTAAAAATAAAAAAGAGAGACCTAAGTATTGTCTACAAGTAACCCATTTTAAATATAACAATATAGATAGATAAATAAAAAGATAGGAAAATATATATCATACAAACACTAATTAAAGAAAGGTGGAGTAACTACATTAATATTAGAAAAAATAGATTTCAGAACAGGGATATTACAAGGGACAAAGACAGTACATAATGATAAAAAGAGGCAATTCATCAAAAACACATAACTCTAAATGTGTTTACAGCTAACAAGAGAGCTTCAAGATACGTAAAGCAAAATTACACAGGAGTGAAAGGAAATATAGACAAGTCCACAATTATAGTTGGAGACACCAATGCTCCTCTCCCAGAAATTGACAGAACTACTGGAGAAACCCAGTAAGGATATAGAAGATCTAACATTATCAAGCAACTTCACATGATTAACATAGAACATTCCACCCAATAACACACATGAAATGTTGTATTATAGGGGCACATAGGACATTTACCAAGATATTCTGGGGCAAAATAAACCTTAACAAATGGAAAAGAACTGAAATCTTTAAAGTATGTTTCCTGGGACTTACCTGGTGGCACACTGGTTAAGAATCTGTCTGCCACGAATTCTATCAAACATTTAGAGAAGAGCTAACACCTATCCTTCTCAAACTCTTCCAAAATATAGCAGAGGGAGGAATACTCCCAAACTCATTCTACGAGGCCAGCATCACCGATACCAAAACTAGACAAAGATGTCACAAAAAAAGAAAACTACAGACTAATGTCACTGAAGAACATAGATGCAAGAATCCTCAACAAAATACTAGCAAACTGAATCCACCAGCACATTAAAAGGATCATAAAACATGATCAAGTGGGGTTTATCCCAGGAATGCAAGGATTCTTCAATATATGCAAATCAATCAATGTGATAAACTATATTAACAAATTGAAAGAGAAAAACCATATGATCATCTCAAAAGATGCAGAAAAAGCTTTTTTTTTTAGAAAAAAAATCTTTATTGGAGTATAACTGTTTTACAATGGTGTGTTACTTTCTTCATTATAACAAAGTGAATCAACTATACATATACATATATCCCCATATTGCCTTCCTCTTGCGTTTCCCTACCACCAGAAAAAGCTTTTGACAAAATTCAACACCCATTTATGATAAAAACTATCCAGAAAGTAGGCATAGAGGGAACTTACCTCAACATAATAAAGGCCATATATGACAAACCCACAGACAACATCATTGCCAATGGTGAAAAACTGAAAACATTTCCTCTAAAATAAGGAACAAGAAAAGGATGTCCACTCTCACCCCTATTACTCAACATAGTTTTGGAAGTTTTAGCCACAGCAATCAGAGAAGAAAAAGAAATGAAAGGAATCCAAATCAGAAAAGAAGTAAAGCTGTCACTGTTTGCAGATGACATGATACTACACATAGAGTAACCAAAAGATGCTACCAGAAAACTACTAGAGCTAATCAATGAATTTGGTAAAGTAACAGGATACAAAATTAATGCACAGAAATCTCTTGCATTCCTATACACTAACGATGAAAAATCTGTAAGAGAAATTAAGGAAACACTCCCATTTACCATTGTAACAAACAGAATAAAATACCTAGGAATAAACCTACCTAAGGAGACAAAAGACCTGTATGCAGAAAACTATAAGACACTGATGAAAGAAATTAAAGATGATACAAACAGATGGAGAGATATACCATGTTCTTGGATTGGAAGAATGAACATTGTGAAAATGACTATACTACCCAAAGCAATCTTCAGATTCAATGCAATCCCTATCAAACTACCAATGGCATTTTTCACAGACCTAGAACAAAAATTTCACAATTTGTATGGAAACACAAAGACCCCGAATAGCCAAAGCAATCTTGAGAAAAAAAACGGAGCTGGAGGCCTGGCTCCCTGACTACACTACAAAGCTACAGTAGTCAAGAGAATATGGTACTGGCATAAAAACAGAAATATAGATCAATGGAACAGGATAGAAAGCCCAGAAATAAACCCACACACATATGGTCACCTTATCTTTGATAAAGGAGGCAAGAATATACAATGGAGAAAAGACAACCTCTTCAATAAGTGGTGCTGGGAAAAGTGGACAGCTACATGTAAAACAATGAAATTAGAACACTTCAAACACCAAACACAAAAATAAACTCAAAATGGATTAAAGACCTAAATGTAAGGCCAGACACTATCAAACTCTTAGAGGAAAACATAGGCAGAACACTCTATAACATAAATCACAGCAAGATCCTTTGTGACCCACCTCCTAGAGAAATGGAAATAAAAACAAAAATAAACAAATGGGACCTAATGAAACTTAAAAGCTTTTGCACAGCAAAGGAAACCATAAACAAGACGAAAGGACAACCCTCAGAATGGGGGAAGTATTTGCAAATGAAGCAACTGATAAAGGATTGATCTCCAAAATATACAAGCAGCTCATGCAGCTCAATATCAAAAAAAAAAAAAAACCAATCCAAAAAAGGGCAGAAGATCTAAACAGACATTTCTCCAAAGAAAATATACAGATTGCCAACAAACACATGAAAGGATGCTCAACATCATTAATCATTAGAGAAATGTAAGTCAAAACTACAATGAGGTATCACCTCGCAGCAGTCAGAATGGCCATCATCAAAAAACCTACAAACAATAAATGCTGGAAAGGGTGTGGAGAAAAAGGAACCCTCTTGCAATGTTGGTGGCAATGTAAATTGATACAGCCACTTGGAGAACAGTATGGAGGTTCCTTTAAAAACTACAAATAGAACTACCATATGACCCAGCAATCCCACTACTGGGCATATACCCTGAGAAAACCATAATTCAAAAGGAGTCATGTACCAGAATGTTCATTGCAGCTCTATTTACAATAGCTAGGTCATGGAAGCAACCTAAGTGACAATCGACACAGGAATGGATAAAGATGTGGCACATATATACAATGGAATATTACTCAGCCATAAAAAGAAACGAAATTGAAGTTATTTGTAGCAAGGTGGATGGACCCAGAGACTGTCATATAGAGTGAAGTAAGTCAGAAAGAGAAAAACAAATACTGTATGCTAACCCATATATATGGAATCTTAAAAAAAAAAAAAAGGTTCTGAAGAACGTAGAGGCAGGACAGGAATAAAGATGCAGACATAGAGAATGTACTTGAGGACACAGGGAGGGGGAAGGGTAAGCTGGGACGAAGTGAGAGAGTGGCATGGACTTATATACACTACCAAATGTAAAATAGATAGCTAATGGGAAGCAGCCACATAGCACAGGGAGATCAGCTCGGTGCTTTGTGACCACCTTGGGGGTGATAGGGAGGGTGGAAGGGAGACACTAGAAGGAGGGGATATTGGGGTATATGTATATGTATAGCTGATTCACTTTGTTATACAGCAGAAACTAACACACCATTGTAAAGCAATTATACTCCAATAAAGATGTTAAAAGAAAAAAATGTATGTTTGAGACAACTTCAAATTTCCATACTTTCTGGCTTAAAGTCAGGGCAGAATAGCCTGAGACTGCCTGAAAAGCCTGCTTCCATTTCCAACATTCTATATTTGTGAAACAGGGTTTTCTGCAGTGACAGCAACCAAAACAAGATTATGGAGTTGACTGGACATAAGCAACACACTTCCGGTGTCACTGTCTCCCATCACCCCCAGATGGGATCATCTAGTTGCAAGAAAACAAGCTCAGGGCCTCCCACTGATTCTGCATTATGGTGAGTTGTATAATTATTATATATTGCAATGTAATAATAATAGAAATAAAGTGCACAGTAAATGTTATGCACTTGCATCACCCTGAAACCATCCCCCCTGCCCCAGTCCATGGAAAAATTGTCTTCCATGAAACCCGTCCCTGGTGCCAAAACAGTTGGGGACTGCTGATACAGATGCCTAACATATTCTAAACACTGAATTACAGGGAAAACACCTTCGGAAGCAAGATAAAACACATGACAGATCAATGGTCACCAAATAAACCAAATACATCAATCGTGAATTGGGCAGTAAATGCTAATCCTGCACCTCTGAGTAATCATACATTCAAGTACCAGTTATGGCATTTTCTGCTGTGACACATGGTTTCTTAAAGGCAGATTATCACATAACAAAAATCATTTAATTAGCATTTTTCTATTACAAATTAATTTTAGAAAAATTATATACCTAGCATAATTTTTCCTCACTAAGGACTATCTATTAATATCTCACTAAACTCTGGGCCTGGAAACACAATATGGGAAATGCTGCCTTACTCTTGCTTTTTTTTTTTTTTTAATTTCCTGCTCTTGAGTAACACAGTGTTCTGAAAGTGCTGAAAAACACTGGTCCAAGAAAAATATTTATAAACTTAGACCCCTGAAATGTGAGATGAAAACAAGAGCTTAAGAAAAGAAAGCACAGTAAATACAGTCAAATGAAACTATGACCACATATAGGAATGGATCTTATTTAAGATTGGGTATGGATGTGTGCTCCAGCAAAAACTGGTTATTGGTTAGCTTTTTGCTCTGGATGACAAGTTGGACTGTAACATCTCTAGAGTGGGTCACTTCCAAGTCCTCTGCTCCTTAAAATTCAAGGGAGAGCCCTAGTTTGAGGACTTGTATCACAGATTTCTACTATCACCGTTCCTACGGCTTTTCAATACAATGAAAGGCCACTGGGGGGAGAAACACGCAGAAAAGCGCATCCTTATCAGTTGTGATCTCAAAAGGCAACAGATCCTATTACTCTCAAGCAAAGAGAGGTTTCTATGGTACGCAGTACCAAAACACCTTGCATCTAATCTGCAACCGAAATGGCTTTTCTGCAGTCTCCGTGGGCGCTACGCGAAAAAAGCACGTATTCTTAATAGTCAGAAATGAATCCTACAAGCTGACTCAAATCTGGGGGAAAAAAGGACATTGCAAAAGGTCTCCCCTGCAAAAGGTCTCCCCGAGTGAGTCAAAGAATTGCGGTGGGATGTGGCAGTGCATTCCTCTTTCCGGATGGGCTATAACTTAACCTTACGTTGGCAGAAGGACGCGTAGCAACGTTTTGTAAAAGGCCTTGTTTCTAGTATTGATATCCAATTCTGGTTAGCCACTGACAGAGGCGGTTAGCCACCACAACCCCTTCCCTCGCCCCTAAACTAGAGGAAATCTCATTTCCTCTACGGGCGTAAAAGTGAATGGACCCGCTTCCTCCCAGTACTCCTCTCTGTATCTCTCGCTCGTAGAAACAGATGTACGACACATATGCCGCCACAGGATGACGAAACAGCCTCACTACTGCAAAAGACAACAGCATTAAATACCAGCGCGCCAGAAAAGCACCCATAACGCCACCCCAGCTTCAGGAACAACACCAAAGCGCAAGCGCAGTGGCACACTGTTACCCGATTTACCCACTTCCCACTCCTGGTCTCCGCAGTTTCACTTCCCTTCATTTGCTCATCTGCTTCCGGGGCATAGTAGGCTCGGCCCCTCCTCAGCTCTCACCCTCCTCTGCCCGAGGAGGGGGGAGTCGAGGGGGTGGGGAAGAGTTCGTTGTTTGTTTACACGATGTGAGCGGAAAAAGAGACCAATAAAGTTTATTCTGGAAACAAAAGGAAAAAAACAGGGGTGACAGAGAAAGGAGACGGGGGCGGGGGCGTGTGGCTGGGGCTAGCGAGGAGAGGCAACGAGAAGGAGAAAGCGGCAGTTCCGGTGCCGCCGCTGCGGCCGCTGAGGTCTCGGGCTGCTGCCGCCGGGCCGCTGGGGCTGGGGCCGCCGGCGAGGCAGGGCTCGGGCCCGGCCGGGCAGCTCCGGAGCGGCGAGGGAGAGGGGCCGGGAGGCGGGGGCTGTGCCGCCCGCTCACCTCTCCCTCGGCGCCGCCGCCGCCGCCGCCGCCGCCGCCCGCGGGGCTGGGACCCAATGCGGTTAGAGCCGCGGAGCCTCGAGGAGCCCCAAGCGTGAGTAGAACGCGGACTGGCCGGGAGCGGGCGCGGTCGGGATGGGGCCGGGTGGGTGCTCGTCTTGGGCGGGGGCTGCCTGCCGGTCGTTTCTCTCAGCGTCGGCCCGCATCGGAGTTCGCTGCGATCGCCGCTCCCTCTCCCCCGCCTGCTGCTGGCCTCACCCAGATGCAGAGGCGAGGGTTCGCCGCTCCCTCTTTTCTCCCTCTGGCTGCAGCCTCGCTCCTCGTTTCCTTCCTCTCCCATTTTTGGGGATGGGGCGGCTAGGACTGAGGAAGTGCGCCCAGGGCCTCCGCCCCGGCCGCGGTGGCTCGGTCCCCCTCGCCCTTGCACATCCACCCGGCCCGCGAGCACCGCGGCGTGAGGGATCCCGGCGCCGAGCCGCGAGCTGTTCCTGAGGGGCTGTCACGCCCGAGGACTCCGGCCCCGCCAGCCCGGCGACCCTGCGTTTGCCTCATACTGGGTTTAAATCGCCCGGCTGGGGCTTGGAAGGAAAACCTCCCCCCACCCTGCTGTTCTCCTCCCACCCTTCCTCTCGAAGTTGTTGTTTTCGTCTTAACCGAGACAGTCAAACGTATTGGATCTTTCATTCATAGACCTGAGACGTTGTCTCGTGATTTGTGCCTTTACTAATTCTATTATGTGGTGCCTGCTTCATAGCTCCTAAGTGGCTCGGAAAGGTAGGGTAGCGCCCAGGATTGGGCTGTGTCAACACCAGACGTTCGACCAGTGTGTTTTGATCGCGGTTTGAGGGATTTATTTTAGGATGCAAAAGGAATAGTGGTGATGGTGGCTAGTTACCAGACTTAGGAATCGAAAGCTCTTTTCTTGGATGTCAGTAATTGGGGAGCTGTTTACGTAGTTATGTAAAGGGAGCGCAACAAGAGGGGGCTCTGTAAAAACAGCCTACATATTCTTTAGTGAAGTAGAGTTTTGATTTTGTTTGGTGAAGCTTCCTCATTCCAGCACTGCGCCTTTGTGCACATGCAGGACATGGGTTTGCGAGATGATGTTTTGAATCGTAGTTTGTGAGGCCTGGGAGAACCTCTAGAAAACTTGGGTAGGTGAACTCCTGGTAACTCAAGTCGTCGGTAGTTAACTGCGGCCACATTTGAACTACTGTGGGCAGTACTGATCGCATGTTTTCCTGCTCAGAAGATGGGTTCTCTGGGTATTTGCTTACATTGCACCGTACAAAATTTGTTTATTTGCTGGATTGCGTGTTGTTAAGGAAAGACCTGCAAAATACTTAAGATACCATATTGCTAATTTAATTTGTATAAATCAGAACATGTCTTTATTAATGAACTCCAGAAGCAATTGCAGTGTAAGAATTTGTTAATATGTCTGTGTATTCAAGTTTTAACATTTTTTAACTGAAGCATTGAATTCTGGTTGACAGCATAGACCTCTATCTAAACATCACATGTCCTGGAAAATTTTAATTATTAGATTAACTGTTCTGCAGTGTCATCAGCCAAAATTATCTGAAGAGGGCCCAGTGTGTGTGTGTGTGTGTGTGTGTGTGTGTGTTCGTGTTTTGTTTTGTTTTCTAAGTTTTCTCATTTCACGTTTTTGGATAAAATTAAATTTCATCCATAACTTTTTTCAAAAGTTTCTTGTGGGTTTTTCATCATTGTAAAATAGAGTGCTTTCCTATTAAAATCACAAAATAGGTCATTGAAAGAAGTGATAGCACATCATAGTAGTAATAGCATCATGAAATGAAGGTGAATGAATATTAATAGTTTATCATTGACTATGAATATAAAGTTTGAAAGGCATTCCTATCAGTTTCAGTTGAAGAGTTAAAAATGAACCACATATAAATGCAGAACAGTGTTTTTATATGTCTAAAGTTTTTTTTTCAATTTTAAGTAAATTGGGTAGAGCATTAAAGAGATATCACTAAATACAAATGCTGTACTTAAACCCCAAAATTACCACGTGAAAGTGTATATTCTCATGGGCAAGATATATGTGAAAGTGAGACTATAAAAGAGCAGTGGCTTTGCCTGGCTCTGGATGGAACAGCCCTTCTTGAGGCAGAGCTTCCTTCCTGTCAGTGGAAGATCCTCTCCATCCCAAATAAGTATTCCCTTAAAAAAAAAAAGTAAATTTATAAATTAAATACATATATGATAAGGTAGATCATACATTTCCTAAAACAGTTTACTTTGTGTATAACTTTCCTTATTAGTGCCCTTTACTGAATAAAGAATTTTTAACATTAGCTATTACCATTTAAAGGGCATTTTGCTCTGTTGATCTGTTTATTTACAAAGGGCTAACTTAATCCCGTTTGATCTCTTTAGAAACTAAAATAGTATTAAAAGGATCAGTTCTCTATTATTTAAATATCTTGAACTTCAAGGTGGGGGTGATTCTTTAAATGAAATGTGTTTCTTAAGCATCATAAAAGATTTTATCTCTGGTGAAAATATTTATAATCTTTAAAATTGTGCAACTTTAGAAGCATAAATCTTGGAAAACTATGGTTTATATTTTATTAGCATAGTTATTGAGCTATTTTATTAAATATATTTATCTTGAGCTACACAACAGCCCTGTAGAGAAGGCAGTATTACTGTCTCTGAGAAATGACATTTTAATCTAAGGTCAGACAGATGTCAGGTGACAACTCATTGACAAAACTAATGCTTTTGACTCCTTTCATTTTATCATGCTACCTCTAACCTGCTCCAGCCTGCTTTTTAATAGGTAAAGAAACTAGGGCCCAGAGATACTAAGATCACCTTTTCCCTTATTTGCAGTAATAAATGTATATGTTTAATTTCCCATATAGCTTAAACAGTGGTTTTTGATCCTGGCCACATATTAGTATCATCTAGTTAGCTTTTTAAAAATATCAGTGCTGGGGTCTCATTCCTAGAGATTCTGATTTAATTGGTCTGAGAGGGACCCCAGACATCTGTTTATTTGTTTTTAGGTTCCCCAGGTAATTCTAATAGACACGATTGTAAAGCCCTTGCTTTCGAAGACCTATATGATTTGTTTCTTGCTTCTCTCTCTAGGTTCATCTCTTCCTCCTCCTCCTCCAGCTCACTTGGCCTTTTCCTGCTTCATGTGCAAATGCTGTTTGCTTTTCCTGAAACATTTGCATATTTCATACCCTTTCCTTAACTGGTTGACTCCTACTCTTCTTTCATATCAACTCCTTTGAAAAGTCTAGTCTGGGTTAGGTGCCCTTGCTTCCTGTTCCCATAATATCTTGTACTCCTCTGTCATAGCATTGACTCTGCATTGGTAATTGCCAATTTATTTGTTGGTATCCTCCACCAAGATGTAAATCATGAGAAGGAGAGGGGCTCTATCTTATATACAGTTGTATTCTCATTGCCAAGCACAGTAGCCAGTACATAATAGGCAGTTATTCACTGAATAAATAAATATATTGACAACAGACTTCTTTACAACATGTAATAATTTATAAATGCCAATTAAGCTTTTATTCTTGTCAAACACATTTATTATTTTTGGTCACTAAATATGTACATCCCTGCACCTGCCACACATATGAATTTTATTTGGAGACAGTTGAGATGTTCTAAATTACATATAAATTATATCAAGAGTGATACTCAACCTCAAGCACAGACACACACACACACACACACACACACACACACACAAATAATTATACACAGAACTGTGCTGGAAATCAGGAGATATGGATTCAAATCCCAGCCTCACCACAAGTGTGTGACCTTGGGCAAGTCTCAATCTTTTGGGGCCTCAGTTTCCTCATCTGTAACATAGAGGAATTGTACTGGATGTTCTACATGGTACTCAGTGATCTTGCCTTAAAATCCTATGAGTACTAAAAATATTGACTTTGGAAAATCTGAACCTGCTTGGATCAAAACCTGGCTTCTATACTTACTGGCAGGATTACTTTGGACAGATTTCCTAATGTGTATAATGGGAGTAATTACTACTCAACAGACTTGTTGTTGTTGTTGTTGAATTAAATGAGATAATATAGATCCAAGAAAGTTTTTGTCCTGGATCAGATGTTTAAAACATGTTCATTTCCTTTCCCCTTAAAAGGTGTTAGATCTCATGATTGGACTTATTTGAGATAAGAAAAAAGACAGTTTATGTAATAAATCCTGTTTTCCACTTTGCTGACTGCTAGCTCTACAGATATGACTAGGGACCAAAAACCACGTGGCTTTTAGTTTCATTTTCTTAGAACCTTATTCCACTGTCAAAACATCCAGGTGTTAGTCAACCTGCTTGGGAAAGAATTATACCTAGAAGTCTGAACCATGACAGGATAGCAAGTGTCAAGCTATCTATACATCCATAATACATAATATGGAGGAAGGAAGAATCTAAACTGATGACCTTATGCCATCTCCAAAGATAAGTAAAATCAGACTTGACCATTCCAAAAGAATGGACAGATTAAAACTAAGGATGATTTACAAAAGAAGACCCAGAGATTTTGGTGAAACCTCTGTTTGCCAGACCTTAAAATTCAGGAACATTTATTTAGTAATTTCTAGGAGATACAGGGAGTATACTTCTGGTCAGGACCAATTTCAGAATATTGTTCTCAATATCAGAAGTGGTTACAGATATCAGCAGACTGAAGTTATTGATATCTTTCTCTATTTGGGAGCCATGTATCTTAATTTTATATGGTTATTTTAACCTTCATTTATTTGGTAATAGAGTTACCTTACATACAATGTAATAGTATCTCTGCTGAAGTTTCTGGATACAAGTCTTATTTTTGTATAAAGCAAATTGACTTGTCTGAGTTCTCCCTTAAGTTTATGTTTAAAGTGAACTTTATTATCTTTTTAGAAAAAGTACTGTAATAAAAATTAAAAATAGCGGGTAGGAGAAACTGAAGTCTTAAGGGTGTAAAAAAGGAAGCATGAGGGAACACACAGTGGAGTCTGAGGATTCGATTTAAAGGCTGGAGATTTCCATCATTCAGAAAGGTTATTCAACCTTAGATATACTGATAACGTTTTATGGACATTTATATTATTCACATTTAATCCTTTATTAACATGAATCAGTTGATGCTGGTTAAGGAATTTTTAGATGTTCTCTCTCCCTCTCCTCAACTATACAGTTTGGGGAGTTTAAAGTTAAAATGCTTCAACAAAAAGTTTATAAATTTATAGTAAAAGTGGTGGTTTAGAGTTTTTTCTTCAAGTTTAATATTTCTTACAGTGAAACTGTTTTTAGTATGGATTATGGTGCTGTGGTCTCGATGGCTGAAAGACTAAATTCCAATCCCAAACTGCTACTTTGTGTTTGTGTAAGGGGGAGAGGAGGCAGACTGTATCACATCTTTGCCTCTCTTTCTGCAATGATACAATAGGAATTATAATGTTGCTTGCTAATAATTCATATAATTAATGACATAATTTAAATGATCCAAATTGCATAAAATTATTCATGGGGAAATGTGTACATATTAATCATTATTTTAAATTTATACGTAGTACAAGAATAACATATTTCGTATTTGGTCTGACAATTAAACACTCATTTCTTCTGTATCATTTTGCTAGTTAGCTTGATAGTTTATCTAAATTGCACTCATTTATAAGAGGTTAAGTTTTAGTAACTTTTAATATATAATTGGAATTGTTACAAAGGAGTCTCTGTATCAGGGCCAGCATCCATTTGAAATAAGTGTGGGATTTTAAAAGAAAAAAAAAAGTAAGAATTTTTACAGGCCATACTTATCTGCTACACTTCAGATTTTAAATATTTGTGTAGTGGAAGCCAAATAAGTCAGTGTTGTGATGTGAAAAAAGCTACACTAGGATAGAATCATTCTGTTCTGATCATAACTCTCTTGCCATACTCACCAAGAATTAGTAAGATTCAGTGGAGAGGTACATCTTATAAAGTACTGTAGAGATTTAAAGCAATATTATGAAGATAGTTTTAAGCATAAATTTTTTAACAGGAGGAGACCATGTTTGTGTCCATTCTTATATCCTCAGCACGTAGCATAGTACCCAAAAGTAGGTGATCAGTAAGTGATATTTTTGCAGTAGAATCATAATTGGGAATCAAAACACTTTTCATATCTTTCTGTCAATTAGTAGCTATATATTTTAAACTATCTGAAAAGTATATAAATTGCTGTGCCAGTCTTAGTTGATCATTTACTGAATATAGATTTGAAGTAGATAGGAAACACATTTCTATAAGTTGTTAACTAGTGCATATTTCTACTGATGTTTGTAGACATTTTTAACAAAGATTGATAGATTAGGAGAAGCCGTGTCCTAAAAGAACATTGGGTCAAGAGTCTGAAAATCTAGGTTCTATATTGAACTATTAACTAGCTCTTTGGCGTTAGTCTTTACCTTTTAGCACTTTTCTTTACCTGCAAAATTTCTAAGGTTCTTTACAATTCCAAAATGCTATGAGATTCCTAGCATTTTAAAGTCTCTTTCTTTTTTTTTATTTTAATTTTTTAATTTATTTTTTTGGCTGTGTTGGGTCTTTGTTGCTGCACATGGGCTTTCTCTAGTTGTGGTAAGCGGGGGCTACTCTTCGTTGTGGTGCATGGGCTTCTCATTGCAGTGGCTTCTTTTGTTGTGGAGCACAGGCCCTAGGCGCATGGGGTTCAGTAGTTGCGGATCACGGGCTCTAGAGCGCAGGCTCAGTAGATGTGGTGCACGGGCTTAGTTGCTCCGTGGCATGTGGGATCTTCCCGGACCAGGGATTGAACCCGTGTCCCCTGCATTGGCAGGCAGATTCTTAACCACTGCACCACCAGGGAAGTCCTAAAGCCTATTTCTGATTTCAGGGAAGAGTAAGTTAAGCCACTCCCTAGAGGGAAGATGGTCCTATCTCAGTTTGTTGTATCTTCAGAAGCAAAAATCTTTTTTTCTGCCTTTTTATAAATTTGCACATATTTGAAGGCCCTTTGTGAAATTCTGTGACAGAGAAAAGCTGCCATCAGAAAAGAATGGACTGCAAAGATTTTCTTTCTTTCTTTCTGAAAGCTTCAGTGACTTTGGAGGATCAAAGTTGTACAGGCATGGCCATTTTGGTTACTGGCAAAGGCATTGCCAGTAAGCGACTGACAGGCATTGAGAGTAGATCATCCATTGCACACCAGTTGCCAGGGTTATGAAGGCCAGAAAACCTGTCACAGCACCCTTAATAGCCATTGGCAACCATCTTTACTTTAGTTAAAGACTTCTAGGAAAATATGTTCCATACTTTCCTTTGGTAACCCATCCCACTAGATGGTTTTCAGAAAATATGTTCTAATCTTAGAAACATAATTCCAGAGGCATAGTAACCCTCTTTTTTCTAGATGTATCCTCTATTGTGCAGACAGATATATGAAAAGATGACAAAAATAATTGTCCTTGTCAGAAAACAATGGTGTATATGCTACTGATTTGTTGTTTCTATGAATGTTCAAATTACCTTCAACTTTTGAATAGTTTTTAACCAGCAAACTGTTCAGGTAATGAGGTATTATTTAGAGTTATTTTGAGTATGTACTCATTTTTCAACAAGCTAAGCAGATTTCTGTGGCTTTTCTTTGACAGATCATCCTTTTCCAAGTACTTTTCTGATGGACTTACTGCAGGTCTAGACCTGAAAGTACTATTGCATTTTGAAATAATTGACTGCCTTTAGCCTAAAAGCAAGTGAATTGTATGTGTGTGTGTTGGGTTTTTCCTTAGGAGGTTAACTTCTTGACAAGTACAAAAACCTTGGAGTTTTCTGCCAAATAAGCTGCTTTTCTGGAATATAGATTTATGGGGCATGTGATCAAAAGTAAAGCAGCATTAATGGGGAAAATTGTCAGGAAAAAGATTGAAATTAGGCACAACTATAAAGTCGATCTGAAATCAAATCATATATGACCGCAAAGAAAGGAAAAATTGTATTTTCACACTGTCATTTTTATACTTATTGTAAGTATTAGCAGTAACATAATTTTAAATTTATATTTCCTATGAAGATTTCCTTAAAATCTAATGGCTATTATTTGCAGTTGAGACCTTGATAGGCAGCATCTTAAAGTATTTATGAAAGTGATATTCATACTCTTTTTCTCTAAGTATATACCAGTTGTAAAAGTTGAACATGACTTTATCAAAGCAGTTTCTGTACTAGTCTTGATAATTACAATGGTAGTAAAATCCAAAACAATTTATAATATTAGTGATTTTATGGTTCGGAGACTGGTAGTTTGTTTTCACTAGAAGTGACCAACTTTCAAATTTCTTAGTGATATTGTAGGACTTAAGATTGCCTCAAAATCACTGTAAATAATTTTGACTATTTCTATGCAGTGAAATGGCTCTTTTTACAGCCATGTGTTGTTCACAGACACTACTAATATACAGCTAAATGATCTACTAATGAACAATGACTGAAGCACAGCTAAATGTATCATGCGATGGTGTTTTGTTGAGTTTAAATATCAGATATATAAATTTGTTATGTACATTCCTCCTGCAAATAATTTTTTTCCCCAGCCAAAATGGGAGCAAGTAATCTGACAACAGTACAGAATATTTGAAGTCAGAACAGTCTTAGAAAATACACAAAATATGGTCAGTGTATGTAGGCTTCTTTAATTTTCTTTTCCTAAATATATGTCACAATGGCTAAGAGCATGTGCTCTGAAGCAAGACTGTCAAAATTTCTAGTTTTGTAATTGAGGGCAAATTATTTAACCTGTCTGGGTTAAATATTCTCTGGGTTAATACGTATTTCCTCGTTTGTAGAAAAGGGATAATAGCAATACCTACATCATAATATTATAATGAAGGTTAAATGCCGAATACATGAAAGCATTTAGAACAGTGCCTAGTACATAGTAAGCACTTAATAAATATCTGTATGCTACTTGAGAGCACTAACCATGTCATATTCATCGATTTATTTGGGGGCTTTAACATTATGTAGTGAATTGAACCCTGTACATTTTGAGGATTTACTAACGAATCCTTTCTCTGGAGAGTGAACGGTAAGGTTCCTTTCTAACAAGCTTCTTGACATTACTGCTTGCTTTTTGTTCTATTACAGCTTTTTAAAGTTTCATTCTCACTCTGGGAATTTGAATTCTATTTCATACCTAGTCCTAAGAGAAGTTAGCATATAGAGATTTAGCATGATCGGAATGAAGGTTTAGTGGACAGAAAGGAATTAAGTAAATGGACGTACATTTTTCACCCTAGTCTGAGCTTCCTATGGATTGTTTTTCCCTGTCCATTCCTGGAATCTCAGAATCCTCAGATGTCCTTTTTCTTTTTCTTTTTTGTTGAAGTATGGTTGATTTATGATATTAAATTAGTTTCAGGTATACAACATAGTGATTTAGTATTTTTCTAGACTATACTCCGTTTAAAGTTATAATAAAATATTGGTGGAGATCACTGGGGAAGATGGCGGAAGAGTAAGACGCGGAGATCACCTTCCTCCCCACAGATACACCAGAAATACATCTACACGTGGAACAACTCCTACAGAACACCTACTGAACGCTGGCAGAAGACCTCAGACCTCCCAAAAGGCAAGAAAGTCCCCACGTACCTGGGTAGGGCAAAAGAAAAAAGAATAAACAGAGACAAAAGGATAGGGACGGGACCTACACCAGTGGGAGGGAGCTGTGAAGGAGGAAAGGTTTCCACACACTAGGAAGTCCTTTCGTGGGTGGAGACTGCGGGTGGCAGAGGGGAAAGCTTCGGAGCCACAGAGGAGAGCACAGCAATAGGGGTGCGGAGGGCAAAGCGGAGAGATTCCCGCACCGAAGATCGGTGCCGACCGGCACTCACCAGCCCGAGAGGCTTGTCTGCTCACCCGCTGGGGCGGGCGAGGCTGGGAGCTGAGGCTTGGGCTTCAGTTGGAGCACAGGGAGACGACTGGGGTTGGCGGCTTGAACACAGCCTGCAGGGGGGTTAGTGCACCACGGCTAGCCGGGAGGGAGTCCGGGGAAAAGTCTGGACCTGCCAAAGAGGCAAGAGACTTTTTCTTCCCTCTTTGTTTCCTGGTGCATGAGGAGAGGGGATTAAGAGCGCTGCTTAAAGGAGCTCCAGAGACAGGCGCGAGCCGCGGCTGAAAGCGCGGACCCCAGAGACGGGCATGAGACGCTAAGGCTGCTGCTGCCGCCACCAAGAAGCCTGTGTGCGAGCACAGGTCACTATCCACACCCCCTTCCGGTGAGCCTGTGCAGCGCGCCACTGCCAGGGTCCAGTGATACAGGGACAACTTCCCCGGGAGAACGCATGGCGTGCCTCAGGCTGGTGCAACGTCCTGCTGGCGTCTGCTGCCGCAGGCTCACCCTGCACTCCGTACCCCTCCCTTCCCCCAGGCTGAGTGAGCCACAGACCCTGAAGCAGCTGCTCCTTTAACCCCGTCCTGTCTGAGCGAAGAACAGACGCCCTCCGGCGACGTACACGCAGAGGCGGGGCCAAATCCAAAGCTGAGCCCCGGGAGCTGTGAGAAAAAAGAAGAGAAAGGGAAATCTCTTGCAGCAGCCTCAGAAGCAGCGGATTAAAGCTCCACAATCAACTTGATGTACCCTGAATCTGTGGAATACCTGAATAGACAACGAATCATCCCAATTTGAGGAGGTGGATTTTGAGAGCAAGATTTATTATTTTTTCCCTTTTTCCTCTTTTTGTGAGTGTGTATGTGTATGCTTCTGTGTGAGATTTTTTCTGTATAGCTTTGCTTCCACCATTTGTCCTAAGGTTCTATCCGTCCATTTTGTATTTTTTTCTTTAAAAATTTGTTTTTTCTTAATAATAATTTTTTATTTTAATATCTCTATTTTATTTTATCTTACTTTATTTTGTTTTATCTTTTTTTTCTTTCCTTCCTTCCTTCCTTCCTTCCTTCATCCCTCCCTCCCTCCCTCCCTTCTTCCTTCCTCTCTTTCTTTCTTTCTACTTTTTCTCCCTTTTATTCTGAGCCATGTGGATGAAAGGCTCTTGGTGCTGCAGCCAGCAGTTACTGCTGTGCCTCTGAGGTGGGAGAGTCAACTTCTGGACACTGGTCCAGAAGAGACCTGCCAGCTCAACATAATATCAAATGGTGAAAATCTCCCGGAGATCTCCATCTCAACACCAGCACCCAGCTTCACTCAACGACCAGCAAGCTACAGTGCTGGACACCCTATGTGAAACAACTAGCAAGACACGAACACAACCCCACCCATTAGCAGAGAGGCTGCCTAAAAAATCATAATAAGTCCACAGACACCCCAAAACACACCACCAGACGTGGACCTGCCCACCAGAAAGACAAGATCCAGCCTCATCCACCAGAACACAGGCACTAGTCCCCTCCACCGGGAAGCCTACACAACCCACTGAACCAACTTTAGCCACTGGGGACAGATACCAAAAACAACGGGAACTACAAACCTGGAGCCTACAAAAAGGAGACCCCAAACACAGTAAGATAAGAAAAATGAGAAGACAGAAAAACACACAGCAGATGAAGGAGCAAGATAAAAACCCACCAGACCTAACAAATAAAGAGGAAATAGGCAGTTTACCTAAAAAAGAATTCAGAATTATAATAGTAAAGATGATCCAAAATCTTGGAAATAGAAGAGAGTAAATGCAAGAAACATGTAACAAGGACCTAGAAGATCTAAAGATGAAACAAGCAATGATGAACAACAAAATAAATGAAATAAAAAATACTCTAGATGGGGGCTTCCCTGGTGGCGCAGTGGTTGAGAGTCCACCTGCTGCTGCAGGGGACACGGGTTTGTGCCCTGGTCCGGGAAGATCCCACATGCCATGGAGTGGCTGGGCCCGTGAGCCATGGCCGCTGAGCCTGCGCGTCCGGAGTGTGTGCTCCGCAATGGGAGAGGCCACAACAGTGAAAGGCCTGCATACCGCAAAAAAAAAAAAATATATACTCTAGATGGGATCAATAGCAGAATCACTGAGGCAGAAGAACGGTAAGTGACCTGGAAGATAAAATAGTGGAAATAACTACTGTAGAGCAGAATAAAGAAAAAAGAATGAAAAGAACTGAGGACAGTCTCAGAGACCTCTGGGACAACATTAAATGCACCAACATTCGAATTATAGGGGTTCCAGAAGAAGAAGAGAAAAAGAAACAGACTGAGAAAATATTTGAAGAGATTATAGTTGAAGACTTCCCTAATATGGGAAAGGAAATAGTTAATCAAGTCGAGGAAGCACAGAGACTCCCATACAGGATAAAACCAAGGAGAAATACGCCAAGACACATATTAATCAAACTGTCAAAAATTAAATACAAAGAAAGCGTATTAAAAGCAGCAAGGGAAAAACAACAAATAACACACAAGGGAATCCCCATAAGGTTAACAGCTGATCTTTCAGCAGAAACTCAGCAAGCCAGAAGGGACTGGCAGGACATATTTAAAGTGATGAAGGAGAAAAACCTGCAACCAAGATTACACTACCCAGCAAGGATCTCATTCAGATTTGATGGAGAAATTAAAACCTTTACAGACAAGCAAAAGCTGAGAGAGTTCAGCACCACCAAACCAGCTTTACAACAAATGCGAAAGGAACTTCTCTAGGCAAGAAACACAAGAGAAGGAAAAGACCTACAATAACGCACCCAAAACAATTAAGAAAATGGGAAGAGGAACATACATATCGATAATTACCTTAAATGTAAATGGACTAAATGCTCCCATCAAAAGACACAGATTGGCTGAATGGATACAAAAACAAGACCCATTTATATGCTGTCTACAAGAGACCCACTTCAGACATAGAGAGACATACAGACTGAAAGTAAGGTGATGGAAAAAGATATTCCATGAAAATGAAAACCAAAATAAAGCTGGAGTAGCCATTCTTATATCAGACAAAATAGACTTTAAAATAAAGACTATTAAAAGAGACAAAGAAGGACACTACATAATGATCAAGGGATCAATCCAAGAAGAAGATATAACAATTGTAAATATTTATGCACCCAACATAGGAGCACCTGAATACATAAGGCAAATACTAACAGCCATAAAAGGGGAAATCGAAAGTAACATATTCATAGTAGGGGACTTTAACATCCCACTATCACCAATGGACAGATCATCCAAAATAAAAATAAATAAGAAAACACAGCTTTAAATGATGCATTAAACAAGATGGACTTAATTGATATTTATAGGACATTCCATCCAAAAACAACAGAATACATATTTTTCTCAAGTGCTCTTGGAACATTCTCCAGGACAGATCATATCATGGGTCACAAATCAAGCCTTGGTAAATTTAATAAAATTGAAATTGTATCAAGTATCTTTTCCGACCACAACGCTATGAGACTAGATATCAATTACAGGAAAAGATCTGTAAAAAATACAAACACCTGGAGGTTAAACAATACACTACTTAATAATGAAGTGATCACTGAAGAAATCAAAGAGGAAATCAAAAAATACCTAGAAACAAATGACAATGGAGACACGACGACCCAAAACCTATGGGATACAGCAAAAGCAGTTCTAAGAGGGAAGTTTATAGCAATACAATCCTACCTTAAGAAACAGGAAACATCTCGAAAAAACAACCTAACCTTGCACCTAAAGCAATTTAAGAAAGAAGAAAAAACCCCCAAAGTTAGCAGAAGGAAAGAAATCATAAAAATCAGATCAGAACTAAATGAAAAAGAAATGAAGGAAATGATAGCAAAGATCAATAAAACTAAAAACTGGTTCTTTGAGAAGATAAGCAAAGTTGATAAACCATTAGCCAGACTCATCAAGAAAACAAGGGAGAAGACTCAAATCAATAGAATTAGAAATGAAAAACGAGAAGTAGCAATGACACTGCAGAAATACAAAAGATCATGAGTGATTACTACAAGCAACTCTATGCCAATAAAATGGACAATCTGGAAGAAATGGACAAATTATTAGAAATGTACAACCTGCCAAGACTGAATCTGGAAGAAATAGAAAATATGAACAGACCAGTCACAAGCACTGAAATTGAAACTGTGATTAAAAATCTTCCAACAAACAAAAGCCCAGGACCAGATGGCTTCACAGGCGAATTCTGTCCAACATTTAGAGAAGAGCTAACACCTATCCTTCTCAAACTCTTCCAAAATATAGCAGAGGGAGGAACACTCCCAAACTCATTCTACGAGGCCACCATCACCCTGATACCAAAACCAGACAAGGATGTCACAAAGAAAGAAATCTACAGGCCAATATCACTGATGAACATAGATGCAAAGATCCTCAACAAAATACTAGCAAACAGACTCCAACAGCACATTAAAAGGATCATACAGCATGATCAAGTGGGATTTATCCCAGGAATGCAAGGATACTTCAATGTACTCAAATCAATCAGTGTGATAAACCATATTAACAAATTGAAGGAGAAAAACCATATGATCATCTCAGTTGATTCAGAAAAAGCTGTTGACAAAATTCAACACCCATTTATGATAAAAACCCTCAAGAAAGTAGGCATAGAGAGAACTTACCTCAACATAATAAAGGCCATATATGACAAACCCACAGCCGTCATCGTTCTCAATGGTGAAAAACTGAAACCATTTCTTCTAAGATCAGGAACAAGACAAAGGTGCCCACACTCACCACTATTATTCAACATAGTTTTGGAAGTTTTAGCCACATCAATCAGAGAAGAAAAAGAAATAAAAGGAATCCAAATTGGAAAAGAAGAAGTAAAACTGTCACTGTTTGCAGATGACATGATGCATAGAGAATCCTAAAGATGCTACCAGAAAACTGCTAGAGCTAATCATTGAATTTGGTAAAGCAGCAGGAAACAAAATAAATGCACAGAAATCTCTCGCATTCCTATACACTGATGATGAAAAATCTGAAAGAGAAATTAAGGGAACACTCCCATTTACCATTGCAACAAAAAGAATAAAATACCTAAGAATAAACCTACCTAAGGAGACAAAAGACCTGTATGCAGAAAATTATAAGACACTGATGAAAGAAATTAAAGGTGATACAAATAGATGGAGAGATATACCATGTTCTTGGATTGGAAGAATCAACATTGTAAAAATGACTCTACTACCCAAAGCAATCTACAGATTCAATGCAATCCCTATCAAACTACCACTGGCATTTTTCACAGAACTAGAACAAAAAATTTCACAATTTGTATGGAAACACAAAAGACCCTGAATAGTCAAAGCAATCATGAGAACGAAAAACGGAGCTGGAGGAATCAGGCTCCCTGACTTCAGACTATATTACAAAGCTAAAGTAATCAAGACAGTATGGTAGTGTCACAAAAACAGAAATATAGATCAATGGAACAGGTTAGGAAGCCCAGAGATAAACGCACGCACATATGGTCACGTTATCTTTGATAAAGGAGGCAGGAATGTACAGTGGAGAAAGGACAGCCTCTTCAATGAGTAGTGCTGGGAAAACTGGACAGCTTCATGTAAAAGTATGAGATTAGATCACTCCCTAACATCATACACAAAAATAAGCTCAAAATGGATTAAAGACCTAAATGTAAGGCCAGAAACTATCAAATCCTTAGAGGAAAACATAGGCAGAACACTCTATGACATAAATCACAGCAAGATCCTTTTTGACCCACCTCCTAGAGAAATGGAAATAAAAACAAAAATAAACAAATGGGACCTAATGAAACAACAAAGCTTTTGCACAGCAAAGGAAACCATAAACAAGACCAAAAGACAACCCTCAGAATGGGAGAAAATATTTGCAAATGAAGCAACTGACAAAGGATTAATCTCCAAAATTTATAAGCAGCTAATGTAGCTCAATAACAAGAAAACAAACAACCCAATCCATATATGGGCAGAAGACATAAATAGACATTTCTCCAAAGAAGGTATACAGACTGCCAACAAACACATGAAAGAATGCTCAACATCATTAATCATTAGAGAAATGCAAATCAAAACTACAATGAGATATCATCTCACACCAGTCAGAATGGCCATCATCAAAAAATCTAGAAACAATAAATGCTGGAGAGGGTGTGGAGAAAAGGGAACACTCTTGCACTGCTGGTGGGAATGTGAATTGGTACAGCCACTGTGGAGAACAGTATGGAGGTTCCTTAAAAATCTACAAATAGAACTACCATATGACCCAGCAATCCCACTACTGGGCATATACCCTGAGAAAACCATAATTCAAAAAGAGTCATGTACCAAAATGTTCATTGCAGCTCTATTTACAATAGCCCGGAGATGGAAACAACCTAAGTGTCCATCATCAGATGAATGGATAAAGAAGATGTGGCACATGTATACAATGGAATATTACTCAGCCATAAAAAGAAATGAAATTGAGCTATTTGTAATCAGGTGGATGGGCCTAGAGTCTGTCATACAGAGTGAAGTAAATCAGAAACAGAAAGACAAATACCATATGCTAACACATATATATGGAATTTAAGAAAAAAATGTCATGAAGAACCTAGAGGTAAGACAGGAATAAAGACATAGACCTACTAGAGAATGGAGTTGAGGATATGGGGAGGGGGAAGGGTAAGCTGTGACAAAGTGAGGGAGTGGCATGGACATATATACACTACCAAACATAAAGTAGATAGCTAGTGTGAAGCAGCTGCATAGCACAGGGAGATCAGCTTGGTGCTTTGTGACCACTTAGAGGGGTGGGATAGGAAGGGTGGGAGGGAGGGAGATACAAGAGGGAAGAGATTTGGAAACATATGTATATGTGTACCTGATTCACTCTGTTATAAAGCAGAAACTAACATACCATTGTAAAGCAATTATACTCCAATAAAGATGTAAAAAAAATATATATATAGGCTGTCTCCCGTATGCTATGCAACATATCCTTGTAGCCTATTTATTTTATACTTATTAATTTGTACCTCTTAATCTTCTACCTCTATATTTTCCTTCCACTTCTCTCTCCCCGCTGGTAACCACTGGTTTGTTCTCAATATTTGTGAGTGTGGTTTTGTTCTGTTATATTCACTCATTTAATTTTTAGATTCCACATGTAAGTGATAACATACAGTATTTGTCTTTCTCTGTCTGATTTATTTTACTAAGCATAATACTCTTGAGGTTCACCAATTTTGGTGCAGATGGCAAAATTTCATTCTTTTTAATGGCTGAGTAATATTCCGTTGTATACATATATACCACATCTTCTTTATCTGTTTATCCGTTGGTGGACACTTAGGTTGCTTCCATATCTTGGCAATTGTAAATAATGCTGCTTATGAACATTAGGGTGCTTGTATCTTTTTGAACTAGTGTTTTTGTTTTCTTTGGCTGTATATCTAGGAGTGGAATTGTTGGATCATATGGTAGTTCTATTTTTAGTTTTTTGAGGAACCTCCATACTGCTTTCCACAGTGGCTGCACCAGTTAACATTCCCACCAACAGTGTACAAGGGTTCCCTTTACTCCACATCCTCACCAACTTTTGTTATTTATGGTCTTTTTGATGATAGCCATTCTGCCAGTTGTGAGGTGCTATCTCATTGTGGTTTTAATTCACATTTCTCTGGTGATTAGCAAGCTTGAGTATCTTTTTGTGTGCCTGTTGGCTGTCTGTATGTCTTCTTTGGGAAAGTGTCTATTTAGTCTAATGCACACTTTTCATTTGGGTTGTTTGTTTTTTTGGTGTTTAGTTGTGTGATCTCTTTATATATTTTGGATATTACTCCATATCAGTCATATCATTTGCTGATATTTTCTCCCATTCTTTAGGTTGTCTTTTCATTTTCTTGATGGTTTCCTTTGCTGTGTAAAAGCTTTTAAGTTTAATTAGGTCTCATTTGTTTATTTTTGCTTGTTTCCTTTGCCTTGGGACACAGAGCCAAAAAAACATTGCTAAGATTTATGTCAAAGAGTGTTCTGCTTATGTTTTCTTCTAGGAGTTTTATGTTTTCCAGTCTTAGGTCTTTAATTTATTTTGAGTTATTTTTGTATATAGTATGAGAAAATGTTCTAATTCCAGTCTTTTACATGCAGCTGTCCAGTTTTCCCAGCACCGCTTATTGAAGAGACTGTCTTTTCTCCATTGTATATTCTTGCCTCCTTTGTTGTAGATTAATAATTGACCATAGGTGCAAGAGTTTATTTCTGGGCTCTCTATTCTGTCTAAGGATCTGTTTTTGTGCCAGTGCCATAGTGTTTTGATATCTGTAGCTTTGTAGTGTAGTCTGAAGTCAGGGAATGTGACACCTCCAGCTTTATTCTTTGTTCTCAAGATTGTTTGGCTATTTGAGGTCTTTTATGTTTCCATATAAATTTTAGGATTGTTTGTTCTCGTTCTGTGGAAGATGTCATGGGTATTTTTGTAGGGATTGCCTTAAATCTGTAGATTGCTTTGGGTAGTATGGACATTTTAACAATATTAATTCTTCTAGTCCATAAATACAAGATATCTTTCCATTTCTTTGTGTCATCTTAAATGTTCTTCATCAGTGTTCTAGAGTTTTCAGAGTATAGGTCTTTCACATCCTTGGTTGAGTGTATTCCTAGGTATTTTATTCTTTTTGATGTGATTTTAAGTGGGATTGTTATCTTACTTTCTATTTCTGGTAGTTCATTATTAGTGTATAAAAAAAGCAGCAGATTCCTGTAAACTAATCTTGTATCCTGCAGCTTTCCTGAATTCATTTATTAGGTCTAATAGTTTTGGTGTGGAGACTAGGGTTTTCTATATACAGTATCACATCATCTGCAAATAGTGACAGTTTTACTTCTCCCCTTCTAATTTGGATGCCTTTTATTTCTTTCTCTTGTCTGATTTCTGTGGCTAGGATTTCCAGTACTGTGTTAAATAGAAGTGGCAAGAGTGGGCATCCTTGTCTTGTTCCTGGTTTTAGAGGAAAAACTTTCAGCATTTCACCATTGAGTATGATATTAGCTGTGGGTTTGTCATAAATGGCCTTTATTATGTTGAGATATGTTCCCTCTATACCAACTTTACTGAGGGTTTTTATCATGAATGGATGTCAAATTTTGTCAAATGCTTTTTCTGCATCTATTGAGATGATCATGTAGTTTTTATCCTTCCTTTTGTTAATGTGGTGTTTCACATTGATTTGCAGATACTGAATCATCTTTGCATCCCTGGAATAAATCCCACTTGATCATGGTATATGATCCTTTTCATATATTGATGAATTGTTTGCTAATATTTTGTCAAGGATTTTTGCATCTATATTCATTCAGAGATATTGGCCTGTAATTTTCTTTTTTTGTAGTCTTTGTCTGATTTTAGTATCAGGGTAATGGTGGCCTTATAGAATTAATTTGAGGGTTTTCTGTCCTCTTCCGTTTTTTGGAATAGTCTGAGAAGGATGGGTGTTAGCTCTCCCTTATATGTTTGGTAGAATTCCTCTGTGAAGCCCTCTGGTCTTGGACTTCTGTTTGCCTCCAGCAGCTGTCTTAATAGCACTCTGCCATTGAAGCAGTACTTCTTTCATGCTACTAGGTATTTCCTTTCCCTGTCTTTATGCACTAAGTGGTAATTGTGACATATTGTCACATAGTTGCTATGTTACATGGCTTTTGTAGAATTCTCATGTCATGTTTTAAAGCTGCTTTTATTTCACTTCTCTATTATACCTGCTATGAAGTCTTAATGAATACAGATTTAACTCTTTTGTGTATCATTCTGTTTGTTATCTAGTTTACACTGACTGGGCATTGTGTAAACCTTACAAGTTATTTGTGTGAAAATAAGGAAAGCAGCCATGTATGCTGAATATTTTCATCAGTTCAGTCTCTTAAGTCTTTACCTTAATCACTAATGATGCTACCTGGCATCATTGATGCAAGTTTCTATGGCATCATCTACAGTAAGTCCCCTACACACAAACCTTCAAGTTGCAAACTTTCAGACGTGAGAACGTGCATTCGCACATCCAATCACATAAGTTAGTTCACGTGTCTGGCATACATTGTCACATGCGTGTGGTTGCGCTTTTGTGTACTTTACTGTACAGTACTGTATAGAGTACAGCAGTACAGTATCTTTATTTCAAGCCCAGGATGTCTGGAAGCAAGTGTAAAAGCAGCGGTGATGTAGCTGGTACTATACTGTACTTTTCAAGGTACTGTACTGTAATTTTAAAAATGTTTTCTTCATTTTTTGTTTGTTTTTTACATATTATTTGTGTGAAAAGTATTATAAACCTAATACAGTACAATACTATATAGCCGATTGTGTTAGTTGGGTACCTAGGCTGACTTTGTTGGACTTACTCTCAGAACAGAACTTTTTTGTATATAGGGGACTTACTGTACCTGGTTTCAGTACTGTGGTTGGCACCTTATATAAATGAGACTATTAGTTCATATTTATGTTTTTGCTAACTGTATGTGAATTTATGTTTTCTTACCTCTTACTTTTTAACAGTTTTCACCAGACTGCCCTTGATGGTCATACAAGGTAACTTACTTTTCTCAAGTTGATGATCCCATAGTCTATTTCTCTCATGTACCAGGTTAATAATAACAATAAAACCCACACATTTTTTGTTTTTGTTTTTTTTAACATCTTTATTGTAGTATAATTGCTTTACAATGGTGTGTTAGTTTCTGCTTTAAAACAAATTGAATCAGTTATACATATACATATGTCCCCATATCTCTTCCCTCTTGCATCTCCCTCCCTCCCACCCTCCCTATCCCACCCCTCCAGGCGGTCACAAAGCACCGACCTGATCTCCCTGTGCTATGCGGCTGCTTCCCATTAGCTATTATTTTACGTTTGGTAATGTATATATGTCCATGCCACTCTCTCAATTAGTCCCAGCTTACATTTCCCCCTCCCTGTATCCTCAAGTCCATTCCCTAGTCGGTCTGCATCTTTATTCCCGTCTTGCCCCTAGGTTCTTCTGACATTTTCTTTTCTTTTCTTTTTATTAGATTCCATATATATGTGTTAATATATGGTATTTGCTTTTCTGTTTCTGATTTACTTCACTCTGTATGACAGTCTCTAGGTCCATCCACCTCACTACAAAAAACTCAGTTTCGTTCCTTTTTATGGCTGAGTAATATTCCATTGTATACATGTGCCACATCTTCTTTATTCATTCATCTGTTGATGGACACTTAGGTTGCTTCCATGTCCTGGCTATTGTAAATAAAGCTGCAATGAACATTGTGATACATAACTCTCTTTGAATTATGGTTTTCTCAGGGTATATGCCCAGTAGTGGGATTGCTGGGTCGTATGGTACTTCTATTTTTAGTTTTTTAAGAAACCTTTATACTGTTCTCCATAGTGGCTGTATCAATTTACATTCCCACCAACAGTGCAAGAGGGTTCCCTTTTCTCCACACCCTCTCCAGCATTTATTGTTTGTAGATTTTTTGATGATGGCCATTCTGACCGGTGTGGGAAGATATCTCATTGTAGTTTTCATTTGCATTTCTCTAATGATTAATGATGTTGAGCATTCTTTCATGCATTTGTTGGGAATCTGTATATGTTCTTTGGAGAAATGTCCATTTCGGTCTTCTGCCCATTTTTGGATTGGGTTGTTTGTTTTTTTGATATTGAGCTGCATGAGTTGCTTGTATGTTTTGGAGATTAATCCTTTGTCAGTTGCTTCATTTGCAAATATTTTCTCCCATTCTGAGGGTTGTCTTTTGGTCTTGTTTATGGTTTCCTTAGCTGTGCAAAAGCTTTGAAGGTTCATTAGGTCCCATTTGTTTATTTTTGTTTTTATTTCCATTTCTCTAGGAGGTGGGTCAAAAAGGATCTTGCTGTGATTTATGGCATAGAGTGTTCTACCTATGTTTTCCTCTAAGAGTTTGATGGTGTCTGGCCTTACATTTAGGTCTTTAATCCATTCGGAATTTATTTTTGTGTATGGTGTTAGGGAGTGTTCTAATTTCATTCTTTTACATGTACCTGTCCAGTTTTCCCAGCACCACTTATTTAAGAGGCTGTCTTTTCTCCACTGTATACTCTTGCCTCTTTTATAAAAGATAAGGGGACCATATGTGCATGGGTTTATCTCTGGGCTTTCTATCCTGTTCCATTGTTCTATGTTTCTGTTTTTTTGCCAGTACCATACTGTCTTGATTACTTTAGCTTTGTAGTATAGTCTGAAGTCAGGGAGCCTGATTCCTCCAGCTCCGTTTTTCTTTCTCAAGATTGCTTTGACTATTTGGGGTGTTTTGTGTTTCCATTCAAATTGTTAAATTTTGTATTCTACTTCTGTGAAAAATGCCATTCGTAATTTGATAGGGACTGCATTGAGTCTGTAGATTGCTTTGGGTAGTAGAGTCATTTTCACAGTGTTGATTCTTCCAATCCAAGAATATGGTATATTTCTCTATCTATTTGTGTCATGTTTAAATTCTTTCATCAGTGTCTTATAATTTTCTGCATAAATGTCTTTTGTCTCCTTAGATAGGTTTATTCCTAGATATTTTATTCTTTTTGTTGCAATGGTAAATGGGAGTGTTTTCTTGATTTCACTTTCAGATTTTTCATCATTAGTGTATAGGAATGCCAGAGATTTCTGTGCATTAATTTTGTATCCTGCTACTTTACCAAATTCATTGATTAGCTCTAGTAGTTCTCTGGTAGCATCTTTAGGATTCTCTATGTATAGTATCATGTCATCTGCAAACAGTGACAGCTTTACTTCTTTTCCAATTTGGATTCCTTCTATTTCCTTTTCTTCTCTGATTGCTGTGGCTAAAACTTCCAAAACTATGTTGAATAAGAGTGGTGAGAGTGGGCAACCTTGTCTTGTTCCTGATCTCAGTGGAAATGCTTTCAGTTTTTCATCATTGAGCACGGTGTTGGCTGTGGGTGTGTCATATATGGCTTTTATTATGTTGAGGAAAGTTCCCTCTATGCCTACTTTCTCGAGGGTTTTTATCATAAATGGGTGTTGAATTTGTCGAAAGCTTTCTCTGCGTCCATTGTGATGATCATATGGTTTTTCTCCTTCAATTTGTTAATATGGTTTATCACGTTGATTGATTTGTGTATATTGAAGAATCCTTGCATTCCTGGGATAAACCCCACTTGATCATAGTGTATGATCCTTTTAATGTGCTGTTGGAGTCTGTTTGCTAGTATTTTGTTGGGGATCTTTGCATCTATGTTCATCAGTGATATTGGCCTGTAGTTTTCTTTCTTTGTGACATCCTTGTCTGGTTTTGGTATCACGGTGATTGTGGCCTCGTAGAATGAGTTTGGGAGTGTTCCTCCCTCTGCTATATTTTGGAAGAGTTTGAGAAGGATAGGTGTTAGCTCTTCTCCAGATGTTTGATAGAATCTGCCTGTGAAGCCATCTGGTCCTGGGCTTTTGTTTGTTGCAAGATTTTTAATCACAGTTTCAATTTCAGTGCTTGTGATGGGTTCGTTCATATTTTCTATTTCTTGTTCAGTCTCAGAAGGTTGTGCTTTTTTAAGAATTTGTCCATTTCTACCAGGTTGTCCCTTTTATTGGCATATACTTGCTTGTAGTAATCGCTCATAAGCCTTTGTATTTCTGCAGTGTCAGTGTTTACTTTTCCCATTTTCATTTCTAATTCTATTGATTTGAGTCTTCGCCCTTCTTTCCTTGATAAGTCTGGCTAATGGTTTATCAATTTTGTTTATCTTCTCAAAGGACCAGCTTTTAGTTTTATTGACCTTTGCTTTCATTTCCTTCATTTCTTTTTCATTTATTTCTGATCTGATCTTTTTGTTTTCTTCCCTTCTGCTAACTTCGGGGTTTTTTTTTTTCTTCTTTCTCTAATTGCTTTAGGTGTAAGGTTAGCTTGTTTATTTGAGATGTTTCCTGTTTCTTAAGGTAGGATTGTATTGCTATATAACTTCCATTTTAGAACTGCTTTTGTTGCATCCCATAGGTTGGGTCGTTGTGTTTTCATTGTCATTTGTTTCTAGGTATTTTTTTATTTCCTCTTTGATTTCTTCAGTGATCTCTTGGTTATTAAGTAGTATGTTTAGCCTTCTTGTGTTTGTATTTCTTATAGATTTTTTCCTGTAATTGATATCTAGTCTCATAGTACTGTGGTCAGAAAAGATACTTGATACAATTTCAATTTTCTTAAATTTACCAAGGCTTGATTTGTGACCTAAGATATGATCTATCCTGGAGAATGTTCCATGAGCACTTGAGAAGAATGTGTATTCTGTTGTTTTTGGATGGAATGTCCTATAAATATCAATTAAGTCCATCTTGTTTAATGTGTCATGTAAATTAAAGCTTGTGTTTCCTTATTTTTATTTTTTATGATCTGTCCATTGGTAAAAGTGGGGGGTTAAAGTCCCCTACTATGATTGTGTTACTGTCGATTTCCCCTTTATGGCTGTTAGTATTTCCCTTGTGTATTCAGGTGCTCCTATGTTGGGTGCATAAATATTTACAATTGTTATGTCTTCTTCTTGGATTGATCCCTTGCTCATTATGTAGTGCCCTTCTTTGTCTCTTGTAGTAGTCTTTATTTTAAAGTCTACTTTGTCTGATATGAGAATTGCTACTCCAGCTTTCTTTTGATTTCCATTTGCATGGAATATCTTTTTCCATCCCCTCACTTTCAGTCTGTATGTGTCCCTAGGTCTGAAGTGGGTCTCTTGTAGACAGCATATATATGGGTCTTGATTTTGTATCCATTCAGCCAGTCTGTGTGTTTTGGATGGAACATTTAGTCCATTTACATTTAAGGTAATTATCAATATGTATGTTCCTATTACCATTTTCTTAATTGTTTTGGGTTTATTATTGTAGGTCTTTTCCTTCTCATGTTTCCTGCCTAGAGGAGATCCTTTAGCATGTGTTGTAAAGCTGGTTTGGTGGTGCTGAATTCTGTTAGCTTTTGCTTGGCTGTAAAGATGTTAATTTCTCTATCAAATCTGAATGAGATCATTACTGGGTAATCTTGGTTGTCGGTTTTTCTCCTTCGTCACTTTAAATATGTCCTGCCAGTCCCTTCTGGCTTGCAGAGTTTCTGCTGAAAGATCAGCTGTTAACCTTATGGGGATTCCCTTGTGTGTTATTTGTTGTTTTTCCCTTGCTGCTTTTAACATGTTTTCTTTGTATTTAATTTTTGACAGTTTGATTAATATGTATCTTGGTATGTTTCTCCTTGGATTTATCCTGTATGGGACTCTCTGTGCTTCCTGGACTTGATTAACGATTTCCTTTCCCATATTAGGGAAGTTTTAAACTATAATTTCTTCAAATATTTTCTCAGTCCCTTTCTTTTTCTATTCTTTTTCTGGAACCCCTATAATTCGAATGTTGATGCATTTAATGTTGTCCCAGAGGTCTCTGAGACTGTCCTCAGTTCTTTTCCCTCTTTTTCTTAATTCTGCTCTGCAGTAGTTATTTCCACTATTTTATCTTCCAGGTCACTTATCCGTTTTTCTGCCTCAGTTATTCTGCTATTGATCCCTTCTAGAGAATTTTAAATTTCATTTATTGTGTTGTTCATCACTGTTTTTTTACTCTTTAGTTCCTCTAGGTCCTTGTTAAGCATTTCTTATACTTTCTCCATTCTATTTCCAAGGTTTTGGCTCATTTTTACTCTCATTTTCAATTCTTTTTCAGGTAGACTGCCTATTTCCTCTTTATTTGTTAGGTCTGGTGGGTTTTTGCCTTGCTCCTTCATCTGCTATGTTTTTCTCTGTCTTCTCATTTTGCTTACCTTACTGTGTTTGGGGTCTCCTCTTTGCAGGCTGCAGGTTTGTAGTTTCTGTTGTTTTTGGTGTCTGTCCCCAGTGGCTAAGGTTGGTTCAGTTGGTTGTGTAGGCTTCCTGGTGGAGGGGACTAGTCCCTGTGTTCTGGTGGATGAGGCTGGATCTTGTCTTTCTGATGGGGCGGTCCACGTCTGGTAGTGTGTTTTGGGGTGTCTCTGGCCTTATTATGATCTTAGGCAGCCTCTGTGCCAATGGATGGAGTTGTGTTCCTGTTTTGCTAGTTGTTTGGCATAGGGTGTCCTGCACTGTAGCTTGCTGGTCATTGAGTGGAGCTGGGTCTTGGAGTTGAGATGGAGCTCTCTGGGAGATTTTTGCCATTTGATATTATGTGGACCTGGGAGATCTCTTTTGGACCAGTGTCCTGAATTTGGCTCTCCCACCTCAGTGGCACAGCCCTGGCACCTGGCTGGAGCACCAAGAGGCTGTCCTCCACACAGCCAGGTATGTGGGGAGTTTCTTGCCTTTTGGGAGGTCTGGGGACTTTTGCCACTGTTCAGTAGGTGTTCTGTAGGAATTGTTCCACATTTAGATATATATCTGATGTATCTGTGGGGAGGAAGGTGTTCTCCCTGCCTTACTTTTCTGCCATCTTGAAGCTCCTCTCCTCCACACTCTTTTAAATACATATATTATTGTAATTAATTTATGTGGAGATTGCTTTAGAAAGTATCTAATTTTGGCATAATTGTTCAACATTTTTCATTTTTACTTTCTTTTAAATAATTATCATACTCCGCAACCTTTTTTTTAAATAGATCTTCATTGGAGTATAATTGCATCACAAAAATGTGTTAGTTTCTGTTGTACAACAAAGTGAATCAACCGTATGCATACATATATCCGCATCTCCCTTCCCTCTTGAGCCTCCCTCCCACCTTCCCTATCTCACGTCTCTAGGTCATCGCAAAGCACCCAGATGATCTCCCTGTGCTATGCTGCTTCTGTGTGTTAGCATATGGTATTTGTTTTTCTCTTTCTGACTTACTTCACTCTGTATGACAGACTCTAGGTCCATCCACCTCACTACAAATAACTCAATTTTGTTTCTTTTTATGGCTGAGTAATATTCCATTGTATATGTGTGCCACATCTTCTTTATTTATTCATCTGTCATTGGACATTTAGGTTGGTTTCATGTCCTGGCTGTTGTAAATAGTACTGCAGTGAACATTGTGGTACATGTCTCTTTTTGAATTATGGCGAAACATTTTTTTTAACTAATTAATTATTTTAATTTTTGGCTGCATTGAGTCTTCGTTGCTTCCCGCAGTCTTTCTCTAGTTGCAGAGAGCGGGGGCTACTCTTCGTTGAGGTGCGCGGGCTTCTCATTGCAGTGGCTTCTCTTGTTGCAGAGCACAGTCTCTAGGGCACGTGGGCTTCAGTAGATGTGGCGCACGGGCTCAGTGGTTGTGACTCACAGACTCTAGAGTGCAGGCTCAGTAGTTATGGCACACAGACTTAGTTGTTGCACAGCATGTGGGATCCTCCCGGACCAGGGATTGAACCCGTGTCCCCTGCATTGGCAGGTGCATTCTCAACCACTGCGCCACCAGGGAAGCCCCCAAACATTTCTTATGCATGTAAAACTGTATAGAATTTTGTATCTTTTGGGTGGGGGGATGATATTCATAATGAAAACAAAACAACACAACAGTGGACTGCCCTTGAACTGACAAAGAATTTATTGACAGAATGTGGGAGAAAATTTGCTCGATTTTCTAAGTGTACCTGTTAGTGTGTGTGTGCGTGTGTGTGTATATGTATGTGTATATATATATATATTTTTTTAAGTTACCTCAAAACCAAGCTTTAAATCTCACGAATCTGCGAAAGGGGAAGGTTACGGACTTTGTATATGTTATATCCCTTAATCTTCACAGTAACACTTCAATACGCATCACCTCTCCATCTCAGATTAGGAAATTGAAGTTACACATGTATTCAGTACAGTGGAGTCCCATCACATTTAATTTACAAGAATTCAGTTACATATACTCAGCCAAAAGTAAAAACATGGCAAAAGTAATCGTAAATATTGCAATCACATCCCACTACTGAGCGTTTGCTTTAAAGTCGATGTGAGATTAAAGATGTGAATTTGCTGTCACCTCAACAGGTCTCAGTGTGTAGGTCTGAACTCACTGTGTTGAGTATGATTCTGTTATTCAGACATATGTAATGTTCATACAACATGGCCTCCAGTACCAATTCTCTAGTGCTGAACTAAAGAAACAGCAATTTGTTCCAGTGTTGGAAGAAAAATTGCTGTTTTAGATTGGTTGAGCAATTGTGGTGATTTCCAAGGTGGCCTTGCAGTTGTGCCCACAAGAATTTATGCATGTGCATTCTCTCTGGTACATGCCTGCACCTGCATAAATCCACACCATTTTAAATACAACATATATTTTATATATTCCATATATAAATTTATTGTGTTCTAGATTGCTGTATATATATTATATCTTTACACAAAATATATTTCTATACAAGGTGGTATGCAAAAAATGTAGATTGCAATTTATGGGGGATTTAAGAGATTCTTTTCAAGGAAAATGTTGACTCTGTAAATCTGCAGACTATGTATGTATCGTTTGCCACTGTATACCCAGAGTCTAGCATGTAACCAAGTACAAGGTTTATTGAATAAATGGGCAAAAAAGTTTAATCATTCAGCTACATATTTTTTTTTAAATACAAATATATATATGGTGATCACATTTTCTAAGCCCAGATTTTGAAGGCACTTTTGAAACATCTGCTTTATTCTCCAGATGGATTAATCTTAAGTCATATTAGAACAATCCAGAAAATAGAATATTAGAAATAACAACTATCTCCCATTTGGTCCTAATGTGACCACTAGACTTACTGTTATTTATGTTTCTTTCCTTTCTCCTTTCTGTTCTTTTATATGCATATGGATTTGCTAAAGGAAATACAATTATACTAGGAAAAATTTATTTTATGAAAACTCTGAATGGGTTTCTTCTCTTTCACCTAAAGTACTGGAGAGACTGAAGGATAGAAAATGTAAATAAGGTGACAAATCTACATGTTATTCTCACCTCCTTATGTAATATTGATTCCCTTTGTACAAATACTTTTTGAATTCCTATCTGATTTGTGTAGGGAAAGAGAACTTCCCCTAGGTCCCTAGAAAGAGCTGAGCTGCCATGTGGTGGGGGAGGAAAGGTTTGATGCAGTGAAACAGGTCATTTGCTTATAATTCTAGATCAGAACCAGAATATCTAACCTGCCTGCTAACTACGTGACACTGAATGAGCCACTTACGTTTTATAAGCCTGGAAAGTTGATACTGGATGGCTAGTGACTGAAAGAGATGTTTCCAGGGTACTGTGTTCCAGAAATGAGCTTATGCAAACAAACTTTAAGAATGTAGAACTCAAATAAGAATGTAGAATTCAAATAAAATAGCAACTCTAAATAAAATAGGAGCAAGAGTAATTCAACAGTATATTAAGTCTATTTTATGATTACCAAGTAGAAACTATTCTAAGAATGCAAAGATGGCTTAATATGAAATTTTATAATGCATAGATCAATAAATCCAATAAGGGAAATAAAGATCATATCAGTAAATATGGAAAAGAAATTAATAATTGCCTTTTGTCTCTTTAAAACCAGGAACAAAGAGAATTTTCTTAAAAAGTGTATCAAACTGAAAGCTAAAATAATGGTTAATGGTGAAAAAGTAACCGTTTTTAAAAATTTGGAAACCATTATCACTATATTATTACATAGCATTGTTCTGGAAGTTCTGACCAATAAAATAAGACATGAATTAGAAGAGGAATACTGAAAAAGAAGCTGCACAGTCCCATTTTCAGTGTTACATAATTGCATTCATAGGAAAACCAACTGAGAAATTACTAGAATTAATAAGAATATAGAGTAACTAGATTTAAGACAAATAGTTTAAAATCAGTGGTTCTCCTTTATGGTAGCAATAATTGTTTAGCAAATATAATAGAAAAAAAATCATTTTTAACAGCGTACAGAAAAAGGTTAAATTATGTTCATAAGAAATGTGTGAACCCATGTGAAGAAACCTAAAAACTATTAGGATATGGACAGAATACAGGTGTAATGAGGACAATGTCATGTTCCTACGAGAGAAGTCCAACTATTACAAATACCAGTTTTTCTCAAGTTAACTTACAGATTTAACATAGTCCTAACTTTTAAAAAATGTGAGAAATTAACAAGATAATTCTTGATTTTGTCCAAGAGACTAAACAGATAAAATGGGATAACTTTTAAGTGAAAAATCAAGAACAGTGTCAGAGAGCTAACCCTGTAGCCCTATCAGATATCAGAACATACTATAAAATTGTAGTAAATCAAGGAGTTGGATACTAGTAAAAGCATTCATAGGAAAGTCGGTAAAAGGGAATAGAGATCCCAGAAACAGACATTCTAAATATATAAAAGTAGTTCAAAAATCAGTAGAGAAAGGAAGACATTCAATAAATGTTTCTGAGAACAATTAAATAGTTACAAAAACAAAATCAATTTGATATTTAGCTCATCTTATGTACCATAATAAATTCTGGATAAATTGAAGACTGAAGTGGAATAGAGTAAATATTCTTATGCTAATCTCATTTAAGAAATATATTTATCTGGATGGCGAAATAACTTCCAAACATAACAGAATTGCCAGGGGAAAGTTTATTACATTTGACTCTCAAATAAAACACTGGCATTTATTCTGTCTATTTCTCCCACCTCCCCTCCTACTCCACTTCCCAATACAAGTGAACAAACTGAAAGATGTGCAAACCAGGATTATAAATTTGCAAAAATGTAATATAGAGATGTTTAAGTTTTAAGGTGTTCATACAAATACTTCTAAAAACACCGTGATCTATGTAAATGAATGAGCAAAGAACTTGAAAAAACTAAAGAAAAAATAAAAACATATGGGAAAATGTTTTTCCCAGGAAGGTAAAGAAGTGAAACTAAAAGATACAGTGATATATTTTTACTTTCTGAATTAGCAAGAAATTTTTTCTCACGTTGTTGCTGGTTAAGGTGCTGTGAAATGTCCTTGCTTGTGTATTTTTATTGGCAGTCGAAATTGATTCAACCCTTCTGGAAAGCAAGTCAGCGATTTTTTTTCCTTGCCATTAAAATTAACATCGCTTTTGATCTCTTAATTCCATTTGTGTCATTAAAATAATAATATAAATTTTATTTTAAAAAAAAATTTTTTTGGAGTATAATTGCTTTACAATGGTGCGTTAGTTTCTGCTTTATAACAGAGTGAGTTACCTATACATATACATATATCCCCATATCTCCTCCCTCTTGTGTCTCCTTCCCACCCTCCCTATCCCACCCCTCTAGGTGGTCACAAAGCACCGAGCTGATCTCCCTGTGCTATGTGGCTGCTTCCCACTAGCTAGCTATTTTACATTTGGTAGTGTATATATGTCCATGCCACTCTCTCACTTCATCCAGCTTCCCTTTCCCCCTCCCCATGTCCTCAAGTCCATTCTCTACGTCTGCGTCTTTATTCCTGTCCTGCCCCTAGGTTCTTCAGAACCTTTTTTTTTTTTTTACATTCCTTATATATCTGTTACCATACGGTATTTGTTTTTCTCTTTCTGACTTAACTTCACTCTGTATGACAGACTCTAGGTGCATCCACCTCACTACAAATAACTCAATTTTGTTTCTTTTTATGGCTGAGAAATATTCCATTGTATATATAAGACACATCTTTATCCATTCATTTGTCGATGGACACTTCAGTTGCTTCCATATCCTGGCTACTGTAAATAGAGCTGCAATGAACATTGTGGTACATAACTCTTTTTAAATTATGGTTTTCTCAGGGTATATGCCCAGGAGTGGGATTGCTGGGTCGTATGGTAGTTCTATTTTTAGTTTTTAAAGGACTCTCCATACTGTTCTCCATGGTGGCTGTATCAATTTACATTCCCACCAACAGTGCAAGAGTGTTTCCTTTTCTCCACACCCTCTCCAGCATTTATTGTTTGTAGATATTTGATGATGGCCATTCTGACTGGTGTGAGGTGATACCTCATTGTACTTTTTTTTTTAACATCTTTATTGAAGTATAATTGCTTTACAATGGTGTGTTAGTTTCTGTCTTATAACAAAGTGAATCAATTACACATATACATATGTTCCCATATCTCTTCCCTCTTGCGTCTCCCTCCCTCCCACCCTCCCTATCCCACCTCTCTAGGTGGTCACAAAGCACCGAGCTGATCTCCCTGTGCTATGCTGCTGCTTCCCACTAGCTATATACTTTACGTTTGGTAGTGTATATATGTCCATGCCACTCTCTCACTTTGTCACAGCTTACTCTTCCCCCTCCCCATATCCTCAAGTCCATTCTCTAGTAGGTCTGTGTCTTTATTCCCATCTTACCCCTAGGTTCTTCATGACCCTTTTTTTTTTTTCTTAGATTCCATATATATGTGTTAGCATACGGTATTTGTTTTTCACTTTCTGACTTACTTCACTCTGTATGACAGACTCTAGGTCCATCCACCTCACCACAAATATATCAATTTCGTTTCTTTTTATGGCTGAGTAATATTCCATTGTATATATATGCCACATCTTCTTTATCCATTCATATGATGATGGACACTTAGGTTGCTTCCATGTCCTTGCTATTGTAAATAGAGCTGCAGTGAACATTTTGGTACATGACTCTTTTTGAATTATAGTTTTCTCAGGGTATATGCCCAGGAGTGGGATTGCTGGGTTGTACGGTAGTTCTATTTTTAGTTTTTTAAGGAACCTCTATACTGTTCTCCATAGTGGCTGTATCAATTTACATTCCCACCAACAGTGCAAGAGGGTTCCCTTTTCTCCACACCCTCTCCAGCATTTATTGTTTCTAGTTTTTTTGATGATGGCCATTCTGACCGGTGTGACATGATATCTCATTGTAGTTTTGATTTGCATTTCTCTAATGATTAGTGATGTTGAGCATTCTTTCATGTGTTTGTTGGCAATCTGTATATCTTCTTTGGAGAAATGTCTGTTTCGGTCTTCTGCCCATTTTTGGATTGGGTCGTTTGGTTTTTTGTTATTGAGCTGCATGAGCTGCTTGTAAATCTTGGAGATTAATCCTTTGTCAGTTGCTTCATTTGCAAATATTTTCTCCCATTCTGAGGGTTGTCTATTGGTCTTGTTTATGGTTTCCTTTACTGTGCAAAGGCTTTTAAGTTTCATTAGGTCCCATTTGTTTATTTTTGTTTTTATTTCCATTTCACTAGGAGGTGGGTCAAAAAGGATCTTGCTGTGATTTATGTCATAGAGTGTTCTGTGTATGTTTTCCTCTAAGAGTTTGATGGTGTCTGGCCTTACATTTAGGTCTTTAATCCATTTTCAGTTAATTTTTGTGTATGGTGTTAGGGAGTGTTCTAATTTCACTCTTTTACATGTAGCTGCCCAGTTTTGCCGGCACCGCTTATTGAAGAGGCTGTCTGTTCTCCATTGTATATTCTTGGCTCCTTTATCAAAAATAAGGTGACCATATGTGCATGGGTTTATCTCTGGGCTTTCTATCCTGTTCCATTGATCTATATTTCTGTTCTTGTGCCAGTACCATATTGTCTTGATTACTGTAGCTTTGTTGTATAGTCTGAAGTCCAGGATCCTGATTCCTCCAGCTCTGCTTTTCTTTCTCAAGATTGCTTTGGCTGTTCGGGGTCTTTTGTGTTTCCATACAAACTGTGAAATTTTTTGTTCTAGTTCTGTGAAAAATGCCATTGGTAGTTTGATAGGGATTGCATTGAATCTGAAGATTACCTTGGGTAGTATAGTCATTTTCACAGTGTTGATGCTTCCCATCCAAGAACATGGTATATCTCTTCATCTATTTGTATCATCTTTAACTTCTTTCATCAGTGTTTTATAGTTTTCTGCATACAGGTCTTTTGTCTCCTCTTAGGTAGGTTTATTCCTAGGTTTTTGATCCTTTTTCTTGCAAGGGTAAATGGGAGTGTTTCCTTAATTTCTCTTTCAGATTTTTCGTTGTTTCTGTATAGGAATGCAAGGAATTTCTGTGCATTAGTTTTGTATCTTGCTACTTTATCGAATTCATTGATTAGCTCTAGTAGTTTTCTGGTAGCATCTTTAGGATTCTCTATGTATAGTATCATATCATCTGCAATGACAGCTTTACTTCTTCTTTTCTGATTTGGATTCCTTTTATTTCTTTTTCTTCTCTGATTCCTGTGGCTAGAACTTCCAGAAGTATGTTGAATAATAGTGGTGAGAGTGGACCACCTTGTCTTGTTCTTGATCTTCGAGGAAATGGTTTCAGTCTTTCACCATTGCAAATGATATTGTCTGTTGGTTTGTCATATGTGGCCTTTATTCTGTGAGGTAAGTTCCCTCTGTGCCTACTTTCTGGAGGGTTTTTGTCATCAGTGGGTGTTGAATTTTGTCAAAAGCTTTTTCTGCATCTATTGAGATGATCATATAGGGTTTTTCTTCTTCATTTTGTTAATATGTTTTATCACATTGATACATTTGCATATATTGAAGAATCCTTGCATTCCTGGGATGAATTCCACTTGATCACAGTATATGATCCTCTTAGTACGCTTTTAGATTCTGTTTGCTAGTATTTTGTTGAGGATTTTTGCATCTATGTTCATCAGTGATATTGGCCTGTAGTTTTCTTTCTTTGTGACATCTCTGTCTGGTTTTGGTATCAGGGTGATGGTGGCCTCGTAGAATGAGTTTGGGAGTGTTCCTCCCTCTGCTATATTTTGGAAGAGTTTGAGAAGGATAGGTGTTAGTTCTTCTCTAAATGTTTGATAGAATTCCCCCTGAAGCCATCTGGTCCTGGGCTTTTGTTTGTTGGAAGATTTTTAATCATGGTCTCAATTTCAGTGCATGTGATTGGTCTGTTTATATTTTCTATTGCTTTCTGGTTCAGTCTCAGAAGTTTGTGCTTTTTTAAGAATTTGTCCCTTTCCTCCAGGTTGTCCATTTTATTGGTATAGAGTTGCTTGTAATAATCTCTCATGATCCTTTGTATTTCTGTAGTGTCAGTTGTTATTTCTCTTTCATTTCTAATTCTGTTGATTTGAGTCTTCTCCCTTTTTTCTTGATGAGTCTGGCTAATGGTTTATCAATTTTGTTTGTCTTCTCAAAGAACAAGCTTTTAGTTTTATTGATCTTTGCTATCATTTCCTTCATTTCTTTTTCATTTATTTCTGATCTGATTATCATGATTTTTTTCTTGCTGCTAACTTTGGGGTTTTTTTTTTTCTTCTTTCTCTAATTGCTTTAGGTGTAAGGTTAGCTTGTTTATTTGATATGTTTCTTGTTTCTTGAGGTAGGATTGTACTGCTATAAACTTCCCTCTTAGAACTGCTTTTGCTGCATCCCATAGGTTTTGGTCGTCATGTTGTCATTGTCATTTGTTTGTAGGTATTTTTTGATTTTCTCTTTTTTTTGTTCAGTGATCTCTTGGTTATTTAGTAGTATATTGTTTAGTCTCCATGTGTTTTGTATTTGTTACTGATTTTTTCCTGTAATTTATATCTAGTCTCATAGCGTTGTGTTCGGAAAACATACTTGATACAATTTCAATTTTCTTAAATTTACCAAGGCTTGATTTATGACCCAAGATATGATCTATCCTGGAGAATATTCCATGAGCACTTACGAAAGTGTATTCTGTTGTTTTTGGATGGAATGTCCTATAAATATCAATTAAGTCCATCTTGTTTAATGTATCATTTAAAGCTTGTGTTTCCTTATTTATTTTCATTTTGGATGATCTGTCCATTGGTGAAGGTGGGGTGTTAGCGTCCCCTACTATGATTGTGTTACTGTCGATCTACCTTTTTATGGTCATTAGTATTTGCCTTATGTATTGAGGTGCTCCTATGTTGGGTGCATAAATATTTACAATTGTTATTTCTTTTTCTTGGGTTGATCCCTTGCTCATTATGTGGTGTCCTTCTTTGCCTCTTGTAGTAGTCTTTATTTTAAAGTCTATTTTGTTTGATAGAATTGCTACTCCAGCTTTCTTTTGATTTCCATTTGTATGGAATATGTTTTTCCATCCCCTCACTTTCAGTCTGTATGTGTCTCTAGGTCTGAAATGGGTCTCTTGTAGCCAGCATATATAAGGGTCTTGTTTTTGTATCCATTCAGCCAGTCTATGTCTTTTGGTCGGAGCATGTAATCCATTTACATTTAAGGTAGTTATCGACATGTATGATCGTATTACCATTTTCTTAACTGTTTGGGGATTGTTATTGTAGGTCTTTTCCTTCTCTTATGTTTCCTGTCTATAGAAGTTCCTTTAGCATTTGTTGTAAAGCTGGTTTGGTGGTGCTGCGTTCTCTTAGCTTTTGCTTGTCTCTAAAGGTTTTAATTTCTCTGTCGAATCTGAATGAGATCCTTGATGGGTAGAGTAATCTTGGTTGTAGGTTTTTCACTTTCATCACTTTAAATATGTCCTGCCACTCCCTTCTGGCTTGCAGAGTTTCTGCTGAAAGATCTGCTGTTAATCTTAATGGGGATTACCTTGTATGTTATTTGTTGCTTTTCCCTTGTGGCTTTTAATATTTTTTCTTTGTATTTAATTTTTGATAGTTTGATTAATATGTGTCTTGGCGTGTTTCTCCTTGGATTTATCCTGTATGGAACTCTCTGAACTTCCTCGACTTGATTTACTATTTCCTTTTCCATATTAGGAAAGTTTTCAACAATAATCTCTTCAAATATTTTCTCAATCCGTTTCTTTTTCTCTTCTTCTTCTGAGACCCCTATAATTCGAATGTTGGTGCGTTTTATGTTGTCCCAGAGCTCTCTGAGACTGTCCTCCATTCTTTTCATTCTTTTTTCTATATTCTGCTTTGCTGTAGTTATTTTCCACTATTTTATCTTCCTGGTTACTCTTCCATTCTTCTGCCTCAGGTATTCTGCTATTGATTCCTTCTAGAGAATTTTTTCTTTCTTTTTTTTTTTCAGTACATGGGCCTCTCACTGTTGTGGCCTCTCCCGTTGCGGAGCACAGGCTCTGGATGTGCAGGCTCAGCGGCCATGGCTCACGGGCCCAGCCACTACGCGGCATGCGGGATCTTCCCGGACTGGGTCACGAACCCGTGTGCCCTGCATCAGCAGGCAGACTCTCAACCACTGCACCACCAGGGAAGCCCTAGAGAATTTTTAATATCATATTTTGTGTTGTTCATCACTGTTTGTTTGCTGTTTAGTTCCTCTAGATTCTTGTTAAACGTTTCTTCTATTATCTCCAGTCTGTTTTCACGATTTTGGATCATCTTTACTATCATTACTCTGAATTCTTTTTCATGTAGACTGTCTATTTCCTCTTCATTTGTTTGGTCTTGTGGTTTTTTACCTTGCTTCTTCATCTGCTCTGTGTTTCTCTGTGTTCTCATTTTGCTTAACTTACTGTGTTTGGGGTCTCCTGTTTGCAACCTGCAGGTTCGTAATTCCCATTGTTTTTTGTGTCTGCCCCAGTGGCTAAGATTGTGTGTTTCAGTGGGTTGTGTAGGCTTTATGGTGGAGGGGACTGTTTCCTGTGTTCTGGTGGATGAGGCTGGATCTTGTCTTTCTGGTGGGCGGGACCATGTCCGTTGGTGTGTTTTTGGGTGTCTGTGACCTTGTTATGATTTTAGACAGCCTCTCTGGTAATGGGTGGGGTTGTGTTCCTTTCTTGGTAGTTGCTTGGCATAGGGTGTCCAGCACTGTAGCTTGCTGGTTGTTAAGTGGAGCTGGCTCTTAGCGTTGAGATGGAGATCTCTGGGAGAGCTTTTGCCATTTTATATTACGTGGACCTGGGAGATTTCTTTTGGACCGATGTCCTGTACTCGGCCCTCCCACCTCATAAGCACAGGCCTGACACCCGACCGCAGCACCAGGAGTGTGTCAGCCACATGGCTCAGAAGAAAAGGAAGAAAGAAAGAAGGAAAGAAGGAAAAAAGGGAAGGAAGGAAGAAAAGAAAGAAAAGAAAGTTATTAAGATAAGTTAAAAAATTATTAAAAATAAAAAACATTAGAAAGTAATAAAAGAAAGAAGAGAGCAACCAAACCAAAAAACAAATCCACCAATGATAACGAGTGCTAAAAACTATACTAAGAAAACAGACAGACATAACCATAGGACAAATGGTAAAAGCAAAGCTATGCAGACAAAATCACACAATGTCCCCTGCCTCAATTTTGGGATGATTCGTTGTCTATTCAGGTATTCCACAGATGCAGGGTACATCAAGTTGATTGTCTAGATTTAATCTGCTGTTCCTGAGGCTGCTGGGAGAGATTTCCCTTTCTCTTCTTTGTTTGCACAGCTCCTGGGGTTCAGCTTTGGATTTGGCCCCGCCTCTGCATGTAGGTCGCCTGAGGGTGTCTGTTCCCACTCAGACAGGATGAGGTTAAAGTAGCAGCTGATTAGGGGGCTATGGCTCGCTCAGGCTTGGGGCAGCAGGGGGTACGGAATGCGGGGTGTGCCTGCGGCGACAGAGGCCGGCATGATGTTGCACCAGCCTGAGGCGCGCCGTGCGTTCTGCCGGGGAATTTGTCCCTGTATCACGGGACCCTGGCAATGGCGGGCCGCACAGGCTCCCGGGAGGGGAGGTGTGGATAGTGACCTGTGCTTGCACACAGGCTTCTTGGTGGCGGCAGCAGCAGCCTTAGCATTTCATGCCCGTCTCTGGGGTCCACACTGATAGCCGTGGCTCGCGCCCATCTGTGGAATTCGTTTAGGCAGTCCTCTGAATCCCCTCTCCTTGTGCACCCCTAAACAATGGTCTCTTGCCTCTTAGGCAGGTCCAGACTTTTTCCCGGACTCCCTCCTGGCTAGCTGTGGCGCACTAGCCCCCTTCAGGCTATGTTCATGCAGCCAACCCCTGTCCTCTCCTTGAGATCTGACCTCCAAAGCCAGAGCCTCAGCTTCCAGCCCCCACCCGCCCTGGCGGGTGAGCAGACAAGCCTCTTGGGCTGGTGAGTGCTGGTCGGCACCGATCCTCTGTGGGGGAACCTCTCCGCTTTGCCCTCTGCACCCGTTGTCGCCCTCTCCTTCATGACTCCTGAGCTTCCCCCCATGCCACCTGCTATCTCTGCCAGTGAAGGGGCTTCCTAGTGGGCTTCCTAGTGTGTGGATACTTTTCCTCCTTCATGGTTCCCTCCCAGAAATGCAGGTCCCACGCATATTCTTTTGTCTCTGTTTTAACTTTTTTCTTTTGCCCTACCCAGGTACGTGGGGAGTTTCTTGCCTTTTGAGAAGTCTGAGGTCTTCTGCCTGAGTTCAGTAGGTGTTCTGTAGGAGTTGTTCCATGTGTAGATGTATTTCTGGTGTATTTGTGGGGAGGAAGGTGATATCCAGGCCTTACTCCTCCGCCATCTTGAAGGTCTCTTAGTAATGTAAATTTAAAAACAGCTGAAGTATACAAGTAAGCTGTGCTATATCTTTCATGGAAATGGGCAGTCAGAAGGCTATCGTTTATGAAGAATTTACACAAATTTGAGGAAATTTTTTGAAGTGAAAACAGCAAGATACAAAATCATATGAGCACAACTATATAAACCAATGAAGTAAACTAAAAATATACATATTAAAAATCTTTAAGAGACTACATCGAAAAATGGTAATAATAGTTGTCTTAGGTACATTTTTCACTGTTTTGTTTTCCTCATTCGTTCATGTACCACTGTAGTTTGAGTATGTACGGAGCACAGTCCCAGGTTCTTAATAAACACTTCAGTCAGTATTTAAGTGAATGAACTTCTATAATAAGCATGAGTTACTTTTACTTTGAAAGAAATATGAATACAACCCACATCTAAGTTAAGGAGAGTGTGGGAAGTGTTCTAAAAAGGAACCTGGTTCTATTTTATGTGATCCTTTTCTGTTAATAACATCACTACTTGCCTAAGCTAGAAATTTCTGTTAACCTTGGACTCTGACCTATCAAATCCAACTGATCACCAAATCTTGGATATTTTTCTTCGAAATGACTCTTGATTTCATCTCAATCTGTTCTCATAGTCACTGCCTTAGTTTAGTCCTTTCCTGTGTCACTGAAGTATCCCAACAAGTCTCTTCACTTTTCTACTTCTCTCTGTTTTACTTTCCACACTGCTGCCAGAATTATCAGACATGTAAATAATCAGCAGAATTTCGTGTATGTGCTATAATAAATAGGTTTTATGGAAGTAAGCAGGGGAGAGATTGACACTGCCAAAATATCACCCTAAAATACAAAATTGATCTGCTTAAAGCGTAGTAATTCCTTGTGACCTACATTGCTGCTTTTTGAGCTTTAGGTGTATTAGAATCACCAGGGGGAACTTGTTAAAATATGAATTACCCAAAGCTTAGAAATTCTGATTAGGTGGAGCTCTGGGCCTGGGAACATGCATTTTAACAAGGATTTCTGCTCTCGAGCCTCCTGCATGTGATCCCAAGACAAGATTTTAAGGAACACTGACCTCAAAATAAAGTGCAGTTTCATTCATTTACTGTAATTCTCACAATTTGGCACCATCCCACTTTTCGTACACATTTTCTACACTGTCCCTCGTGAAAATCTTGCTATCTAGCCATTTTGAACTGCCTCAGAGTCACCTAGGCCTTTCTGGACTCCTGTGCTTGTTCTCATGCTGTTCCTGCTACTCAGAGCTCCTTTTGCTATGGTTCCTTCTACCCAATAACTTGTTGACCTGGCACACTCTCTTCAGCTTCTGTGTAAAGTATTCCTGGGCTCAACACTCCTAGGCAGAGTAGACCTCTCCCTCCTTTGTACTTCCATAGCCTCTACTCATTGCAACACACACATATTAAGTTATGCTTATTTATTTACATATCTGTCTTCCTCAATAGACTATGAGCCTCTTGAGGTCAGAGATGTCATTTTATTTATTTATTTATTTATTGGCTGCATTGGGTCTTCATTGCTGCGCGTGGGCTTTCTCTAGTTGCGGCGAGCAGGGGTTACTCTTCATCGTGGTGCTCAGGCTTCTCATTGCAGTGGCTTTTCTTGCTGTAGAGCACGGGCTCTAGGCACGCAGGCTTCAGTAGTTGTGGTACGTGGGCTCAGTAGTTGTGGCGCACAGGCTCTAGGGCGCATGGGCTTCAGTAGTTGTGGTGCGTGGGCTCAGTAGCTGTGGCTGTGGGCTGTAGAGCTCAGGCTCAGTAGTTGTTGCACACGGGCTAAGTTGCTGCACAGCATGTGGGATCTTTCCGGACCAGGGATCGAACCCGTGTCCCGTGCATTGGCAGGTGGGTTCTTAACCACTGCGCCACCAGGGCTGTCCCAAAGGGATGTCATTTTATTTATCTTGTATCTCTAGCATAAGCCTGGCACATAATTGCTTAATAAATGTTTGTCATGTGAATAACAGTCCAGTAAAGAAGGCAAGGGAGGAATGATTAGTCCCACTTTTCATTGAGAAAAATGAGGTCTTAAAAAGTTAAATATTTGCTTCCAATTACCCAGCTTGTTAGTACTATAGACTTGAGATTTGCCCCCAAGATATTTGGCTGCTTTTCTGGTTTTAGTATTTACAGGAAAGTTAGACAGACTGTCACTGTAAAATTACACACACACACACACACACACACACACACACACACACACACAACCTTTTAAGCATTTTTTCCTGCTTATGTATTAGTTGATCTTTTATCATGTTTGAGGGAGAAGGTGTTTTAATAAACTTTTTCATCATATGTCACAATTTATAAATAATATCTATTCCTCTAGGGCAAGAACTGATTACTGGATATTAAGCTATTGTCTCTCAGTGTTACGTCCAATCTCCTATCCTCTGCTTTGTGATGCTTTGTATCCCTTTCAGAAACCATATTATAGTATCTAATGGGGTATCCACAATAATATTGTTTAATTAAATGCAGCTGACATTTATGTAGTTAGCATTTTATTCTGCAGTAATTAAGACAAAAAACTATATAAATAAATAAATACATACACACATATATAGTACATAGATAAGTATTCAAGTGCGTTTGCGTTGTATTTTTTAAAGTTCAATTTCCAAAGTTTAGTTGTGTTTAGCCTTGCTATAGATTTCAGTCTTGATGTGTTGATGGAAATCAACGACCAGCTGCAAAGTTCAGATCCAGTATGGCATAGAATACATCTAGCTATGGCTTAAACCAAATGTTAGCAATGAAATATTTAGTAGCAACTGTTCTTTTAAAAGAAACATTTTAGATAATTAGAGTCATCTTGTAATATCCTTACACCCAGCTGTCATCTTTTTACTTTTTCTGCCAATATTTCTGGAAGTGAAATCAAGAAAATGGAAATTAGGGTACCACACTTTGAAATACACTAAACACTTGAAAAACTGTTATATCTTATAAAGATTTCCGAGTTCCTCAGTCAGTGTCTCAAAACATTTTATAGAAAGGAAGAATGTATAATAACCTCCAAAATTAAACTGAAATCAACACATTAGTAAATAATAGCATTTGAGAAATTGAAGAATTGCCTTTCTGAATAGTCACTGGACATGAAGATTACTAAAGTAAATTTGAGCATTTTAATTTCATTTAAAAAATTTCCTGCTACTGTTAATTTTGTTACCTGTTTAATCAGCATCTCACTATCCTTCCATTCTCTTTTTCTTTAGTTTTTGTCATTACTTTCTGCTTTTAATATACTCAAATGTCCGTTTTCTATCACATCAACTTTTAATATTCCTGATATCCCAGCATTAGACAGTGGTATTAGTACCCTATTTTCCTTTTTTGTCCCACTCTTCCACAGCACGTTATATATACAGTTACTTATATTGTCAAGTAACGATAACTTTTATATTCTATTCTATCAGTATGACCATACTTAAATCCTCTTCTGTTTTGACTATAGGAGGATTTTAATAGCTTATGCTAGTAGTATTTACATTAATATGATTATTTAAAAATGTTTCACTCCATGACCATGTAGAGTGCTAGGATTAGATTTCTTTATATGTTCAACATCATGAACCACACAGAGAATATTCTTAGCATTTAGATCACATGGTTACCCTTTTTATACACTCCACAAGTTGCTGAAAATTGTGCTGTTTTGCTTCATATTTTGAGCATGATTTTATTATACATTTTTGTTGTTTTTTCCTCTAAAGTTTCAAATTGCCTGTTTTTTTTCCCTGTTGTGAAAATAAGCATGTACATTATTCAGCATGCCATTAATACTTCATGACTCCTCAGTTCCTTTATCTGCTGCTTAGAAGCTGTTGTATTCTTTTTTCTGAGTACTTTTTACTTTGGCCACACAGATTTCATTCTGGTTTGGGCTTATTACTTTCTATGATTGATGTAAAACTTTTCCTAGGATTGCTTTTTCTTATAATAAATAAGATTTGTTTATTTATGTGATTTGGCCTCTGAGTCAGTTCTGCCATCTCTAGCATATATCTTCCTCTTTCTTGACCTCCATTTTTGGTTGGCTTGAGTAATAACTCACATGCCTTAGAATTGGTTCATGGGAGGTAAAACCCATGGAAATACTTTATATTTTCTTTACCTATGATAATTTGCTGGGTATAAAATTCCTGATCAAAACACTTTCTAACGGATTCTAATTACTGCCTAATTTTTCACTCCTATTGTTGTTGATGAGAAGAGTTGTCAGTCAGATAATCGTTCCTTTCCATATTACCTATTTTTCCCCCTCTGAAAGCCTTTAGGCCCTTATCTTTTATTGTCTAGTATAGTTTTTTTTTTTACACCTATTCTGCTCAGTGGTCCCTTTTAATCTGAATATGTAAGTCTCTCCAGCCCAGAAATATTTTTCTTTTATTTCTTTAATTTCCTGTCTTCCATTTTTCTCTTATGCTAAAATAAGAAGTATTTGGTTATTGGACATCTCATGTCTTCCCCCTCCCCCCGCCCCTTGTTTTCAATGTATGTCTTTTCACTGTATGTTCTAGCAGTTTTTTTTTAATTTTGAAATTCCAGTGTTTTATCATTTAGTTTGCATTTTATTATGAATAAAGATGAGTAATTTTCATAAGTTTATTAACTATTTGTATTTGTTTTTCTATGAACTCTCAGTTCATACCTTTTGTCCATTTTATATTGAATTGTTTTATTTATACAGTAGGGATTTCTCCCTTTGTCAGTTATATGAATAGCAGATAGTTTTTACTACTTTTTCTTTTGTCTTTGCCTCTGGTGTTTTTTTCCTACATACAGGAATTTTTGTTTCTTATGTAGTTGCATTTATCAGTCTTTTCTTTTTATGGCATCTCTATTTTACTGAGAAAAAACTTACACATATTAAAAACGATCATCTCATATTTTCTTGTACTTTTATGGTTTTATTTTTACATTATGTTTGTTATTCTAAGTAGAATTTATTTAATGTAAGTTGTAAATTGGGAACCCACTCTTACTTTTTTTCAAGTTTCCAGATACTTGTACCAAATTCTTTTCCCTATTAATTTGAAGTGACACCTTTATCGTATAATACATTCTTTGTCTATTTTTAAATTTTCTCTTGTTTTTTAATTTTATTTATTTTTGGCTGGGTTGGGTCTTTATTGCTGCACACGGGCTTTCTCTAGTTGTGGCAAGCAGGGGCTAATCTTTGTTTCGGTGCACAGGCTTCTCCTTGCAGTGGTTTCTCTTGTTGCAGAGCATGGGCTCTAGGCATGCAGGCTTCAGTAGTTGTGGCATGCTGGCTCAGTAGTTGTGGCGCACAGGCTTAGTTGCTTTGTGGCATGTGGGATCTTCCTGGACCAGGGATTGAACCTGGGTCCCCTGTATTCTTATCCAGTGCACCACCAGGGAAGTCCCTTCTGTTCTATTCTATTAATCTGACTCTTCATAAGCTGTATCTTACCATTTTAATTATTGTAGTTTTATTATATGTTTTAATGTATGGTAGGGCTAGACTCTTCTCTCCCTCCCTGATTTTTCCCATCCCCCAATTTTTCCTGGATTTCCTGCTATTTTAATTTTTTTTACACTATAGTCAGCATGATTAATTCTATACATATGAATCATATTGATACTTTATTGGTATCATGTTCAGTGTACAGATTATTTAAGTGACAATTGACATCTTTATGAATTTGAGTCTTCTTTACTAAGTATGTAGTATTTTTTTCCATTTCTTCAAGTCTTTTATGTTTCTCAGGAACATTTTAAAGTTTTCTTTATATATCTTAAAGTAAGGCAGTAAAAATTCAACTTTTTTTTTCCCTCCAAGTGGCTGGTCACTTCTACCAGGACCATTTATTAAGTAATTTATCCTAGTACCCTAATTTGAGATTCTGGGTTCTTTCCTATACAAAATTGCAGCAATGACTTGGGTTCATTTCTGAACTCAGTTCTGTTCCTTGGGTCTACATAGGCCCATACTATATATACTATTTTTGTTACTGAGGCTTTGATGTCTATTAAGGCTAGTCTCTTCTCATTATTCTTCTTTCAAATATTCAGTATATTAAAAGCTATTGTAAAATTTGTTAAACTGTTCTGGAGCCACACACACACAAAGAAAATTACAGACCATTCTCATTTCAAGTATTTACTCTAAATAAAGTATTAGCTAACAGATTCAAAGTTTGTTAAAACATACACATACATGTACACATGCACTCACACCCCACAATCAAATGGCATTTATTCTAGAAATACAGGCATCATTTTAATGTTAGGAAATCTGTAACACTTATAAACACACATATTCTTTCCTTTTCTCTCCCTCCCTCCCTCTCTCTCTCTCTCTCTCTCTCTCTCTGTCACACACACACACACACACACACACACACACACACACACTTTAGTAAAATAGTAATAGAAAGCTGTTCCTTAATGTATTAAATCATAGCTGTCCCAAGCCAGAATCTTTGCTCAAGCTCAATAATGAAAGATTCACATTCCATTCATGTTATGAATAACATAAGGAACAATCAGCTATTTTCTCACCTTTTTTTGTGTTGGTGTACAATACTGGTACAGTTAAATGAGAGAAAGAAAACAAGTATAATGAAAGGAGAAGACAAATTATTATTTGCAAATTTTACTTTCTGTCCTCACTGCCCACTCATATCCTGCTCCTCAAAGTGTAGCCAATGTTAATAACATGGTTAATTTTAGGGGGTGACCTGGGAGGGGATATAGAAATATATATTTATGTAAAATACTTTTTAATCCAGGTTTTTAGTTTTATTAGTATACAATTATAATCAACATTTTTTTTCAAATATCTTCTGAGTCTGTTGTTGTATTCCCCTCTTATTTATTTATTTTTATTTATTTTATTTGTGGCTGTGTTGGGTCTTCATTGTTGCATGCTGGCTTTCTCTAGTTGCAGTGAGTGAGGGCTACTCTTCGTTGTGGTGGGTGGGCTTCTCATTGCAGTGGCTTCTCTTGTTGCGGAGCATGGGCTCTAGGTGCTCAGGCTTCAGTAGTTGTGGCTCGCAGGCTCTCGAGCACAGGCTCAGTAGTTTGGCGCATGGACTTAGTTGTTCTGCGCGTGTGGGATCTTCCTGGACCAGGGCTTGAACCCGTGTCCCCTGCCTTGGCAGGCGGATTCTTAACCACTGCCCCACCAGGGAAGCCCTGTATTCCCCTTTTAAGTTTTTAATTTTCATCATCAAAATAAATGTATCTTCCAGTAATGACAGTGTGAAGAGATTGGGTGATTCCCCTTCGTAGAAAATAAGTATAAGAATGCTGGAGTAACTGTATTAATATCAGCCAATATATTTTAAAACAAAGAGTAATACTAGAGATAAATTATAAAATGAACACAGCAGCAAAATATGAAATTCTAAATATTTGTGCGCTTGACAACAGAGACACAAAATCCATGAAGTAAAAAACTGCCAGAATCAAAAATAGAAATAGGCAGTTAAACATTTAGAGTTGCAGGCTTCAGTGCTCTTCTCTCAACAATTGGTAGATTAAGTAGGCAGAAAAACAGGATACATAGAAGACTTGAATAAGGCAATCAACCAATTTTACCTAACTACAGAATACCACACCCAACAACACATTCAAAGTGCATTTGAAACATTCATCAGGATGAGCCATATAATGGCCTACAAACATAAAATTTGTTGGTAAATATGAAAGGATTGAAATTACAGTGTGTTGAAATTATGCAGTATGAATTAAATTAAAGGAATTTAATTTAAAGGAATTAAACTAAAAGTCAATAAGAAAATAAGGAAAATTCCCAAATATGGGGAAATTGAATCATGTGTTTCTAAGTAAGCTATGGGTGAAAGAAGAATTCACAGGAGAAGTTAGAAAATATTTTTAACTGAATGAAGAAAATATTTTAAACTGAATGAAAATAAAAATACAGCATATCAAAATATTTGGTATGTAGCTAAAGCAGTGCTAAGAAATTAACTTATAGCTTTAAGTGCTTATATACTAGAAAAGAAGAAAGGTGTAAAATCAGTTATCTAAGCTCTTGCCTTAAAAAGCTAGAAAAGAGGGCTTCCTTGGTGGCGCAGTGGTTGGGGGTCCACCTGCCGATGCGGGGGACACGGGTTCGTGCCCCGGTCCGGGAGGATCCTGCATGCCGTGGAGCGGCTGCGCCCGTGGGCCATGGCCGCTGGGCCTGCGCATCTGGAGCCTGTTGCTCCGTGGCGGAAGGGGCCACAACAGTGAGAAGCCTGAGTACGCCAAAAATAAATAAATAAATAAAGCTAGAAAAGAAATAGTAAGTTAGGCCCAAAGTAAATAGAAGAAAGGAAATAATAAAGATCAGAGCAGAACTCAGGTAAGTGGAAAACAGAGAAAACCAATGAGATGAAAATCTCATTCTTAGAAAGTTCAGTATAATTGATAAACCTTTAACTAGAATAATTAATTTAAAAGATGTAAATTAACAATATTAGGAATAAAAGTTGTTATTACAGATACATAGATACTTAACAAGATAATAAAAGAATATTATGAACACCTTTACACCAACCAGTTTGACAACTTAGGTGAAATGGACAAATTCCCTGAAAAATATAAATGACCAAAAACTGACTCAAGAAGAAATAGAAAATTTAAATAGACCTATATGGAATAAGGAAATTCAGTTAGTAATTAAAAACCTTCCAACAACAAAAAAATTCAGGCCAGTGGCGTAATTGGTAATTCTGTCAAACACTGAAGAAAGAAAAAATATAATTCCTCCCCAAATTTTCAGAAAATATAGGCGTAAGGAGAACATCACAACTCATTTTATGAGGCCAGTATTACCTGGATACCAAAGCCAAAGAAAGACATCACAAGAAAAGAAAACTAGCAGTGAATATTCCTCATGAACATAGACACAGAAATCCTTAACAAAATATTAGCATATTAAATCTAGCAATATATGAAAAGGATAATACATGATGGCCATGTGGGATTTATCCCAACAATGAAAGACTGGTTTAACTTCCAAAAATCAATTCAGTGTAATACATAATGCTAATAAGATAAAGTTGAAAAATTGTATGATCATCTCAGTGGATGCAGAAAAAGTATTTGATAAAATTCAACATAAACACATAATAAAGTCAGCAAACTGGGGTGAAGGCAACTTTTTCAACTTGATAAAGAATATCTATGAAAACACAACTAAAATCATACCTCATGATGAATGATTTTGTTTTTCCAATTAAGATCAAGAACAAGGCAAGGATGTTGCTCTCACCACTTTTATTCAACATTATGCTAGAGGTCCTAGCTGATGCAAAAAGAAAAAGAAACGAAAGGACAATACAGAATAGAAAGGAAGAAGTAAAACTGTTTTATTCACAGCTGGCACGTGTGTAGAAAGTTCTAAGGGATCTGCATTAAAAAAATTATAGAACTAATGCATCAATTTAGCAAGGCTGTAGGATACAAGATAATTAACAAGGATTAATTATATTCCTATATACTAGTAACGAACAATCCAAAAGTGAAATTAAAAAATAAAACCACATTAGCATTATGTAATTACTTAGAAATAAATTTAACAAGATATGCAAAGCCTGTGCACTACAAATTTTTGCTGACAGAAATTAAAGAAGATCTAAATTAATTGAGAGTTACATCATGTTCTTGAATTGGAAGACTGAATATTGTTAGGATGGAAGTTCTTATGAAATTGATCTATAGAGTCAATGCAGTTTGAATCAAAATCTTGTCAGTCTTTCATAGAATTGAAAACTGGTTCCAAAATTTATATGGAAGTGCAAGGACATAAAGCAGCCAAAAAAATTTTTTTTTAAGTATGAAATCTGAGGACTTAACAGTACCTGACTTTTTGGACTTGCTGTAAAGCTACAGTAGTCAATATAGTACAGTATCGGCATAAGGATTGACATATAGATGGATGGGGAGAAAATGAGAGTCTAGAAATAGAACCATGCTTAATGTAGTTGATTTTTTACAAAGACACCAAGATAATTCAAGGAGGAAGGAATAATCTTTTCAAAAAACGGTGCTAGGATGACTAGATATCCATATGGAGGAATTTTTTGAATTCTTAACACTATCTTCACACTAAACCCCAAAATTTATTTGAAATGGATCCTAGACCTAAACATAAATGATAAAAAAAAATCATGCTAAGCGAAAGAAGCTAGACACAAAAGATTCCATACTGTATGATTCCATTTATATAAATCTCTAGAATAAGCAAAGCTATTGTGACAGAAGCCAGGTTAGTAGTTACCGAGGACCTGGGGTAGGAGTGGAGATGGACTGTAAAGTAAGAAAACTTTTCGTGATGAATAATTGAAGTGTTTTTAACTTGATTGTGGTGGTAGTTTTCGCAACTGTGTACATTTGCCAAGACTCCTCGAATTGAATTTTAAGTTATACCTCAAATAAAGCTGAAATAAAAATAGTACAATCATGTATTTTTAAAATACTATGAAAAGTTAATAAAAACAGCAGTTTACTACCCCTTGTTTCTCCTGTCCTGTCCCCCTAACCTGTCTTGTCCCATGTCATTCTTCAGAAAAACCATTTTCAACTATTTTATCTACTTTTTCTATTTACCACCTTATAATAATGGGGTACGTATACTCCTGTCTCTTGGTCCACCAATGTTTAACATACATTGATTTCCTCTTATAACATGATTTTAACTCTCAGTGCCTTCCTTCACCTTATCTTGTCATCCTGATGTATTTAACTATTACTGGTTAACCATACTTAGTGCTTTCATTATTATGACCATAAAAGTGTTGTTCAACAGTGAAGCAAACAGCACATATGGTTATGTCTTTTCTTGTACAACTTTTGTTGTTGTTGCTGTTTCAATTAAATAATTACGTCAGTTTAAAATTTTGCTTAGTTAAGGTTGCATCTGAGTCTGTCTTCCCAGAGGCTTCAAACCATCTTTGTAATAATAACTTTCACCTGTGGGATAATTAGTTTGGTTATTTTCCTAAGATACCTTCCTAGAGTCTTCAATTTTTCTGATTTAATCTTCACTGCCCTCTAGGTCTGTTTCACAGCTGTTGTCTTATGACTTCTCTATGCTCTTATCCTGAAAATTCCCTACCCCTGCTTCCTGTGTTGGAGGCTTGATTTCCCATGTCCCATACCTTCATGGTGTACCCTCTCATGTACAGGACCATACCCTCTAGTGGCTTCCTGAAAAGGGATAACTGAGGGGTAAATTGTTTGAGATTTTACATACCTGAATATGTCATAGTCTACTCCTGTAGTTATGTGGATACTTTTGGTGAGTGTAGAATTCTAGATTGAAAATCATTTTTACTCAGAATGTTTAAAGTATCGCTGCTGTAATATATTCTGGCTTCCCGTTTTGCTATTGCATGATCTAGTGCCATTCTGGCTCCTGATCTTTTATTTGGCTTGTGTGGGGGGTTGGGGGGTGGGTGGGTATCTTTAGAAGTTATTATTATCTTCCCTTCAGGCCTGGTGTTCTGAAATTTTATGGCACTGTATCTTGGTGTGGGTCTCTTCCTTTGTTGTGCTATGCACTCAGTAGGTCCTTGCTTTCTGCAGACTTACGTCTTTCAGTTCTTGGACATTTTCTTGCCTTTCTTTTTTGATATTTTCTCTCTTCTGTTTTCATTGTTGTTTCTGGAATTCCTACAAGTCAGATATTAGACTTCCTGAATTGCTCTTTCTAGTTTTTTACCTTTCCCCCCTATTACTCATCTCTTTTTATTCTGCCCTCTGGAAAATTGCCTTGACTTTAAACTGTTATTGAATTTTTTTTCCAGCTCTTATTCTCTGATTCTTTTTTTCTTACTGGTTCTTCTTCTGGTTAATGATGCAATATCTTCTCTTATCTGAGAATATTTTAATTAGTTTCTTTGACATTTTCTTCTGTCCCATCATTCTCTTTGTTTCTCAGCACTCCTGTTTTGTTTTGGTCTCTGTCTTTAATATTGGAGGCTTCCTCAAAAGCATAAAGATCCTTGGCTGTCATTCATATTTAAAAAGTATTAAAAGCTGATAAAAAGCTCTGAGTTTGAGGGCAGAGCTCTTGTCTGTTAGTGGACTGTGCCGTAGGAAATCCTTAAATGTCATGATCTTACTCTATGTTAGTCAGTTTTGGCTTCTTTTCTGGAGAAAAATCTACCGTCTCTTATGTGGGGCTACTTATATGTTCTAGAGATTTACTGAAGAAAGGGGCTTTGAATCTCATTAGACTTTCAGATAATCCTCTGGTTTTAGTCACAACTTTACCCTTAGCTATTTCTGTGTCTATTTAAGTCCAAAGACTTTGGGGTTTAGTTTTTCCAGAAACTATGCCTTCTGATTTCTCAAGGATTGGGAAGCCATTGACTACACTAAGAGGAGTTGGAGACCTGAAGTTCTAATAGTTCCAGGTATTTCCTTGTCCTGAACCTTTCTTTCTTTCTTTTTTTAATAGATCTTTATTGGAGTATAATTGCTTCACAGTACTGTGTTAGTTTCCGTTGTACGACAAAGTGAATCAGCCATATTCATACATATATGCACATATCCCGTCCCTCTTGAGCCTCCCTCCCACCCTCCTTATCCCATCCTTCTAGGTCATCACAAAGCACCAAGCTGATCTCTCTGTGCTATGCTGCTGCTTCGCACTAGCTAACTGTTTTACATTCAGTAGTGTATATATGTCAATGCTACTCTCACTTCACTCCAGCTTCCCCCTCCCACCCCGTGTCCTCAAGTCCATTATCTATGTCTACGTCTTTATTCCTGCCCTGCCACTAGGTTCATCAGTACCTTTTTCTTTTTTTAATTCCATATATATGTGTTAGCGTACATTACTTGTTTTCCTCTTTCTGACTTACTTCACTCTGTGTGACAGTCTCTAAGTCCATCCACCTCACTACAAATAACTCAGTTTTGTTTCTTTTCATGGCTGAGTAATATTCCATTGTATATATGTGCCACATCTTCTTTATCCATTCCTCTGTCGATGGACACTTAGGTTGCTTCCATGTCCTGGCTATTGTAAATAGAGCTGCAGTGAACATTGTGGTACATGACTCCTTTTGAATTATGGTTTTCTCGGGATATATGCCCAGGAGTGGGATTGCTGGGTCGTGTGGTAGTTCTATTTTTAGTTTTTTAAGGAACCTCCACACTATTCTCCTTAGTGGCTGTATCAACTTACATTCCCATCAGCAGTGCAAGAGGGTTCCCTTTTCCCCACATGCTTTCCAGCATTTATTGTTTGTAGATATTTTGATAATGGCCATTCTGACCAGTGTGAGGTGATAACTTATAGTTTTGATTTGCAGTTCTCTCATAATTAGTGATGTTGAGCATCTTTTCATGTGCCTCTTGGCCATCTGTATGGCTTCCTCGGTGAAATGTCTATTTAGGTCTTCTGCCCATTTCTTAATTGAATTGTTTGTTTTTTTTATATTGAGCTCCATGAGCTGTTTGTATATTTTGGAGATTAATCCTTTGTCCATTGTTTCATTTGCAAACATTTTCTCCCATTCTGAGGGTTGTCTTTTTGTCTTGTTTATGGTTTCCTTTGCTGTGCCAAAGCTTTGAAGTTTAATTAGGTCCCATTTGTTTCTTTTTGTTTTATTTCCAGTACTCTAGGAGGTGGGTCAAAAAAGATCTTGCTGTGGTTTATGTCAAAGAGTGTTTTTCCTCTAAGAGTTTTACAGTATCTGGTCTTACATTTAGGTCTTTAATCCATTTTGAGTTTATTTTTGTGTATGGTGTTAGAGAGTCTTCTAATTTCATTCTTTTACATGTAGCTGTCCAGTTTTCCCAGCACCACTTATTGAAGAGGCTCTCTTTTCTCCATTGTATGTCCTTCCCTCTTTTGTCATAAATTACATCACCATATGTGTGTGGGTTTATCTCTGGGTTTTCTATCCTGTACCATTGATCTGTATTTCTGTTTTTGTGCCAGTACCATACTGTCTTGATTACTGTAGCTTTGTAGTATAGTTTGAAGTTGGGGAGCCTGATTCCTCCAGCTCTGTTTTTCTTTCTCAAGATTGCTTTGGCTATTCAGGGTCTTTTGTGTTTCCATACGAATTGTAAAATATTTTCTTCTAATTCTGTGAAGAATGTCATTGGTAGCTTGATAGGGATTGTATTGAATCTGTAGATTGCTTTGGGTAGTATAGTCATTTTCACAGTATTGATTCTTCCAATCCAGTAACATGGTATATTTCTCCACCTGTTTATATCATCTTTGCTTACTTTCATCAGTGTTTTATAGTTTTCTGAGTACAAGTCTTTCGCCTCCTTAGGTAGGTTTATTCCTAGTTATTTTATTCTTTTTGTTGTGATGGTAAATGGGATTGTTTCCTTAATTTCCGTTTCTGATCTTTTGTTGTTAGTGTATAGGAATGCCAGAGATTCCTGGCATTAATTTTGAATCTTGCAACCTTACCAAATTCATTGATTAGGTCTAGTAGTTTTCTGGTGGCATCTTTAGGAATTTCTATGTATAGTATCATGTCATCTGCAAACAGGACAGTTTTACTTCTTCTTTTCCAATTTGTATTCCTTTTATTTATTTTTTTTCTCTGATTGCCATGGCTAATACTTCCCAGAAATATGTTGAATAAGAGTGGCGAGAGTGGACATCCTTGTCTTGTTCCTGATTTTAGTGGAAATGCTTTCAGTTTTTCACCATTGAGTATGATGTTTGCTGTGGGTTTGTCATATATGGCCTTTATTATGTTGAGGTAGGTTCCCTCTATGCACAATTTCTGGAGAGTTTTTATCATAAATTGGTGTTGAATTTTGTCAAAAGCTTTTTCTGTGTCTATTGAGATAATCATATATGGTTTCTATTCCTTAATTTGTTGGCGTGGTGTATCACATTGATTTGCGTATCATGAAGAATCCTTGCACCCCTGGGAGAAATCCCACTTGGTCATGCTATATGATCCTTTTAATATGCTGTTGGATTCTGTTTGCTAGTATTTTGTTTAGGAATTTTGCATCTATGTTCATCAGTGATATTGGTCTATAATTTTCTTTTTTGTGATATTTTTTTCTGGTTTTGGTATCAGGGTGATGCTGGCTTCATAGAATGAATTTGGGAGTGTTCCTTCCTCTGCAATTTTTTGGAAGAGTTTGAGAAGGATGGGTGTTAGCTCTTCTCAGAATGGTTGGTAGAATTTGCCTGTGAAGCCATCTGGTCCTGGACTTCTGTTTGTTGGGAAGATTTTAAATTACAGTTTCAATTTCATTACTTGTGATAGGTCTGTTTATATTTTCTACTTCTTTCTGGTTCAGTCTTGGAAAATTGTAACTTTCCAGGATTTGTCCTTTTCTTTGTGGTTGTCCATTTTATTGGCATATAGTTGTTTGTGGTAGTTTCTTATAATCCTTTGTATTTCTGCAGTGTCAATTGTGATTCCTCCTTTTTTATTTCTAATTTTATTGATTTGTGTCCTCTCCCTTTTTTTCTTGATGAGTCTGGATAAGGGTTTACCAGTTTTGTTTATCTTCTCAAAAAACCAGCTTTTAGTTTTATTGACCTTTGCTATTGTTTCTTCATTACTATTGCATTTATTTCTGCTCTGATCTTTATGATATTTTTCCTTCTACTGACTTTGGGTTTTCTTCTTCTTTCTCTAGTTGCTTTAGGTGTAGGGTTAGATTGCTTATTTGAGGTTTTTCTTGTTTCTTGAGGTGAGATTGATTGCTGTAAACTTCCCTCTTAGAACTGCTTTTGCTGCATCACATATGTTTTGGGTCGTTGTGTTATCATTGTCATTTGTTTCTATGTATTTTTTAATTTCTTTGATTTCTTCAGTGATCTCTTGATTATTTAGTAGCACGCTGTTTAGCCTTCACGTATTTGTGTTTTTTACAGGTTTTTTTCCTGTAATTGATTTCCAGTCTCATAACGTTGTGGTCAGAAAAGATGCTTGATACAATTCCAATTTTCTTAAATTTTCCAAGGCTTGATTTGTGACCCAAGATGTGATCTATCCTGGAGAATGTTCCGTGTGCACTTGAGAAGAAAGTGTATCCTGCCACTTTCAGGTGGAATGTTCTATAAATATCAATTAAATCTGTCTGGTCTATTGTGTCATTTAAAGCTTGTGTTTCCTTATTTATTTTCTGTTTGGATGATCTGTCCATTGGTGTAAGTGGGGTGTTAAAGTCCCCTACTATGATTGTGTTACTGTCGATCTCCCCTTTCATGTTTGTTAGCATTTGCCTTATGTATTGAGGTGCTCCTATGTTGGGTGCATAAACATTTGTAATTGTTATATCTTCTTCTTGTATTGATGCCTTGATCATTATGTAGTGTCCTTCCTTATCTTTTGTAACAATCTTTATTTGAAAGTCTATTTTATCTGATATGACTATTGCTACTCTAGCTCTCTTTTGATTTCCATTTGCATGGAATATCTTTTTCCATCCCTTCATTTCAGTCTGTATGTGTCCCTAGGTCTGAAATGGGTCTCTTGTAGACAGCATATATATGGGTCTTGTTTTTGTATCCATTCCCACAGTCTGTGTCTTTTGGTTGTGGCATTTAATCCATTTACATTCAAGGTTATTATCAACATGTATGTTCCTATTACCATTTTCTTAATTGTTTTTGTTTTGTTTTTTTGGGTCTTTTTCTTCTCTTGTGTTTCTCACCTAGAGAAGTTTCTTTAGCATTTGTTGTAAAGCTGATTTGGTGGTGCTGAATTCTCTTCACTTTTGTTTGTCTGAAAAGCTTTTGATTTCTCCTTCGAATCTGAATGAGCTCCTTGCTAGGTAGAGTAATCTTGGTTGTAGGTTTTTCTCTTTCATCACTTTAAGTATATCCTGCCACTCCCTTCTGGCCTGCAGAGTTTCTGCTGAAAAATCAGTTGATAACCTTATGGGGATTCCTTTGTATGTTATTTTTTGCTTTTCCCTTGCTGCTTTTAATATTTTTTCTTGGAATTTAATTTTTGTTAGTTTGGTTAATATGTGTCTTTGTTTGTTTCTCCTAGGGTTTATCCTGTATGGGACTCTCTATGCTTCCTGGACTTGGATGACTCTTTTCCTTTCCTGTGTTAGAAAAGTTTTCCACTATAATCTCTTCAAATATTTTCTCAGACCCCTTCTTTTTCTCTCCTGCTCCCGGGACCCCTATAATTCGAATGTTGGTGCGTTTAGTGTTGTCCCATAGGTCTCTGAGATTGTCTTCAATTCTTTTCATTCTTTTTTCTTTATTCTGCTATTTTACAGTTATTTCCACCATTTTGTCTTCCAGCTCACTTATTTGTTCTTCTGCCTCATTAATTATGTTACTGATTCCTTCTAGTGTAGTTTTCATTTCAGTTATTGTACTGTTCATCTCTGTCTCTTTGTTCCTTAGTTCTTCTAGATCTTTGTTAAACATTTTTTGTATTTTCTCAATCCGTGCCTCCATTCTATTTCCGAGATTCTGGATCATCTTTACTCTCATTACTCTGAATTCTTTTTCAGGTAGATTGCCTATTTCTTCTTCATTTATTTGGTCTTGTAGGTTTTTACCCTGCTCCTTCATCTGTGACATATTTTTTTGCCATCTCATTTTTTTTTTTCCCTTTTTTTAACGAGTGCGATTGTGTTCCTGTCTTACTGGTTGTTTGGCCTGAGGCTTCCAACACTGCAGTTTGTAGGCTGTTGGGTAGAGCTGGGTCTTGGTACTGAGATGAGGACCTCTGGGAGACCTCACTCCAATGGCTATTCCCTGGGGTCTGAGGTTCTCTGTTAGTCCAGAGATTCAGACTCAGAGCTCCCACTGCAGGAGCTTCGGCCTGACCACTGGCTTGTGAACCAAAATCCCACAAGCCGCGTGGGGTGGTTTGCTTGGGGGTTTTTCCTATCTCCTCGGGCGTCAGGGTCCCCCACCAGCATCTAGCAGGTGCCCTAGTTGTCGGGAGATGTGAACTCTGCGTCTTTCCACACTGCCTTCTTGACTCCTCCCCTCCCTGGTCCTGAACCTTTCTGAGGTTCTGTGAGAATTGGCTTGCTTATTATCTATAGACAGTTAAATTTAATATTCCTTACTTGACTTACCATTGTTTATTCCCCTGTCTGAGCTATTTGTAAATTACAAAAAAAAAAAAAAAAAATTAGCCCTTTGTCATATATGTTGCAAATATATCTTCCCAGTTTGCCAATGGTCTTACAATTTGATTTATGGTGCTTTTGCCAAAAAATCTTTGACTTTTTAGTCATATTTCTCTATCTTTTTCTGTATGACTTTTCAGTATTGTAGCATTAATATATAAATAAACCATAGTTTTCCTTTATATGAACAATAACCAATTATATAATGGAAAAGAAGAACCCATTCACAAAATTAACAAAAAGATCACTTATCTGCAAACAGTTATCTGTTATCTGTAACAGTTACCTGTTAATAAGCCGTAACAGAACTTACATAAAGAAATCTTTTAAAATTCTACTGAGAAGGCAAAAATTTCTTGGACAGGATACAAAAAGCACTAATCATAAAAGAAAATTAGATAAATAGGACTATCAAAGTTAACATTTTTTGCTCATCAAAAGACAACAGGAGGATGAGTAGACATGCCACAGAATCAAAAAAAATATTCTTAGTACTTACAAGTGACAAAAAAACTTATTTCCAGAATATATAAAGAACCTGAAATCAACATTTAAAAAAATCAACTACATGGGGCTTCCCTGGTGGCACAGTGGTTGAGAGTCCACCTGCCAATGCAGGGGACACAGGTTCGTGCCCAGTCTGGGAAGATCCCACATGCCGCGGAGCGGCTAGGCCCGTGAGCCATGGCCGCTGAGCCTATGCGTCCAGAGCCTGTGCTCTGCAACAGGAGAGGCCACAACAGTGAGAGGCCCGCATACCGCAAAAAAAAAAAAAAAAATCAACTACTAAATAAAAATGGGTAAAAGACACAAATAGACATTTCACAGAAGATATACAAATAATAACACATGAAAAGATTTTCAACATTTACTAATGACTAATGATTTTCAACATCATTAGTCATTAGTAAATGCAAATTAAAACAATAGTGTTTTAATTTGTAGAGCTATCACTACCTACCCAGTAGAATAGCTAAAATTAAAAACTGATACCACTAAATAGTTATGAGGATGTAGGGCAGCTGGAACTCTCTTTTATTGCTGGTGGGAATACAAAATGATCAACCACTTTGGAGAACTGGTAGACAGTTTCTTATAAAGTTAAAAATAACATTTACCTTATGTGTCAGGAGTTTACTAAAACCACGTTTGATGGTTTGCTAGGAGGACTCACAGGACTCAGCATGTAGTCATACTCATTGCTGTGATTTATTACAGCAAAGGATAAAAGCTCAATCAGCAAACTGAAAAGGTTCGTTGGGAGAAACCCAGGGGAGACCAGGTGCAAGCTTCCAAGGGTCCTCTCCCAGTATAGTCACGCAAGGTACATTTAATTTCCCCAGCAAGGAGTTGTGACAACATGTGAAATGTAGCCAATCAGGAAAGCTTGTTAGAGATTCAGTGCTGCACAAGTATAGTTTTAGAGACTGATCCCTCTGCCCAGCACATACCCAAATTTCAGAAGGAAAGCAGGCATTAGACGTAAACCATATTGTTTCCAATGAACAGTTCAGGTACAGTGAGCCACTCTTATCAGTTAGGGGGTGGAAATCCTCCCAGTATCCAACATCCAAATTCCCAGACACTAACCAAGGGCTAACTTTGCAAGCAGAACTTTTTAAGGATAAGCAGTCAGTCTATACTCTGTAGAACCCAGCATTTCACTCCTAAGTATTCACCAAGAGAAATAAAAGTATATGTCCACTAAAACAAAAACAATAAAAACTGATGTAAGAACGTCCATAGCCAAAACTGGGAATAGCTCCAACAACTGGAGAACAGATAAACAAGTTGTAGTATATTTTGGAATGCTACTTGATGATTTAAAGGAACTGATTAGTGATACATTAACAACATGGATAAATATCAAAAATAATGATGGAAAAGAAGTCAAATACAAAAGAGTATATATACTGTGTGATTTGATTTACATGAAGTCAAGAACCAGAAATACTAATCTATAATTACAGAAATCAAAATGTGATTGGGGCATAGAGAGAAGTTAACTGGAAAAGAGCATGAGGGGACATTCTGGGGTAATAGAAATGTTCTGTATCTTGTGTGGTGGTTACACAGGTGTAAAAAGCTATTAAAAATCATCAAACAACATTTACGATATAAGCAGTTCATCGTATGTTAATTATAATTCAATTTAAAAATAACTACTGAGGAACATTGAAAAATAGATGTGGAAATACATACTTGAATAGGAAGATTATTTTGTAAACATGTCAGTTCTATCTCAGCATAAATCAGGTGTTCTTAATCAAAATATGACCAGGTTTTGCTTTGAGCTGTTTTTGAACTTAACAAAATGATTTTAAAGTTCATCTGGAATTGAAAGTCAAGTTTAATGAGACTGTGAGGGACTAGAGGGAAGGCATTTGGGTTGAATTTAAAGAATGATTGAAATGGCAATGAATAGGAATGGAGATTGAAGAAAGATCATGGACCCTATTTACAAATGCAAAGAAGACTGAAGAGAAAAGATTGATCCAGTAGGATTAGAGTTTGGAGTGTGGGTCAGGAGGGGGAGAGTAAAGGCAGACCATTGTAATGGTTCATGAGGCTTTGAGTTTGAGCTATGTTTTGTAGATACTAGAGATTCATCATATTATTTTAATTGAGTAATGGTATAATTAGATGTGTGTTTTAGGTAGCCACTTCTAGTGACACTGTGGATAATGAATTGGGAAGGGGAAAAATTAAATAGTGTATGTTTTCAGGGCTTTTTGCCTTATACTGGGCAGTTTATACTGCCCACTTAACCTGCTGTGCCCTCTGTACCTGTCAGAAATTCTTTTCATTTCATCTTATAGAAAGCAATTGCTTAATGAATGCTCGTTGAATTATAACCAAGTCATTGTTCCATGTGAGAACTCTTTAAGGCCTAATAGTGATAGAGAAGATGGCCAAAAAAAAAAAAGATGAATTTGAAGGCAGTTTAGTGGATGGAAGTGACGTCATGCAAGAGGAGTTGAGAATTCCAAAGGTTCTAACCTTGGAGATTGAGAGAGTGGTGATGTCATGAAAAATCCCCACATTTGAGTAATAAGCAGAGTAAGAGGTACCAACAAGAGAAACAATTAAAGGAGTCCAGAAAAATACCACAGAAAGATTATTTTGACTTTTTATTGAGGAAACTTTGGGGAAAAACTTTAAATCATTTATAATATTAATAGTTTCTTACCTTTGTAATTTTAATTTTTTAATTTTGAAGGTATTTTAACATGAGATATAACATATGAACCTGAGAACTTTTTGACATTTACCATTGTAGAAATATCCACTTTTAGCATGTTCTCTATGTATACTGTATTGTAGTGACTTTGTAATAGATGCTCAAATAGCGAGAGAAAAGTAGAGAATGTGTGAGTGAACACATGTGTGTATGTGTCTGTATTTTGTCCTGGGAAAATGACATCCTGACAGGACAGAAGAACAAAAGAACAGTATTGAAAATAGCTAGAGTAAAGGTTGTTTTTCTGTCACCACATAGCAGATATGGAGAGTAGTAAAAGCAGACAGATGGACAGCTGTGCTAGTTTTGGAGTGTTCTAATAGAGAAAAGAAACATTCTGTTCCTTTTATTCAGAAAATGAATTTCTAGGCTAAATTACTAGTTTCAGTAATAAGTTTCATATTCTGACCAAAGAAACATTTTTTTTTACCCTGGGGATAATGACTCATGCTCTTCTCAGAGTTTTGCTTTTGTGGAAACTAAAGTGCAGTCATAAATACAGCACTGTTATTTGGATCTTAGTGTTAATGATACTATTGTGAGTAGACTAGTGATGAGTAAGAACACTAGTATTGTAAGGCCACTTGTAACAAAGGAACCAAGCACAGGCTTTAATTAGCTGATTCCTAGAGATGTAAAAGTCGATTAAAGATAAAAACTAATAAGCTAGTTATCATGATTTTGTTGATTATGCTATAAAAATAGAACATACTTTTATCTTTTTTAAAAAAAATACTTCATTGTTTTAAAGACTTTGTGACAGAAGGTAAATTTCTGACTTCCAGTAGTTACAGTGGAGATACTTTATTTTCTTCTGGACATTCTTTTCTTATATCACTGAAAATTGGTATGAGAGTATCAAATTATAATCACATAGACCATAAAGCAACTATCAAATAATAGAGATTATTAGTATTGACTAGATAAGTTAAAAGTTTATGTTCCAGTTTTAGTTTAACCTTAATCTTGCAATTTAAGAAATAGAGGTTTAAACGTGCTCTTTATGTGCCGTAATAAAAGCTCTCATGCTGAATTTTCACCACATCAGGATTCTCCAATGTGTCCATTCCTGTAATAACCATTATTGAGCACATACACAAAAGTCTCTGTTAATGTCCCCCACAGTGTCTCTCTTCAACCTAGGAACTGTCCTGTATCTCTTCACTTTAATCTTTGCAATCATTCTTTCTTGAGATACTACTCCCTAGTGAAGGTTTAGAATTTTAGCTCTTTAAGTTCCGTTTTTCAAACTTTCTTATGGCTCCCTCTATGCATTTATTTTAATTTCAGCAAAATTAATGAATCATAATGTGTGAAGCAGCTGTTGGGATAATAATTTAATGACTTACATTCAGTAACCAGTTTTAAAGTTTTTGTCAGTTGATACATATTAAAGAAGCACTTTAACTTATTGAATTATAAGGTAATTTATTTAACTTTATGCCTTAGGTGATCAACTGATGACATATTAAGCAGCAGTGGATAAAATGGAAATATTCTACTTACTGATCACTTATTTTGCTGTTTATACACAGTTACACCCATTTCAGTTTGTCATTCTCATTGCTCTCATGTTAAGGTATAGTAACCATGATTTCCCAGATACTTGGTACATTGTACTATATCAAGTATACATGAATAGTGTTTGAAAAGGCAAAGTGAAACCCATCTACTAATATTTCTCTTCCATCATTAAATGGATTCTAAAGTATCTTACCCATATTGTGTTGGCTAAAAAATTGAGTTTTTAAAAAAATATCTATGCTTACATGACTATACATTGTTGTTGTTATCATTCGTAGGACTGCTTCTCTTCACATCTTGACTAGGTGATGTTTGTGCTGCGGTTAAGCTACCCTCTCTCTGATTGCGCTTCTGGGAGATCTGCATTCCTTTGCTTGCCAGACAGCTATCCTGTATTACTCCAAATTTTGCTTTAGTGAAGTAGCCCTTTTTACCAGATATCAAATACTGAAGTATGATAAATCACTATTAAATTTGGTCAATAATTGCTTGCAGGGGAGTTTTTCACTATTACTAGTATAATACTAAAGTATTCTGTTATTGCCAGAAAATGGAGCAGATGGCAAGGAGTTACATCAGAATATAATATTACTGTTTGGTCTTTATCATTGAAAAAGCAAAATTTAAAAATCAAGTTTCTACTGTATTTCATGTCTTTCATCCAGTGTTGTAGCATCCCTCTTGAACTGTATTGTTACCTGTAGATAGACTTGGGTGGCACTCATTGAACAAATAATACAATATCTTACATTTATTAGAGTATAGTTTGAAGAAAATGGAACGTATTTTCAAGTAGCTCTCTATAGGTTTATTTGATTAAGTTCAGTAAAACTAGGAACTGCTTGTTTTGGCCAGTAAATTTGGCATGTGAAATAAGCAGATTAAAAATAGACATTATATGATCATCTTAAGTGAAATTTAATGAAGTAAAATGTGAGTGCCCTATGCATTCTATGCTTTGTATCTATTCGTAGAATGCCAGTAATGTATCAATAGATATGACATAAAAGAAAGAATACTTGAAGAGATTACTATAATGGCCTCTAAGAAAGGTAACCAGTTCAAGGAAAAGTGTGAGATTGTGATATTGGGACTAAAGGTTAATAGCAAGGGCAGATAAATACCTAGACAAAAATGTCAGGGACCTATGTATTGATATGATAACCAAGGTTATGCAGTACATCTTCGGCCAGATTTCCCCAGTCTAATCTAAATTAAAAACTAAAATATATTTTCATGACACTGTATTATACTGATGCTTAATTTTGTAATACAGCCATTGGGGACTATGCCTTAGGATGAATGAAGCTAAAGGTAAGACCCTTCTAGTATTTTTAGTAAAAGTTCATTGGATAGTACCTGTTTCCACAGAAAATATACTAAAATTAGAATGACAGCAGAAGACTAGCATGGTCCCTGTGTAAGGCTGATACACACATTCAAGAAGTACTCCATATTTTTAAGTTAATGTTTTTATTTGACTCACCAGCAGGCTGTTTTCCTGCCATAAAGGAAATTGGTGGAGTCCAGTTGTACTTTCTTCTTAGCCTGTGAGTATTCCCAGAATCACCACCATCATCATTGCAGCACATTCCAGACCTTGTCATTCAATTTTGAAAATATTGGCCTTGCAGCAGCCAGTTACAGCAATGATATATAAATATATGCTTTGTTCATTATTTGTGTGTGGTAGTATGTAATAATAGTTACAGACACCATAGCTTAAGTTTAATGACACTGCATAAAACTCAGGAAGTAGAGAAATCCATTGGAAACTGTAGAACATAATGAAGCTTTATGATTGGCCCCTCATTCTCTCTCCTAGATAAGTTTGGCCTTGTGACAGATAGTACAATCTATAAAATTTGGAATGTTAAGTTGGTAAAAAATGAAAATAATACTACCAAAGTAAAGAGACTTTCTATGAAATATATCTGGATGCAATTAGGTGAATATATTATGTCTGCTAGTACCCCTAGTCAGAGTTGCTAGCTCCAACTTTATTGGATCAAACTAGAGTGAAAATTTACTGTTTTGGTATTTAGGGTGTTTTTTTCCTTTCTCTATGGATTCTAACTACTTGTTCTGTACAAGGAGGATAGAGCAACTCATTTTACTGAGAAATCTGTAGCTGACACAAGTTTCACTTTGTTTATAATGATAGCTTAAGACTTGTTATGCAGGACTCATCTTTTCATCATTGTCAGGAAAGACCATAAGGTTAATCAGTGGGGTGCAGACAAGTTTCAATACATCTAGACACTAGAGAGGTACCACCAGAAGGAATAGTAATTGACTAGAAGTCCCAATAGTGACCAAATTATGTCTTTATCCTCTGACATAAGGAAATAAGGTAGCTGTTCATTCTTGATAAAGAGAAGACAAAGAACAGTGTGAAGCAAATGTTTTCCAAAAGTTCATCTGCCCTCACCCATAGTAGCAGGAGAGCTTGAAAGATGACTGTTGAGATATTCAAAGCCACGGAAAGGCTTATGAGGGCATTATGCTAAACCAGAAAGAAACAAAAATAAAAGAGGAAAAGCCATTTGTAAACTTCAGGAAGAGAAGTTCTCATTCCTGATGACTTACGGAAACATCTTGCCTTCAGCTTATTACAGGTCTTTAAAAGAATCAAGTCAAGTGAGCTAGAAGACACATTGCTATTGTTACCTTTTTCTAGATGTTTTAATTTAATTAAGATGTTTACTGAAGATATTCTTAAACTCTTTAATGAATTTATCTAGATGGGCCCTGGATGATGTACTCTTTTGTCTCTTCAAAGGAGTACATCCAAGTCCCTGATAGGTGTTAGCTTCATTAGCGTAAAAAAGAGTGAAGTTATGTTTTGTGAAGCCCCAGACTTTTGAAAGAAAAAGAGGGAGAATTAATTTTGATACTGACTTTAAGTTGGAAAGTAGATCCCTTTTATACTTTTTTAAATGAACCCATCAATCAAGAAAGGAACAGTGTGTAGTTAGCATCATCTATATAACTCCAAGTAATAAATAGTAATAAATAGACTTTCTTTCTGAAATATATGGGACATGAGTCTCATTTGTAAAGGGGAATTAGAAAGGACTGTGAGGCCTATTTTTTGGTTATCATCAGTAATAAGTTTGGTTATAAACTTTGACTTCTAAGAGATTAAGATTTCAGGACCTTTTCTCTTCATCTTCCATGGGAGCTAAAATTTTTGCTTAGCAGGAAATTGGAGTAACATTTCAAGAACTGCTCCATATTTTGCATTTCTTTGTAGTAGGCCATGCTTCCTTACTGGGCTGTTCTCTTCATTGATCTCACATTGGTTAAATTTTCATGGAGGCAATCAGGTGCATAATTAAGCTTCTGTTTTCACTGTTGTGTTGAAGTATACTCTTGACTCTTAAATGTAAATACAGCTGCTAAACGTAAATATAGAGTTGTTTCTCTCTGTATATAAAAGATACTACTTTGTAACCATTTTTCAAGGAAAGTATCTTTTTTCTCATTAAAAAATTACCCTTTACATTATACCAAATTTTCTTTAAGTATCGCTTCTGTGAACTAAATAGTATCTTACTAAATGTACATGAGCTATGTTGTTGGTTTTTAGCCCCAAAGATCATCGAACATCACTGCTTATTTCCAGTCAATCCAGATATGATTAAAAGGCATTTATTTTAACATGAAGAGAAAGTCGGTAGTATGGTCTATTTCATTCCCCTTTACTTCTTGCTTTCCCTCACTGGTCATTATTTTTTTTCAGTCCAAAGAGCCAAAATTACTTGTTACCATGACTTTGAATTTTTATTTCTATTATTCATTGCAATTTTCCTCCTTTTTCTTTAAATGAGAAAAACCAGTAGAATCTCATGTGTAAACTTAAAGAAGTAGATTTTACAAATTATGTATAGCATAATTCTAAAATAAGAATTTTTGTATTTCCAGCTGCTTTTGTCTTGTGTCTCTTGTGTTTTATCATTATTGAAATATGTTAGATGACCATTTGATGTTTATGCTCTGCTGAAAATGTACGGACTGAGTTAAACAGGCCTCATCCTTTAGGAATTTCATGTTTCAGTGAGAATACAGAGACAAATACAAAGATGGGGACAGAGACATCTGTACAGATATCAAATATATCAATAAAATATTCCGCATCAAAAAATTTTTTTTATCATTAAAACAAATATCTTTCATCTCCTTACAATAGGCCTGAAACAATAAAGTTGTGTCCCTTTCTGGACACATGGATCTAGATAGCATTGATCCAGTAGATAAGAGAGAGGGAACTTTTATTGAATTTTTATGCTCCAAGCACTATACTAAGGATTTTTTTACATGTATTATCTCATTTAATTCTTATAACATCACTATGAGGTAGTAACTTTTTTTTTCACTTTGTGCAAATAAAGAAACTGACTGAAATTTCCTCTCCTGGGGAAGTCTTAATAATTGCAGAGTTCTTCGTAGGGTCAGCAGAGCTGAGGGTGATGGAGTGAGCAGTGATCTGAACCAAAGCAAAACCCTCAGGTTAGACCATTTCTGCTCTGCCATTAAAATAAGACTGTTTTCATATATGCTACTAAATACTGAATAATACCATAATTGAAAAAACGTAGAGGTTTCTAAAACGTTTTCAGGTTCCTTGGTTATTTGTTTGTTACAGGTGTTAAGATGTTAAAGCTTAAGTCACCTGGTTAGATTCTCTTTATGGAATGGTTAGCTTTGTTCGTTTCTTTGGGCAGAAGGAGGCACCCTTAACCGTGTCCACCTGTGTTACCAATGCTTGCTATTAGTCACAAGGTGGCCTGATTAATAAAGAGGAATCAAAGAATTGGAATTTACTACTCTTTTCTACAAATAGAAAAACAAGGCAAGCTATTAATGTATTTTTTATTTGAAGTATTATTCATTAAGTGAATGGGAATTCTAGAGTTACCTGATTTACAGTTTACTTCTGACTGCCTGCTGCCTGTTTTACATGAAGCTGTGATAATCTGTCTTGACTCCCTCACAAAGATGAGAAAAATATTTTCTGGAAAACTGTGTCAGTGTGGAATCATTTGTCCTATTAAATTGTGTGCTACTATGAAATATCTCTTATTGTGTTTTCCACATTGTTTAACTATATTTACTTCATAATCCTATCCTCCCAATTTTCACCTCTATTAATATTTAGGCCCCTTTGAGCTTAAATTTTAAGAAATTTTAATTTATCCTATCACACAGTAAAATTTGAATTTTTATAAGCTCAAACTGGGGAAATTAGTGACTATATTTTGAGATTTGGTATGTTTTCTTTATGTATCTATATAAAATATGAAAATTATAATTATAATTTAATAATCTAAGATCAAATATTTATTAATCTGTATTTCACCTTATTAATGACTTATGTTTGTTTACCACATTTTTTTTAGTTAAGTGCTTTTTTATTAATTTATTTACTTGGCTGCGGCGGGTCTTAGTTGCGGCACATGGGCTCTTCGTTGCGGCGCTCAGGCTTCTCTTCTAGTTGTGGCGCACAGGCTCTAGAGTGCACGGGCTCAGTAGTTGCAGCACAGACTTAGTTGCCCCATGGCATGTGAGATCTTAGTTCCCCGACCAGGGATTGAACCCGTGTCCCCTGCATTGGAAGGTGAATTCTTAACTGTTGGACCACTAAGGAAGTCCCTGTTTACCACATTTGATTCTGCTACACATTTGTTCACATTTATTGATAATCAAAAATCTGTTAGTAGAGGGACTTCCCTGGTGGTGCAGTGGTTAAGAATCTACCTGCCAATGCAGGGGACACGGGTTTGAGCCCTGGTCCGGGAGGATCCCACATGCCGCGGATCAGCTAAGCCCGTGTGCCACAACTACTGAGTCTGAACTCTAAAGCCCACGAGCCACAACTGCTGAGCCCTTGTGCCACAACTACTGAGCCCAAGAGCCACAATTACTGAGGCTGCGTCCCACAACTACTGAAGCCCGCATGCCTAAAGCCCATGCTCTGCAACAAGAGAAGCCACCGCAATGAGAAGCCCATGCACCACAACAAAGAGTACCCCCGCTCTCTGCAACTAGAGAAAGCCTGCGTGCAGCAACGAAAACCCAATGCAGCCAAAAATAAATAAATTTATTTTTTTAAAAAACCCATCAGTATAAACATTGCTGACCTAGACCTTAATTGTCATTATTTTAAAAATCCATTAGCAAGACCCTTCCTAAGCCCATCTATGGACCTCATGTTAGGGAACGCTTATGTTATATAATGCATTAATTAAATCTCTGAAATGTATTTTCATAACACCTTTTTTATAGCACTACAAATTTAATGGTGAAAATGAATTGCATCACCTTCTAAAGGAATTTAAATTTTCTATATCCTGGTCATGAGAACTTGATTTTCCAACCCGAAGTTGTTAAAGTCTGTCTGAATCACTAAAAGAATGAGTTAAATCTGTTTTCTCATGATCTGCTTGTAAAGGTTAGTGAAGGACAGCACTTTGAAAGAAATGGATAATACGCATCCTTCCAGAGCTCCTGTATATTACAGCTGTCTGTTTGGACTCACTCCAACAACAGCTCAGTGACTCTTAAAGGAAGAGAATTTTAGAGGCCCTAACTGGGGCTCAGAATAATTGTACTGAAAGAAACTTGCTTCCCATGCATAACCACTGCAGTGAAATTTGTTTAAAATGGTTTCTTATCCCTTAAATCCAATTGATCTCTCAGTGCTTTTGATTTTCCTTTACAAGGTATCTTCGTCTATCTCTTTTCTTGCTTATTACTGTTGCTACCACTCTTTTGTTCAGGGCCTTATTACATTTTCCCTGGGATAATTTCCTACTTACTCATTTATGCTGTAGGATTATAGTGACCCAAATAAAGACCCTATCCTGGAAAAGTTCACAGTCTATCAGGAAGTCAAACATGGATGTAGATAATATAATAATAATGTATTAAGGTACAGCTATAGAAATACATAAGAGGCTGGGTAACATTAAGAAAGGAAGTAATTAACTCTGGAAATATTAAAGAGATTAATCAAACCATGGAATTACTGAGATTTAAATCATGTTATTTCTGTAGTAAGTGTAGAGGCAAGTTTTTGTTCTCTTGTTCTAAATAAACTAAATGTTCATTTGTAATTTTTTTAAAAAACAGAAAAGTTTATTTTCTAGTTAATGAGCAAATAGATGCAGCTGAGATGCAACAGTGGCAACTGAGTTAGCCACAAAACTACTTTAATGTTTTCCTGTTGACCTATCTGAGAATGAGGGTAGAAAATATCTTGTCAACATATGTCTAAATAGATACACATTTGTAAATGTGTCAGTGAAATCAGATAACATTTGCTAAATGTATCAGTTAAATAAAAAAATGATGTTTGTAAAACCTTTGGTCATTCAACATTTATGCAGCTTCTATATTTTGGGACATATATATCTAGAAAATACAAGGTGCTTATTTTAGCAAATTGTGGCTGTTTGGGGTGATTAAGCTGCAATCGAGTCCGTATAGATATCCCCTAAATTTGCAAGTGTACACTTAAAAATAGCTTTCTTATTTTTAATGACTTTCTGATGCAGATGTAATATATTTTAGAAACAAATAACTATTTTAAACATAATATACTTCTGAAATTAAAATCTGAATTAAAAATATATAAGATATGCTTTATGTATATTTTAAAGTAATCAAGTTAGAAAAGGTCTCTGCTGTCTTAGCCAGTGTTTATAGAGACTCATAATCCACAGTCAACTAATAGTTTTCTGTACTCTGCTTTCGTGATATTGACTCTAGAGTATTGTACTAGATTTTGGTTGCTGCATTTTGAGATGAATATTATTAGCAAAAGAACACATCCAGTGATGGCAAAGAAGATGACAACAAACTGTCTCACCTGAATTATGGTTAAAGGAATTGGGATTAAAAGACCTAGGGAAAATTCTAATCTCTGTCAATATGTGAAGAGATAGAGAAGGCAGAACTGTTGGAATAAAGAAGTTTAGGAATAACAACCTTTAGGAATAACTTTAGAAGTGCTTCACAAAAACTTCTACATCAGTTAGTGAGCTCCTAACACTGAAAATATTTAAGTGACTTATGAGATACTTTAGCATTTCAAGATTTTAACTTCACTGGCTTAAAATTAATGTCTTTGTTTTTGTTTTCAAAGTACTTAGATTGAAAGTATAGGGTTGTGGTTGTAAAGATAGGGTTGGGATGACTTATTAGCCATCGTGCATTTAGAAAATTCTCCAGTTGCTATCAAGTAATTCTGATACCTTTTCAGAGGTAGCAAACTTTTTCTGTAAAAAGCCAGATAGTAAATATTTTAGGTTTTGCAGGCCACATGGTCTCTGTAGCACCTGCTCAACTCTACTGTTGTAGTGCAAAAGCATCGTTGACAATACGTAAACACGGTTTATTCGCTGTGTTCCAATTAAACTTTATTTACAAAAGCAGGTGGTGAGTTGGATTTGGCCTGTGGGCCATAGTTTGACAACCCTTGCCTTAAATGATGAAATCTGGAAATAACATTTTAATATAAATGGAGAAAGGCTTTCAATTTAGGAGTTAAAAACAAATTGTCAAAATGTCATTGTCTTTTTGGGCTGAAAGTGCACACTAAGTATTCAAAATACTGAATTGCCCATTGAAGTAAGAAGCCTAAAAGTCAAGTGACAGTGGAGAGTCTGAGACTATTTTCTACTGTTCATTTCTGCTGCATATTTTGTCCTTAAAGGTGTGTTTACTCCTGCTGAGCAATATCATCCATCCCGCATGGACTGCTAATGCAGACAGACCCAACCCCTACCAAGACATAAATGCAGGTTCAGGCCTTCTAAGAACAAAAAAGACTTTCAGTGCCTCCTGCCCAAGCACAGTAATTTTTAACAGTAATTTTAATACCAGAACAAGGAAGTAAACAGAAGTCCCTGATCAGCAAGTTATCTGTTACATGTTTTGTTCTAACCTCATAAAGTAGAGGTTCTCATATCATCATTTGGTCTGTTGGCCTTTAGCTAATAGACTGTTAGAAAACGATGATCAAATGTGGATGCTGAGTAGAAATGAATAACAGAAGAACAGGAGGCTACTCTCATAAGGCAGTCTGGCCACAGCTGAGAAGTGACCATTGACTGCTAGAAAACCAGGGGATGAGAGTGTTTTTAAATCAATCTCCAATTGGTTTTAGGGTCAGAAATACCCTCAGACTCCTTAGTAATACTGAAAAGCTTTGCTATCTTGTATTTTCATATACCACAGTAGTTCATTTTATAATGAGGACTGTAATTCATCAAGAAAAGGGTAAGTTGTGAAATATATTTATATATACTCTTTTAGGAAAACAGAACTGCCCCAGTTGAAATAACTCATTATGAGATATATTTAAAAATTAGGATAGGGCTTCCCTGGTGGCGCAGTGGTTGAGAATCTGCCTGCCAATGCAGGGGACACGGGTTCGAGTTCTGGTCTGGGAGGATCCCACGTGCCGCGGAGCAACTAGGCCCGTGAGCCACAACTGCTGAGCCTGCGCGTCTGGAGCTTGTGCTCTGCAACAAGAGAGGCCGCGACAGTGAGAGGCCTGCGCACCGCGATGAAGGGTGGCCCCTGCTTGCAGCAACTACAGAAAGTCCACGCACAGAAACGAAGACCCAACACAGCCAAAAATAAATAAATAAAATTAAATTTTAAAAATTAGGATAAGCAAAACCAATTTATTTCCTAACAGTTCTGAATAATTGCGATTTGTCAGTATGTGACTATTTAGTCCTGGCATTCTGAGCTCCAAAGCCCAATAGAGTAGTTCCTTGACTCTTAAAGTGTTTTCTTTTTAGCAAATACATTTTTGTCACCTCAGACCTCCAAATTGTATAGATTCATATTTTAAATATTAATCTTAGAGTGATTTATCCCTCTCTACTGCTTTTCAAATAAGTTTTTCTTTGTAAATAGGTTATGCCCATACGTTTGGATAATTCCACCTTCTTTATCAACATTTAATTTTTTCTGTAGTGTAAAGGCCATTTATTTAAAACATTACGTACTCTGATTTCTTAACTTTAGGGATTTTCCTCCAAATTTGGGAAATTGAGAAAATTAAGTTTTTACACCTTGGTTTAATGTTTATTTGGTTATATCCTATATTTAAAAACAATTTTCTTAAGAAATCTGAATTTAAAAATCATGAAAAAAATGTCATGCCATTCTTGTGTTCAAAATACTTCAGAGAGTCCGTTTTACTTAGAGTGTACTATATAAAATTCAAACTCCTTAAAATGGAGTCTGCTCACCTTTCTGGCCCCTGCCTACCTCTCACCCCTCCTTCTTTATCACATATCCTACCTATTCTCATGCACTTCATACTCAAGTAATAAAAACAGCTTGTATTGCTGGTAAAAGGTGCATTCTTTCATGGTCTGTGACTTTGCACAATACTCTTGTGGCAATCTAAAACACCCTCCTCATCTAGCTCTCCCATGTCCAAGCCACCTCTTCTCTGCAAAGTCCCTACTAATCTGTAATACTCAGACTTTACCTCTGTGATGCCTTCCCTAGCCTCCTCAGGCAGTTGGAGATTTCCTGTGACTTTTCCAAAGTTCATATTCTGTCTTATAACAATTTTCCATTGTTAAAGTTGTTCCTGTGTCTTGTCTTTCCCCAGTAAACTAAACAACCAAAGAGAAAGCATCTATTTACCATTGTTTTCATACTATTTAACCTAGAACCTGGCACAAGCAAGTATTTCTCCAAAAAGGAGGATTCCTCACACCTAAGCCATAAATAGCTGTACCAATTAAATGGGGATACTAGGAGTTTGGGGAACTAGAAGCAGCTGCAAAAGTACCAGCATCTGAGCCACATTCTAAACTCATCTGTGAGCCTTGCAATACCAGTGCTACCTTCAAGTTTCAGCACTTGACATTGGTGCTGCTTTATGAAGCTGAAGCTCCTTATTTACTTGCTTCCCTCTGTAAAAGAACCCAAGCCCCTTTTTCCCATCCCTAACTGATGCTAGTCCTGAATAGTTCATAATAGCTTGAAAAGATAATATGGGTATACTTAACAGGTTTATTAATAATATTTAACATTTTTGAGTGCTTACAGTGTGCCAGTCTCTTTGCCTACATGTTTTTCACATGTTACCTCATCTAATACCACAGTCTGATGAAGTATATGCCATTATCCCAACATAACAAATTGGGGCAGTGGGTGGCAGGGGTGGGGAGTGATATTAGGTGCCGTGAGATGAATTAAACTGTTCAAGGCCGTACAACTATTAACTAAGGCAGACAGAATGTGAATCCAGTGTAACTTCAGAGCCCATTCTCTTATTTACCACCAGTGCACATTCCTGCCATAACTGAAGCCCAAATAGCAGCATGGTCATAACGTACACTTTGAAATCATCTAGACCTGGACTCAAAATCCATATCTAACATTTACTGGTGGCGAATAACTTTACTTTTCTGACCTTCGGTTTTCTCATATGTAAAATGGTTATTACCTACACCAAAAGGGTTATTGCCTGCATAAGTGCAAGATGCATACTAAATACTAAGTGTTAGCTCCATTTGCCTCTTCTACACTTCTGTTCTTGTGAGCTCTGAGGTAATGGTTTGAACAGAATAAGGCCTGGCAGAAGACAAATAAAGTTAGCTTCCTCTCTCTTCTGTATAGTACTACCAGAGTGTCGACCAGTGCCTGCCTTCCAGGATCGCCAAGTGTTTTATAGCTGTGATTGCATTTATTCTCTTAATGAGAAGGGCATGTCTTGAGTATTTACTAGTTGTTAATTGCCCATAAATATACTATAGTAGAATAAGGATTAGAATCAGTGATCTCCTGTTGTACTAGACTTCTCTTTTGCTAATTCTTAGGAAACATATGGGACTCTGGGGGTTGTTATTTATTATATATAAAATAGTTGCCCGCATGATTCCATAACATAGATCAGTTAGTGCCATTCAACAAAGAAAACTATAAACACAGCTGCTGTTTTAGTGTGGTTTGTGGTTTGGTTTTGTTTCTGTTTGAACTTTTTTGTGCAGGCAGATCATCATTTAAAAGTAGTCATTTGGCATTTTCCCTTGCATTCTTCAAATTTTTTTGTATGTTTTTAAAAAGCTTAGCTTAAGTCAGTTTATAATTATGCACTCAGATTGATCCATCTGGTCTTTTTGCTAGCCAATGAATTTTCTTTTAAAAGTATAGAAAATAGGATAATTATATTTTAAATCCTATAACTTCAGTGAGTCCCTTTTATAAATTTGAAGAAAATATTTTCAGGTATTAAAAAATAATTTTTTATTCCTTATTATCTTTCAATTGATTTCTGTATTTCCAGAGGTAGGGAGAGGGCTTGAAATTTCTCCTATTTCCACTCCTCACCTCCTTCATATGTTATAACTCTGAAGCATACCATAAACACTTGTTTGCAACTGAGAATGGGTACAGCAGAAATGTCTGATCAAAATAGGTTCTATTGTTCTCTCTAGGTTGCACTGGCTGTGAGGAGAAAAATGGATTGTAGGGGGCAAATGTAGATGTAGTAAGACCATTTAGGCCTTTGCAGTGGTCCAGACAAGAAATAGTAGTGGCCCGACCCAAGGTATTAAGAGATTCAGGATATAGAATTAACAGAATTGGTTGATGGATTAGCTGTTGGCGAGCATGACATAAAGGAGTCAGAGATAGGTTTCTGGATTAGATATATCGTGCTCCTCACCTCTTTCTCACTGTGTTTGTTCAGCTCCAGCTTATCCCTAAAGAATTTAGTTTATATGTTACCTCCTATGGAAAACTTTCCCACTCCAACTTCCATTAAGTTAGGTGACCACTTTATGTGCTTTTATAGCACTTGGCACTTCATGAGAACATTTTTTTCTGTTTTGTACCTGTGAATTTATTACCCCACACCCATATACACATAACCTTCACACCCTTGACTTTGTCTTGTGAGGGCAAGGGCCATGCCTGTATTACTTATCATCATATTCCCAGCACCTAACGTGGTCCTGGGGACAACATCAATACATTTTTGGTGAATAAACAAAGTGTCATTTATAGCTATTGTCTACAGTGCCTGATAGAGTAATTGAATGCGTAAGCTATCTGGGCTCTTTTTTGATTCATTCCTCCTGCTTAACTTTTATTTCTTCTTTTATTTCTTAATATCTCAGACCTTATTTTTTCTTATATCTTTACAGTTTAGCTTACTGAATAAAAGAAAATATAAACAGCAAGAAATAAAATTTTGTTTTGTGGGTTTTGACAGTATCTTCCAAAGGAACCCCTAAGGTTGTTGACATCTAAAATAAATGAGGGCAACTTACTATTTATTCTCTCCATAGCCCCAGCTCTGTCTTGTTAAGAACTGACTTTAAAAGTCCATTCAAATAAAACTTTTGTTATTGAATGAATTTATTAAATACAAGTGATTTTTTTTCTAATTTCTGCTTTGGAATCAGTTCTTCTAGCCTAATTAGGAGCAACAATCTAAGATGAATTGTAATTACTTACCCTAATCATTTCAAACCACAGAAAATGAATTTTTGCATTTAGTAATACCATAAATGTATTCTTTAATGGTTGTTTCTCTTTTAACATATGTTTTCTTTCTTTGGTTTAGATTTCTGCTTTGGGACAGCCACGCATCTAATTCCTTAAAGTACTTTTATATGTAAAACTTGTAAAGGATCAGAACAATGCCTCCAAGACCATCATCAGGTGAACTGTGGGGCATCCACTTGATGCCCCCAAGAATCCTAGTAGAATGTTTACTACCAAATGGGATGATAGTGACTTTAGAATGCCTCCGTGAGGCTACATTAATAACTATAAAGCATGAACTATTTAAAGAAGCAAGAAAATACCCTCTCCATCAACTTCTTCAAGATGAATCTTCTTACATTTTCGTAAGTGTTACCCAAGAAGCAGAAAGGGAAGAATTTTTTGATGAAACAAGACGACTTTGTGACCTTCGGCTTTTTCAACCCTTTTTAAAAGTAATTGAACCAGTAGGCAACCGTGAAGAAAAGATCCTCAATCGAGAAATTGGTATGATAAAATTTTGAAATGGCCTTGTCATTCTATTCCAAATGCAAATAACTATGAAGCTTAACTATTTTCTCATTAGTAAAATATTTTGTCTGAACTGGTTAATTACCTTTGTAATCTTAAATAAATAGATTTCAAAATAAAAATCATTACACATCTAAAGTTTTTTTGACTGTTAGGCTGAGGAACTGTTTTTAACACCTTGGTATTATTCTGTAAAGTTTTCTTTAAGAAGTATCATTTGTAGGGATGATTTATATTTGTTATATCCCAGTTTTGTTTTGTCTTTTAAAAAATAATTGATATGAATAATGTTTGCTACCTTTGCTCCAAATTGCTGAACAGATGTTTTATATATTAAAAGTATTTGTGATCTTGTTAATTCTTACTATATGTATTCATCAAAAATTTTATTAACAAAGAGAAACTTCTTTATTGTGATCTTCCATATCTACCAAGTTCCCTATTTACAATAAACATGGTCTTACTGTGTGTTTAACAGAATGTTATATTCTCTATATAATTTTTTTAAGGTTTTGCTATTGGCATGCCAGTGTGTGAATTCGATATGGTTAAAGATCCAGAAGTACAGGACTTCCGAAGAAATATTCTCAATGTTTGTAAAGAAGCTGTGGATCTTAGGGATCTCAATTCACCGCATAGTAGAGCAATGTACGTCTATCCTCCAAATGTAGAATCTTCACCAGAACTGCCAAAGCACATATATAATAAATTGGATAAAGGTAAGAAAATTGTAAATCTACCATAATTGGTCACTGTAGTGAAAACTTTTATCTGTGCATATATCTTTGTACAATCTTTTTTTGGGGGGGGCCCAGCCGCTCCGCGGCATGTGGGATCCTCCCGGACCAGGGCACGAACCCATGTCCCCTGCTTGGGCAGGCGGACTCTCAACCACTGCGCCACCAGGGAATCCCTGTAGTCTTTTTATCCTAGCTAGATGATAAGCTTCTTGAAGGCAGGGAATGCTTTACTGACAAGATATAGCTGAGTGCCAAGTACACAACTTTTTTTTTTTTAATCTTGAATTATTTTATTTGTGTGTGTCCTCATGAAATATGTAATACTTTGTGTGATGTATTTTCTTTATAATTGAATTTATTTACTTATTTATTTTTTATTGGGGTATAGTTGTTTTACAATGTTGTGTTAGTTTGTGCTGTACAGCGAAGTGGAGTTCCCTGTGCTATACAGCAGGATCTTATTAGTTACCTATTTTATACATATTAGTGTATATATGTCAATCCCAATCTCCCAGTTCATCCCACCCTCATCCCCCACTTTCCCCCCTTGGCATCCATACATTTGTTCTCTACATCTGTGTCTCTATTTCTGTCTTGCAAACTGGTTCTTCGGTACCATTTTTCTAGATTCTGCATATATGCATTAATATACAATATTTGTTTTTCTCTTTCTGACTTACTTCACCCTGTGTGACAGTCTCTAGGTCCATCCAGCTCTCTACAAATGACCCAATTTCATTCCTTTTTATGGCTGAGTAATATTCCATTGTATATATATACCACATCTTCTTTATCCATTCGTCTGTCGATGGACATTTAGGTTGCTTCCATGACCTGGCTATTGTAAATAGTGCTGCTATGAACATTGGGGCACGTGTGTCTTTTTGAATTATTGTTTTCTCTGGGTATATGCCCAGTAGTGGGATTGCTGGGTTAGTTTTTTAAGGAACCTCCATACTGTTCTCCATAGTAGCTGTATCAACAGTGCAAGAGGATCCCTTTTCTCTGCACCCTCTCCAGCATTTATTGTTTGTTGATTTTCTGATGATGCCCATTCTAACTGGTGTGAGGTGATACCTCATTGTAGTTTTGATTTGCATTTCTCTAATAATTAGTGATGTTGAGCATCTTTTCATGTGCCTCTTGGCCATCTATATGTCTTCTTTGGTGAAATGTCTATTTAGGTCTTCCACCCATTTTTAGATTGGGTTGTTTGCTTTTTTGATATTGAGCTACATGAGCTGTTTGTATATTTTGGAGATTAATCCTTTGTCCGTTGATTCATTTGCAAATATTTTCTCCCATTCTGAGGGTTGTCTTTTTTTTCAGGTACACAACTTGTGTGCAGTAAGTAGTGATTGATTGAATGAATGTGTGCATATGGTGCTGATCCCTTGGTGAATTGTTTATCTCAGAATAAAACTGAAAGAAAAAAAAGCATTGAGTTAGAAATTCACTGTTACAGAATTATAGCTGATTATCTTTTTACAAATAAAAATAAGTATAAATAGAAATATTTTATGAAATTTTGGGGAAACGTCACACATTCTTACTATATGCAAAGAAAAAGTAAATTTCCTAATCTTAATGTTAGATGCAGTATTTAACTCTGATCATAGTGAGTGATAATATATAAGTCGACTTTTGACAATATATCAATTTCTAGAATTAAGTGTACATGAGAATATATAAACTAATTGTTTTAGAAATGAAAATATCATTGTGTCAGATAAATACTTGTATTTTTCAGAATAACAAAGTGAAGTTTTTAATTGAAAGTTATAGAATAGGTTAACTTAATACACTATTAAATATAATATTCTCTCAGTAGAATAAATTAAGACATCTTATTACTATTTTAGACATATTTTTCAAAGTAGTTTAATGCTTATATAACATAAGGTCTTCATTAAAAGTTCATTTCTGGGCTTCCTTGGTGGTGCAGTGGTTGAGAATCCGCCTGCCAATGCAGGGGACACGGGTTCAAGCCCTGGTCCGGGAAGATCCCACATGCTGCAGAGTGGCTGGGCCCACGTGCCACAACTGCTGAGCCTGCGCTCTGGAGCCCACAGGCCACAACTGCTGAGCCCCACGGGCTGCAAGTGCTGAAGCCTGTGTGCCTGGAGTCTGTGCTTCATGAGAGGGGCCACTGCAGTGAGAGGCCCGCGCACCGCAATGAAGAGTGGCCCCCACTCGCCGCAACTAGAGAAAGCCTGCGCACAGAGCAAAGACCCAACGCAGCCAAAAATAAATAAAGAAAATAAAGAAATTTTTTTAAAAATTCATTTCTACTTTAGCATACTTTTTTAAATGGAATGCTCTTTTTATTTTTCCCCACTATTTATGAAATATGTCCAACATACAGAAAGTTTGAAAGAATTTTACTCTGGATACCTACACCACTCTAACATAGTTTTAATCTTTTCATTTTCATTATTTTTTTTTTGGTCCCCCAGCTTAAAGCTTAATTATTCTTCTTAAAAGGAAAAAAAATAGAAAATTTATTTTTTTCCCCTTCCTCCCCCATCTTTTCTCTCATTCTGATTCAGCATCTTTCTTTAAATCTCCATGATTCTTGCCCACAGTTCCCAGAAACTCTTCTACTTAAGGTACTATTGAACCTTTGATGCCATCATGAGTCACTCTTCACAGGGGTTGTATCTGTGAAGTATGTCATGTAGTTTAGAATGGAAATTAGCTTGGTCTCAGGTAATTGAGACACACAGTAGTCACAGTTTTGTGTGCTTGCCTTAAAACATGAGGTTTGGGCATGGTTTGGCAGCCCTATCAGATTTGAAGATTTGGTCGTTCTACCTGATATTTACCTGTATTTAATTAAGGTTGATTATAAGTCATTATGGTTAGTGCATACTTTTGGAAATTTGTCTCTTGAAAAATGAAATATATGTGGTGACTGCATCTAATATTATTTTCCTATTATAGGGCAAATAATAGTGGTGATTTGGGTAATAGTTTCTCCAAATAATGACAAGCAGAAGTATACTCTGAAAATCAACCATGACTGTGTGCCAGAACAAGTAATTGCTGAAGCAATCAGGAAGAAAACTCGAAGTATGTTGCTATCATCTGAACAACTAAAACTCTGTGTTTTAGAATATCAGGGCAAGTATATTTTAAAAGTGTGTGGATGTGACGAATACTTCCTAGAAAAATATCCTCTGAGTCAGTATAAGGTGAGTAACAAGTTTCAAAGATCTCACTTTTAAATTTAAAAGGTAATCACATTGGGAACTGGTATCTGTATTTAGGACATAGTTTTTGAAAATTAAAAACAAATATTTTTGGCTGTGCTGCACAGCTTACGGGATCTTAGTTCCCCCATCAGGGACTGAACCCACACTCCTGCGGTGAAAGTGCCAAGTCCTAACCGCTGGGCTGCCAGGGAATTCCCAAAATTAAATAATTAATATTAGTAAATAGTTTAATAAGTTTATTTTTTACACTATATTTAATTTGAGAGACTGATGAATTTGAGACGACAGATGCTATTCTTTTAGATTTTATATAATTAATATTTGGGGACCTGACTACATATATGGGTAAGCTGATTAATGTTTTACAGTTGTAACAATAGTTATATCATTATTCAGATACAAACATTTGATTTGGTGACTGTTTAATTGTGCCATGAGGTAAGATATAATAATGCTTCAGGTATTCCACATGCAAAAAATGCATCGTGTGCTTTTCTGGATAGGTCCAGTTCTATAGTGGAAATACTTTTATAGCCAATAGGAATTTTAAATAACATGGAACTTGCCCAAAAGGCTTTTCATGTGCCTTACTTTTTTTAAAAAGGGTTTGTTGTGTTCATTTGAATAGGCAGTGTAAGCAATAAGGTAAATGTGTTCTTTGTCAAAAAAAAAAAAAGTTGGCAGTTATACTAATCCCCAAATATGGGGTATTTAATGATTTTTATCCCCTCCCAAGCAGTGGCACTAGAAGGAATTAAAATAAACATTTCAAAAAATCCATGATCTATAGTTAATTAAGGTGTACTATAAATGCTTCCCTACTCTCTATTTCTATTCATTAAATAAATACCTATAAGAAGCAACTGTATTTGTACCAAGCATATGTCAAGTGCTGATTTACAGTACCAAGCAAGACATGGTTCTGGCTTTTAGGTTGCTTACAGTATAGTAGGGCTTATGGGTAAGAAAATAGGTTTTTGTAATATGTGTACAATTGCTTGAAAATCTATCCTAACTACCATTTCAGAGTTCAAACCAATGCATTTTAATATTTTTTAAAACATATTCCATAATTTTATTAGTCTCCTCTCTTTGTGGCTTTTGGGGTTTTTTGTTCTGTTGTTTTTTTTTAACAAAACAAATATTTCTCAAGAAATGTTGGGACTGAAGAACAAGTGGGCAGCAGCTCTTGGATTTGACATCAGTATGACTTAATAGATTGAATGGCAGAGGCTTCCTAAATGATGTTGCTTTTCCTTTAACAAGCACCTGCCGTATGTTTTCAGTTGGCTAGAAAACATCTACCTCAGCTTATAGTCCTTTTCTGTAATTCTAATATCTAGTGTTTTCATAATGAGTATCTTCTTATCCTTATTTTTAATTCCTTTTTTCTTTTCTTTCTTTTTCCTTCCAGTTAAAGGTAGAACTACAGTCTAAAAAGCTGACCTTTGTTTTTCTTTTCTTTTATACAATTTATATTCCAAGATGTGTTTGGTTTATCTGTGCTAAAACCTAACTCCCAAATGTTAGTTTTTTAAATGTTATAAATATAGCAACTGCTAAGAAATGTGTCTATAATGTTTGATTTTTTAATTACCTTTGCAGATTAGTATGTAAATTCTCATAGTACTCTTATATGTTGCCTTTAAAATGAAAAACCTTACAAGAAATGCCTTCTCTCCTCCCACCTTAATCTCTTACAGTATATAAGAAGCTGTATAATGCTTGGGAGGATGCCCAATTTGATGCTGATGGCTAAAGAAAGCCTCTACTCTCAACTGCCAATGGACTGTTTTACAATGCCATCTTATTCCAGACGCATCTCCACAGCTACACCATATATGAATGGAGAAACATCTACAAAATCCCTTTGGGTTATAAATAGTGCACTTAGAATAAAAATTCTTTGTGCAACCTATGTGAATGTAAATATTCGAGACATTGACAAGGTAAGGTCAAGTGTTGATGTTTATTATTCTATAAATTATTTTATATAAATCTTTTTTATTGAAGTATATAATAATCTGTTGACCTGCAGTATGTTTTCAGCTGGCTAGAAAACATCTACCTCAGCTTATAATCATTTTCTGTAATTCTAATATCCCTAATTCTAATAATTCTAATACCCATAATTCTAAGCTCTTAAAACCAAACTTTTACAGAATTCATTTGGCAGGAAAACCTGACCTAACCTGAAGCGAGGTTTTTTACAGTCCTTATTTATCCCACTTAGTGTAAATATCCAAATGTTTTATTGCAGAAATATTAATTTCTTTACGGAGTGCTGCTTTAACTGCTAAGGGTACTAAGTAATATTTAGTATATGTACCAATTTATCTTTCTAAAATATGAAAAACTCTGAATTACATACCTGCCCTAAAGGGATTGTGGGCCTATCTTGATTTTTAATAGTGTAATGTCCGCCTGAAGGCAGCAGTACATTTTGGTGAAGAATCTGCATCAGTATTAGTTTACTATACATGTGAAGAAAAAGAGAACAGAGAAGCTACATCTGAACAGAAACTTTAGTTGATTCTCTCATTCATATCAGTTACATTGTTTTGATAATGTTTAATATTGGTCTGGTCTAGTATGTATGTGTGCATGTGTATATATACATATATATATATATATATTTGTACGTGTATACACATAACTTTTTATTTTCCTTAGATCTATGTTCGAACAGGTATCTACCATGGAGGAGAACCCTTATGTGATAATGTGAACACTCAAAGAGTACCTTGTTCCAATCCCAGGTAAGGAAGTATATATGAGTTTATATTTCCAAAAGTCATATTAGTGTTTAGCAGGATAATAAATAAAAGTAGTATAGTTTACATCATTAGTTTTATACAAGTCATATATAATTACCAGACATTTACATATAGAACATGAGGACATTCCGTCTAATGAGTATCAATCACAGGATCACTTTATTGATTCTCCCTAAAACGTTATCGGAAGGGTTTTTCTGATCCTCTCTTCTCATTGTGTCAAGGAGAGAACAGAATGTGGTTATAGTTTTGTGCTGATTATTCCTTACATTAGATCCATAAACCTAGCATTTTATTCCTTTTTTATCTCCATTTGCATTTCCATTAAGAAGTGAGACTTGGCAAACAACTTTAGAGCTGGACTACTCTGAGGCAGTTTTCTTTACAGTACTCCCAAGAATACATATTTATGACATTCAAATAAAGAATCTTGGGGAACAAACCAGTTTCTTAGTGGGAGGGGGTGTTATTGGGAACATTTTTAAATGATTACTGCCTAGATAAAATGAAGAAATAGGTAGTATAATTCAACAGCTTGACATCCTGCCATTTCTTTGCTTCTCTGTATAGAATCATTTGGGGATAAAAGTTTATTCTTGAAATTAATAGTAATATTTTAAGAGAACTCAAATTGGAATTAAATGTTAAAGATGGATTTTTTAGACTAGCAATAGAGCTAACTAGTGGATCTTCCAGAAGTAAATTTCATAATCAATTCAGACTGAGTTCTAGGAGAGTCAAGAAAAAGTTATGGTGTTGTAATTAAATTGATAGAGGTGAGAAAGCCTACGTAAAGTTCAAAGAGATGGTAGCCTTCTCTACCAGGAGGAAGGGAAATAGTTCCCCGCCCTGCCTGAACCATCATAGGTCAGAAAGTATCAATACATCATTCAGGTTAGAAGTTATGCTGTGGCAACAGACCACACCAGAATCTTCTGAATTTTTTGTTAGAACAACAAATGTTTATTTCTCACTCACACAGCATATCTGTCACAGGTTAGGTGGGTGGTTGTACAAGGAGCAGAAAAACAATATTTGAGGAAATTATAGCCAAAATTTTCCAAATTTGGTGAAAACTATAAAACCAACAATCTAAGGAATTCAACAAGCCCCAAGCAAAGACCCCAAAACAATGTTGGATAGATTTATCCTAGTTCTTTCAAGTACCAAGAATAAACAGGCTTTAGAAAAATAAATGGTAAATTTATTTAATAATATAAGATTAGACTGTCAAAATTTTAATATCTTAAAATAGCTATTCATAAACGACTTATATTTTATTGTCTTTCCTTTAAGAATATCTGTAAGGTAAAATCCCTGTGGTAGTAGTATAAAGATTTAAGTAAATTTTAAAACTTCTCTGCATTTACAGAAAAGATCAGAGGTAAAAGTGTATTAAGTTATTAGAAAGATAGAATCTTAAAAATTCTTACTGAGATTAAGTGATTGTTCTAAATCTGTTCTTTCTATATGCTAAATAAATTTCTTATAAATGTTACCAGTTATCTCCCAATGTCAAAATCAATTTGGAATATATATATAAAACCATTGCCAAAATAAAGAACTTAATTGGGTATGGGTGGGGTGTGTGTGTGAAAGGAACATGCTTTATTCAGTTAGCATAATACTGAACTACATTAATAAGACACAGTTCTCTTAGAAAATGTGTAGAAAATTTCTCACTAATTATGAGCAATTCTAAAAATTTCAGAGTAGTACAAAGTACTAGGTACGTTTGAGATACATCTTCTAATTTTTCTTGAATTACTGTGGACTTATCAAATCTCACAGTATTTCTTTTCCCTGCATTTGTTGTCTCCTTTCCCTTTCGATTTCCTTCTAGCTAAGTTCCCGCATTTTAAATGTCTTCTCTGTATAAAAGGACAATATATTTCTTTTTATCTTTGCCCACACTCAAGCAAAGATACTAGAATAAATAGAACTTATTTTACTGATGGTTTTATAACTTAGTCTGACTAATTAAAAGTAGAATTCTTATACTGTTTTGTTAAGTAAGTCTTCTTTTATTTATAATCAGAAAACAGAACAGAATTATAAAGAAGCCATTTGAAAAGTTTTCAGAGTTAATATCTAGCACTTGAGCTTTTAACATGGACCAGTTGCTGTTCTAAGTGCTTTACTTATGTTCTATTATTAGTCCCATTTCACACATGAGAAAACAGACAAAGCGAGTGTTACACATATAATAAAATAGTAGAAACAAGACTTTACTCCAGGTAGTCTGACTTCTGAGTCCAAGCTTTTAGCCATTACTATAATGATTTTAATTAAAAAAAAAAAAAACTACTACTTATTATACTTCGCTCTTTACCAGTATGTTTACCAAATATAGACATAATTTTGCATGTAACATCCAATAAATTGAAGGGAATTTATCATAAAAATTTGAATAATTTTTATCATCACTTGTTGTAGGAGCTTCTTATGCTTTCCTTATTATGAATGTCAAGTTTTATTACCTCTTGTGAAGTACTCTAAAATTTACATACTTTCTCCTTACGTATCCTTTATTTTATTTACATACTGACTTATTTAAATTAATGGGCTCTTCTGGATGAAACTACATCATATATAAAAGTAATTAAATACAATTTTAATCATAATAGGAAATCTAATTTTATCTTACTTAGTTTCCCTTTTCTCTTTGCCTCTTCTATAAGCTAATTTGTTTTTTATTTTTACTGAAATATAGCACAAATGCATAAATCATAAGTGCACAGTTCAGTGAATTATCACAAGGTGAGAATACCTATATAGCCACTATGCTGGTCAAGAATTAGAACATTTACCAGCATTCCAAAAACCCCTCCTCACACTACTTCCCAATCCATTAATCTTCTCTCCTCCCCAAAGATAACTACTATCTTGATTTCTAACACTATTGGTTAGTTTTGGTTATTCCTGAATTTTATATAAATGGACTGAAGGAGTAGATATTCTTTTGTGTCTAGCTTCTTACACTCAATATTATGTTTGTAAGATTTCATCCATATTGTAAATAACTGGTGTTCATTTCTTTTGATATATAGTGTGCCATTATATGAATATACTACCATTTATTCTACTGTTGGTCATTTGAATTTTTTTGAAGTTTGGGGATACTGTAAATAATTCTATTAACATTCTGTGCAAAAATGCATACATTTCTGTGGTTTTATACCTAGAGGTGGAGCTGAGTCATGGTTCAGTTTTAATAGATTATGCTTTCCAAATTGGTTGTACAAATTACACCTCCCCTAGCATGTATGAGATTTCCTGTTACTGCACCTCCTTACCACCCCTTAGTATCATCAGTATTTATAGTTTTAGCCATTCTTTTTTATAGTGATATCTTTTATTTTGCATTTTTTGAATGACATATTGACTACTTTCTTTTTTTTAAACATTTATTTATTTATTTATTTTTGGCTGCGTCAGGTCTTAGTTGTAGCCCGCAGGCTTCTCTCTAGTTGTGTCGTGAGGGTTTTTCTCTTCTCTAATTGTGGCGCGCAGCCTCCAGGGCACGTGAGCTCAGTAGTTGTGGCCGCAGGCTTAGTTGCCCTGCGGCATGTGGGATCTTAGTTCCCTGACCAGGGTTCAAACCCACGTCCCCTGCATTGTAAGGCAGATTCTTTACCACTGGACCACCAGGGAAGTCCTGATATTGGCTACTTTTTCATGTGTATTAGCCATTTAAATATGACCTTGTGAAGTCTTTGTTCCAGTCAATCTCTGGCTTGGTTTTCATTTGATTTATCTTTTTCTTGATGATTTGTAGGAGTCATTTATATACTCTAGAAAAAGTCTTTTTTGGTAAATTATTTTTTTCTTAATTTTTCATAGGTGGAATGAATGGCTGAATTACGATATATACATTCCTGATCTTCCTCGTGCTGCTCGACTTTGCCTTTCTATTTGTTCTGTTAAAGGCCGAAAGGGTGCTAAAGAGGTAAAGTATTTCAAAATGAACAATCATTCACCTCTAAAAACTCCTAATTATACTACTGATTGAATTTTTTCAAGAAATGGATATTATTTTTCTTTGTTTAAAAAATTAATAGCATTTTAAAATAATATATTTATTTAAAGAAGAATAGCTTGATAGAGCTTCCAGAATTTATTTTATGATGAATATGTCCTGAGTTCATACTGATAAAATTTTTAAACTTGCAGAGTGACTACATACAAATATCTGTCTTGCTTGCTTTGGTTCATATTTCCTATTTATAATTAAAAAATACATGTAATTTCAAATGGAAAAAAGGAAAGAAACTATTTATACTTTGAAAAAATTAATGTGACTTGTTATAGATACCATGAAAAAGACAGTTGTTGATTTCTCTTTTCTGGGAAAGAAGAGTATCAATATTTTGAAATGCATTTTATAATTTAATCTACAGAGTAGTGAACATTTTTCTGTTTTGTTAAGGAACACTGTCCATTGGCCTGGGGAAATATAAACTTGTTTGATTACACAGATACTCTAGTATCTGGAAAAATGGCTTTGAATCTTTGGCCAGTACCTCATGGACTAGAAGATTTGCTGAACCCTATTGGTGTTACTGGATCAAATCCAAATAAAGTAAGCTTTTTATTATCATAAATAAGATTTTTTTTCTTTTTTGTGTGTGTGACAGTCAAGTGTAATATGTATAACTTTTATTCCATCTCTTAGGAAACTCCATGTTTGGAGTTGGAGTTTGACTGGTTCAGCAGTGTGGTAAAGTTTCCAGATATGTCAGTGATTGAAGAGCATGCCAATTGGTCTGTATCCCGAGAAGCAGGATTTAGTTATTCCCATGCAGGACTGGTAAGGCAAATCACTGAGTCTTCCTTAAGTATCAGTCATAATCAGTGCTTTTGGCTGCATACTGTTACTCTTTGTATAGAGAAGGTTTCATGTGTTTTAGTCACACTCGAATAGATACTTCAGGCTCTAGAACAGCATTGCAATAAAATAAAATTCTGTATGCTAATATTTTTACTGCAGCTCTGCCTTTTCTTAGTTTAGCCTGCCTCATTTGACAAATATTTATTGAATACTGACTATATGTATATATTTATTATACGATAGGTACCAGGTAATAAAGTTGTGACCTAAAGAGACCTCCACTGATTATACAGTCTAATGGTGAAAATAGGCCTGAAACTGGTAAACACAGAAATATAAGATCATAAATCATGGTGAGTGCCATGAAGGAAACAATAGTGTGTCAAGAATGACTAACATAGGGTTTTGGGGAGAAAGGCTAATGTATTTTGGGTTCAGGAAAGACCTCTCTGGGATAATAACCTTGAACTTGAAATCAAGGTATACGTATGTTGTTAGTTGAGCAAGGGAGCAGAGGAAATAGCATACCAGTATAGTCCAGACATGCTAGAAAAGAATATATATAAAATGGAGTTTAAATATTGATCTATTTGTCTGATCTTGGCTGTAACTTTTGAACCGCAGTATAACTGCGTTCAAAGATCATAAACTCTCCTTGGTGCTTTGTGTCCACCTAGAGGGCTGGGATAGGGAGGGTGGGAGGGAGACACAAGAGGGAGGAGATATGGGGATATATGTTTATGTATAGCTGATTCACTTTGTTATACAGCAGAAACTAACACACCATTGTAAAGCAATGTTACTCCAATAAAGATGTTAAAAAAATAAATAAGATCATAAACTCTCCCTTATTTCTCAAGGGCAAAAGTGTCAGTACTGAGAGAAGAAGGTATTTTTGTTCTTTGCTGTCTCTTTCCCCAGTTTTCTAATTTATCACCATTTTCTTTGGCCTAATTAAAGGTTATAGATAGACCATTCAATGAATGTGGGTCCTGAGATAGGCCTACCCCCAGTAACAGTAATAGTAGCACCCTGGGTAGCCTGGAATCCTATGCTTAGGAACTTCATTAGTTTAACTTTATTAGTTGTATTCTCAGTAAAGAGTTTACCAATCCCTTTTGTAAACAGAATAATAATAATAGTAATAATAATCTTCCTGCCTGTGTACTTTCAGAACTATGTAGAAGATATTTTGTTAAGTAGAAATTAATTTAAAATCATTACTGAATTCTGTCATTTACGGAAGGAACAATTAGCTTTTTTGAAGTTAAAAAGGGATTCTCTTTCTTGAAAAACCCTACTCCGTAAGTTTAATTCTTTGAATATACCTAACATTTATTAAGTGCTTACCATATACCAAATGCCATACCAATTACTTTTCACGTATTACCTCATTTAATCTTAAAAGCAGTCTCTATGAGGGTAGGTGCTATTATAATTCGTATTTTACCAGTAAGGAATAGGCTTAAGGAGTTTAAATAAGTTATCCAGTGTCACTGTTTAATTAGTATTAAGTCTTTTACTCTTAACCATTCTAACTAGACAGGAATTCCTTACTTTTGAAATTGGGGGTAAAATACTGATGAGCGTTTCCATAAAATGTCCATAACGCTATCCAATTTGTTATACCTTTAAACTAACTGAATTACAAGAGTCAAGTCACATACTTGGAAACTCATTTATTTCCTATTTTATTCATACATTCAGCCATTGAACTCAGTTTGCCATCAGGGCTTGTTGGAGCCAATTTTAGCTTTTGCGTTTCCTTTTTGAGCAGTTCTAACTCTGTAAGGATTGATACTTTATGACTTTTTCTTCCTTAGAAGAATTTTTTTTTATTTCAAAAAGAAAAAAGAAAAACTTTTTTTTTTTAAATAACAGGTGTTGGTGAGGATGTGGAGAAATTGGAACCCTTATCCATTGTTTTTGTTTTTTTTAATTCTATTTATATTTAGGCTGCGTTGGGTCTTTGTTGCTGCGTGCTGGCTTTCTCTAGTTGCGGTGAGCGGGGGCTACTCTTCGTTGCGGTGCGTGGGCTTCTCATTGCAGTGGCTTCTCTTGTGGAGCACGGGCTCTAGGCACGTGGGTTTCAGTAGGTGTGGTGTGCGGGCTCAGTAGTTGTGGCACACAGGCTTAGTTGCTCCACGGCATGTGGGATCTTCCCGGACCAGTGCTCGAACCTGTGTCCCCTGCATTGGCAGGCAGATTCATAACCACTGCACCACCAGGGAAGTCCCTGTTTTTTTTTATAATAGAATAAAACTGACTCTATCTTTCAGTTACCTTTGGATCTATTGAAAACTTTTATAACTCTTAGAAACAATAATAGGATCTTAGTTTTCCAATATCTTAAAACATTTTACTATTTCATCATTATTCATTAATTAATTCCAACTATGCTAAAAAAAAAGACTAAAATAATATAAAAATATAAAAGGATAAAATAGCCTAGAAGGATGATACAGTAGTGAGATAAATCATCACTAGTACATCATCCTTCAGTCTTCTCATTGCATAGCCCAGTGTTTTGTATCATCTTTCCAGATGTATAAAGAAGTCTACAAACACCATCTTTGTAGTGTTTTGTTGCTGTTATTTTTTAGGCTTTAATTGAACACTGTTAATAATTCAGAATTTTTCCCTTTCCACTGATAATGTCGAAGAGAAGAAAATTGACAGAGGAAAATATTTCATAATTATTAGCAAATCAGAGTATGAATACAAAGAGACAGATAATAGCACTTTAAAGCAAAGTTTCTCAGCCTTGACATTGCTGACATTTGGGGCCAAAAACTCCTTTGTTATAGGGGCTGTTGTGTGCATTACAGGATGTTTAGCAGCATCCCTGGCCTCCACCCTCTAGATGCCAGCACCACCACTGCCACAAGCTGTGATGATCAAAAATGTGTCCAAACAGTATCAGAGGTTCCTCTTAGAAGGGACAGAATCACCCCAGTTGAGAACCACTATTCCAGGCCTGAATGATGATGTTAAAATTGATCATGTAAGTGAAATATCAGATGACAATATCCTAGATGAATTTTTCTCAAACTCAGGAAATGATGAGTGAACAGTATATCTCCAAGGACAAAAAATGACTAACATCAGTTAGTCATTCTGCAGGAATGACTTTATCACACAGTATTTCTTAACAAGAACCCAGCCCACACCTCATCTTTTTCAGTATTCTTTCCATCTTTTATGATGTTGTGCATCAGAATTTACTTAGTAAGTAAATAAATGCTGCAGGCAGTTATGTATAAAAATGACTGGAAGGAAAAAGGTGATGTAGAAATTTTTTAAATCCTTGGATTGATTATTCTGATATCCGTAAGTATAAAAAATAGAAATGTTTTGCAGTTATGAAGCAAAGAAGATGGTTTCCTTTCTTCAATAAAATTATGAGTCATCAAAGTTTTCAAAAGTATTTTGACAATGCAAGTGTGAGAAGAAAAACCAGAAGTAATGATAAACTAGAACTTACTAGATATGTATTTGAAATCTGGAATCAGTATTCACAAGATGGATATATTCAGGCTCACACATGACAGTTGATGAGCAAGTTTGTTGCATTCAACGTATGTTGCCCGTTTTGGATTATAAATTTGGTTTTACTGTGTTTATATTCTTATTAAGATGTCTAATAAAATTGTTTCTCACCATCACTTTATTCTTCTTTAAATTATTTTGTATTAAAAATATAAACAAAAATCAGTAAGTAAAAGAACTAAGAGTCCATTGGAACCCAGATGATAAGTTCTAATGACTACTTTTTCTGATGAGTTGAGGGTTAAGTATTCTCTTACCTGGACTATTGCAGTAGCCTCCTAACTGGTCTCCTGCTTTCCCCAAAGCAACCAGAATAATATTTATAAAAGGTAAATCAAGTAATAGTATTCATCCTTTAAATAGCTTCGCTAAAAGTAAAATCCAGACCTTTTACCCTGACCTGCAAATTTTACGTGCTCTGAACATGACCTCCTGTCACTCCTCTCCCTCATCTACTGGACTTCAGACGCCCTGGTCTTCTTCCTGTTCCTCCTTCACACCAAACTCATTCTTTACTTGGGGCACTTTCACTGTTTCCTTCATCTGCAGTAGTCTTTCCCTGGTCTTAGTGTGGCTGGTTCTTTCTTGTCATTTGGATCACAAATTAATACTACCTTCTCAAAGGCCATTCCTGAACACCCAGTCTAAAGTAGCCACTCAGTCCTTCTCTGTCACAGCACCCAGAGTATCTTATCTATATCTACTCCAGTATTTTTATTTATTCATTTAATTTCCCACTGTAATAGAGGCTCTGTTAATACAGGGTGTTTACTATTTTCTGAGCCCAACAGTAAGAACAGGACAAGGTACACAGTACATGTATTAATAAAGATTTGTTGAGTGAATATGTGCCAGTAATATTTCTTTATGCTGTTGGATAAATTAACAATATTTAAATGTATAAAAACCAAGTAGCATGGATGTCTGCTTTCATTTTTAGCCAATCGGAATATGTGTAACTCATCCTAAGGGGTGTGTGTTTTGCATGATACATTAATATGCATTCATAATTATTCACTATGCGGTTAATACATTTGTATTTAAAGGGAATAAATATATTACCTGGAATATTGGAATTACACCAAAAGTTATGGTATTTTCTTTTTCGTTTCCAAACATTCAATGTGCAGTGTTTTAATGTGGATGGGTTTTTTTCTCCTTTTTTCCCTTATTTTTACTTTTAAAATTAGAAAGCCTTGCAAGTGATTATAAGGATATTTTCAGGGAAGGATTATGAAAGAATTTATATTTTTATTTTATTATTTTACTTTTTAATTTTCTTATTCCAGAAACATTAGCAGATTAGTTAATAGGATACTAGGAAGGGTCCTCATCAGGAAGAGAAGTAAATTGTTCACTACCACCCCCTAGTATCCAAATCTAGCCTTATCCCTGACTGATTTTGGCACTTAACTGTTCTTTGGTTGGTGGTAATGTTAACCAAGTAAATTATTGGATTTGTTCCACAAATAACTGTCTTAAGTTTGTTCTCCCCATCCCTGAAAATAAAGTCTTGCAATGAGAATAAACTGTTCTTTAACAGTTAATAAGCAATGTAAAGTTTATTGAAAATTAATTTTCTTTTTTTGCAGATCACTCATGAATCGAGGAGGGTATGGCAAAGAAAATTATATAAGATATTACTTTATTTTACAGAGTAACAGACTAGCTAGAGACAATGAATTAAGAGAAAATGATAAAGAACAGCTCCGAGCAATTTGTACACGAGATCCTCTATCTGAAATCACTGAGCAAGAGAAAGATTTTCTGTGGAGCCACAGGTAAGTGCTAAGATAGAGAGTCTCTGTTCCTTCTATTTCAGAAGAAAGAACTGACTTTGGCTGATCTTGCCATGCTTCTGCCATTACCTATTAGAGTAAATAAAGCGTAATTTACATGATTTTAAATTACAAACATTATCCTTTTTTGAACTGTGGGTATCAATCAGTATTTCTAGAAAATCATGCTGCATTGGTAATAACCTTGCAGATTGAAGGCTTTTTTAAAATTCTGAATCCTTAACATGACATTTTTTAGGATTTGTTTTTTTGGTTTGTTTTCAAATAAAATTTAAGATCCAGAAAAAAAAAAAAAAAACCTTAGTTTTAGATCAATTTAGTTGTGATTTAATTGGTCTAGATATTTTCATTTTTAGGAGTTCCTTCCATTTTTCATTTTTTCTTACACTTCCTTAAAGTAATACTGTAATGCCTTATTTTCACTTCTAAAGAAATTATCCTGCAACTTGGTAAGTGTACCCTGGTTTATTTAAATAAGGCAGTTGCAGTGCATTCTGCAGAAAGTTCATTTAAATATAAATTTTGTCCAGTGACCACAGTAGAAGTGATAACTCTTCTCATGGTTCATGCCGAATAAGTAGATGAGTAATAGGAGCTATATAGTGTTATAACATAAATTCATAATTTTCCCTAAGTACCTGTCCTCCATTTGGGTTTTCCTTTAGTCTTCCATGCCATTATAACTGTATCTATGTACATATATGTGCAGCTATAGTGTTAAACACAGGTTTGTTTTGATTTTAAAGAAGGCTAGTAATGGTAAGAAGTTTTAAAAGTGTTTGGAACTTCTTAAAGATTGCATAGTCACAAATTTAGACATCTAGGCCTTTTGAATAATATGTAAGAATTTTTGTTTTGTTTTGTTTTGTCTTTTCCACACAGACACTATTGTGTAACTATCCCTGAAATTCTACCCAAATTGCTTCTGTCTGTTAAATGGAATTCTAGAGATGAAGTAGCTCAGGTAAATGCATGTTTGAGATTACTGAATAACTGTTGCACAAATTTGGTATGTCATTCAAATTGTTTTTTCTCAGAAAGTCTGTATAAGTATAAGAAATGAAATAGACTATGTTTTAAATTAATTAATAATGATAATACAGATGGTCCTCGACTTACCATGGTTCACCTTAAGATATTATTACTTTACAATGGTGAGAAAGTGAGATGCATTCAGTAGAAACTATACTTCAAATTTCAAATTTTGATCTTTTCTCAGGCTAGCAATATGTGGTAAAATAGTCTCTCCTGATACTGGGCAGCAGTAGCAAGCCACAGCTCCCAGTCAGCCGGATGATCGTGAGGGTAAACAGCCAGTATCCTTACAACTATTCTGTACCCATATAGCCATTCTCCTTTTCACTTTCAGTACAGTGTTCAACAAATTGCGTGGGATATTCAACACTTTATTATAAAATAGGCTTTGTGTTAAATGATTTTGCCCAGCTGTGGGCTAAAGTAAGTGTTCTGAGCATGTTTAAAGTAGTCTAGGCTAAGTTATGATGTTCAGTAGATTATGTGTATTATGATCTATTATCTCACTCATACACAGATGTACTGCTTGGTAAAAGATTGGCCTCCAATCAAACCTGAACAGGCTATGGAGCTACTGGACTGCAATTACCCAGATCCTATGGTTCGAGGTTTTGCTGTTCGATGCTTAGAAAAATATTTAACAGATGACAAACTTTCTCAGTACCTAATTCAGCTAGTACAGGTAAAATAGAAAAATAATGTTTTATTCTAAATCCATGCACCTTCCAACACCTACTGTATTAGCTGGGTTTATGCACTTTTAAAAGTCAGTTTTATTACCAGTAGTATCTATTTTCTTCCTAAAAAATTTTTCTTTAAATCCAACCATGCAGAAACTGACCTTGATTGATGTAGAGTTGTTTTTATTTTTGTTTGTTTGTTTGTTTTTAATCACATAGGTCCTAAAATATGAACAGTATTTGGATAACCTACTTGTGAGGTTTTTACTCAAAAAAGCATTGACTAATCAAAGGATTGGGCACTTTTTCTTTTGGCATTTAAAGTAAGTCAAATTATTTTCCCATTTAATTCTTTATATATATATTACTTGTATTCTCAGTTGATGTATAAATATGTATTGCTTATATACTGTTGTTTTTGTTTGTCTAGAAGAGTTTTCCATACTGAAAGTATATTGTACCAGTGATGAACTTCCCTCAGCCTTTTCTCTTTAACATTAAGTAAGCAGTAAAATTAAAACTAAATTTTATACAAGAATGAGAGCTGAAATATTTTTGATTCTACTTTAAGCAAAGTAAAATTTGCTAGGTCCAGATTAATGTTGCAATTGATTTCACCATATGTGTGGATTAAGATATCCCCGCACCCCCAAAAAACCTTGCCTTGGAATTCAGAACAATAATGACAAAAATCCCAAGTTTCTTACTAGAAAATAAGCTAATTAAGAATAAAAAATATTTTGCAGAATATGCTATATCTAATACACAAAGTGAGAGGTCATAAACCATGCACTTTTTTATAAATTTAGAAACAGATTTGTAATTAACATGATTTTTTAAATTTTAAAATAAATTTAAAATGGAATCTAGAAACTAGGTTTAAAATAACTTAAATTCAGGGACTTCCCTGGTGGCACAGTGATTAAGAATCCGCCTGCCAATGCAGGGGACACCAGTTCGATCCCTGCTCCGGGAAGATCCCACATGCCATGCAGCAACTAAGCCTGTGTGCCACAACTATTGAGCCTGCGCTCTAGAGCCCGAGAGCCCTCGTGCCACAACTACTGAACTCTCGTGCCACAACTACTGAAACCCATGCGTTTAGAGCCCGTGCTCTGCAACAAGAGAAGCCACCTCAACGAGAAGCATGCCTACTGCAATGAAGAGTAGCCCCCGCTCTCCACAACTAGAGAAAGCCTGTGCACAGCAACAAAGACCCAATGCAGCCAAAAATAAATAAATAAAATAAATGTAAGAGTAACTTAAATTCAGACACAGTACAGAAAAGGGACATGTATGCCAGAAGAGTCAAATAGTGTTCACTGAGCTCTTCACTCCCTCTCTATTCATTGTATTATTTTTGTGCCTAATTTCCTTTTTTCATGTTTATGTATTTTGTGCTAAGATTAGTAAATGAAAAGTAGTTGAAATAAACCTAAAATCTAGTTTTTTTTTAATTTATATTTCCAGGAACTACCTGAAACTCTTAATTGTTTTGCTTCTAAATGATAGGTTTTAAATGATTTAAAACCTATCATTCGTTAGTATGATTGTATTAGTTAGTATTAGTTACATGATTATATCATTTTTTGAATTTAGAAAATGGGTTTCTTAAAAAAGGTTATGTGTATACTCATTAAAATCAATCTCTCTCTCTCTCTCTCTCTCCCTCTCTCTCCCCCCTCCCCCCCACTGACCTTTTAGATCTGAGATGCACAATAAAACAGTTAGTCAGAGGTTTGGCCTGCTTTTGGAGTCCTATTGCCGTGCATGTGGGATGTATTTGAAGCACCTGAATAGGCAGGTTGAGGCTATGGAAAAGCTCATTAACTTAACTGACATTCTCAAACAAGAGAAGAAGGATGAAACACAAAAGGTATGTGACTCTTCAGTTTGTTTTTCAGACTCCTTCATTGCAGTGGGGCAGGGTTATTTGAGAGCCCAGTATATATGCAGATCATGGGCCTTAGAATTAGGCAGATTAAGATTTGGATCCAAGCAATGTAATGTTAAACACATTATTTAGTCTCTTGAGATTCATTTTCCTCATCTGTAAAATGGGAATAATACTTTCCTCATAGGGTTGATGTGAGAATTAAATCATACAAGATATGCAAAGCACCTCTCATAGTCCCTAGAACATGGGAGGTGCCCAGTAAATGTTAGTTCCCTCCTCTTTCCCTTCATTTCTCTTTTATATAGCCCTAAGTCTTTTTTAAAAATTTTTTTATTGAAGTATAGTTGATTTACAATATTGTGCTAATCTCTGCTGTATACCAAAGTGACTCAGTTATATATATTCTTTTTTTATATTCTTTTCCATTATGGTTTATCACAGGATATTGAACATAGTTCCCGTGCTATACATTAGGATCTTGTTGTTTAGCCCTAAGTCTTTTTTTTGGCTGTGTTGGGTCTTTGTTGCTGCGCACGGGCTTTCTCTAGTTGTGGCGAGCAGGGGCTACTCTTAGTTGTGGTGTGTGGGCTTCTCATTGCAGTGGCTTCTCCTGTTGCGGAGCATGGGCTCTAGGCACGCAGGCTCAGTAGTTGTGGCTCGCGAGCTCTAGAGTGCAGGCTCAGTAGTCGTGGCACATGGGCTTAGTTGCACCGCGGCATGTGGGATCTTTCTGGACCAGGGCTCGAACCTGTGACCCTTGCATTGGCAGGCAGATTCTTAACCACTGCGCTACCAGGGAAGTCCCAGCCCTAAGTCTTAAAAATGATTTTTCCTTACTCTGTGTCATTTCTTTTCTTTTAATAATGACCCTGAAAATGAGTGGAAAGAAATTAGTTTCTATATTTCTAAGTTTAAAATGGACTCTTAGTCACACAGTAAATATATCACACACTTGAGTCACCTGCAGTCTTGCTTGGTGTACCTGAGAAACATGAAACATAAAGGTTTTCATGACCTTTTCCTACTCCTTATCCTTTATTCAGTCCAACACACCCTACAGTAAAAAGTGAGATCATTCCTCACCTCTAGTGAAATGAAAAAAGAAAATCCCAGTTTATTAGTGAGTCCCCAAAGGACAGGCAATGTAAATTAGTAGTACTGAATACAGTTTTTCAACATTTTCATTAATGTTGCTTGAAGAAAAAAACAACTTTAAAAGAAAGTTACTGTATTAATCTAAATGTCATACAGTATGTGACTGAGTTGATTTTATTGAAATTGTGGTATGTAAGTTCAAATATAGGTTATTAGAAAATAATTGTTTCTGCTGCTGGAATTGTGAGCAAGAAGAAATTAGACTGCTTTGAAATAATAAAATTTATTATATTGTAACTAAGGTAAGAAAAAAGAAATTAGATATTAGTTAAATTTGTAAATAATAAGCATTTCTTCTAAAGTGAAGTTTTCATATCACAGATTGGCTGTGATACAGTGGATTAAAAAAGGATGTTTCTTTCCACTTATGTACTAGAACCTTGAGTATAGTATGAGACTTTTCCCAACAATTTCTTTTAGACTCACTAGACCTTTTTTATTGAACAGAGAATGTGGTGTTTTCTGAAAAGCTTAAAAGTAAGGTTATTAAGCTAATGTGATATCTCCACAGTTTTTCCTCTAGAACAAAGGTCAGCGAACTTTTTCTTAAAAAGCTAGATAGTAAATATTTTAGACTTGGTAGGCCATGCAGTTTGTTGTAACTACTCAGCTCTGCTATTCTAGTGTGAAAGCACCAGTATCTAAGTGAATGGGCATGACTATATTCCAAGGCAATTTGACTTACAAAAACTGGCGACTGACTTACAAGCCATAGTTGACCAAGCCCTGCTCTAGAGCCAGAACACTGCCTCTGTCAGCATGCAGAGCTTTTGTCACAGGAAGGTGCACAGTACTGTCACTCTCACCTCTCTGTCTGAGTTGTGCAGCTCTGTGTTATAGAAACCCTTCTAATTAGAATGCAGCCAATCCAGGATATGGATTCAAAGACTACACAGTAATGAGGTTCCAGTGTATAAAAGAGATTAGCAATTAGTTTTACCTTTATCAAATTAACTTCTAACCATGATTATGCTCATTTATCAGGTACAGATGAAATTTTTAGTTGAGCAAATGCGGCGACCAGATTTCATGGATGCTCTACAGGGCTTTCTGTCGCCTCTAAACCCTGCTCATCAGCTGGGAAATCTCAGGTAAGGTACTTTATTGGAAGTTTTACTGATACATTTAAACAAGTACTTTCTCTGGAGGAAAGTCTTGAAAAAGTCAAAATGTCATTGTGTTCAATAATATATGCTTGTCTCTCCCCTTTTCCTACCCTGCAAAATAAGAGTAGTAAAATTTTCTTAAGTTCAGACCTGCATTTATTCAGAATGAGTTTTTACTACTTTAATAATAGAATTTAAAACTTTTTATGGCCAGAATTTCTGGTATCATTGGATAAGAAATGGAATGTAATATCTGTAAAACAAATGAGATGTCCCTATATTTGTGGAAAATTCACATTCCATTTATAAGAAATTTTTAAGCTTAATATGTATTTTTTCTTTATACTACCTCAGAAATTAATTCATAAATAAAACTGAGGAGAAAGTTTAAAATTGTTATAACACTTCAAAAAGCTGTATAGTATATATATTTTTAAATAAATTGAGGCTAGTAAATTTTTCAACTATTTTAAAGGCTTGAAGAGTGTCGAATTATGTCCTCTGCAAAAAGGCCACTGTGGTTGAATTGGGAGAACCCAGACATCATGTCAGAATTACTCTTTCAGAACAATGAGATCATCTTTAAAAATGGGGATGGTAAGGAAGAATATGAATGGACTTACGATGCATGAATTTAGTTATATTTTTATACACAGGATATCATGAACCCTGAAGATTATTGAAAGCCATTTAAGGAATATGCATGTGGTAAAATATATAATATTAAGCAAATGTCTTAACCTTTAGAATATGTATTTATAATTATTGAAAAGGAAGGAAGTACTAGGTTTAGAATCAGAAGGCCTGAAAATCATTTTGTTCAGCTGTGTATCCATTCACTCCATAAATATTTGACATGCTAGGCCCTGAAGTTGTAAGAATACACAAAACAGAATCCCTGCGCTCTTATAGAGTTTACAGTCTAGCAGGGAAAAGAGACATTAAACAAATAACTACAAAAACAAAATTACAACCCTGGTACAAAGGAAAAGTGTAGTCTGCTAAGGAATCATAAAAGAAGGTCCTAATTTATTTGGAGAACAGGCTGTGGGGGAATACATATTTATATACTAAACAAATGTATCATTGATGGGTTTTCATTAGGAAATGACCTTTCAGCACTGAATTCTGTTAATCCAAATATTTTAATATAAACATGTTCAAGTTTAAGGATTCAGAAAAATAAGTAATTTAAATATTTTAATTTTTTTGTGAAATACATGCCACGTTATCCTACATTGTTATACATATGTGTTTATGCAGATACTTTAGAAATGGGTTAAAGACTAAGATTATTGCTTCCTTACAGATTTATTTTGAAGAGCAAACATAGTTCTGTATATTTTCTGTTTGAAAACATTGTGATGATGTGATTCTCAAATTTGTGCTTGTGGCATTAAGTGTTGGTATACATATTCTTTGAATTTCAGATTTACGACAAGATATGCTAACACTTCAGATTATTCGTATTATGGAAAATATATGGCAAAATCAAGGTCTTGATCTTCGGTAGGTAACCAATAAGACAACATGTAGGCTGAAAGTTATCCTGAAAAAGTAAACCATTAGTAAATTTTAATTGTAAAATATATTAATTATAAACAATATAGAGGCATATACCTATAAATAAATGTATGGAGTAATAATTAACACTAGTTGATTACACTGTGGTACTTTCTATTTGTACTCTTCTTCCTTGGCTTAGAATAGCTAATGAGATTCAGCTAGGTAAGAAGAGCTATCTCCAATAAGCTGATAAAGACTCTGCAACTGGTCACTAACAATCTTTCCTTGGTATCTGCAGGGGATTGGTTCCAGGACCCCCGCCAATGCCAGAGTCCATGGATGCTCAAGTCCCTTATATAAAATGGCATAGTATTTGCATATAAGCTATGCACATCCTCCTGTATACTTTGTCATCTCTAGGTTACTTATAATGCCTAGTGCAATGTAAAGGCTATGTAAATAGTTGCCAGGGCACAGCAAATTCAAGTTTTTCTTTTTGGAACTTTCTGGATATTTTTCCCCAAATATTTTCCATCTGCAGTTGGTTGAATCCGAGTATCCAGAATCCTCAGTTATAGAGGGCCAACTGTATTTAGGAGCAGGACATAGGAGACAAGAGACACAAAAGGCCCCATTTTTTATTCAGAAGTTAAAGAGTTTAAAAGAAGGTTTCTTTCATTATATAAGTTTTCTAATTCTAAAACTTTATAAATTCTCTAATCTTGAGTCAGTTTTTCAGCAAAATTTATGAAAGCAACTAATCTTAAAGTTTTTGCCATTTTGTTGGTTTCTGCCCAACCTTCCCAGTTATCAGCATCATCTCCAAGTTTTCTATCCTGCCACATCTTCTCCTAGTCATTTTTGTGTCTAATATTTTATCCTTCTTTTACTTGTCCCTTTGCAAATTCAGGCAAAGTCCACCCTCTTCAAAAGTACTTTTGTCTGTAACTCTGGTAATTACAATATTTAATTGTAAATTAGTAGCTATGCAAAAGAGCATCTAAAGTTAAATGAGCTAGATCGTTGGAAGGTAAGTTGTATCTTTGGAAAGTTGTTACGTTTTTTAACTTAGTAAATTTAAATTAAAATTTTTATAAAGTTTAATATCTTTAATAATAAGCTTGTAGGACTATGTAACGCTTTAAACTATGAGCATGTTCAACAGTAATAAAATTAAGAGAAAATGCTCAGGAGTACCACCTTAAGAAATTCCTTTATTTACCAGAGCAGATAGAAGAAAAGATTCCACAAGGAAAATGGTCAAAAGGGTAGGAAGACCAGAGTAAGTGATTCACAGAACCCAGAAAAGGGGAGAGATTCACAAACAGTTTACAGTATCAGGTGCTTCAGGAGTTATAAGAACTATGAAAAAGGCCTTGGATTTGATGATTCATGATTAGCTTTAAGAAGAGTTGAGTCAGTAGAGTGATAGAAACTAAGCTACAAGGAATTAAGTGAGAAAATAAAAATAAGTTTAGACTGTTACTTTTTTAGGAATTTAGGAAGTAAAGGAAAGGTGGAAAGAATGGACAGTAGCATATGAGAACAGGAGAGCAAGAAAAACCATACTTCAGTACTTATGTGCCAATGGGCATATTAGGTGCTTTTTTTTCATTGTCTCTTTAAATCCTCACATCTCTACCCTTGACTACATGTCCTTTTTAATATTACATGTGATGAATGGGAAATACCCATAAAGCACTTCAACTGCACACCAAAGTATGGTTGTATCAAGGAAAAATCATTGGTGGGTTATTTGAGTTGTGGGCTAAACTAACTGCTTTTATCATGGAACATCATTTTTACTTAAAGAATAACTAACAGACAGGCTATGATTATTCAGACATGGATATTTGGTAAACATTTTCTTGAAAATGAACAATATGAGACTCTTCAGGGAGAACAACTGACAGTATTTGTTGTCAAAAATCAAATTTAAGCTTTCAAGTAAAAATTAGAATTTTGAAAACCTTGTATCTACTGCTCTGAGCCTCCCCCAAATTAAAGAATTTTCTGATGAGATCAGTGATAATGTTAACAATTGTGATTTTTTTTTAGTTGGTATAATGAAAAGGCGATCAACATTTGGAAGATCTCCATAACTCAGTGAACTAATATCTTCCAAATGACCAATATAGGATATTATAAAGTCATATAAGGGTAGAAATTCCATTCAGAGGCAAGATAAACAAATGGGTCTTCATGTAACAGAGTATGAAAAGTTTACTGTTATGGTTTCACATTCCACATTGCAACTTAAGAAACTATCTCTTGTCAAGTTTTGGAACAGTAGGAAAGAAAAATATGTACAATTATCTGAAAAAGGCTGTTACTCCCTTTTCCAAATACATATCTGTGCGAGGCCAGATTTTCTTCATATGCTTCGGTCAAAACATTGCATTAGATTGGATACAAAAGCATTCATGAGAAGCCAGCTGCATACTATTAAGCCAGACATTAAAGAAATTTGAAAAAATGGGAAACAGTGTCACTCTTCTAAGTTTTTTTTTGTTTGTTTTTAGGGTTTTTGTTTTGTAAAAGATAGTATTTTTTATGTAAATGAGTATAAATATTACTTTAAATGAATTGAATATTTTAATTTTAAAATTTTCTCCATTTTAATGTCTAATATCAATAGATATAACCCACATAAATAAAAGCTCTTTGGTATCCTTGATAATTTTTAAGAGTTTAAAGGAGTCCTGAAACCAAAAACTTGAGAACTGCTCCCCTAAGGTATTGTTTAGATGTCAGTTAAACATCTTTAAATTCACCCATTATTTTTAAAGTCATAAATGTTTGTAAACTTTGAATAGCCACAATAATTTTCTTCATGCTTTTCTCATATACAATTAAATGCTTTCACAGTTGGAGGTTATAATAAATGATGGCAGATAATTTGATTTTTCTAGGAATATTTGTCATGTTGTAATAAAAGAAAAGTAAAACTAGGTTAAAGGAGTAAAGGTCATGCATGAAAAATTTGCAAATAGAATATTCCTGTACTAGCCTTGCTATTTTAGGGAGCACCCTTCGAGTTGCTACATGGAATGATGCTTGATTCATGAATCTCCTAATAAAACCAATTAGATCTTCACATTAAAAAAAGATAAAATATTTGCTGTTTTAAAATCCCATCATTTAACTGCAGTCTTGTTCCTTTTTCAGAATGTTACCTTATGGTTGTCTGTCCATTGGTGACTGTGTGGGACTTATTGAGGTGGTGAGAAATTCTCACACTATTATGCAAATTCAGTGTAAAGGAGGCCTGAAAGGTGCCCTGCAGTTCAACAGCCACACACTACATCAGTGGCTCAAAGACAAGAACAAGGGAGAAATGTGAGTTTATTATTCTTTTCTTTCTATGCTAGTAGAAGTTTGTATCTGATAGACAAGATTTTTAATGGTTGTGTATATTTCTCTGAGTTAGACCAGAAAAGAAAAAAAAAAAAAAAACTGTATTTACATTGGAAAAAGATATGTTCAACCTTTGAAACATTTGAGATTATTGAGTTTAAATGATCAGAATTGCTTATAATTTGGTGAAATCCTGTACATTCACCTTAAAAATCTAATATGTGTTTTTCTTAATGCTTATTCTTTTTTTAAAAGTTAAGGTTAAATTAATTAAAATTAAAAATTTTACTCCTAATTCATTGTTAAAATGATGAGAAAAAATTTATTTTAATGACATAAGTATTTTTTCACTATAATAAGAATTATGCTTTGGTCAGAGAATATCTAGAAATTTTCTTAGAAACCTTTGAACACTTGAGAATCCCAGAGTTCCTCAGATCTTCAAACATAATTACTTCCTCCCCCTAATGTCAGTGATTGTTTTCATTGTTTTAATACAGACTTTACTAAAAGACTTTGACCATCTTTTCCCAGTTTGGACTGGATCATTCTGTATTTCCATACTAACTCAAAGGTGTTTATTTATTCTTTGTAGATATGATGCAGCCATCGATCTATTTACACGTTCATGTGCTGGATATTGTGTTGCTACCTTCATTTTGGGAATTGGAGATCGTCACAATAGTAACATCATGGTTAAAGATGATGGACAAGTAATAGCTTCCTCTTTTAAATGTGTCAACATTCTTTTTTTTTAATTTTTTTTACTTATTTATTTGGCTGCACTGGGTCTTAGTTGTGGCATGCGGGATCTTCGTTGCGGCATGTGGGATCTTTTAGTTGCGGCATGCAGGATCTTCAGTTGCGGCATGTGGGATCCTTTAGTTGTGGCATGCAGGATCTTTAGTTGCAGCATAAGGGATCTTTTAGTTGTGGCATGTGGGATCTAGTTCCTTGACCAGGGATCGAACCCGAGTCCCCTGCATTAGGAGCACAGAGTCTTAGCCACTGGACCACCAGGGAAGTCCCTCGACATTCTTAAATTTACTAATTCAGGACATTGTATTTCTGCATTTGTCAAACTATAACATAATTTCTTATTTTTGAAAGCTGTTTCATATAGATTTTGGACACTTTTTGGATCACAAGAAGAAAAAATTTGGTTATAAACGAGAGCGTGTGCCATTTGTTTTGACACAAGATTTCTTAATAGTGATTAGTAAAGGAGCCCAAGAATGCACAAAGACAAGAGAATTTGAGAGGTAAGTTCAAGACATCAAAAGCACAAAATAAAGAATTCTTGCTGCTCTACCAAAACAATCGATATTTTTCAAGCAATTTAAAAATAAATGTTTTATTAACATTGTAGCATAAACTGGATATTTTAATGTGTTTATTTTTATTTATTTATTGTGTAATGCTGTGAAGGAAATGGAAAGAAAAACCAGTTTAATTTATTGAGTTAGTTAAGGCCTAAAAAGAAAGTGATCCTTAAACTTCATAGTACATTAAAAGTTTTTGTTCACTGCCGTTTAAAAATTGGATTCCACCTTCTCTTTATTAACAAATCATGTATAGTGCTTCAAACAACACTTTTTAGTCATACAATCTGAGGAATTCAGTCAACCATCAATACCATGTTTATTCATAATTTTTCTTAGCCACCATATGGGGTATCATTAGTCTATCTTAAACCTTAAAGTACTTTTAAATACCTTTTATAAAATTCTCTTTTATCTATAACTCAGTCCTGGCCCTAACCTAATCCCTAGAGGCTTTAGTATGGACCAGTTCATACATTTAATAAGTCCTTATTAAATTGCTAATGTGCCAGGCATTCTTTTAGGGGCTGATGATAGAGCAGTAAACAAAGTGCTTATGGACTCACAGAGTTCACATTCTGGTGTCAGGTAAAGGGAATAGAAAGTGTTGGTAAGAGGAGTAGGGAGAAGAATGCTGTATTTTATAGTTTTGTCCAAGAAGGCCTCTCTAACTTTGTGACATTTGAGCAGAGACCCAAAGGTATTAACACGTTTTACTCCATACTAACCAAACTGTTCTTATTACTTGTAGGTTTCAGGAGATGTGTTACAAGGCTTATCTAGCTATTCGGCAGCATGCCAATCTCTTCATAAATCTTTTCTCAATGATGCTTGGCTCTGGAATGCCAGAACTACAGTCTTTTGATGATATTGCATACATTCGAAAGACCCTAGCTTTAGATAAAACTGAGCAGGAGGCTTTGGAATATTTCATGAAACAAATGAATGATGCACATCATGGTGGCTGGACAACAAAAATGGATTGGATCTTCCACACAATTAAGCAGCATGCTTTGAACTGAAATGATTAAGAAACTGAAAGCTCAGTATCTGGATTCTATACTGCACTGTTAATAACTGTCAACAGGCAAAGACTGATTGCATAGGAATTGCACAATCCATGAACAGCATTAGAATTTACAACAGGAACAGAAATAAAATACTATATAATTTAAATAATGTAAACGCAAACAGGGTTCGATAGCACTAAAATAGTTCATTTCAAAATTAAGCTTTAGAATAATGCGCAATTTCATGTTATGCCTTAAGTCCAAAAAAGGTAAACTTTAAAGATTGTTTGTATCTTTTTTTAAAAAACAAAACAAAACAAAAAAAAACCCAAAATATATAGAAATGATGGAGAAGGAAAAAGAATGATGTTCTTTTTTTGTCTTGCAAATGTTTTATGTTTTGAAATGTGGACACAACAAAATCTATTATTGCATTAGGTCCAAGTAAACTGGAGTTTGATGTTAAATTACACTAAGATTGGAAAATAATGAAATTTTTTATTTTTCCATTGCTGTTCAATTTATAGTTTGAAGTGGGTTTTTGACTCCTTGTTTGATGAAGAAAAATGCTTGGGGTGTAAGGGACTCTTGAGATTTCATCAGAGACTTTTCCTTTTTAATAAATCAAACCTTTTGATGATTTGGGGTCTTATCTGCAAAGTTTGGGAAGCAGTCACAAATGAGACCTGTTGTAAGGTGGTGTTTTGGGGTTTTTTTTCTGGACAGTATTTACAAGAATCTGATTCTTATTTCCCAGGGAAATTCTGGGCTCCCACAAAGTAAATAATCATCATAGAGAAAGAACGAGCAGGAATAATTCTTGCTCCAGAATTGTACAGTATTCACCTTAGATTTTTTTTCTCCTTTTGCAATGAATTGAATACATTTTTCATGCATGTTTTCCAGAAAATAGAAGTGAGTATTAATGTTATTAAAAAGATTATTTTTTTTATTAAAGGCTATTTATATTATAGAAACTATCATTAATATATATTCTTTATTTACATGATCTGTCCCATAGTCATGCATTGTTTTGCACCCCAAATTTTTTATTGTTTGTAGCAGCATGGTCAGCTTTTCTCTTGATCTGTGGGTGAGGCTCAGGCACTATCCCATTTATACCAATGACTAGTGTATAACTACTTAAGGAAAACAGGTGAAAGTTCCTCCTCTTTCCTTTTATTTTCTTCTGTTTTCACTTGAATCCCCCATCTTCCATCCTCTTTTATAGTTGAGAATGCCTCAACCATATGAAATTAGTTACCAAAATTAACACAATTTAGACTATCTTCCTGATTGCTTAACCCCTCTAGCAAGGTATGTTCATGAATAGTACTTTATAATAGGGGGAATAGAAACCATGAACTTTTTACCTTTTTAGCCTATTTATTCAGTATCTCCATAATAAAATTAGGGCCTTAAACCATCTTAAGATCATGTCCCATTTCCGAGTCGTCAGGGCTCACTCTCCAACTTTATTAAATTGCATTTGAGCACAGGATACATTCTTAAACATTTTGAAAAACATTAACCCAAGATGTAGGGGCTAAGGCTAGTTATCACTCTACAATCTGATATTTTACTCAGTATTTCAAATGAATGATTAATGCCCTAGGACATAGCTTTAGCAAATGTCCAGGTGCCACACCAGAAAGAGTGCAATAATTTACTGACAGTTTCCTAGACTAGGCATATTATTGGAGTACAACTTTATGAAGACTGCACATTTTATACAGCATCACTTAAAAAATATTCATTTATGAAATCAGTTACCTATAGTAGAAGTCTTGAATAGTGAACGGGACTCTAATACAAATACTCTTAATATTTGACTATTTTAGAACCCTTAAAGGGCATAATTACTGGAGATTTAGGTACCTCACTAAAGCATGTACATAATATTGCCAGCAAGAAAAATAAATTTGGGAACTTATTTAGGGAACTTACTTCCCTAAACTGTCTTAGAATAGTTAAGAAGAATTTAAACTTTGTTCTAAGCAGGAAACCAGATAGATTCTTTTGCAGATATAGATTTCATAACATTAAAATTTCATGATTAACAATTAGTGTCTTTTAGATTTATTCAGTTAATACATACTAACATCCCAGTATTTTCTATATCAGGGATTAATTACAGGAAAACTCAGTGAAATGGTACAGATCTGAAGCTTTGATGGTGGAAACTGAAGTTTTTAACAGAGAACTGTGTTTTACTGAGTGCCAAAAAAGCTTTGAGCTTCCTTGCACAAAGTTTATACAATTTTTGCATTTTTCACATCAGTCCAGATAGTTCCCCTTCCCCTAGGACCTCTCCACCATTAAAACACAAGCCACATAACTTTTATCATTTACGTTTATTTTTAAGTTATTACAACCAAATTAATTCCATTTGAAGAAATGTAGACAAATTCTATAAAGAATATACATTAAATGAACTAGCTAAATGCAAACTACATTTCAAACAAATCCAAGCAGAGTTTATGTAAACAACCTTAAAAATAAGGGAAAAGGGATAGGTAGTACTCAGAAGGCAAGGAACCAGAAATTGAATTAAATGCTACATGGGGTGACTAGGATATGTTTCAAGTCAGTGATAATATAGCTACTTCCAGGTACTTGAGTATCAGAGATCAATTCCAGTTGGTCAGTTTCTATGGCTGACCATCCTTGTCATTGAATGTGGTATAACTGAGCATTGGCTCAACAATTTCATTTGGTCACTTGAGCAATATTTCCTTCAATGACTATTTTGGAGAAAAGAAGAAAATCAGGTTTAAAGAAAATAAAACTAATTTAAACACATTCTAGCAAGAAATAATCAGCTATTTGAAAATCATGCTTTAACTTTTTATCATTTTCAGCTATATAAAATCATTTATTTTGAAGATTTTTAGAATGCTGTTAATTTAAAATCTGTTACTCATGTTGTGGAATTTGGTTTTTTAAAAAGATGTTTCTAATTGGGTTTTTTAAAGAAGAATGGAATTTGGTCACTATTTTACGATAGAACCTAAGCTTTTTGTGGTTCTTAGTGTCCTCTGTAAAACTTAGTGTCAAAGTAATCAACTTTGAGGTTTTTCCCTTCCAATCTGCTTTATATTACAAGCCCTTTAGGAAATGGGAACCTGGTGAATATACAATGAATTGTAAAATATTTTAATGTGTAACTTTTTCAACTGTGAAACTATGACTATTGGTTTTTTGAAGAAAACAGCTGCTGATAAAGTATTTTGTGTAAAGTGTAGTTCTTATTAATCAGGAAAATAATCAATTACTTGATTAGAATGTATATACCCTCTTGGATTTTATTTTAAATGGATTGGTGATTTTCAAATAGGTAAAACACAGTCCATCTGTATTTTTTTTCCATCAAAAATCTAGTGATTTGGCATTTATTAAAAAAATTATGAGCAGTCTATTTTAAAGGCACCATGGAAATTTCACAGTACATAAACTTGGGTTTCTTAATGATTTGTAAATCCATTTAATTCATATCATGACCAGTAGCTCATGCTTGCCAACTTTTGAAGAAATTTAATTTCCAGCATTATTTTAAAATCAGCAAGTTAACTTTTTCTGAATGTTATAAGTTCCTTTTGTTTCTATATCTGCACAAACTGCAGACCTGGGCTGGACCCACACATTCAAAATCCACCTTAAAAGTTGATTTTGATGTCCAAGACATCACTAAAATACTTCAGTTTAAAGACCATATGTGGTGTTATGGATTGTGGTGCTTCTACCATTTAAAAACAACTTTCATACTTCAGATGTTTTTGAGAAGAGGGGAATGTGGAGGGAGGAGTTGCTTGAATGAATTACATCCTTCATATCCATCCTGCTCAGATCGGGCACTAAGAGATGGCTGCAAGTTGTGAGAGTATATTGTGTGTACCATGAGGGAATTAACTCTTCATGAAGGATGGGATTGTGAAGGCTGAACTATATAATTTAGCACTGATAGAATCCTCAGACAATATCAATAATTCTTGGTGACAGAATAATACAGCTGGGCTGTTTTTTAAAATATAAAGACAAACCATTTTTATTTTTAATTATTACATTAAAAATTATAAATGTATCTTATGTGCCATGGCCTGGGAAGCCTTTTTTCTTTTCTCTTCAAAGTTATTTTCACTTTCTGAAAAGAATATAGTGTTTAGCTCAAGATAACTCTGGTCCTGATAAAATTGGATGGGTAACTCTACCTCAGAAGGTTAATAAGGAAAAAAAATAGATGAGTCAATAATTCAGTACTTCCGGCTCTGATACGACAGAAATTTGCAGGGCACTGTATTTTAGATTTATAAAGTCAGAGTTGGCATGCCTTGTTTTTAATGGCATTGGAGACATTAAGAAAAAATTTGTGTTAAAATTTAATCTTTGCTCCAACCATTAGGAAAAGGCAGTAGTGCCAGGAGGTTCATGGTACTGGCTTCTTGAATTCGGCATTTGAAATTAGTTTTGTTTTCTTTATTATTTGTGAAATTGGTGTGTGTATATTTGCAGACATTTCTATTTGTATACGCAGTGCTTGCTAGCCCTAGTCAAGAGGTATTCTTTATAAAAGGTGTAAACATCAAGGTTCTAAAATTCAGAAGAGTTTAAAATTGATTAGGAGTTTCCCAAGTTGGGATGTTAGTTTTTAAACAAGCTTATTTCCTTCAAGTACTCCACTTGAGTAAGGTTTTGCACTTTTTATCAATGCAGCGCCATTCCTTTTGCTTGGTTTTAGATATGTTCATATTTCAGCCATGCTAGTTAGCATAAAGTGATAGATACGAGCCATAAGAAAATCTTACGACTTAATTTTTACACAACTACATTTAAGAGTTTTAGCAGGGAAGAAAAAAGTAAAATCAGTCCACTGTACATATTAGTGTAGTTTGGTAGCTGATTTTCACACCAACAGTAGACTCCAGTCCTCATGTTGGTAAGTATGGGGAGTGTAATGCATTTTGTAAGCATTAAATTAAGTTTATGAATCTATCTAAAACATTATTTAATCTCTCACTACAATAATTTTGTGGTTATGCTAAGAGCCATGTATACTTTTAGGTGATCCTTTTGTTAATCCTTCTAGGATAGCAAGGAGGCAGAAAACCTTCACTGTTTTATTATTTTCTCAGAATATCTTTAATAAGACTAAACTCCTTAATTCTAGTATAAATTTCCAAATGTGGTCACTATCCACTGATTTCATAAGAAAAATCCTCTTATCAGATTTATGTTCCTAAGAGTACTGGACAGCTTGGCCTTCATCTGATTTGTAGAAATGTTTTTGGCTATGGAACCAAAGTTTCTAATGCAGTTAATGGTTTCAATGTGACTCAGTCCTCAGACTTTATTGGATTGAATAAAATCTAAAGGAATGTATGCTTTTAGAACATAACATCTTGGGAGTGCGGCACTACCAAAATTAGAATACTGATACATCAACTGTTGACTTTGGAAGCTTCAAAAAGGAGTTCCCATCACCCTCTTTAGCCCGATTTATCGTAGCAAATCTATTTCACTATATTTTGTCATTCAATGAGTTGGAGTCCTGTGGTATACTGCATTAGTTAGGAGGAAAATGTTTTTAAATGTTCTTTTAATGATGGCCCAAAAAGTATTTGACACAGCAAGTGCATGTGTTATTGTACTGAGAATATAGAATAATACAGTGTCACTAAATTTAAGACCTCTCCCCAGTCTTGCTGTTCCTGGCAAGAAGTTTGGCCTGTGACTGCACTTACTGTTTATGCTCATCAGAAACTGTCAATGTCTGCTTTACTTTAACTTTGCAGTCTGTAACGTCACGCTGTTTATTAAAAAAAATATTACTTTGACTTGTGTCCAAACAATCCTTAGTGTACTATATGTTAAACAAAAAACTGTGATAATTATATTTTGCCATTTCTTTTTAATACTTAACAGCACACCAGTGTTGCTAATAATCAAAATTTAGCTGAATTTGAGTTCTTGTCAATAATGACTAAGTATAGTTGACTAAAAACCTGAAACTATTATGCCTTAAAAGCCAATTTTTCTGTCCCAGTAAAGTGATGAATATTAGAGAAATACCTGTTTAAATATTAACTTCCTTTAAGCATGAAGAATTATGTGCTTGTATTTTAAGCAGAAATATATGTGTACACATACATGTATGAATGTGTTTCTATGTGTGGACAGACTTTTTCCAAAGTCAGTTGATGACTAGAACCTAAAAGTGAAGTTCAGCTAGAAGCAAACTGGTTTTGCATTCAGCTATCATAAACCTTGCAAAAGGTAAGTCTGGGCTTTTCTTGGACCAGTAATTCACATGGGCATTGATATTTAGTACTTCTAAGCAATTCACAGCAAATAATTGCTAAAATTTTGTTTATTTTCCAAATGGTTAGAGTGACTTTGAGTTAACATTGTTGTAAACTGACTTTGTTCTTCAAGCATAATGTCTCTCCTGAGATGGACCAAGTAGCCACTAAATAAATGGAAAATTATAGTATTTGAAACACTTTAGGTTTCACACTTTCATGCACTTCAGGTTTCAGACTGTTTTGAATTTGTTAGAAGAAAAATCCAAAGAACTGCATATTGATAGATGGGTGTCAAACTTACTAAGAAATGGAATAGATATGTGCCCTTAATTTAAGAAATCTAGAGAATCTCAATTTGCAGAATGATTTAAAGTGTGTATGCATACATATATTTTATTATGGGGAAGTCTTTGGCATACAAAATAATTTATTATGACCTTTTAAACATCATGTTCTGGACCTTAAATGCATATGATATTTAGCCAAGAGAAGGTGGGGAGGAATCCTTTCCTGCAGCTCCCTACCCCAGCCCCTATACCCAGCTGTCCAACAAAAGGTACCAAGACCGCTTGAATTTATTTTTAATAAGAATTGTGTATACTTAAGGTTTACAATATGAGGACTTGATATACATAGTGAAATGATTGCTACAGTCAAGCCAATTAACGTATCATCTCCTCACATAGTTACCTTTTGTGTGTGTGCGTGATGAGAGCACCTAAACTCTATTCTCTTAGCAAATTTCCAGTATTCGATACAGTATTATTAACTATAGTCATCATGCTGTACATTAGATCTCGAGATTTATTCATCTTATAACAAAGTTTGTACCCTTTAACCAACATCTCCCCAATTTCCCCCACCTCCCCGCCCCTGGTAACCAGCATTCTGCTCTCTGCTTTCTATGTATTTGACTTTTTTAGATTCTACATATAAGTGAAATGCAGTTTTTTCTTTTCTGTGTCTGAATTATTTTACTTAGCACAAGCCCTCCAGGTTCATCCATGTTGTTGCAAATGGCAGGATCTCCTTTTTTTTAAGGCTGAAAAATATTCCATTGCATGTATTTATACACACACACACACACACACACACACACACATATATACATATATATATATATATCACAATTTATTCATCTGTTGATGGACACTTAGGTTGTTTCCATATCTTGGCTCTTGTGAATAGAGCTGCAGTGAACATGGGAATGCAGATATTTCTTGGAGATCCTGATTTCATTTCCTTTGGGTATATACCCAGAAGAGGGATAAGGCTGACTGAAAACTGAAACTTAGCAAAAGTTTTGTTATCTACTAACAAACATTTTTGAGCACCTCTGCTACGTACCAGAAACTAAGCTAGGTGTTTTACATACTCTTCCTTGTTTCTTCCCTAAAAATAACCTCATGAAAGAAGAGATCATCCCCATTTTATAGATAAGAGTGGCTCAAACAGTTCAGCTGAATTGCCCAAGGATACATATCTGAAAAGTTGTAATTATGGCCTACAAATTCAAAAAAATTGTACTTTGAGATACATGTTCTCGCCATTATTCCACACTAGAAAGAGGAGAAAACACCAAAATTGTTCACTGCTGGTGAAGTCAATAGTGCTCGGTTATTCATTTTATTTAATAATGTGTGACTTGCACTTATTTGCTAAAAAGAATTAAATTGGCTTAGAGTCAAAGTTTCTGTTTTGATTATATCTACGTATAAAAGTTGTTTCAAAAGTCATTCTTTCTATTGTCCATGATGTACAATTTTTTTAGTAAAATTGTAAAGCTACTTTGAGGAACACTGGTTTCAAAACGAACTCTGTTTTCAACTCATATTCACCTTAACCTGGAAAGCACTTGTTCGGAGAGTCTTGTGGCAGTATTTAATAACCATGGTTGATTCATTAATTAAAGTACGGACAATTGTTGACTATCCATGTGGGACTTTTCTATGATGCGGATTACCTGAGATGAATGTTAAATTCCATCCAGTACAGCTTCTCCCTACTTCATAACACATTTCTAGCTATCTCTCACTCCCTCCAGAATGTACACAAAGAACAAAATGCGCTTATGGAAAGCATAATTAGAAAAACTTGTCGCTCAAAGAAAAATCACATGGTACACGGCAAGGTTAAGTACAAATACGGCTAAGCTTAGTGAACTTCCTAGGCAGCGGCTTTCCTCCTTTCTCATGGATGGTGAGGTAAAACAGTAGGTCCACATTTTCTGAAATTATCAGATTATTATCTTCTATAGTGAATGAACTGCTCTTCACTAAGACTTGAGAAATGTTTTAATGTGAACTATGTTGCATAGAACTAGACTGGCTGTTCAGTGCTCAATAGCTTAGAAACCCTCCTCATTTATTTCCACAATGACAAGTTCTAGCTAGAGCTGATATTAGATGAAGCACAATGACTGTGAGCTCATTTTGCCCTGTGGAAACAAAAATTGCTTCCCGGCTGATGTGGAGAGATTTGGAGTAAAAAAAGATGGTGAATTTATATGTATTTATAGAATAAATAAATACCTAATGAGATTTTTCTTTCCCACATGAAATGTTATACCTTGCTTCTATGCGGTTAGTTTGCAAGCAGGCATAATTCGGTCCTCAAGTGCAGAAATTGCAGGTATCTGAAGGCCCGGACTTTGGCCACCATCTTAAGATTTCTCTGCTCCTTCCTTTGCTCCTCCCAACACTCCACAGTTTGAACTGATGCTGTGCCATGTAAGGAACTTTGTACTTACCTCGTCTCGGAGTGCAGTGCTATATTTTTCACATAAGAGGGACAGGTATTGTGTTAATCTCACCATGCCAACTATCAGGGCGCCATCTATCAGTCATGAAGGCCAAAATAAACGGTGGAAGATAACCATTTGGTCATATTTTTTATGAGAATGACGTCTTCGGATCGGCTGTCTGGAGTGCGGAAGCATGAAAAGGGGGTCCCATTTTGTGATCAAAGAATTCCTTTATGTTCAGAGCACTGTAGAGCAAATCATTTCTATCCCAGTAGCACTTAGGTGTATAGAAGCACTAGGAATATGGAGGAGGAAGAAAGGTGAGGGCACTGTCTCTGAAAACAAGCACTTAAACAAAAGCTTTAATTCTGAAATCGCTTCAGACTGAAGCTATGAGGAGTTTTAATCTCAGAAGGTGATGAAACCTATTACATAGCTCATGGGGAAGGGTTGCCAGGAGGGCAAATATTGAAATGGCCATTTCTGAGCGCTAAACAGGATGTGGGAATAAAGACATTGAGGTTTATCATCATATCCACCAAGCACTCACGACACTGTGCCAAGGGCCCACAAAACTGTTTCAGACCTTAAAGATTACTGCATCCAAAATACAAAACCAAACTCATCAGATTGAAATTAGTGCTTAAGTAAACACAACAAAGTGTAAAATGTCAACTAATCTAATACAGCTCAACTTTTATAGTTATGTGAAAATGTTCCCTTTAAATCATATGAACCTGTTCAGTATCCTTTAAAGGATAATCTTTAAATTTCTTTGATAAGAAAAATTGTTTGATTTAAGGTGGACTGTAAGTACATTTTAATGTTTTCGATATGATGGGAAATGGGACCTCTAAAAATAAGACTGCCAAAAATAAGAATGATGAATAATTCTGTTCATTGGCCCAGTCTTTAAATTCTAGACACCAATATGACCTCTCTTTTCTATATACCCCATTTTTCCTCCAAGAATGCTTTTAGCTTCATTTATCCTTATTGGGTCATTGTCCCAATGTTCACTGGAAGAAAACAGATTTATCTAGAGTTGGCTACTGCACCTTGCTAGGGACAGTCTGCCATGGAAAAGTTGCTGTAATTAGAACTGTTTCATTACATGAACTTTACACTACCTTGGAATTTATCTGGACAGCCTCTTCATTATAATGTAGGAGCACTTTCTGACCTGAATGGGTGAGCTTCACAAACACCTGCAGACACGGGTACTTGCCCTGACATCGGCAGTCCACACCACAGGTGAAAGACAGTCCATCCAGTCATCCAAGATGTGCGTGTGGATGATAGTGCAGTTAGATTCTTCTCTCTTGAGTGCTTCAATTTGGAAAAAAATAAATGATTTTCACCCCTAGAAAATTTAGTCCTATATTTCTAATGTGGTAACCCAAGGCATCTATTTCAAAGCAATGTAGGATGATTACAGAAGGCATCTAATGATTTGGGAGCATGGAGAAGCTTGCAATGGGACAAACAGCAGCAAAGTGCCAAGTTCCATCTCAATTATGACCCTCCTTGTGTATTTCTCACTATAGATCAATGGTTTTCAAACTTCAGAATCACCTGAGTGGGTTTCTTAGAATGAAGAATTTGTTAAAACGTGGGTTCTATGACTTCACTCCCAGGATTCGGGTTCAGTTGATCCAAGTTGAGACCCATGCATCTGTATATTTAATAGTATTTAAGTTGCAGGTATTTGGAGAACCACACTTTGTGCAATATTATCCTAAATACCGTAACCACAAAGATTCACACTCAGAAATCTTATCTCTCCTGCCTCATCATCTCAAGATGCACCCACTGGCTTGTCCTGGTGAAAACGTGCCTTTGGAAGAAGTCCAACCACAGGGCTCTTAGACAACATAGCCTCCGAAAGTTGTGGTAACAAGGTACAATTCCACTCTACTTCCAAAGAGGCAAATGCAAATCATATGAGGAATCTCTCATTAGAAAACTTGCCATGTTTTTACTATTAGTAATTTCCTTAAGGTCAAGAACTATATCCTATTCGTCTTTGTGTTCCTCAAAGCATAAAGCACAATGCCTCTCACACAGTAGAAGCTCAATACGTGTTGTACTGAATTGAATTTTACTTGGAAAACATTCCTTGAGAATTTACACATGCACTGCATATACAGAATGTCACAGGTGCAATGAGACGGGGCAGACAAAATTCCTGCCCATGAAGACTTTGCGGTGGTGTTGAAGAGAAAGGACACTTGTGTATAAAATAATTAGAGAACAGGTCCAAGATAAAGTAAACGAGAGAGGAAAGGCTCCGATTGAATGCACAGGTCCACCTCCTCATGTATCCTCACACTCACATCTAGGTGAGTCTTTGTGTTTATTTCCCTGTGCCTTAAACACAAGAAGTTAGATTAGCAAATTCTAAAGCCAGAATGTTTGAAAAGCATTGTTTAGCTAGGTTCAGACTGCACTCTCATTAAGATCTTGGACTGTATGTAATCATTTTTCTTTATTAACATAACAAACTGAGACACACTGCATTTTAATATGATCTAAGGCCCAGGGCATAAAAAAAAAATCACTAGATATGGCCTTAGAGGAATAAAATACTGGGCAAGTGAAAATGCAAAAATGGAAAATAAGGTTCCTTCACAGGTTTAGCACTGGCCTGATTTTCACAAAATTAATTTCTCTACTTATTTAGACCAGGCATCTTAAAGTATTTAGAGTTGTCTGCCTTTCTGTGTTAGAAGTTAAAACTCTCTAAATCCTAACCAAGTACCAAACAGAGTTTGATTTGAACCTTCCTTGAAGATTTCAGGAAGCTCCAATATAGAAAGTGGGATATTCTTTCCTATGTACAAGGGCCAGACCAGAGGCTTTCAGGTAGAACCAGGAATGTATTCAAGGCTGAAACATTCAGCATGTTCTTTCAATAGTATTGTGTGTCTATTTGTCTACAAATAGACAAGTTCCATCGTTTGATTGAGAAATGAGGGCATAAGGGAGTGGGGATAGGTATGAGCTACCCAAGCCTCTCAACTGTTACGAAGCAAAACCTTCATCTTTTATGAAGCAAAACTATTCTCTGGTGGCACAAGATCACAAGGCAAGAGAGATGAGAACTCACCACTCTTAAACATTTCCTTAATTACTTCCAGCAAACTATTTCCAGAAATGCTTAGAAAAGTAAGTTTTAAATATGAGTAACAGTTTGGTACTAGCTTACAGAAGGTAACTTCAAACCATCTCCCAAATATATCACATTTAAAAAAAATAATCTGACCTGCACACACATGCACACACACATTTATTGAACTTATGTAGATGTATGTAATGCAGATACAGATATATAGATGGAAAATGGAGTAACAGGAAAAGGAAGGTAGAAAGCTAGAATGAAGGCAAGAGTAAGGTACAAACATGTAGCCTCCAGACCATAAGATCCCCTATAGTTATAAAAGCTGGGCCACAAATTTGGCTCTGAGCTTCCTAGCAGCCAAAGTAATGAAGGAAACACAACCAGATAAAAGATTCCTGGTGTCCACTGAATAAAAGCAAACTGGTTGATCAGGAGCAGAACAGATTCTCCTGCTGCTAATATCAGAGAGACAATTCCCCTGGAATCCTTCCAATGGTGGCACTGTGTGCTATAGTGGAGGATAACCTCCATATTATTGCCCTAACAATGGTAACTCAGGAATGGTGGGAGATGAATCTGATATCAGAATAACAAAAGCAGGCCATACAGTTCCTTTCCTATGACCTTTTTCTTCACTGAACTCCTAGGCCTCCCTCTTCCCCTACCCCCTGGGCCTTCTGTTGCTCTTCGGCTAGCCAAAGGGGAGGTATACCTTGCTTACCCCTTACCCAGTGCCACCCTCCTCCAAAGTACCCCATGTTGTGTGATCCTGTCTCCAAAATGAAACAGCTCCTCTACAACCCTAATCAACACTCCCATCCTCCTCACTGCAGCAAACTTCAGTTAAGTATCAGGAGGCAAAGAGTCTTATATCAGAATGAATAGGCAGATTCTTTACTGGCTATATGACCTTGGGTATTCTACTTGGCCTTTCTGAGCCTCAGCTTTCTCATTCATAAAATGAAAGTTAAGTAACAAAATAATACTTCCATCATGGACTTGCTATAGGTTTAAATAGGATAAAATATAATATATATTTGACATATATATTTAATAAATGGTAACTTATTACATGTATTTACTAAGGAAACTACTTAAAAGGAAGAAAACTAATATTTATTGAGCAACTACTATGTGCCAGGTAGCTATTAGCAAACTCAAAAAACTCAGACTCAAAAAACTTTTGTTATGCTCATGCAAAAGCTCACGCTCATCCCCTTCCCTGGGATCTACATGTTAAAGAAAGACTTTACTACCTACAGAAATATCTAATATGTGGACCATTGTTGAAAGAATTTTGAGATTGGAGGAGGGGAGTGGCAAAGAAGTATCTTCCACTTTCTTACTACCTCTTCCTCCACACCCAGTTGCCTCCCAGCACTGAGAGAGGAACAGGGATTCTGGAGAAACCAAAGCCAGCCTCCCCTCCCCTCCTCTACCACTGTGCTTGCACCTGATTTGAACTGGAAATTCTAGGTCTCCTCTCTCTGTTTCTTACCTGAGCATGAAGGGCTTTAGGATGGTTATTCCAAGCAAGAAGAACATTAGGACAGAGAAGCCTATCATTGCAAACCCTAGCAGCATGGCTCAGTCCTCTGCAGCACTGGATGGCAGCTTCCTGTGCACATCTGGCGGTTCTCTGTCATTGTAGTCTATGTTTCTCTTCCTCCCCAAGGTAGAAAAGGCTGTCCTTTGTGGGAAGAGGGAAGGAGATATTTCAGTAAGCTCATAAAGAACTGGGAACAGTGGTGATTATTCTGTGGAATATAGAAATATTGAATCACTATGTTGTACACCTGGAACTAGCATAGTGTTGTAGGTCAATTATACTTCAATTTTAAAAATTAAACAAATAAACTATTTGTTTTTAAAAGCCTAAGTTTAAATTCTAACATTTCTAGAAGAAAACATAAACCAAATCCTTTATGATCTTGGTGTAGGCAAATATTTCTTAGATACAACACACAAGCACAATCTGAAAGAAAACAAACTGGTAAATTGGACTTCATCAAAATTTTAAATTTCTGCTCTTCAAAAGACACTGTTAAAAGAATGAAAATCAAGCCCAGACTGGAAGAAAATACTGGGAAATCATTTATCTGATAAAGGACTTGAATCCAGAACACATAAAAAACTCTCAAACTCAGTAATGCCACACAATCCAGTTAACGATTTCAACAGCCACTTCAAAGAAGTTATATAAAGAGCAAATGAGCACATAAAAAGATGCTCATTAGTAACTTGTACATTAAAACCACACAGAGATACCACCTCACCCCCACTAGAATGGGTTTAACCAAAAAGACAGACAATACCAAGTGTTAGAGATGATGTGAAGGAACTGGAACTCTCCTACACTACTGATAGGCATATAAAACAGTATAACCACCTTGGAAAACAGTTGGTATTTCCTAAAAAAGTTAAACATATATGGGACCATATGACCCAGGTGTTCCATTCCTACATATTTATTTACCAAGCAAAATGAAAGCATATGATCATACAAAGACTTGTACACCGACGTTCATGGCACCCCATTTGTAAGGAGCCCAAAACTGAAAACAACCCAAATTTTTATCAACAAGTATAAACTCTTACATTCACACAATGGAATAATACTCAGCAAGAGAACTGATAAACACAGTACTCATGATGAACCTCAAAATAATTATGCTGAGTGAAAAAAGCCAAACAAAAGAGGCCATGCTGTATTATTCCATTCCTACAAAATTCTAGAAACTGCAAACTTATCTTTAGTGACAGAAAGCAGATTAGCGGTTACCTGGGGGTTGGAGGAAGATGCAAAAGGACACAAGGAAACTTTCATGGTAGTAGGTGATGGATATGTTTTTTATCTTGATTGTGTGATGGTTTCACTGGTATACACATGTCAAAACTTACCAAATGGCACACTTTAAATATGTGCCATTTGTCATATTTCAGTCATAAAGTGTTTTTTGACAAATGTTAAAAAAAAAAGTGGGAACATTTAGCAACCCATGGGGGATGGAGGGATTATACCATTTGCCGCCCACCTGAGGGTTGTAAGCAGGCTTGATGCAACACAATGAGATCTTATATTCAGAGCGTGGTTAAAAGTCCATCTAAACAAGCTAAAATGATGTGTTAGAAAATTTTTTTTCATGTAACAAAACTAAGGAATGTTGCCTGTGTTAAGTCTTTAGAGATCTGTTTAATCAATGACTAGGAAAGAATTACCTATAAGTAGCTTTCATTCATTTTATGTAAATAGTGTTATAAACTTACTTATCTTCCAGGGAAATTGCATATTTCCCCTGAAAATGTTTTTTACATTCTTTTATGAATTCCATATGGAAAGAATGACTCCGCAAGCTCACATTTGGAATTAATAGCATCCTGAAGTAGGATCTGACTTGTTCTTTCATATCCAGCTGTTGAGAAGGCAGCACATCCACCACATGGCTTTCTGGCCCAGGGCCCAGTCCGTTCAGAACAGTGAGGGCCTCGCTGCAGGCGTCTCCCTCGCCCACCTCTCCTCTGTCCTCATACAGCTCCACACAAGTGGCCCTACGCCTCTTCTCTCCCTCTCTCTGTTCTGCTCTAGGAAAGGAGGTGATAAATTCTTTCACAAGGGGGCATCCAGGGATCAAAGTCCAAAACAAAGGTTGCCAACTGGTGACCCATGGACAGTATCCAGCCCACAGATGTGTTCTGTTTGGCCTTTTCTGTGTGTGTGTGTTTTGGGTTTTTTTTTTAATGTGGGATTCGTTGCTAACACTTTAAAAATCATGAAATTTCTCACAAAGATGCTGATTTCTACTTTTTTTAAAATATATTTATTTTTGGCTGCATTTGGTCTTCATTGCTGCACGCAGTCTAGATGCGGCGAGCGGGGGCTACTGTTCGTTGCGGTGAGCGGGCTTCTCATTGCGGTGGCTTCTCTTGATGCAGAGCACGGGCTCTAAGCGCGCGGGCTCAGTAGTTGTGGCTCACGGGCTCTAGAGCGCAGGCTCCGTAGTTGTGGCGCACGGGCTTAGTTGCTCTGCAGCATGTGGGATCTTCCCGGACCAGGGCTTGAACCTGCATTGGCAGGAGGATTCTTAACCACTGCGCCACCAGGGAAGCCCTGATTTCTACTTTTGAACAAACATCACAAGGTCCACATTCCTGCCTATGAACAGCTGGCCAAGTCGAGTAGAGGCTGCCCCTGTGGACAGGGGTGTCTTCTCCAATCTGCAACAGTCCCACAACTTCCTGTGGTCACTGTCACTGATTTGCTATTCCCTGTTCAGCAGGCATTTATGTCCTGGAGGTACTTCTATTTTAAGAAGCTTAACGAAATCTTAAGCCAAACAAATGCAGGGTAAAAATTCAGCGTCCATCAAGCTGTGTAAAAAGCTTACCAAATTCTGAAGGTGAGCAAAAACCCTGTCAAGGGAATCGTTTTCCTCCAAAAGCATATTTTATAGTTTATCTTCCATCCTTCCCCCTTTCTCTCCCTAATTCCCTTTCTCCCTAGCAGTATCTTCGAGTCCAAAGAGACCGAAGGGAATGTCGGGCGATCCAGGGTATTCCAGGAGCCTGGTCTGGGAAGCACTGCTCTCAGGAGATGGTAACAGTGTCGTTATACTACTCTGGGAATCAAGGACCTGGTTTGGGGATTTTTAGTTTCCTTTGATATTTTACCTTCTATCATCCCACCCTCAGAGAATGGGAAGGCAAAAAAAAAAAAATGTAACGAAAGTTAAGCCAGTATATTTTATAGTTTCTCAACAAATATGATAGCTTGATTAAGAGTTTTAGCCCTAAAGGAAGGTTTGGATATTTTGTAGGTTCCCAATACCCAACACCCAGCATTTCCCTCATGTTCTGAAACTGGGCTTTTAGTTGCTTTGCACTGTAAAGTATCCGGAGGTTTATCATCAGATATCCATCAAATCCATGCACAAAGAGGGTTATTATGAGGCCTCTTTGCCATTTCTGACATATTGATTTAACATACCCAGTTATAACTGTATGATTTAACATACCCAGTTATAACTGACATAACTTAATTCTGATCTCATTTAGGAATAAGACAGACCTGGTAGTATAATAGACTATGTTTTATCTTTCTAATATTTCTGTCCACTTTGTTTCAAGGCTTCATGAAGAGTTGACAACCTCAGAGACCTCTTGTGAAGAAGTTATTTCATGTTTGGAGGGAAAGATAATACAAAATAATTGCTAAAAATGAATACACAGCTATATAGTTTTAAAATTTATTTTTATTTTATTTTTGGCTGTGTTGGGTCTTTGTTGCTGCGTGTGGGCTTTCTCTAATTGCGGGGGCGGGGGGGCTACTCTTCGTTGCGGTGTGCAGGCTTCTCATTGCTGCAGAGCACAGGCTCTAGGCACACAGACTTCAGTAGTTGTAGTGCGCAGGCTCAGTAGTTGTGGCTGGCGGGCTCTAGAGCGCAGGCTCAGTAGTTGTGGCGCACGGGCTTAGCTGCTCCGCAGCATGTGGGATCTTCCCAGACCAGGGATCGAACGCATGTCCCCTGTATTGGCAGGCGGATTCTTAACCACTGCACCACCAGGGAAGCCCACACAGCTATGTTTTTATTATTGTAATAATAATAGTCTTCTATTTCTCCAGCAAAATGGACTAGATACCCACTTTAACTGTAAACATAAAAATTCTGGTCGAAACTTAAAAAAAGAGTTTGAAATACTCAAAGGACAAAAACTATGTGAAAGTAGGAACCCAGAAGGGAAAGTAGACTGGAGTAAATTTTAACCTTGAGGACATTTGCAGAACTTGGTGACCTTGAGCTTCAGTCTCACAGTTTGGGGGTGGGGAGAGACATAGGGACAGGAGACAATGCCCAGGGCCTATCCAAGGTGTGGGAGGTAATGCTCTCCACGAGAGCTGGGACCCATAAGACCTTGTACTCAGTGTAAGGCTGAAATGGAAGTAGCCACCTCCCACACACAACTCCCTAGGAGACTGCAAGGAAAATACCTTACTCTAACCTGACACTGAGTACAGGAGGAAAACTATAATCTCCCCTGAGATTTCATAACCTTAAGGTGATACTTAAGAGAGTTTATAGCCAGAATTCACACTACCTGGGAAATCTAAAACCCTCAAGCTAAGAATTTCACTTAATCTTATCTCAAGTAGTTAGTGCCTTCTGGCAGCTGGCAGAAGCAAAGATATAAATTCTCTGGAGGAGATCACCTTCAACCTAGGTCTCGAAGGAATCCTATAAAGTTTCAAGGAGTATGTACTCTCATTCTAAAGTCATAAAGCACACAATAAGGACCTTGGAGTGAGAAAAAGCAACAGAATCAGATCCAAAAAAATACTTCAGATATTGGACAACATATAAAAATATATCTACAATATGCTTGAAGAAATAAAGGAGGGATTGGATATCAGAACGAGCAAAAGACTCTAAAACATGACCAAGCCAATATTAAAAAGAACCAAATAGAATTTCTAGATATGAAAAAATGAAATAATTGACATAAAAAGCTCAATGGATGACAAGGACCTACTGTAGAGCCCAGAACTATATTCAATATCTTGTAATAACTTATAATGGAAAAGAATTTGAAAAAGAATATATACATATAATATATATTATATATATATGTGAATCACTTTGCTGTACACCTAAAACATTGTAAATCAATTATACCTCAATAAAAAAATCAATGGATGGATTTAACAGTTGGATTAGAATCTGAAAAGATAATTAGTAAATAGATGGACCTGCAAAATAAATAAAATATATTGCTAAATATACTTTATCTAAAGTATAATATAGAGATTTCTTTAATGGAAAATATTGAAGAAAGGTTAAGAAGCGTGGAAGATAGATAGAAAGGTTCTAACATAAAGTCTGTTCAGAATTCCAGAAAAAGAAGAGAAGAAAGCCAAGCAATATTTTTTAAAAAACAATAAAATTACAGAATTGCTGAAGACCCAGTCCACAGATTCCAGAAGCCAAGTGGGATAAAATAAAATGAAACCCACACCTATATACATCACAGAGATATTGCACAGACACCAAGACAAGAGAAATTCTTAAAAGCAGCCAGAGAAAAAGACAGATTAACTTCAAAGGAATGACAATTAGGCTGAAACCTTACTTCTCTGTAACAAGAAAAGAAGCCAGAAGACAGGAATATTGTCAATATGCTGAGAGAAAACAGAACTCTATACTCAGCAAAAGTCTCTCAAGAATAAGTATGAAATAAAGGCATTTCAGACACACACAAAGCTGAGTTTGCCATCAACAGACCTTCACTAAAGAAAAAGGTCAATTATTTACTGCAGGCAGAGGGAGAGCAATCCAGGTAGAAGAGCTGAGATTTAGTCAAAAATGAGGAGCAATTACAGGAGTAAATAGGTAAGTAAAGATACAAACCTTACAAAATAAAAATAGTAATAAAACTTCAATAGTTAAATATTTAAATTTTTTAATTAAAATGGTGATGGTGATGATGTCATCTTGTGGGGTTAAAAGAAAAGACAAATACATTATAAGAGCACATACCTTATAGGAGGTGACAGTGTTACTGTGTTCTAAATTACTAATATTTTTTGAGGAGATGATAAAGATATTGATTTCACTTTGATAAGTTCAAGTCTGCATGCTAAAATTGTTGGAGTATCCACTAAAAGAGTACAAATAGGTGATATAACTTCCAAACCAGTAGAGAGAGAAAGAATGAAAGGGGGAAAAAATCAATCCAAAAGAAAGCAAGGGAAAAGGGGAAAAAGAAAAACTCATGGAAAAGACAGGACAGACAGAAAGCACAAAAACATGACAAAATAAATCTAAGTACACCTGTAATTACAATAAATCTAAATGGATCAAATGATCCAGTTAAAAGATAAAGACTGTCCGACTGTATTTAAATATATGTTTTACATCTAAAACACACAGATGGGGAGGATCTTCAAGATGGTGGAGGAGTAAGACATGGAGATCACCTTCCTCTCCATAAATACATCAAAAATACATCTACATGTGGAACAACGCCTACAGAACACCTACTGAATGCTGGCAGAAGACTTCAGACTTCCCAAAAGGCAAGAAACTCCCCACGTACCTGGACGTGTGGCTGACAGGGTTTTGGTGCTCTTGCCAGGTGTCAGGCCTGAGCCCCTGAGGTGCGAGAGCCGAGTTCAGGACACTGGACCACCAGAGACCTCCTGGCCCCACGTAATATCAAACAGTGACAGCTCTCCCAGAGATCTCTGTCTCAATGCTAAGACCCAGCTCCACTCAATGACCAGCAAGCTCCAGTGCTGGACACCCCATGCCAAACAACTAGCAAGATAGGAACACAACTCCACCCATTAGCAGAGAGCCTGCCTAAAATCATAATAAACACACCACCAGACACGGTCCTGCCCACCAGAAAGACAATATCCAGCCTTATCCACCAGAACACATGCACCAGTCCCCTCCACCAGAAAGCCTACACAACCCACTAAACCAACCGTAGCCACTGCAGGCAGACACCAAAAACAAAGGGAACTACTAACCTGTAGCCTGTGAAAAGGAGACCCCAAACACAGTAAGTTTAAAAAAATGAGAAGACAGAAAAATATAGCAGATGAAGGAGCAAGGTAAAAACCCACCAGACCAAACAAATGAAGAGGAAATAGGCAGAAGAATTCAGAGTAATGATAGTAAAGATGATCCAAAAACTTGGAAATACAATGGAGAAAATACAAGAAATGTTTAACAAGGGCCTAGAAGAACTAAAGAGCAAACAAACAATGATGAACAACACAATAAATGACATTAAAAATTCTCTAGAAGGAATCAATAGCAGAATAACTGACTCAGAAGAATGGAGAAGTGACCTGGAGAATAAAATAGTGGAAATAACTACTGCAGAAGAACAAAAAAAAAAACCCCAAAGTTAGCAGAAGGAAAGAAATCGTAAAGATCAGGTCAGAAATAAATGAAAAAGAAATAAAGGAAACAATAGCAAAGATCAATAAAACTAAAAGCTGGGTCTTTGAGAAGATAAACAAAATTGATAAACCATTAGCCAGACTCATTAAGAAAAAAGGGGGGAAGAATCAAATCAACAGAATTAGAAATGAAAAAGGAGAAGTAACAACTGACACTGCAGAAATACAAAGAATCATGAGATTACTACAAGCAATTATATAATAATAAAACGGACAACTTGGAAGAAATGGACAAATTCTTAGAAAAGCACAATCTTCTGAGACTGAACCAGGAAGAAATAGAAAATAAAAACAGACCAATCACAAGCACTGAAATTGAAACTGTGATTAATAATCTTCCAACAAACAAAAGCCCAGGACCAGATGGCTTCACAGGCGAATACTATCAATCATTTAGAGAAGAGCTAACACCTATCCTTCTCAAACTCTTCCAAAATATAGCAGAGGGAGGAACACTCCCAAACTCATTCTACGAGGCCACCAACACCCTGATACCAAAACCAGACAAAGATGTCACAAAGAAAGAAAACTACAGGCCCTTATCACTGATGAACACAGATGCAAAAATCCTCAACAAATCACTAGCAAACAGAATCCAACAACACATTAAAAGGATCATACACCATGATCAAGTGGGTTTATCCCAGGAATGCAAGGATTCTTCAATATATGCAAATCAATTAATGTGATAAACCATATTAACAATCTGAAGGAGAAAAGCCATATGATCATCTCAATAGATGCAGAAAAAGCTTCCAATAAAATTTAACAACCATTTGTGATAAAAACCCTCCAGAAAGTAGGCATAGAGGGAACTTACCTCAACATAATAAAGGCCATATATGACAAACCCACAGCCGACATCGTTCTCAATGGTGAAAAACTGAAACCATTTCTACTAAGATCAGGAACAAGACAAGGTTGCTCACTCTCACCACTCTTATTCAACACAGTTTTGGAAGTTCTAGCCACAGCAATCAGAGAAGAAAAAGAAATAAAAGGAATCCAAATTGGAAAAGAAGAAGTAAAACTGTCACTGTTTGCAGATGACATGATACTATACATAGAGAATCCTAAAGATGCCACCAGAAAACTACTAGGACTAATCAATGAATTTAGTAAAGTAGCAGGATACAAAATTAATGCACAGAAATCTCTTGCATTCCTATACACTAATGATGAAAAATCTGAAAGAGAAATTAAGGAAACACTCTCACTTACCACTGCAACAAAAAGAATAAAATACCTAGGAATAAACCTACTTAAGGAGACAAAAGATCTATATGCAGAAAATTGTAAGACACTGTTGAAAGAAATGAAAGATGACACATACAGATGAAGAGATATACCATACTCTTGGATTGGAAGAATCAACTTTGTGATAATGACTATACTACCCAAAGCAATCTACAGATTCAATACAACCCCTATCAACTACCAATGGCATTTTTCAGAGAACTAGAACAGAAAATTTCACAATTTGTATGTGAAACACAAAAGACCCCCAAATAGCCAAGGATGAGAAAGAGAAACGGAGCTGGAAGAATCAGACTCCTGGACTTCAGACTATAATACAAAGCTACAGTAATCAAGACAGTATGGTACTGGCATAAAAACAGAAATATAGATCAATGGAACAGGATAGAAATCTCAGAGATAAACCCACGCACATATGGTCACCTCATCTTTGATAAAGGAGGCAAAAATATACAATGGAGAAAAGACAGCCTCTTCAATAAGTGGTACTGGGAAAACTGGACAGCTACATGTAAAGAATGAAATCAGAAAACTCCTTAACACCATACATAAAACTAAACTCAAAATGGATTAAAGACCTAAATGTAAGGCCAGACACCATCAAACTCTTAGCGGAAAACAGGCAGAACACTCTATGACATAAATCACAACAAGATCCTTTTTGACCCACCTCCTAGAGAAAGGGAAATAAAAACAAAAATAAACAAATGGGACCTAGTGAAACTTAAAAGCTTTTGCACAGCTAAGGAAATCATACACAAGACGAAGAAACAACCCTCAGAATGGGAGAAAATATCTGCAAATGAAGCAACTGACAAAGGATTGATCTCCAAAATATACAAGCAGCTCATGCAGCTCAATATCAAAAAAAAAACAACAACCCAATCCAAAAATGGGCAGAATACCTAAACAGACATTTCTCCAAAGAATATATACAGATTGCCAACAAACACATGAAAGGATGCTCAACATCACTAATTATTAGAGAAATGCAGATCAAAACTACAGTGAGGTATCACCTCACACTGGTCAGAATGGCCATCATCAAAAAGTCTACAAAAAATAAATGCTGGAGAGGGTGTGGAGAAAAGGGAAGCCTCCTACACTGTTGGTGGGAATGTGAATTGGTGCAGCCACTATGGAGAACAGTATGGAGGTTCCTTAAAAAACTAAGAATAGAACTACCATATGACCCAGCAATCCCACTACTGGGCATATACCCTGAGAAAACCATAATTCAAAAAGAGTCATGTACCACAATGTTCATTGCAGCACTATTTCCAATAGCCAGGACATGGAAGCAACCTAAGTGTCCATCGACAGATGAATGGATAAAGAAGATGTGGCACATATATACAGTGGAATATTACTCAGCCATAAAAAGAAGCGAAACTGAGTTATAGTGAGGTGGATGGACCTAGAATTTGTCATACAGAGTGAAGTCAGAAAGAGAAAAACAAATACCATATGCTAACATATATATATATATGGAATCTGGAAAAAAAAATGGTTCTGAAGAACCTAAGGGCAGGACAGGAATAAAGACGCAGACATAGAGAATGGACTTGATGACACGGGGAGGGGGAAGGGTAAGCTGAGATGAAGTGAGAGAGTAGCACTGACATATATACACTACCAAATGTAAAATAGATAGCCAGTGGGAAGCAGCCGCATAGCACAGGGAGATCAGCTCAGTGCTTTGTGACCACCTAGAGGTGTGGGATAGGGAGGGTGAGAGGGAGATTCAAGAGGGAGGAGATATGGGGATATATGTATATGTATAGCTGATTCCGTTTGTTATACAGCAACAACACAACAATGTAAAGCAATTATACTCCAATAAAGATGTTAAAAAAATAAATAAAACACACAGATATACAGAAAGGTTGAAATTTGTTAGGCAAAGTCTATGAAAAGGTGATATGAACGTTAAGGTTAGAAAGCATTATTAGAAGTAAAGAAGGTAATGACATTGATTTAAGGTTCAATTCACCTGGAAGATATAATGATACTAATTTATATGTACCTGATAGCATTGCCTCACTGACAGAATGATAGGAAGAAATAGACAAAATCCACTATCAGACTGACATATTTTTACATACTCCCCCAGTAACTGATAGCTCAACCAGACAAATCAGTAAGGAAATAGAATTGAGCAAAGCAATTAACAAGGTTTTTCTAAATGATAAAGGTAGAATATTGTCCCCTATAGAATATATATTCTTCTCAAACATACATGAAATATTTGAGACCCATCCACAAACTAAGCCATAAAGAAAGCATCAATAAATGTCAAAGGATTTGTAACAGTAATGAACTTATTTTGTATGCTCATTTTATGAAACTTTGAAAATATGGGTAAGTCTAGAGAAGGGAATAAAAATCACCTACAGTTCTACCTCTCAGAGAGAATTATTATTCACTCACTGGGTTATTCCCCTCGTCTATATTGTTTTAAATAGAATGAGATCACACTGGATATATATATATATATTTCTTTTTAAGCTTGTATTTTTCAGTTAACATAATAACCACTTTCCCATGTTGGTAGCAATTCTTTGTAACCCTTCTGTTGGCTACATAATATTCTATGAATTGGATATACCATAATTTCCTTAACCATTTCCTTACAGTTGAATATTAGGTTGTTTCCAGTTTTCTGAGTTCATAAACAGTCCTGTAATTAAGTTTGTGGTATTTACAAGCACCTTTCATCAAAGGACCTGAAAGTGCTTAAGAGTGATCTAATTTTATTCTCCAGCCAGTGAGATGAGTGAATAGCATTTTCATTCCTCTTTGCCAGCAATAATCTTCACTTCTAACCAATGTGTTACCTGGAGGCATTTTATTATAGTCAAGGCATTACCCACCCCTTCCCGTTGCTCCCCTGCAGACAGAACTGACTTTCCCACCAGCCCTGACTACCGCAGTTGCTACAGGTGCCTTCTGGCTTAGCGTGAGGCAAACTCAATTTCAAAGAGCTTGAACATGTTCATCTGTGATCCCTGTGGAAGCCCGCAGCCTCTTCCTCCAACACTGTAACTTGGGCAGAGTGTTCCTTAGAAGGATGATGCGGTTGATGAAAGCTTGATAATTCAGCTGACATTCATTTCACATGTGTATGTAATTTCTAAGCGCCGGGTATGTTAAATAAATATTTCCCTGTAATTTGTTTGTGTTGCAGAGATTTGGGTAATTATTTTTACCCTTCTGTTTTTTAATTACAAAATTATTTAACAAATTCTTTTGAAACAGCAAAGGAGGTTGAGAAAAGTCAACATGGTTCATGTAGTTCAGCAAGAGGCAAGATGGGTGATCCAACTGTGCATTCCAGAAGTGAAAATGGGATGCTGTATTGCTTTGGGGAGAACACAACTGCTCTGCTAGCTAGTTAATTATGTTATGAATGGGGCATTAAAAATTGTTCCCTTGCATGTTTGTCATTTCATCTTCTGCCATAGAATGACTCACTTTGATTGTCTTCTCACAAAAGCATTGGTTCACTTGTAGGAGAGAAATGTTTTTGCCTCTATCTCTTTCTGCGGTTTGTTCCTTCCTCCTCCAGCCCCAACCTCCGTCCAAACCCCTACCTCTCACTCTCCTGCATTCTTTCTCCCCAGTACATAAAGACTCATGAGTGTAGTTAAAGAACAATGGGAGTGGGCACTGTGATGACCATTATGATCTTTATTGTTTCCACTTTCTCAGCTCCCAGCTCCACTTGAGCCACTAACAAACCATCCAGGTTTCCAGATAGAGTGAACTTAGCTGTGAAATGTACCCTCCCAGGAGTAAGCTGGCAAGTTTTAATATCTCATTCCTCAAACACCCTCAGGCATTGCTCTTCTCTCCATGTTGGTGCCCACTTCTCAATGCCCCACTGCCCCACGCCTGGGGGCAGGCAGAAGTACAGCCCCTCTGCTTTGCATTCCCCTGCTCCTCAAGATAACCTGTCTCACTTCCCCCTTAAATAGTAGAGCCTGGTGGTTAATAACCACAGCTAAAATGTGAAATGGAATAGTATAGAAAGTAGTACATAGAGAGTATGCTAAGGCATGCAGAGACCATTAATATCTCCAACAGCAGACAAGAGGATGGGGCAGAGAGAGGCTAAGTGACTTGCCCACAGTCATACAGCTATTTAAGTGATGGAGCTGGATTTGAACCTAGGCTGTGACTCCAAGACCCAAGCAGATTTCACCAATGCGACAAATGCTGGCAGTAATTTCATTTAACCAACAGACATTTGTTGAGCACCAACTATGTGCTGGGCCATGTTCTACTGCTGGGGAGCCAGAGAGGAGTTTAAAAAGATCCCTAGCCTCCAAAAACTTGCATCCTAGATGAGGAAGCCAACAAGAAAGGATGCAACCCCTGGATAGCAGTGCTGCTGGGGAAGCCTCCAAGGTCCCCTGGGAGGCATGACAAGTGGACACCCTCAGAGGATGAAGAACAAACTCAACCTCCAAACTCCTTATGGCCGCTCTTCTTCTAGCCACTTGTTCAGCGAGATGCCCATGAAAGCTGAGAGATTGTGGTGGTGACTTACCTCCCCTGGCTTCTCCAGCCGCCCTGGAGTTTAATTTGCATGGGGATGCTGAACAGCTGCATGAGACCAGGGGGCTGGGCAAAATGGACTCCTTCCACCTGAGCCATAGCCTCTGAGGGCACCAGAAGGGTAAAGTTTAAACATCAACAGAAGTGGGGTCCCAGGGAGCCACCAGTCCCCGGCACAGGCAGCCATCGGAAGCACCTGCGCCTCCAGAGCTGCCAGCTGGTGGTGTGCGGTGCCCGCTCTCCTGGGGAGGTGGTGGGTTAGGGCTGGCCTGTCTGGGGGTTCCGCAGATTCCCGGCAAGGCAGGGCGGTCCGTCCAAAAGGCTCAAGTCGTTTTCTGCAGCCAGACCTTCTCCCCGTGGTCGCCCGATGCCTGCCGCTGCCTTATCACCTGGGTTCTGCTTCAGCAGCCGGTGCATCGCCATAGAGACCTAAACGCTTGTGGAAAGTTCTGAGGCCCAAGGGACCCTGTATAATTTGCGAAGGACATACGCAGTTTAAGGTTTATAAAAAGAGGAAATGTTTTGCCTTGGCCACGTTTCCTTTTTCATAAGTTTTCTGTTAGAGTGCAAGCTCAGAGGATGGATTTTTTCTGGTTAATTGTATGTTCTGATTAAGAGAATTCATTTCTATACCATATGTGATTTCCCAAATTTTCAAGACTCAAAGGGTCATAAAATAACTCACCATTAAAACTATAACAAAGTTTTAAAAAACTGTATCAAATGATATTTTATCTTTCTTTGATAACTAAAAGACATTTGGGGGATCTTTCGATACCACGAAATCATGAACATAAATTACTATTATACTGTAGCTTACCGAAATGATGATAGAATGTTAGGTAGACTACTTTTGCTGCATGTTTTTTAGTAAAGGTAGTATTATCTTAACATTTTCCAAAACATTGGTGTTAGCAAGAAGGTAAGCATAATCTCATCTATAAACATCATATATAGAGAGCCATATTTATTAACTGTTACTTGCAGCTGTATTAATATCACTTAATGAAAAAAACATATTTATATACTTATGATTTGTATTAATTTTCTATTAGAGTTATAGACTAGTTCCTTTGTAAATTATTTGTTTTTAATGAACTGATGCAATTTGGAATAAAAACTGATACCAACTAGAATTTTTTCCTTCTGCTTCCTACTTGAAACAGCCTTTAAATATATAATAAATCTTCTTTTTCAGATTTAGACGTGCTAATAAATTCCCCTGCAATTTGGTATGTAACTCTCTTTGAAGAAATTATTGGTTTTCTGTTATTTTTATGTATTTGATTCAACCTCAGAAATAGGGTACTTTCTGAGCCCCTAAGACCCCCTACTTGAATTTGCACTTGCCTTTACTGGGACTTCCCATTTTATAGTTCTAGTTCCACCTAAGTGAAAATACACATGCAGAATCTTTAAAAATTCATTTTAAGAGGGTGTGAACATTATTTTAAATTACCTTTAGTCCCAATTCAAAAGTTCTGATAGATCCAGACAGATTTATTTTGGGTCCTGGACAAGTCTGGGTCTGGTATGTCTTAGAAGTAGCTGGCATAGTTGGCCATCTGAGATTGATCTCAGACCCAGCCTATGCTTGGTTTTTTTTTTTTTTTTTTTTTTTTTTTTTTATGCGTTACGCGGGCCTCTCACTGTTGTGGCCTCTCCCGTTGCGGAGGACAGGCTCCGGACGCGCAGGCTCAGCGGCCATGGCTCACGGGCCCAGCCGCTCCGCGGCACGTGGGATCTTCCCAGACCGGGGCACGAACCCGCGTCCCCTGCATCGGCAGGCGGACTCTCAACCACTGCGCCACCAGGGAAGCCCCTATGCTTGGTTTTTTCTTCCTTTTTACATAGGGTCATGATGGTAAATGGGAGGGAGTAACTTAACCTGTTACCCTTTGATTTTCTTCCCGGTGCCCCTTCACTTGGTAACTGACTGGCCTCTCTGTCCACCAATAGCAGGCCACACTCCCTTCTCACCCTTACGACAAGTGCCCGACACACACACACTCCACTCAAGGCTCACAGCCTACCTCTCAAGAAGAACCTAGAGTGATTGCTATGAATTGCAATCCCAATGCATCCATTCAGGAACACACAGGCTAAGCCAGAAGGAGTGTGGTGGTAAGAGACGCCAGGTGCACGGACCTTCACTGTACATCAGGATCTCTGATCCCCACCCTTGGTCCCTCAGACCATCCCTGAGTCCCCAGCTTACTCTTTCCTCTCAGAGTTGCTGGAGATCACTTCCTACTCCATAAAAGCCATGAGTCAACCATCAAGCCCACCATTTGGGCCCCCTCCCTCTCTGGGCCAGAGGATTTGGGTACTGCATTCAAATCCCAGTTTTGTAACTTCAGGTAACACATTATACATTCTCTGCCCTGGTTTTCCTTAGTAAAAAGAAAGTAAATAAAAATTCAGTGTGAGTTGTGTGAGTGTGATGTAACTTAATTAGTGCCCATAAACTGCTGTGAGATCTGAAGATGAAAGGGGATGTTACTGCCAAATGCTGGCGTCATGGATTCTTGGCTCCACATTTTCTTTTGCACTGAACAGGTGTTTTACTCAAGGGAAAAAAGAACCATCTCCCTTTCACCAGGCTAGAGAAACCACTTCCTCACTCATTTTCATATTCTCTCAATTACATACTACTTATTCTTTAGTAATATGAATTCTACGAATTCTTTGGTAGCTGAAATTCTCCATGTTCATGAGAACTGTATCTCTCTTCAAATATGGAGATGTACAAATCATATACAACAACCTAAAAAGTATACAACAGCTTATGTTCTTTGTCTGTCTCTGTTATTTGTAGGAGAATAAATAAACCTCTAACTGAACAATCATCCTGGTATGAATAGTTTTTGCTGGTGCAAGCAGCAATTTAAACTGTCAAAAGTAGAATAATATGTGATCTTACATTCTCTTTGCAGGAAAAACAAACAATAAGGAAGTATGATTTGTGCTACACATTTACAGAGTCTTAGATGGTATCTTCCTTTTCCTTTATCATAATGACTAACTCCAGACATCTGTGCTAATCCAATGGCCACTGACCCCATATGACCTAGGCTCATGTCAGAGAAACCAGTGTCACCTCTCTGCAGATGGTCTCCCTGCTCTGATGAGTGATGATACTAATGACTAACGTTTACTGAGTACTTACTATGAGCCAGGCATGGTTCTAAGGCTTTACATGCATTAATTCACTTCTTGGGCATTTTTAAGAGCAGAGAGCTACACTGAGTTACAAAACCTCACAAGAGCCACGGAACTGGTCCAACCTGGCATAGAAAAAGCTCATTGGATAATTGAAGCAGAAACTAATAGAAACAATAGCTGAAATTGTTAGATAGTTCAAGAGCCCTTGATTTATGGTCCCGTTTGAAATCCACTGTGACCAAGTCTTCACCAGGTGGCACAGGGCACAGACATATTTTATAATAATGTAAGTCAAGGTAACTGATCACTGCTTGAATGGTACTTGATTCCAAGTGTGACCTATTCAATACAGATTCCCAGGCCCCATCTTTAGAGATTCTGATCAAATAGTTGGGGTGTAGCATGCAGGAACATGCATTTTGAAAAGCTCCTCATGTGATCCTAATACAGGTGGTCCTACATTCATACATTGGAAAACGCTGGGTCATATTATGGGTTTAATAGGTCTTGGAGGCCTGGTCCTTGGGATCCTAAACACTGTTTCTAGTCCCAGATCACTAGACCTCTCTGGAACTCAGCTTATTCCTCTATGCAATGAGGGGATTGGAACAGATGTTTAATGTACTTTCCATCTTTAAGATCCAATAAAGTATATGAAACCATAAGTTAGTTTGCAAGGAAAAGTTCTCTCCTGGAGTGACAATAATGCAAGAACAAGCCACCTCAGCTGCTGAGTGACAGTGCTCACCTAGAAAAGAAGGAACCCAACCTACGCCCTCAACCTACTTCTCCTAGAAAAGTAATAACAATTTAGGCACCCTGAGCAACGCTGCGCCGGGTGTCGTGCTCAGTGCCTTGGGAACGTTATTTCCCTTAGTCACATAACCCAAGGAGGTAAGTATTCACTTATTTTGCAGATGAGGACACAGAGACCCAAATCACAAAGCCACAGCAAGAAGGGGCAGGTCCAGGACTCCAGAAGAGATCAGATTCAAAGCCCAGCTTTTACTAACAGTCTGCCTTCTCACTCAGTGGCTTGGGACATGTGCCTTATTCTCAAGGTTTGCCCAGGAATGTTGGTGACCAGGTCTTCATAGAGACAGGATGTTCGTAAGTTTTGATAGGTCCGCGTGTCTTAGTTACTTTTAGATAAATTCTTGTTTCTGATTTGACCAAGCCCTCATTTCTTGTCAAGTGATATGTGGTCATTAATTCTAATGCATCCTGTAAAATGATAGAATAACTCTGTTAACAAAAACTCAATCAGAATTCTCAATTAACTAAAAGTTGTTTGTTTTGTTTTGTTTCCATTTTCTCTTTCCGAGGAGAAGACAACGAAGTATATGAAAATGAACTTATATGAGACACTTAATTTTTTAAAATTCCAGGAGAGTTCCTAGGTTTGTAGAGATACAGATCACTCTCCTTGTTCAGGTAATTTTTGGCTAGTGGACTTCTGATCCCACTGCAGATACCTTTAATGTCCATTCCCTGTGAGCTGAAAAATTTAGCTCCATGAGGGTCTGAGTCTGTCTGTTTTATTCATTACTGTACCACCAGCTCCTAGGACAGTGCCTAGCACAGATGCCCAAGAAATAGTTCCTGAATGACTGAACAAGCTGGACACTACCTCAGAAATTATTCTGTGGATGGCGTTAAAGGCAACCACTTCCAACCAGTTGGGATAGGCTTGCAAGATTGAAGCATTTGGCTATTCCTGTCTACATCTTCCATTTATATCTACAGCCTCTCCACGGTGTGACTTAAAGTTCAAAATGATGGTTGTGAGGATCTGCAAGATTCTTAGTCATTCTATCCAACAAGCATTTAGTGAGCTTCTCTTAGTGTAGAGTTCAATTATAGTCACATATTAAACAGCAGTGATTCTCAAAGGGGACGGAGCCACCCCGTGGTGGACATTTTGGAAACCTGTCGGGTGTTTCTTGGCTGTCACCATGACTGGAGTGGACAGCCAGATATGGCAGATGTCCTGTAGTTTGCAGGCAAGTCCTACACAACAAACAACTGCCCTGAGTGCCATGGAACTTTCCATGTTCCCGCTGGACATTCATGTAGATGAAAAGTCTGTTAATAATGATCTGAGCTAAAATCAAACACTGTTTTACATATGAACACAAAATATCTTGTGTTTGACTGGCTTTTGCATTTTTCAATATTTGTTGAATTTTCCAAAATACACCTACTGTGAAAATTGAGAGAAATGTGTATTTGCTTTGTTCAGAACTTTATCAAAAGTTCTTCACCATTTTGGAAACGTATATCACCATCAGCAAAGCTGCACGTGGTATCTGAGTTACCAATATAATAAAACCCAAATCAGCCTATGTTTTCAGCTGTCACATCCAATGTGACTATCCATATAAATGTCAGCATGTGTACTTCACTGTACCACTGATGTGGCCATGCCTAAGAATTCGCATGGAGAATTACATACTTAATGGGAATTTACTCAACTTTAATTTCTTCTATATAATACAGTTTGGGCATTATATTTTTTAAACATATGTAGGTAGGTTATATCATCTATAGATCTCATTTCAGAATAGTAAAGTATTGATATTTGCTATGAAGGGGACATTGGGTCTGAAAGGATTAAACACTACTGTCCTCCTTGTTAAGAAAGCAGAGGGACTTCTCTGGTGGTGCAGTGGTTAAGAATCCGCCTGCCAATGCAGGGGACACGGGTTCAAGCTCTGGTCCGGGAAGATCCCAGATGCCATGGAGCAACTAAGCCTGTGCGCCACAACTACTAGGCCTGCACTCTAGAGCCCACGATCCACAACTACTGAGCCCACGCACCTAGAGCCCGTGCTCTGCAACAAGAAAAGCCACCGCGAGGAGAAGTCTGCGCACCGCAACAAAGAGTAGCCCCCGCTCAATGCAACTGGAGAAAGCCTGTGCACAGCAACTAAGACCCAATGCAGCCGAAATATAAATAAATTAATTTTTTAAAAAAGCCCAATGTCTGGCTGATAGCATGGGCTAAAAGAATGTTAATTCTTGTTCTTATTAACCTCTTAGCTTATATCCTATAACACAAACTCCCTTCTGGGATGTTCCTACTTGTATAGACTTAAGAAATCATTTGTAGCCATTTGCTTAATTCCTGTCTTCCTCGTTGGCCTACAAGCCCCACGAGCAGGGGACCGTATGTATTGTTTCCCTCTGTCCCCCTCGCCTGTCACAGGATGGTGCACAGCACTCGAGAAAAACAGGAACCAACTGAACAGTATTAATACTGTCCTTTAAATCAGTGTTCCCCAAACTTGGTTAACCAGGAAACCCTTTTACCATGCAAGAGCAACTATCATCACACAGAACAAGTATTCCTTCAAATATGTTTTGAAAAACACTGGTCTACAGGTTAAAATTCAAGTGACTTACGGGGTCCAGACGGCTCTGGTTTGGTCTCATGCCACTCCCAGTCCATGCTTTTCTGTTTTTTGTTTTTCCTATTCCCTCCCTGCATCTATCCTTTATCTGACCTGCTTGTATTCATCCCCCAAGACTTTACCCTACCGTGGCCCTCACCAAATGAGACCGAAAGCATCTGCCCTCTTGTCTTGCATCGCCCTTCAGAATATCTGCTGCTCAAAGACAAGGACGCATCATACTCATCCTTGTCCGCAAACCCTAGCACAATGCCTGCGATACAATACACAGCTTAAAAATGGTTGGTGAATAAACAACGAATTTTCTTTCACAACGAAAATTTCATCTCAGGGGTGACATTATATAAAATTACCAAATGAATTATGTCTTTAGGTCTTAAATCTGTGATAACACAGTGAGCCAAGTACAGAATACGCCCATCAATGAATCAAAAGTGAAAAGAACGAGCCTGAGCTAACCCTCATGTTCTGCGTCATTAATCTACACGTGGGCAGGATGAGGTAGGTGCCTCCCCTGCACAGACGCTTTTATGATTAATGAGGCTGAGACTCTCAAGAGCTAGTGACTATAACTCAGGGCAGATGAAAATAGAGTTGTTCAAGAGCTGAGAATGTCACAACCATGGCTCTGGAGTTACCTCCAGTGGGTCAGGACACAATTCTGAATTTCTATTCTAGGCTTATGAATAGGAGCATATGATTGGAGAATGGCTCAGATGGACTTGATTTGACACAATAATGATGACTTGAGCTCTTCTGCACACGACTGGCCAAAGTTTCAAAGGTTTTTCAGTGACATTGTTTTTGGATAAATGGCTGTTAATTACTTGATTTTATTATTGCATCACTAACCCTGACTTATCTCTTGAATATCAGATTCATACATCCAGTTTATTAACACACTCACCAACTTATATATTCCCACACAAATAACTGTGGAATTGAATTGTAACTCTATATGAGACACCAGGTGCAAAGACAAACCCCACAGAATTCCTGCTGGCAAAAAGGTCACAGTCTAACTGGGGAGGAATACAGGTAAGCAAACAAGTATACAATGCTGTGCGACAGGTGGATAATTAAAGGTTGGAAAGAGGTGCTCCAGAGCAAGGAAGAAGAGGTGCCTTAGTACTGCTTTGGGAGTCCGGGCAAGGGAAGGTTTCTGAGAGGGCAATTCCAAGCTGAATCTAGGAGTCTGCCTGATAGACCAGGTGGACAGTTCCCGGCAGAGAGCATTAGACAGCTCCAAGTGGACAGTCCTCCAATTTGGCCTACACAAAATCCATCACATCTTCTCCCACTGGTATAGACATGATATGAGCTCAGCAATCAAGAATCATTCAGTAACATTCCGTAAGTAGTTCCCTGAGCACCTCCTGTATCACAGGGCCCGTTCCAGGTCTTCCAATATAACAGTGAGCATAAGAGGGGAGATTCCTGCCTTCCAGGAGCTTTGATTCTAATGAGGAAACAGATAAGAAGCAAAGACCCAAATAAAAGAATTCCAAATATATAGTGTGATGAGGAACAAGAAATGGGGTGAGGATCTAGAAAGAGATGGGAAGAGGACAGGCAACATTGAATAGGAACATGACGTTTAAGCTCAATCTGAATGGCAAGGAAAAGCCAACCAGGCTAGGGAGCAGAGCACTGCCGACAGTGGGGCAGCCAGGGCAAAAGCTCCAAGGTGGGAAGAGTCTGATCAGCAAAGGGAACAGGAATAGACTAATAACCTCTGGCAAGGACACCAACATGGGGAAGCAGCATCTAAGACTCTTGGAAGAGGTAAGCCCAGTGGCCCCCGGCCAGGTAGACAGTCCAGCAGAGCAATGCTCTGGGACATCCAGACTGTGGCCAATATTCAGGAGTCAGGATGATAGATCATTCCTGAGGGATGTTTGTCCATGTGAGGTATGGCCATAACCAACATGCCAGAAAATCAGACAGAAGGGGATTGCAAGAGTTGAGTAGGACACCAAGGCTCAGCCACTGGACAGGTCCTCAAGCAGCGCTGGAGTGCTAAGACTAAGGAGGGGAAACTGAGGTAGCGTATTGTGTGCTGAAACTCAGGCCACCCAATCACCAGGATTCACTCTCAGCGTCCCTTTGGCAGCAAAGGAGCCTGAGTCCTGGAGAACTCTGAGAGAAGACATACGGGCCAGACCACTAGACCACCGTAAAAGCCAAATCTAGCCAGACCACTGGATCCCAGGCCTAGAAGAAGGAGCCCCACAAGATAGGGGAGGGCACAGGGAAAAGGGAGGTGGTCATCTCTTGGGTGTCATCAGGAATGGCTCCAGAACTGAAGTGGGGAGGGGGGATGTACCTCAGAAGCTGGGAATCATCTCAGCCTGTGAGCTCTATCTAAATTAATGGCAGCAGCATCACCCCAGCCGTCACCCAAGCTGAAGGCTGAGTCACCTCCTCTCCTTCACCTACACCTCCGCCTCCACCTACCATCAGTGAGTCACCAGAGTCTACTGCTAACAGCTCCTCTGAACTGTCTGTTGAATCTGTGCCCTGCTCCTATTCACACTGGAACGGCTTTCTATGAGCCGTCTTTCTCTCTCACACGACAGGGTGGAAAATGCAAGGGCTGTAGGGTCAGCCTGGGTTTGAGCACTGGCTCCTCTGGTTGCTAGTTGTGTAGTGTGGGGTTAGTTAACTTCTCTGTACCTTAGTTTCCTCACCTGTAGAATGGGAATAGTTACAAACTCCATGGGGTTGTTATTAGGGTTGGGGGAAGAACTCTGTAAAATCAAAAACACTCTCTAAATATAGGGATTTGTAACCAGGGTAAACTTATGTTTCCTTAGGTTTCAATATAGTGTCACAGAAAAAACAAATCCAACATCCAAAGGTTTAGACAGTACGTGCAAGCTGTTATTGAAGTAGTCTCTTCATAGTTTTTGTTTCAGCTAGCCAACTTCTGCTCTCCCTCTGCCAGTGCCCCAATTTCCTTGGGGCACCCCCACCCCTCTTCACTCTCAGTTCTTGTCCTATGTCTCTGTCTCCAGAGCTGACTCAGGCCTGGCCAATCAGAGCACCACATCCCCTTGGTCAGGTGTGTGATTCAGGGTTGGCCATGTAACTGAATTACAGCCAATTAGACATAAAGGAACTTTTTCTGGGGTTAGGACCTGCCATTTCCACCACAGGGATGAGCGCTTGGACAGACTCTCCAGTTCATGTGTACCTACCCCCGGTCACAAGGACGAGTTCAAAGATGAACTCATGGCCCAAGCACAGCAAATGAGCACTTTCTCTGAGGGCAATGTCAGGACGATGGAAGAGAAACGTTCTACTTTCACTCAGGGTTGCTAAGCAGGAGAGTATGGGCCTAGGGCTACTGTCACCCATCTTGCCTACCACATGAAGCGAACCTGCCTATAGAACAGACAAGGGCAGACAAAAAGGTAGAGAGAGGGAAATGGCCTGGATGATAATGTTTGAACCCCTAGATCTAGCTGTGCCTGAAGCTAATCCACTGCTGGCTGCATTTTCCTGTTATATGAGTCAATAAATTCACTTTTTTGCTCGAGGTAGATGGAGTTGAGTTTCTGTCATCTGTCTCTGAAAAAAAGAGTCAATTTCTAAGCCATTCAGTAAAAGGAAAAAGTTTCACCAGAATATTAAAGTAAGTATTCCTATTCTCTGCTCTCCTTGATAGAAAACCTGACCCAGTCACGTGGAAACATGGAAAGATGATGAAGAGAACAGTACACATCAACTCACCCACTTTAAATGCTTAAGGATCTATGAAGGAGCAAATTGGCTAGAAAATCAAATTTTCTCTTTGTACCAATTATTAATCATAAATTAAAGCCAATAACTATCTACCAATATTGACAAAGTTAAATTACCAGACATCCGTCATTTTGGCAGCAAGGAAACCAGCCTCCCTTTTAAAAGGATGTGTTACACCATGATTATTTCCAGAGCACACAATTAGGTGTCTAGCTTTGCAGCCACATGGAGCAAAAATGATCAGCAACTCCATGGATCACCCCGTCTGGTTCATCCAAGCTGAAATATCTAGGCCACATTTCCCTGTCAAGTTAAAAAGAAAAAAGAAGAAAGCTGAAAAGGAAACCCCATGTCACTATCCCGGACTGGATACTAAACACCAAATGCAAAGATTTGTTTCCCCTTTTCCAAATTGTGTTTTATAGCATGGCCTGTCAGTTCTTACAAACCCTTATATTAATTAGCTAGATTTATTTCCATTTGCTCCTCACAAAGAGAATTATAGAAGCTTGATTTCACAAACCTGGTATGTGCCCTGCTATGCTTCCACTGTCGGGGAAGTAAGTGAAATGGGTAGAGTGAGGGGTCACACATAAGACAACAGCACAAACTGCCTGGTAATTTGAGAGAAAACCATATCCTCACATCCTAACACTTGGTACTGGGTTTCTTTCCATTTTCCCCACGAAGTGTTTTCTGTCCTCTGGGAAGCTGAGGATTTGTGAGGCTTCTTGTCTCAACATGAATTCTGTTATCACAGGAAGCATTTTAAAAATATATTAATGGATTTTCCTGTTTTGCGTCTCCATGTGTGTGATCTTCTCTCTACTCAGGCAGAGACATACAACTCTCTGGGGTACCTGGGCAGAGAGAAGGGCATAGGATTTTCCCAGCAGGAATGTCAAGAGAAGAAGACTCCATATTCAGTTCCTGACACCCAAATATGTGACTTTGGGGTGTGCAGCAGCACAACAGATTTTGAAAAGCAGGCTTGGTCAGGAAAAAAGGGTTTCCTACATGTCTTTATGTTCCTTTTTAACAATCAAGAAGCAGATCAGGGACTTCCCTGGTGGTGCAGTGGTTAAGAATCTGCCGGCCAATGCAGGGGACACGGGTTCAAGCCCTGGTCCGGGAAGATTCCACACGCCGCAGAGCAACTAAGCCCGTGTACCACAACTACTGAGCCTGTTCTCTAGAGCCCGTGAGCCACAACTACTGAACCCACATGCCACAACTACTGAAGCCCGTGTGCCTAGAGCCTGTGCTCTGCAACAAGAGAAGCCACCACAACGAGAAGCCTGTGCACTGCAACGAAGAGTAGCCCCTGCTCGCCACAACTAGAAAAAGCCCGTGGGCAGCAACAAAGACCCAATGCAGCCAAAAAGAAATAAATAAATGTATTTTAAAAAAAAGAAGCAGCAAATCAGGTGAACTCAGGTCTGGGCAGCTCAGTTTCTTCAAAACCATAAAAAGGATATGTTTTCTTCTCCCCTAGGACATGAGGCTGGCAGTGCGCAATCAAAGGACCTGGGGGGAAGTAACTGTCCCGGCCACCCCAGGCCTGACACACAGTGAGTGCCCCGTGACTGTTTATCTACCTGAACTGGAGAGGCTTTTCCATCCTGGTACCATTAGCATTCTGGGCTAAATTTCTCCTCGCTGAAGTATGAATTCAAGCAATAAGAAGAATCCAAGACAGATAATCCACCCACAATCTCCCCCCAGCCAACCAGCTCCACACTCCAAATTAGGAAAATGGATCAAATTCATCCCCACTTTGTTTACATATTGTTTATCTGTTTCTGGTTGATTTTGCTGCAGCTGTGTCCCAAACTCAATGCTATTATATGCTGAAAATATAAACTCAGTTTCTTTTCCAGAGTCATATCTATGACATTGAAAATGAGGCCAGAAGGTCACTGAGTTGTTTCTCAGCATTGAAAGTGGGTGGAGCATGGACCAAATGAGTCCTGCAGGCCCAGTCACCCCAGCAGTCAAGACCCCAGCGGCACCAAGCAGCCTGAACACACCCAGCTCCTCCACAGTGAGCTCACCTCTCTAGAAGTTCTGCTGGATGCACAAGAAACATCAATGACATCAATCCTTTAAAACTGAAGCACTTTCCTAGATGGAGGGGGCAGGAGTCTCATAATAATAAGATAATTGTCTAGATGAAAAGATCCACATATTAGGAAAATGGATCAAATCAACTTAAAATAAATTGTAAGACCAGTGTCATTCATTCAAAAAATATTTGTTGAGTACCTACCATGTACCAGATGCCAGGAAAAAATGTACAGGGCCAATTTGCTAACTACCCACTCCACCCCATCCCCAGGCAGAGCCCCTGCGCTATGGAGGGGCTGCTCAGGCTAGATGTGGCACACCTCTAGGCGGTGCCATTCATACCAGCTACTGTGTGAATGGGGTCCCTGGGAGTTTACCACTCTGCCAGAGGCATTCATATTCCAATCAGTGACAGAGCTATAAAGGAATAGCTACATGTGACAGGTGCAGGAATAAAGGTAGGGGCGAGGGGCCATAGGAACCTGGTCAAGTAATGAGGTGGCTCTATCCACCTAACTTTGGTAGGACTACATTTCACTTAAATGGTTGAAAATGTAGCATCCTTATTGAGATATGTTGCAAATGTAAACTATATCATATTTCAAAGACAATATGAAAAGGGTGTAAAATATCTCATGAATATTTTCTGAATTGGTTACATGCTGAAATGATAATATTTTGAATATATTAGGTTAAATAAAATACTTGCTTTAAAAATTTCACCTCTTTTTTACTTTTTATAATGTGACTACTAGAAAAATTTGAATTACATATAGAGCTCACTTTTGGATAGTGCTTGGCTAGATGATCTCAATTACATCTTCTAACAATAAATCCTATTGTTCTAGGTAGCTATTGTGAAATTTCAGCTCTGAGGGGCTTTGAGCATGAATTTTAAAGTAGAGAGTGTGAATTATAAGGCCACTTGATAGCTGTGTGATTTTGGACAAGTTATTTAACCTCATTGGGCCTCAGTTTCCTCATCTGAGGAACAGAGATAAACACATCTACCTCACAGAGTTGATGAAAGGGTTAAATGAAATAGTCTGTGCAAGGTGCCAGGCAAAGTGCCTGTGACCATGTTGAAATAAATTCTCTCTGATCTTCTTGTCTCTTTGATTGTAACTTTTAATACCCATGAGGACCAAAAGAGGAAACCAGGTCATGAGAATTTTAGCACAAGCACCAGTCTTATTAAGAGCCAAAGTAAGCAGAGGTCTAGGCGGTCATGGGAAACATGTAGCTTTGTTACCATGAATCAGCCATGTTCAGGTCTGATCCTTGATGTGATCCACTGGCCCACTTTCTAGCCAGACATGCTCATGTCTCATTTTTCCCTTCCCCTTCTGCCCTCACAGTCTTTCTAATTCGTTATATTCCAGGCTTTTGAAGCTTCCTGCTCTCAGGAAGTAGATATGTTGGAAGACATAATTCAGACTGTTTGGGAAAGAAGACATGTCCCCCTCCCTTCCTGGCTATCGCTGTGGACCATGGACATTTCTAGGACGCAGGTGAGAAAAAACACTTTGTAGCAGGTGTCAATATTGTCTTACTTGGTATGGGCTCCTCATAGCCACCCCATCACCCTAACTCCCAAGAAAGGTCCCCAGACAGGATGATGAAACATAAAAAGAGCAAGGTCTATAGAAAACTTGCTTGAGGAAATGGGGCAATCCCAAGTGTCAAGGATAACAGATGTATGGCATACAATAGTTTTATTTGATCAATATTCATTCATCACAAGTTTTAGTTTGATTATTGATTATTCATACTGATGAGGAGAATAAGTTCTGGGGTCGGAAAAAACCTGGATTTGAATGTTAGTCCTGATACCATTGTGTATTACTGGAAATTTTTCTAACTTCTCTGAGTCAATTTCCTGGTTTCCTCTTTTGGTCCTCATGGGTATTAAAAATTACAATCAAAGAGACAAGAAGATCGAGAGAATTTATTTCAACATGGTCACAGGCTTTTTGCCTGGCACCTTGCGTAGACTATTTCATTTAATGCTTTCATCAACTCTGTGAGGTAGATGTGTTTATCTCTGTTCCTCAGATGAGGAAACTGAGGCCCAATGAGGTTAAATAACTTACTCAAAATCACACAGCTATCAAGTGGCCTTATAATTCACACTCTCTACTTTAAAATTCATGCTCAAAGCCCCTCAGAGCCGAACTTTCACAATAGCTACCTAGAACAATAGGCTTTATTGTCAGAAGATGTAATTGAGATCATCTAGCCAAGCACTATCCAAAAGTGAGCTTTATATGTAATTCAAATTTTTCTAGTAGTCACATTATAAAAAGTAAAAAAGAGACAGGTGAAATTTTTAAAGTAAGATATTTTATTTAACCTAATTTATTCAAAATATTATCATTTCAGCATGTAACCAATCCAGAAAACTATTCATGAGATATTTTACACTCTTTTTCATATTGCCTTTGATATATGGTGTAGTTTACACTTACAACATATCCCAATAAGGCTGCTACATTTTCAACCATTCAAGTGAAATGTAGTCCTACCAAAGTTATAACGTTGTGTTTAAGAGAAAAATATTTTACACTGCTCCCGTTTTTAAATTTAAATTCAAATTCATTTAAATTAAATTAAAATGTCGGCTCTTCATCAATTGCATTAGCCACATTTCAAGTGCTCAATAGCCCCATGTGGATGGCAGCTACTGTTTTTGGACAATATAGATCTAGCCCAATCCCCCTAGACTTACAGACAAAGAAACAAGCTCAGAAAGGGTAAGTGACTTGTTCAGGGTTATTGCCAGTTAGTAGTTGAGCCAGAATGAACCCAAGCTTCTCAACACTGACCTTTCTACCACACCAAGGTAGTGAGGCACTTTTGAACTGATGGGCTGCTGTAGTTGATTTGCTGGCATTTTGGGGGTCATCCCTCAAACTAACACATGTCCATCCCAGCTCTCTCCCTTCTTGGACAAGTTCACCATGGTGACTCCTGCTTCTTCACCATGATTCACTCTGTAAACATCAGCCACTGAGTGCCCCAAAACCAGGTCCCACACAGCCCTATTTGTAAAGAAGGCTAGAAGTATGAATAAAAATTTAAAATAAAAACAAAAAATCAATATGACAGTGACTCAAAGTTAGTCATCTTTACACTATTTCTTTTCAGGGACAATTTAATATTTACATGCCAAGAATCTTTAAGCATACCTCATTCTTCAACAGGAAGAATATGGTAAATTTCCCTTGTTAACATTATTTTATGGGTAGAAAAATGAGATACTAAGAAGTTGGGCAATTTACCTAAGATTATATAAGGATTCTGAAGCAGACTTCAGGTTGGGACACTCTATTCCTGTTCTGGGTCTGTCTCTCTAAGTCATAACACTCCTCTTAAACTACTTGCATTTTCCAAACAAGGGATGAGGCCTGAATTTAAAAGAGAAAAGATTGATGTGTAATAGCCCAATAACTGAGATTTTATCATCCAAACAAAAATCGAGGTAAAACTAATATATTTAATCCAAGATACCATACATGTTAACAATAAGGTAATACACAAATAATACAAAGGGCAACAGACACAGCACTGTGTATAGAGACTAATTTTTCATGCTGATTTGTGAGGAGTCCTTAGCAATATGACACTCATCAGGAGCAATGCTGTGGAGGTTTAGGTAGGCCCAAAATTGATTTATGTTTTACCTCAGGTCTTATATCTCATTTTTATGGGCAAAGGTAGAACCATATATTGCTCTTAACTGACTGTAGCTATGGAATCCTAAGCCTTGAATTATGCATGTAATGGCCCAGAGAGAATCATCATTCCCCAGAAAGTAGATATGCTGATAGAAAGCTGGAGTTTTCTGATCCTGCTGAATCGGGGAACTCTTACAGTGAACCTTGGAGAAAATAAGGGAATAAAAAATAGGGGGGAAGGAGGTATACCATAAAGATGCCCTGGAAAAAATTAAAACCAGAAAAGGAATGAAACTTTTTTCTCTTCCAGGTTTTGGTTTTAAGATGGTGTTGTTCCTCTGCTGACATGTGACAAATAAAAATCTGCCTATTGGAAGCACCCACATAGTGTATTCATTTGGCTCTCCTTCTGCTACAGGTTAGGCCTTCCAATATCCAAAGACAGCAATCTTGCCAGCTCCCCAAAGACTTCTCCTTCTCCAAGTTAGTCATCCTTAATGCCCTCAACTCTTCTTCACAGGATTTATTCATGCAACATGACCAAGTCCTATCCCAGGTGACATGCACTGAGAACACCAAGACAAATATGCTGCTGCCCAACCCACACACATCCTGATTCAGAGCTTATTTCCAACAAGCAAAAATGCTGCAAAGAATGTGTTGATTTGCAATGAATTAAATTCTAATTCCAGGGCTTCCCTGGTGGCGCAGTGGTTGAGAGTCCGCCTGCCGATGCAGGGGTCACGGGTTCGTGCCCTGGTCCAGGAAGATCGCACATGCCGCGGAGCGGCTGGGCCCCTGAGCCATGGCCGCTGAGCCTGCGCATCCGGAGCCTGCGCGTCCGGAGTCTGTGCCCCGCGACGGGAGAGGCCACAGCAGTGAGAGGCCCGCGTACCGCAAAAAAAAAAAAAAAAAATTCTAATTCCACGTAAACTGTGTTGAAACAACATTTACCCTTTGCATACTTATTTGAGAACCTTCTGTGTACAGAACCTATATTAGGCATTTCTAAGTCAGAAGATCCTTAAGAAATAAAAGAGGAGAAAAACAGTTTTTGCCCTCAAAAACTAAGACCTTACCTTTAAGTTTATTGGTTGTGTTTTATGATTATTCTCATGCTCGTTAGTTATTTATATGCATTATTTCCTAAGGGCAGAAATTTTGCATCTTTTTCCCTGTAAAGTCATAAATATAGTCAAACTAAAGTAGTGAGTGTGTATGCCTGCATGTCTTCACATAATAATAAGCATCATCTTTGTTTCCTTCTGTTACTAGGCTATCAGCTTTCAACATCCATCACCTATTCATCCATTTATTCAATGAATATTTGAGGGCCTGCCATGTAACAGGCACTGCTCTAGCCTCCAGAAAAAACAATGGTGAATACAAGAGACCCTAAACTCTGCCCCTGTAGAGCTTAGCAAAAGTTATAATCACATTTTTTATTTAAGAAATGATGCCTTGCAAAATTACAACCAGCTCAAGTATTATTTTTAAAAAATTCTCAATAAGTTAATCCCTTGGGTAGAAAAAATGTTCAAATGTAGAAACTATCAGTCATTAGATTGCACGGACAGTTCATCAGCTCTCTTAAAATTACGTTTAGAGGGCAGACAGCAGAAGCAAGAAAAACTACAATCCTGCAGCCTGTGGAACAAAAACCATATTCACAGATAGACAAGATGAAAAGGCAGGGGGCTATGTACCAGATGAAGGAACAAGATAAAACCCCAGAAAAACAACTAAATGAAGTGGAGATAGGAAACCTTCCAGAAAAAGAATTCAGAACAATGATAGTGAAGATGATCCAGGACCTCGGAAAAAGAATGGAGGCAAAGATTGAGAAGATGCAAGAAATATCTAACAAGGATCTAGAAGAATTAAAGAACAAACAAACAGAGATGAACAACACAATAACTGAAATGAAAAATACACTAGAAGTAATCAATAGCAGAATAACTGAGGCAGAAGAACGCATAAGTGACCTGGAAGACAGAAAGGTGTAATTCACTGCTGCAGAACAGAATAAACAAAAGAAGAACGAAAAGAAAAGAGGACAGCCTAAGAAACCTCCGGGACAACATTAAACACAACAACATTCGCATTATAGGCGTCCCAGAAGGAGAAGAGAGGGAGAAAGAACCCGAGAAAATATTTGAAGAGATTATAGTCGAAAACTTCCCTAACATGGGAAAGGAAATAGTCACCCAAGTCCAGGAAGTGCAGAAAGTCCCATACAGGATAAACGCAGGGGAAACATGCTGAGACATATAGTAATCAAATTGGCAAAACTTAAAGACAAAGAAAAATTATTAAAAGGAGCAAGGGAAAAACGACAAATAACATACAAGGGAACTCCCATAAGGTTAACAGCTGATTTCTCAGCAGAAACTCTACAAGCCAGAAGGGAGTGGCATGATATACTTAGTAATGAAAGGGAAGACTCTACAGCCAAGATTACTCTACCCGGGAAGGATCTCATTCAGATTCGATGGAGAAATCAAAAGCTTTACAAACAAGCAAAAGTTAAGAGAATTCAGCACCACCGAACTAGTTCTACAACAAATGCTAAAGGAACTTCTCTAAGTGGGAAACACAAGAGAAGAAAAGGACCTACAAAACAAACCCAAAACAATTAAGAAAATGGTACCAGGAACATATATATCGATAATTACCTTAAACATGAATGAATTAAATGCTCCAACCAAAAGACACAGGCTCACTGAATGGACACAAAAACAAGACACATATATATGCTGTCTACAAGAGACCCACTTCAGACTTAGGGACACATTCAGACTGAAAGTGAGGGGATGGAAAAACATATTCCATGCAAATGTAAATCTAAAGAAAGCTGGAGTAGCAATACCCATATCAGATAAAATAGACTTCAAAATAAAGAATGTTACAAGAGACAAGAGAGGACACTACATAATGATCAAGGAATCACTCCAAGAAGAAGATATAACAATTATAAATATATATGCACCCAACACAGGAGCACCTCAATACATAAGGCAACTGCTAACAGCTATAAAAGAGGAAACCGACAGTAACACAGTAATAGTGGGGGAATTTAACACTTCACTTACACCAATGGACAGATCATCCAAACAGAAAATTAATACAGAAACACACGCTTTAAATGACACAATAGACCAGATAGATTTAATTGATATTTATAGGGCATTCCATCCCTAAACAGCAGATTACACTTTCTTCTCAAGTGCACATGGAACATTCTCCAGGATAGATCACATCTTAGGTCACAAATCAAGCTTCAGTAAATTTAAGAAAACTGAAATCATAACAAGCATCTTTTCGGGCCACAATGCTATAAGATTAGAAATCAATTACAGGGAAAAAAAACCATAAAATAACACAAACACGTGGAGGCTAAACAAGACGTTACTAAATAACCAAGAGATCACTGAAGAAATCAAAAAATACCTAGAGACAAATGATAAGGAAAACATGACGATCCAAACCTATGGGATGCAGCAAAAGCAGTTCTAAGAGGGAAGTTTACAGCTATACAAGCCTACCTCAAGAAACAAGAAAAATGTCAAATAAACAATCTAACCTTACACTTAAAGGAACTAGAGAAAGAAGAACAAACAAAACCCAAAGTTAGCAGAAGGAAAGAAATCATAAAGATCAGAGCAGAAATAAATGAAATAGAAACAAAGAAAACAATAACAAAGATCAATAAAACTAAAAGCTGGTTCTTTGAGAAGATAAACAAAATTAATAAACCTTTAGCCAGACTCATCAAGAAAAAGAGAGAGAGGACTCAAATCAATAAAATTAGAAATGAAAGAGGAGAAGTTACAACAGACACCGCAGAAATACAAAGCATTCTAAGAGACTACTACAAGCAACTCTATGCCAATAAAATTGACAACCTGGAAGAAATGGACAAATTCGTAGAAAGGTATAACCTTCCAAGACTGAACCAGGAAGAAATAGAAAATATGAACAGACGAATCACAAGTAATGATATTGAACCTGTGATTAAAACTCTTCCAACAAACAAAAGCCCAGGACCAGATGGCTTCACAGATGAATTCTATCAAACACTTAGAGAAGAACTAACACCCATCCTTCTCAAACTCTTCCAAAAAGTCACAGAGGAAGGAACACTCCCAAACTCATTCTATGAGGCCACCATAACCCTGATACCAAAACCAGACAAAGATACTAAAAAAAAAGAAAATTAAAGACCAATATCACTGATGAATACAGATGCAAAAATCCTCAACAAAATACTAGCAAACAGAATCCAGCAAAATATTAAAAGGATCATACACCATGATCAAGTGGGATTTATTCCAGGGATGCAAGGATTCTTCAATATATGCAAATCAAACAATGTGATACACCATATTAACAAACTGAAGAATAAAAACCATAAGATCATCTCAATAGATGCAGAAAAAGCTTTTGACACAATTGAACACCGATTTACGATAAAAACTCTCCAGAAAGTGAGCATAGAGGGAACCTACCTCAACCTAATAAAGGCCATATATGACAAACCCACAGCAAACATCATTCTCAATGGTGAAAAACTGAAAGCATCTCCTCTAAGATCAGGAACAAGACAAGCATGTCCACTCTCACCAGTTTTACTCAACATAGTTTTGGAAGTCCTAGCCACGGCAATCAGAGAAGAAAAAGAAATAAAAGGAATACAAATTGGAAAAGAAGAAGTTAAAACTGTTTGCAGATGACATGATACTATAAACAGAGAATCCTAAAGATGCCACCAGAAAACTACTAGAGCTAATCAATAAATTTGGTAAAGTAGCAGGATACAAAATTAATGCACAGAAATCTCTTGCATTCCTATACACTAATGATGAAAAATCTGAAAGAGAAATTAAGGAAACACTCTCATTTACCATTGCAACAAAAACAATGAAATACCTAGGAATAAACCTACCTAGGGAGACAAAAGACCTGTATGCAGAAAACTATAAGACACTGTTGAAAGAAATTAAAGATGATACCAACAGATGGAGAGATATACCATGATCTTGGATTGGAAGAATCAATATTGTGAAAATGACTCTACTACCCAAAGCAATCTACAGATTCAATGCAATCCCTATCAAATTACCAGTGGCATTTTTTACAAAACTAGAACAAAAAATCTTAAAATTTTTATGAAGACACAAAAGTCCCCGAATAGCCAAAGCAGTCTTAAGGGAAAAAAGCGAAGCTGGAGAAATCAGACTCCCTGACTTCAGACTATACTACAAAGCTACAGTAATCAAGACAATATGGTACTGGCACAAAAACAGAAATATAGATCAATAAAACAGGATAGAAAGCCCGGAGATAAACCCACACACCTATGGTCAACTAATCCGTGGCAAAGGAGGCAAGGATATACAATGGAGAAAAGACAGTCTCTTCAATAAGTGGTGCTGGGAAAACTGGACAGCTACATGTAAAAGAATGAAATTAGAACACTCCCTAACACCATACACAAAAACAAACTCAAAATGGATTAGAGACCTAAAGGTAAGACCAGACACCATAAAACTCTTAGAGGAAAACACAGGAAGAACACTCTTTGACATAAATCACAGCAAGATCTTTTTTGATCCACCTCCTAAAGTAATGGAAATAAAAACAAAAATAAACAAATGGGACCTAATGAAACTTAAAAGCTTTTGCAAAGCAAAGGAAACTACAAAGAAGACGAAAAGACAACCTTCAGAAAAAGCAAAGGAAACTACAAAGAAGACAAAAAGACAACCTTCAGAATGGGAAAAAATATTTGCAAACGAATCAATGGGCAAAGGATTAATCTCCAAAATATATAAACAGCTCATGCGGCTCAATATTAAAAAAACAAACAACCCAATCAAAAAATGGACAGAAGACCTAAACAGACATTTCTCCAAAGAGGACATACAGATGGCCAAGAAGCACATGAAAACCTGTTCAACATCACTAATTTTTAGAGAACTACAAATCAAAACTACAATGAGGTATCACCTCACACCAGTTAGAATGGGCATCATCAGAAAATCTACAAACAACAAATGCTGGAAAGGGTGTGGAGAAAAGGGAATCCTCTTGCACTGTTGGTAGGAATGTAAATTGATACAGCCACTATGGAGAAAAGTATGGAGGTTCCTTAAAAAACTAAAAATAGAATTACCATATGACCCAGCAATTCCACTACTGGGCATATACCCAGAGAAAACCATAATTCAAAAAGACACATGTACCCCAATGTTCATTGCAGCACTATTTTCAATAGCCAGGTCATGGAAGCAACCTAAATGCCCATCAACAGACGAATGGATAAAGAAGATGTGGTACATATATACAATGGAATATTACTCAGCCATAACAAGTAACGAAATTGGATCATTTGTAGAGACGTGGATGAATCTAGAGACCATCATACAGAGTGAAGTAAGTCAGAAAGAGAAAAACAAATATCACATATTAACGCATATATGTGGAACCTAGAGAAATGGTACAGATGAACCGGTTTGCAGGGCAGAATTAAGACACAGATGTAGAGAACAAATGTATGGACACCAAGGGGGGAAAGCAGCGGCAGGTGGTGGTGGTGGTGTGATGAATTGGGAGATTGGGATTGACATGTATATACTGATGTGTATAAAATGTATGACTAATAAGAACTGGCTGTATAAAAAAATAAAATTTAATTTAAAAAAAATTATGTTTAAAGACATGCAGAAATGCTCCAGCAGCTTATTTATCAGAAGTTGCAAGTAACTTTCTCCTACTTTCTTCACTTTATCTTTATTTAAGGGTAGTGAAGACACATTCCTCTAGAGGATTGTTTCATAGAATCCCCTTCTTATTTGTCTCATTTCCAAGTAAACATTAGTTTCCAGATGAACTAATGGGTCTAACAGGAATTTAAAGGTCTTCAAAGCACTGATTAAAGGGGACTGACCCGTTCAGGGGATTGACCAGACCATGTTCTGCTCTCCACTTCTAGGTAATGATTAACTGGAGACCTTCCCCAAGCAATGGACATCCTTTGATGTCCTCTATTAAGTGATCTCCTGATTGGGGTAGGGGGTAGGGCATATTCCTTTGCTTTCCCTTGATGGCGCTTACTCAAATCTTACCAAGCATCTCTTGCCCAGACTCCAGGGCAGAAAACTCACGAACTGCCTGGAGGTAATATCTGAAAAGAAGAACTGACTCAATAATCCTCCTGTGTATGCACGCATGCGTGCACACACACGCACACACACACACACACACACACACACTAACTTAAACTCCACTTGGCAGTTTTCTAAAAGGTGGGATATGACCACATAACTCCACTCTCTATCAGCCTCCACCTATATTACTCATGAAAGGAAAGACAAACCAAATCTATTGAGAAAAAGGCATACAATTCAATTAAAAAAGAAAAAAAGACTTAAGTAGCTGCTTCACAAAACAGGAAATCCTAATTGCCAATGAAAAAGTACTAAATCTCTTTAGTCATCATGAAAGTGCAAATTTCAACCACAAGGTTATATACTATACTGGTACTGAAACAGAAAGCAAAGAAGGAAAGGAGGGAAGGAGGAAGGGAGGGAGGAGGAAGGAAAGGAAAGGAAATGAAAAGAAAAAAAGGAGAAAGAAAATACCAAATGTTGATAGAGATGCAGAACAACTGGAATGCTCATACACTGTTCGTGAGGTTGTAAATCAGTATAACCACTTTGGAAAATAACTTGATAGTATGTAGTAAAGTTGAAGATATACATACCCAGTGATGTAGCAATTATATTCCTGGGCATATATCCTAGAGAAATGTGTATACATACAAACCGAATATGTATATGAAAATGTCCATAGGAAGCAATCTATTTTCAATAGAATGGATAAAAATATAGAGTATATTCATACAGGAATATCACTCAACAACAAAATTAATGAATTTCAACTACATGCAATAATATGAGTGACTTACAACATAATGGTGAGTAAAAAAGAAAAAAGCAAGATATAAAAGAATATATACAGTCTGATTTATATAAAGTTCTAAAACAGGCAAACACAACACAACATTGTTTAAAGATACTGCACACATATATGGTATAGCTATAACGAAAAGCAAGAAAAGAAAAGTAAAAGAAAGGTAACAGTTACCTTTTGCGAGAGGAGAGAAGTTGGGATCAGAAATTGATACATGGATTGGGATGAAGTGCTCATGACATTTAATTTCTTAACCTTAGTACCAGTTACATGGGTGTTTGCTTTATAGTAAATATTTGTTAAACTGTGCCAATAAGTTGATGCATATTTCTGAAAAAATGTGCAATCTTTTACAATAATACTGTTTTAGGGACTTTCCTGGTGGTACAGTGGTTAAGAATCCACCTGCCAATGCAGGGGACACGGGTCCAAGCCCTGGTCTGGGAAGATCCCACATACCGTGGAGCAACTAAGTCCGTGTGCCACAACTACTGAGCCTGCGCTCTAGAGCCCGCAAGCCACAACTACTGAAGACTGTGCCCCTAGAGCCCATGCTCTGCAACAAGAGAAGCCACCGAAATGAGAAGCCTGCACACCTCAATGAAGGGTAACGCCTGCTCGCCGTAACTAGAGAAAGCCTGTGCACAGCGACGAAGACCCAATGGAGCCCAAAACAAATAAATATATAAAAAACATAAAAATTTTAAAAATTAAAATTAAACTGTTTTAAAAGGTTGGGAGGAGTGGCAAGCTAAATAACACCACTGATCGTCTCCCTCAACCTCCTACCCAGATTGTTTATTTATTTTGATGTTTATTACTTAGAATACCATTTCTTATCTGGGGAGTGCTGTCTTTGACAAGAAATAAGAACTTTAGAGGTGATTTTTATCTAATACATTTCCTATACATTTAGAGGAAAGCAGAAAGAAAGAGAGCTTAGCAGAATTAAGAAAAGAATTAATTCTATTATTGTGCAGCCTAAACAGTCTAATGCTCATTTCACTGCAAAGTCTACGACGTAATACATACCTATGTTCTCTGAGTCTCCATCACTGGCCGTAACGGAAGATAAGTAACTGCCTTACCTCACCTAGGTGGGGAGTGAACACATGCAAGTAAGGCATCCAGAGCATGTACAGCTTCATTCAAATCTTGTCTGAAAATAAAATGACTTCACAAAAAAAGGAAACTATGTAGAAAAAAAAAGACACAAAATGTCTTTTTCACTGTCAAAAAATGTATTACTCATTTATATCAGGGACTCAAATAAACCATCACTCATTCATTCATTCGTTCATTCATTTAATAACATTTATTGAGCCTCTGCTACTGTTAGGCATTGTGGGAACTGAGTTAGACAAGGTTTCTGTTCTGAAAGGGCTTATAATTGAGTACAAAGGAGAACATCTGCACACACTTCTCTACTTAGCTCTCAACTGTTGAAACTTAACCAAGTGCCAAACACTAAATGCCAAATCATTATTACCTCATTTAATCCTCATATCAATCCTTTCATGAGTATTGCATATGTGGAAACAGACACAGAGAAATTAATAAATTTACCCCAGGGCAAACACCCTGTAGGCTAGAATCTGGGCTTGTCTATCCGACCCCAAAGCTCATGCACTACACAGGGTATACTGCTTCTCCATACAGAACACAAGAGAGAAGAAGCTAAATGCTGTAACATACAAACCAGATATTGAAGGATATTTGCTTCCTCAGTGCTGAAATTTGTTACTACAGCATGTATTACTTAAGTAATTTTTAATGAAAAAAAATTGTAATGCTTTGGGACATTGGTCCAACTTCAGTTTTGATTACCTTAACATGAAACATAATTTTCCAAAATCTTAATTTAGGAACATTTAGAGTGGGGAGATAAATTCAACTAAAACAATTCTTGAATCATCAAGTTTTTGTAAAAGGTAAAATTTGGGATGCTACGATTGCACACTCTCACCAAGAGATTATCACACTAAGTGAAGTAAGTCAAACAAAGAAAGACTAATACCATATGATATCACTTATACGTGGAATCTAGAAAAATGATACAAGTGAACTTATTTACAAAACAGAAACAGACTCACAGAGGTAAAAAACAAATAAATGGTTACCAAAGAGGCAAACAGGGGCAGAAAGGGGGATAAATGAGGAGTTTGGGATTAGCAGATACAAACTACTATATATAACATAGATAAACGACAAGATCCTACTGTATATAGCACAGGGAACTATACTCGATATCTTGTAATAACCTACAATGAAAAAGAATGCATGTATATTTATGTATAACTGAATCACTTTGCTGTACACCAGAAACTAATACATTGTAAATTAACTATACTTCAATTTTTTAAAAATTGCACACTTGACATACTTCAAATTTTCTTTCTGATTCCTGAGTAGGGTTTTGTATTCCTGCTTCCCCTGTTGGAGTTCTAATTTTAAAACTAACACTTGTGATTAAGGACAAATAATTAGGTCCCTCTTTTGCTTTATTACCACCACCTGCAAAGTGCCCTTGAAGCCTGCGTGAAGGAAAAGGAGGAGATTCTAGGCCGCGCAATGCAAGGGGCAGTCCTACTGCTCCTCTCTCTGGTCCGGGAGGGACCAGCAGCCTCCTCCCACCAGGCGCAAGTGGCACAGCCTGAGGCTGGCAGCTGACAGTGTGGGAGGACTCACGGCCTAGGAACGGTCTCTGTGGGCCTGCTGTCCCACTCACTACAAAAACGGGGAGCTTGTACAGCTGACATCTAGAATCTTGTCCATTCACCCCCAGCTTTCTCTCGCCGTGTCTCATTGGTCCAGCCTGACCTTGATGGTCAGATTCTAGAAGCACACTATCCAACATACGAACATTCCCACAAACAGCTTAAGCAAAACAAAAACCACAAGTGTTCATGGGGCTTCCCTGGTGGCGCAGTGGTTGAGAGTCCGCCTGCTGGTGCAGGGGACGCGGGTTCGTCCCCCGGTCTGGGAAGATCCCACATGCCGCAGAGCAGCTGGGCCCGTGAGCCATGGTCGCTGAGCCTGCGCGTCCGGAGCCTGTACTCCGCAACGGAAGAGGCCACAACAGTGAGAGGCCCGCGTACCGCAAAAAAAAAAAACAACAAAATACAAGTGTTCTCTCAACTCTTTCCCCCACCATAAAAAAGTCATTTTGACTATATTTCTCACATATTTTTCAGTAATTCAGAAGAGAGGGTGAAAACAATTAAAAGGAGGCAACCTGAAAAATAAGCAGGTGGGGGGAGAGGCAAGGTTTTCCTCATATTCTATCATAATTGAGCACTTAGAAGATTGAGCAAAAATATTACGGGAATTGAGGAGGTAGAGATAGAGGAAGAGGTGTTTCACTTGGACTTTTGAAGACTGGGCATGGCAGGCAGAAGGGGGCATGGGGGCATTACAACAAGAAAGGAAAGTACAAGGCCTGTTTGAGAAACCTTGAAAAGTCCAGTTTGACTGTGACCTAGTACAGGGGGGAGAATAAAAGGAAATAAAATTAAAGTCTGAACAGAGGAGGAGCCCTAATGGTAGATACTGAAAACCAGCCTAAGGCACTCAAAAGAACCCAGAAAGCCATTTTTTAGAAGTGCACAATCTAGTGGCTCTTAGTCCATTTACAAAGTTGGGCATCCATCACAACAATTAATTTTAGAACATTTTTATTACCCTAAAAAGAAACCCACATCCCTAACCATTACCTCCTCAATACCCCTTCCCCCTCCAGCCTTAGATGACCACTAATCTACTGTCTGACTACAGATTTGCCTATTTTGAACATTTCATATAAATGGAATCATATAATATATGGTCATTTGGAACTGTCTTCTTTCACTTAGCACAATGTTTTCAAAGTTCATCCATGTTGTAGCATGTATCAGTACGTCATTTCTTTTTATTGATGAATAACACATCATTGTGTGCATATACCAAATTCTATTTATCCATTCATCAGTTGATGGACATTTGGATTGTTTCCACATTTTGGCTATTGTGAATAATGCTGCTCTGAACACTGCGATACCAATTTTTGTGTGGGTGCAGGTTTTCAATTCTCTTGGGTATGTATACCTAGGAGTAGAATTGCTAGGTCATATAGCTCCATGTTTCTTTTTGAGAAACTGCCAGAACATTTTCCAAAGCTATTTCACTATTTTAGATTCCCACCAACAATGTATGAGGGTTCTAGTTTCTCCATATCCTCACCAACACTTACCTTTTTATTATTATTATAACCATCCTAGTAGGTATGAAGTGATATTTCACTGTGGTTTTGATTTGCATTTCCCTGACGACTAATGATGTTGAGCATCTTTTCATGTGCTTATTGAGTATGGTGTATCTCCTTTGGAGAAATGCCTCTTCTTTGCCTGTTTTAAACTGGGCTATTTGTCTTTTTATTATTACGTTGTAATAGCTCTTTTTATATTCTAGATACTAGTCCCTTATCAGTTGTATATTTGAAAAAGTTTTCTTCCAATCTGTGATAAATGGGATGTCTTCGAGGCACAAAAGTTTTTAACTTTAATGATGCCCAATTTATCTAGTTTTTCTTTTATTTCTTGTACTTTTATCTAAGAACCCAAAGTCACAAAGTTTACACCTATGTTTTCCTCTAAGAACTTTATAGTTTTAGCTCTTACATGTAAGCCCTTGATCTTTCTTTTTTTTTTTTGGCTGTGCTGCACGACTTCCGGGATCTTAATTCCCCAACCAGGGATTGAACCCGCCCTCTCAGTAGTGAAAGCACAGAGTCCTAACCACTGGACCGCCAGGGAATTCCCATCTTTGATCCATTCTGAGTTAATTTTTGCTCATGGTATGAAGAGGCAGATCATTTTTTATCTTTAATCTTTTAAATGCATCAAGATGGGTTGTAGACAGAGTAACCTGTCAGGAATATGTAGAATAGATTAGTTTGGTAGGAGACTAAAGGTGGGGAGGCTACTGGAGAAATCCAAATACATGGTAATAAAAGCAGCATAAATTAAAGACCTGAAGTAGGGGCTTAAGCATCATTTTTTTTTTTAAAGCTCACAGATGATTCTAATGTGCAGTCAGCTCTTAAAGGAAGAGGTAGAAAAATATATTGGAGAACAATGAATGATAGACAAATGCAAGAGGGCCCTTCTAAGTGGCTGTGTCTAAGCAAGGTTAGTCCTGGGGTCACTCTAGTCTGGACCGACTACACTCCTGGGAAAAGAAGAGGTGCAGCAGGACCTCTTAGAGAAGGGCTGGAAATGCCCATCAGTGAGTGAGCATATGCTGCTGAAATTTTAGAAAAAGCACCTCAGAATTTAATAAGTTTGAGTCCCTGCTTTAAATTACCTGTAAAGCACAATTTCCTCTTTTGTAATAGGTGAGAAGCGCTCATGCGTTAGACATCATCCTTATTTCATAAACAAGCAGCTGACCATCTCCACACATTCCCATCAGATGCATCTCTCACTACACTAAGTGGTTTTCAACTTGGAGGAACTAGTCATGGAAATTCACCTGATGAGATGATGAAGTTTGATTAGGAAGTTCAGTCACAAAGGAAAGAACTGTCTTTTGGGAAATGCTTTCTCCATTCAGAAACAGGAGACTAATTGTAAGAAAACACCTTAGCAAATTAAACTGAGGCATTAACATATTGGGTAAATTAGCATTTCCACCCTGAGGAAGCTCAAAGTAGTTTCGGCTGACCTTTACGAACTTGGTTAACCAACTCTGCATAGACTTTAATCCTACAAAGTCTAATTTAAAGGTTGCTTAGAATACATTGTAGACTGGTCTCTCATTTAGAACTATTTTTTGAGTTGTATGTATTTATTTTATTTTATTATTTTTTAAATTAATTTTATTGGAGTATAGTTGCTTTACAATGTTGTGTTAGTTTCTGCTGTACAGCAAAGTGAATCAGTTATATGTATACATATATCCACTTTTTTTTTTTTTTTTTTTTGCGGTACGCGGACCTCTCACTGTTGTGGCCTCTCCCGTTGCGGAGCACAGGCTCCGGATGTGCAGGCTCAGCGGCCATGGCTCACGGGCCTAGCCGCTCCGCAGCATGTGGGATCTTCCCGGACCGGGGCACGAACCCATGTCCCCTGCATCGGCAGGCGGACTCTCAACCACTGCGCCACCAGGGAAGCCCCTATCCACTCTTTTTAAAATTTCCTTCCCATTTAGGTCACCACAGATCACTGAGTAGGGCTCCCCGTGCTAAACAGTAAGTTCTCATTAGTTATCTGTTTTATACATAGTAGTGTATATATGTCAATCCCAATCTCCCAATTCGTCCCGCCCCACTCCTTCCCCCCTTGGTAACCATAAATTTGTCCTCTACATCTGTGTCTCTATTTCTGCTTTGCCATTAAGTTCATCTGTACCATTTTTCCAAATTCCACATATAAGCAATATTATATGATATTTGTTTTTCTCTTTCTGACTTACTTCACTCTGTATGACAATCTCTAGGTCCACCCATGTGTCTGTAAATGGCACTATTTCGTTCCTTTCTATGGCTGAGTAATATTGCATTGTATATATGTATCACATCTTCTTTATCTATTCCATGTCAATGGTTTATTTTATTTTAAATGCTCATTCCCTAGCCCTTATCTGAGAGTTCTTTGATGAAATATATTTGAGGTGGGGCACATGTTTGTATTTTTAGAAAGCATGGTAAGTGATTCCTATGCCAACTAGGATTTAGAATCAGAGACTTGAGTTGGAATGAAGAAATCTGCTTCTAACCAGGTCTGCCATAACTTGCTACTTTAATCTTGAGCAATTTCCTGAAATCTACCTGAGCCTCTGTTCCTCGGTAATTTCTGTGGATAGTAATGACCATAACTACCTCCCAATGTCTCATGTAGAGAAAAAAAACTGACATTCCAGATTTTATAAAAGTGCTCCAGGGACTTCCCTGGTGGTCCAGGGGCTAAGACTCTGAGCTCCCAACGCAGGCGGCCCAGGTTTGATCCCTGGTCAGGAACTAGGTCCCACATGCCACAACTAAAAGTTCGCATGCTGCAACTAAAGATCCTGCATGCCACAACTAAAGGTCCCACACAATGCCAAGAAGATTCCACGTGCCACAACTAAGACCCAGCACAGCCAAATAAATACTTTTTTTAAAAAAGTGCTCCAAAACTGTGTCATATAAACAATGAGTTATTGTTATTATCAAATCCAATGGTCACCTTATTTTACTCAACAGTTTACCAGCGTTAGACTCATTTGGCCTCTCCCTTTTTGAAACACTGTCTTCTCATGGCTTCTCTGACATGACACTCCCCTGGTTCTCTCACCTCAGGGACTGCTCCTCTTCCATGTTGTTTTCTGGTTTCCGCCGCACTGTTGGGGCTTTAAATGTTGGACCATCCAGGGCTCGGTCAGGGTTCCCCTTGTTTTCTCTATATACACTCTCTCCCTTGGCAATCCCATCCAATTTCATGAGATCTATGATTTAACATAAGCATCTCTGTAGTCATGACTCCCAAAATTTACATCTCTAGCCCTTGTGTCTATTAGCTGTCTAAGTGCCTACTTGACCTCTCCATTTGGAGGTCTAAACTATCTCAAACTGAACATGTCCGAAAGAGAATTCCTGATTTCCCCTCCCCAAATTGTTGCTCCCTAATCCTCTCCATTTCAGTATGTACGTGTGTATGTGATTTATTACAAGGAATTAGCTTATTTGACTATGAAGGCTGTCTAAGCAAGTCCAAAATCCATGGGACAGGCAGTCAGGAAGGGAAGAACTGGCAGGCTCACACTTCGAACTTCATAGACACAAAGTGAAGGCATTACGTTCTCTCTCTTTCTTTTTATTTTATTTATTTTTTTAACTTCTTGGCTGCACCATGTGGCATGTGGGATCTTATTTCCCTGACCAGGGATCGAACCTGCACCCCCTGCAGTGGAAGCACAGAGTCTTAACGGCTGGACGGCCAAGGAAGTCCCCTCTCTCTTTCTCAAGCCATCTGACAATGGGCCAATAATCAAGTCAGTCCATGGACATTCCATGCTCCCTACCATCCGATATTGTCAAGCACAGGAACAACCTCCTCAGAAAATCTACTCAAAGATTTCTGAGTCTATCTCCCTCACTTGCTTCTGGGCCACAGACTTTAGTAAGGTAGCTTGGTCAGTGAATATGGCTGTCCCCAGACATAGATTTTCTTTTTCACATATGATTTGAGTTGCATGGATAGAAAGGGCCACAATAGACCAAAAATTTTCCTGTTGCAGTTAATTTGCCTCTCTGAATTATTCACATGGTTCCCTTGGCTCCCAATTGCATAAGGTACTGTTTTAAAGACAAAACTCTTTTTTCTTTACAATCCATGAGTTGTGGGATTTTTTTCCCTGTAAGCTTCTTATCCTAAAATGCTTTTTTGAGTTAAAAAAAAAAGAAAAACTTCAAATACAATTTCTCTCTTGAGACACAATTTAAGATACGAAATGCTTAACAATATCTCTAAGGAAAAGATTTTTTACTGAGATAAAATTGACATATAATAATTCTATATTAGTTTCAGGTGTACACATAGTGATTCAAAATATGTAAATATTGCAAAGTGATTACCACAATAAGTCTAGTTAAAATCCATCACGGGACTTCCCTGGTGGTCCAGCAGTTAAGACTCTGTGCTTCCACTGCAGGGGGCACAGGTTTGATCCCTGGTCAGGGAACTAAGATCCCACATACTGCATGGTACACCAAAAAAAACAAAAAAATCCATCACAAGACATAGCGACAAATTTTTTCTTATGATAGAAACTTTTAAGATCTACCCTCTTCATGGGACTTCCCTGGCAGCTCAGTGGTTAAGAATCTGCCTGCCAATGCAGGGGACATGGGTTTGATTCCTGGTCCAGGAAGATGCCACATGCCGTGGAGCAACTAAGCCCGTGCGCCACAACTACTGAGCCTGCGCTCTAGAGCCCGCGAGCCACAACTACTGAGCTCACGTGCTGCAACTACTGAAGCCCGAGCACCTGGAGCCTGTGCTCCACAACAAGAGAAGCCATCACAATGAAAAGCCCGCGCACCGCAATGAAGAGTAGCCCCTGCTCGCTGCAAGTAGAGAAAGCCCACACCCAGCAATGAACACCCAATGCAGCCAAAAAAAACGATCTGCTCTCTTAGCAACTTTCAAATATACAGTACAGTATTATTAGCTATAGTCATTTAAGTCCCCAGGACTTATTTCTTTTATAACATGAAATTTATACCTTTTTACCACCTTTACTATTCCACCCACCCTTCAATCTTCTCATATGTAAAGAGAGAATAGTAATATATATCTCACAGGGTTATTAAGAGGCTTAGAAGAGTACAGTGTCTAGCATTTGGTAGGTGCATAATAATGATAACTGTTACTAATAAATGATTTTTGCAGAATTTGCAATTTTATTTATTTATTTTTAGGCTGTACCGTGCAGCATGTGGGATCTTAGTTCCCTGACCAGGGATTGAACCCATGCCCCCTGCATTGGGAGCATGGACTCTTAACCACTGGACCACCAGGGAAGTCCCAGAATTTGCAATTTTAGAAATCCTTGATGTACATGAGAATTATCTGGGAAACTTTTAAAAGTTGTTGATGCCTGGGCTTCACCCTGGAGATCGATTTACTTAGTCTGGAGCCTGGGCCTTTTAAAAAATTTTTATACAATTTATGCACATCATTATTTACAGTAGATTCCTTTCTGTTAGCCAAAACTGGAAAGAAGCAACTAGCAATGCATGAGTGGTTACACAAACAGTGGTATCTCCATAACACAGAATACCACTCAGCAATAAAAAGGAACAATGTACTGTTAACATGCAGCAACTTGAATGGACCTCAAGGGCATTATGCTGAGTGAAACAAAGCCAATCTCAAAAGGTTACTATACTACTCAAAATAACTATACAGTACTACCCAAGGTAATCTACAGATTTAGTGCAATCCATATCAAAATACCTATGGCATTTTTCAGAGAACTAGAATAAATAATCCTAAAATTTATATGGAACCACAAAAGACCCAGAACTGCGAAAGCAATCCTGAGAAAAAAGAACAAAGCTGGAGGTATAACCCTTCCAAACTTCAGACTATACTACAAAGTTACAGTAATCAAAACACTGTGGTATTGGCATACAGACATATAAATCAATGGAACAGAATAAAGAGTCCAAAAATAAACCCACACACCTACAGTCAATCTACGACAAAGGAGACAAGAATATACAATGGAGAAAAGACAATCTCTTCAACAAGTGGCATTGAGAAGCCTGGACAGCTACATGTAAAGGAATGAAACTAGAACATTTTCTCACACCACATAAAAAAATAAGCTCAGAATGGATTAAAGACCAAAGTGGAAGACATGACACCATAAAACTCCTAGAATAAAATACAGGCAAAACATTCTTTGACATAAATCTTAGCAATATCTTCTTAGATCAGTCTCCCAAGGCAAAAGAAGTAAAAATAAACAAATGAAACCTAATCAAACTTAAAAGCTTTCACACAGCAAAGGAAACCATCAACAAAACAAAAAACAACCTATGGAATGGGAGACAATATCTGCAAATGATGTGACTGACAAGGGGTTAATATCCAAAATATACAAAAAACACATACAGCTCAGTAACAAAAAAACAACCACCCAATCCAAAAATGGGCAGAAGACCTAAATAGACATTTCTCCAAAGATGACACACAGATGACCAACAGGCCCATGAAAAGATACTCAACATCACTAATTATTAGAGAACTGCAAATCAAAACCACAAGGAGGTATCACCTCACACCAGTCAGAACGGCTATCATCAAAAAGTTTACAAACAATATATGCTGGAGAAGGTGTGGAAAAAAGGGAACTCTTGTACACTGTGGTGGGAATGTAAATTGGTGCAGTTACTGTGGAAAACATTATGGAGGTTCCTCAAAAAACTAAAATAGAACTACCACATGATCCAGCAATTCTACTCCTGGGTATATATCCGAAGAAAACAAAACCACTAAATTGAAAAGATACACACACCCCAATGTCACAGCAGCATTGTTTACATTTGCCAAGATATGGACCTAAGTGTCTACCAACAGATGAATGGATAATGAAAATGTGATATATATACATATATATATATATGTATATAATGGAATATTACTCAGCCATAAAAAAGAATGAAATTTTGCTATTTGCAACAACATGGATGGACCTGGAGGGTATTATGCTTAATAAAATAAGTCAGACAGAGAAAGACAAATACTGTATGATATCACTTATATGTGGAATCTAAAAAAATAAAACGAATGAATATAACAAAACAAATAGACTCAAAACAAACTAGTGGTTATCAGTGGAAAGAGGGAAAGGGGAAGAGGCATTATTGGGGCAGGGGATTAAGAGATACAAACTATTATGTACAAGCTACAAGGATATATTGTACAGCATAGGGAATATAGCCAATAAATTCAAATGGAATATAACCTTAAAAAATAAAATAAAATTTCAAGAGGGAAAAATATTGCATACAACTACACACAGGCACAAGCATGCACAAAGGAGTGTAAATAAAACTGGCAAAATCTGAATAAGGTCTATGGATAGCACCTTTTGATATTATACTATAATTATCTAAGATGGTACCATGGGGAAAACAGGGTGAAAGGTACACAGGGTTTCTCTGTACTGCTTTTGCAATATCCTGTGAATTTATAATTATTTCAAAATTAGAAGTAAAAAAAAACAAAAACTCTTTTGCACGCAACAACTTGCATAGATCTTAAGGGCATTATGCAGAATGAGGAAAACAATCTCAAAAGACCACATATTGTATGATTCCATGTATATAAAATTCTCAAGGGACTTCCGTGGTGGCACAGTGGTTAAGACTCTGTGCTCCCAATGTAGGGGGCCCACGTTCAATCCTTGGTCAGGGAACTAGATCACACATGCATGCTGCAACTAAGAGTTCACATGCCACAACTAAGGAGACTGCATGCCGCAACTAAGGAGCCCTAGAGCTGCAACTAAGACCCGGCACAACCAAATAAATAAATAAATTTTTAAAAAATTCTCAAAATGACAAAAATATAGAGATGCAACACAGACTAGTGCTTTTCAGAGGCTAAACGTTAAGTGGGGGGGAAAGGGGTACATGTGATTTTAAGAAGGTAGCATATGGAGGATCTTTATGATTATGGAATAGTTCTGTATTTTGATTGCAGTTATGGTGGTAGGAATGTCCATAGGTGATAAAATGTCATAGGGCTATACAAACACATTGTATCAATTTCCTGATTTGGATATTGTACTAAATTTAACCAAAAATGTAACTATTGGGAGATACTAGGTAAAGGGTACACAGGACCTCTCTATACTATGTTTGCAACTTTCCTGTGAATCTGTATTTCAAAATAGTTTCAAAAGAATAAGACCTCCAGGTGATTTATATGCATACACATTTTTGGAAATACTAACCCTTTTTGCTAACTCAGAAATATTAAATGAAGGGGAATAGAATTATGATTTGCTCAAATTGTTAACAATCTAGTCACCTGGGGAGATAATTTTTTTTTTTAAGCCCAGGCTCCAAACTAACTAAATTAGATTCTGACACAATGATTCTCAGATCCTGGGGCCTGAGATTCTGCATTTATAACAAGATGTCGGTGAGTAGCAAAGAACAACTACTGTCAAGAAGGGAGCACCACTACACTGAAATGATGTAGTACCACATAAGTAGATGCTTTTGTTAATATGTATAAGAAAACTCATAATTAATCTACTTGTTTTCTTTTATCTCCTCACCAAAGTAGTAATAGCAACTACCACTGGAAAGCATTATGAGGTTCCAAGTTGTTCTGAAAAATGAAATGCATTTGCAAATACAAGCAAATAAAATCTTTTACAAGTATTTCCATAATCACCAAGTACATCTGCACTGGGAGGAAGGGTCCTAAAGGCACTAAACTAGCCTTCAGAGACACAGAAGAGAGCCATGGAGAGACAAGTGTAAGTCATCCTTATACTAACTGGAGGTGGGAGGAAGAATCCTTAGCTCTAAATCAGCCAAGCTATGAGAATAATGAGAACTGCTAGGAGCCGTCTCTAGCTAACGTGTGTCTGCTAGTAGCCACACCCCTCCCTAATCGCTCCATTCCCCTGCCCCTCACTCCACACCCATAACTCTGATCCACAGTGAGGGAAACGAGTCAGATGCACAGAGAGAAACAGGAGGGAGAGAAATTGAGCAATTGTTTAATTGTTCTAGTCATTTCTACCAATCCATCTTCCTTTCTCAGTTATCATGATTTTTAAAATAATGTTTTACTTAGATGAAAGTAATATATGTACTTTTTTTTAAGTTACATCGTTTTATTAGGCTTCTAATACACAACAGCAGTTTTCTTGCTTTAGCCGTCCCCATACCCAGTTTCTGGCCCCCAAGGCAATCCAACTCTTTTGGTCCTGATGCTTTCCTAGTTACTTTTTTATAGTTTCTTTTTTTTTTCTATGTATTTCTAAACAGCATGATTATAGGGAAACTTCATTTTTCAAATTCAGTTATCTTTTATTGGCATTCTACTCTTGATCAAAAGTGTTTAGATATCTTGTACCTCCATCTATTTCCAGGGAACAACTTCCCTCCACCACACACACACACACACACAAACACACACACACACTCCCTCCCTACGCAGTTTTTGTTGTTTTGGGTTTTTTTGGTTAAACAAGTATTTAGTATTTATATAACAACTTTGTAAATAACTATTACTCTCACCTGAGCCATTTCGTTTCTCAATGCACTTTTAATTTTCCCTGGAGTTAATAAGTACTTTCTTTGGCTTAATTTTCTAATTCCTTTCAAGCTCTATACCGTAACTGCTTTAAAAAAAATAGCAGGTACTCTACTGGATTAACTATTTACTTACTTTTTTTAATTAATTAATTAATTAATTTTAAATGGATTTTTGGCTGTGCTGGGTCTTCGTTGCTGCGCACAGGCTTTCTCTAGTTGCGGCGAGCGGGGGCTACTCTTCGTTGCAGTGCGTGGGCTTCTCAATGCGGTGGCTTCTCTTGTTGAGGAGCATGGGCTCTAGGCATTCGGGCTTCAAGAGTTGTGGCGCGTGGGCTCAGTAGTTGTGGCTTGCGGGCTTAGTTACTCCGTGGCATGTGGGATCTTCCCGGATCAGGGATTGAACCCGTGTCCCCTGCATTGGCAGGCGGATGCTTAACCACTGAGCCACCAGGGAAGTCCCTACTTACTTAATTTTTAAATGTAAACATGTCTGGGATCCTCCACTTTCCTGCTCTAATCTGGGTTATTTTTATTCTAGGCCTACTACAATACTGTGTTCTGGGAATTATTTTTCCCATCATCCTTGGAATTCACACTTTTCTCTTATGTTGTGTTCTCTATTTACTGAGGCCCCTAAATTCCTTCCTTGATTCACTCCCTTATTTTAATGGAGTACATTCTCCAGAGCTTTCTGAAGAAGAGCACATTGGCATAAGGATTCTGAAGTCTTTCTTGTCTTCTACCCTGACATTTGATTGGTAGTACAGTAGCTATAGAATTCTAGATTGGATTTCAGTTTTCCTTGGAATTCTGAAGGCGTTGCTTTCAAAATTTCCAGCTTTCCTCTCCTTTGAATGTGATCTGTTCCCCCTCCCCAACCCTAGAGTTTTAGAATCTTCTCTTTAACGATAATATTCTAAAACTTCACAATGCTTTTTGTTTGTTCGTTTCATTCATTTCACTAGGCACTCAATGAACCCTTTCAATCTGGAGACTCATGAACTTCTCTTCTGAGAAATCTTTATTTTTTTTCCCTTGATTATTTCCTCTCTTTTCTGTTCTTTTTGGACCTCCTTTATTTGAATATTGGACCAGCTCAAATGATTCTATGTTTTCTCTTCTTATTCAGTTCTTTTTTTCTACTTTGACGATGTCTTCAACTTTATCTCCCAAAGCTTCTATCAATTTATTTTTTTGTACAGCACAGGGAAATATAGTCATTATTTTATAATAACTTTAAATGGAGCATAATCTATAAAAATATTGGGGACTTCCCTGGCAGTCCAGTGGTTAAGACTCCAATGCAGGGGGCACAGGTTCGATCCCTGGTTGGGGAACTAAGATCCTACATGCCGCACAGCGCAGCCAAAAAAAAAAACAAGTCTTATAAAAATATTGAATCACTATGTTGTATTCCTAAAAATAATATTGTAAATCAACTATACTTCAATAAAAAATTTAATTTTTAGTTTAACTAATACCTTTTTAATTTCTAAAAACTCTTCCTTGACTGCTGAATATTTATTTTTAGAGCATTTTTTTCTCATTTCATAGATTCAATATCATCTTTTGCTCCTTGGATTATCTCTTTTCTTGTAAATTTTTTTAATGTTTGTTTTATTTTCTCTTTCATGTTAAATGCTTTTCCCAAATCTCTCATGGTCCTTGGGTACTGTCCATATTTAAGCATAAGGCATGAAAAAGATAGTTGGAAGCGAAGCGTGGGCTTGTGATTAGGCTGGGACACAGGTGTTTACCTGGGTGCCCACCTTCCCTACTGCCAATATCTGTAAGTTTTTTTTCCTTGGATTAACTGGTTTCCCAAAAGAAGAACCATCCCATTTCTAAGCCTGAAAATCAGTCTTCTGACAGCTGTGTGAGGGGAAGAGGCTAGAGTCTAACCATTAACTCTGCAAACTTTCCCTCAGCTCCCACTCTCAGTTCAGTTGGACCTCCCTTCCCTTTGCTGTTTCTCATATTTCCAAATCCAGTCTCTGAGACAACCTCTCTAAAGAGTAAACTTTCAATCCTAGAGGCTTGCCTTGTTCCACTCAGGCTGCTATAACAAAGATATCCTAAACTGAACTTTAAACAACAAACATTTATTTCTCACATTTCTTTTTTTTTTAATTAATTAACTATTTTTGGCTGCATTGGGTCCTCGTTGATGCACACAGGCTTTCTCTGGTTGTGGCAAGTAGGGGCTACTCCTTGTTGCGGTGCGCAGGCTTCTCATTGGAGTGGCTTGTCTTTGTTGAGGAGCACGGGCTCTAGGCATGTGGGCTTCAGTAGTTGTGGCACGTGGGATCAGTAGTTGTGGTTTGTGGGCTCTAGAGCTCAGGCTCAGTAGTTGTGGCGCACGGGCTTAGTTGCTCCACGGCATGTGAGATCTATCCCAGACCAGGGCTTGATCCCAAGTCCCTTGCATTGGCAGGAGTATTCTTAACCACTGCGCCACCAGGGAAGTCCCTATTTCTCACATTTCTGGAGGCTGGGAAGTCTAAGATCAAGATGCCAGCAGATCCTTGCAAGTACACACCTCAGGATGGAGGCACTATGGATCCACTGGCAAAGAAAATCTTTAAAGGAGGTTTAGCAGCTGAACTTGTGGACATTTTTGGAGCATATATTTTATTTAAAAAGATAAACACAAGCCAAGATTTCAGGCAAACAATGAGGAAGAAATTCCCCTTCATCTTGGAAGTTTATTACAAATCCATCGAACACTCTGGAATGTACGGAATCAGAGAGCAAGATCAAGAAAAGTGGCTGAACAGCAAAAATTAGGAATTTGACCATGATCAAGGTTTGCCCTATTTCACAGTATCAGGCAAAATTAAAATACCAAAGTTGATATGGATGCATTTTAGAATATTTAAGGTTAAATGTAAATTCTAACTAAGTCAGAGGTTTTGTTCTTTGGACTAACTGTTAAAAAACTGATGGAAGGTTTGTTTATTATGTTATAAATGAAGTTTTGTTTACTACTCAAAATAAAGTGCTTCTCCTTAAAAAAAAAAAGATGCCAGCAGATTTGGTGTCTAGTGAGAGCCTACTTCCTGGTTCATAGATTATGTCTTCTCACACTGTGTCCTCACATGTTGGAAGAGACAAGGGAGCTCCCTTTGGGCACTAACCCCAAACATGAAGGCTCCACCCTCATGACCGAATCACTTCCCCAAGCCCCCACCTCCTCATAATATCATATTGGGGGTTTGGATTTTAACATATGAATTTTGGGGGGACACAAATGTTCAGTTCATAACAAGGCCTTAACTGCTTTCTTATGTAGACTTTCATGTTCATATAGACTTTCTCATATTTTCAGTCCCACTCATACCCATACCTGTTGTGTATATTTTGAGCCTTTCCAGCATACTGCTGTGAAAATTGGCTTGCTCCTTGGAATTACCCTGTTATAGGCAGTTAGATTTGAGAAAATGAAAAACAGCCCTGCTGGCAATCAGACAGTGATATTGCTCCAGAACGTAAACTATGTTTCCAAGGGACATGAAGAAGGTCACATAAACAGCATTTCTATACAATGCGATACCACAGCTGCAAAAATGACTAACAATCTTTTCTTCTAAGTGATTGCTGCATTGTTACCAATGACATCCCTGGTCTGGCTTTTTTCTTTCAGTTTCCTGAAAAAAGATTTCTGAGATATCCAATTGCTGAAAGGCCCCCATTTCTCAACCATATCCAATCCAAAGATGGCACCTCTCTTCCCTAATCCCTCTTTAGAATCATGCAGCAAAAACCCTACCCTATAAGAATTCCTTCCCAATTCTCCCTTCCTGAGATGCCTCCAAGATTCCTCTGGGGTGTGTTCTCCCTTGCTGCAGAAAACTAAACAAACATAACTTTAACTCCAGGTGTGTTCCTGATGATCTCTGGTGGGTAAACATTGACAAAATTCAGCTTTCTGTGGTCTGCTGAATTAGTTAAGTCTTGTGTATCTAATTTCCAGGTTCTAAATATTGCTGAGCTCTCTCTCTGAGGCGGCCATAAGTTGGATCCCCCTTTTCCACTAGCTGTGAGCCAACATTCTAGTGCCCAAAATTGTTTAAATTAGATTTCTATCAGTTACAGCAAGTTCCTGAGAGTGTTAATGGCAGAAAATCCTCAAACGAATAAATCTGAGATAGCATCTCCCACCCTACGCATATAAGCCATGACACTGAGTCCTGAGCATATAAGTGTATCTCCAGACCAAGTCCTTCTACAAAGCATTAGATCTGCCTACCAAACTCCATCTGTATTGTCAAATTCAGCAATATCAAAACCTAATTCATCCTCCTTTGCCACCACACTTGCTCCCCCTCCTGCATTCCCTATGCCAGTTAATCTACCATCTAATCAGACACTAGAAATTCATTCTATATTATATTATAATATTTCCTCTTCTTCATCTCCAAACATCCTATTATCACCAGGTTTGACAAATTTACCTCCTGAATACTTCTTGAATTTGTCCAGTTCCTCTGTCGTTAACACTACTGTCCTGTTTCAAAGTCTTTATCATCTGCCACCTAGAATAATACAGCTTCTAACTCTTTTCTCTACCTCCTGGGAAGCAACCCTTATTCCATACTGTTGTTGCTAGAAGTCACCATTAAAATGCAAATCTGATGTTTATGCTACCACTTATCAATGGCTTCCTACTGGCTGCAGGATAAAGTCTAAGCTCCTTATCAAGACAAACAAAATCCTCCCAGATCTGGTCCCTGTCCATTTTTCTAGTCTAAAATCACATTCAATTTCAAATTTAACGCTTTATTAAAAATACCAAACGTGTTGTTTCTCATCTCCTTTGTACATGCATTCCCTCTGGCCAACAAACTTCTCCTTCTTTGTCACATGGCTGATTCCTACTTATCTTCCAAGAAGCCCTGCCTACCCTGCACTCCCCAGCTTAGGTAACATTCGTTTAACCCAGAAGACTATCAGGTTCTCATGGGTAACGGCTTTCTTTTATTCTACTTTGTATTTCCCAGTGAGTAGCATAAACACAGGCACATAATATGCATCCTATAGATAATTGTTATCACTTAAAATAAGATGTTGTAACTATATGATATTTTATATAAGCCTCATGGTAACCAGAAAGGAAAAACCTGTAGTAGATACACAGAAGATTATGATAAAGGAGTCAAAGCATACTGCCATAAATATTTATCAAATCACAATGTAAGACAGCAAGAGAGGGCTCAAGGAACAAAGGATCTACAAAAGAGTTGGAAAACAATTAACAAAGTGGAAATAGTAAGTTCTTACCTATCAGTAATTACTTTCAACATAAGTGGATTAAATTCTCCAATCAAAAGACATGGAATGGGAGTTCCCTTGTGGCCTAGTGGTTAGGATTCCAGGCTTTCACTGCTGTGGCCCAGGTTCAATCCCTGGTAGGGGAACTGAGATCCCGTGAGCCAGAAGAGTTTCACTTTAGCTTTAAGGACACACAGAGGCTAAGAGTGAAGAGATAGAAAAAGATATTCTAAACAAATGGTAACCAAAAAAAAGCAGGAACAGACTTTAGATAAAATAGGCTGTAAGCTAAAAATGGTCAAAAGAGACAAAGATGGTTATTATATAAAGATAAAAGGGTCAATTCATCAAGGAGATACAGCGATATTAAATATTTATGCACCCAACATCAGAGCACCTAAATGTATAAAGCAAATACTAACTGAACTAAAATAGAAATAAACAGCAATACAGTAATAGTTGGGGACTTTAATACCTAACTCTCAGCAGTGGATAATCCTGACAGAGAATCAATAAAGAAACAGCAGGTTTGAACAACACTGTAGAGGAAATATATACTGATATAGAACTTTCCATACAACAGCAGAATACATTCTTCCCAAGCACACATGGAACATTTTCTAGGATAAGATCATATTAACATAACATAAGCCACAAAACAAGTATCAACAAATTCAAGATAGAAATTATATCAAGTTTCTTTTCCAACCATAATGGTATGAAACTAGAAATCAATAACACAAGGAAATCTGAAAAATTCACAAATATATGGAAATTAAACAACACATTCCTGAACAACCAATGGATTAAAGAAGAAATCAAATGAGAAATTTAAAAAAATCATGAGACAAACAAAATAGAAACACAATGTATCAAAACTTATGGGATGCAACAAAAGCAGTTCTAAGAGGAACGTTTATAGCTATTAATGCCTACATTAAGAACAAAAGAAAGATCTCAAATGAACAACTGAACAGTACACCTCATGGAACTAGAAAAAGAGGAGAACAAACTAAGCCTAAATTTAGCAGAAGGAAATAATAAACATTAGAGCAGAAATAAATGAAATAGAGAATAGGAAAGCAATGGAAAAGATGAACAAAACTAACAGCTGATTCTTTGAAAAGATTAACAAAATGGACAAACCTTTAACTAGACTACATACTAACAATGAACTACCTGAAAAAAATAAAGAAAACAATCCCATTTACAATAGCATCAAAAATAATAAACTACTTAGGAATAAATTTAACCAATTTGAAAGATCTGTACACTGAAAACGCTAAGGCATTGATTAAAGGAATTGAAGAAGACACAAATAAATGGAAAGATACTCCATGTTCATGGATCAGAAGAATTAATACTGTTAAATGTCTATTCTGCCCAAAGCTATCTATAGATTCGATGCAATCCCTATCAAAATTCCAATGGCATTTTTTTTTACAGAAATAGAAAAAAAATTCCTAAAATTTGTATGGAACCACAAAAGAATAGCCAAAGCAATCTTCAGAGAGAAGAACAAAGCTGGAGGCATTACACTTCCTTATTTCAAAGTATATTACAAAGCTATAGAAATCAATACAGTACGGTACCAGCATAAAAACAGACACATAGTTTCCTAATCTGTAGTATGAGGAAAGCAAAATCACCTATGGACTTGCTCTGAATACTAAATAAAGATTTTTTAGTACCTAGTATAAACAAACAAAAAACAGACACACAGACCAAGGGAACATAATTGAGAGCCCAGAAAAAAACCAATGCATTTATAGCCAACCTATATTTGACCAGGTAGTGAAGAATACTCACTAGGGAAGAGATAGTCTCTTCATTAAATGGTGTTGGGAAAACTGGATATTTACATTCAAAAGGATGAAACTGGACCCCTATCTTACAACAGTTGGACAAACTACCTCAAAATGGATTGAAACTTAAATGTAAGGCCTGAAGTCATTAAACTCCTAGAAGAAAACAGGGAAAGCTCCTTGATATTGATCTTGGCAATGATTTTTTTAGCTCTGACACCAAAAGCACAATCAAGAAAAGCTTAAATAAACAAGTGGGACTACATCAAACTAAAACGCTTCTGTGCAGCAAAAGAAATGATCAACAAAGTGAAAAGGCAATCTATGGAATGGGAGAAAATATGTGCAAACTATCTATCTAAAAAGGGGTTAATATCCAAAATATATAAGGAACTCCTACATCTCATGGCAAGAAACAAATAATCTAATTTTAAATGGGCAAAGGACCTGAATAGGTATTTTTCCAAATAAGATACACAGATGGCTAACAGGTACATGAAAACGTGCTCAACATCACTAATCACTAGGGAAATGTAAATCAAAACTACAATGAGATATCACCTCATATCTGTTAGAATGGTTATTATCAAAAAGATAAGAGATAACAAGTGCTGGCCAGGATGTGGAGAAAAGTTGGTGGGAATGTAAACTGCTACAACCATTCTGGATAATAGTATGGAGGGTCCTCAGAAAAATTAAAAATAAAACTACCATATGATCCAGCAATTCCACTTCTAGGTATATATCCAAAAGAAGTAAAATCACTATCTTGAAGATATCTGCACCTCTATGTTTACTGCAGCATTATTTGCAATAGTCAAGACATGGAAACAACTTAAATGTCCATCCATGGATAAATGGATAAAGAAATTGTGATAAATATAAATATATATATATATATATTTGTGATATATATATGCATATATTTCAGTCATTAAAAAAGAAAGAAATCCTGCAATTTGCAATAACATGGATGAATTTTGAGTGTGTTATGCTAAATGAAATTAAGTCAGAGAAATACAAATACTGTATGATCTCACTTATACGTGGAATTTAAAAAAAAATGAACTCACAGAAACAGAGAATAGATTGATGGTTTCCAGGAGCCAGTGGGGAATTGGTAAGGGAAATGGGTGAAGGTGGTCAAAGGGTACAAACTACCATTTATAAGATGAATAAATCTGGGGATCTAATGTACAGCATGGTGACTATAGTTAACAATATGTGTTAACTAACCTTATTGTGGTAATCATTTTGTGATATATGTGTATGTCAAATCACCACATTGTAAACCTTAAGCTTACACAATGTTATATGTCAATTATATCTCAATAAAGCTGAAATAAATAAATAAAAGCTTTTTAAAGTGGATCAAGAGCTTTGGCAGAAAATAAAAATAATTTTGAAATTACACTCTCCATAGAAATTTGGTAAGAAATGTTGCTCACTATAAAAAATGTTAGTAAAAGCTTACAAAGAAATCATATAGATATGAATTTTGGCTATTTTACTTTTTCTTTCATTTTCAACCTACCTATGCCATTGAATTTGAAGTTTCTTGTAAGCAGCTATTATTGGGTCAAATATTTTTTAATCAACACTGCCAAACTCCAACACTGCCAACATACAACTTTTAATGATGTATTTAGACCACTTACATTTAAAGTAAGTATTGATAAGTTAGGGCTTAAGTAGGTCATTTTGTTATTTGTTTTCTGTTTGTTTCCTCTGTTTATCATTCCTATGCTTCTCTTTTCTTACCTTCCTGTGGATTTTTGGACACTTAGGATTCCATTTTTATTTATTTGAAGTGTTTTTTAGTACATTGCATTGTATAGTTTCTCTAGTATTTGCTCTACTTATTAGAATACACATATGCAATTTACCAGAGCCTACTGGTATGAATGTTTTACCACTTCAAGGCAAATGTAGAAGCCTAACTTTACTTAGGTCCCTTTACCCCCTCCACTTTTTAAGCACAATAATCTCATGCATTTCCTCTATATACAATAAGCACATTATATAATGTTATAATTTTTGCTTCAACAATCAAATATGATTTAAGAAACTCAGGAGGGCTTCCCTGGTGGCACAGTGGTTGGGAATCCACCTGCCAATGCAGGGGACACAGGTTCGAGCCCTGGTCTGGGAGGATCCCATATGCCACACAGCAACTAAGCCCGTGTGCCACAACTACTAAAGCCTGCGCGCCTAGAGCCCGTGCTCTGCAACAAGGGAAGCCACCGCAATGAGAGACCCGCGCACCGCAACGAAGAGTCGCCCCCGCTGGCCACAACTAGAGAAAACCCGTGTGCAGCAACGAAGACCCAAGGAAGCCAAAAATAAATTAAATAAAATAAATTTACATAAAAAAAGAAGCTCAGGAAAAGGCTAAAACATACACACAAAGCTTGTGCATATGTGACTTCATATTTGTGCTGGTGTATTTTAAGCATAAATTTCTAGAAGTGGGATTTATCAATTGAATGGTAAATTTACCTGTAATTTTGCTAATATTGTCAAAATCTTCCTCAGGGGTTATACCATTTTGCATTCATGAAATCGCTGGTTTCCCTGCAACTTCTCCAAGAGTTTGTTGCCAAATTTTGGGATTTACTCCAATCAGATAGTTAGAAATTATAGCTCAGGGCTGCATGGCGTGTGGAAGCTTAGTTCCCTGACCAAAGATCGAACATGCACCCCTTGCAGTGGAAGCATGGAGTCTTAACCACTGGAGCGCCAGGGAAGTCCCAGGGTAGTTTTAATTTGTATTTATATTAATAAGAATTAATTTGAGTATTTTTTCATATGTTTAAGGGCCACTTCTATTTCTTTCTCTGTGAAGTGTTTTGTCTCCATTTTTAAAAAGAAGCTTTCCTCATATTCCCTCACAACTACCTCTGCCTACATCTCATTGGCTAGACCTGTGTCTTAATACCACCTCTATCTTCAAGGGAGGCTGGAAAACACAGTTTTTAAGTTGGAGACATTTCAGTCTCAAGTAAGGATTTTGTTCATAAGGAAGAAGGTAAGATATATAGAGATAGAGAACTGGAAGTCTCAGTCTCAATGATTTTGATTTTAACCTTTAATTTTCAGAGGTCCTCGCAGAAATAAAAATGGAACAGCCAAAGAAGCAAGAAGTGTTATAAGCTTGGAAAATGTGACTGAATTATTTAGTTGTACTCAATAATGTTTTGTTTCTCCTCAGAAAATGAGACCTCTGAATCTGTTTAATATTAACAGAGCCAAATAACTTATCAAAAACAGAGTAATTTCTCTCCCCCACCCCAGAAGCCTGGCTATTTTGTTTTGTACTTCTGCCTTCTTTTTGTAAGCTAGCAAAGACTAAGAGAAGCAAAATTCCTTAAAGTGCAAATCTTTAGAGTTCTGTTTGTAATAACATTTAAAACATTGAAAGTAAAAAAATGTAAATTCATCTTCCACAATCAATGACATGAAAAAAGTGGGAAGGGGGTTTTTCCAGCTTAATTGCAACTAAAGAAACATAACAAGTAGGTTTGACTATAGACCTTGCTTGGATCTTGTTTTTAAACAAACCAACTGAAAAAAGGACATGTGTAAGACAGAGAAATTTGTGTCTTTGATGATATTAAGGAATTAATGTTCTTTTTGTTAGGTGTGAAAATTATGTGTGTTTACGTAAGAAAATATCCATATTTTATAGAGAATTGTGTAAGAGTGAAATGACCTGGGATTTTCTCAAAATGCTTGAAAAAGAGAAATAAGAAGAAAAGGAAGGAGGGAGGGAAGGCGGGAGAGCAAAAGGAAAAAAACAAAAGGCAAGTATGGTTTGGTAATTATTGAAAATGGGATGATGGGTATATGAGGGTACATTTATTATTCTCTCTATTCTTATATACATTTGGAAAGTTTTATAAAAGTCATGAAAATATCCAAAATGCACGCAGGTTAAAAATGAAAACAATAAATTTAGTGAGATTATTGTCCAAGTAAACTACCCTTTGAATATGCCGAACCTCATCATTTTCATGAGTAAATCAATGATACATAATCCATTTAAAAATTCTTAAAGGGATTTTACACCTGTGAAGGGCAATAAAATCATGACCTACATTCTTTTTGATGTTCCTCCTCAAATCTTTTTTCTTTTCTTAATGGCTTCAAAGTACCTGAAAATCTTGTAGCTTTTTATGGGTAACTAAGCTAAACTTGTTATTTTGTTTTGTTTTGTTTTGATATTTATTTATTTGGCTGCACTGGGCCTTCGTTGCAGCATGCGGGATCTTTGGTTGAAGCATGCGGGATCTTTTAGTTGCGGCATGTGGGATCTAGTTCCCTAACCACGGATCGAACCCATGCCCCCTGCACTGGGAGCTCAGAGTCTTAACCACCGGACAACCAGGGAAGTCCCAAGCTAAGCCTGTTCTGATGTTACCCTTCCCCTTAAGACTCCGTATCAATTTTCCTATTTCAAAACAGATTTAATATTTCAAAACATATTTGGGGGGAAAACTGAATATGAGAGGAATGCCTACTAAGTAAATCTTTGCCATTAAACATACTTTGAACACACAAAACGGACTAAACGTTGTACAAATATTTACACTGTGGTAAGGATTTCATGCATCCTTTCATTTTGTGCTTCATTCATACAATAAATATTAGGTGGTCACTCTGTCAGCACTGTGCTAGGTAAGCTTTGGGGATTAGCAGTCAGCAAGACAGACTGATTTCTTACCTTCTCAAAGCAGACGGTCTACTTGGGAGACCCCAGGAGTTCCCATCCACTGCCTCCAGGAGGTGGTGTTTCACTGTGATTAGTGATCATCATAAATAATTATGTCTTTCCGGGTTTTGACTGCCAACAGGAAAAGCAATGCTACTCAGTTTAGACTAGTCAAAGTTCAGAACAGGTAAACTCTAGATTTTTCTGATCATCAAAAGCAGCTCCCATTGTTACCATTTACTACGGGGCACCAGTTGGTGTTAAGACATGAGAACTGCTACATGAAAATACTCCAAGAAAATTACAGTTCTAAGAGATTTACATAGATTTTCAGTGTGGCCTGATAAGACTGCTATACAAGTAACTAAAAACATATTTTTGTATTGTCCCCTCCATAGTGGCTACCACAGTTATCTTGCAACTAGTAAGCTTTAATAAATGCTCGTTAAATGAATAAATAATTGAATTCAAAATCCAAAGACACACTAATGGAATATAGATTTTAATAGACTCTGTTCTTTAGCCTCACACCCCAGATGAAGGAATGTATAAATTTAGCCTTTGTCTCAGTCAGTGATGGAAAGTGATTTTTTTTAATCATAGTGGGGTTTTTTTTAATGTTTCATTTATTTATTTATTTATTTATTTTATTTTGGCTGGGCCGAGTGGCACGTGAGATGGTTCCCCCAACCTGGTCCTCCGCAGGTGAAAGCACCGAATCCTAACCACTAGGCCACCAGGGGAACTCCCAGAAAGTGATTCTTCAATAACAAACAATCCCCAAAGCTTATCAATTTAACACAACAAAAGTGTTTCTTGCTCATGTCATGTCTGCTTTGTGTCCTGATAGCTCTCCAGACAGAGGAAGGGAGGGCTAGAGAAGCAAGCACCGGAATGAATTGCCTCCACCTAAGAGTGACACATAGCACTTCTACTGACATTTCAATGACCAAAGCAAGTCATGTGGCTCTACCCAACTTTAAACAGGACAGGGAGTAAAATCACCTGTATGGCTGAGAGTAGAGAGCACCAGAAATTCGATACTGTTGAACAGTAGTAATGCCTACCACGGACCTAACCAGTTAATGAGTTTTCTTCCTAGGGATATCAAACATATGTATTTACTTCCTAGGGATATCAAAGATATGTATTTACTTCCTAGGGATATCAAATATACCTATTTACTTCCTAGGGATATCAAATATACCTATTTACTTCCTAGGGATATCAAATATACCTATTTACTTCCTAGGGATATCAAATATACCTATTTACTTCCTAGGGATATCAAATATACCTATTTACTTATTTTCATCATCTATTAACCTCAGTTTCCCTTGACATGGTTTAGCCTTCAGATCCTCATAGGTATGAGTGTCTGAGTTCAAATTTATCAAATGGATACAACACTTGACCTTCCTTCCCAGATGCTATAAATAAAGTCAATACTCTAGAAAATGAAAAGTACCACACAAACACTGTAGAAGGTATAATTAATATTCTAATAAAGAAGTCTAGTCTGATTTTATGTATCCATTCATTGATTCATTCAGTTTAAGAAACAATAAAGACTAATAGTAACTGAAAATTGAGCACTGAGTGAAAAATTTTTATAGCCAAGAAGAGAACTTGACCTAGTACAGAGTCTAGGTAGACTCCCAGAGATGAGGTTCAGAGAAGAAGAAATGGAGTAAGACTTTTAAAGCCAAAAGACTATCTCTGTCCTATTTTAAGGAAGCAAAGTGAGCGGACTGACTGGCTGGCTAGATCTGGGCTTGCTGGTTTTGAAAGCACTGGGCTGGCTGCTTGGAAGACCTCTGCCGTGTAGGTGGCTCAGAATTACGGAGTCCAGTTTTCTCTGTTGGGAATGTGAGGTCCCTGATGCAAGACTATGGCATGCCATTGCCTCATGAGTCAGGACTATGGCGCCCAGTTAGGTCTACACTAGTGTCATCAGGCTAGGTAACCTGGATAGAGTTTATCAATTCATTCAATAAGCTAAATCCCTAGACTCTTTACCTGCCCCATCCTCCTTAGACCAAGCTAGGCACCTGTCATTAGCTCCCATACACTCTTTACTTACCTTATATATGTTTAGTCATTACATTCCAATGCTGTTTCATTGCCTATCTTCTCTACTATTAGGACCAGCATGGCAAGGAACATGTCCATCTTGCTCATACTGTATCCCTAGTACCTAATACAGTGCTGGACATAAGATATGCAATGACTATTTTATTGAGGCTCTATGCCTGTGTTAAGCAGGGAGATGGAACAGACTGGAATATAATAAAACTAGAATTCAAAGTCTGTGGACAGACAATATGATAAACAGGGGTGGTGCCAAATTTTGTGAGAACAGAAGCTTATGCCAACTGAAGGCACCAATTTAAGAAAAATAACAAAATTATAAATGCAGAATTAAGTACCTCATCCTAGAAGATGTTCATGCACTTGCGGGGACTTGAAGCTTAAAGCTTCGTTATCTCCACAGTAAATGCATCTTTGATGTTAAGTGGACTGAAGCACCAAATGCTATAAAATCTCTAAAGAGTGATCAGAGATCTCTGCTAGGGAAAATCAAAGACTTCACAGAAGAGATAAACTGTGACCTTGATCTTACGGACAGAAGCAAAGGAAAGGAATTGCAGGTGGAAGAAACACACCAAAACACACAGATGAGAAAGAGCTGGAGCCTATCTGTGGAATAGTGAGAAGCACTGTAGTATTTACTCAATGCCAGGTTGGGTGGCGAAAGCCTTAGGCTAGTGGTTCTCAAAGTGTGATCCTGGGAGCAGCATCAGCATCACCTGATGCTTAACAAGCCAATAAAGAAATAACACACTCCAAACCAAAGATAGATTAACTACACTACTGTTCCAGGCTGACAGGAGGTGTAAGAAATAAAGCCCAAATTTAGTTGAGGTGTACCTTTTCTATAAGTTGGTTCTCAGTAGAGTTGTCTTAGTCAACAGAGAGCTGATGTCCAGCTGCCAGCGCAAATCAAAAGTTCCTCGCTGCCAGGGCACAACGCTAGTGGAATGAAGGCGCCGGCGCTGGCGGGCAAAATGATCTCCTTTCCAGGACCGCTGCATGGTTTCACCACTGCTGGCAAAGAGAAGCCTTCAAAATGGTTCCATAACACCCCCTAGTGGCTTCCACCGTATCAGATCAAGAAACAGCCCAACTACCCAAGAGGAGGGAACGAAACATACTGTCCTTTACAAATTCCACAAACCTGTGTCAATTCCCTATTCCGTGCCATAACTTACTATATTAGGATTAAACGGTGCCTCTAAATCTCTTCATACTTTATTCAGGCCATGCCAGCATTCATAAATATTCGTTTATTTGGGCTTAACACACACATAAAAGTTATGAAATCGTAAAAATCGAGACACACACTAGTGTCTCTTTCAAATATGACTTTTATCTCCTGGGAGATAGTTGAAGGGGTCAGAGTAAAGTCTATGATAACTATCTGGTGGTTGGTTGGTTAGTATGTGGTAAGCAAGAAAAGCACAGTAAATGTATGGATAATAAGGCACAGATTGCAGTCCTGACTATTAGAGTGACCTTGGGCACATGACACCCCATATGGGCTTCATCATCCATTTAACAATTATTTGAACCGGGTGCTGAGGCTACAAATGAATAAAACCTAGTCTCTAGACCCTCACAAGCTCACTTTACTAGTTTGTAAATTGGGACTAACAACCTTAACTCTTTGTCAAAAAGATAAAACATGTGACCACACCCTGTTCACAAATTTATTTACGCTTACTTAATTTAATCCTCTCTACCTCTGCTCCTAGAAACTCAAGGTCGGAAAAGGAGTTAAATCATCTAATCCAATCCGCTATAATTTCACACTCATTCCACCAAGATTTTTTGAGTCAGGGAATCCGGCTAAAGACTAACAATGATTCACGACCTTTTAAGAGCTAACCCTCCTGCCCTGTGGACAGCTGCCCTTTTCGTCCCCAATAGGCTGCGGCCCCTCTTTGGGGTTTGAAACGCCACATGCCTTACCCACCCCGAGCAAGACCATTCTCGCACAACCCAGGAGGAGCTTAGTGGGAAAAGGGCGCCTGGCGCGCGTCGCTTCTCCCACTTCTTCCGTGCGGGAGGGAGGGCCAGGGTCGGGCGGGGGAAAGTTCCTTCGGCAGCCTCGCCGGGAGCAATTCTGGAGGGTGGAATCGCCCGCTTGTTTCGGGAGGGGCGGTCCCCCGCCCGGAAAGAACCGCCGCGGCGCGGAGGTGCCTGCCAGGGGGCGGGCGGGCCGCCGGGCCACCCCCGGCACTCGAGGCCGGTGGTCCCGCCCAGGCCGGGTGTGCTGCGAGGCCAAGCCACCCGTTCCCCAGCCCCCACTCTCACCTAGTCACCTCCCCGCCCTCACAGCGGGCCCCTGAGGCGTGCGGCGCAGGCGCGGAGCGAGGCGGTGAGTGCGGCCGCCAAGCCTGGGTTGGGGGCCTGGCAGGCAGGGCACAGGGCGCGCGGGGAGGGAGTGGGGCTGGCCCGGCGGAGCGTGAGGGCTAGAGCGGCGCCGCCCGCCGCCGTGCGCCTGAGGGCAGGGCTGCGCGGCTCTTCCGATCGTGCTCGGGCGCCTTGTCCGCCGCCTCGGAGCTGCGCCTGGGCTGGCCGGGCGGGGCCCGAGGACTGGTGAGTGTGAGGGCGGAGCGGGTCGGGCGCTGCACTGCTGCAGGGGCCGCGGGCGTGCGGCCGCAGCTTCCTGCGGGAGAGGGCAGGGAAGACCGGATGGCGTCTTTTAAACTGAAACCCTGCCTTCGTTTTCAGGCGGGATGGCGCTCCCCTCCCCCATCCCGAAGGCAGTTCCATCTCCTGTGGAGGATGCCTCCACCCTGGCTCGCCTCGGCCCCCCGCTGTTTTTTCCCGAAAGGTGCCTCTGGGGTCGGGACTTGGGAGTTTCCCCTAGTCGTCGGGGCCGGTGCGTGGCGCTGGGGTGGAGACGGCTGGGTCTCGGTGGATCCTGAGGGGCCCCTCCGGGCGTCTGGGCCCGGGACGCCCGTCGGTGCCACGCTGGCCCTCAGACCCTGCCAGGTGGCATCTTGACCCTCCGGCGGCGCGTCCCTTGACCACTCTTGTAGCCTCAATCTTCAGGCCTCGGTCCCGGCTATAAGTCTCCAGCCAGTATAGTGTAAGCTACTTGTTAGGGTGCTTATAACTCCTTTTGGTCTTGTTTTTCAGTAGAACCAAGGGACACGAGTGATTTGAGGCAGTTTATCTCTTAGCAAAGAGATAAAGCAAAGACTGACACTAAATTGGACATATAGTGTCGGTTCTAGTTCAGGTTTTCCTGTGGCATTTTTGTGTTTCATTTCTTTTAAAATCTGGAAAATGTACACTTGTTTCAAAATGAAGGTGAAAAAGAACGTGCTTTTAAAACTCTTTAGAAGAAAACTGTAGCTTTTTATTGTAAATGCTTGTCTTATGTTTATACCAATTAGAAAGAGAATATTTACATTGCATGAAAGGCCTTAGAAAGGTTGAACTCTTTGATGTAAGTGCTGACTGCCTATTATCTGTAGTGTGTTTTGTACTTAGACGTTTATATTGTTGAAAAAAATGACAGGTGGAAAGATGCTGATGAGTGTCTTGTAAGTTGCTTTTTAAAAAAAATGTTTTGGATGGCATTATTTTCTTTCTGTAAACGTAAAATATTTGTGAATACCTTAGCATGAGAAAAATGTCTAGATGTGTATGCACCAAAATGTTAACATTGGTTTTTCTGGATGAATAGATTCTAAGTGATTCAATTCATTTTAATTTTTTTCTAATTTTACTGCAGTGACATATATTACATCTGTAGTTTGTTTTTAAGTGAGGAAGGGGAGTTGAGTTAAAAGGTGCATGTGCATGTTCAGAATCTTCCCAGTGAAAGGAGGACTAGTGAGCAAATGTGTATGTGACATACCTAAGTAAAAAAGCCAAACTTCTTTATCAGGGCAGTTATACATACAAAAGGCACTTAAAAACATTTGCTGAAATGAAGGATGGTTAGCATTTTTGGTCTTGAGTGGGCATTTTACTATCTTGGCTTAAAGGAGGTCTGGTGAGCATTTGGATATTGTTTAGCCCTAAGTAGGAGTCAAACAATTCCTGATCAAGGTGATCCTATTCCTTCCACCTGACATCTGAATCCAGGCCAGCTTAACATTAATTCTAATGCCGTAGTTGGTTTCCTTTTCTTGTTTTTTTGAAAGAATTTGAAGTGTTTAACATGCTCGGCTGACAGTTTTCAGTGTTCTATCTGATACTTGTAGAACATTTAGAACATGAAGTATAAAGGTTTTAGCTGTGTAAATTCTGGAAGTGTACAAAAGGTATTAGGAATAAGTCTTGAGATTTTAGTTTATTACATAAATATGAAAACAGCTTTTCTTTTTTTTATTTTTTAATGCACTTGATGGGGGTGGGCTCAAGGAATGCTATTTGTGTTGTTAGGTGAGGCATTATATATATTGATACCATTTCTGTAAATCATGGTTGTCAATTTCTTTGGGTGATTCCCTTCCCCTCCTCCCAATTGGTGGCTGAGTAAGAACTGGAAGCAAGACGTAACTTTCTGGTATCAGTGATTAGAAATGAAGATTTACTCACACAGTTGCTCAAAACCCAGAAGTCAGAAGACATGCTTTTTCATCTCTGGTTCTGCTACTTTGTTGACTTGACTTACCCTGAGTTTGTTTCCTCATCAGTAATATTGGAGTGGATTTGATAGTAGCCCTTCTATGTACTTCACAGGATTGTTGTGAAGATCAAATAAAATAAGGAAAATTTGCAATAAACTCAGCAGCACTATAAGTGTAGTATAACAGCACATGTAGTGCTGATATACCCAGAACTTAGTGAAACAGCAAAAATAGTATGTTCACCTCAAGTTCCTTACCACTAGAAATGAGATAGTCTTAGTAATGATGCCAAGTTCTACCTGCTATATAGTATATCACCGTGGTGATAAGAAAAGCAGTTTATAAGCTGGTAGAGAAGACGTCACGATGCATTTTTTTCCCTGACATTCCTTACTTTCCCAATGCTACAGTGGAAAGAGCACTAATCTGAAATGGAGTAGGCAGTTCTGATTCTGACACTAATCTATTACTTGAATTGGGGTGATCACTTTGTCTCCCTATTTGTTTCCACAACTAAAATAAAGGGATTGAAAGCATGGTCTTCAAAATCAGTTAGATCTTTGTTCAAATCCCAGCCCTGTCACTTATTAAGTATTCCCCTGACTTAAATCTATGCCTCAGTTTCCTCATCAGTAACAAAGGGTAAAGAATAGCGATTTTGAGAGTGTTGTGGATTTTGCAAATTATAGGGTTAAATAAAATAATGTACACAACAGCATGGTACATAATTGGTGCTCAAATGATCATTATACTTTATTAAATAATCTATAAGGATTTAAACAGTTTAAAGTCTAATTTGGAGTTGGCTTGCATTATATTGGCTTTCACTGTGGCTAAATAAATTAATGAGATTTATATTCCTATTTTGGTGTTAAGATACAACTATAGCTTTAGAAGATAAATTCATTTCAACGAAACGTGACACATTTACATATAGTCACATATTTATAGATTTATACAAGTTTTAGTACTTAATACAGTATGTTCAAAAGAATATTGTACTTGAGTTAATTCTGTATAGCTTTCTAGTTGAGTAAGATCTGGTACCATTATATTCTTTTTTTTAAAAACTAATTTTATTTATTTATTTATTGGGGCTGCGTTTGGTCTTTGTTGTTGCACACAGGCTTTTTCTAGTTGCAGTGAGTGGGGGCTACTCTTCGTTGCAGTGTGCAGGCTTCTCACTGCAGTGGCTTCTCGTTGCGGAGCATGGGCTCTAGGCGCACAGGCTTCAGTAGTTGTGGCATGCGGGCTCAGTAGTTATGGCTCGAGGGCTCAGCGCAGGCTCAGTAGTTGTGGCACATGGGCTTAGTCGCTCCACAGCATGTGGTATCTTCCCGGACCAGGGCTCGAACCCATGTCCCCTGCATTGGCAGGCAGATTCTTAACCACTGTGCCACGAGGGAAGCCCACCATTATATTCTTGTGTCTCAGAAATGAACTACATTTTTGCTCATAAGACTTTTGTCATGTTTTTTTCTACAGGCATTTTTTTTTTACCATCTGTGAAAACTTCCTGTAATGCATCTTTCCTCACTCCAGTATTAAGAATTATACCAAGTAAGTGGGATGTAGTAAAACTAATTAGTCAATTCTATAACAGTCTGTCGAAATTTAATCATTCAGTGGCTGCCATACTCTTTTGTTCTCGACGGAATGTTGAATGTGACCTCATAAGTCAGAAAAGGATTTTTTTCTTGAAAGTTATATTCTGAGCTTCTATACAATGAGTTTTGTTTTTTTTGTTTTTTTGTTTTTCCTGAAGCCAGGGCATCAATACAGATTTGTGACAGTATTTTTTTGAGGGAATCTATCTACCTATGGCTTCAAAACTGCATCAAAATATTCCCAACTCTAAGAAATGTACCTGTAAAACCCTTAATTTGGTGCCATATGCACAATTTGTCTTCTATAAAAAGTTAAGCATAAGGCTTATGTTATTATCCAGTTTTCACAATTACATCCACATTTGAAAAGGAGTTCTCGACCTCAGTAAGAAAGAAAACAGAACTTGGTGTCCTGCCTTTAAACTTGATCAGAAAAATAAATCCAAAATGTAAGCAGAAGGATTGTTTAACATTTCTCTTATGAAGTGGATTTTCATGTGGCACACATACTTCCTATTGCCAATAAATTATTTGGTTAGAAGAAAATTTTATAACAGTATTAACAGTTGTGATATATTTGTTAAATTTTTCCATTTTTAGATTAAAAAGATATGAATGAATATCCTAAAAAAAGAAAAAGGAAGACTTTACACCCTTCTCGTTATTCAGGTCAGTGTGTGATTAAATTATTTAAAAGTTAGGCCATGTATTCCCATGCAGTTGTGTTTCCATCATTTTCTCATAAATGATCTATTTGATAAGAGTTAAATATCTGGGTCAACTTTTACGTAAGAGTAAACTTTAAGTAAATTCTCTGAATACATATTTCTCAATGTCCGCCATATGCTAAGCACACATCAGAACTTTACAGACATTGTTTATTCCTCACAACTTCGTGGTTTATAGATATTTAAAATTAGATATCCGAGGTTACATACTTGTACAGCATAATTGATAGTTGCCTGTGTGATTCCCAAGCTTGTGCTTAAGGCACAGCAATAACCTTGGTGGAAGATATTTTGCATCATTGGGAAAATACTTTATCTTGTACATTATTTTCAGAAATATGAATTTCTTTTTGTGTAATTTTAGACCCTTTCTTTGAGGTTGGCTCTGCCGTCTTGGCAAATAAGATGTCTTTGGCCATCTGTAACAAATGCAACTCACATGCATATACTTGGGGCAGTCTCAGGTATACCTGTTAACCAACCCAACCTACACATTTTTCGTATCTGAGGAAATTAAGCCTGGTTTACTGCTTACTGGCACTTCCCAGGCAAGAGTTGAAATGACTGTATTCAGAGCCCTAACTGGTCCTCAGACTTTCCCCTATGTGTTATGCTTTTCCTACAGTACGTGGCAGATCTTCTTGGTAGTTAATTCAATGTGTTTTTTTGGTTTGTTATTTTTGTTTTTTGCAATTAACATATATATTGCATATTTATATTTTGTGGGATTCTGACCAAGGCAATTGTATCTTTGTGTGCTTCAAAGTATTATATTTTAAATTGTATAATTTATGGTTCTTTCAAAGCTCAAAGTCAGTGTCATATCTGAATTATAAAAGCCTTGAGAATTGAGGGAAATATTAATACTTTATTACAAATACTATGAAATTTTATATATGTTGGATAAAGAGATTGCTGTCATTAAATGTATATATGTTCAGTATGCTTGAAATTTTTAAAATTTTGTTTTCAGATTCCTCTGGAATAAGCAGAATTGCAGATGGATTCAATGGCATTTTTTCTGATCATTGTTATAGTGTTTGTTCTATGAGACAACCAGACTTAAAATATTTTGACAACAAAGGTATATCTAAATTTTCCAAATATTTTTCTTTAAGTTGCTTTTATAATTTTTCATTTCATTTTTGAAAATGTGGGTGAAAGTGATGATTTCAAAATGGGCAAGTGTTTAAACTTAAGAAAACAAAAGAGTTTTGTGTAAGAAAGTGAATTTTAATTTTTAACATTATTTCAGAGATATAAATCAAAAACAGATCCTCCTAAATCAATTTTAATCAGCTAGGAATCAGTGGCAAAGCAGGAATGACCCAGAGTTTGGACCATTTATGATGAAAGGTAAAGAATACTGATACACACAGTTCTTCCACTCAGCTATACCTTTCAGTCTGGAGGGCTAATGGAAGGAAAGAAGAGAGGGTGAAGGATTTGGTCATTTTCAATCTTGTATCTTCTATTGACTCCTCTTTTCTAGAGCATAAGATGAATAGTAACTTGCATTTGTTCTCTTCTTCCTCTGCAATAATCAAAACTCCCAGTTCCCGTGAGCTCCTATTATAGGCACAGATACATAAATTATTTAAAGAACATGCAGGGATTTCCCTGGTGCTTAGTGATTAAGACTCCATGCTCCCAGTGCAGGAGGCCTGGGTTCAATCCCTGGTCAGGAAACTAGATCCCACACGCTGCAACTAAGAGACTGCATGCCGCAACTGAAAGATCCCACGTACTGCAACTAAGACCCAGTGCAGCCAAGTAAATAAATATTTTTTTTAAATAATACAAAATAAAAATAAATAAATTTTAAGAAAAGAACATGCAGAGTCAGAGACATCAATATGAACTCATGTTTGGCTTAATATAGACACAAATGGTTACATACAGAAACATTTATGGGTATATCTATGTATACATGGTAGTGTACATGCACATATTATTTGCTGTGTTAGCTGAGGGGGCCTAGCAGAAATGACAGCCCAGTAGCAATGAGCACATCTAGTGTCCAGATCTTGGTTTCTAATACCATTTTCCAATAAAAGGAACAAGGGCTTCTTGGAGAAATGGCTGATTTAAGGGAAAGGAAACAAATCTGTACAGAAGAATTCCAAATGATTTATGTAGATACTCCTCACTCAAGGAGATGGAGCATAACTTTCCACTCCTAAAGTATGGACTGCACTTAGTGACTTAATTCCAAGCATAGAGTATGGAAAGTAAAAGAGTGACTTTACATTGAAGAAACCTGATAAATACCCCGGTTATCAAGTTCAACGTCAACAGTGATAAACCAAGTTAATAGTATGTACTCTTGATATGATACGATAATAGACAGTTTGCCTCTGTGTTTCCCTCCCAATAATCCATAATCCCAGTCTAATCATGAAAAAAAAACCAAAGTTCATTAGTGGGACATCCTGCAAAATACCTTACCAGTCTCCTCAAATTGTCATGGTCTTCGAAAACAAGGGAAGTCTGAGAAACTACCACAGTTAACAGTAGCCTAGAGACATGACAACTAAATGGTATGTATCCTGATTGGGATCCTGGAACAGAAAAAGAACATTATGTAAACACCAAGGATATCTGGATGAAGTATGGACTTCAGTTAATAACAACTTACCAGTATTGGTCATTAATTGTAACAAATATTAATATAAGATGTTAAGAGTGGAGAAACTGAATGGAGTATATATGGGAATTCTCTGTACTGTCTTTCTTTCTTTTTTTTTTTTTTTTTTTTTCTGTAAATCTGAAACTTCTAAAACATAAAGACATGATGTTGAAGTGCAGTTTTCTCTACTGGCTGGCATTTCAGCTTGTCCATGTTAACTTTAAAACACTGGGGCTTTAACAAATTGAAAGAGAAAAATCATATGATCATCTCAATAGGTGCAGAGAAAGCTTTTGACAAAATTCAACACCAATTTATGATAAAAACCGTCCAGAAAGTAGGCATAGAGGGAACTTACCTCAACATAATGAAGGCCATATATGACAAACCCACAGCCAACATCATCCTCAATGGTGAAAAACTGAACCCATTTCCACTAAGATCAGGAACAAGACAAGGTTGCCCACTCTCACCACTATTATTAAACATAGTTTTGGAAGTTTTAGCCACAGCAATCAGAGAAGAAAAAGAAATAAAAGGAATCCAAATTGGAAAAGAAGAAGTAAAGCTGTCACTGTTTGCAGATGACATACTATACATAGAGAATCCTAAAGACACTACCAGAAAACTACTAGAGCTAATCAATGAATTTGGTAAAGTAGCAGGTTACAAAATTAATGCACAGAAATCTCTGGCATTCCTATACACTAATGATGAAAAATCTGAAAGTGAAATTAAGAAGACACTCCCATTTACCGTTGCAACAAATAGAATAAAATACCTAGGAATAAACCTAAGGAGACAAAAGACCTGTATGCAGAAAATTATAAGACACTGATGAAAGAAATTAAAGATGATACAAATAGATGGAGAGATATACCATGTTCTTGGATTGGAAGAATCAACATTGTGAAAATGACTCTACTACCGAAAGCAATCTACAGATTCAATGCAATCGCTATCAGACTACCAATGGCATTTTTCACAGAACTAGAACAAAAAAATTCACAATTTGTATGTAAACACAAAAGACCCCGAATAGCAAAAGCAATCTTGAGAAAGAAAAACGGAGCTGGAGGAATCAGGCTCCCGGACTTCAGACTATACTACAAAGCTACAGTAATCAAGACAGTATGGTACTGGCACAAAAACAGAAACATAGATCAATGGAACAGGGTAGAAAGCCCAGAGATAAACCCACGCACATATGGTCACCTTATCTTTGATAAAGGAGGCAAGAATATACAATGGAGAAAAGACAGTCTCTTCAATAAGTGGTGCTGGGAAAACTGGACAGCTACATTAAAAGAATGAGATTAGAACACTCCCTAACACCATACACAAAAATAAACTGAAAATGGATTAAAGACCTAAATGTAAGGCCAGACACTATCAAACTCTTAGAGGAAAACATAGGTAGAACACTATGACATAAATCGCAGCAAGATCCTTTTTGACCCACCTCCTAGAGAAAGGGAAATAAAAACAAAAACGGGACCTAGTAAAACTTAAAAGCTTTTGCACAGCAAAGGAAACCATAAACAAGATGAAAAGACAACCCTCAGGATGGGAGAAAATATTTGCAAATGAAGCAACTGACAAAGGCTTAATCTCCAAAATTTAAAAGCAGCTCATGCAGCTCAATATCAAAAAAAACAACCCAATCCAAAAATGGGCAGAAGACCTAAATTAGACATTTCTCCAAAGAAGATATACAGATTGCCAATGAACACATGAAAGAGTACTCAACATTATTAATCATTAGAGAAATGCAAATCAAAACTACAGTGAGATATCATCTCACACCAGTCAGAATGGCCATCATCAAAAAATGTACAAACAATAAATGCTGGAGAGGGTGTGGAGAAAAGGAAGCCCTCTTGCACTGTTGGTGGGAATGTAAATTGATACAGCCACTGTGGAGAACAGTATGGAGGTTCCTTAAAAAACTAAAAGTAGAACTACCATATGACCCAGCAATCCCACTACTGGGCATATACCCTGAGAAAACCATAATTCAAAAGGGCACATGGGCTTCCCTGGTGGCGCAGTGGTTAAGAATCCGCCTGCTGGGCTTCCCTGGTGACGCAGTGGTTGAGAGTCCGCCTGCCAATGCAGGGTGCATGGGTTCGTGCCCCGGTCCGGGAAGATCCCAAGCACCGCGGAGCAGCTGGGCCCGTGAGCCATGGCCGCTGAGCCTGCGCGTCCGGAACCTGTGCTCCGCAACGGAAGAGGCCGCAGCAGTGAGAGGCCCGCGTACCTCAAAAAAAAAAAAAAAAAAAAAAAAGAATCCGCCTGCCAATTCAGGAGACATCGGTTCGAGCCCTGGTCCGGGAAGATCCCACATGCCATGGAGCAACTAAGCCCGTGCGCCACGACTACTGAGCCTGTGCCCTAGAGCCTTCGAGCCACAGCTACTGTAGCCCACACACCTAGAGCCCGTGCTCTGCAACAGAAGCCACCGCAATGAAGACCCAACGCAGCCATAAATAAATAAATAAGTAAATAAGGCATGTGTACCCCAATATTCATTGCAGCGCTATTTACAGTAGCCAGGACATGGAAGCAACCTAAGTGTCCATCGACAGATGAATGGATAAAGAAGATGTGGCACATATATACAATGGAATATTACTCAGCCATAAAAAGAAACGAAATTGAGTTATTTGTAGTGAGGTAAATTGACCTAGAGTCTGTCATACAGAGTGAAGTAAGTCAGAATGAGAAAAACAAATACCGTATGCTAACACATATATATGGACTCTAAAAAGAAAAAACAAATGGTATGAAGAACCTAGGGGAAGATGGGAGTAAAGACACAGACCTACTAGAGAATGGACTTGAGGATGTGAGATGGGGAAAGGGTAAGCTGTGACAAAGTAAGAGAGTGGCATGGACATATATACACTACCAAACGTAAAATAGCTAGCGGGAAGCAGCCTCATAGCACAGGGAGATCAGCTCGGTGCTTTGTGACCACCTAGAGGGATGGGATATGGAGGGTGGGAGGGAGGGTGACGCAAGAGGGAAGAGATATGGGAACATACGTATATGTATAGCTAATTCACTGTATACAGCAGAAACTAGCACACCATTGTAAAGCAATTATATTCCAATTAAAGTGTTAAAAAATAAACACATTAGGGCTGAGCTGAGGGAATAAAGACTTACTCAGACTCAGTAATTTCAAGTTAAAATTCCTAAGTAACTTTAAAAAGTGTATTCTAGTCCAAATAGGGCATGGAAGCAAAAGTAGTTGCTTGTTTGGACAGATTTTCTGTGTATCTGTGGTACGCAGATAACAAAGCTTTTCATAGCTACATTTAAGTCCTTAGTTCTGTTGGAATTCTAAATTATATTTAAAAACATTTGTGCTTTGTTTTATAATAATGTTTATTGCTTTTATATAAATAATAAATATTTTTCCAAATCCCTTTTCACAGATGATGATTCTGATACAGAGACATCAAATGACTTGCCAAAATTTACAGATGGAATCAAGGCCAGAAACAGAAATCAAAACTACCTGGTTCCCAGTCCTGTACTTAGAATTCTAGATCACACTGCCTTTTCTACAGGTAAGGGAAAGTAATTAATAGAATTTGCACATTTTGTATAGATCAGTGAAAAAATAATAAGTAAAATAAATTTCTTTTTGCCAGTGACTTATTTAGTAGATCTTATTTAGTAATAATAATAATAATAGCCTTGTTTTATTTAGAAAAATCTGCTGATATTGAAATTTGTGATGAAGAGTGCGACTCCCCTGAATCAGTCAACCAGCAAACTCAAGAGGAGAGCCCTATAGAAGTTCACACTGCTGAAGATGTTCCAATTGCTGCGGAAGTGCATGCAATTTCTGAAGATTATGATATAGAGACAGAAAACAATTCCTCTGAGAGTCTCCAAGACCAAACTGATGAAGAGCCACCAGCTAAACTTTGCAAAATTCTTGACAAGAGCCAAGCTTTTAATGTGACTGCCCAGCAGAAATGGCCTTTACTGAGAGCTAATAGCAGTGGCCTCTATAAATGTGAACTTTGTGAGTTCAACAGCAAATATTTTTCTGATTTAAAGCAGCATATGATCTTGAAGCATAAGCGTACTGATTCAAATGTCTGTCGAGTATGCAAAGAAAGTTTCTCTACCAACATGCTCCTGATCGAACATGCCAAACTGCATGAAGAGGATCCCTACATTTGTAAATACTGTGATTATAAGACAGTAATTTTTGAGAACCTCAGCCAGCACATTGCAGACACCCATTTTAGTGATCACCTTTATTGGTGTGAGCAGTGTGATGTACAGTTCTCCTCAAGCAGTGAACTCTACCTACATTTCCAGGAGCACAGCTGTGATGAACAGTACTTGTGTCAGTTCTGTGAACATGAAACGAATGATCCAGAAGACTTGCATAGCCATGTGGTAAATGAGCATGCATGTAAATTAATAGAGTTAAGTGATAAGTATAACAATGGAGAACATGGACAGTACAGCCTCTTAAGCAAAATTACATTTGACAAATGTAAAAACTTCTTTGTATGTCAAGTTTGTGGGTTTCGGAGTAGACTTCATACAAATGTTAACAGGCATGTTGCTATTGAACATACTAAAATTTTTCCTCATGTTTGTGATGACTGTGGGAAAGGCTTTTCAAGCATGCTAGAATATTGCAAACATTTAAATTCACATTTATCTGAAGGGATTTATTTATGTCAATATTGTGAATATTCAACAGGACAGATTGAAGATCTTAAAATTCATCTAGATTTCAAGCATTCGGCTGATTTACCTCATAAATGTAGTGACTGCTTAATGAGGTTTGGAAATGAAAGGGAATTAATAAGTCACCTTCCAGTCCATGAGACAACTTGATTGTTCTCTTTAACTTCCATAATGTTGATGTAAAATAATAAATTTGACTTTTTTGCAAATGTTAAAATGGATGATTTTAAACACAACTTATGAGAACTGTCTTTAACAAGATCTTTTTAAACTTTTTTTCTTGGCATTGCTACCTTTTTCAGTATATAATTGTATCCTAAATGTGGTATTTTCAATGTATTGTAGTTGGTAGTTTTAACCGCTTTTGGTGACTATCGCCGTCTGGCATGTTCTCTGATTTCATAAATCGATAAGAAACAGATGTACTGAAGAAATTAGACTGTAGTTTTCCTTCCGTAAACATAGGTGCTGTAAACTTTTTCTTCTTTAAACTCAAAACGATCAGTTTTTCATGTATAAAGTCGTTAAAATACTGTACTACCAGAACTAAAGTGCAACATAATACGCACCTAAGTCCAGTGATACTCCCATTAATAAGATCCACACCCTCCTTTTGCATTCCCCAACAATTATTATCCCCAAGGCAATCAGTGAACTCCCCATCTGTGTGATTCTTTCAGTGACACTAGGAGGCCAGCGTTATGGTGAGAAGGAGAGATCTGGTTTTCTTGGCAGTCTTTTTTTAATTCTCACTCTATTTTAACCCCATCTATGTGCTAAATAATTTTAAATGGGGAGAAACTGGTAAGGGGTTCGACAATAAAGTAACATTTCATAACTCATTTATAAATGAATAAACAGGTTATTTATAATCTGTTCACATTTCATGTATAGTTATGCAACTGCAAAGTCATGCCCGAACTTCTGATATCAAATTATTTTCTGAGAAAACCCACTGAAGTATTAAAATAGAAATAGGAAGATGTGGGAGATAGGGGTTGCTGTATGAAAATGTATAGATTACTTTTGATAGTGGTAAATCAATCTTCTATATTAGTTTCCTGTGGCTACCATAACAAATTATCACAAACTGAGTGGCTTAAACAATAGAAATTTAGTGCCTCACAGTTCTAGAGGCTAGAAATTCAAAATTGAAATATTAGCATAGTTGATTCCTTCTGAGAGCTGTGAGAGAAGGATCTGTTCCCCGCTGCTCTCCTTGGCTTGTACGTGGCTATCTTCATGTTCTCATCATCTTCTCCCTGAGTGCAAGTCTGTTTCCAACTTTGCCCCTTTTACAAGGAACCAGCCAGTAATTGGATTAGGGCCCACCCTGATAACCTCATTTTAACTTGATAAAGACACTATACCCAAATAAGTTCATATTTTGATGTACTGGGGCCCAGGACTTCAACATATGAACTGAGGGGAGTGAGGGAGAGGCACAACTACAATTCAGTAACAGCTTTTTATAGTATCAAGGAGATAGCATTTTGTGCATCATTGACCTCAAATATAATAAACACTGTCACTAACTATATTGTCGTTCAGAAATATTGATGTAGTTGAAAAGACTGATTTATGACCCACAGTGTTTTTTTACTTCAAGACCCATGGGAATTGAGTCTGTTTTGAGAATGGTGGCAGCAACAAGTTTTTCAAAACCAATCATTTTTATTTCCACCATTTTGTTATATATGCATACCTGTATTCCTAAAAACTACCATTCTATCTGATTATCACATTCCAGGTAGAGCTGTCTGATGTAAATGTTTCTTAGAAGATTTAAAATTATAATGAAATTGTAAGAAAACATTAGAAACCATCTGGTCTACACCCTCTAGGTTTCTAAGTTTCTTATAGAAACAGAAACTTAGGGTTATTATTAGGCCAGGGTCCCAAAACCAGTTATAGCAGACAGGAGTGGAATCCAAGTTATTTGGCTTCCAGTGTAGTTATGTTTCCATTACACCATGTTACATAAAAATCTAAGGTTTGTCCTTGGGATGTTTTTCATAACTACGTAACCTAGCCATTCAACTACCTTCTTGGTAATTCTGTCTATAATTTTTTAATATACATCCAGCTTCAGGAATTTGATTTTCAGGAAACAAACCTTAAATAAATAATGCCTGGGTTTTTTTTTTAATTGTGTATTTTACAGCTTTACTTTTGATCAGGTGTTAGTAATCAAATTAGAGATTGTAATGCAACTACTCCAGAGGTATTAAATCCAAGTTTTAGAACCATATAATTTAGTGCTTTTTTGCTGAATCTGCAGCTTGAGGCCACATCTCACTGACAGTTTGTCCAATAAACCTTTTTGCTTTGACTCAGCTTTCAAATAAGCCTATGACTGACCATAAATTGCTGAGGTAGGAAGTCTATATTTTTAGCTAAATGAACTTCTTTGGAAAAACAAACCTACTTAATTGCTTCTAGATTGCTTCTAGATTTTTTCTGCGCAAAGACAGACATTTCCACTGTACTCTTGTGACTCGAGAATATGTAACAGATGGTGATGTTTATTAGCACTACAATAGAATTCTTGGCAGTAGTGAACAGTAGTGATGGATCTTTATTTTTCATCTTCACTTTGCAGTTCATGTTATTTGAAAATAATTGTGTGGTACTCAAAAGCTTGTAAATTTGTAAATTTCCTGCTTGTGAATTTGCCAGTTTTACCATTTTAAATCACCTTTCGCATTCCTCTGAGTTTGTATCATCACATATTAACCAGTTTCTCTGTTTCACAGGGTCTGTAGCCTGTTAGGTGATTGCTGAATTATTGGCAGGTGTAGCCAGTAGTGTTTTGTTTTTCCCCAATAAACTAACACTATTCCTAGTTCTTAAATCTGATTTTCAAAGCATTGAATTACTTAATTCCTGGCAATTTGCAGTTAATCTTACTCAGCTTGTTCTCCCAGTCTTACCTTTTACAAGCAGGTTAATATACTCCCCAAACTACTGTGATTAATTTTTGATGGAATTTTCATGACTTAAAAGCACTATAAGTGACATAAATTTGAAAAAGCTAATAAAAATCAAATAGCCATGGGAATTCCCTGCCAGTCCAGTGGTTAGGACTCCATGCGTCCACGGCAGGGGGCACGAGTGAGATCCCTGGTGGGGAACAAAGATGCCCCAAGACGTGCGGCACAGCCAAAAGAAAAAAATATGTATCAAATAGCCACAATCCTCTTGAGAAGCAGATTGGCTTAAAAGAATCAGTACTTTTTATTTAATTGAAAATAAATAGTTTAACTAACTGTAAATCCCAACAGAGAAGCGAATCTGGCTAGTCAGTTTCTCCCTACGATTAACAGTCTCATCCCTATAAATTAAAAATGAACTTTTGAATATATATTCCTTTGTAACTCAAGTTCTGATGACTGAAGATAGAGTATCTACAGGAATTATTCATGGCATTGAGTTTATGGATTTACAAATATACCTTATATTGGTTTAGCTTTCCATAAATTAATCTCTTAAGACAACAGTCAAATCTAAGAGAAAGAAATGTGTATGTACACTTATGGTGTAAAATATAAATTCACAAAGCTAAAAGTCACATGTAATTTACATGTTTATTACATGAAGTTATATGCTCAATTTGTAAGTTTAAAAAACAAAATATTAATAGTCTGTTAGTTGCTTGGAGTCTACTTCATACTAGTGATTTGAAAAATAATTTTCTATATAAAGATTTTTCCATATTAAAGCATCACCACAACTTCCTTGTTAAGTTCATTCTCCTTAGTAACCTTGGTATTAAACTGGTAACTACCTGAACCCAAAATAAATCACATTTATGAAAAGTAATTTCTTCACTGTAAAAAGAAACAATTTTCTCACATTGCTAAATAGGAACATTGTGTCATCTACTAGTCTTAACCCCATACTTTAAAAGGTATGACTATTTAGATACTTTTTTAGGGGGATTTTTGTTGTCACAACCTTTAAGTTTTTGTTTATTTTGAGTTTTAAATAGGCAAACAAATATGACCTGGATAATTTTTTTCTTGCTAAAAATATTGAGCTGAATGAATTACACATTGAAAAATTTAATGAAAAGTATGTTTTGAATAAAAAACGTTTTCTAGTTTTTAAATATCTTATCCAGATACTGTCCACTACTGAAAAACATTACAGTTGAAATCATTGATACTTTTGCCCTTATTCTTCAGAATAAGCTGAGATTAGGAATTGGAATCATACCAAAATAACACAGAAATGTAATTTCTGGTGGGTAGTGTTTTTTTGTTTTTTGTTTTTTGATCCTCTGCCTAAAGACCATTTACCATGATGTTTTGGATTTTAGTTGGCTGAAATCTGAGACTATTGAATTATCTTTTCTTGCCTACACTGCACGTTTTATTTAGGGTTACCACTTCTCTGCTATAGCATTATGTTTTTTTAAAAAACATATTGCTCAAACTATATTCTATGACTGATTACCCTCCTCTGTGCAACTCTTCCACACCTCATTTGGATTTTCAGAAAGTCTCAAAAGATTAAAATTTTCCCAATTAGCCAGGTGAGAGTGGATTTTTTTTTCTTTAATTCTTCCTTCTCTGTATTCTCCAAGCTGTGTTTAAAATAACTTAATCCTTTCATACCATATACCCACCACATCACTCGCTTCTATACCCTGTAAATATTTTATAAATTTCTGTCTAACAGCAGTGCTGAATTTAGAAATTTTTAAAGCATAATATCATGGCACTTTTTTTTGCGGGGGGGGGGGGGGGGCGGGGCAGGGAGGAGGCTGTGCAGCTCTTGCGGAATCTTAGTTCCCCAACCGGGGATTGAGCACAGGCCACGGAGTAAAAGCACCAAGTCCTAACCACTGGACCGCCAGGAAATTCCCTCATGGCACTTCTTTCTTTATGGTTACAAGATTATGGTTAAGTGCCTTGTGGCACTGATCCAGTGTTCTTTAGTGAACAACTAAATTGCTGAAGTAGAGAAACTAACACAAAATGACAGTATGTTAGTTTAGGAGGAACCTCAGAAATCAGGAGGAACCTCAGAAATCATCTAATCCAGACTCATAAAGCGCACAACATATAAAAATATATATAGTACATAGTTTTATTTTCATGGTTGTAAATTATATGTTGTAAAATGTAACATCAGATCTGATTCATGAATATTTTTACTTAAGACAGAACTTTTTTTTTTTAAAGCAAACAGTTAAGGAAAAAGCATGAAGTAAATAATGATACATGGACATGGAAAAAATTGAGCAGGTGAAACATGAATGACTGAAGTTTGAGAATACAAAATTCTGATGTAAATTTCTTGTTTATAGCTTAGAAAAATGCTTCTCTAACATCATTAGACAAATGCTTTTTAAGCTAGAATAAACAGGACTTTATAACTCTCTACCATTCTTCAAAGAATTTTCTATAGGAAAAGTGAAAATGTGCCCTATTTTTTCCATGGAATGTCATACCAGACAATTGAAGAGAGAAAATAATGTAATAGAGAGTACTGGACCATGGCATGTGATTTTGTTTTCTAGTCTCTGTTTGCTAACCATAAATTGTGTGACTAACCAAGGACAATAGATGTAATGTTACCAAATTTTTCTTGCAGCTCCTTAAAAACTTCTGTTTCACTACTAGTCAGTTTAACAAACAGCTATGGAATATCTCCTATCAAGCCATATGCACAGGGATACAAAGATAAACTATGGTTCTTGTCCTCAAAGAAATTTACCGTATAGGGCAGGAAACTCTCCTCTGTCACCTTTCTGAACTCGAATTCAGTTAAATACCAAGTTGAGTGCCTTCTGTGTTTCTAAATATTCACTTTGTAGATAATGCTACCATAAACATTCTTGTATGTGTTAAGGTGTTTGTGGATTTTTTTCTCTTTCTCTGAGGGGGAGTGGGCTTTGTGTATATATTTTTTTGTATGCTTGTGATTAAATACCTCCAAAATAGTATCCAGAATGGCTCAAGTTTACACGCCCATCAGCTGATCATGCTTCCCTACATCCTTATTGAAAGTTTTATACAACTTTTTAATTTTGGTAAATCTGAGGGGCCTAAAGTAGTATGTTACTATTGTTTGAATTTGCATTATTTGATTACTAAAGAGATTGAAAATATCTTAATATGCTTATGAGACATTTTGGTTTCTCATTTTGTGAAGTGCCTCTCCATAGCTTGCAGGACCTTGGTTTGCAGAACAGGGATTGGACCAGGGCCACAGCAGTGAAAGTGCTGAGTCCTAACTGCTGGACCGCCAAGGAATTCCCCTTTGTTCACTTTTCTATTGGGTTTTCTGGTTAATATTCAGAAGTTCTTTAAAAGTTTTAAATATTGGTTCTTAGTTGATGATATACACAGCAAAAAATAGATTCCCAGATTGCCATCCATCTGTTACTTACGTCTTTTGTTGAACAGAAATCGTTACATTGGGACTTCTCTGGCAGTCCAATGGTTAAGACTCCACGCTTTCAATGCAGGGGGCACAGGTTCAATCCCTGGTCGGGGAACTAAGATCCCACATGCTGCATGGTGAGGAAGGAAGGAAGGAAAGAAAAAGAGAGAAAGAGAAGAGAGAGAGAGAGAGGCGGGAGGGAGGAAAGATCTAATGTAGATAGATCCATCACATTTTACATCACAGGCTGTGCTTTCTACATCTTTTTTTTTTTTTTTCCGGCACGTGGACCTCTCACTGTTGTGGCCTCTCCCGTTGCGGAGCACAGGCTCCGGACCGCGTAGGCTCAGTGGCCATGGCTCACGGGCCCAGCCGCTCTGCAGCATGTGGGATTTTCTCGGACCGGGGCAAGAACCCATGTCCCCTGCATCGGCAGGCAGACTCTCAACCACTGCGCCACCAGGGAAGGCCTCTACATCTTGTTAACAAACTGTTTTCCTACATTTTCTCCTAGTAATGTTCTGGTTGTACCTTTTGTGTTTAGGTCTGAGATTCTTTGTGTGTAAGGATGATTCAAGTTTTATTTTTGTTCATTCAAGCGAGCTGATTTTGTCAATACTATTTGTTAAATAATGCATCTTCCCCCAGTGATTCATGATACCAATTTGATCATATATCCACTCCCCATGGGCATAATTGGCATATGGATCTGTGTCTGTACTCATTATATTCCTGTTAGTTCCTGCAATAGTATTACATGTTTTAACAGTTGCTTTAAACATTATAGCTTTCCAGTATGTCTTAATATCAGGTAGTGTGAATTTATTCTCCCTGCTCTTCTTTTTTTTTTTTTTAATTAATTAATTTATTATTTATTTATTTTTGGCTGTGTTGGGTCTTTGTTGCTGTGCATGGGCTTTCTCTAGTTGGAGCGAGCAGGGACTACTCTTCATTGCGGTGCACGGGCTTCTCATTGTGGTAGCTTCTCTTGTTGCGGAGCAACGGCTCTAGGCGCATGAGCTTCAGTAGTTGTGGCATGCAGTCTCAGTAGTTGTGGCTCACGGTCTTAGTTGCTCCACGTCATGTGGGATCTTCCCGGACCAAGGCTCGAACCCGTGTCCCCCGCATTGGCAGGCGGATTCTTAATCAGTGCGCCACCAGGCAAGTCCTCTGCTCTTCTTTTGAGAACTGTTTTAGTTATTGGTAGACTTTTTCTTCTTCCATGTAAATTTAGAATTAGTTCCAATTCCATTTAAGTCTTGTTGGAATTGCATTATAGTTATGATCATTTTTGAGGGAATCAACATTTTTACAATGTTAAATCTTTTCTTTTTTACAAGAAAAGTGTAACATTACACTTTTACATTGTGTATTTATCCAGTTACTTAGGTCTCTTTTAATGTTCTTTTAAATTTTTTCCATAAAGGTTGTGTGTGGCTTTTGTTAAATCAATTCCTAGATTCTTTACAGTTTTGGTTGCTTTGACATGCTATCTTATTTTCTAATTGGCTACTGCATGTATAGGAAAACGTCTGAGTTTTGAAACATGGATTTTTGTATACAGAAATAATGTTGTTTGGGTTTTAATCTTTTTAGTTCTAATAGCTGTCTTTGCTTAATTTTTAATGTAAATAACCATATAATCTGCCATAAATTATATATTTGTCTCTTTACTTTCAGCCTGCGAGTCCAAATGGCTCTTTTTTCTTATCATCGAATTTGTCAGCACTTCCACTGCTATAAGGTGTAGAAATAGCATTAGCAGGCATTTTTTTTAGATGTAAGACTCCTAAATTTTCCCCATTAAGTATATTTTCTGTAGGTTTTGATAAGTAGCCTTTAGCAGTTTTCTTAGTTTTTTAAGACTTTTTATTTTAAGTAGGTATTAAACTTTAGCAATGACTTTTTCTATAGCTATTGAGATAAACAGGTGGGTTTTCTCCTTTAAGTCCGCGAATATGAATTCCATTGGTTGATTTTCTAATGTTGAATTATCTTTGTATTTTTAGGAAAACCCTACCTGTACAAAATTTTTTTTCTAATACAATGTTGGATTCAGTTAGGTAATATTTCACATAGGATGTTTGCCTTATTCATACGTGTGATTTTCTTTACTTACACCTCCTATGCAGTGTGGTATCAAGGTTATTCTAGTCTTATAAGTGAGTTGGAGTGTTTTTTCTCTTTTTCTATGCTCTGCAAAAACCTGTATGAGATAATATTAATCTTTTCTTTAAAGATTTGGTAAAATGTTACCTCTAAAATCATCTAGGCTCTCTTTTTTTGTATATATGAGAATTGCCATTTCAATTTTTTGAATGCTTATTAGCTTATTCAAGTTTTCTATTTTTTCTCAGGCTAATTTTGGTATTTGATGGTTTCCCAGAAATTTTACACTTCACCTGAGTTTTCAAGTTTATTGGCATTTATGATATTTTGTATCTAGTGTTATTTCCCCTTTGGTTTGTGTCTTCCCTCACTTTTGACATTCTTAAGCAGATTTGGCAGTGGTATGTCAAATTTATAAGTTTTTTAAATAATTAAATTTTACTTTTTGTTAATCTCTGTTTTAGCCCTTATATTTTAATTTTTTTCTTCTTCTTCATGTTTACTCTGCTGGTTTTTGCCTATGAGTCTGTTCCATAAAAAGAAAAACAATGGATTAAATTACTTATTACTTATACAAAAACATTTATTATTTTTATAATTTATAACGTGCAATGTCACTTTTACTTTGATATACAATAATTATATTAAAGATGTAATTATTTATAAAACTAATAAAGGGATACCATTATGATTTTAAAAATTGAAACAATATAAATAAAGCAAAAATTTCCTTTGAAATTCCCTATGCTAAAAACTAACTGAGTGGTTAAGAGTTTCACATAGCTATGAACTGGCATAGTCTAGATTTGAACTGAGGTCATCAGATCAAGTTCCGTGCTTTTTCATTAAAAGATTTCTTCTTCAGTATATATTTGTTTAATGAACATATGAATGATCTCAACTGTAGTAACTGCCTTCACCCTTCACATGCTGACTGATGCTTGAAATTCATCCTTAAAATTTCATTCCGTTTTGCTTAATGCCTTAACGTGATTGTAAATTATAGTGCTTATTGGTCAGGCACGTACAAAGGAAATCTTTTGATTTCAAAGTGTTTTGTGCTTTTTAATGCCTTATCTCTTCTCCCCACCCTCCCTCTCCACACCATAAACAAAAACACTTACAGAAACAGTATGCTAATTATTTCTGCTGGGAATCCTTAGAATTGTACTTCTATCAAAATGTGTTTTACAATGAAGATCTTTATTTATTTTAAAATGTCACATTATGATGCAAATGACCAAGCGTAGTCTCTTACTTTGCTGGCAGGAGGGTTACAGTGTGTGTCAGTTAGGGTTCAGAGGGTAAGAAATTTATTGCAAGGAATATTACAAGGAACTGAGGGCTGGCTAAGCAAATCCAAAATATATAAGGATAAAGAAGATGTGATATATACACACACACACACACACACACACACACACACACACACACAATGGAATATTACTCAGTCATAAAAAAGAGTGAAATACTGTAATGCCATTTGCAGCAACATAGGTGCACCTAGAGATTATTATGTTGAATACTAAGTGAAGTAAGTCAGAGAAGGACAAATATCATATGATATCACTTATATGTGGAATCTAAAAAATGATACAAATGAACTCATATACAAAACAGAAACAGACTCACAGACATAGAAAACAAGATTATGATTACCAAAAGGGAAACTGGGGGTGGGAGGAGGGAGGGATAAATTAGGAGTTTGGGTTTAGCAGATACAAACTACTGTATACAAAGTAGGTAAACAACAAGGTCCTAATGTATAGCCCAGGGAACTATATTCAATATCTTGTAATAAGCTATAATGAAAAAGAATATGAAGAAGAATGTATGTATATTTATGTATAACTGAATCACTTTGCTGTACACCAGAAACTTAACAAAACATTGTAAATCAACTAAATTTCAATTTGTCTATGAAAAATCAAATACCAATCAAGCTAAGAAGAAAGAAAAGAGAGAGAAAAAAAAAGAAAAGAGAATTTTATGTGAGCCAAACTGAGGATTATAACCCAGGAAACATATTCTCGGAACCTCTGAGAACTGCTCCATTGATCAGGAATTAGAGATGCAGTTTTATAGATTTTTGAGAGAAAGAAATTATGTATCATATTGACAGATTAACGTTGTATCTATAGTTCAATCAACAAAGGTTTTTTTCCCTTTCTTTTTCAATTACGCATGTACAGATAAGCCTTTGGTCAATGTGACCCCTTTTATCTTTGTATGAGATGAAAAATAAATATATTAATAATAGAATTACAATGTTATAATGCTGGAGCCTGAAGAAAGGAGCGGACTTTTTCTCATAGGTTGATTTCATCCTCCTGCTTTGAGGAGATCTGGTTCAAGTGCATAATGTAGATTGGCATTGCACATTGGGAAAGGCCTGCCACAAAGGGGGCATGTCATTTGCCTTTTTTTTTTCCTCTTTTCTATCTTAGATTGTCCTGCCACAGAATATTTACGATTCTCCTCATCAGATTAAAAAAAAAGTTTTTTTTAAAGGGTGAAAAGCAAACCATGGACTAAAGAAAGTATTTATAATACGTGTGTAATAGGTTGAATAGTATCTCCCAAAAATATGTCTCCACGTCCTAACTCTTGATACCTTGTGAATATGATCTTACTTGGAAATAGGGCCTTTGAAGATGTAATTAAGTTAAGGATTTTGAGATGAGATCATCCTGCATTTAGGATCCAGGATCCAAATCCCCATACTGGATCTAGTGACCCGTGTCCATATAAAAGAAAGAAGAGAGAGATTCGAGACAAAGAGACACAGGGGAGAAGGCCATGTGAAGATGCATGAGAAGATAGAGGCAGAGGTTGTTGCCATGTAGCCTCAAGCCAGGGAATGCCTCTAGCCACCGGAAACTGGAAGAGGCAAGGGAAGGAACCTCCCCCTAGAGACTCCAGAGAGAGCTCAGCCCTGCTGACACTTAGATTGTAGACATCTGGCCTCTGTAACTGTGAGAGAATTAATTTTTTGTTGTTAAAAAACAAACATTAGGGCAAGCCATCAGTAAGGGCAGAATGGAAATTCTTGGCCAGGAACTGACACTGCAGTCCACAGGCAGAATTCCTTTATTAGGAAAACCTCGGTTCTGCTCTTAAAGTCTTTTAACTGATTGGATCAAGCACACCCAGATTACCCAAACTAATCTCTTTTACATAGAGTCAACTGATTATAGATATTAATCACAAATACTTTCCCAGTAATACCTAGATTAGTGTTTGGTTGAATAACTGGGTAGTAGAGCCTACCCACAAAGTAGGTATTATTAGTACTCTGATTTTGTAGATGAGGCTCAGAAAAATGAAGTGGCCTCACACACCGCTATACTCCAAGCTCAGGAAGTGAATCACACAAGAACAGAGGGTAGTGGAGAGGTCAAAAGGTTTTCCTTTATTGCTGCTGGCGGAGTAAGCAGGAATCCTTGTCTGACACCCTAACTCCACCTCATCTCACCCCTCCTCCTTTTAGCTCTCCCTCACTAAACGAGCTACTGACAGCTAGCTACGCCTAGGCTGGGCAGAGCTTTGGAAACTTTGAAGGGAGAGGGAGGCGATGCACAAGTTGGGGGTGAAAGGAAAAGCATTCTTCTGGATGCATTGCCTGCTCACAACAATTCCTCGCTTTCTGCCCTTAAGAAAAATGGCGCTCGGAGTAGATCACTTCCGGTTACGGAGCCAAACCAAATCGGGAAGGGCAAGAGACCGGAAGTGACCGCCCTCTTGCTTCTCCTCCCACCGCCTCCCAGTCTCACAGCCTCTCTTGGAAGAATGAGGCGGCCTGAGGGCTGTGGGTGAGGTGCGGTTGCTGGGTGACAAGTCGGAGCCGGGACGGGGTGAGTGCCCGCAGCCTCGGTTCACTTTGCTCGGGTGACCTTCGTCCTGCCGGGGGCAGGGGGCGAGGAGTCGTGCGTGGGGCGCTCTGTGACGAGGCGCCGCAGCGGTCCTGCGGAAAAGGAGGGAGCTGCTGCCGTTGCGAGTAGGGCTGGCGACCGGGTTAGGCCCGCGGAGCCCGTGAGCCCGGAGCCCGGGATACCGTGAGCCGGGGCCGGCGCAAGCGGGCCAGGGGTGGGGTCTGGCCCCGAGCCCTGCGGGCGGGGCTCCAGCGCCTGGTGTGGAGGACTGGGAAGGCCTTTCTCCAAGGTCGGCGTTCACCACCAGCTGAACCGAGTTGTTACCCCCACCGTGCTTTCCCGCTTGTCCCCTTTGGTCAGTCATTTCCTGACGCTTTGGAAGGCTCAGCCTTCTTTATGGCTCCTTTGCTCCATTTGACACACATGCATACCAGGATTAGACTGGTTTGTGATCGTTTTTGTTTGGTGTCTTTTCAGGAGAAGCTGCCACCAAAACTTATTTTTCTTAACTTACACTCCTTGAAGTTCTTGGTTCTTTGGCTGGAAACGTTAATACTCGCTTTAAGGCTTGCCTCCTTATTTGTTGCGATGAGAACTACTTCTTTCTAAACGTTAGTATTGCATTATGATCTTGGAATTTTATTTCCTCATTCTGCATATCCACCTCCACTCACCTAGAGGTCCAGGTTGAAAAACGTAATAACTTAGTTACTGTTCGTGAACTTGGCTTCATGTCACTCGCTGCCGTGTTCCCTGATGTAGTTAAGAGTCACATGCAATCAGAATTTGGCCAGTTTCATCATCAGCAAAGGGAACTAAAGTAGAAATTGCAATCAAGATTTTGGCCCATTGAATTCACTTATTTTAGTGGAGTATCACGCAAAAGTAGTCTTTAATTGTCTGACTAAAACACTTCTCCCCCAGGGACTTCCCTGGTGATCCAGTGGTTAGGAATCCGTCCTGCAATGCCGGGGGACGCAGGTTCAATCTATCCCTGGTTGGGGAACTAAGATCCCACATGCCACGGGGTAACTAAGCCCGCGCTCCACAACTAGAGAGCCTGCATGCCCCAACTACAGAGCCCACGCACTCTGGAACCCCCCGCGCCGCACCCGAGGCAGCCAAAAAGTGAATATATAAATGAAACACTTCTTCCCCCCAGAAATAAATCTAAAAGTTTGGAAGTTTGTTTCATTGGGGAGTTAATGTTGCTGGAAGTGTTAACTCACATGTCTTTATCATCCAGTTTAATTTGTACTTCTCTAACTTTTTATTTTCAGCATAATGGCAGAAACTGCTTCTCCACTGAAGCACTTTGTGCTGGCTAAGAAGACAATTACAGCAATCTTTGACCAGTTACTGGAGTTTGTTACTGAAGGATCACATTTTGTTGAAGGTTAGCTCCTCTTAAGTTTTTTAAATAATTACTTTTGAAAATATATAAAGGTGCTTTATTCTTTCAACCTTGGTTACTGAACACATACAGGGGATTGTGCTCTATGAGAGATACCATAACAAATAAAACCCACTTCTGCCCTCCAAAAGAGGAAGATTGAATTATATTAATAGCAACTAAGAACAAAGTGCATATGTGAGGTCCTGTTCTAAGCACTTTATTTTATTAATAACTCATTTAATCCTCAAATCAACACTGAGGCAGATTTTAATCATACTCATTTTAAAAATGAAGGAGGGCTTCCCTGGTGGCGCAGTGGTTGAGAGTCTGCCTGCCAGTGCAGGGGACACAGGTTCGTGCCCTGGTCTGGGAAGATCCCACATGCCGCGGAGCGGCTAGGCCCGTGAGCCATGGCTGCTGAGCCTGCGTGTCCGGAGCCTGTGGTCCGCAAAGGGAGAGGCCACAACAGTGAGAGGCCCGCGTACCGCAAAAAAAAAAAAAAAAAAAAATGAAGGAACTAAGGCACAGAAAAGGTAAGCAGCTTGCCAAAGATCACGCAGCTAGTAAATGCCCAGACTGAAAGTCAGGCAGCCCACATTTAGCCATTATACTTATCACCCCCATCAACTCAGCAGTTAAACCAAGATCTGAGACCTTTCTTATCTTCTCAAATGAGGCTGGGATGCAGTGGGAAAAGGGCAAAAGGAGTTTTCTTAAACAGAGTGTAACTGTTCAAACAAAGGTGGTGAGAATGTCATACTGGGAAATACTACTTTAGAGATAATTGTTGACCTTCAAGCATACAGTGAAAAGGGAGGGATTCTGTAAACTCCTGTGACAGTGGGAAAACATTTGGTAGGTTGGTAGAATCAAACTTTTTTCCTTGTCCTTCCTAATTCTCTTTCACCAGATTTTGAGTTTCTTGAGAGTAGGGATCCTGCCTTATTATTTTGTCCGTATTACCAGATCTGACACAAGTTTTGCTGTTGAATGAGGAAAAAAATACTGGTTCAGAATCTTAGTTTTCAATTTGGAAAGAATTGGAGCTGGCATGGTGACTTTTGAATAATATTTTATTCTACAAAAGTTGATGGGAAGTGAAAATGAAGTTAAATGTAACATCTTCTGTGTATTGAGCATGTAATAGATGCTAGGAGCTATTACTCTAGGAGCTAGTGAATTCAGCTTTAGAATCTGAATTCAATGTTACTGTTATTGGTGGGTATCGAGCCAGTAGACACAACCAAACCACAGATCGGGAGAAGGAAGGTTTTATTACTTGCAGCAGGTAAGGAGAACACTGGGGATCTTTCCCAAAGCAGTGTGTCCTCAAACAGCAAAATTGGGGAACTTTTAAGCTAAGGGTACATGTGTATTTATGAAGGGGCTTGAGCAGAGGAGAATTCAGCATAGAATTGGAGCAAAGATCAACAGAGTCCAGGTCTTGGTTGACTGGAGTCAGGAGGGTCAACATCATCATTCAGTTCTCCACCTGGGTGGGGACTTTAGTTCCTGCAGAACGCAAAGATAGATAGATAGATACACACACACACACCACACACACACGTGTATGTCTCTTGAGGAGGAACTAGGACTCTGCTTTATCACTCACTATTGTTTGACTGCCCTTTCTCTTTTGCTGCATTCCTTTGTTCCCTTAAGATCATCAATTACTGAGACCTGTTCAAGGACAAGCATTGTGGCCAGGCTTAGATCACAGAATGGCTTAGGCCAGAATGGATTCTCTTAAGTCAAGAAAGCCATTTCTGGTTCTCTTTCTCCAGGGACCCCCTAACCTATCTGCTTACATTACTGGTTCTAAAGCCTCAGAAAAAATTGTTGCAAAAAAGAGGCAAAGCAAGTAAATCAGGAAGCACGTAGAAGAGCAAGAATGAAATGAAAAACAAAGATGAATGTAATGGTATTTAAGCCAGTCTTGCCTGTATTCACCAAATTGCACATATTTTATCAATGTACTTGAAAAGTATGGTGAGATGTGAAGCTTAAGTTTAATTAGATGGTCACTCAGTAAGTTGTGTCAGTATTTGTCTCTAATTAGGACCATTCAGATAGCCAAATGAATCTTCATGTTTTCACCTTCAAAATGAGGTGGAAAAATATGTAAAATGTATATTCCTGAAATATAAACAAAACTGAGATACTTTCCTACTTTTCAAATCATTGCTTTCCCAGCTACCCCCATCTCTGGAGGAAGAGAGATTGGGGCTGGGGTAGGCAGTTACTCCCAAACCTGACAGGAGTGGGTTACAGTCTGCAATTCTCTTTTCATTCATGTTCAAGGGAGCTGTCTTGCTCCACCCCTGTGGGAAGCAGACAAGAAGTAGTAAGACAGCAAGGTCTTACCTAGCTTGAAGACCTCCTTGAACCATATCTTTATTTTGGGGAGACTGCGCATTCAAACCTCACTCTTAGCATGTGAATCCCTCTTCTCAGTTCAAGATTTGAAGCTCCTGTCAGGATGGAATAATAATAGGTGGATATTAGGTTCTAGTTTCGCTGTTCAGAAATGCTTTTTTGTCTTAGGTGGGTATTTTGTATCTTTGAGACCTAGATGAATAATAAATACCCTTTTGACTGGACCCCTGTCATTTTTAATAATTTTGAAATTCTTTTGGGCAGTATTCTTATGACCCATTACAACAAGGCATTCACCTTTTACCGAATATTCAGATACCATGTTATTTTTATTTTCAAATATCATGTTAATATAGAACAAAACCCAAATATATGTACATCTTAAGTATTCTGTTTTATAATTAACTTAATATTCATCTATATTACTTTCTCTAATACTGTTTCAATTTTACAGCAACATACAAGAATCCAGAACTTGACCGAGTAGCTACTGAGAATGATCTGATAGAAATACAGAGGTATAAAAATAAGCTTTCCATCATTGGTGAGGTGCTGTCTCGGAGACATATGAAAGTGGCATTTTTTGGCAGGTAATCCTTTATTATTTCTTCTCAAGGGTAGTTTCCAGATATTAGCTTTTCTTGATCATATCCGCAGCTCTGTTTCTGATGTTGCAGCAAGTGATATTCTTCCCTCTTCTCTTCACAACAGTTTCTGCCTGTATTAAATATTAAAGCTATTAGCATGTAAAAGAACTTGTTCATTTTAGCTCCTGGTATAAAATATAGCTTTATGAAGCTATATTTTTGCTTTTTAAGAATGCTTATCTCTAAGAATTGGCTTCTTAGCCAGCTGTAAGAATAGAAAACCAGATAAGTATAATTTGTGACTTACTCTTTTTAAGTTTCTATTGATTATCAGGTGTGCCTTCCAAAAGGATTTTCAGCTCCATGATTCCCAGAGGGAGAATAAGAAGTGCAATTCCTTAATGAAACTTCTGGAGTGGTAGAATGATTTCTGCCACAGCTCATACGTTAATTTAAGGACCATTTGTTAACTACCTATGTACCAATCACTCTGTTAGGTACTAGAGATGCAAAGAGAAATGACGAGGCCCCCACTTGGTTGTTCAGATATCATGTGCAGTTCACCAATAGAAGCATTTATTTACTTACTAACCTCATAGGCCTTCTAAGCTATTTCCCATCTTAGGGCTTTAGCACTTGCAATTTCCTATGCCTAGAATTCTCTTTGCCTTGTTGTATGTCTGACTCCTCACTCTTCAAATCTCATCCTAAATGTTACTACAGCAGAAACCTTTCCGGACCACTCTAAGGTATTCCTTCTCAGTTATTCTCTGCTAAAGCACCCTGTTTATGTCCTTGAAAACTTTTCTCAAAGCTCTGTTTTTGTTTGTTTTATGTTGTTATCTGCTTCTTCCACTTGACCATATTCTCAGGGCCTTAAACAGAGTCTAGTATGAAGTAGGTCCATGAAAGAGGCCCTACCCCAGGTTAGGGTGGTATAGAAGTGGGAGGGAAGAGGCCTCCTGGAGAAGTGATGACTCAGTTGTCCTGCTTGAGAAGAAGAAATAGGAATGAGCTTTGCGTGTGAAAAAGGTCCAGCCCAGATTTAAGATGGGATGTTAGACCACATCTTGTGATGGGAAGAGTGGGCTGTGATTTCAGATTGTAATCTGATGAAATTTTTTTTACAGAATTTGCATTCTAAAAAAGTTGGCCTTTGACCCAGTGAAAGAACAAAGTTTTTACCATTATGTTTTGTCATGATTTTGTGTATTCATTCTTCAGGACAAGCAGTGGGAAGAGCTCTGTTATCAATGCCATGTTGTGGGATAAAGTCCTCCCTAGTGGAATTGGCCATACAACCAATTGCTTCCTGAGTGTTGAAGGAACGGATGGAGATAAAGCCTATCTCATGACAGAAGGGTCAGATGAAAAAAAGAATGTGAAGGTATACTGTTTGATCTTTAGCAACATAATGTACCTGACATAATGTCCTTAACTTGTTCTTTTAAAAAATTTTTTACAAGAAGATACTTTTAAGATACTTTTTAAGATACTTGTAAAAATTTTTTACAAGAAATACTAATGGAAGAACCATTAGTATTTCTAGTCATAGCTTTTAAAACTATCACTAATATTTTGAATTTTCTAAAATTCTTTTGCTTCAGAGCTAGGTTACTGGAAGAATAAAACCTGTCCTCAACTAAATGAAAGTAAATTAGAATTAAAAGTTTATAAAATTTTTAAAATAGTGTTCCTGGTGAAAAGAACATTATTGAAGTGTGTTGTTGCTGTTTAATCTCAAATCTTGTCTTTCTAAAGAAAACTTTGTTTAAAAAATTGAGCTCTGGAATCGTTTTTGACACATCTGTGCCTTTAGAAACTGTTTTTGCCTTTGGAATATTTGGTAAGCATATTCATTAGTAAATGTTATAGCTTTATCAGATAAAGGCCAGTGGTAGTTCGCTACCTTTCATAAATTTCTTAAGGAATTCAGTGGCACTAGATTTTTTTTCAGCCAAACAAAAATAAAAAGCAATTAGGATGCAAGATATTTACTCTGCAGTGAAAGCAATTGGTAAAAGGCACTGCTTCTCACTATGCTCACTTTCTCTTAAGTTGTAAGATCTCTCCCACAAATGCAAAAGTTCAGTGTGTGAAGATCCATGCTATTTTAGTTTTGGCTAAACTGTAGGTGAATTCATAGGTCTAGTCCTCCTGTGAGTTTGCTGTTTGATCAGAGAAAGTAACTCAATCTGTCTAATACCCTTCAGATTACTTACAAACAATAAATAAGATGATATTTATGAAAATATTTTTCAAGCTTTTAAGCCATACAAATGAAGGAATTGCTTATTTTGTAATCAAGATAAGTAGCAGACACTATTCTAAATACTTGTAATAACTCAAATCTCACTACAACTCTGTCAGATGGGTGCTTTTATTATTTTAATTTTACAGGTAAGGTATCAGGATTTTTTTTTAATTAAATTAATTTATTTATGACTGCGTTGGGTCTTCGTTGCTACGCACGGGCTTCCTCTACTTGCGGCGAGTGGGGGTTACTCTTCGTTGCAGCGTGTTGGTTTCTCATTGCGGTAGCTTCTCGTTGTGGAGCACAGCCTCTAGGCACGCGGGCTTCAGTAGTTGTGGCTCGCGGGCTTCAGTAGTTGTGGCACGCAGACTCTAGAGCACAGGTTCAGTAGTTGTGGCACACAGGCCCAGCTGCTCCGTGGCATGTGGGATCATCCCGGACCAGCGCTCGAACCCGCATCCTCTGCATTGGCAGGTGGATTCCTAACCGCTGCGCCACCAGGGAAGCCCAGGTATCAGGATTTTAATACAAGTTTATAATTCTATCAAAAAGTTTATGAAAGCAAGCAGAAAAACCCCTACCTAACATTGTCACTGTGGAGATTCACTTCAAGCCTGATCAGGACTATTGTGCCCATTTGAAAATAGATGTTTCCCTTTAAAATTTCATACAAATCACAAAAGAACCATCGAGGTATGTGTACTGATGCCCTTTCCTTGATTATTAATTTTGTGTTAAGCCCTTTGTACTTAATTGTATGTTTAACACATACAAGAAAGGTAATGAACTAATGTGTGTCAGAAGTCATCTTGAGAAATAGAAATATTTTAGGAAATTTAAATGGAAAGAGAAGGCATAGTCATTGATACAAAGCAGGCTTGTGTGAATAAATAACTGCCTAGTGACGTTCCTTTATTTTTCCCCCCTTATTACTAAGCAATAAACTCATTTTAGAAGAGTCAGAAAATACAATTAGGCAAAAAGAAAAGAAACTCCAAACTCTGAAACTTCTAAATTCAGTGGAAATTCTTTGCTATAGAGTTACATTGGTGTTTCTCTGTATTTTTAAAACAAAATGGTTTTATATCATATATGCTATTTTCTTTCATTTTAAATAATTTTGTTTATTATTTATTTGGCTGCACTGGGTCTTCATTGCTACACGTGGCCTTTCTTTAGTTGCAATGAGCAGGGGCTACTCTTCGTTGCAGTGTGCGGGCTTCTCATTGCGATGGCTTCTCTTGTTGTGGAGCACGGGCTCTAGGCACACAGGCGGGCCAATAGTTGTGGCATGCAGGCTCAGTAGTTGTGGCTCGTGGGCTCTAGAGCGCAGACTCAGTAGTTGTGGTGCATGGGCTTAGTTGCTCCGCGGCATGTGGGATCTTCCCGGACCAGGGATCGAACCCATGTACCCTGCATTGGCAGGTGGATTCTTAACCACTGCACCACCAGGGAAGTCCCATATATGCTATTTTCTGATTTACTTTTTTTCTCTTAATATATTGTGAATTTCTTTTCATACATACAATTATCAGTTTCAGGGGTTGCATGGGATTCATTGCCAGAGTTCCATTTGTTGGACATTTAGAATGTTTCCAGCCCAGATTATCGTTGTTGAATGGTGTGAGTAAACGGTTTCAAGGCCTTATTTTTTTTCCTACTTGGTAATTTTAAACCTCAGGTTTCTCAAGATTGCTCAGATGGTTTTACTTCAAAAGATTTAAAGTTCTGCTTTTTCTACATGTTTTGCAGAAATAATTGTACCAAATCATAATATTTTAAATTTTTATTGAATTTTGTTACAAGTAGAGTTTTATTTTTTCTTTCCTTCCCACTTTAGACAGTTAATCAGCTGGCCCATGCCCTTCATATGGACAAAGATTTGAAAGCTGGCTGTCTTGTACATGTGTTTTGGCCAAAGGCAAAATGTGCCCTCTTGAGAGATGACCTGGTTTTAGTGGATAGGTAAAATTACATATGAATTGTTTTATACGTATGTATTTGTATTTTTTTTTTTTTAGAAATGCTGCTTGCTTCTAGCATGTAGTACGTAAAGTTTTTAAATGTTCAGTTGCTTAAAAAAAATGTTCAATTGCTGCTTTGTTCTCATTTGCTAGATTGTAATGGAATAGATAAGTTATTATTTTTTTGTTTTTTAATGGTTTCATAAAAATGCCAATTTATCAGTTTAATTCTATTACAGGAAGTTTCAAGAATTGTCACTTTTTCTCTAGACTGACTTTGTAGTTTGGATAATTGGTTGGGCCTTAGAGATTGTCTCATTCTAGATACCTAGATAGATAACTCTAAATAGGTATTATTTTTAATCAGTAATTATTCTTGAGACTTAGTTTCCCAAAATAACCGCTGGACAGTTAATACAGCTTTTCATTATTCAAGAATTAATTGCGTGCTTTTGTAATTTATTCAGGCTCTTCTGATTAACCTGCATTTAATATGTTTTTTCAAAAATCATCCTACTACACTGGTGCTTAATAAAATGGTAATGCATATCTCTTTAGCAGAGTCCTTAACGGAAAAAAGTAGTTAAATGATTTTTTTAAATTGTGGTGTGCTCTTTTGTTTTCTTCAGTTAAAATTTCAGTGTTCTATGGAAATCTTTATTTTTTTGGTTGAGGGTCTTCCCTTTTGATTGAAAGCAAGTTTCAAGTAATCAACAGAAATAGCTCAGATGAGAGAAGGTGCTTGGGAAATTAAAATATTTGGTTTAAATATAATATTAACTAATTAATTTTTCTTTATTTCATGACCAGACTGTATCCATGACCCCAACCTGTTAACTTGCCAATTTGTCACAGGACATATCAAGTCAATGTATAGATAGTTGGACTATACTTTTTATAGTATAGATTGTATATTAGCCTAGGTTTTATTTTGTTTTTTTCCATTGCTTATTTTCAATCTTCCAAAGCATAAAGATTTAAAAGATTAAAATAGTGAACATGTTACTTGCTTTGTCAAAAATCACGAAGTTTTCTCTCTTTAGTAAATAAACTTTTTTAGCATTTGTTAAGTTGTTGATTGGACAGGCTCTGGGGGGTTGTCAGCAGAATAGAAGTATATAAAGCACAGATTCTCAGCTTTCCACAACTGCTGTCTTATAGCTGAGAAAGTAATTTAAATCTCCTAGGCTTCAGACTGATAACTGGTAGAAATCCTATCCTTTAGACTTCAACTAATTCTTAAAAGTTTAAAAAAATTATCTCTCTGTAATCTAAATTTTCTTTTTAAAGAATATATAACACAATTCTTATTTTATTCCCATTAGTCCAGGTACAGATGTCACTACAGAGCTGGATAGCTGGATTGATAAGTTTTGCTTAGATGCTGATGTCTTCGTTTTGGTTGCAAACTCTGAATCAACTCTAATGAATACGGTAGGGTCTAATCATTATTTTGTTTGAATGATAGGAAATGAAATGATGTCTGTTTTAATTCTGAAAAGTGAAGGAAATCCAAGTCATGGATTAGAAAGAAGCTTTAATATCAGAGGTGAACGAAGGGGTTTGTGTTTCTGTGGGATTGGAAGGGCTGATTCTGGTTTGATGGCTCTAACTTCTAGTGAATATTTGAGTTCACGGTGTGATACATGTGTGTTGTTGACATTCACTGTGGTTATTTACAAGTTTCTGAAGGAATAGGCATCAGAATTATTAGGCTGTTGGCTTAAGTCTTTTGAATAAAGTATAAAACTCCCACCTCACCTCCCTATCTGGCAGGCAAGGCCTTTCATACTTTTGAGTTTTGTCAGCCTTTTCCAGCTTTATCTGTGTGCACTGCAGGTTTCAGCTTACCTGTGTACACTATAAGCTGCTGTCAAACATAGAAGATTATTTATCCAGAATGTCTAGAGCCAGACTTATTTCAAATAAACTTTCCAGAGTTTCAATATCTAATATCCAAAACTATTGTATAATCTTAAAAAAATGTTATTCATCAAAAGCATATAAATGGCCAAACACCATTAAAACCTAGGTGTTACCAGCAAGACCTGTTTTGTCACCGTGTTATTAGTGTTTATATGGCCCAATCTATATCACATAAACCATGTTGCTGTGACAACACTGACAGTTGTTTACAACCTGATGGTATAAAAAATAGGGAAATGTTTAAAACCTGTTTTAGAGTAACTGCATTATTTAGGTGTTGGATAAACAAACTTTGATACACATCCTGACTTTGGTACCTTTGTTTATGTTATTCTTTGTGCACAGTTCTTCCCCCTCCCAATTTTTCATCCTTCAGAAAGCCCTGTTGTCAGTACTTTTCAAGCCCATCTTTATCACCACTTCCTTCTTTATGGAGCATTTCCTAATTTCAATTGGATATTTATACTATTTATGGCATATACCTTTATTGTTTATTACGATGTGTTGTACATGTGTCTTACATTATTATTTACTTAGTCTAAATCTTCGAAAAGATGTGAGGTAGCTTTTTAAAAATATGGACTGTCATATCTAGCAGTATCTTTTATGTCATGCATATAGTAGAAACAGATAAATATTTGTTAAATTGAATTTCAAAAAAAGACTGACGGGAGGAGCAGGAAAATCTTAACTTTTGCTTTCTTATATCTTGGTTTTATCATCTTTTTTTTTTTTTTTTTTTTTTTTTTTTGTGGTACGCGGTCCTCTCACCGCTGCAGCCCCTCCCATCATGGAGCACAGGCTCCGGACATGCAGGCTCAGCGGCCATGGCTCGCAGGGCCCAGCCGCTCCACAGCATGTGGGACCCTCCCGGGCCGGGGCACGAACCCGCGTCCCCTGCATCGGCAGGTGGACTTCCAACTACTGCACCACCAGGGAAGCCCAGTTTTGTCATCTTTGAAAGTTTAATGCTCAGAGTGCTTTGGGATCCTTTATCAGTGGGTGTTATCACTGTTGTTAAATGGTTCAAACTTTGAGATTCAAATAAAGTTTCAAGTATAAAGGTAAAAATAAAGTAGCTTTAAAAAGTAAACATACTGTTGGATATTTCATGTTTTTCAGGAAAAACAGTTTTTTCACAAGGTAAATGAGCGACTTTCCAAGCCTAATATTTTTATTCTGAATAATCGTTGGGATGCCTCTGCATCAGAGCCAGAATATATGGAAGACGTAAGTTATTTTTTTCTGTAAGTTTTGAAGTACAGTCATGTACGTTGCTATCTGAAGAAACAATACATCTCATAGAATAGAACATGATAAGCAGCTATTCTCTTGAGAAGAATATAGTTACAGAAAACCTGAAGTGGATATGTGATAGAGACAGAGTATTAAGCTACTTTGAAGGAAAGTTATGTTATAAAAGTACTATCTAATCATTTTAGATCTTGAAATGTCCTTCTGTTTCTTTGTTGTTGTTGTTGTTTTAATATTTATTTATTTATTTGGTTGTGCTGGGTCTTAGTCGCAGGCAGGCAGGCTCCTTAGTTGCAGCTTGCCGATCTAGTTTCCTGACCAGGGATCGAACCTGGGCCCCCTGCATTGGGAGGGCGAAGTCTTAACCACTGCGCCACCAGGGAAGTCCCCTGTTTTTTTTAATTCTCTATTTAAATATAACATGACAGAAAAGTGTACAAATCATAAGTGTCCAGCTCAGTGAATTTACAAATTTGACACCTGTGTAAGTATCCAGATCAAGAAGGATCCAGATCAAGAAGCAGAACATTCCAGCACCCCAGTACCCCCTGTTTCCAGCCTTTATCCTCCAACCCAAGAATAACCACTTACCATGTCTTCTGATACCCTAGATTAATTTTTCTGGTTGTTCAGCTTTATGTAATGGAATCACATAGTATCTACTTCTATGTCAGGTTTTTTGCTCAACATTATATTTGTGGTGTGTATGCATACTGCTGTGCATAGCTGAAGTGCATTGCTGTGTGGTATTTCATCCTATGAATAACAATTGATCTGTTCATTTTGATAGTTATGGGCATTTGGATAAATTTCCTGTTTTTAGCTATCATGAATAATGCTGCTGTGCATATTCTTTTTCTTTTATTTATTTTTTGCCTGTGTCGGGTCTTGTTGCGGTGCATGGGCTTCTCTTTAGTTGTGGCGTGTGAGGTCTGTAGTTGTGGCACGTGGGCTTAGTTGCCCTGTGGCATGTGGGATCCTAATTCCCCGACCAGGGATTGAACCAGCATCCCCTGTGTTGCAAGACGGATTCTTAACCACTGGGCCACCAGAGAGGTCCCTGTGCATATTGTTGTATATGTCTTTTTGGTGCACATTGGTGTATATTTCTGCTGAGTATATACCAGTGGTTCTCAGTGTAAGTGGCTGCGTGATTTTGTCCCCCAGGGAATATTTTGGTTGCCACAATTGAGGGTGTGTGCTACTGGCATCTAGTCGGTAGAGGCTAGTGATGCTGTTAAGCATCCTATAACACAGAACAGCTCCTGCCCCCAAAGCAAAGATTTATCAGACTCAAAATGTCAATAACACAGGAATCAGTAATCCGTGGGTATAGTCTAGGAGTAGAATTGCTGGATTACAGATTAAGAATATGCTGGGGGTTTATTGTTTGTTTTTTGGCCTCACCACGTGGCTTACCAGGATCTTAGTTCCCTGACCAGGGATTGAACTCGCCCCCTTGGCAGTGAAAACAACAGTCCTAACCACTGAACTACCAGGGAATTCCCAAGAATATGCTGTTTTAATAAATACAGCCCAAGTGTTTTCTGAAGTGCTCATACCAGTTTATATTCCCACCACCAGATTGAGAGTTCCACGTGATTTATATCCTTGCCAACCCTTGGTATTTTTTGTTTTTGTTTTTCATTTTAGTCATGCTGGTGGTTTTAGAAACTTCATTGTAAAAAGAGTAGAGAATCTGGTATTTGGTCTACTAATAGTATTTAATTTGCTTGATACTACTTTTTCTGATTTTAATAGTAGTATGTGTTTATTATTAAAAAAAATAGAAAATGCATTAAAAAAATGAAATTTACACTATCCCATCACTATTCAAGTTAGATTATTTGCTTTCATTCTTCCCCTCACCCCCCAAATTGAAATTTTGCTTAATATGATGATTTATATCCTGTTTTTATTAACTCTTGCTTTATAATCATACTCTTTCAAATTGGGGTCTCATTTAATCATCAGAGAATTAGGAAATATCACCCACAGATTGTTCTTCTCCATTCCTATTTAGCTTAATTTTATTAAGTCTTAACATGGAGATCTCTTATCATAATGCTAAAGGCTGGTACTAAACCCTAACTAACTTCCAATCCTTCTTCCTAATTTAGGTACCCAGGTGCTATTGTTAAACCTAAAGTTAGAACCCCAATCCCTAGCTAATGCATTCTCCCCAATTTTAATTCCAGGTAGTTTTTTTTTTTAATATTTATTTTAATTTATTTATTTAGGCTGCGCTGGGTCTTATTTGCAGCTTGTGGGATCTTCGTTCCAGCATGTGGGACCTTTTAGTTGCAGCATGCAGGCTTCTTAGTTGTGGCCTGCTAACTCTTAGTTGCAGCATGCGTGTGGGATCTAGTTACCCAATCAGGGATTGAACCTGAGCCCCGTGCATAGGGAGCGTGAAGTCTTACCCAGTGGACCACCAGGGAAGTCCCCCCAGTGTTTTTTAGAAGAAAAATATACCATCTATGTTCTGATTTCAAAATAAAAATAACTTCATTATAGCAAATTTATTGTAGCACTTAATTTCTGATTTTAAAGGTATTAATAGCTTCACTGTAGAAAATTTGGAAAATAAAAGCTTAAGGAAATTAAAATGCCACCTAGTTTTGTGGATATTGCCTGCATGCCACCTATTAATTTACATAAATATATGTACACATCATATACCCTTAATACAGAATTAGGAACCTTTCCCCATGCCATTAAACACTAATGTTTGTCTACAGTATGTTTCTTAATGGTTGTGTAGTATTTGATGGTCCATCAGAATTTTAAATTAAATGTTCAAGGAAGAATCATTAAGTTAAGAGGAAGATTTCCTGTCAGCAAGTATCAAACTTCATTTATTAGAATTTTTGGGTTTGTTACGTATAAGACAACTGTTACTGTATCATATAGTAACAATATCACTATAAGTGGAGTTTAGTATAGGCCAGTAACTGTTATATTTAATTATTAGAATTCTTTTAATACCGTTTTTCTCTAGGTACGCAGACAGCACATGGAAAGATGCCTACATTTCTTGGTGGAGGAGCTCAAAGTTGTGGATCCTTTAGAAGCACGGAATCGTATCTTTTTTGTTTCTGCAAAGGAAGTTCTTAGTGCTAGAAAGCACAAAGCCCAGGGGATGCCAGAAGGTGGTATGTATTCATTATTTCATCCTTTTGAAATACAAATAGATTATAAAAATAGCGTGCTAGAAATCTTATCTTGCTATATACTAGGTTTTAAAATCTTCACCTAAATATTACAGGTGGGGCACTTGCAGAAGGATTTCAGGCGAGATTGCAGGAGTTTCAGAATTTTGAACAAATCTTTGAGGTAGGAATTTTGTGAATGTACTGACTAATGTAAAACCATAGCATTGGTTGGAGAATGATCATAATCTTCTGTTTTCACTACTTACCTTTGTCAATAACCTTTGGTGTTATTTAGTGTAGTTTCTGACACAGCAAGTAAAACGAGGCAAGTTGGAAGAGAGTCCCTACAAAGTGGATGATCCATAAGAATGGAAAATTAAAGATTGTAATTTCTTCCTATTCTTTTTCTTTAATGTATTTGTATTTAAATGAGACACTAGTTTCTAATATTTTGTTGTTCAGTGGGTAAAATATTCTATATTCAATAGTCAGGCACAAGATTAAAGAAATGTAATTGCTGTTGGAATGGATAATAGAGCAAAATGAAGATTTTCTTTTTTGATAGAACATATTTAATGTCATTGGACAAAAGTTAATTACATTTCTAAACTGTATTGTCAACTGTTAATTCTCCATGTTTTATGCCAAATGTCCTGAACAAACGAATACAAAAATAATTAAGATATAGGTCCTGTATTTTAGGAATCTAAACTGCTGAGGCGCATGAATAGATAGTGTGTGTGTAGCACTGGGGAGGGAAGATACTCTTATGTTTTGGTGTAGGTGTTTTATTCAGAGACATTAAAACTTTCTACATTGACTGAAAAATTCTCTAGCTGTTAATCTTCTTGACTCTAATTTAGCTCTTAGTTGTGCTTATTAGATTGCATATCTCCTTCTCATCTGCAGATGAACACAGATACTTCAGAACTGAAAAAAAACTTCCATCAGTAATTATTCTTCCTTATGAGTAGTAGTAACTGTCTTAATAATAAGGACATAAATGTTGAATGTACTTGGCAGAATTTTAAAAATTAACCATTTGCTCACTATCCCCTATTTTTAATTTGGTGAGAGGGAGAAAGACCATTAGGTAGATAAAGACAAGGTGTTTAAGAAAACCCATTCTCTGCTATCTTGGTAAGATGTTTCTGATTGTTCAGAGGCCCCTGGGATATCAGTAGGTGTCTTGTCAAACTAAGCTATAGGATATATGATATCTCAGTTACTCAAAGACCATTGTTTATCTTCTTTCCCTCTTGCTTTCACAAGAGATTTCAATGCTCTCCTCACTCTTACCAGTTATAGTCATTTCATCCATGGAGAAAATAATTGGGGAGCATATCATTGTTTCCCTTGTCTTTTCTTATTTATTGAGCTTTTCTTTCTTCCTGTGTGTTTGTGTGCATGTGTGTTTGTCATTGATTTCTCCTACCAAATCATATACTGTTCAGTTATACATTTATACCTCTTTCATATTGGTTCCTGGTACAGCATTTGATTTCCCAGAATATCTCCTTGAAGAGGTGGGAATGAGAAGAATAAAAGATGTGCTGTAGAGCACTGGTTTTCAAACCTGGCTGATGATGAGAAACACATGAGGTACTTTAGAGAACTGCAGACTCCTGACTCATCTCAGAGACTAATCCAGTAGGGCTAGGATGGACCTAGGAATCTGTTATATATTTAAAGCTCCCTGAGTGATTGCAATAATCAGGCAGACTTAGGAACTATTCTTTTTAATGTTTTTAGAAGAAACTTGGCATTTCACTTTTTTATTGTAAAAGTTCATTTGAGCATCTAAAAATTATATATGGAAAAAACTTTATGAGCAAGAGCTTTTACATGAAGTTGTGGAGAATGTTAGGCTTTAGAGTTTGAAATTTTTGTTTAAAACTATGATATAAAATGAGAATCAGCTAGAAATTATTTGAATTTACCTAAAGGAATAATCAGGTGGCAAAAAATTTTGTCTGGATGGCCAGACCTTTTTTTGGTAACTGCACTGCCAACTCTTTTCAACTTTTGTCAAAGCTGAAATTTGTTACTTTTAAAACTAATTTTGGTAATTTATGATTTCCTATAAATTGGTGCATTTCTGAGAATTTATGATTTAGTATAAAATTGTTTATTTAAAAAAATTTTGTATTCCTTTTCTATATCTATACTTATATGTATATATAGATAGATAAAGGATACGAGAAATATCTGTGTATTTTAAACCTTAATTGGATTTACCAATGATCTGATTGCTTTGCTTTTCCTCCAAAGACTTTGGTTAATTTATCAGTCAATACATAGTATTTTTTGGGTTTTATTCATTAAATTCTATGTTAATCTTTACACAAAGTTTCTTTCTGCTTTCATTATATAAGTGGGATTGTTTTTTGCTTTTTGGTCTTTAAGAAAGAATTTAGGGCCATGAATTTGTCTGTGAGTGTAGCTTTGGATGTATTCTATAGGTTTCAGTATCCAGTTTCATTGTTGATTAATTTTTAATGATAGCTTTTGGCATTTCCTATTCAATACAGGAGTTATTAAAATTCAGATGTTTTGATTATTATCTAACTTTTCTTGATTTTTTTTGCATTGTGATCACAGATGTGGTCTTTATACACATTTTCTCTGTTTTTAGAATTCAATATTGTGTGTGTAGTCTTATAAGATGATTTTTGTATAAAGAAAAACTGTACCAAGTTAGTCATTTTATCAAACAGTCTGATCTTTGCTATGGACCTCTTGAGATTCATTTGGTTTAAAAGAAGCTGAATAGTATGAACTTTCAGGGTACCAAGTTAAATAAGGCTTGGAAATTAAATAAAATCAATCAAGAAAATCAATGTTAATTCTATTCATATGTTTTCTTGTTTTCAACCTATATTTGGACAGGTGTATATTCTGAACACAGTTTAGAAATCTAAAATTTTTTTGCCCAAATATTTGGCCATTAACTATTCTTAATAGTTTTGTGTCAGTGAATTTGTTGTGAAGGACATTCCTGGGACAACTGGTGAAATTTGGAAATGGACTGTATGTTAGGTTAATAGTATTGTACCGGTGATAAAAGTTCTGAATACAGTAATTGTTTTGTGGTTGTATAGGAAAATGTCCCCGTTCTTAGGAGACACATGTTAATATATTTAGTAGTAAGGCTGTGGTGGTTACAATGAACTGTCAAATTGTTCAGGAAGAAATATATACAGGTATGTATAAAGATGAATATTTATATAGACTTATCTATATAGATCTGCATGGAGAGAGAAGGAAAGGTAAACAAAGCTGAATGTTAACATTGGTATATTTACTTGAAAGGTATATTGTATCTTGGTGTTCTTTCTTGCAATTTTCCTGTCAGTTTAAGATATTTCAAAATAATATGTTGGGAGTGGTAAGTAGCATGTTATTGGGTATTTAGGGTCTTTTATCAAGGGGACTTGACAAGCTGGTTTATGTTTTTGTTTTTGTTCTTTGCGGTACGCGGGCCTCTCACTGTTGTGGCCTCTCCCATTGCGGAGCACAGGCTCCAGACGCGCAGGCTCAGTGGCCATGGCTCACGGGCCCAGCCGCTCCACGGCATGTGGGATCCTCCCGGACCGGGGCATGAACCCGTGTCCCCTGCATCGGCAGGCGGACTCTCAACCACTGTGCCACCAGGGAAGCCCTGTATGTCTTAATTACACATAAATATTAATATTTACAAATTTGTAACTACATATGACTAAATCATCAGTTGTTTTCTGTAGATGTTATTAGAAAATCAGAAGATGATCATAATTGAGATGTGATTATTGTTTTGGTTCTAAATCTTTAATAAGTTTTAAAACAGCCTACAGGATACTCTGACAAGATGGAATTTAAATTGTCTGGTGTAGTATTTTAAATTTCTCCTTGGAAAATTAGAGTTCCTGATAAAATAAGTCTGGGAACTGCTGCATGCTATATATGTCTCCCATGGAGATTCATAAGTATATTAGTATATAAAGGGCTCTGAGAAATTGTTCAGTAAAGAACCTTTATTTAAATTAGCATTCCCTGGGACTTCCCCAGTGGTCCAGTGGCTAAGACTCAGTGCACCCAATGCAGGGGGCCCGGGGTCAATCCCTGGTCAGGGAACTAGATCCCACATGCTGCAACTAAGACCTGGTGCAGCCAAATAAATAAATATTTTAAAAAAATAAATTAGCATTCCCTATACTTAGTTTGGAATAGAGTATTCCTTTTGCAGTTGACTTCTGATATTTTTCTGATCAGCGGGAACGTCAGTGTGGGATACTTTTTAATTAGAAAAAGATTGCCTGTTTTCTTCTTTATACTTATTCACCAATGTATATTTTTGAATCAAGGAATAACTTGTATATTGCCTAATAACTTTTGGAGGTCTTTTCTTTTTCTCTAGTCTAGCTCTAATACTGTGCTGTTATCTACAAATTTGGGGTCTTCATTGCTGATATCTAGATCTGCTTCATCGAGGAACAGAATTTCTTTTAACTTTTTTTTTCTTTTAAAAATATTTTTATTCTTTTATTATAGTTTTTGTGGTGGTTAATTTGTTAATTTATGAGATAGTTATTTAAAGTAAAATCATAACTTTGTTTTGGTCATTAAAAAATAAGCAGTTTGTAAAAAAATAAGCATTTGCAGTTTAAATGTTTAATATTTTGTAGTTATTGGTGGCTTCTGCTTTGGCATATACAGAACAGGAATACTGTAACTTCTTATTACTGATCTCTTCAGGATTAGTGATAAATTAGTATAAATGAGCTTGACAATGAGCAAAAGTAAGACTATGCACTGAAAAAAAGTAATGGGCTCTGAGTTAAGACATAAACTGTTAACTAAATGAATTACCCTCATGTGCCCTATAGCTAAAGAAATGAATCTGCTTTGTTTTCTATACCTCAAAAAAATACCAAAGAGAGAATTTAAAAGTCTCTTCTGTCTTAGTGAAATAATCATTGTAGAGATGTGATGGCTCAGCATAGATTATAAATAGAACACTGAATGAATATATAATATACTAATGATTTCACCATAACAAATATAGTGCTAGAGTATTAAGTGACTACCTTTTAAAGCTTAAAAGCTATTTATTTTGATAAAGGATAGTAATTACTTTCAGAAGTAATTACCACAATTTGTACTGGTTTTATATTAAGTTCAAGAAGATGAATTCATGGAAGTATTGGAGAGTTGGGGAGTATATCCCTAATTTGATGTCGTGACCCAGATGAGTGTTCTTGGTTGTTCATAGACCAGATAGTATTTCTCTACACTTGCAGTTGTTTTCAAATGTTATGTCAGTACAGAATTTGACTTTTCTATGATGTAAAAGTGAAAGGCCAATTTTAATTTAATAATTTTGCTAGCACTTAAATGATGAATCACAGTAAATGTTTTAAATAACAAGTAATATGCACATATATTGAAACTGAAACAAAATTTCACAAAAGAAACATCCATCATCATATGTGGTGCATTCTGATGTATTCTCTGTAAAAAACACGGGTCATGAAACACTAATTGATTTGTACAACTGTTAGTAAGTTGTGAGCTACAGTTAGCTTGAAAGTGAAACAAGATAAGGCATCATTCTGACCTATATGCACACACTATAGTCCAATGACAATAATGGGATTATCTTAGAAATAGTTTTAGATATTTTTCTATAAACAATTTAAAATATTAATTAGGTTGTTTGCTGTTAAATAGTATTTTTCAATTTGTTCAAGCTTTAATCTGTAGAAGTCCTTTTTACTAACTTTATGTGAATCGTATCGTTCATTTGTTACAATGTAGAATTCTGTTTCATGGCTTAAGAACTTCATGAGGTTTTCATTGCAAATATGAGAAAAATCAAGATAGATGGACTAGAAGTAGATTAAAGGTGATCCAAATAAAATTAGTAATCCTAATAGGAAACCTTTTTTAACATTGAAAATAGCACCCTTTTTTATTTATTTAAAAAAATAATATAGTCAAAGAACCATTGCACATTACTGTGTAAAATTACACAAAGCTACGAACTTGCTGTTAAAGCCTTTTAACTTTTAAATTTTTGACATTTTTTTTTACCTTTATAATATTAAGTTGTGTTTGTCATCCATTTATTTTCTATCCTTATGTCTGTTTTGGTTAAGATTACAAACAGCAAGTTTTTGTGTTTAAATTCCTGAAAATGTTGGGATGGAATTACAGTAATGTGTTATGGCTTGGGCCCCTCGCAGGAGTGTATCTCGCAGTCAGCAGTGAAAACAAAGTTTGAACAGCACACTATCAGAGCTAAACAGATACTAGAAACGGTGAAAAACATAATGGATTCAATAAACGTGGCAGCAGCAGAGAAAAGGTATGAATTCATTTTACTGCAAAATAAAAAATTACTTTTGTGTCAATATGAATTATTTAGACTAAGGTTTAAAATTTTTATATTATTAAATACCTTTCACACTAACATCAACCTTGTAGGTTTAGCTGATGCCTACTTGCATGTTTTTTAATGAATATTTGAAACTATAAATATTTTTTTTACAACCTTGAACAAATACATCATTTACATCCTCTGGATCTCAGTATTCTCGTGTGTGAGCTGTGATTTTCAAATGTTCAGTGGCTTTAAATGTCTTTAAAGCAGTGAAAGAACCATTTCTTCCAGCAGAATTTCTCGAAGTCCAAAGCAGGTGACCCTCTTTTTACATTCAACCTATCACTCATCTTTCATGTATTCATACATCGAAACCTTGAAATCACTCCTTTATGCCAGTTGTGGTTTTATATCAGCTGGTAAACAAACAAGGTGATACTACCTGCCAGCCAAAAAGTGAATTTGGTAAGCATTACTCTATATGTCATACTATATTGCAGTATTTTATTCCATTTATTACCTTGTAATGATGACAATGAATACACGAAAGTGCCAACACTAGTCGAAGAAAAGGGTAGTTCTCACAAACTTGGTATACTTGAAACAGAGATTAAGATGTTATTAGATGTTATAAGCATAATGATGTTAAGCCTCAATTGGACCTTTAAGTGGGCTTAAGCCAATCAATGGGAAGATATAAAGAATCTAAGATTAAATTCAAGATATAAAATTGGGGATTTTAAATGTATTTGATCTTGCTGAGAACAAAACTCCACTCATATCTAGGTCTGTTGCCTAATTTTGACACTTTAGCAGGAATGCATTATGTACAACATTAGAAAATTTGCAGCATATAAAACTCAAGGATCAGAACCCAGATTCTGATCTCTGGCCCTATGCACACTGTTTCTGTATAGTGAGCTCAGTTGCTTTATTATGGTAGCCAACGTAAGTATTCGTCCACTGGATTGACCTTAATTTTTATAAAAATATAGGACATTGAAATAAACGTAGCACAAAAAAGATGTGATTTGAGGGTGGTTTATGTATAATCATGCCTTGGGAACAGATGTCTTGGGAAAGATGATCTTAAAAGGATCTCAGGCTTTTATTTTCCTATATCATCCAGGGGTTGACAAATTTTAGCAGATAGTAAATATTCTAGGCTTTGTAGGCTATACTGTCTCTTTGGCAACTACTCAGTTCTGCGGTTTTAGAGCAAAAGCAGCCATATACACAATAGGTTCATGAATGCTTGTGGCTGTGTTCCAAGAAAACTTTAACAGAAACTAGCGGATGGCTGGATTGGGCTTGCAGAGTGCTGTTTACTGGCCCCTGTTTATTAAGTAGACTTAATATTGAGTGAGTTCTGTTTTGACTGTTCACATCTATGAAATGGGTGGAGATTTAGCATCCTTATTAATCCTTTGTGGGATTCAGGTACCACATGAGCAGAGAGACAGTTTATATCCAATCATCTGTAAAACATTTTATAAGTGAAATATTATTTGAATCCTTTTAGATGTTGAAATACAAGATTCTTTTTCTTCTGTCATGCTAACAGATGGTTCAATATATAAGTGAGTGTTTGTACTTAATTTCTTTGGGACTTTAATATACCCTGAATATTAATTACTTTTCATACTATAATAGGGTTTATTCAATAGAAGAGAGGGAAGACCAAATTGATAGACTGGACTTTATCCGAAACCAGATGAACCTTTTAACACTGGATGTTAAGAAAAAAATCAGGGAGGTTACAGAGGAGGTTGCAAATAAGGTGGGTAACATTAGCTTTGTGATTATAATATCTGGGAATGGAAATACTTTTGATAATGCTAAAAATGGTATCTGTTACCTTAAAGGAATATTTAAGTTTTTTTCAATTTAATTTTTTTGAGTAGTTGGTAATCTTGTTTAAATATTTTAATTCTGATTTTTTAATATTTTTAGGTTTCATGTGCAATGACAGATGAAATTTGTCGACTCTCTGTTTTGGTTGATGAATTTTGTTCTGAGTTTCATCCTACTCCAAGTGTATTGAAAGTATATAAAAATGTAAGTTAAATTGTAGTTAAATGTTATTCAGATACAGTTTCCTTATGTTATTCTGATTCTTATTCCACTGTTTAGTGGTTTGGCCATTTTAGTGTCTTCATGGCAATCAGTACATGATTAAACTGTTACATCTCCTGTGCACTCTTGTAATAAATCTACACTATAAAGTACACAGAAGAATTATCATCTTAGAAAAGAATAAGATCATTTTAGTGTTTACTTCTTTTTTGACATTTTAATAAAATCTGCATATATTCTAGAGAAAAAATAACGTGGGCATTTACCATTGTTAATAGGAGTTAAATAAGCACATAGAAGATGGAATGGGAAGAAATTTGGCTGATCGGTGCACCAATGAAGTCAATGCTTCAATGCTTCAATCCCAACAAGAAATTATTGGTAATATTTATGTCTGCAAGTTCGTGTGTAGTTTTTTCTTTATGTCGTTGTTAAAAGATTTATTATAAAATCCTTTAGATATTTTATAAAATATTATATACTGTTGTTAACTAAAACATCATAATTTGGTTCTTTCTAGAAAATTTGAAGCCATTACTTCCAGCTGGTATACAGAATAAACTACATACACTGATTCCTTGCAAGAAATTTGATCTCAGCTATGACCTAAATTGCCACAAGTTATGTTCAGATTTTCAAGAGGATATTGTATTTCATTTTTCCTTGGGCTGGTCCTCCCTTGTCCATCGTTTCTTGGGTCCTACAAATGCTCAGCGGGTGCTTCTAGGATTATCAGAGCCTATCTTTCAGGTATATCTATATATATATTTTTTTTTTTGAGTAGGCTTATTATTAGGTGGTTATTGCTGTACTATACAGGTATGTATCTGATTCTACCAGTTTAGAGTCTCTTTTTAAAAACTTTTTTGAATTTATCAATTCAATAATTTTTTAAATTAATTAATTTTTTTTTTCTTTTTGGCTGCTTTGGGTCTTCATTGCTGCGTGCGGGCTTTCTCTAGTTGCAGCGAGCGGGGGCTACTCTTCGTTGCGGTGCTTGGGCTTCTCATTGTGGTGGCTTCTCTTGCTGCAGAGCACAGGCCCTAGGCACATGGGCTCAGTAGTTGTGGCTCATGGGCTCTAGGGCGCAGGCTCAGTAGTTGTGGCACATGAGCTTAGCTGCTCCGCGGCATGTGGGATCTTCCTGGACCAGGGCTCGAACCTGTGTACCCTGCATTGGCAGGCGGATTCTTAACCACTACGCCACCAGGGAAGTCCCTCAATTCAATAAGTTTTCAGAAAACTTACAGAGTTGTAAAACCATCGCCACAATCCAGTTTTAGAACATGTCTGTCACCCCAAAGGCTACCCTTGTGCCCATTTGCAGTCAGTTGTCATTTCCACCTCCAGCCCTACTGCTAGTCAGGTTTCTCTAGCTATCATTTTTACCCTTCTGGACATTTCATATCAATGGAATCACACAAAATGTGGCCTATTGTGACTGGCTACTTTCACTTAGCGTAATGTTCTCAAGGTTTGTCATCATGGTATATGAATGTTGTAGCATGTATCAATACTCCATTTCTTTTTTTGGATGAATAATATCCCATTATGGATATCACACATTTTATTTATCCATTCACCAATTGGTGGACATTTGAGTTGTTTGTACTTTTTGGCTATTATGAATAATGATGTTTTAAATACTCATAGACTGTTTTTATATGGACATCTGTTTTCATTCCTCTTGAGTATATATGTCTAGGAGTGAAATTGCTGGACCACATGGTAACTCCATGTTTAACTTTCTGAGGAACTGCTAAACTGTTTTCCAAAGCAGCTGCACCATTTTACATTCCCACCAGCAACGTATTAAGGTTCTCTTTCTCCACATGCTCATCAAGACTTGTTATCGTCTTTTTTATTATGGCAGATGTGAAGTTGTACCTCATTGTAGTTTTCATTTGTATTTCCTTAATGACTGATGATTTTGAACATCTTTTCATGTGCTTATTCGTGTATCTTATTTTGTAACATGTCTCTTCAAATCATTTGTCCATTTTTAGGTTATTTGGCTTCTTATCGACTTGTGGGAGTTCTTTATATATATTCCAGATACATACAAGTCTTTATCAGATACATGATTTCCAAATACATATGTTTTTCTAGTCTGTAGCTTGCCTTTTAATTTTCTTATGGTGTATTTTGAAGTGTAAAAGATTTTAACTTTGCTTTTATTTTTTTTTTAATTTTTATTTATTTTTTTTGGCCACGTAGCTTGTGGGATCTTAGTTCCCCAACCAGAGATTGAACCCAGGCCCTCGGCAGTGAAAGCGTATAGTCCTAACCACTGGACCGCCAGGGAATTCCCAAGGTTTTAAATTTGAAGTCCAGTTTTTTTTTAAGGATTGTTTTTTTGGTGTAAAAAAAATATTCTTTATATACAGTTTTAATTTCACTTGAGAGTTGAAGGCTTGTTGTTTTAGGTAGACTCATTGTATGTTATGAAAATTCATTCTTCATGATATCATTGGTCCATGTCACAGGAGATAACTTTCAGACCATTTTTATTTTCTTCATGTATTTATGGTAAACTCATTAATTGGAGTCATTCTTTTTGTAGATTTACTACTGTAATTTTAAAAGAGAATACAGTCGAATTTTGTAAATGTAACTATTCCATTTGTAGTGGTTTAATTGAATTAATCCTTTCCCCCCCCAACCTCATTAGCTTCCTAGATCTTTAGCTTCTACTCCCACTGCTCCTACCAATCCAGCAACACCAGATAATGCGTCACAGGAAGAACTCATGGTTACCTTAATAACAGCATTAGCCTCTCTTACGTCTAGAACTTCTATGGGCATCATTGTTGTTGGAGGAGTGGTAAGAAATAGTAACTTTTTTTTTGAAACAGTATTTTTTAGTGTAATTGAAATTGAAATTACTGCAAAGCTACCTGCTAGATCAGGAAAAGAAAGATATATTTACTTCAGTTTCCAGGATCTATAAGATGACATGAAAAGTTGTAAGTTAAAATTAGTGAATTGGGTTTCACAAGTCTAATCTTAAAAATAAATATTTTAAAAAATTTTTAATTGAAATATAATTGACATAAAATAGTATGTTTTAGGTGTATGACATGATTTAATATATGTATATATTGTGAAATGATTACCACAACATAAACAATACTTCCTACTTTTACATCACAGCACACGAAGAAACAATATTTGTGCATTGGAGTAACAGGAATGATCCAGGTCCCTTATCTAGCCTTCTCCAAATACCAAAGGGATCTGCCTTAAAGTATTAAATATTATTTTTTGTAGTAGTTCTTATATGCTAAAAGTTTTTTTCATATCATTAACAGCGTAGGTTTATTTTGGTTTTTTGTTTTGTTTTTATTGACGTATAGTTGATTTACAATGTTGTGTTTCAGGTGTACAGTGAATGATTTAGTTACACAAATACATAATATCTCTATTCTTCTTCAGATTCTTTCCCCTTATAGGTTATTACAAAATATTGAGTATAGTTTTCTGTGCTATACAGTAGGTCCTTGTTGGTTATCTTTTTTTTTCTTCTTTTTTCTCTTTTGGCCACACCACGTGGCATGTGGGATCTTAGTTCCCCAACCAGGGATCGAACCTGTGCCCCCTGCAGTGGAAGCATGCAGTCTTAACCACTGGACCGCCAGGGAACTCCCAGTTAACTATTTTATATACAGTTCATTTTGGTTTTTTAAACCTTTGACCTAAATTAACATCCCTTTTTGAGATACATTGAATCAACTTACCAAACGCCTGGCAGGTTATAAAAGTTCTTGCCTGGTATTTATGTGCTGCTCCTTTTTTCGGCTTGATTTCCGGTAATTTCATATTTTCTCATAGAGAAGGAATATACATTTTTAAAAAATGGATCTGACTCAAAGACCTGTAGGGAGCCAGTGAGTTTTCTAAAATGCCTTTTAGTACAATCTCCCTAGTGGTATTTTTCTTTCTCAAAGTAAGCTGTGAATTTATCTTACAGATTTGGAAAACTGTAGGCTGGAAACTCATATCTGTTTCATTAAGTATGTATGGAGCTTTGTATCTTTATGAAAGGCTGACTTGGACCACCCGTGCCAAGGAGAGAGCCTTTAAACAGCAATTTGTGAATTATGCAACTGAAAAACTGCAGCTGATTGTTAGCTTCACAAGCGCCAACTGCAGCCATCAAGTACAACAGTAAGTTGAAAGATTCATCTATTTTTGTTTTAAAGCTTTACTGAAGTAGGACATACATGCATAGATGCATAAATAAGAGTACAGCTCAAAGAATTATCACAACATGAACACATTTTATAATTGCCACCAAAGTGGAAAACATACAATGATACCAAACAAGTGGGCTCAAAATGCATGGTGGTAAATGTAATTTATTTTTACTATTATAGCCCAGATTTGTAGGTTTAAAGGCATGATTTTTTAAAACTCAAGAGAATTTTATTATAATAATAAATACCTGCATCCACCGAGTTTATGTATCTTAAATATTTGTTTCATTGATTTAGTAAAAATATATAGAACTCCAGTCAAATCAATGCATAATATTCTGTATTAGAGTGCCCCTGAGAGCTGAATTGAAAGTTTTCTGAGCTAAAGATGATTGCAATTTAATAGAAGAAACAACATGTACATAATTATAATAGGTGAAAAGTGAAAAGTAATGAGAGCTTCATAATGTGAGGCTCTAGAATCTTTTTTTTTTAATGGCATTGAGTATTTATGTATTTATTTATTGGCTGCATTGGGTCTTCGTTGCTGTGTGTGGGCTTTCTCTAGTTGTGGCAAGTGGGGGGCTACCCTTTGTTGCGGTGCGTGGGCTTCTCACTGTGGTGGCTTCTCTTAGGCGCGTGGGCTTCAGTAGCTATGGCTCGCAGGCTCTAGAGCGCAGGCTCAGTAGTTGCGACACATGGGCTTAGTTGCTCCACGACATGTGGGATCTTCCTGAACCAGGGCTCGAACCCGTGTCCGCTGCATTGGCAGGCGGATTCTTAACCACTCTGCTACCAGGGAAGTCCCTAGAATCTGAAATCATGAAGGATAGTGGATCAGCAAAGGTTTCCTAGACTAGGAGAGGTAGCCTGATGAGACTTGAACATCAGAATAGAAAGAACAAGACAGAGAAAACAGCTCAAACCAAAGGCAAGAACGTTGGGGGAAAAGGAATGTGTTCAGAAACGTGAGATAATTTCAGTGTGGCAGATGTGTACATAAGAAGGGGTCCATTCAAGTATAAACCTAACACTAGGACTGAGGTTTGGATAATTAGGAACCCTGGGAGTGATATCATTAACATTTAGCTCTAGAACAGATAACTTTGCAGTGGTGTGTTGTGTAAAGTGGTTTAGAGTCAGGAGACAAGAATTGCAGGGAGATTAAACTGTTTCAGACACAAGATCAGAGCCTGTACTAACCTAGTTAAGTTAGAGCTATAGGGAATGGAAGCAATGAGGGCACAGAATTGAGACCACTGAATTAGTTCACTCATTTACCAAATATTTATTGAGCTCCTATATTATATAACTGTTAATTTTGATTTATTTATATTAAGATCTTTTTCTTTAATGAGGATAACCTGGACCTCCAAACAAAATCAGCTAAGGCTCACATTCATAAAAACAGAATTAATGAAGCTTACTATTCATTTCATCATCAAACATTTATTAATTGCCTACCGTGTGACAATAAATACGCTAGAACTTATGGGAAATTAAAAGTTAAAGATAACTTGTATTCTTCCTTAGAGGACTTTACACTCTAATGGAGGCAACCTCAAATAATTACTCCGGTTAAAATAATACTAGCTAAAAATAATAATAATACTAGCTAAAAATAATAATAATACTAGCTAAATATTAATGTAATAAAATAAAAAGATGCTTCATTTGTCTGATATTGGTATTTGGTCAGATAGGGAGAGAATGGAGGGGGAAAGGACCCTGGGAAAGATGAAGATGCGCAGGAGAATAATTGCAGAGAAAAACAAGTCAGTTCATCAAATTCCAGCGGTACGCACCTACCAGGCATGCTCCAAGTTGCAAAAATATATTTTCCAAAGTTAACATATTAACTAGCACACAAATTAAATACAGCCCTTTTGTTCTAGAAAAGTGGTTAAATGTTGCTATAAAGTATTTTTGACTGTCACAGAAGTTCATGAAATTTTCTTTCCTGTTCTCAGTAATTTATTTTTATAGGCAGGGGACAAGAGTAAGGCTTATTATGCTTCTGAAGAAATATACCCATCCTTCGCCTTTTTATAGCTTATTCATATTTACAGCAATATGGCAGAGTAATGTTACTACCCACTGAGCATTTGTCTTGAGGCCAGATGAAATTAAGCCCACGGTCATATTAAGCTTACAAGTGCCATATCCTCCTTCATACCATTCTTAGCCGTGTTCTTTGATACCTTATATTTTTGGGAATTTTTTAAACTTGTGATCTCTTTTTTTTATATAAACTTTAAATGAAAGCTTATTCATTTTAAAAGACATTCATGACTGCTGATAAAATTATTTTTTATTTGAAGGGAAATGGCAACCACTTTTGCTCGCCTGTGCCAACAAGTTGATATTACACAAAGACACCTAGAAGAGGAAATTGCCAGATTATCCAAAGAGATAGATCAACTGGAGAAAATACAGAACAATTCAAAGCGCTTAAGGTATTTGAACCTTTTTTCCTTAATAATATGAACATTTATTGGTTTCATTACCAAAATATAATTATGTAAAATCACTAGCAAATTTATGTTAAATTTTTTGGCTTTCTGCATTGGCTTAATTGTAATTTTGCAATTTCAATGAAAGCTAATTTGAACAACAACAAAAAAATCTGAATTTAAAGGAATTTTTTAGATCTAAGCTTATAGCTCTATGTTAAGCTATACTAGTCCTTTTTCAGAGCAGAAGTTTTGTAATTAAAAGTATGAATTTTCAGTCCTACATATCCAAGACCCATACCTTTTCTTCTCATTGGGGACTGTTAGGTATACTTAAATTTGAAGCAACGGAAGTAAATGAGATATCCTAATATAATGTGGAATTCTGGTTTAATATGATTTGCCATGGATTCTTTGGAGTCTAAATAAATTGTGCTTTGGGGGTCAAGACCAGAAGTGTCACCATGAGATCTATGCTTCTTGGCGGTTCTTTCAGCTTTATTACCCATTAGCTGGCTCACCTACAAGTCTGGTAGAATCATTAAGCATCATTTGCTTCCTGCTGCTACTTACCAGGGCACATGCTACATACAATTGCCTATATAAAAACAGTTTGCAACGCCTGCAAATTGGAGAGGCTGTCCTTATGACGTGGATTTTGGAACATTATACTTAAAACACCTGTGATAGTGTCCATCCCTGGTATCTTAATCTGAAAAGATTAAGAATTAGCAGTCACATTCTCATTGCATCTCCATTTCAGGGTCTCTGAAAAAGGTGACTGCCTATCACTTAAACCCCAGTATCACTTCTCACACACAAATACACCCAAGTGAATTTCACATATTCCATTGCTCCTATTTTAAGTTAGATCATCCCAAATACAGCTTTTCAAATTTGGTGAAACTATATCCAATAGAAATTTTTTTTTAACCTAGGTAGGTTTTTAAATATTTTTTCATCTTGCTATAGTAAAAAGCCATAACTGATAAAATAGATTATTGGTACTTATGTAGCTTTCAGATTTTGGCAGGACTGACTTGAATAAGTATCAATATTTTTGATCTGCTAATTCTTCTAATAGGAAAGTTTAGAATAATATTAACATAATAAGTTTAGAATATTATTAACATAATATTTGGAATCTCCCTTGTTACTAAATTAGGCTTTTAGCCATTCAGATATAATTTAACTTAACTAATGTTTCAGGAGCATTACTTGAAGAAATATACAGTGGAGTTCATATGAACATTTAACTTATGACCTTGACCATATGCACTCAGCAACAAACAAAACGGGACCAAGAAAAGAGAGAAACTCATTTAAGTATGTGTGTGTGCCCTGGCAGAGTATGAGAATGGGAGATACAAACCTGCATTCCCCTGTCAGTTTACATTGTTTTCCCTCTTGTTATGGGCATTTGGCTGCATCAAGTACAATTTTAATATTAAAAAAAAATATTTTTGTTAACTGTGGTCCTTTGACATCTACCAGCTACTTTGTGTATACATAAAACCACTCCTTTTATTCTACGCTTTATTCTTAACGGGAATTCAAGAACAATTATGTCTTTATGTGACTTAGGATGTAACTCCCATGTAAGGTGATATGACTCCACTGTCTCTTAGGCTTTTCATTCTTATTAAAGATTTTATCTCAGTATACCTTTCTTCTGGCCATTGGATTCTGTGTTTATTGCAAAGTTACAGTAGCACATATAATAAATGCTTTAAAAAGAGTTGATGATGTGAGTTCAGACAAATGTAGCAACAGCTGGCTAGTGATTTTTTTTTAAGATTTGCATGGGATGCATTTTTTCTCATTGACCTTTATGATTAGATTGGTGTTTTATTCATTTTTTTAAATTAGAAATAAAGCTGTTCAACTTGAAAACGAGCTGGAGAATTTTACTAAGCAGTTTCTACATTCAAGCAATGAAGAAGAATCTTAACAATAGAGTTTGCTTTGGTGATCATGATAGAAGATGGAACTTGGAAGATGGGGACAGTTATTTTTATGAAGTGACTTTAAATATGAATTATACTAACTATACCTAAATAGCAAATCCTTGAGTAGATCCTGGTATTGATCTATCTCAGGGTGTGTGCATTTCTGAAAAGTGTTGTGATGTCTCTTTAGTTTTAATTTTGGGTAAAGAAAAATCCTTTGATATGTGAAAATGATGAATTAGTTTCAAGAACCAACTCTCTGACCCCTGAGGGGTGGGGCCTTGCTCTTAATTAGGGCTCTCTTTGTTTTTGATTCTGAAAAACTCTGCTTCCTGGCATCCAGGAGTTAGAGAATGCTCCTTTCATCTTCTTTCTCAAAACGAATTTTTGATGCCTATTTCAATGGGAATAGTCACATTTTTGTTTTATAAACTGCATTGCTCTAACCACAAAGGAGTGTGGAATGTTCTTGAGTGTATTATTTATGCAGGTTACAATCACTTTTGCATCCTGGCAGGTATGTAAACCACTAATAATGCTGTTTTTACTCCCTCTTTTATTCCTATTAAAGTTGATGTAAAACAGTATATAGGTTTGTTATTATAGAGTCCTTATAAAGGTATTTGGGTCTAAATAGTTTTCTCATGTTTCTCAAGAAACACTTCCAGCCTCAACTCTGATTCCAGTAAGGAAAGCTTTCTATCTCAGTTTGAAGAGTTAAGTTTGAAGTGATAAAAATAGCCAGAGATATGGGAGATCTGAATTTTGGGTGGCTACAGTCATGTACAAATGCTGTTCTTTAGAAAGTATTTGCCAAGGATACTGCTGGGTTGTCCCCCGGGGTGGCTTTTAAACATTGTATGAATTTGACAGGTCACGGTTAAAAATTACGTTTTTTACCTTAATGAAATGTTTATGAGTTCAAGTATTGTTTGTTTCTATGTTAAAAACTAAGAGAAAAGTTATATGGAAACATTAAAAAACTGACATTCTAAGGCTTTGCTACACAAAACGTAGTTTTGAGGACCACCAAATCAGCATCACCTAGATGCTTGTTAGAAAGGCACAATCCCAGAAGACACAGCACATTTGGCCAGTATAGTTTATGCTGCTTTTCCATGGGAGGGATAACAACATTTCATGCTTTTTTCTTTTAATACTCAGTACTTCTTTTTCTGTGCCTTTAAGGCTCCTGGATGCTATTCAGTCTTTTCACAACAGGTGCAACACTGTTTTCCAGGATATTTTAAGGAGAAAATAACATTATTTAGGCCATAGAAGGCTTTCAAAATTATTTTTTATGCAAATCAGATATTAGAATGCAATATTCAAATCCAAATATTCATTTATGGCTAATATTGTTGCTTTATAACCAAAAAATGATACAAGCCACCAAGAAGTGGGATTAGGTAAAATTGCAACATGAAAAACATGTCTAAGACTGGGTACTGCTAATTAAGTTTACAATTTCAAGGCCTTAATCTTTTTTTTGGGGGGGGGGTCTTAATCTTTATATGCAAGTACTTGAACTTTTGAAATAGCATAGTGGTTTGGTATCACCTCATTAGTCTAGTACAGTGGTTCTCACAGTTTAGTCCTTCAGTCAGCAGTAGCACTACACTAGGGAAGTTGTAAGAAATTACATTCTTGGGTCTCATCCTAGACCTACTGAATCAAATACTAGGTTTGGGGACCAGGAATCTCTGGTTTAACAAGCCCTCAAGGTGATCTGATGCATGCTGAAGTTTGGGAACTACAGAATAGTGGTTCTCGTATAGTAAGTTTATACTAAGTTTTTCATCACTAGTTTGAATCCAGTTCCGCCTGATCAAGCTTGAAAATATGAGTGTTGGAAATGGGACACTAAACTAATGAAGCCCAGCCTTTATGCTTAGGGATAATAAGTGCACCTATGACCAAGCCCATGAATTATAAAGAATTGTAGCTGTTGGCATTCAAAGGCATTGCACATTTACTTGACTGTCTACTATGTATGTTTGCAGGATTATTTATAAACTTTGTGTAACCTTCAACTTTTTACAAAACTAGATTTTTTTATAAGTATGCAAGGTGAAAATAAAATGTTTGCCTGATAGTTGATAAATGTAGCATTTATACTGGCATTTAGTGAGTTTTAATCTTTTAATGATTTTTATGGCTATCTTGGGGAAACCTGCTAATCTTTTTCCTAAGGGAGCTTTAAGGGGAAAAAATGACAATTTTGCTTTTTGATGAAAATCTGTGGCCTTTTAACAGTAGGCTAACATTCACAGTACTACAGACTAGGTCATTGGCACTCCAGTCTCTTCCTTGCTTCCAGCAGCCCATTCATTTTTCATGAAGAAAATAATTACCAATGTTTAGATAAAGGAATTAGAACTGAACATGAACTATTGGGCTTGGAGTTTGGTTCTGGGACTTAAAAGTAATTCTACTAAAAATCAAAACATGCTACACGAAATCTGTTAAAAGCACTTTATTGATTACAGTATCAATTCACAGCAACATTATTTCACAGAGCTACTGTACAACTAAAGGAACAAATTACTGCAAGAAAGATTCAAGAATACTGTTAAATCATGATACAAGTCCATAGTTTGGTTTAAAGCTTTTTTCTAAGAGCTTTAATCTAATACATTCACCTTTCCCACAAACTACTGACATTCAGATTCAGTTGGCCACAGCTGTTGTAGAAACCATTCTAGGTGAAGAAAAACATTTTAATCAACTTAAAAAACCCACTTAGACATGAATGCCTTTGGATAAGAATATGCAAATGCAAGTGTTCAGATGCTTCTTTGAAAAGAGAAAACAATAGGATAGAGCACCATTGTGTAAGACACAGAAAAGGCTTGAAATATCTACCAAGTATATCACTGAAGTTCTATTAATTAAAAAATACTGTATGATGTAAGATTTTGTCAGGCACATTTAACACCAGTTGAAACATATAACCAGCTTTTTCATATGCTGTATTAATCAACTATTTTGTAGGATCAATTGGATTTAAGAAAAAAGACAGGAAATTTTATCAACATGCAAACAAATTTGCTAAACACAAGGTGTACCACCATTCTGATTAATAAATTACTTTTTAAAACAATGCTAGCTTAGACATTCAACTACAGACCACTTTACTGAGTACCTATTATAACCAATACTTTTAAATATATCACTGAATTTAAGGCAACTTACAATGAACAATGGGAGAAAAACTAGTAAATATGAAGGGTACTTCACATTCTACTTAACCTAATTTAAAATACCAATTTTATTCACTGTGATACCATTTCTCACAAGATAGTCTGACTGGTGGGTGTTTTAAAAATTCTAACAGGAGGTAAGAAACACTTTAAAATTTTGCTTTCCACAGTGGCAAAAGGGAAATTAGAAACTGAACATAGTACTTAATTTAAAAATGTTTTTAAGTCTGACTCACACTGTGAAGATTTTAGAAAGAACATGTTTATTACTAAAATCATAGACCCATTTGGGAGATTGTTTGATCACTTTCCATTAACGTTTAAACACATCAACAAGTAAGCCACAAGTATTCAACTTTGTACTTTAAACTGAGACATTCACCAATGATCAAGCATAAATTTCCATAAATGTCTTCATTTTTTAAAGTCTTAATAATATTACTAAATCTAAGACATCAGAAGTGTTGGAGAAGGTTAGTTATATAATATTGGCACAGTATTTTTTTTATCAACAATAAAAATTTCACTTTGTCACCTGGAGAAGCCAAGATCCATTTCTCTTTCAATACGTTAACTTTAAAATTACTTAACATATTCCAGAAGCAGCTACCTCCGTTATGTCTAGGAAACTAGTTTACTATCATCATGCAGTATTCATCAGTTCATCTGAGTCTAAATTAAGATAAGGAGATGGCTTACTAGGCTCTCTTGAAGAATTAAGTATCTCTTGATACTTAAGTATCTCATGAAATATTAAGCCTAAATCTTTGCCTCTCTGAAGATGGAATTCAATATGCTGTTGTAACCACAGACTCAACTATAAAAATCCGAGTTAGGGAGGGATCTTGGATATTTAGTCTAAATCTCTGATAGCATAGCTGCCAAAATTGAGGCCTGTCCATCAAAGTGGAGGTGATGTTCTTGCTGAGAGCACGAAGTGCTTTCTTGAGCAGGTTTATGGGATGATTTGCTGAAGCACATGGCAGTCACTCCACTTTGTTTTAGAAAAGAGCATGTGCCTTTAAAATATTCTTGCCACATCTTAAAAAAACCTGTTCTTTACGAAGTGATTAAAGACTCTACAAATAAACCTAACTGAGGCGCATGACGTTTAAATGTTTCTTAGGTAAACAGAAAAAGATCAGGCACCAGAACTGCAATATTGATAAAATTCCTTAAAACTACTTTTGGCCATATTTTTTTTAAGTTTTGAAAAACTGAGATTCAAACTGTACTGTGCTTCTACAAATTATACTGAATTTAGGAAGTTCTTATGCACAAAAGAATTAGACGAGCAGATGAACTCAAACTGCAAGGAAACAAATATTTAGCAACTGGAACCCATATCACTAAACAAAGGTTTAAGTAGTAAGTTAACGTGGTAATGAGGTCACCATTCGGTCATATGTATAATACGGTCATAATAGCCGTAGTAGTGATTTTCAGTTGCCTAATACATATTTAATTACGGGAATTGCTTTTTAACTATCTACAAAAACTTTAATAACATTAAATCACTTTTATTAACATTTTGAAGACCACAGACTTCTCATAGTCTGTGTGCCTCTGACTAAAGTTATCTTGTTACTAGAACCACTTTCAAAGTAGAGGAGATACTCTCTTTTTATATATATAAGGCTATTTTGCACATGGTAGAAGTGCTTTCTTGAAGGGATTTTGGAATAAATTGCTGAACTACATGGTAAACCCTCACCCCTCTCTATTTTTGGATATGAATATGTTCCTTTGAAGTATTCGTGCCTTATCTCAAAGAGCTGCTCTTTATGAAGTGATATAAATAGTCCACAAACATTAACAGCTAAAGCTCATAGAAATCTTGAATGTGTATATAAATATACATTCATGCCTGCCATCTACAAGTCTGTTTTTTTGGTCCTATAAATCTTCCTTTTCCCATTTTATTCTTTTTAGTATCTTAAAACACTTACTGATTTCATTATGGTTGATGCACTTATTAGCACATCCACAATATAAAAATGAAAATTTACAAGTAAAATTTGGGAGTATTTAGGTTAGGGTTACAGGTGATCAAAAGTTAACAGACTTATCTTAACAGTTACTGATAGTTTACTGTTACAAAACACAATGCACTTCTACATCAGAAAAAAAAAACCCACGACTTTACCATCAAAGAAGACTAACAATCTTCTACTGTCAATCATTTAGATTATTTTTAAGAGAGAAATCCAAGGGTCAAGGATCTCTGTTTAAGTTCAAGGGGGCCCGTTCTAGTAATACACACATTATTATATCACTGACAAGCAGAGGAATTGCTTAGTATTTTCCTCTGACCCCTTCAAGAACTGCTCTTAGAATCTTCTTTTGGCTTTAAAGTGGGGGTCACTTTGATCTTGGTATCCTTTGAAGCAAAACCACTTAGAAACCAATATTTTGTGCTAATGGGAGGAAATATTACAGAAGATCAAAAAGCTTGAATGTCTGCTTTTTAAATTTTTGAAGGCACAGAGAGTTAACATCAATTCAGATTTTATATTACGTGAACAAATTCATAAAGCAACTTTCTTAATGATTATAACTAGTCAGACCTGGTGATTGGTTAGATTTTATACTTCTTTGAAAAACATAATGCCATCACATTATTTTTCCCACCTAGATACACACTGATGGAGAACACTGGGAAAAATCTTTCAGATGCAAGGACAGTCCAAATGTTCAGAAATCTGCTGAAATGAGTGCACCTTACAAACTCAGTTCTAGAATATGAAATCAATAGGAAAGCCCAGCTATTTCGAATGCTGCCTAAGTGTCATTTGATCATAACCAGCTTTTTAAAATAACAAGAACCATTCTCATGTGATTACTGCTATCTACCAATTAATATAATACGAGTGTCTTATGTATGTCTAAAATTTCAGAGTGAGATCTCTATTCCCTGGCCATCGATTATGTCCCCTTCAAAAGACTAAACATGAGCACTAATTTCAATTGATAAGATGGCAGAGGATATTGCAGAAACTAATGATATTCACAAGGACTCCCCTCAGTGGTACCTAGGCCTGTCAGCATTCTTAAACAGTAAGCAACCAGGATCTCTTTTAGATCAAAATGGTCGGAATACAAGGAGACTTGCTTCAAATATCAGTACACACATCAATGGTATCACTTCCATCTATTACTGTGCCTGGTTCCTCCACTATAAAACTCAAAACTATGACACTTTTTAGGTATACAAGGTTAAAAATGTAGTTCTTAAAAAATGCAAACACATACTCTCAAACATGATAGGCTGCTATAATGTGTACATTCTGTTCTACACAAAGAAAAAGAACTAGACAGTACAAGCAGAAATTCATCAAGGTTAAATTAGCTCAACTCCTCAAATTAATACACTGGTCCTGATCTCAGCAAGCACCTTTACCTTGTTTTCACCTTTTTTTGTTTTGTAGTTTACTGAAAGCTTCTTTTTGTATATAATAATAGAAAAATCTTCACCTGCAAATATAAGGTAAATTCTTTTTCACAGCTATAGGCTGTAGTACTGATTTCTCCAGGTATCAGTGGAGAACAGAAAATTTGTGCTGTTAATTCCAGATTCTAAGAAAACTGTCCCAAGACCCTGTTGCCACAGCCATGCCATCATCAGTTACACCTAAACAGCTGACACGGTTGTCATGACCAGCAAGAACACCTGAAAAACAAAAGTTCAGTAAAAAGTTAGCAATGGGCAAGTTTTAGAATTAAACAAGTATATGCATAAAAGATCTGGGAGGGTACTTAAAAGCTAACAGGTTCCCCTGAGTTGAGAGACTGAGTGCCAGGGGTAAGCTGGGCATGTAGGTAAAATAAAATTCTTTGTATTCCGTGAACTTCTGACATGTGCGTCAAATTGTGTTTTTCATTTTTGAAAAATTATTTTATAATTATGCTTATGTTCAAAATCATCTGTTCAACATGTAGTCTTTTATTTTACATCTCTAATAAGTTCATGATACTTCTAAATTTTGCCAATAAGCTATGCTATTTTCAACAAAAACAAAATTTTAAATGAAGTTCAATGAACTTTTACCACCAGAACAACAAAAACATGAGAATGAAGCTGACTTATACTACCGCTTCCAAAATTAACAACATAATTTATTTACTTTATTCTTTTAACCACCAAACCCTGGAATGTTTTGGTCATAACTTTCTGAAACCATCAAACTCATCTAGTCTTAGTTTTCTTTTGTATATTTAACCTATTTGATCTTCTGACCACTGCACAGGATAAAATTAAATATTCCCAAATATTTGAGAGGAAAACGAGAAAAGTAAAGATTTAAAAGAAAAATTAGAATATATCAAATTCTCAAAAAGAATTTTTTCTTTAATATACTGTTGGAGTTTTCATTATCTCCATATGTAATTAAGCATATCATTTTCACCCAATCTTAGGAACAGAAGTTCATCTTGTCTAACAATACTTTGTGCAGTACCTTCAGTATGGCAATGTTTGGCAACAGGCAAATTTACCATTACGGGTTGAAATAACAAAAAATGACCATTGTGACCAAATACTCCAAGTCATATTGGAAAGAAGAATGAATTAGCAATTCATGAGTCACATTTCAATTTTAAGGTGAAAGTATCCGGTTGAGTCAACTTGAAACCAAATGGTTGTAAGCAAAGCAAAACTAAAACTCAAGCATATGTTTAAAAAAATACAGAAAACATGTTTTTATTTTGTTATGGATATTAATTCATTCGATCCAAGCAAAACACCTAATACCTCAAAAAAGTAATTGGCTTTGAACAACAGTATCTCCAAAAATTTACTTGCAAAATGCTAACCCGTGAACTTTTCTGCAGTCTCTAGAGAGGTTGTAGAAAATTATTCCTGGTAATGTTGACATTGCCTCCACTCCCTCAGAAATCTCAACAACTGTATAGGTGTTTAAAAGGGCAAGGACATACACCCACAAGGACAGCAAGGATGAGAGCAAGCAGTGGCAACAAAATTTTGTTAGCTGTATGGTGGTAAGTGTGTTAGTGGACCCCAAAATGCTAAGTTCAAAGCAAATGGTCTGATAAGCCAAGAAACAAAAGCAAACTGCAGAACCTCCAAAAGGGTCAGATACTAGTGGAACCAGGTATCTGTGGAACCAGACACGGGCAAAGATGGGGTAAACTGAGGCTACATTAGAAAGTGTCCAGGAATCAGTTAGACTCCCCAGGTCTCTTCCTTCACTCTGCAGAGTCAGATGATTTATCATCCTGCACCAGAACGTTAGACTAGAGACTTATTTGCTAGAGTAAAAAAGGGTCTCTTAACTAGAAGAAAATAGGCACAGTTGAGATTGGTGAAACTGCTGAAAATGGGGAATAAGTAAGTTTACTTGCTAATTGTCTTGCACGCCAGCTTCTTCCCGGAAATCAGCCCCCAAACTGTCAGCTTATGTACTTCAGGTAGAAAAGTGGAACAATCCACCTCAGAGAAGACGGCTGGCCCAAGGGATAAAAGGCCATAGGATATATCAGAGGTTCCCCAATCAAAGCCTGGCCAGATCACTGTTCAGTGAGGCCTACAGTCAGTACATACACCCCAACCATGTGTAGAGGGCTTTCAAACAGTTATAGTGCCTCACTCTTAAGGATAAATAAGAGGCTAAGAATCAGAGTTTTAAGGAAATATAATAGGACACTGAAAAAAGAAGGGGGAAAAAAGGCAACTTGGAAGACAAAAGATTATGCTTTCAGAAGAAAACTTCAAAAAAGGCTTTCATTAATGACCCCAGAAAAACAAAAGACTTTTATTCATGAAAAAGAGAATGGGGGCCCTAAAAAAAAAAAACTCTCAAAAAGATGGTAGCAAAAATAGAAAACCAAAGCTTAACAGAAGGTTCATGAAAAGAAAAGGCAAGAATTTCTCCCAGAACATGGAGCAAAAAAGACAGATGGAAAATATGAGAGAAACTAATAAAGAAAGTCCAAGAAGTCCAACATCAGAATAATGGGAATTCTGGGCTTTCCTGGTGGTGCAGTGGTTAAGAATCCGCCTGCCAATGCAGGGGACAGAGGTTCAAGTCCTGGTCCAGGAAGATCCCACATGCCGTGGAGCAACTAAGCCCTTGCGCCACAACTACTGAGCCTGCGTGCTGCAACTGCTGAAGCCCGCATGCCTAGAGCCTGTGCTCCACAACAAGAGAAGACACCGCAATGAGAAGCCTGCACACCGCAACGAAGAGTAGCCCCCGCTCGCCACAACTAGAGAAAGCCTGTGCGCAGTAATGAAGACCCAGTGCAGCCAAAAAGAATGAATGAATGAATGAATGATGGGAGTTCTACGAACAGAATGATAATGGAGAAAAAAGTGCAACCAATTAAATAAGCCTCCTAAACTTCCCAGTACTCCAGGGTATACGTTTCCAGGTTGAAAAGGTCCACTGAATGCCCAGAATGAGGGATGAAAATGGATCTACTCCCAAACATATCAAAACTTGCAAAAAGTTTGAAGATTAATTAGTGAGAAGTACATCAAAACTAAGAATGTAAGCCAAAAAATTAATTTGACCCTAGAGAATATTCAAAAGCAGCACAGCAAAAGAAGTCACAGCATATACCTCACTGCTTGGCAGTAAGTACTGTTTAAAAATTCATAATTGTGTAATAAACACTGACTGATGTTCTAAACCAAATTCACTACATGGGAAGATGGAAGCTGTGGTGGGAGGAGGGATGTTGAAACCAAACCCTCAACAGATAATGCCTGAAAGTAAAAAAAAAAAAAAAAAAATCAATACAGGATGTTCTTTAAAGATATAAAAGTAAATACTTAAAAGTAGCTACCATTGGGAGCAGAGAACATGGGCTGGGGTCAGAGGACTGCTGTGTTTTGGTAACAAGCCATCTAGACCTATTTGATTCCTTGAGTATAATTTTGATTCTAAAAAAATTTTAAGTCACTCTGTGTAATTTGTTATTAACGACAGTCCCCAGTACAACTGGATGCTAATATTCTGGAAGCTGCAGGGGAGAACACAGAGTATGGGGTTAAGGGGAGACAGTGGTTCCATGTCCTGTCCCATACAAGACCTGAGCCAAAAAGAAGATCCATGTTTCCTGTCAGGTTATAAGAGAACTGTAATTTGGAAAAGACCATACTAAATTATATTCACTATTCATCTTTATGTCAAAACTTACCAAACAAAATACAGAATCAGATATTACTCTTTAGAAAACAGAAACATAAATATGGTTTATGGACTGTAACTAAACTCAAAAGATCAACAATGACCATGAATGAGAACTGCCGTGTTGCCATTCCCCAGGGTGTCCATGGGGGCCCCAGAAACAACAGATGGGAACCTTTTCACATTTCCTGACAAAATCAAAACCTAATGTGTACTTATTTACTAACCTGCACGATCTCCTTTTAGTGTGTCCCATACGTTACAATTGAAGTCATCATACCCAGCTAACAGGAGACGCCCACTTTTTGAGAAGGCTACCGAAGTGATCCCACAGATGATATTGTCATGAGAATACAATAATAACTCTTGGTCTGCACGAAGGTCAAAGAGCCGGCAAGTAGCATCATCAGAGCCAGTGGCAAAGGCATATCCATTTGGGAAAAACTAGAAAGAAAAGCAACAAACATTTATTCCATAGAAGTACACAAAAATTACGTGAGGTAGTATAATAATAGACTCTGGGGTAAGACAGACCTAGATTCAAATTCCAACTTGGTTTCTTACCAGGTGAATGATGTTAGGCACTAAAGATTCTTAAACACTTGAGTCTTAGTTTCAGAATTTAGTGTGTTGGTTAGGGCTGAATGAAATAACACATGCACAGTACCCGTAACCCACTGTTCAGCACAAAGCAAGTACTCAAAACATCCTGGCTCTGGACCTCCATATGTCTTACTGAAATGTTTAAATCAAATATTACTATTTATAGAATTTATATATGTATGTATACTCTTAAATGTTCCAATAATCTCATTATGAGAAATAAATAGGAAACATTTTATAAAAGAGAACAAAAATCATCCAGTTAGGCTAGGTTATAAAGTTAAGCTAGTAGTAAAGCAAACTATGCATTATTAGTTTGTGAATCCCCTTTCTCAGATACTGTGGCACTACTCAACACGTTTTACAAAGAGGAAATCACTTCATGTATCTACTGGTCATCTGTATTACTGTTAGTACCTGCTGATGTGTAGGAATAAAATGAAGAATATAAATTTGTTTTCTTTGTGGCAAATATTTCATAGTTTTTCATTTACCTTCTAATATTTTTTACTTTTTTAAAAATATAAAGCAAATATTTGGAGGTATCACTCTCCCTGATTTCAAACTACTACAAAGTTATAGTAATCAAAACAGTATGTTACTGACACTAAAGCAGACACATAGATCAATGGAACAGAATAGAAAGCCCAGAAATAAACCCATGCACACACAGTCAACAACAAAGGAGGCAAGAATATAAAATGAGGAAAAGACAGCCTCTTCAATAAATGGTGTCAGGAAAACTGGTCAGCTAGATGCAAAAGCATCAAACTGGATGACTTTCTCATACCATATATAAAAATAAACTCAAAATGGATTAAATACTTACATGTAAGACCTGAAATCATAAAACTCCTAGAAGAAAACACAGGCAGTATGCTTTTTTCTTTTTTTTGGCCACGTTGCACAGCTTGTGGGATCTTAGTTCCCTGACCAGGGATCAAACCCAGGCCCCCCATAGCAGTGAAAGTGCAAAGTCCTAACCACTGGACCACTGGGGAGTTCCCAGGCAGTATGCTCTTTGACAGTGGTCTTAGCAGTATTTTTTTTTTGGATGTCTCCTCAGGCAAGGAAAAGCAAAAATAAACAAATGGGACTACATCAAACTAGAAAAAGCTTCTGCACAGTGAAGAAAACTACTGACAAAAGGAAAAGGCAGCCTACTGAATGGGAGAAGATATTTGTAAACAATATATCCAAAACATACAAAGAATTCACAAAAGTCAATATCAAAAAAACAAACAGGGCTTCCCTGGTGGCGCAGTGGTTGAGAGTCCGCCTGCCGATGCAGGGGACACGGGTTCGTGTCCCGGTCCGGGAAGATCCCACATGCCGCGGAGCGGCTGGGCCCATGAGCCACGGCCGCTGAGCCTGTGTGTCCGGAGCCTGTGCTCCACAACAGGAGAGGCCACAACAGTGAGAGGCCCACGTACCACAAAAAAAAAAAAAATTAAATTAAATTTAAAAAAAAACAAACAACCCAATTAAAATATGAGCAGAGGAACTGAATAGACGTTTTTCCAAAGAAGACATACAAATGGCAAATAGACACATGAAAAGATGCTCAACATCACTAATCATCAAGGAAATGCAAATAAAAACCACAATGAGACAGCACCTCACACCTGTCAAAATGGTTATTATCAAAAAGACAACAAATAACAAGTGTTGGCAAGGATGTGGAGAAAATATCCCTCATGTGTTGTTGGTGGGAATGTAAACTGGTGTAGCCACTATGGAAAACAGTATGTAGGTTCCTCAAAAAATTAAAAATAGAACTACCATATGATCCAGCAATTTCACTTCTGTGTGTTTACCTCAAGAAAACAAAAACACTAATTGGAGAAGATATACATGCACCCTGTTCAATGCAACATTGTTTAGAATAGCCAAGATCTGGAAGCAACCTCAGTGTCCATCAATAGAAGAATGGATAAAGAATATGTGAGATATACACGTACACACACACAGACACACACATATACATACACACAATGGAATATTACTCAGCAATAAAAAAGGAAATCTTATACCATGTTCTTGAATTGGAAGAATCAATATTGTCAAAGTGAGTATACTACCCAAGGCAATCTACAGATTCAATGCAATCCCTATCAAACTACCAATGGCATTTTTTCACAGAACTAGAACAAAAAATTTTTTAATTTGTATGGAAACACAAAAGACCCTGAATAGCCAAAGCAATCTTGAGAAAGAAAAACAAAGCTGGAGGAATCAGGCTCCCTGACTTCAGAGTATACTACAAAGCTAGAGTAATCAAAACAGTATGTTACTGGCACAAAAACAAACACACACTTGATTCCATTGATCCACAGATCAATGGAACAGGATAGAAAGCCCAGAAATAAACCCACACACTTATGGTCAATTAATCTACAACAAAGGAAGCAAGAATATACAATGGAGAAAAGACAGTCTCTTCAATAAGTGGTGCTGGGAAAACTGGACAGCTACATGGAAAAGAATGAAAGTAGAACATTCTCCAACACCACACACAAAAATAAACTCAAAATGGATTAAAGATCTAAACATAAGACTGGATACTGTAAAATTCTTAGAGGAAAACATAGGCAGAACACCCTTTGACATAAATTGCAGCAGTATCTTTTTGGATCCTTTCCTAGAGTAATGGAAATAAAAACAATAATAATAAAATTAGACCTAATCAAATTTAAAAGCTTTTGCACAGCAAAGGAAACCATAAACAAACCCAAAAGACAAGGACTTCCCTGGCGGTCCAGTGGTAAAGAATCTGCCTTCCAATGCAGGGGACATGGGTTCAATTCCTCGTCAGGGAAGTAAGATTCCACATGCCGCAGGGCAACTAAGCCCACGCACCACAACTACTGAGCTTGTGCACCTCGAAGAGAGAGCCCACGTACCACAACTACAGAGCCCATGTGCCCTGGAGCCCACATGCCACAACCAGAGAGAGAAAATCCACATGCCACAACTAGAGAGAAGCCCATGCACCACAACAAAGAGCCTGCGCTGCAATGAAAGATCCTGCATGCCTCATCTAAGACCCAACGCAGCCAAAAAAAATAAAGAAAATAAATTAAATAAATATTAACAAAACAAAAAGACAACCTACAGAATGGCATAAAATATCTGCAAATGATGCGACTGACAAGGGATTAATCTCTAAAACACACAAACAGGTCATGCAGCTCAATGTCAAAAAAACAACCCAATCAAAAAATGGGCAGAAGATCTAAATAAACATCTCTCCAAAGAAGACACACAGATGGCTCAACATCACTAATTATCAGCATCACTAAAATCAAAACTACAATGAGGTATCATCTCACACTGGTCAGAATGGCCATCAAAAAATCTACAAACAGTAGATGCTGAAGAGGATGTGGAAAAAAGGGAACCCTTTCAAAATCTGAAAAAAACATTTCAAGAAATGAAAAATCATATAACTTATCAATATGGATGCAAATTTAAAAATTTTAACAAATCAAATCCACTAGTAACTAAAAAGGATTATACATTATAACCAAGTGAGGTTTGTCCTGGAAATGTAGGGTTGGGTTAATATTTGAAAACTAATCCACGTAAATTCACCATTTACAGACTGAAAAAGAAAAACCACATGATCATCTCAATAGATGAAGAAAAGACATTTGATAAACTTCAACACTCATTCCTGATAAATCTGTAGCAAACTAGGAACAGAAGAGAAGCTCATCAACTTGATAAAGGTGGTGGGATGAGAGATGGAGAGGACTGCACTTGCCTATTCCAAAATTCTACTCTTCAAACCAGGTTGGCCTAATAGGGGGTGGGGGTAACAAAGCCTTTACTTTCTCTGATATTCTCTAAAGATTATATAAAATTGACTTTCAATATGCACATGATAAATAAAAACGAATTTTTCCCAAAAAATATCGTCTTGCAAAATTAGAGTGTATCTTATACCCATAAACACTTGCAATTACAGTGCTTTAGGAAATTCTAGTCATATCTATACATTTTGGCATCTGATCCGCATAGGACAACTTACCTAAGTCAAGTGGTATCCCACCTCCTCTTAATATCCCTCTCCTCAATTCTGTTTGATAAATCATTTTGATTGTCATTCAAAATGCCATTTTAGTTTTAATTTATAAAGACGTATGACTAGTTCATTCTCATTTTTGGAGTTATTTATTTATTTTCTTTCTTTTTCATTGATGTATAGTTGATGTACAATATTAAAAACAATACTTTTTTGAAATAAGAACTAAGTACTTATTGTCTGGCTTAATCTATTTGTGGATACCTGTTTGAGGGTTTTTTTTTTTTCAATATGAAGGAGATTATGAATAATTTAAACCATTTATTGAGCATCCAGTCTATAGTTTCATTTAGTCTTCACATTATTCTTTAATGTAGGTAGCATTACTCCTACTGAGGAATGTGTAGCTCACAGAGGTTAAGTAGCCCACCTGATCTCACACAGCTGGTTCCCAGCAGAACTAAGATCCAGAGTTTGCTGACTTCAAAAGCTATACTCTCTATACTAAACAGCTGCCTCTGTCTTCCTGACTGTCTCTCTTTGGGTTGTTCCCTTGACCCCAGAGATATGGGACTTTGTTCTCCTCTGAACACACTGTTGATACTCATGATCTGCTTGTTTGCTCAAGATGATCTATCCCTCTAAATCTGGAAAAAAAACACAAAACTTATTCCTGTTTACCAGCAAATAAGGACCTAGGCCTATGGATTAAAACCTTTCCATTTTTAAAAATCAAACCCCTGGGCTTCCCTGGTGGCGCAGTGATTGAGAGTCCGCCTGCTGATGCAGGGGACGCAGGTTCGTGCCCCGGTCCGGGAGGATCCCACATGCCGCGGAGCGGCTGGGCCCGTGAGCCATGGCTGCTGAGCCTGCGCGTCCGGAGCCTGTGCTCCGCAACGGGAGAGGCCACAACAGTGAGAGGCCCGCGTACCGCAAAAAAAAAAAAAAAAAAAAAAAATCAAACCCTTGTTATTTGGGGGTTAAATGTCATAAAAGCATACTACTTGTAAGAATCCTTGAAGGGAATCTGTTGTTAAAATCATACTATAGAGTTCAACACTTTATATGCACAGTAAATTTTCCTTAGAAGTGCTCTTCACTTACACTGACAGCATTAATATCCGACACATGGCCAGTGAAAGACTGTCTACACATTCCATCTCGAATATCCCATAATTTTGAAGAGGCATCACAAGCACCAGAAACAAAAGTCCTCATGTCAGGACTCAAAGAAAGACTCATCACATCTCCAGAATGCCCAGTGAATGTAGTGGTCTGCTGGGCAGTTTCGATGTCCCATAAAGCACTATAATTAAAAATAGAAATAATTAATGACTGCTCTTTTCTTACATTAGTTCCTACTACCATCCTCAATCTCAAAATCAGTAATCTTCTGGAATAAACTTACCAAGTTGTATCTCCTGAACTTGTAACAATTTGGCTGTCATCTAAAAAACGACAGCAGGACAAGTAGCCTACAGCATAGAGAGTAACAAATGTTAGGTTATCACTGATTAATTCAATTACCGTATGAAATAGTAATATATATTTTTAAAAATATAATACCTGGGCAAGTGTTTTTTAGTATAATCTATAGTTCTACTTTTAATTACTTCCAACTCTATGCTGCCTGCAACTGAATTTTATCAACAAACTCTCTTAGGTATTTACTGTGTTGATGACTCAAAGTTACAAACTTGTGTAAAAGACACAGTCCTTTCCACCTACTACAATTACCTAAGAGAAAGATACTCCTTAATACAAATATCTATTATAATCTATAGCAGACTTGGTTAAGTACCTTGGAGAAATATTTTAAAAACCTCAGGGAAGGAAAGGTGGCACTCAAATGCTCAGAATTCACCTGTGCTTCAAAATATGGAAATTTCAAGAACAATACCATTATTGAGATTGTGTAAAAAGCACAGCCAAATAGTACTTCCAAGAATCCAGAGAGGCTGAAACCTGCTGAGTGGTGATAAATTCCTAATTAACACTGCTAACCAAACACTATATTATTGAACTATGGTGTGCACATTGAATGCACTATCACATAGTGAAAAATACTTCATAAATGTATCTTGATACACACTTTCAATTACATAATTAAGCACCAAAATCCCATAATTGCTATAGGTTTGCAGAGAATACAGAAAATTATATTTGCTTTCTTTTTGTATTTTTCATTATTGATTGAATTTTTCGCAATAAATTTTTACAGAAGCAATACTATTTTTTGGAGTTATTTATTTTCTTTTTTCATTGATGTATAGTTGATGTACAATATTAAAAACAATACTTTTCTGAAAGAAAAACAGAAGTATGGTCATCATTTGTATAATTATAAAAAGTCAGTGTTTCCCAGATTCATGGTAATTTCTACTCTCACTTGATTAATATGCATCCTTTGGCCAGCTGATCTCACTTTGTCACTCCTTCTCCTTGATGAGCTCATTCTTCAGGAGGAAGCAGGTTTAGGAGAAAAGGACAATATGTAGTGATGCTCACCCGTGTGACCCGGTAACTCTCGGCTCACTCTCACATTTCCCTCTCTGGTTTTCAAGTTATATATAGAGCAGATGTTGTCCAGTCCTCCACAAGCAACATAATTACCAGAGGGAGCATAAGCACAGGTCATCACCCAGGAGGACCTCAAAGGAATAGCATGCATCTATAGGACAAATACAACACAAAAACTAAGTCAAGAGTACAAAAACAGTCATTAATTTTTCAAACCTATTTACAATGAAGCAAATATTACTGCAATTTAAATGTACTTAAAAAATAGGCCAAGTAAAATAAAAATGAAATGGTTTGAGAAAGTGAACAATAAAAAATAAAATACTAGGGCTTCCCTAGTGGCGCAGTGGTTGAGAGTCCGCCTGCCAAAGCAGGGGACACGGGTTCGTGCCCCGGTCCGGGAAGATCCCACATGCCGAGGAGCGACTGGGCCCGTGAGCCATGGCCGCTGAGCCTGCGCGTCCGGAGCCTGTGCTCCGCAGCAGGAGAGGCCACAACAGTGAGAGGCCCACGTACTGCAAAAAAGAATAAATAAAAAAAATAAAATACTAATGCACACTGAAATGCCTGTTATATTTTCTGTATTATTATCAAATCATTTGGATTTAAGTGCTCTTTTCAGAAAGTATTCTTTTAAGAAGAACAAGGATGTAGGACATTTCAACACTAACAGAGCCATTTGAAATATTAAGTGTAAATGTTACAGAACTTAACAAAATTTTTTGGTTTTGCATTAGTGCTCAAAAGATGAATCTCCTCTAACATAACACTGAATAATACAAGTACTGGAGTTGAACAGAGTGGTTCTTCCACAAAGAACTATGACCTTCTAATAACACATATTCTGGGCTCGAATTCAAACAATGGTAATAGTTTGCACTGATCTACTCATACCACTGTATGATGCCTTATTACCCAACACCAAGCATTTGCAGGTCAGGTAGCAAAGTTTAATGTGAATGGGAACGTAAAGGCTAAGTGGCCCATACACAGAATCAACACATTGTGGGATTACTATGCTCTCACTTAATCTAAAAGAATATTTTTCTGTTTTAGGAAAATATAGTTGAAAGTCACACTCAATTCTGACTGATACAGAAAAACTATTATATTACAAATGTGTCTTAGCTAGCTTTAAATTCCCAACCAGGCTGAAGTTACTGTTTATTTCACAAAATAGTACTTCTAAATCTTTACTAGAAACAGTGGTATAAGTGCACACAGAATCTAGAAGTATTTGACTTGTGAGCATTTTCCTGGAGCTTCTTCATGACCACTCAACACCTCTATGTCAGGGGTTCCTTCCAGTGGACATATTAAGAGGACCCACTGGCTTTTACCACCGAGGGATCTAAACAAGTTGTAATTTGCCTCCAATCTACTGTATCTTCTGAGCAGTCCAGAAACACAAATCAATGCCTAGTGTGGACCAAAGAAAACAATCTAGCTTATCCACAACTAAAAATAAAAATTGCAGGGTCGCTGTCACATTAGGAAATGGGACCTTTTAAAAAAAATCATTTATATGTAAAACTGATGCACACTGTCTTCTAATATTCAAGTATGAAATATGGGACTCAAATAAGACACACTGAACTATATTCCTGTAGTTGTCCTTGGGAATAAAAAGAAAAGGTTAAATATTAAAAGCAAACACTAGGTCTAAAGAAAGGATCTGAGTTAAAATTAACGGAGTAAATTTATCCTGGAAAGAAATTAAAGCTTGAAGTAATAGAATAAAGGGAAGAATTGGTGGACATCAAACCAAATAAAAGGTTATGTAAGAGGATGATTAAGAAACTCTACCTTATTTGTTGTATAGCTATCCCAAATAATTAATTTTCCATCTTGGGAAGCACTGACTAGTAGCCTAGAGGAACAAACACAAAAATAATGTGACATTTAGAGGAAAAAAGTAGTTTAAATTAGTTATGCATTGCATTAATGTAGAACAGAAAAGACAAAAATAATTTTTCAAATTAAAAACTTGATACCAGAAAATATTCTCACAAGTTAAAAAAAATCTATTCTGCATGCCAAAAAATTTCAACATTAAATATTTTTAGACATTTTACTAGAAATGTCTCTGGTTGTAACAACTTTTTCATGGTAACAACATTCTAGTTCTTATTCAAGATTCTGGTAGCTATTAGCTGACTGGTTTAGTATGTACTGACTTAAATATAATGACAGTAGAGTACATACAAGCCTAAGAACCACATTTCATTCAATCTAAAAATATCCATTGAGAGCCTGTGAATGCAAGGCAGTGTTATGGGTACAAAACAGGCTATACCGCCTACCCTGGGGCCCTCCATCATCTGGTGGGGATAAGACATTTAATAAAATAAATTAGGTAAATGAAAATAGTCAGAGGAGTGGTATAAAATAAAGGCCATAGGAAAACAAATGAGGGACAAATAAGTGCTAACTGGGTTACTCAAGTAGTCTTGCAAAAGAAAACAAGTCTTGAAAAAAATGGAATTTCGAAAGCTAAAGATAGAGAAGTCTGTGTTCTATGAGGAGGGTATGTTCCATGGCAAGAGATGGAAAAATACAACAGATATTTCAGGAATTGTGAATTTCCCAGTTACACAGAGTTTGTAAGAAATGGGAATAACAGTTTAGAAAAGGGGACTGGGCTTAAACTACAGAAAGCTCTGTTTGCCAGGCTAAATATGAACTCTTGACTAAGTTACCTGCCACTGAATTTTTTGTTTTGTTTTGGAATTTTATTTTTCACTATGGTATAAAATTCAAAAACTACAAAAGGATAGATATACAGTGAAAAGAATCACCTTCCTGTCCCTATCACCCTTCACTGTAGGTAAATAACATCAGGTTCTTACGTAGCAATTACTGTAAGTTTTATGAAAGGGAAGATCTAACCACAGGGTATGGGATGGAACCTAAAGTTCTTCAAAAATCAGTTGGCATCATCAGCATTGAGTTGAGAAGGACATTAAGTTACAAGTTGATAATCAGAATGGGTAGAAAGACAATGTGAGATAGGTTCTGTTGACACTTTTGGTTCTCTATTAAGATTAATAGTCTTGAGAAAACTATAAGAAAGTAAGAACCATTAACATCGTTTCAAGTGATTGTATTTCGAGTTACACATTTGCTATCTCAATGGGTAGATTACTTCTTAAACGTCTTTGAGAAAAAGAATAAAATATTTGGCCTAGCTTTATGTCAGTTGCCAGTTATATAATTTTATTTATTCCCTCCTAAGAGGCACAAGTTCTATATTACTGTATTCAAGTATCTTATTTACATCAAGATGTGCCAGGCATTAGCAACAGGTAGCAACATTTTTAGGTTCTCCTGGAAGAAGAGAAAAAATATGCAACTTCTATTAAAAAATAATTTTTTAGTTAAGACTTTTTCCCAATTAGATGAACCAAATCAAAGGAATAAGTCAACCACTATGGAAGCAGTGCCAGATACTCTGGAAAAAGCACAGGCCACACTGTGACCCTATGAACAAAGTAAATCATCAAGACCAACCATCCAACTGCACTCCAGATGGTGGCTGTGTGTGTGTGTGTGTGTGTGTGTGTGTGTGTGTGTTCAATATACACACACTTGTATGATGGGGTTAGGGGAATAAAAGATGTATTCAACAAAAATGTCATTGTTTTATGTAATTCCATCCTTTGTGAATTTAGGTAATAAATAATTATGGCAAGATCTGGTAACTTGTACATAGCAATATTCAACAAATATTTCCTTATTAACTGAAATTTCAATGTTAATACACAATAAAACTGCCTTGGCATGTTAAAAAAAACACAAAGTATACCCCACTGCAAAGAAAAGAAATCCTAAACGCTTTGCCTAAATCATTTGATAAAGGATATTTCTGAGAGGTAAATCTGTTTTCCATATTAAAGGTTTCTAAACTTTTAAAGTATCAATGAATACTTTTATTAAAAGCAAAGCGTTCACATTAGATGCATTTTCTGCAAATACTTCGTAGATATAGGTTGTTTCTAAAAAGAAAATGCAAATGATGACTCAACAAAAATAATTCTGCACACAGTCTGAAAATGGCAGGTACAAACCTCGAATCATATCCCCAGTGCATAGCATAGATTTTAGCTAGGTGACCCCTCAGTGTACGTCTTGTTCGCATTTGTATTCGCCCCACGGAATCCATATTTGATGTGATCTATAGGAAGTGACGAGAATGTCATTCTTTACCTTAGACGTAGCTCAGAAAATAAAGTAGAAACAATTAATAGGCAAAAAAGCAGACATAAAACAAATTTATAGCTATTGAAGGTATTTTAATAATTCCTAGAGTCATTATAGGATTAATGTGTTGTTCAAGAAAAAGTATGATTTATTTGCACACCTTCCAGTGAGAACATCTTCTGTAGACTATTAAGTAAAAAGAACAGACATACCTTCCAACCTTAGTTAAAAAAACAGCCACAAATAAAAATCTAATAGCAGATGATCAAATAGTAAAACATTTCTAATTTTAACTATCTAAAGAAAGCCAATTTTATATTTAAACAATACATAAAATATCTCCTTAATAAAAATGATCAATATTAGTTAAACTAATGAAACCTTCCTAATAGTTTATATAAGAAAAAAAGATCTTAACCAGGGCATGTCAAAAGAATCAGAAGCTACCTAAAAAGAAACATATACTATATGAATGTACATATTTTTATTGTATTTTTTCAGACTTCCATTTTAACAGGTATGCTTTAAAAAGCACTTCTACCAGCATCTGACAAATTACAACGTGTTTTTAAATAGAGATCTCATATTCCTTTCAATTAAACAGTAATAAAGAGAATCTGAACATCATTTGCATCAGTATCAAGCAGTTTCATGTGAATTAATAAAATGAATTGAGGAAAAATAAAAATTTTACCTGAACAAGTGTGGCATCATTACATGCTTTTCTAGCATCCTGAAGTAAAGAAAGATAATTATACATTTAGATATGGAAATCCCTAGATATGATTTAAAATAATACTTTCATTGGAAATATAGATTTGAAATATACTTCTTACTGTACCACACAATCTTTATTTTTAAAAGGTTTAATGAGATAAAATTCACATAACATAAAATTAACCATTTTAATCATTTTAAGGTGTGTAGTTGGGTTGGTTAGCATATTTACAATGCTGTGCAACCATCACCATTACCTAATTCCAGAACATTTCCATCACTCCAAAAAAGAAACCCTATACCTTCCAATTCCCTCTTCCCCCATCCCCAGGTGATCACTAATTTACTTTCCAATGGATCGCTCATTCTGGACATTGCATACAAACGGAATCATACAATATATGACCTTTTTTGTGTCTGGCTTCTTTCACTTAGTGTAATGTTTACAAGGTTCATTCAGTTGTAGCATGTGTCAGTATTTCATTTCTTTTTATGGCTGAGTAATATTCCACTGTATAAAAATATGACATTTGGTTTACCCATTAGTTAATATGATGGACATTTATGCTGTTTCTACTTTTTGGTTTTATGATTAATGATGCTTTGAACATACATTTTCAATTATCCTGGGTATATACCTAAAAGTGGAATTGGTGGGTGATATGGCAACTATGTTTAACATCTTAAGAAACTGTCAAATGGTTTTTCACAGTAGCTGCTCCACTTTACATACCCACAAGGAATGTATGAGGGTTCCAATTTCTTCATGTCCTCACCAACACTGTTGTCTTTTTCTTCTTCTTCTTTTTAAAAAAAATTATTACAGCCATCTTAGCAGATGTCAAGTGGCATCTTAGTGTGGTTTTGATTTGCATTTCCCTAATGATTAGTGATACTAAGCATCTTTTCATGTGGAGTGTCTTTACATGCGCTTATTAGCCATTTGTATATCTTCTTTGGAGAAATGTCTATCAACTTCTTTGCTTATTTTTAAATTGGGTTATGTGTTTATCGTTGAGTTATAGGAGTTCTTTATATATTCTGGATACTAGACCCTTATCAGATTATGATTTGCAAATATTTTCTCCCATTCTGTAGGTTGAGTTCTCATTTTCTTGATAGTTTCCTCTGACACACAAGTTTTTATAGTTTTGAAGAAGACCAATTTGTATATTTATCTATTTTTTTCTTTCTTGCTTGTGCTTTAGTGTCATATTAAACTGTTGCCTAATTCAAGGTCACAAAGATTAACAACTAGGTTTACTTCTAAAAATTCTACACTTTCAGCTGTTACATTTAGGTGCCATTTTGAGTTAATTTTTATATATGGTATGAGGTAGGAGTCCAAACTCATTCTTTTACATGTGGATATCTAGCTGTCCCAGCAATATTTGTTGAAAAGACTATTCTTTCCCTATTGAATTGTCTTGTTACCCTTGCTAAAAAAATCAATTGGCCATAGATATGTGGCTTTATATATTGACACACAATTCTATTCTATTGCACAAATATACTTTTGGTTTATGGTTAAAAGATTTTTAATTGCATCCCCCGAATAAAGTGAACTAGACTGATTTAATAAGCTCATTGTATTCAGGGTTATATTTGTTAATAAGCATCACCAAAAAGCAAGAGTTCTGAGTTCCCTTCTATTTGTTCTGGCAACTAGAAATTGAGGTGATGGGAAGAATATTTACAGTATAACCCAAGTCATTTCAGAAATATTTTTTAAAATACATAGTACTTGAAAACTGGACAGCTACATGTAAAAGAATGAAATTAGAACATTCTCTAATACCATATACAAAAATAAACTCAAAATGGATTACAGACCTAAATGTAAGACCAGAAACCATAAAACTCCTAGAAGAAAACATAGGCAGAACACCACCAAACCAACTTGACAACAAATGTTAAAGGAACATCTCTAGACAAAAAAGAAAAGGCCACAACTAGAAACAAGAGAATTACAAAAAGTAATGCTCACCAGTAAAGGCAAACATAGAGTAAAGGTAGAAAATCATCCCCAAACAAATATGATATCAAAACCAGCAATCATGAGGAGAATGCAAATGCAGGATATTTGAAATATATTTGAAATTAAAAGACCAGCAAGTCAAAACAATCTTGTATATATATAGACTGCTATATCAAACCTCATGATAACCACAAAGTGAAAATCTACAATAGATACACACACAAAAAAGAAAAAGCAATCCAAACACAAGACTAAAGATAGTCATCAAATCACAGGAGAACAAAAGGGGAAGAAAAAAGACCTACCAAAACAAATCCTAAACAACGAACAAAATGGCAATAAGAACAAAGATATCGATAATTACCTTAAATGTAAATGGATTAAATGCTCCAACCAAAAGACACAGACTGGCTGAATGGATGCAAAAACAAGACCTGTACATATGCTGTCTACAAGAGACCCACTTCAGATCTAGGGACACATACAGACTGAAAGTGAGGGGATGTAAAAAAGGTATTCCATGCAAATAGAAATCAAAAGAAAGCTGGAGTACCAATATTTATATCAAACAAAGTAGACTATTTTTTTTATTTTTTTAAATCAAAGTAGAGTTGATTTACAATGTTGTGCCAATCTCTGCTGTACAGCCAAGCTGACTCAGTTTTACACATATATGCTTTTTTTAAAATATTCTTTTCCATTTATCCCAGGTTTATCCCAGGAGATTGGATATAGTTCCCTGTGCTATACAATAGGACCTTGCTGTTTAACCATTCTAAATGTAATAGTTTGCACCTACCAACTCCAAATTCCCAGTCCATCCCTCTCCCTCCCCCCTCCCCCTTGGCAACCACAAGTCTGATCTCTGTGTCACAAGTCTGATCTCTATCTCTGCAAATCTGGTTCTGTTTCGCAGATAGGTTCATTTGTGCCATATTTTAGATTCCACATATACGTGATATCATATGGTATTTGTCTTTATCTTTCTGATTTACTTTGCCTGCGTGCCACAACTAGAGAGCCCACGCACTGCAACTACTGAGCCCATGCGCTCTGGAGCCTGTGCGCCACAACTAGAGAGAAGCCTGCACACTGCAACGAAGAGCCTGTGGACCACAACAAAAGATCCCACATGCCGCAACTAAGACCCTGCAGTGGAAGGGCAGAGTCTTAACCACTGGACCACCAGGGAAGTCCTCTTTATATATTTTTTTCTTCTTGACTGCCACGGCTAGGACTTCCAAAACCATGTTGAAAGAAGTGGTGAGAGTGGACATTCTTGTTCCCAATGTTAGAGGAAATGCTTTCAGCTTTTCACCATTAAGTATGATGTTTGCTGTGGGTTTGTCATATATGGTCTTTATTATGTTGGTAGGTTCCCTCTATGCCCACTTTCTGGAGAGTTTTTTTATCATAAATGGTGTTGAATTGTGTCAAAAGCTTTTTCTGCATCTACTGAGATGATCATATGGTGTTTATTCTTCAATTTCTTAATGTGGTGTATCACACTGATTGATTTGCAGATATTGAAAAATTCTTGCATCCTTGGAATAAATCCCACTTGATCATGGTGTATGATCCTTTTAATGTATATTGGATCTGGCTTGCTAGTATTTTGTTGAGGATTTTTGCATTTATGTTCATCAGTGATACTGGCCTGTAATTTTCTTTTTTGTGTGGTATCTTTGTCTGGTTTTGGTATCAGGGTGATGGTGGCCACATAGAATGAGATTGGGAGTGTTCCTTCCTCTGAAATTTTTTGGAATAGTTTCAGAAGGATAAGTGTTAACTCTTCTCTAAATGTTTGATAGAATTCGCCTGTGAAGCCATCTGGTCCTGGACTTTTGTTTGTTGGAGGCTTTTTAATCACAGTTTCAATTTCAGTACTTGTGATTCTGCTGTTCATATTTTCTATTTCTTCCTGGTTCAGTCTTGGAAGGTTGTACCTTTCTAAAAATTCATCCATTTCTTCTAAGTTGTCCAACTTATTGTCATATAGTTGCTTGTAGTAGTGTCTTATGATCCTTTGTATTTCTGTAGTGTCCATTGTAACTTCTCCTTTTTCATTTCTAATTTTATTGATTTGAGCCCTCTCCCTTTTTTCTTGATGACTCTGGCTAAAGCTTTATCAATTTTGTTTATGTTTTCAAAGAAGCAGCTTTTAGTTGAGACAAATATCGTATGATATCACTTAGATGTGGAATCTAAAGAATAAAACAAACTAGTGAATACAACAAAAAAGAAAAAGACTTACAGATATAGAGAGCAAACTACTGGTTACCAGTGGGGAGAGGGAAGAGGGAGGGGCAAGATAGGCTTAGGAAATTAAGAGGTATAAACTACTATGTATAAAATAAATAAGCTACAAGGACATATTGCACAACACAGGGAATATAGCCAATATTTTATAATAACTATAAATGGAATATAACCTTTAAAAATTATGAATCACTACGCTGTACATCTGAAACTTATATAATATTGTACAACTATACCTCAACTAAAATTTTTTAATTAAAAAATAACACATCTTTAAAATACTTTGCAAGTATACTGTATACAGGTGTTAGTAGAAATAAAATACTTTTTTTTTTTTTTTTTTTTTTTTGCGGTACACGGGCCTCTCACTGTTGTGGCCTCTCCCATTGCAGAGCACAGGCTCCGGACGTGCAGGCCCAGCGGCCATGGCTCACAGGCCCAGCCACTCAGCGGCATGTGGGATCTTCCTGGACCGGGGCACGAACCCGTGTCCCCTGCATCGGCAGGCGGACTCTCAACCACTGCGCCACCAGGGAAGCCCAGAAATAAAATACTTTTGATCTAACATGATAAAAAGATATGGTATGTCAGGAAAATAATTTTTTATATAATGAGTTATATTTTTATATTAAAAGCAGATTCCCTACATGTAAGCAGGTGTTTTTGCCTAAGTATTATAGGGTAGCCTTTCAAAAAGACCTTAAATTTTTACACAAACTGAAGAGGATTATTAAACAGAAGATAGTGAAACAAAAATTAATGTAACAAAATAAGTAACGGCAAACAAAGAACATGTTTAATAAGCAACAAAATGTTTTAAATCAAGTTTATCAGTTAATAATAAATTTAGAGGATTCATATACATGGGAAGCACAATTAATTCTTCCTACTAGATTTGTTCCAATTTTTTCCCCCAAAGGTTAGGGTAGTGTTGTCTTCAACTTTGTTCTTCCCCAGTGTGCTGTGCACGCTTCTGTGCAGAGAGGCACACACGATTTGTTGAATTACTGTCCCCAAAGGACAACCTGTTCCATTCAGCCAGGGGATGCCTGCCACCGTCTGCAACAAAGACTGGATAAGTATGCAGTCTTTTTGGCGGCCTTTTCAACCTATTTATAAGCACTTAGAGTATTTCTATGTAAGGGTGTTCATAAGTAGTTACACAAACATATGATTTGATTCTCTCATTCTCAGACTGTGGGTTTAGAAACCTCATTTGGCAAGGAATAATTTAGCCCACTTTCCTACAATGAAAAGAATTTCCAGAAACAACAGTGACAGCCTGAGCCATGTCCAAAAATGCTGGAGTAGAAGACAATTCTATAAAAAGAGCTCTCTGATTTTAAGCTTTATGAAAATGAACTATCACTGTTTAGATCTTTCTTAATTCAGTCATTCAATAAAAAAATCTGTTGCACACTGTGTCAGGTACTATGCTAGGCACTGTGGATAGAGCAGTAGACAAACCAAAAATCCCTGCCCTCATAGAGCTTACCTTTATATTAACACCACAGTTAAAATACTGCAAGTTAAAATTACTGAACTTACGAACACTTTTATCCATTATAAAACTGAATATAAGAGAATCATTCCCAATGAACAGCTGAATTCCTTATTGCCCACCTTAAAAAATAAAGCTCTGATATTAATATCTTTGTGCAAAATAAAAGTGGTGTTTCTCACTCCAAATCAAACAGGTAACAATTACAAAAGACAATCTACCTTTTCTCTATTTCTGTTTTTTAACTTAAAATGAATTATAATCAATGCTACTCCAATATAAAATAAACTTTTTAAATGAATCATGTATTGCATCAAATAGCATACATTTCTATCACGTCATGTGTTTATACCATAGTTAAATATATAGTTAAAATATATTTCTGGAATTAAGGGGGAAAAAAAAGGAAAGAAGGAAGAAATGGTCTTTAAATATAGCATGACATGATTAAACTGATAAGAAAAGTACATGGCATTTTACATACACATGGTTACTTGAAATCACGAAAGATAATTCAGTGAGCAACTATGCCCATGACATTCTGCTTGGATGCTGGTGAGATACAAAGATAATTAAAACACAGAATTTCCCAGCCAAGTACAGGTAGTAAAGATAAATATGCACAAGGAACTATAATATCAGGTGGGCTGTAATCAGCCTTGTAACACAAATCCAAAGGGCTGTACAAGTAAGGAACTGCCACTTACTGGCATTGATCTAAGTCCTTTACATGTCATTTTGTTTACTCCTCTCCACAAACCTATATAGTGGGCAGAGACATTAAGCATCAAAAAAAGCTGTAAACATGTCCTGGCCACAAAATAATTAAAAGATGGAATCCATGTCCTTTCCACCAGGCAATGCTGCCTTCCAGCAAAAGAATAAGAAATCCAAGTGCAGGACTCTGGTGAGGGTTTTTAGAGGAAGACTAGGATTCAATGAATACAAGTCCCAGGAACAAAATTAGAGCAGAGGTAGTATAATTCCAGGCAAAGGAAACAATTTGATAAAAGGCAACAAAGTGGAAAAGAGCAATGCATGTTCAGGGAATGACAACCAGATTCATGTGGCTATAGCACAGGCTACAGAGCCAGATCTTAGCAGACATGATGGGGAGGCAGGGCCACAGGGGTACCTATGGCACGGGCTCTGGAACCAAAATACACCTGGCTTGAGTCCTGATCTACCACTTCATAGTTATGTTACCTTCGCCAGTTACTTAATCTCACTGAGGCTCAGTCTCCTCAGCTACGAAGTAACACCATCTACCTCATAGGGTTGCTACAAGCATTAAATGAGATCAGCACATGACCAAGTGATTGGCCAGTCACTCCAGACAAGACCACCACAAGAAATGAAAATTGCAGGCCAATATCCCTGACGAACATAGATTCAAAAATCCTCAAGGAAATATTAACAAACAGAATTCAACAACACATCAAAAGGATCATACACCATGATCAAGTGGGATTTATTCAAGGGATGCAAGTATGGTTCAACACCCACAAATCAATCAATGTGATACACCACTTTAACAAAATGAAGGATAAATATCATAAAATCACCTCAACAGATGCATAAAAAGCTTTTGACAAAATTCAATATCCAATATCCATTTATGATAAAAACTCTCAACAAAGTGGATATAGAGGGAATGTACCTCAACATGATAAAGGCCATATATGACATATATAAGATACTCAAGGGTGAAAAGCTGAAAGCTTTCCCTCTAAGATCAGGAGCAGGGCAAGGATGCCCATGCTTGCCACTTGGATTCAGCATAGCATTGGAAGTCCTAGCCAGAGTGATTAGGCAAAGAGAAGAAATAAAATCAATAAAGGGCATCCAAATTTGATAGGAAGAAGTAAAGCTTTTGCTACTTGCAGATGACATGATATTATATACAAAAAACACTAAAGACTCCATCAAAACTGAGAATAAATGAATTTGGTAAAGTTGCAGGATACAAAATAAATATATAGAAATCAACTGCATTTCTATACACTAATAAAGAACTATCACAAAGAGAAATTAAGAAAACAATCCCATTTACAATTGCATCAAAAAGGAAAAATTACCTAGAAATAAATTTAACCAAGAAGGTGAAAGACCTGTACACTGAAAACTAAGACGCTGATGAAAGAAACTGAAGATGACACAAATAAATGAAAAGATATTCTGTGCTTACAGACTGGAAGAGTACTGTTAAAATGTCCCGACTACCCAAAACAATCTACAGGTTTGATGCAATCTCTATCAAAATCCCAATAACATTTTCCACAGAAATAGAACAAACAATCCTAAAATTTGTATAAAACCAGAAAAGACCTCAAATAGCCAAATCAAGCTTGAAAAAGAAGAACAAAGTTGGAGGCATCACATGCCCTGATTTCAAGCTATATTACAAAGCTATAGTAATTAAGACAGTATGATATTGGCACAAAAACAGATATATAGATCAAAGGAACAGAACAGACAGCAGAAAAATATATCCACACATATATGATCAATTAATTTACAACAAAGGAGCCAAGAATACAAAACGGGGAAAAGACAGTCTCTTCAATAAGTGGTGCTGGGAAAACTGGACAGCTACGTGCAAAAGAATGAAACTGGACCACTATCTTACATAATACACAAAAATTAACTCAAAATGGATCAAAGACATGAATGCAAGATCTGAATCATAAAACTCCTGGAAGAAAACATATGCAGTAAGCTCCCTGACATCAGTCTTCGTGATGATTTTTTGGATTTGACCACAAAAGCAAAGATAACAAAAGCAAAAATAAACAAGTGGGACTACATTAAACTAAAAAGCTTCTGACAGCAAAGAAAACCATCAATAAAATGAAAAGGCAACCTACTGAATGGGAGAAATATTTGCAAATTGTATATCTGATAAGGGATTAATATCCACAACATATAAAGAACTCATAGAGCTCAACAGAAAAATAAAACAAATAATCTGATTTTTTAAATGGGCAGAAGGGGACTTCCCTGGTGGCGCAGTGGTTAAGAATCCGCCTGCCAATGCAGGGGACATGGGTTTGAGCCCTGGTCCGGGAAGATCCCACATGCCATGGAGCAACTAAGCCCGTGTGCCACAACTACTGAGCCTGTGCTCTAGAGCCCATGAGCCACAACTACTGCAGCCCGCATGCCTAGAGCCTGTGCTCCGCAACAAAGAGAAGCCACTGCAGTGAGAGGCCCACACACCACAACAGAGCAGCCCCCACTTGCCACAACTAGAAAAAGCCTGCACACAGCAATGAAGACCCAACGTAGCCAAAAAATAAAATAATAAAAATAAATAAAATGGGCAAAGGGTCTGACTGGCATTTTTCCAAAGGAGACATACAGATGGCCAACAGGTACATGAAAATGTGTTCAACATCACTAATCATCAAGGAAATGCAAATAAAAACCACAATGAGCTAGCAACTCACATCTGTCAGAATGGCCATCATCAAAACGAGAAGAAATAGCAAGTGTTGACGAGGGTGTGGAGAAAAGGGAACACTGAGCACTGATGGTGGGACTGCAAATTGGTGCAGCCATTATGGAAAACAGTATGTAGGTTCCTCAAAAATTAAAAAAAGAACCACAATATGATCCAACAGTTCCACTTCTGGGTATTTATCTAAAGAAAACAAAAACCCTAACTCAAAAAGATATATGCACCCCCACGTTCACTGCAGCATTATTTACAATAATCAAGATATGGAAACAACCTAAGTATCTGTTGACAGATGAAAGGATAAGAAAATGTGAGAGACAGACACACACACACACACACACACACACACATACATACACACAATGGAATATTATTCAGCCATAAAAAAAGACTACCTTGCCATCTGTGGTGACAACAATGGATGGACCTTGAGGGCATTACACTAAGAGAAATATGTCAGACAGAGAAAGACAAATACCACATAATCTCACTTATATGTGCAAGTTAAAAAAAGACAAAAAACAAAAAACCAAGCTTACAGATACAGAGAAAAGATTTTAAAAAATGAGATGGCCATGTGACCAATGTGCTTGGCCAATCAGTCATTCCTGCTCAGCATCTGGAGCAAGTGACACAAAGTAGAGATGGTGAAGAATCCATTCTGGTGGTGGCAGCAACATTTTAACTCAGAGATTAGCCTATGAAGCCTTCTCTAATCATCCCAGAAAAAATAAATCCCTCCTTTGTTTTGACAGGTTTGTTCAGACACCTAAGGTATCCACTCAGAGTTCTCATTCACATCTAAATCATTAACTTCCTTGAATTCCTGGTGATCAGAATGATTATGATTTTAATCCACTCAGAACCAACATTTTTCTGCTGAGTGTTCTTCCGCCATCCCTTGTTTTTCCTGCTCCTTTCATCTCTTTCCTGTAATATCTTTGCATAGATCCTATGATTGTTCCTTTTTTCTTATTCTTCACTTTTAAATTAGATAAGTAATTCTGAAATCGCTATTGCCAAAGATTCATACTGGAGAGATCACAGCAGTGTTCCAAGTTACTAATAACTTGGATTCTCCATGCTTCGTTATGAAGTTTTTCATTTATATTTGTAAGTTGTTTAGCTCTTACTTTTTCCCTGTGAAAAGAAGTAGGCAGCAGCAGGCTACACACAATTCGGTCTCTCCTGTACCTTCTCACCAAGAGGCTTCCCAAAAGACAGCATGTCTATATCCCTTCATGTTTATCTCTGCCCTCCTTGATATTTCTCAGTCCAGGGAAGCATCTGTTTTCACTGTTCCAAAAGAAAGGAACGATGTTGTCCCTGAGGGAATATGAGATTTACAGCCGCAGAAACCCTCTCTCAGAGCCTTTCCACACCCTAACATTTGACAACTTTCCCCCACTCTATTAGGTTTTGAAGTTCTAAGTGTCTTTAATTTTGTTAAAGATGAAGCTTGTATTTGTTCGTTATGCTCTTTACTGTTTTGAGTTGATTTCCAAGAGTAAAGATGACAGACATCTTCACTATGCCATTAATCATTTTTAATGTTTTTCTGCAATCTAATGGTTTAGAGATTAACTTTCTAATAGATTACATTATGTGATATTATGTAACATTATGATATTACATTACACCTCTACATACCAAAAATCAAACTATGATTCCAGGTGTGTGAGTAGAAGAGAATTATCATGTCAGCAGAGATTACATGAACACTATTAACTTCTTAGGGACACAGGGGCCGTTGGGCCACATAGGTATTTGTCAGGAATGATTTTTGCAGAGTTCTTTAGAGGCATGATAAAAACAAATTGACCATTTCTCACCTTACAAATTATTTAATATATGTAGACTGATAAAATAACGCACAAATTTTGTTCATCGCTGGTATTACAAAAAAATGTTAAAATTTCAAAATGAAAAAGTTCGCTCTTACCTGGATCTGATTCCGCAGCTGCTCGGCTTCCTGCCTCAACTGTTCCAGCTCACTCATCCTTGAATTTGTTTACCTCAGAAACTAACAAATGAAAGTCACTATTCAAAAAGAAAGAGAGACAGACTGACTCAGTTCTCCATTTACATATTAATCTGCTTTTTAAATACTGACATGTAACTTCCTTTCGGTCCCTCTGAAACTCAAGTGAGATAATTATTACTGGTACTTAAAACTGCTTAGTAAATATAGATCTAGATTATTTACTAAAGGACTTTATGGAGTAATGGGATCAGAGGAAGGAAGAGACAGCTTGAGTTGTAGTATTCAAGACTTAATTATAGAGAATCAGTACTAGAATGGAGTCCAGGGAGCAATACTTTACAACAGTTTCAAGGGTACCAGTAGACATCCACACTTGGATGCCTAACAGACACCTCAACTTATTTCAAAATTGAACCCCACACCACCCTTAAGTCTTCCACATCTCTGTAAATGACAATTCCATCCTTCCAGTTGTTTAAGCCAAAAACCTGGGAGTCATCCTTAACGGCTCTGTTCTGTTTCTTTCATACCCTACATCTAATCCATCAGCAAATCATGTCAGGCATTCCTTCAAAAAATATCCAGGATTTGACCAACTCTGATTACCTCCACTTTGACTACCTTGGTCCAAGCCACCATCATCCACCTGGTCTCCTTTCTACTGCCCTTGCCCACTCTCCAGTCTATTCTAAATATAGTAACCAGAGATGCTTTGAAAACACAAGTCACTCTTCTGCTTTAAATCCTACAATGGCTTTTCACTCCACTCAGAGCAAAATTTAACTCTTTATCTTGACCCACAGAGCCCTCTACACAGTCTCTTACACACACACCCTCTGACCTCATATCTCTCCTCCCGCTACCCCTCTCTGCTCCAGCCACTCAAAAGCTTTCTTGATGTTCCCTGAACACGCTAAGCAGGCTCCAGCTTCAGTCTTTTTTTTTTTTGCGGTACGTGGGCTTCTCACTGTTGTGGCCTCTCCTGTTGCGGAGCACAGGCTCTGGACGCACAGGTCCAGCGGCCGTGGCTCATGGGCCTAGCCACTCCGCAGCATGTGGGATCTTCCCGGACCGGGGCACGAACCAGCTTCAGTCTTTGCACTTGCTCTTACCTCTGCCCAGAACCCTCTTGCTTGCCCCTGATATCTTCACTGCTTCCACCCTTACCTCGGTTCAAATGTTACCTTCTCAGAGCAACCTTCACTGATAGCACACGTGTACCCAACTAGGCCCCTTACCCTGTCTTATTTTTCACTGTAATACTCAATGCCATCGAACACGTATTTGCTTATTTGTTGTCTGCTTCCTCCTAGTAGAGTGTAAGCTCCTTAAGGCAGGGACTTTGCTCACTTTACTCTTTGCTACATCTCTAGCACCTGAGACACTTCATGCTCCAGTAAATTAACCAACCTGAAAATAATCTAAGAACTAAAGGAAAATTCATTCTAAGGATTTAGCATGAATCCCAGAAGTAAAAGGCAAGGATGTTATGACCTCAGGAAGAAAACAGAGACTGGAAACTGGCAGTATTCTTTCTCTACCTGTCCTGCTTTTCTCTTCATACCTGCTTTGTTTTTCTCTTTCTACAGAATGACTTTCTGTAGGTATATCAAGGGGCTCAAAGAGGTCTCATATAACTTTTAAGGGCATTCAAAACCACCTCTTACCCAATTCTACTGCCTTTCTACCCCCCAAAGCCACACACACACAAGGGACCCTCTAAAGAGGAGCTATCTGCAGCTAACAAGAGTTATTCAGGAAAGACTATGAGTTGTTCCAAATGAATGAAAGTTTCCAGCTTGGGTGCCGAAAGGATGGAGGTACTGCGAATAGAAATGACAAAGAGGAAGCAGTTCCCTCATCACCACCACTACCCTATGGAGGGGGAATACTAGGAGAGGCCATGGGGCCCTGAGCATACCTGCACATTCTTACTGCATATGCCAAAATAACAAGGCCCTCGTCACTTTTACCTAAGCCATTTCTCAAGGCTGCATTTGCAGTGAGCAACCTTGAGGGATGAGACAACGTCTGCCCCAAGACAAAGAGAGAGCTTGCTGCTTCTTACTGTAAAAGTGGTAAATTCCCTAAGCTCAGTGTTTCTAGACTGCGATGCAAACCCAATGCATATGTAGCATCCATCTAGGCACACCTGGGTCACCTCCATGGGACTGAGGAGCATGGGGAACCGGCAAAAACCAACATCAGGCCATGCTACTTGGGGTGCTGCGAGTAATAAAGTCCTTGGACTCTGACCCAAGAGTCTTATGTCTTCTGCCAACATCCACAAAACACTAACAGGCTAATTTATTAGCTTATAAGTAGGTAAAATCCCAGACCCTTTAGAGTCCATGACAGGGAGAAGGTTCATATGAAAGATGAGGGGTCCAATGTGAAATATAGTGAGTTTGTGGCAATTCCCCCTTTTTTAAAATTGAGGTATGTATAATTGGCATATAATATTGTGTAAGTTTAAGACATACATGTTGATTTGATATTTATATATCTATATGATTACCACCAAAGCGTTAACTAACACCTCTATGACATCACATAATTACAATTTCTTTTTTGTGGAGAGAACATTTAAGATCTAGTCTCTCAGCAGCTTTGAAGTATAAAACACAGCGTGGCTGACTACACACACTATGCTGTGCATTAGATCTCCAGAACTTATTCATCTTCTAGTTGCAAGCTGCACTCCCTTCTCATACAGGCTGAATTTCAGGTCCAGCACTTCCTCAACAACTCTGCCAGTACCCTAGTTTCCCCTGCCCTTCTATTTGGTCACATTCAACTGACAAAAATCACAACTTCGATGAACCCAACTCCGTACTTTCTTTCAGCCAGCACTCAATCTATCAAGCACTGATTGAAAAGTCCAACAGCGGGGCAAGTTAGTTCTACTACAAGTTCATATAAGCAATCTAGCTGGGCCGTCAAAGCCACCTGGCTACCATATGCAGCTTTTTACCCATCACGTCCACTCAATATCAACGATTTCAGCTCCTTTGCATCCTTCACCAGCTTCTGATCTTCTCACAACCCCTCTTGCAGCAAGTGAGCTTACCTTCTATATCACAGAGAAAAGAGAAGCCACCAGACATGAACTCTTTCAATTTCCCACTATTAGTTTTACAAAATGATACATAGAGGACTGACTCATCATATGCTCCTCCTTCCCTTCTGTTATAATAGAGAAGCTGACTTTTCTGTCATTTGGGTCAATTCCTCCTCCTGAGATTTAAATCCTATCTCTCCCTATCTTTTCAGTAATCTTACATTTCTGATTATCCCTTTTCACCTAGTACACTCAACCTCTCACTCTTTCTCGATTGTTTTAGTCTTTTTTTTTTTTTTTTCTTCGCAGTATGCGGGCCTCTCACTGTTGTGGCCTCTCCCGTTGCGGAGCACAGGCTCCGGACGCGCAGGCTCAGCGGCCATGGCTCACGGGCCCAGCCGCTCCGCGGCATGTGGGATCTTCCCGGACCGGGGCACGAACCCGTGTCCCCTGCATCGGCAGGCGGACTCTCAACCACTGCGCCACCAGGGAAGCCCTGTTTTAGTCTTTTTATTAAGAAAAATTTCAAACACAGAGAAAGGCAGAGAAATTAATATAACAGACATCCATAATGTCCACTGTGAAGGTTTACAAATTGTTAATACTGTTACTGTATTTGCTCCATCTTTTGTTTTTGCTGAAGTATTTTAAAGTCAATCACAGACATCAATGGATAAAGATACATACACACACACACACACACACACACAATGGAATTATTTCTCAGCCATACAAAATAATTAAATAATGCCATCTGCAGCAACATGGATGGACCTAGAGATTATCATACTAAGTGAAGTCAGAGAAAGACCAATATTATATGATATCGCTTATATGTGGAATCTAAAATATGACACAAATGAACTTATCTACAGAACAGAAACAGAATTACAGACATAGAGAACAGACTTGTGGTTGCCAAGGAGAGAGGAGTGGAGTGGGATGTATTGGGAGTTTGGGATTAGCAGACGCAAACTATTATATATAGAATGGATAAACAACAAGGTCCTACTGTGTGGCATAGGAAACTATATTCAATATCCTGTGACAAACTATAATGGTAAAGAATATGAAAAACAATGTGTATATATATATACGTGTATAACAATCATTGTGCTGTACAGCAGAAATTAACACATTATAAATCAACTATATTTCAATAAAACAAATTTTTAAAAAATCACAGACATCAAGATACTTTACCCCTAGAGCTTCCCTGGTGGCACAGGGGTTAAGAATCCGCCTGCCAATGCAGGGGACACAGGTTCGAGCCCTGGTTTGGGAAGATCCCACATGCCACGGAGCAACTACTGAGCCTGTGCTCTAGAGCCCGCAAGCCACAACTACTGAGCCCGTGCACTGCAACTACTGAAGCCCGCACGCCTAGAGCCTGTGCTCCACAACGAGAAGCCACCGCAATGAGAAGCCCACACACTGCAATGAAGAGTAGCCCCCGCTCACCACAACTAGAGAAAGCCCGCGAGCAGCAACGAAGACCCCAACACAGCCAATAAATGAATAAATTTATAAAAGAAAAAAGATACTTTACCCCTAAACACTTCAGGTACACACATCTCCAAAAATATCAAGACATTTTCCTACTAAACCATAATACCATTAACAAACCTCCCAAATTAACACCAACTATTTAGTAGCGAATACCCAGTCCATTTTCAAATTTCCCCAATTATTCCACCAATGTCTTCTACATCAGATTTGTTCAAATTAGGATCCAATTAAAGGACTATATATTTGGTTTTATCTCTTAAATCTCTCCATCCAGAAGAATCCATCTCCTGCTTTCTTTTTTTCTCTATGCTAATTGACTTATTGGAGACAGCTGTCCTGTAGAATGTCCCACATTCTGTTTACTTCCCATGGTATTGTTTAACTTGTTTCTCTATACTCTATACTGCCTATGAACTGGAAGGAAGTTAGACCTACAGGCTACATGATATTCAATTTCAATGTATTTGGCAAGAAAACTTCTAGGTGAGTCTAGACTTCATATTACAATACATCAGAATCAACTTAATGTTTATGCCGCTATTAGCGAAGCTAAGATTGATCAGTGTATTCACGTCTACTGTAAAGTTATAATTCCTCATTTTCATTCAGCAAACAGCCTCTGGGGAGCATTTCACTTTCGACTGCATCCTTTCCATTAGGGGTTACACACTCAAGTCTCTCCCTTTAAGGAAAAAAAAAAAACTCCTTGATTCTATATTTCACCATCACTTACAGTCCTTTCTCTATGTTTAAGAACTTTCAAAGACAGTTGCCTTTACATGACCCTATTTCCTCATATGGAATTCTGAATTCTCAAGGCTCATGCCCAATGACTTCAGCTAAGTTTAAGCAGGCATAATGGAAAAGAAGGGAGTAATTATAAGGCAACGGATTGTCTAAGAAACGTTTCCAAGCAGCAAAATCAGAACCCTTGTGATGCTTGTGCCCAATGAAGGGTAGGAAAATATGCCTACCCAAAATATGCCTCTTAGACAGGAGGATTATCTTGAGAAACAACAGACACAAGAGAAACTCTGAAAACAAGAGTAGAAATTACCCCTTTGCAATGGAGAGTGACATTTTCCAAGCAAATCTCCATTTGTAAGGGTGTCTCCCTCTGGGTACCAGAAGTGAGGGATGACTATAAATGACTAGAGTCTTGGGATTTAAATCTGCACATCAAACCCTACCCTTGCTTTTCTTAAGATCCTCCCAAGCCTAGTCTCCACCCCTAACCTCCCAACCTTTCTTTTGTCTTTAGCTGAAGATGGTATTGGGTTGGCCAAAAAGTTCATTCGGACTTTTCCTTAAGCTGTTACAGGAAAACCTGAACAAAGTTATTGGCCAACCCAATATTTAAGCTGGTGGCTTGGGTTACCCTCAGGGAGTTACTCATTTTTCCCGGGGTATTTCACATGTATACTGGAGGTATACATATTAATAAACTTCTGTGTGTTTTTCTCTTGTTAATCTTTTATTACATGGGGTCTCACCCAAGAACTCAGAAGGGTAGAGTGAAAATTACTTTTCTTCCACTACTGAATACTGCAAACTCTCTCCGGATGTCTGAAAAATGTCAAAGCAGCCTTCCCCGCCTATCATATCTGTTGCTAAAAACAGGAACTAACTTTTCACTCTTTATTTGAAAACTTATTAGTGTTACCCGAAAACTGGGTTCACCTCTTGGTGGGTGTCAAGCCAAAAAACACAACCAAGCTAAAGGTTGGGAGAAGGAAGGATTTATTACTTGCACCAAGTAAGGAGAACACTGGGGATCTTTCCCAAAGCAGTGTCTCCCAGCAGCAAAACTTAGGAATTTTTAAGCTAAAGATACATGCAGCCTCAAGAAGGGGCTTGGCCAGTCTACAGAGGCTAAACTGCAGTTGACTGAAGTCACCAGGGTCAGAAAAGCTCAACAAACATCATCATCCCTTAGGTTCCAGTTGATCTGGTGGTTGAGCCCTTCAGGCTAATGTTTTACCACAGAAATAAAACTGGGAGTCTTTATGACTGATATATTATCTTTGCTGTTGTTACTTCTCTTGCCTGTTGTTCTTTCGTTCCCTTAAGATCATTCATTACTAAGACCCGCTCACGGGCAAGCGTTGCCACCAGGTTTAGAGCACAAAATGGCTTAGGCCAAAATGGACTCTCTTCTGTCAAGAAAGCCATTCTTGATGCTCTTTCTTGGGGACCCGCTACCTGATCTGCTTACATTAGTCCTGTCACTATGGAGGAGGAACATTTTGATTGCACAGACTTTCTGCTGATGTCTTCTTCTCACCTGACAATTGTTGTATTCCCAAGAATACCAAAAAAAAAAAAAAAAAGAAGTGCATCCAGCACAGACCAGTAGATTATAAACTACTTCCAGACAAACCCAGAGGCTGATTAGGGTAAAGAGAAGCAACGGGATACCCCCAGATGAAACCTAATATGATAAATCCTAATAAATTATGCTTTGAAGAGGAGGATTTAAAGAAGTAGCCAATCTGTGTATTTGACATGGTCTGTGTGTATATATAATACGGCTAAAAAAGTTTTGAATTCTTGAGAAAAATATTGTTGCATGAGGTATAGTTTATTAAAGTAGCTCCCTCAAACGATACACCTAAGAGCATGCTCCAAATCAGAGAAGTGAAGTTTCTATGGGCATTTCTTTAGACTTGTAGAAAACAAAGTCATCTGACTACTTGCCCTCCTGCAGTTCCTTTGCATCCACAGTTAATAAAGGACAGAAATCAGGGAAGTGGCAAAATATTTTATAAAGCATTGTAAATTCTATGTGGGGAAAAGAAAAAGATGGAAAATAATGACAGGAGAAAACCAGTAAGACAGTCACCAACGAATGAAAAAATCCTCAGTGGGTGTAGCCAGGCATACTAAGGAAGAGTCTTATCTAAATTTTAAAATAATCAAGATCCCAACCTAAGAAGGGAGTAAACCAAAAAACAGTCTCTGATCAGACTCTCCCTGAGTTATTGACCAAAAAAGGAAGTGATTATAGACAGAAATAAACGTATATACCATGTACACTGGTTATATGCATAACAGAAAATTGAGTATAACTTCTCCTAAGGACTCAGACCTGGTAACTGGCCCAAAACTGAAAACAAAGAGGCATCAAACACACTACTTTTTTAAAAAGCTTCCAACATATGGGAGCAGAATCACTCTCCAGGCTTACTAAACAGCCCAATAGTCTGCTGCATACCACCACACACACACACAGTTGATGATGATTTTCACAATTATCCCTATACACAAGAAGACGGAGGAGAGGAGGAAAGGTCAGCTGTAAGAGCTAGCATCTTCAGCTGTGGAAGTACAGTGTATGCATGATGAGAAGAGAGTTTCTCCTCTACCCCAAAGAGAAAGAAAGAAAAAACCAAAGAAACGAAGACACAGATCGGAAGAAGACAGCTGCAAGCTAAAATTCAAAGAAAGGATTAGCCTTATAAAAAATTGATAAACAGAAAATTAAATAGAGTTGGGAGGTCAGAAGAGGGAGCTCTCACACCCTGTGACATAACACAGCCCAAAAGAAAGACGCCTCTTCTTTCCTGGCAAGGACTCAACCAATGAAAAGCCATGGACTCTGCTTACTACAGCCCTCCCAACTTCATTTTCGTCTCTATAAAAGAGTTCTCATTCCCTTGCCCTGCGAGACTTGCAGCTGGTTTGCCATGGCTGCAGACCCTGAATTGCACTTCTCTGCAATAAACCCATCTTTGCTGGAGAAATATCTGGCAGTCTATCTGTTTTAGGTCTACAGAATCTAGAATTTAAAATTCCTACAAGCTAATAATAAAAAAGGCTGATGACCCAAAAGAAAAATGTGCAAATTGTAGCACGAATAGCAGGTCACAGCAGGAAAGCCAGTAGAGGCCAATACACAAATGCGAAGATACTCAAACTCAGTAATCAGGGAAATGCAAATAAACAATTTCATACCTATCAGATTAACCGAATTTTTTTTCTCATCCAGGAGCTGGCAAAGCTGTGGGGAAATGGTAACATATTCTGGTAGGACAGCTCTTTGGGAAGCAATCTGGCAATATCTAACAAGGGTGATGATATGTGTATCTTCAATCTGACAATTTAATTCCACTTCTGGGTAGATGAGCCCTAAAAGAAACTTAAATACCTGTGCTTAAGGGCTGGATTCATACAGCACCACCTGTAATAGCAATAAAATAACACCCGCCAATAGGAAAATGGATAATTACAGTGTTTTCAGAGCAAATTATTACATCGCAGTGAAAATAAATGAGCTACAGATGTATACAACATAGATGAATCTGAAAAATACTGCTAAGAGGAAAAAGGCAAGTTCCAGAAGACACATATCAGCATAATACTCTTTAAAAAACTCAAAACCAACTAAAACTAAATAATATATTGTTTAGGAATGCATACATATGCAATAAGACTTTTTTGAAGCAAGAGAATGATAAAAGAGAAGGAAGGAACACACAAGGAGTTGCAAGTAATTGTTAATTTCCAAATTCCTGAGTTGGATATTTGCTTTACAGGTGTTTATACATTATCAATAAGCAAGCAAATATAAATATATAATGATGAGTCATACATGGATCCATGAATACTATATTTACAATTAATCCAACTCTTGCACATGTTCAGTTAAACAAGGAGGCCATTAGACTGAGGTGATTCTAATACCTTAGCAGCCTGTGTAAGCAAATCAAAACCTAAGCCTGTAAATGCCTCAAGGTTAAGAAATCAAAACCTAAGGACAACCAATGGGGACTTCCCTGGCGGTCCAGTGGTTATGATTCTGCACTTCCACTGCAGGGGGCTAGGGATGGGGGAACTAAGATCCCACACGCCTCACAGCACGGCCAAAACAAAACAAACAAAACCAGTAAGGCAATCACATAAACTACAGCCAATCAAATAATTCCCTTGCTTCACTTCCTCCTCTTCTCTATAAAAGTCCTACCCCTACCTCCAGAGGTGGCTGGTGGAACACTCCTAACCACTCTGGTTTGGCAGTGCCCAATCCAAATCGATTTTTGCTCAGAAAACTTAAGCTTTTTAATATCGGGTTGGCCAAAAGGTTCATTCGTTTTTTTCCATAAGGTGGCTCTAGTAGCGCTTAGTTGTCTTTAACTTCATTCAAAACAATTTTGTTACACTGTATTGTGACAGCTGTCATATTAGCGTGCATTTAAAAAAAAAAAAACATCAAAATTGGTGAATTTTTGTGTAGCCATTTAATACTGAGGATGGGAGAAAAAAGCAACATTTTCCACATATTATGCTTTATTATTTCAAGAAAGGTTAAAACCAAGTGAAACACACAAAAAAGATTCGTGCAGTGTATGGAGAAGGTGCTGTGACTGATTGAACGTGAAAAGTGGTCTGTGAAGTTTCGTGCTGGAGATTTCTTGCTGGAAATCGATGCTCCACAGTCGGGTAGACCAGTTGAAGTTGATAGCGATCAAATCGAGACACTAATTGAGAACGATCAATGTTATACCACGTGGCAGATAGCTGACATACTCAACATATACAAATCAAGAGTTGAAAATCACTTGCACCAGCTTGGTTATGTTTATCACTTTGATGTTTAGGTTCCACATAAGTTAAGGGAAAAAAACCTTCTTGACCGTATTTCTGCGTGAGATTCTCTACTGAAATGTAACAAAATCGTTGTTTTTAAAACAAATTGTGACAGGTGATGAAAAGTGGATACTCTACAATAACAGGCAACAGAAGAGATTGTGGGGCAAGTGAAATGAACCACCAACAACCACACCAAAGGCCGGTCTTCATCCAAAGAAGGTGATGTTGTGTATATGGTAGGATTGGAAGGGAGTCCTCTATTATGAGTTCCTTCAGGAAAACCAAATGATTAATTCCAACAAGTTCTGCTCCCAATTAGACCAACTGAAAGCAGCACTCGACGAAAAGCATCCAGAATTAGTCAAAAGAAAACTCATACTCTTCCATCAGGATAACTCAAAACCGCATGTTTCTTTGATGACCAGGCAAAAACTGTTACAGCTTGTCTGGGAAGTTCTGATTCATCCACCACATTACCAGACACTGAACCTTCAGATTTCCATTTATTTTGGTCTTTACAAAATTCTCTTAATGGAAAAAATTTCAATTACCTGGAAGACTGTAAAAGGCACCTGGAACAGTTCTTCGCTCAAAAAGTTTTGGGAAGATGGAATTATGAAGTTGCCTGAAAAATGACAGAAGGTAGTGGAACAAAACTGTGAATACGTTGTTCAATGAAGTTCTTGGTGAAAATGAAAAATGTGTCTTTTATGTTTACTTTAAAACTGAAGGAACTTTTTGGCTAACCCAATACGTATCAGTTTACCTTTGTTTTTATTTTATTTTTGGCTGCGTTGGGTCTTTGTTGCTGTGCACGGGCTCTCTCTAGTTGTGGCGAGCAGGGGCTACTCTTTGTTGTGGTGTGTGGGCTTCTCATTGCGGTGGTTTCTCTTGCTGTGGAGCACGGGCTCTAGGCACGTGGGCTTCAGTAGTTGCAGCACACGGGCTCAGTAGTTGCGACATGCAGGCCCTAGAGAGCACGGGCTTCAGTAGTTGTGGCACGTGGGCTTAGTAGTTGCAGCATGCGGGCTCTAGGGCATGCAGGCTTCAGTGGTTGTGGTGTGTGGGCTCAGTAGTTGTGGTTCACAGGCTCAGTAGTTGTGGTGCACAGGCTTAGTTGGTCCGTGGCATGTGAGATCGAACACTGGCAGGCAGATTCTCAACCACTGCGCCACCAGGGAAGTCCCTCAGCTTACCTTTTAACACACTTAAGTCCACTGGGAACCATAAAATAAATGTAATGGAATGAAATTTAAAAATAAACTGAGGTTAGGTTAAACAACTTGCCTAAGATTAGAAGCAGAGTTGGGAATTGAAGCAAAGCATATATGACTCTGGAACCCAGTCTCTCAACCACTCCACTTCGCCTCCTTGGAAGGGCATTTCGTTAGATCTCTCCGCTGAATCTAATGATCCTCCCTCTTATTCAAGCTTTACTCCAATAGCTTTCCAGACCCCTTACTTCCTCCTTGTACTTCAGTGACTATTCCTTATCCATACCATTGTGGGCTCCTCCCCCCACCCCTTCCCACCCCCAATTCATTTCTTAAATATTTATGTTTTTCCAGATCTATCTTTGGTCAGCTAGTTAAGAAACTTCCCTCCTGGGAGGAAGGAAAGATACAGACGTGTATGAGATATGAGCCATCTCTACCTTCCTTTACAAAAAACACAAAAAAATCATCAGAAGGATACAGTCAAGGAATTTCACCAACAGTGGTTTTTACTCAAGATCCAACTGGAGCTGTTTATCACAATCTCTGCAGTTGTACTGAAATTACTAACTAAGGCAATTTTAAACTAATAATTTAACAGAAATTAGTTTGGTATAAGAATAGTGCTCTCTTAATTACTGTAACTTCTTTACTAGGTTCTTTCTCAACATGAATATTTGATTAATTTAACACATTTTAAATAACTTGATCATACAGTGAAAGCACTGTTAGTTGAGCAGAAGGCAGCATATCAATTATCCTTTAAAAAGTTCAGCTGTACCAGTTACAAATATCAAAAAATATCAATGGGTCATTGTATCCAAGCCAACTTATTAAACAAAATGGAAAAAAATACAATTGCATAATTCAAATAGACTTCTCTCTACACTTCTTAAAATGTCCACAGAATTTTTTCTAAAACAAGGCATTATGTAGCCTGTACAATTATATTGCTGTGTTAATGAACAGTTATTTTAATCCATGTAAGACAAAGACATACAAATATTTCTTAACTATTAATAATTTTCATATGGATCATGAAAGCTCATGTAAGGCATGAAAAAATATTTTCAACTGTACTTTAAAAATTTAAATGTAAACTACTTTTACCTACTAGTAGTCTATCAGAAAAGTTTGCTATTATTATAATTAAATTCTCTAATGTTCTGCTTTCGTCTCTGCAATCCTGATTCATAATTCCTATACTTTATTTATTTAAAAAAACCCTAAACCCTTAATGAATTAGTTAAGGTATTTAAAGCTTTTATGATCATTCTCAGAAGAATGTAAAAACACACTTGCTTACCCACCCCAAGTAGTCTTCCAGTTACAGATGTTCCCATGTGGCTTTCTTTCTCAAGAAGTTGGCCAAAAATCTAAAGCCGTATGGAGTGAGTGGATAAGAGAGGAAAATAGAAGAGATGCTGACATTGTAGTATAGGCACTAAGTTTTGCTTTTTTATTTTGCTACCAAATTTCTCATTACACTGAACATTTTTAAGTGCCCCAAAACTAACATGATTCAGCCTCTTGTAAACTGAAGGCAGTCTGTTTTGTCTGTGTTCCAGGAAAAAATAAGGTGCTGCTCTCAAGTCTGTTTCCCTTCACCTAACTGGTTTGTTCTGGCACAGTTCATTCTCTCACCAAACATTTACCGAATGCCTATTATGTGCCAAAAACTGGGGCTACACATGAATTAGATACAGGCCCAGTTCTCCAGGAGTTTACCGTCTAAGAAGGAAAAGAGAGGTTTAAGGGCATATTCACAGAAGTCCATAATCCATTACCCTAAGCCCTAAGGGCCAAATGCATTTCAGAATTTGGGAGTCTACAGATTTTTAAAAGATTTTTTAAAAGCTTTTCAGATTTTTTTTTTTTTGGTCGCACCGCATGGTTTGTGGGCTCTTAGTTCCCCAACCAGGCATCAAACCCGCGCCCTTGGCAATGAAAGCGTAGAGTCTTAACCACTGGACCACTGGGGAATTCCCAGGTTTTCAGATTTTAAAAGGTGTATTCATCACATATTTCATTCCACACCAACTGGACTCCTGGGCAGCAGCCACATAATCCAGAAGGAGTACTTCTGCAGCAAAATGTAAGTGTCGTCACAACTAGGTGGGGAAAAAGTAGACTAGCAACAGTTTCACGTTAGTTCAAGTTAGGTTGTGCCACCAAACGAGTTCAAATCACATAAGGTTTTGCCACTAAATGATATATGAAAAAAACTGCAGTTTCAAAGCATTCTAGATCTCCAAATTATGGATAAGAGATTCTTTTTCTTTTTTTTAAAGCAAATAACAGTTTATCTAAAAGATGTTTGAGGCATTCCCAAGAAATGAATACTTTTCCAGTAAACACAATCTATTACGTAGTGATTAATCACTGTCTCATTATACAGTTAAAGCAAATCTCGGTATAACAAATGATTTCCTACAAAATTGATGGCTACAAGAGATGTGGCTGGCAACACAAATCAACTTCTCAAGTATAAGCGGCCAATCCTGATTCTGAGCCTCCACCTTCTCATTGCAAAAGCCAAACAAACTTAGCTTGATCCGTGATTCTCAACCCTTGTGGCACACAGAACCACGTAAGCTGGTAAGAGATTCTTGACCTATAATATATAAGAGGAGGATTACCTGGATGACCCCTGATGTTAAAAGATACTTAGTATTTAGCCAGTCAAGAGATGACATTTATTAAGCACTTACTATGTGTCATGCACTGTTCACAACTCTTCACAGTAACTCATTTAACGACCTCAAATTAACCTCAAAAGGTAAGTACTAATATCATCCTCATTTTACAGATGAGGAAACTACATGTTTTGGAGGTTATGAACCTCACCCAAGTTCACACAACCTAATGAGAGTTGGAGTATGATTATACTTACTGTGTGATTCCAGAAACTGTTTAACTTCTGAGTCTCAATTCCCTCATCTGTACAGTGGAGACACTAATGTCTACACCCAAGTGATTGTTTTAGGGATTAAATAACACACATTAACAAAACGTCCTTGGAACTTTAAGTCAGAGCTAACTTGGCCTAACAAGGGAAATATATGAAGAGGGTATAATCATAAACATGACTCAGGCCAATATTCGTATCTGTTGATGGATCAATAGATATAACACAATAATACTTTAAACAAAAAAGGAAAATAGAATTATTACCAGAAAGAATTCTGTTCATGGCCTCAGCATCCCAATTCTCCTGCAGTGTAACCTCTTCTTTCTCTCCTCAGCTCCTTGAGAAGCACTGAAGCTTCCTCCCTGACTCTAGAAGGTATAAGTTTGCTGGGAGAGGACCTAAACTACCTCTACCCCGTTTGCACCCTTACTTATAGACTAGGACTCTCTAACGAGCGTGGAGGAGGAAGATTCAGAGGGGGAGAGGATAGGAGAGAAAACATCCAATCATTTAAAGGGCTATCTCAGAGACTTCCCTGGTGGCTCAGTGGTTAAGAATCTGCCCGCCAATGCAGGGGACATGGGTTTGAGCCCTGGTCCAGGAAGATCCCACATGCCATGGGGCAACTAAGCCCATGCACCACAACTACTGAGCCTGTGCTCTAGAGCCCACGAGCCACAACTACTGAGCCCGCACTCCACAACTACTGAAGCCCATGTGCTCTAGGGCCCACGTGCCGCAACTACTGAAGCCCGTGCACCTAGAGCCCGTGCTCCGCAACAAGAGAAGCCACCACAATGAGAAGCCCGCGCACTGCAACGAAGAGTAGCTCCTGCTCGCCGCAACTAGAGAAAGTCTGTGTGCAGCTATGAAGACCCAACGCAGCCAAAAATAAATAAATTAACAAATTAATTTTTTAAAAAGGGGGCTATCTCAAACTACACCCACCTCCTGAAGATCTCAATACCTGACTCTCCAACAGCACCTTGCCCATCTCACTCCAATGCTGTGACTCTTGGATCGGGGCATTATTAATGTCATATCAATCAGGTGTGTAAGGGAAGAAACATGGTTCATAACCACTAATTTAACCAAATAGCCTAATCAGCAGTTCTCAGAGGGTGGGGACCAGTAGCATCAGCATCACTGAGGATCTTGCTGGAAATGCAAACTTTTAGGCCCTTTGCCAGGCCGAAAGAACCAGAGACTCTGAGATGGAGACCAGCAATCTGTGGTTAACAAGCATGCCAGGTTATTCTGATGCCTCCTGGAGTTTGAGAACTACAGGTCTAAACTCTTGTCTAAAACCACTGGATTGGAGGAAACCTCAAGGGTGTGTGTTCATTTATTAAGAAGTTCCTAAAAAACTAAATGGCATTTATATTATCTTCCTGGTCAAACACAACACCTAGATACTTAAAAAAAGATAAAGATAATGGATGGAAAACATAATTACAGAAAGTAATCATTCCCATTCCAATTGGTTTTAAAACAGAGCAAACCTGGGACTTCCCTGGTGGCGCAGTGGTTAAGAATCCGCCTGCCAATGTAGGGGACATGGGTTGGAGCCTTGGTCCGGGAAGATCCCACATGCCGCGGAGCAACTAAGCCCGTGCACCACAGCTGCTGAGCCTGCGAGCCACGGCTGCTGAGCCCACGTGCTACAGCCGCTGAGCCTGTATGCCTAGAGCCCATGCTCCGCAACGGGAGAAGTCACCACAATGAGAAGCCCACGCACTGCAACGAAGACCCAACACAGCCAAAAATAAATAAACAAATAAATAAATAATAGAGCAAAACTATTTCCCATATCTGAATTATGAAATTTTTTAGTTTTATTTTTCTGAAGGATAGCTTGGGAATGAGAAAAGAAGCAACAGGAAAAAAGAAGTTTCCATATACATTTCCTATTTCAACACTCACACCTTAACATATTTTTTACAAAGAAATCATTAACAATTCCTTGACGTATTTCAGGTGTTATCTTCCCTTTCCTCAAGGGAAACAATGCATCTGGTAAAATCTTTATTTTCTTTCTTTTTTTTTTGGCAGCCATTGCCTTCTTTAAAATAATCTACTTGTATTTGGTCTTGCTTTACTCTTTAAGAAATATAAGAATGAAATAAACACCAGGATTGAAAAGGACAACTTAAGAACCAAGCTATCTTCTATGTTGAAATACCCATGTCACCTGAAAAGACAGATACTTGAAAACAATGTTTTAAATTCAAGTCTTAAATGTATTAATCTTTGTTAAAGTAGCAAAGTATATGAGAAAATACCCCGAAGAAAACAGTGTTTCGTGTATCCTTGGAATTAACTAAAAAAGGAACTTGGATTATGAAATGCCAAAACTGACTTTTATATATTTTTCTTTAAAACAAAAAAACCCACTTGTGATTAAGTTTTCTTAACAAGGCACAACAGGATCAGTCTACACATAGTCATAAATCAATCAACAAGAAACCAAGTTCTTTATCTAAGTGTTATAAACAGATCCACTTAGGGTGAACACTTTGACTCCTTTTTTTTTTTTTTTTTTTTTTTCTGGTGGTACGTGGGCCTCTCACTGTTGTGGCCTCTCCCGTTGCGGGGCACAGGCTCCGGACGCGCAGGCTCAACGGTCATGGCTCACGTGCCTAGCTGCTTCGCGGCATGTGGGATCTTCCTGGACCTTCCACTCAACAAACATGTATTTAACACCTACCCTGCACCAGGCACAAGAACTGACCCATCCCAATCAGAAAAATTCATCTTCTCACAAGAAAGATAATAATTACGTTAAGATGTAAGTGCCGCAATACTGAACATATTTAGAGTGTTATGTCACCAAAACCAAATGTTTCATGAGAATGTGACTGAACTCAACATACTAAGGATTTCCCTCAAACTAAATGCAATACATTCCAAAAACACTGTCTGTGAATCCACTGAAACCACTTTCAGTATGCTTGTATTTTTAGCTGTACAACCTCTTAAAGTAACCAGTTCTATAAATTCGCTGTCAGAGATGTAAAATAGGAGGGTATTTCCTTTTACTTAGTCCTCAAACTACTTTCTCTAAGTTGCAACGCCTCTAGTTTTAGTATTTCCAAGGCTTCGTGAACCAAACATTAGGAAAATGAATTACGATTATGTACATTACAGATCATAACCTTGTCAGCCCGTCTTTTCTCATATGACTTCACTCAAATATTATCACCTCTTGGATTTTTTTGATAGGACCATGCATGGTTCATCTTTGTACCACTAAGTCACAAAGTCTTATACCCTTTAAAGTCACATAATTTGCTTTTGTTTTACCAGAAACAACACAAACTCACCAGAACTGATTACATATTACTCTTGGTTATATCTAAAAATTTTTTTTAAATTAATCCCACCGCTAAAGGATGAAAATATGACAGCTGGATACATCAGAATTTCATCCAACAAATTTTTATGAGTGCCTAGCAGGCATCAATCATGATCTAACTCATTTGCTGAGTTGGCTCGACAGCACAAAATGTGAGTTGCGTAATTAACATATTCATAGAACGGTAGCTACAATTCCGTATGTTCAGTTTTAATAAAAGTAAAATATCTTAAAATTACCAATAATAAGTCGAAATAGAGTATAGCACTCAGTGCCTTTCTCCCTGGGCAGATTTCATTCTTTCTAACATAAAGCTATAATGCCTATGCATGAGGTAAAACTTTGGAAGTTTTACTAATTAAGAAGCAAGTGTACTTATATGATGTTGGTCTGAGATGAACAGATATCCACCAATGCTACTTCAGTATCACACTTTCTTTACCAAAATGTCATCTGATTGCTCTCTTGGGTTTAGACTAACAGCTAATTAATAACCCACACTAGCTATTTGCAACTCCACTCCATCCCCAGCTCCCTACTCCTACAATTAATATCCTCAAAATCCATCAATCAACAGAGTTTATCTCCACCAGGTGGCTTGAACAGTGTACTCACTTTTAGTTACATTTACATTGTAGTCGCATACAGTTTTAGTCTACTGCTCAGACTGTCCTATTGATGTTTTCATCCTGCCACACTCACTATCACATACACCAATACTGCCCTTCAGCAGCCTTGAGGAAACACACATTGCTCCTGATGCTTCACAATCCCTTCATAACCTGTCTCTCTATCATCTCTAGAAACTATACAGATGTTCCCTCATGGAAAGATTAGTTATAACCATGGGGGAAATTTACATACAAACATTTCTCTCCTTTTTTATATTTTAAGGCATGGAGGAGTCTTTGTGTGTGTTTTTAAATTCATTTTCCCCCAAAATCTTCCTTAGTGGCGCATTAATAATTAATAAACATAATAAAATTCCTTGTTGATAAAGTTTAATTCCCAAAAGTAAAGGTTAACATAACCATGAAAACTAGTATCTATTAAAACTTTTAAAATACCAACTGCTTTTGCTTTTTTACACCAAATGACAAGGAGACCACATTTTTCAAAAAGTTTATTCTCTCCCAACAACTTCCCTAGGGGCACATTTAGTAAGCAATGCACATAATGACATCCCTTGTTGACGAATTTCAATTTCCTTAAGTAATTAGCTGTCTACCATTTTTCCATTTAAATACATAATTTAATTTACAGAAGCCTAGAAAGTAAAATTGTTTCAAATTATTTCCTTATAAAACTAGTCATTATAAGCCTTGTTAATTATCCTAAATACCATGTATTGATATAATCTATGTCACATGCCAGTTGTACAACAGAGCCTCATTCAGTTTAAGGTGCATTACTGGGGTTTTAATTTCACAAACCAAAGAGTTAACGTTCAATTTTCGTATTTTAAACAATTCCTGGGTAAAGGTGTTTAGGTGGGGAACTCATAAAAATTGAAGGGGAAAAAAACAGAGTCAAGCCATTGGTAAATGTCATCATAACAAAAATACCAAAACTTTGGGCTTCCCTGGTGGCGCAGTGGTTGAGAGTCCGCCTGCTGATGCAGGGGACGTGGGTTCGTGCCCCGGTCCGGGAAGATCCCACATGCCGCGGAGCGGCTGGCCCTGTGAGCCATGGCTGCTGAGCCTGTGCGTCTGGAGAGACCACAGCAGTGAGAGGCCCGCGTACCGCAAAAAAAAAAAAAAAAAAAAATACCAAAACTTCCTATGTAAGAGCCCAGAGGTTATCAGCACTTGGAGCACAGGAGCCACTGTCCTCATCTTTGTCCCTACCAAAGTAGTGTTCTCACTTTATGATACAGATTCTATCAATTTCTCTATAGCTAAAAATGTATTACAAATTACATGATGAAGAAGAAAAAGTAAGGCTTCTAAAAACATGGTAGGACTCCCCTGGTGACACAGTGGTTAAGAATCCACCTGCCAATGCAGGGGACACGGGTTCGAGCCCTGGTCCGGGAAGATCTCACATGCCACGGAGCAACTAAGCCCATACGCCACAACTACTGAGCCTGAGCTCTAGAGCCCGCGAACCACAACTACTGAGCCCACCTGCCACAACTTCTGAAGCCCGCGTGCCTAGAGCCTGTGCTCCACAACAAGAGAAGCCACCACAATGAGAAGCACACGCACCACAACGAAGAGTAGCCCCCGCTTGATGCAGCTAGAGAAAGCCCGCGTGCAGCAACGAAGACCCAACACAGCCAAAAATAAATTTAAAAATAAATAAATAAATAATAAAACATGGTATTTTTGAAGAGGTAAGAATGAATGTTTAAAGACAGTCATTACCCAATTGTTTATATAACCAAAAATTATAAGAATAAATCAATTGGAGAGCTAAAGGTGAAACGGGGGGAAAAATTTTTAAGCTGTATATTGCCTTAAATGTTAAATATGGACATTAAGAGAAACTTTATATTATTTTATCAAGTCAATAGTACACAAGTGTTGAAATCATTTAATGTGATTTCTACTTCAAAACAGATTAAATAAGATATAGTTCTCAAATTCTGTAAGAAAAAGCTCTCCATAATACATACTAGGAAAGTGGTATTCAGGAACACAGGCTGTAAACTTATCAAGCCTTTTTTTTTTTTGGCTGTGCTGCCCAACCAGGGATTGAACCTGTGCCCCTTGCAGTGGAAGCACAGGAGTCCTAACCACTGGACTGCCAGAGAATTCCCCTTATCAAGCATTTTTGTTGTTGTTATTCATAACTATTACACCAAAGGAAATTCTTTGGTGCCTGTACCATTCATAGGACATTAGTAGGAAGGCTGTAGTGAAGCACAGTAGTTAAGAGTGCTGCCTCTAGTACCCAACTGTTGGGGTTTGAATACTGGCTTTTCCCCTGGCATATGTTAACTGACAACTGGAAAAGTCAACAAAAGTTAGCTGACATTATTAGTACAGTTGAGAAAAAGATGTCTTTGCACTAAAGATGGAAAAATGTTAAAAATATTTTAAGAGAATTATATTTAAGCAGAAATTATTTTAAGTAATCAAAACATTTTGGAGCTAGTTTTATTTTTCATCCTAAGCCAGAAAGTTCTTTAAATCTAACTACTGCCAGTTTTCTTTTCATTCTTTCCAACCTTATTATGGTTAATTTTGAGGCTTACCTAAAATTTAAATTTTCAAATCTTTGTAACTTAAAAGTTAATTATCCAGTTTGTGATCAAGACTCATCCACTTTTATTTCTTCCTACTGACCTACTCTACTATCTCCTGCTTATTAGTACTCCCTCCACCAGAGGGCAGACAAAAGAAAGATGAAGTTGTGAAACACAAAGCTGATAACCTGTAAGCTTCCAGAAAACCTGGAGCAGTGTCACCAAAAAACAGCACCGACGTTATGGGATTCTCTGAGACAGTCTTCTCCAATTGCCATAGTGTTAAATAAAATACAGCCAGAAAGTTGGCAAATATTAATTCATGCATTTATTCGTTCATTCAACAAATATCTGAATTCCAACCACATGCCTGGCACATTCCAGGCTCCAGGGATTCAGCAGTAAACAAAACAAAGTCTCCCGTGGTCATGGAGCTTTATTCTATATTTGTCTAGGAGAAGATTACAAAGGTCATGAATAAATAACAATTTCAAGTACAGAAAAGTACTACGCAGGGGGGAAAAAAACCTGCAAGAAGTTAGAGGGTGACCAGGAAGGCTATTTTTAAATAAATTAATCTAAGTAAAGACCTGAAGGAAATGAGCCATGCCTTAAATGGAGAAGAGCATTCCAGGTACAAGAAATAGTATTGATAAATGCAAAGGCCCTGAGGCAGAAACTAACCTGGCAAACTGAATCAACAGGAGAGAGTAGAGTAAGGCTGGAGGGGAGTAAGCAAAGCAGAAGATATAACAGAGGTGGGTAAGAGCCCAAACATGTGATCATGTAGGCCTCCTGACCATAATAAAAACTTCAGTTTTCATCTAACAGTAATGTGTTCTGATGACTGGGAGATATAATCTGATTTGATTGATACCTTTTAAAGTTCATGCTGGCTGCTAGGCGACACAGACACCGAAAGCTGAAAGACCAGTTAGGCACTACTACAGTAGTCTGGACCAGGAAAGATGGTGGTTTGACAAGAGGGTAGTGGCAGTGGAGGTGATGAAAAACAGACAAATTTGGAATAATTCTTAAGTTAGAGGCCATAATACTTGCCAATGGAGGAACAGATATAGGATGAGTCAATCAGGGTAACTCTTAGGAGTTTTAGACTGAACAACTGGGTGGATAGTGATACCATTTACTGAGTTGGAAAAGAATAAGAAGCCACAGCCAGTGAGGCAGGATGAAAATCAGAGTTAGTGTCCCATAAGTCAAGGGAAAAAATGCTTCAGTAAGGAAGGAGTTATCTATCACTTGTGTCAAACGTGGCTGAGAGATCTAACTTGGCAAGACTGACATCCCTGGTGACCTTGAATGGTTTTGTGGCATAGGAAGGATAAAGTCTCTGGAGTAGGTTCAGAAGAAGAGGGAGAGGAGGAATTGAGAAGCAGATACAGCCTACATGGAATCTTTCCAAGATTTTTGGACACTAAGTAGCTTTATTACTTTTTGAAGTTTTAACTTTCCATGTTTTTGGAATTTCAAACTTAAAGTTCAAAATTTTAATACAGTGAATACTCTTATTCCCTTCACCTAGATTCACCGGTTGTTAACATTTGCCACATTTGCTTTATTGCTCTCTCTATATGTAGTAATTATTATTGCTTATCCATTTGAGAGTAAATTGAAGATATTTTGACCCTAAATAATTCACTGTGTATCTTCTAAGAACAAGGGCATTTTCCTACATAACTACAGTACAATTATCAAATTCAGGAAATTTAACATATGTTAAATTTGATACAATATTATTTAATATTCAGTACATATTCAAGTTTAATATTCAGTACATATTCAAGTTTTGCCAATGTCTCCATAATGTTCTTAGAGTAACTGGATTTCCCAAAACCCAAGATCCAATCCAGGATTATGCATTGCATTTAACTGACAGGTCTCCTGAACTTCCTTTAATCTGGAACAGTTCCTTTGCCTTTCTTTGCCTTTCATGACATTAACATGTTGGAAGAGTACAAGTCAGTTACTTGGTAGAACAATCCTCAGTTAAGGTCCCTCAACTGTTTCCTTGTGATTAGATTTTGGTTACACATTTCAGAAATACCACAGAAAAGTAATGACATCCCTATTTCAAGCATGTCAAAAGGAACATTTTTTTTCTAACATCTTTATTGGAGTATTGCTTTACAATGGTGTGTTAGTTTCTGCTTTATAACAGAGTGAATCAGCTATACATATACATATATCCCCATATCTCCTCCCTCTTGTGTCTCCCTCCCACCCTCCCTATCCCACCCCTCTAGGTGGTCATAAAGCACCGACCTGATCTCCCTGTGACTCCCATGCGACTGCTTCCCACTAGCTATCTATTTTACATTTGGTAGTGTATATATATCCATGCCACTTTCTCACTTCGTCCCAGCTCACCCTTCCCCCTCCCCGTGTCCTCAAGTCCATTCTCTACATCTGAGTCTTTATTCCTGTCCTGCCCCTAGGTTCTTCAGAACCATTTTTTTTCTTTTTTAGAATCCATATATATGTGTTAGCATATGGCATTTGTTTTTCTCTTTCTGACTTACTTCACTCTGTATGACAGACTCTAGGTCCACCTACCTCACTACAAATAACTCAGTTTCATTCCTTTTTATGGCTGAGTAATATTCCATTGTATATATGTGCCACATCTTCTTTATCCATTCATCTGTCGATGGACACTTAGGTTGCTTCCATGTCCTGGCTATTGTAAATAGAGCTGCAATGAACATTTTGGTACATGACTCTTTTTGAATTCTGGTTTTCTCAGGGTATATACCCAGGAGTGGAATTGCTGGGTCATATGGTAGTTCTATTTTTAGTTTTTTAAGGAACCTCCATACTGTTCTCCATAGTAGCTGTATCAATGTACATTCCCACCAACAGGGCAAGAGGGTTAAAAGGAACATGTTTATCCCACTACTGGTGATGTTAATTTTGATCACTTGACCAAAGTGGTATATGCCAGATTTCTCCACTGTGAAGTTACTGTCTTCTCCTTGGTTGTTAATCTCCAGAGAGATCACTGGAAACAGTAGTAATACCTTTTTCCTCATCGACCTTTCTCTATTAGTAACACTTGCCTGAATCAGTATTATCATGATGGTTGCAAACTAGTGACTTTTCTAACTCTATTGTTCCTTCTACAGTTTTTATTGGTGGTCTACCAGGAACAGTTTTTCCCTTTTTCTTATTTTATTTATTTATTATGGACTTGTGGATTCTGTTTTCATTCAATGGGTTACATTACTATTATTAGTCATTTTGATGCTCAAATTTTCCCAGATTTGTCTGTTCAAGCTAGTTCCTACATCCCTTTGACATGCCCCCATTATTTTTTTGAACCCTTCCTTATTTTGTGTTCTAGGCTCAGCTTATACTTTCCCTTCCCCAGCTCTTGAATCAGCTATTTAGGTCTGTGCACTGGTTGTGCTCACTGCTACTAGGGTGTCATTACTTCTAGCCCTTTCATCAGACAGAGCTAGGAATTATATGCATGTCTGTATTAATGTAGGTATATATATATTTTTATTATTATTTTTTTTTTTTGCAGTACACAGGCCTCTCACCGTTGTGGCCTCTCCCGCTGCAGAGCACAGGCTCCGGACACGCAGGCTCAGCGGCCATGGCTCATGGGCCCAGCTGCTCCGCGGCATGTGGGATCCTCTCAGACCGGGGCACGAACCCGCGTCCCCTGCATCGGCAGGAGGACCCCCAACCACTGTGCCACCAGGGAAGCCCAATGTAGGTATATTTTAATCATGAGTTCATATGTATAACTCTAATTCCAATCCAACACTATAGAGGTCTTCATTGCCTTCTTCTGTTCCATATTTTTTATTTCCCTTCTCCCACAGTGAAAACCCTAGCTCTCAAAATAGCAATGAATTTACTTATTTGCTCAATCCTACAAAACACACAAAATAGTTTCAGAACTGCTATATGTCTACACTATAGATAACAGCCTACTACACATGGTTCAAGGTTTTTTGTTTTTGTTGTTGGCAGTCCTTTCACCTTTAGGTTAAAGGCATATAATCAAAGTCCTGTGTTAAAAACTTACTTGGATTCATTTTTTTTCTTCTGAGAGTTTACGTTATTCACTAAAATACAGTTAGTTCATCTGTTGCTGTTTGTATTCAATTTTGGAGGCTTTTTTCTCCCAACCCTGTTAATTTCATTCTTGAACATATAAAACATTACCAAGTTTCCAAAGCTCATAACTACACAAAAAGGTATAATCAGAGCAATGCCATTCCCTCCACCATCCCTTTTACTCAGTTCCTACCCACCCCCTACAGATAGCTAGTTTCTGGTTACCTCTTCTCTATTTTTGTTCTATCAAAAGATTATGCTTTCTCAATGTGGAACAGAGAAATGGGACAGCATACTGGATCAAGAAAGAATTTTAAGATGGGAGACATAACAGAATGTTTGTATTATAATGTAAATGATTCCACAGGAACTGAAATTGAAGGTGGAGAAGGGATGGGGTAACTGCAGAAAGAAATATCTATCAAAATAACTTCTGGTTTAAATTTGAGGGATATCAAAAGGTTCCCATATTCCAAAATAGATGCCATCTTGTCTGTAACCTTCCAAATTAGTTATACCTATGGCTCTAGAGAACCTACATAAAATGGGGTTATTATTTTGGAAGGATAATTAAGCTATCACTACCTATTAATGTCAGTAGGAGAAATTCTGCCCTGGCAAGAGAGAGGTTTTGAACTTTGAGCTAGACATTTAAGCAGGAATAGAGAGGTGAGAAGAGAATGGGTGACATGAGGATCTGTGTAGTAACACAGATGGATAGTAATGATCGTGCTAGAAAATCAAACCCACATCTCTGGCACATCTTGGAAAATTTACAAATATGCTATTGAGTAACTGAGGGCTATTCCTCATGTCCTGGCACTAAGTCAGTGTGGCACAGAGGGAAGAACATGAACTTTAGAGACAGAGTGGTCTGGCCTTAAATCCCAACAGAGTTACCTAACAGCTACATAACCACTGGCAAGTTACTTAACATCTCAGAGTCACAATTTTCTTACCTGTAGAACTGGATGATATCTCTTTTGCCAAGTTAATGTAGAATATAAACAGAATAATGTATAGAATTGCCCCTGGCCCAGAACATATGCTTAATAAGTAGTTCCTATAATAAATGCAGATAAACAAGGTAAAGAAATTACACAGTGTGTTTCAATAAATAACATGCCTAGAAGAAATCAGTGAAATCACACCATCTCAGGCAGTATTTGGTAAGGGCAAAAAAAATGTCCAACACGTAGTTCCAATTCTCAATTTTCAAAATGTCCCAGAGTCTATTTTTAAAGTGTAAAAATATGTGCTGACATACTAAAGTGCCAATGATTTAAAAGAAACAATTCTGAGGAGATGTTGACCAAATGTTAAAAACTTCCAGTTAGGAACTTCCCTGGTGGTTCAGTGGTTAAGAATCCTCCTGCCAATGCAGGGGACACGGGTTCGAGCCCTGGTCTGGGAAGATTCCACATGCTGCAGAGCAACTAAGCCTGTGCGTCACAACTACTGAGCCCGCGTGCTACAACTACTGAAGCCCGCACGCCTAGAGCCCATGCTCTGAAACAAGAGGAGCCACCACAACGAAGACCCAAAGCAGCCAAAAATTAATTAATTAATTAATTAATTTAAAAAAACAACTTCCAGTTATAAGATGAATAAGTTCTGGGGGCTTAATGTACAACATGGTGACTACAGTTAACAATACTGTATTGCATACTTGAAAGTTGCTAAAAGAATAATCTTAAATGTCACACACACACAAAGGTGATGGATGTATTAACTAACTTTAACTGTGGTAATCATTTTGCAATTTATATATCTATCAAATCATCACGTTGTACACCTTAAACTTACACAATGTTATGCGCCAATTATATCTCAATAAAACTGGAGAAAATAATAAAAGAAGCAATACCAACGACTCTGAATAATCTCCTAAGTAATGCCTATGGCTCACAAAGAGATGAACATAAATGTATCAAAAGGCATATTAACCAATTTTATAATTTTATAAATGTGTATACACAAGAGAATTAAGGACGTTCAATAAAGCAATGTTTTAAAAGTTTCTATTTCACTTTCAAATTGATCTACAAACCAAAATGCAACATGGAAAGTCTTAAAGTGATCTTTAACTAAATACTGAAATATACAATAAACTTTCAGAATCTAGAATCAGTAATAACCCCAAAGCCCCACACTGAAGAGCCTTAAAATGCGCAATGGCAATAAGACACAAAGCATACAATTTTACCCGTCGTTTTCCTCGCCGACTAGAAATGACTTCTCTTTCATCTTAAATAAGTAGTGTGTGCTCTACCTCTGTTCTAGAAGACGCACTTAGAGGTCACAATCTCAGTATGCAATACCAAGACGATTAGAATTCATCTACAATTCAATGCCGAACGTCTTAAGAAAACTTTCCAGTAGGGTGCTAATCCACAGACCGAGCTATTTTGCTTGTGGAAGGAGAAAGATGCATCCACACCCTTTACTAAAAGAGAAAAGGAAGGAGTGGGAGAAAAGGGAAGAGAGAGAGAGATGCAAAATAACAAGACACTGCTTCTATAACCAAATGAAAGTCTGTTTTGAAACTTTGGGAGATTCTTCCTCTGCCGAAGAGCAATAAATATCAAAGTACAATACAAGGCAATCATTTGTGTTTTGAAAGCAGAAAAGAATGCGGAGAGAAAAGGAAAACATTTTATCATGTACTGAACTTACAAGTATTCAAAATCCTTAATTCCTTCTCCCCCGCCAAATATTGGGCATCATCATATCCTTTACAAAATAAATTTAACACGAAACCACTGGACTCATTTTTAGCACTCGGTGGAGAACTTTTATCTCTCCTAGCGCTCACCACCCAATAACCCTTCTGGGAAGCCCTGAATAACCGCTATTCTCGGAACAAACGCACGCTCGCGTTCCAGTGCCCCGGAGGCGCCTCGGGGCGCGGAGAGAAACCTGGGGGTCTGGAGGCCAAGGACCATAGACCGCCCCTTCGCTGCCCAGGAAGTGCCCGAAGCGGCGGCCGAGCGGCTGGTCCCCGCACCGGAGCGGAGCGCCACCGAGGCGCGCCCGCCCCGTCCCTCCCGGGCAGGGTCCGCCTCCTGGAGTCCCCCGTCCCCGAGTCAGGAGGACCCCGCCGGCCGCGCCTCACGCCCCCTGAGGGAAGCCCGGGATGCCCCCGCGGGGCGCACCGACAAGCCGCAGCTAGCGCGGCCGCCGCCTACCTGAAGGGAGCTTGGGCCCGTGTGGACTGGACGTGCGGAAGTCAGCTGGGCGCTCAGCAGCCCCTGGCGCGCGGAGCCGGCTTGCAGAGCGCAGAGTACCGCTGAGACCGGCGCCGCCGAAATCCGCCGACCACACCCAGGCCCGCGCCTCCCAGCAGCCAACTCCGCTGCGCGCGGGGCCGGGGCGGGGACGTGGCTCGAGGCGCGAGGCGCGAGGCGCGAGGCACGAGGCGCGCGAGCCCGCGGGGACGCGCCGTGGACGCGCGCAGACCCTAGAGCGTGCGCGGCCCGGGCGGGGGGCGAAAGCAGCTGGCGCGCAGCGGAGCGTCTGCTTCCTATTTTCTCTCTCGTTTCCTGCTAGAAGAAGAAAAACATTTATTCCCGGGCAGTTTCGTTTTCTTGGTTCGGCGCCTGGACGCTGGAGCACACTTCTGAGTAGCGCCCAAGTGGTGTGGCCGGTTTCCTTCCTGCCACCGCACAGGCCTCAGCTTGCTCGTGGGCAGGATAGAGGGGCTGATTTAGAAGACCTCAAAGTCCCGTTTAGGTTTAACATTCTGGAATTCTGAATGTAAGAGAGTAAACTGAAGCCCAGAGTCTTACAAAATTGCATTGCAATCCCAGCTCTACCGTCCCTAGTTGTATGACCGTGAACCATCTCAGGGCCTCAGTTTCATCATGGACGAAATAGAGATACTGTACGTGCCTCAAAAAGATGCGAAAATTTTAACTGCGTTAACAGTTGCACAGAACCTGCCTCTAAATAAATGATCAATGCTTGGAAGTTATCGTTACTGTTGTCACTGATGAAACCGGGCCTTCCAGATAACCCTGTCAAGTTGCTCATCTCTGCATGAGTTAAACATCACATGCAACCGACTTTTTCTAGATTTCTAGGGGTGTTTCATGTTTAAAATGTCATAAAATGAATGCATCTACCCAATTTGCTTCCTCTGAAGTCAGTACCGCCCGGGAGCAATTTTCCTCTCCCCACCCCCATCTTTCTTCTGAGTTAATTCCAGTTTGACAGACTGTTGCTATAGCATTCCTGCTCTGACGTCAAACAATTTAAAGAAACAGCCCTGGGTAACGACAACTGCAGAGGAGTTCTTTGTGGAGTTTTTGTGCTGGAGAAACGTTTGAACAATATCTTAAGAGAACTTTAACACCTCCGCAGCCCTTCCATTTCTTCTTCAGCAGCGTCCCACCATCACCTGGAATAAATCTTTTAGTACCTTCATGATGAGCACGCCCTGACTGCAGCTGTGGAGAAAATGTGACCGTTTTGTTTAAAAGCCAGACCATGACAAAAATGGAAACAGCTGTGGTGCTAGGGTGATGAAATTATAGGTGGTTTTTTCCCAAAATTTTTCATTTTCCTTAATGTGGGGTGCTTGTTTCCATTAAGAAGAAAGAGGAGAAATGCCAAATCTTCTACATAACAGTGTCTGAAAAGTTGATTGGGACCTGAATAGTTTGCAGCTGTAACTATTTATATGTTTTAATGATTAAATCCTGAGCTTTATCATTGTCATTTTTAGGAGGAAGCAAAGGGGAATTATTATTTAAGGAACTCCTATTACGTACCAGGCTCCCTGCTTTCTTATATTGTACTTAATACTCATACTAACTTTACAGTGTGCATTCTATCTCCATTTTACAGATAAAGAAACTGAGGCTCAGTGAGATTAAGTAATTTACATAGAATACACAGTAAGTGTCACAGCCTTACATGGAATCTAGATTGGATTGACTCCAAAGCCCACTTTCTCTTAGATTCTTTTTTGTCTTGTTCTTGTACAGTGGCACTTGTACAGGTCTTTGAGAGGTGGTTGGGTTAAGATTATTAGCTGAAAAACAAGTTGCTGGTATTTAGGAAAACCCAGTGGAAAGTACTGTGTTATTCTATTCCACAAAGGATTAGGGGAAATATAAATCAACAGCTCCTAAACACAAAAACCTGAAACTAGTTTACAAGAATTTTACTGACCATTATTTGAAGACTTGAGAATAAATTACACAAAATGATCACTTCCACCTTCCTGAAAATTTGATGTGGACTAGAAGAATAAAGTCTAAGTACAAGAAAGGAAAGTTTATTATCCAAACTAGTTCACTTCCAAGAATATTATATTTCTGTTTTGCCACATCTGCTGCACATTTTTCTGGAAGGAACACTTACTTGTTAAAGGACAAGCCTGTGTTGTAAATCTGAAAGTAGAGCTGATGAAAAGAATTTCATTAGCAGGAATAATTTCCTAAAAGCACATTCATGAATCTAAGTGACCCAGCAATTAGTAATTTTTCAAATGATAGCATAATCCATGTAGAAAGAAAAAGAGAGAAGGAAAGAAAGAAAGAGAGGAAGGAAGAAAGGAGGGAGGGAAGGAAGAAAAAGGAAAGAGCAAGAAAGGAAGTGTTATTAATATTCTTGAAGCCCGTAGATTTGTGTAGACAGTTGTAATGATGTATCCTGCCTGCTTCTAATGTTTAAATCCAGTGTTCATGTGTTAGGATGCCACTGGCTGATATTTAGATTTCTGACTCATTATGCCCATGTTGTCAAATCCTATTCTATTAAAAGAGGATGGTGGGATCCCTGCTAGAGAACCTTTGAAGACAAAATCCCTATCTGTTTCATCCTTGTGTTCTTTGTGGTGTTTAACAGAATACCTTGCACCTACTAATTACTCAGTGAGCAGATGAATGAATAAAAGTATCTGGCTACTTGTTTTACTCAAATAACCTTCATACCAACCACCCTCAGGCCCTACTCAGAATCATAGAAAGGAGAAGAGTGATCATTATTTTTCCGGGAGCTCAGTTGTAGTTGCTTCTGCAAGGTGTTTTGCTCTCTTATGACCAAGTTCAGAGAAGCTCTGCTCTCGGTCCTCTGTTGGATAAATCTGAATCCTGTTCTCAGCAAGCTACCCTAAAATCCACAGTGCCATAGGTTCATAACCTCTGCTTTTAAATCATACCCCAGGGCTTCCCTGGTGGTGCAGTGATTAAGAACCGCCCGCCAATGCGGGGGACACAGGTTCGAGTCCTGGTCTGGGAAGATCCCACATGCCGCGGAGCAACTAAGCCGGTGTGCCACAACTACGGAGACTGTGCTCTAGAGCCCGCAAGCCACAACTACTGAAGCCCGCGCGCCTGGAGCCCGTGCTCCGCAACAAGAGAAGCCACCGCAATGAGAAGCCCGCGCACCACAACGAAGAGAAGCCCCCACTCGCCACAACTAGAGAGAGCCCACGCACAGCAACAAAGACCCAAAGCAGCCAAAAATAAATTAAAAAATAAAAAACTCATACCCTAGAAATAGTCTATTTTTTTTCTGAGCCTGCTTTGCTGTTAGACAACACCAAGTGCGTTATGAAGAACAGAACCGTCAAAGTGTACAGTATTCCAGTACTACCCTGTTGTATATGTTGTATACATTCCAATTCTATTGTATTCAGGATGAGACCAAATTACATACATGGAATATACTTTATAGAACTAAAGTAACAGGTTTTCTTCCAACTACAACAAAATAGTTCAAAAACATTAAACGGAAATTGTCTAATCGGATATGCAGCAGAGTTCCTCAAGGATGTGGGAAACGATTCCTTAGTAGACTCTAAGAAGTGAGTTTATGTGTTTCAGACATCCTTAATCCCAAGAAGTCATGTCCAAACACTTCCCTCTTGTTCATGCACATTGCATTTGATACAAGCTCTTTCTACAGCTTATATTTTGAGCCCGCCTTTGCTGTGTTCTTCTGACACTCCTAATACATATCAGTTATAGCTCTTGCACCTTTCTGCTCAGGTTCTCTAACGGCAATTTGGGTCTGTTGTCTACATGCACATCAGTGAGCTTAGGAGAGCACTGTACTTGACTAATGATGTCTGTCTCAGGCATAGGAGGGGAATATATATTTGCTGCTCTAGGTCCTGTGGTTCATTTCTCTGGAATCTGTTATTGGGAAGGGACAGGCAAAGTGGAAAGAATACTAAACTACACATCAGAAGACGTGATTTAGGGCTTTGGCTCTGGTACTAAATATCTGTGTGAGCAGATCACAACCTGCCTACATTCTGTCTTGTTCAATATATACAGTTGGAGTGCTGGATCTTAACAGGATTGGCAAATAGCACTGATGCCATCCCTCGGTACTATGCCCAATGTATAACTTCACTAATCAGAAATGCACTCTTTTCCTCTAAGCCTCATTACCATCCCCCCAATTCTTCTGAATACAGGTATCCTCCCCCGCTACCCCGCTTCAGCAGTTCACTTTACACCACTTCACATTTATGAAGGACCTACATTAGAACCTGCTTTTACTAACTGAAAGAAATCTAAAGAGGATTTTGCTTTTATGGAAAAGCAAAAAGACCAAAAACGAGAATAGCATTCAGCATTTGTTTTTTAACAGCCCTTATAGAGCCATCGCACACCCAGAGCAGCAAGGAGGGCAGCACTACCCAGCTCCTTCCCTGGGAAATGCACTCAGCATCTCAGCATCCAACCGCCATATCTTTGAACTATGTCTGTGAGCATCTGGGCTTTATCTCGATTTATTTTGTGCTTCCATTAGGAAGATGGGTCCTAAGGTAATTACTTCTTCACGTTAGGCCATTTCAGCTTACAAATGGTTTCTTAGGAAGGTTCTACTTTTGGATAGCAGGGGAAACCTATACCACACACCAGGAAGGCATTCTGATCTATTGGTTTGATAAGTGAGTAAAAACATTGTTATTGGTTATCTATTGCTGTGTGCCAAGCCTCCCCCAAACTTAATGGATTAGCACAACAGCAATCGTTTATGTTGCTCACAATAACCTACTTAGGCAGGGCTTGGCTAACACACTCTGCTCTGCTCTGGGCCGTGTCAGCTAGCTTGATTCTACTTTTAAGATGTCATATGGCTGGCAGGGTGGGGCTGGCTATTTGTTGGAAGACCAGCCAGGGCTGTGGACAGAGACCTCTGTTCCTCTTCACTTGACCTTTCCACGGGCTACTTGGAATTCCTCACACTACAGTGGCTGGGTTCTGAGAGCAAGTGTTTGAAGAGAACAGGGAGGAGGTGCATAGCATTTTCATCACTTAACTTGGGGAAGCACATACTGTAGCTTCCAGCATCCTCTCTTGGTCTAGACAGTCAAAATTCAAGTCATAGGGACATAAACCTCTTGATGGAGGAGTAGCAAGGTTCTAGAAGAGCATGTAGGCTGACACCTATTTCTGCAGCCATTTTTGGAAATACAATCTGCCACAAGCATATTTGCTGACCCTGGGTTAATCTATGAGTCCGATGATCTAAGATTCTGTTTTTCCATTCCTTTTTCCCATTTAGCTTTGTTTTATTTATTTATGCTAATGTGCTCTGTCTAACAGATATTTCAAACAATGGAAAATATCTTGCTTTCCTTGCTAATTTGGTTTTTTGGCTTTTTTTATTTTAATTTTTAAAATTATCATACTGTGAAATTGATCTTTTTCTTTTGGTGTATGGTTCTATGATTTTAAACACATTAGCAGATTCATGTAACCATCACTACAATCAGGATACAGGACAGTCCTATCATCCCCCCCAAATTTCTCATGCTATCTTATTATTATTATTATTATCTCACCTCCCTCCCTATGCCCTAGCAATCATTAATCTGTCCTCCATCCCTACAGCTTTGTTTTTTCGAGAATATTATACAAATGGAATCATACTATATGAGACATTTTGAGACTGGCTTCTTTCACTCAACATAGTACCTTGTTCCTTCTTATCACTGAGTAGTATTCCATGTATGGAGGTACCACAATTTGTTTACCCATTCTCCCACTCAATGACATTTGGGATGTTTTCCAGATTGGGGCAATTATGAACATAGTTTCTATAAACACTCATGTACAGGTTTTTATGTTAACGTATGTTTTCATTTTTCTAGGGCAGGTAACCGTGAGTGGGATTGTAGTGTTATACGGTTAGTGTATGTTTAACGTTATGAGAAACTGACAAATCATTTTCTGGAGTGGCTACTCCATTTTTCATTCTCACCAGCAATGTATGGGAGTTCCAGTTGCTCTGAGTCCTTGTCAGCACTTGATACTGTCAGTGTTTGTTAATTTTTGCCTTTCAAATAGATGTGTAGTGGTATCTCATAATGCTTTATTATTGTATCTTCTTCAGCATCACATATACATGTTATCTCCTGCCTTCCCCTACCCTGATCCAGTCTATGCATTTCTGTCAAATTAATTTTCCTAAAATACAATAGTGATTAGATTCACTTTTGGCTCAGAGAACCTGCAACAATTTCCAATTACTTACTGAATTGAATATATCTGCCTTGCACTGGCTTTCAAGGCCTTACATAATCTGACTCCAACCTACATTTCCAGGTTCATCTTTTACTCCTTTATTTTTCTCTCCACTTAGCCTTTTTGCTCTTCTGAGAGTAGGTTCTTTGCCTTCTCATCTTTGTCAGTGTTGTTCCCCAAACTGTCTCCTCTGTCCTTCTCTCTGTATCTCTCAAGAACCAAGAACTTGAGGGGACTGTCCTTGCCCCTCTGTGCCTGGAATACCACCATGTAATGCCATGCAGTCTAACCCAGACACTCTTCCCAGGCTCTTCGAGCACCCTCCTGGGCAGGTCAGAAAATCCAGGACTGGGCAGGTATCCAGCTGGGGAATGAGTCTCCTTTGCTCATACAGACCAACTACTTTGCAAGTGATTCTACTTGGAATCTCATGCCTATCTTACCAGTTCTCTGAGAGGTTTTTGAACCATTTTTGAGATCTGAGATTAATGATATGGTAATTTTTCAACTGACTTTGCCATAAAGCATGAAGAGCTCTGATAGCTGTCAACAATATATCACTTCCCTTCAGCAATGAAAGCTGAGAAAGAATAATTTAATAACATTAATTGTTTCCTGATAGAAACAATTGCTTTGGTCTGATACCAAGCCACTCAGCCTGGACTTCAAACTCTACCTAGGAAGTTAAAAAAAAAGGTGAAAAGATGATATATAAATAAACTATTACGCTAAACATTTTTATTTGAATGTTGAAGAGACACCATTCTCAGTAACAACAAATATTAATGAACCTGCTCTTTAGAACAAACCTCTACGATTAAAGGAATGATTTTGAAAGCCTCTGCTTGCTCCAAGGATTATGTAAGAGAAAAAGAGTTATGTGTTGAGACTCCCTTAGCCATATTCTCTAAGTGGACCAGGATATCTAAATCATATTTTCAAAAGCCCATATAAATTCTAAGAAAGTTAAGTGAAATGATTAATGATAGCAAATTCAGTTCAGGTCAAGAGTATGATGTATTCAAGTTACATTCTACATAACTTCCCTCTTCTATAATTATGCCCATAATGATAGTGTCTAGAATATATTATTTTGCATGAGCTAGAGGTTTACAATTATATGACTATTCCATGCCACAATCTCACTCCTGGGACTCACATCTTATCACTGTATCCTTAGTCTTAGCACAGTGCCTGCATATAGCAGGGATCTCTCATGTTTGTTCAATGAATGAAACAATACAGAGCTCTAAGGACAGGTTGCTGGGAGTTTCATTCATTCATTCATACATACATCCACTCATTTATTCATTCATTTGTGAGCATTTAATAAGTTCTCACACAAAAATGTATCTTCATAGCTATTTAAGAATGAATAGAATCAGACCAACAAAATGCTTGATTCAACATTAATGCTTCTAGAAGTGGAGTCTTCTCCTGGCAGATGGGTGGTCAAACTGAGGTGGAAGCAGAGCACAAGGTCTAAGGCTTGGGACAGTTTTACACTTTTCCTTCACTCAGCCCTCTTATTGTCATTTTAAGTTCTTAATGTGATGTGGGGAGGGGCAGGGGACTGCTCTCACACTTTTGTCATCCAAAGGACAGCAGCTAATAAGGGTTTCTGGAGCAATTCACTCTCCTCAGGGACCAAGGATGGGAGAAAACTACTAGGCAGAAGCCAGCTTCTGTTCTCATAAGGTGGGCTGAGTGCACTAATGGGTGTGATATCATCACCTGTTTTTAAGTGCTCTATGGGAAAGCCCAGCTCCTTTGCATTTGAGACAGACTATTAGTGGGGGTAATAATGGTTTACACAGGACTGCTTTTCTCTTCTTTAAAGTACCTTCGGAGGAAAAAAAATCAACAAATAGGACTAAATATCTGAAAATAAATATTTAAAATGCTCTAGAAACACGGCAGAGTTAAGGTTTTTTCAAAACAGAAACAATTTTCTTTGGAACAGGTATCCTAAGTTAGTATTTCCCCTTTGGTATCTTTTAGGTTTATATACATTTATTGAATATTTAGGAATCAGCACTTCACATTATTTACCTCATTTACTATCTACAACAGACTTAAAAGGAGATATTATTATTCCTATGGTGCAAAGGAGGAGATTTAGGCTCAGAGAGAGTAAACTCTTGCTCAATGTCCTGAGTTAGTGCCAGGGGATGAGTATGAAGGGTTCAGGCTCCCATCCTTCTTATCTCTCTCTAACCGCCATCTCCAACAGCCCTCCTGGCTATCCCAATAACTATACTACCTAAGGAAAGGGTTACGCAAATTTTATGTAAATATAGCTTCAAAACCTGCCCCTCCCTCAGCAGTTTCCTACTCCTTGAGCCTCTCCTGTATCGAATCAAACACCTAATACATGATAGAGCTTTCAAATGGAGCCAGAACTTTCTGACCCGATGCTTGGGTGTGTTCCCGTCCCTGCTCTTTGAAGCCAACTCGCCAGCAGTAACACAACTGCCCTCACTTAGGTTTCGTTTTGGATATTGTATTTTCTTCTAAATAAATTAGGTCAAAACTTCTGGTTAATGAATGCCTCAGAAGTTTTTCTATCTCTTCAGTTGTATTACATAAATAAAAATCAGGCAGGTAGAGAATTTAACCACTCCACCCTCATCCAGTTTGACTTGCCCCAACACTTACCCAAATCCAAGAGACTTCACAAATTCTTTCAATCAGAGAACATCAACTTCTTTGCTCTTGTTTGCCCCCTACCCCTGCCCCTTTATCAGGATAGCTACTTACTGCTCTTCCAGTTCTGCTTTAACTGAAATGAATTTGAGCTCTTATCCCTTCTGCTGTTTGGATTTCCTGCTTAAAAGCTCTGAATCAGAATGACATTAATCCTACTTTTCCTGCAATGTGGCATTATTGTTCATTACAGATACTTGTACTGCTCCTTCTTACTTTCTGAGAATTTCATGGACTTTCTCATTGGAAATGAGTCAGTGACTTGGAATTTGCATCTTCCCAAGTAACAAGTAGGCTGCCTCATTTTTTAAAGAAAATTCTAGTCCAATTTATCAAGTTTTTTCAAAATCTGATTTAGTTACACCCAAACCCAGAATTTAATTAGTGCTCACGTTAGCAATGTCCAGATTTAAGTATATTTTCTGTAGAGATCAACCCTAGGGGAGCTGCACAAGTCTCTGCAAGAAGGTTCCTCTTCTTTGGTGACAATGAGTCAGATTTGTATTAACTCAAAAATGAACTTAAGGAGAAAAAAAAAAAGAAACTTTGTCATCTAATGAGTAACTGTTTCATCTTGGTTTAGTTGATAAAGCAGCAGCTCTAAAAATAAAACTTACTGTACATTTGTTCTTTTTTCTCTCTTTTAAAAACTAAACTCTTAACTTTGCCCTTTGTCATACCTAACGAATATATAATTTAACAAAATGACTCCAAGAATTAGTAGTTGGAAGGAATTTCTTGGTTTGGAGATGGCGTGCTAATTGTTTGGGTCCACATGTGAGCTGAAATACAAACTTCAAGAAAGTTTAAATGTCCCCAGTTTAATTATTTTCCATGAACTCAGACCAATTTTTTTTTTTCCACATTGACAATGATTGCCTAATAAGTCTAACCTAGGCCAACTAAAACATGACAACTTTCCAGATCTATTTCTTCCTCAACCTACAACTATGATGGTATTTTACACATTTCAGTGACATTTATTAAAATCTGCCTTTTATTGAAGTTATTTGTATAACTGTGTAAAAAGTGATTGTGTAATAAGAGTCTTAGAGGTATAAATCAAGCCTGAACCACCTTTGTATCCCTTATGGCACCAAACAGAGTTTTCTGACTTTCTGGGCCCCAATCCATCCAATATACTACTGTTAAATTCATTTTCCTGAAGTTGAGCTTTGCTTAAGTAACTTTTTGGATAAGAATCTACAACATTTTCGTGTTGTTTACGGAATTAAATTCCCCTGTCACATTTGTCACTCATAGCCTGCCATTACCTAGCCCTAATGTGTCCTTTCCAGCTTTTTCTCTATGGTATTTTCCATTGAAACTTGGCTCTTCCTACTTCTGAGAAGAGGTCCTGGGTCCCACATTTCTTGTGCTATTCTCACTAACTAGAGGGCTTCATATAGGAGCCTATCCACAAAGCCACATCCAATCCTCCCAACTGAACACATCTCTCCTTGTTTCTGATCTCAGCAGCACTTGGTTTATACTACTCTTGTGTACTTCTGTCACTTCTGCCCACTTTGACTTAAATTATAATCATCTGTGTGCTTGTTTTATCTCCCAGATTTGAGATTAGGCATGGCATGCTGCAGAGAACACGAGCTATGATGTTGGAAAAATCTAAATTCATATAGTGCCTCTATCACTTCTGAGCTTTTTTTTTTCACTTATAGAAAAGTCATTGATTCACTTGCCCTCTCATGCTCTGAGCTATCACAAAATTATTGTGAGTAAAAAGAAGATTCTTTCCACCTTACCCAACCCCATTTGTAAGTACCAAAAAAAAAAGTGATAAAGATAAAAGGGAGTAAACAGGCTAATGAATAAAAAGAGACAGAAAGCTTGTACAGAAAGTCTAAGGAGGTTTGAAAAAAATAATTAAGGGTGTTTAGCTGAGAAAAGAAAGAACAGAAGGACAGATTGTATTTTTCAATTTCTTTAAGAAATTTTATTAGCGGTCTTTACATTCACTGAGTCAGGGAGCAATACCTGCAGTCACTCAAAGCAAAGAAGCCCCTAAAAATCAAAAAGAAGTCAAACTCACTTCTCTCTGAATCTGTCATTCCTCTACTATGTCTTTCAGAAATAAGACATTGAAAAGAAACAGTGCCATCTGGCATATATTAGGAGATTAGATACTTTGTCTCACAAAACAGAAGAAATTTATCATATTATAAAGGACAATTTCCTGAAATAAATTTGTCATTGCTTCTGCAGAAGAAAAGAATTAATGTACACATTAATAATAATAGTAAAAATAATAACCCTAAACACTTGTCAGGTGTTTATTATAAGCCCGTTAAGTAATTGGTATCCAAAACTGTTGTCTTGCTTAATAGTCCAATAATTTTGCTACTCAAAGACTGGTCCATGGAGCTTGTAAAAAATGCAGAATTACAGGTCCTGCTCCTCATATTCAACCTATAGAATAGAATCTACGTTTTAAAAATATTCCCAGGAAATCACCAACAGAATAAAAAGACAACCTACTGAGTGGGAGAAAATATTTGCAAATCATATACTGATAAGGGGTTAATAACAAAAATATATAAAGAACTCATACAACTCAACAGCAAAAAAAAAAATTGTGATTAAAAAATGGGCATTTTTCCAAAGAAGACATGCAGATGACCAACAAGCACATAAAAAGATGCTAAACATCACGAATCACAATGAGATATTACTTCACGTCTGTCAGAATGACTGTCATCAAAAAGACAAGAATTAACAAGTGTTGGCAAGGATGTGGAGAAAAGGAACACTTGTGCACTGTTACTGGGAATGTAAATTGGTATAGCCACTTTGGAACACAGTGTGGAGGTTCCTCAAAAAATTAAAAATAGAGCTACAATGTGATCCAACAAGTCCACTTCTGGATATTTATTCAAAGAAAATTAAAACACTAACTGGAAAAGATATGTGCACCACCATGTTTATTGCAGCACTATCTACAATAGCCAAGATATGGAAACAACCTAAGAGTCCATTAGTGGATGAACAGATAAAGAAGTTGTGGTATATGTATACATATAGTTGTGGTATGTATATATAATAAAAGATTATTCAGCCATAAAAAAGAATGAAATCTTGCTATTTACTACAACATAGATGGAACTCGAGGGCATTATGCTAAAGTGAAATAAGTCATACAGAGAAAGACAAATACTGTATGATCTCACTCATATATGGAATCTTAAAAAACAAAACCCAGGGCTTCCCTGGTGGCACAGTGGTTGAGAGTCCGCCTGCCGATGCAGGGGACACGGGTTCGTGCCCCGGTCCAGGAGGATCCCACATGCCGTGGAGCAGCTGGGCCCGTGAGCCATGGCCGCTGAGCCTGCGCATCCGGAGCCTGTGCTCTGCAACGGGAGAGGCCACAACAGTGAGAGGCCCGCGTACCACCAAAAAAAAAAAAAAAAAAAAAAACCAACCTCATAGATACAGAGAACAGATTACCGGTTGCCAGAGGTGTGGTGGTGGTGGTGAAATGGGTAAAGGGAGTCAAAAGGAACAAGCTCCCAGTTCTAAGATGAATAAGTCATGGGGAGGCATGTACAGCATGACAACTGTAGTTAATACTGTCTTGCATATCTGAAAGTTGCTAAGAGAGTAGATCTTAAAAGCGCTCATCACAAGAAAAAATTTCTCTAGCTACGTATGGTGATGGTCATTAACTAGACTTATTGTGGCGATCATTTTGTAATATATACAAATATTGAATAATTACATTGTACCTCTGAAACTAATGTAATGTTGAATGTCAATTATACCTTAAAATATCCCCAGGTAACTCATAAGTACACTACAGTTTGTGAAGCACGGATAAAGTCCTTTCCATGAGGATTCTAAGATCCTTAACATTAAGAAATAGTTTTTTCCTCTCTCTTTCCACCTCAGTCTTAGTCACTTGAGGTTCTTTAGTGTCCAATAATGATTTGGACTAATATGGGCTTGAAAAATGCAAAAACATACTAATGTTAGTATGGTTGCAAGAAGGTTCTGAAAGTGATGGCATCTTTTCCACCTTGACTATACTGAGGCCAGGGAAATGCAGTCAATAATCAGAAATTCTTTTCTAGTCATCTATACCTGATCTTTTCGGGTGAGTTAGTATTAGTCTCACATAAAAGTGCTGTGGGTTGAACAGGTGAAAATAGACTTTGAGGAGATCAAATGGAGAGACCACTTGAAGCAGAATTTCAGATTCAGGTGGATAATTGTCAGTATACCCTTTCTGTAGGACAATTTGCCAATATGTATTAAGAAAACTAAATCTCTTTGACCCAGTGATACCACTTCTAAGAATTTAGCTAAAATACATAATCAAAGATGCACACAGAGATTAATGATTGAAAATTTTGTATGTGCCATTATTTATGTTAGTGAAAGTTATGTCACTTAGATATTCAACCCAATAATGGAATGATTAATTAGATGATGATGTAGCCACATGATGAATTAATATGCAGCTAATAAAATTTTATTTTTGATTTGGGAAAAGCTCACAATATTGTAAATGTAAAGGTAAGTTCACCAAATAAAAGTGGAGTATGATCCAAATTTTATACAAAGTACTTACACATAGAAAAGAAATATATCAAAATATCAACAGTAGCTATTGCTCAGTTATTTTAAATTGTGGGAATATTTTATTTATTTATTTATTTATTATTTTTTAATATTTACCAAAGTTTTTACAGTGTGTTATTTCTATCATTAGGAAAAAAATTAAATAACAACAAAATGTATAATCGGTACTCCTTGATTACTGCTTCTGATTTCAAATGTTGAGTTGGAAAAGAAAGTGTATATTTGAAGGAATATTCTATCACTTTTTCTACTTACTGCCCCTATATTTGGAAAATGACCCTCCACGGAAAATAAATATACCCTTTGAAAATGACAAAGGTCTGACTACAGACATCCCTTCCTTTATTCTTCTACTGAATTCAAGAACATAGCAGTAATTTTATCCAAGGTTAAAAGTCCATTACCCATAGTGAAGGAACTTTAAAAAAAAAGTTTTACTTTGGAATAAATATAGATGCACAGGAAGTAGTAAAGATAATACAGAGAGGTGTGTTGTGCCCTTCACCCAATTCCCTCTTGAAGCAACGTTTAAACATGAATTATTTGCTGGATTTCATTTCTTTATCCTTATAGCAGGAGACTAGTGCTGAGCAGCTGTGTCGTCAGTTCTAAAGGCAAGTCCAGTCCTTTCAGTTTCTCTATTTTGAAAACAGGAAAATAACTTTTTTCTTAACTTCCCACGGTGACTCTGAGTCATAGATGTTTACAAAGAAATCTCAGCCTGTTATATTGTATCATTTCTTCTGCCAAATCCATGTGTAAATGTAACCTCTTAGTTGCAGTTTCAGTTCAAGAGTGCATTTGCGCTGAGCTTCTCTCTTTATAGGGAATTACCAGGTACTGCTGGTATTCTGTTCAGCCAAGTTGATGTAATGGATGCAGAGAAAGAGAATGGAAAAAATAGTCTTGACTGATATAAACTTCTCTATTGTTTTTAATGTGTTGAGGCTTCAACATAACTGAAACTTAAAACAGTGAGGATTGGGCTTCCCTGGTGGTGCAGTGGTTAAGAATCTGCCTGCCAACACAGGGGACATTGGTTCGAGCCCTGGTCTGGTAAGATCCCACATGCCACAGAACAACTAAGCCCGTGCACCACAACTACTGAGCCTGCGCTCTAAAACCCGTGAGCCACAACTACTTAAGCCCGTGAGGCACAACTACTGAAGCCCGCATGCCACAACTACTGAAACCCGTGTGCCTAGAGCCCGTGCTCCATGAGAGAAGCCATCGCAATGAGAAGCCCTTGCACTGCAAAGAAGAGTAGCCCCCACTTGCTGCAACTAGAGAAAGCACGCGTGCAGCAACGAAGACCCAACACAGCCAAAAAAGTTAATTAATTAAATAAATTTTTAAAAATTGAGGATTGAAAAAAATAGTACCCTATTAAAAGACATCTGCTTGATGATGAGATTAAAACCAAAGCAAACCAAACAAAGTGACAAAACCTGACTACTTTTCTTAACCATTGTTAATGGTAAAATCACGGAGGCTCAGAGATGGCAGGAGTCAATGGTTAAGTGGGCACTCTGGAGTCACTTTGCCCAGATTTAAATTGTGGCTCTGCCGCTTATGAGCTGTGTGGCCCTGGGCAATTTCTTATTCCTCAATTTCTTTATCTTCCTGGCCCATAGTAGGCACTCAAGAAGTATTAGCTATCATTCCTGTTGTAGAAATTATAAATAGTGAATTCACATTCTTTGGGATTACCAACCCCACTTTACTCACATTAGTCAAGAAATCTTTTTTTTTTTTTTTTTTTTTTAGTTTGAGTAGGATTGGTATTAATTCTTCTTTAAAAGTTTGATAAATTTCACCAGTGAAACCATCTGGTCCTGGACTTTTGTTTGTTTCTGATTACTGACTCAATCTCCTTACTAAGAATCAGTCTGTTCAGATATTCTATTTCTTCATGATTCAGTCTTAGTAGGTTGTATGTTTCTAGGAATCAAGAAATCTTTAAAACCAGTATAATGTTGATTTACAGGACACTAAGATACACTTCAATTTTAGCCTTTAACAAGTGGTTCTATATAATCTCACGTGTCTACTTGTTTTTAATTTAATTTAATTTTTAACTTTTTGGCCACATCGTGTGGCATGTGGGATACTGGTTCCCCGACCAGGGATCGAACCTGCATCCCCCCCTCATTGGAAACACAGAGTCTTAACCACTGGACAGCCAGGGAAGTCCCCACTTGTTTTATCTATTTATTTATTTATTTATTTATATTATTATTGTTATTTTGCCTGCATTGGGTCTTCCTTGCTGTGCGCGGGCTTTCTCTAGTTGCGGTGAGTGAGGGCTACTCATTGTTGTGGTGCGTGGACTCCTCATTGCGGTGGCTTCTCTTGTTGCGGTGCACGGGCTCTAGAGCGCAGGCTCAGTAGTTGTGGAGTGCGGGCTCAGTAGTTGTGGCATGCAGGCTCTAGAGCGCAGGCTCAGTAGTTGTGGAGTGCAGGCTCAGTAGTTGGGGCTCGTGGGCTCTAGAGCGCAGGCTCAATAGCTGTGGTGCGTGGACTTAGTTGCTCCGCAGCATGTGGGATCTTCCCGGACCAGGGCTCAAACCCGTGTCCCCTGCATTGGCAGGCGGATTCTTAACCACTGCGCCACCAGGGAAGCTCCCCACCCACTTGTTTTTAAATGGCTGGAATTCTTTTCTCTCAACACACATCTCCAGGTGCCCAGTTGAACAAATTTCCTGTCTACGCTTGTGTTTATGTCCCATAAACATTCAGGCATTCTAACATTTTTATGTTCCTTTTATGTAGAAATTGAAAAATTATTTGAGAGAAAATCAAATGAGATTATTAACCAGAAAGCCACCACTTTTCAGGCCAAGAGACCAGGACAGAGATAATTTGGCTTTATCTATCTGGTGAAGGAGTACCAAAATTGAAAAACAAATAAAAAATCCCTGTCATTTTGCCAAACTAATGGAGGAGTATTTCCCTAATCCACATAAAGGCATCCTATGAGCTAATTAATTAGTTCAATTAAAAGTAGAAGAAACATTGAAGTGCACAATGTATAAGAGCGCATGTTAGAAAAAATACTCAAATAGCTACAAACTCTTCTTAAGTAGCAAGTATCAGATTATTACAGTCTTCAAGTCTTCTTAAGTGCTCCAGCATCCCTTAGAAATATTGTTCTCAGGTCATAGAATAACGGAATTTTAGGAACATGAGAAATCTTAAGGATGGTGCAGCCCAACCCTTCATTTTACAAAGGATAACAAGTGCCCCAGTGGAATTGACTTGCTTAAGGGCACTGGATACAACTAGTAGCTGAACCCAAATATTCTGACCCCCTGTAATGACAGTAGTAACAATTTTCTGGTGCACAGCTCTGAACACCTTTCCTTATGCTATCTCTCTTCAACTCTCACTGTCTTTATTTTTCCTTCTCTCCATCATAAGCCAATCTGTCATTCCCAAGGTCCTGGTATCCTCTAGGAGAAGCCTGGGAAACAGCTTGTCTCCTTCACAGCCCTTTACTCATACCATGCACAATCCCACCCACTACTTGATACTGTCATTAAGTACAGAGGGGTTTGTGTTTATTATCCAAGTCCACACAGATAAGATATAGTGTAAAGAAGCAGAATTTACTGTTACATGAAAATACTCACTAATGAAATCACTGATCAAATTCCAACATCTTTAACACTGGTCTTTTCTTGTCCATGGCATCTACAACTTGGTCAGTCATCTCTATCTGATTTTTAGATATGGTCAACATCTGCTTAAAGAATGGGAATACAGTGCAAACTGACTGAAAACTGAAGTTGTAAATCTTGTTAAAGTTGCCAGAATTCCATGAGGTCTGTAGCTGTAAAATCAGTCCTAAGAAACAGAGTTTCTTACTTCCCTCCTTCTAATTTTTCAAAGACAGCTAATGTCATTGATAATGATGATCTGACACAGTTTAAGAAGATTAAACTTGTTAATTAAACAAAAGAAGTAGACAAGAATCATACCACAATAGGCATTTTTTAAAAGAATGATTTAATTTAAAAATCAATGAACCGTCTTTTAAATTATGCTATACGTATCAAATATATTTTGTTCAATCAATTGCTCCAAAACAAAGTTAAGACTTGATTCATTCTAAGACTTTGTGCATAGTCTCAACTCCAACCTAAATTTTGTTCAATATAAGATAAATTGAATTTATTTTCATAATTTGCTCCTTTTAAAGATCAAGTTTCAATCAAATATTTATTTATCATCTGCTGTAAAAGTATGGTCCCCTTCTTTTTTTTTTTCTTTTGCAGTACGCGGGCCTCTCACTGTTGTGGCCTCTCCCGTTGCGGGGCACAGGCTCAGGACACGCAGGCTCAGCGGCCATGGCTCACAGGCCCAACCGCGCCGCGGCATGTGGAATCTTCCCAGACTGGGGCACAAACCCTTGTCCCCTGCATCGGCAGGCGGACTCTCAACCACTGCGCCACCAGGGAAGCCCTGGCCCCCTTCTTTAAGTGATCTTTTTGTAACGCCATAGCTCCTCAGAGAGGGAATGTATGCATACATAAACAAAGACTAGAAGACTAGAAAGACAGAGTCAAATCTTAGTACAAAATAGGTCATCTCTGGGGCTTCCCTGGGGTTTGTGCCCCGGTCCGGGAAGATCCCACATGCCACGGAGCCGCTGGGCCGGTGAGCCATGGCCGCTGAGCCTGCACGTCCGCGTACCGCAAAAAAAAAAAGAAAAAAAAGGTCATCTCTGGAGTGGTAGTGTGGCAAGTGATTTTTGTGTTCTTCTGTGACTCTTTCTAAATTTTTCAAAATTTTCTAAAAAATGAATACATCCTGCTCTTGAAATATGAAAATACTTACTTTTAAAAAGACTGAATTCTCCTTCCACTCCATCTCCTCATAAGCCCCCACTCCCACCAAGAACCCGGAGCATTGAGGCTGCAGTTCCTCTTTCTACTAAGACACTAATTATTCCTGCTGATTTCAAGGGTAGAACCACTTCTACTGCCTGTCATCGATGCAGTTAATCTTCAATTTTGCAATTCAAAATTAAAATAATCTATATTTCTGAGTAAGTTTGCAATTATTCTAAAGCTTTTCATGACCCTCCTTTTTCAAGCAAGGGAGGTGGTGTAGGTAACATCTGACAGGTGGAAATCTCTCAATTTTTTGTCTGACTTTTCTGGCATTGGGGTGTAAAGTTAGTCCTGAGAAATAAAGTATCTTATCTTCCTCCCCCTAAAAGATAGTGAGCCTTTTATGATTTTTACCCTTTATCATGTCAAGTGTAGGAAGTCCTTACCCTGAAGCCCTTCTTCTAGCAACAATCAGCTAATGAGCCAGTGGTCTGTTAAGGCCAACCCTGGTTCATGATCATAAAACCATGATGCCCACATATATAAGAAGCCATAGACATAGTTCTGCCGGCTGGAAAACAAGGGCTCACCCTATTTCTATACCAAAGACAATTTAATGTTTTCTTTTATTTATTTATTTCCTTTAGTTGTCTGTTTTCCTGTGTATGCTCTGTCTCTTTCCACAACAGAGAATACTTTTTCCCTTCTAATGCCAGAATTGTATGGCTGGCAACAAAAGACCCGTAAAATGAAAGAGTAAAATAGAAATAGGAGTTAAAACGTCAAGGATTGAGAAAATTATAAATAAATAGTAATACATTTTTAATTAATTAACATATACTATATTATAAACATATTTTTAGTCAATTTATAAGTAAGCAGTGTAAGTTACAAATAGGATTAGGAAGAAAAGGCTCATAAAGGCACAGGTCTTGAAAAACTATATAGTTGTTATTGTTGGCTTCAAATTTCACTCTAAGCCTCCTGGCAATTAAAGCTAAAAGAAAGAAATAATCAGCATAATTTCATTTTCCTTCGTTAATTCAGTGGGGGACTCTATAGTAGATTTATATGATACCACAATTATTGAAATCACAAATGGCAGAAAACTGTGACAAACCGACAATGATTTCTCATGATACTAAATATAACCTCTATTATTAAGACTAAAAAAATTGTTACCTTTTACCAGATAATGGTTTAAATAATCTTTTGATATTCTCTGTACATTATTTAGATAGCTTATTTCCATTTTCACTTTAAGAGAATTCTTTTCTTTTCTGACAGTGTCCTAATAAAGATTAGGGTTAGAAAATGTTAACTAAAGTAAAGATATTTAACGAGTTTTATTACAATCAATATAGTTTAAATAATTTTGAATTATCCCTCACCAGTTCCTTCTTAAGCCTCTTCAGTCTCTCAAAATTGCGGAATTCAGACCCCAAAGAAAGGACTTTAGAACTTTTCTTGTTCTGTCTCCTCATTCAGCAGTTATGGGTATATTTTCTCAGTGTCTTAGTCTCTGAAAATGTATAAAGTACAATTTCCAAATTGTAAAAAAAACTGACTCTCAGGTAAATAAAAATTGAACACGTGTCAAAGATTTTATTCAACTTGTTAATTAATAAAGGAACCAGGGAATTCCCTGGCAGTCCAGTGGTTAGGACTCATTAGGACTTGCGCTTTCGCTGTTGTTGCTTGGGTTCAATCCATGGGCCGGCAACTAAGATGCCTCAAGCAGCACAGCGCGGCCAAAAGAAAAAGGAACCAGAAGATATTAAAATCAGTTCAAAGAGCAAATGAGAAACTGGGCTGACAAAGGCAGACTAATTGATCTCTGTCTTAGGTATAAAATTGGGTAACCCTCCAGCAGAGCCATACACCACGAACTATAGGGTTCTTTTCACTGGTTAGAAATTATTCGCATCTCTGCAGGAGGAAGAAAGTCAATCTTCATTATTTGCGGAGTCTTATCTGCGAAATTCTGCTCATTAAAACTCATTTGTAACCCCCAGACTAATACTCACTACGCTTTTGTGGTCATTCGAGAACATGTACAGAGCAGGGAAAAATTTGAGTTGCCTGATGGGCGTGTTCCCAGCTGAGGTCAAACAAAATGATACTCTGCCTTCTTCTTGAAGCTCTCACACTGTAAACAAGTGCCTTTTTTTGTGGTCTATTGAGTGCCATGGTTTTTACATTTTTGTGGTTTTCTGTTGGTGATTTCACTGTTTAAAATGGCGTAGTGCTGAAGTGCTGTCTAGTGTTCCTACTGCAAGCAGGCGGTGGTGTGCCTTGCGTGTGGTGTGTATTAGATAAGCTTTGTTCAGACATGAGTTATAGTGCTATCGGCCATGAGTTCAATGCTAATGAATAAACACTACATATGTATATATTAAATAAGGTATTTCAAACAGAAACACACGTAAAATAAGGTTCTATATTGCTCAGTTAATGAAAATGTGACCCGAAGCTCTCAGGAACTTAACATTGTATTTCCCATAGAAGCAGTAGTATTTGCTAATTCAGTGTTCGTGGCGACTTTATAGAACACTACCGGGAGAACTGAGACTCAACTGTATCTATAAGTTAATCTCTGCAGAATTATAAAATAGGCCTGGAAATAGAAAGTCAAACCAGCACTGGACGGCAAGAACATGTGGTAACTCTTTCCCTTATTTCCAAATTTCAGATAATATTTCTAGTAATATTTAATTAGCTTTGTAAAATGCCTTGACACCCCTAGAGTTCTCTGCTCTTTTCTGAAACTGTGAAACACAAAACAGGACATACTTCTCCACTGACATTTTGATCAGTACCATGTGGAGTGCCTTTTCCCCCTTCTAACTCCAGAAATGCATTGTCTTCCAACATATAAAATGCAGTCTCCTGTGCTTTAAACAACATCACTTTAAATTCATATTTAAGCTGTTATTCACTGTCTCTTAAGTCCCTTTCTGCTATTCCTACTCTTTTTGCTTTGTTCTGTTTTTTAAATTTTATATATATATATATATATATATATATATATAGGAGTATAATTGCTTTACAATGTTGTGTTAGTTTCTGCTGTACAATGAAGTGAATCAGCTATATGTATACCTATATCCCCTCTCTCTTGGACCTCCCTCCCACTGCCCCCCATCCCATCCACCTAGGTCATCACAGAGCACCGAGCTGAGCTTCCTGTGCTTTATAGCATGCTCCCACTAGCTATCTATTTTACGCATGGTAGTGTATATATGTCAATCCTAATCTCCCAATTCGTCCCACTCTCCCCTTCCCCCCTGGGTCTACATGTCTGTTCTCAACGTCTACATCTCTATTCCTGCCCTGAAAATAGGTTCATCTGTACCATTTTTCTAGATTCCACATATATGCGTTAGCATACGGTATTTGTTTTTCTCTTTCTGGCTTACTTCACTCTGTATGACAGACTCTACGTCCACCCACATCTCCACAAATGGCCCAATTTCATTCCTTTTTATGGTTGAGTAATATTCTATTGTATATATGTACCACATCTTCCTTATCATTCGTCTGCCGTTGGACATTTAGGTTGTTTCCATGTCCTGGCTATTGTAAATAGTGCTGCAATGAACATTGGGGTGCATGTGCCCTTTTGAATTATGGTTTTCTCAGGGTATATGCCCAGTAGTGGGATTGCTGGGTCATATGGTAGTTCTGTTTTTAGTTTTTTAAGGAACCTCCATACTGTTCTCCACAGTGGCTGTATCAATTTACATTCCCACCAAAAGGACAAAAGTGCTCCCTTTTCTCCACACCCTCTCCCGCATTTATTGTTTGTAGATTTTTTGATGATGGCCATTCTGACCAGTGTGAGGTGATACCTCATTGTATTTTTGATTTGCATTTCTCTAATAATTAGTGTCGTTGAGCATCTTTTCATGTGCCTCTTGGCCATCTGTATGTCTTCTTTGGTGAAATGTCTATTTAGTTCTTCTGCCCGTTTTTTAATTGGGTTGTTTTTTTTTTTGATATTGAGCTCCATGAGCTGTTTGTATATTTTGGAGATTAATCCTTTGTCCGTTGCTTCATTTGAAAATATTATCTCCCATTCTGAGAGTTGTTTTTTCATCTTGTTTATGGTTTCCTTTGCTGTGCAAAAGCTTTTAAGTTTAATTAGGTCCCATTTGTTTATTTTTATTTTCATTACTCTAGGAGGTGGGTCAAAAAAGATCTTGCTGTGCTTTATGTCAAAGAGTGTTTTCCCTATGTTTTCCTCTAAGAGTTTTATAGTGTCCAGTCTTACATTTAGACCTTTAATCCATTTTGTGTTTATTTTTATGTATGGTATTAGGTAGTGTTCTAATTTCATTCTTTTTGTATGGAAACACAAAAGACCCCGAATAGCCAAAGCAATCTTGAGAAAGAAAAACAGAGCTGGAGGAATCAGGCTCCCGGACTTCAGACTATACTACAAAGCTACAGTAATCAAGACAGTATGGTACTGGCACAAAAAAAGAAATATAGATCAATGGTACTGGATAGCAAGCCCAGGGATAAACCCATGCACATATGGTCACCTAATTTATGACAAAGTAAGCAAGAACATACAATGAAAAAAGACAGCCTCTTCAATAAGTTGTGCTGGGAAAACTATTCCTACTCTTTGGAAAACTTATATTTCAGTTATTCAGTTATTATATCATATTTTGGTCTCAACCCAAATATAAGATGGCAAATCAAACTCTTACAATTCCTTAGATTTGTTTGCTTTTGGAAGTTTAGAGAACCTTATTTAGGTTAAGAGCCATTTAGCTAACTTAAAAGACTTGCTATATACCATCAGAAGACATTTCATCAAGTTCCGTCACTCACTAGTTGTGTGATCACAGGTAAATCATGTCACCACTCTGTGCCTCAGTTTCTTTATCTCTGTCTCTCAACTATAAAATGAGGTTGAGAACAACCTAACTTGCTTACCTCTCAGTATTGTTTTTAGTGGTCAGGTACAAGTGCATAAGGCAAACAATGTCTAACCTAGTCTCAGGGATCAGGAAGTAACATTTAAGCTGAAACTTGAAGAAAATAAGGAGAAAGAAGGGATAGCTTGTGAGAACTCTCATCTGTAAGACAGAGTGTGACACAAATCTTCACACTGCAAATCCAGTGTGAATGGAGGGTCGAGGGGGCCTATGGTGAGGCTGGATTGAGATGTGGGTTTTGTAACTGCCTTCTTTCCACTAATTGTGTATATTCTTCAAGCCATTCTTCTGTTAAACAATTGAAACTAATCACATGTTTATTTACTTAATAAATCTCCTTTTAGGTGAACATTTCCCTGCTTATTTTGCTCCACCTTAAAATTGTGATATTAATCTGAGGTTTCTTAATCTAGCTTTTCCAGTTCCCAGCTACAGTCATCAATTCTTGCCTAAAGTTGAAGAATATTTGTATATCTTTCGCTAAACAAGAGCAAGAAAATGTAAAAAGCAAACAAGAATACCACTGACATCTCCTGCAATATTATAGGATGCCAACTGAATTTTAGGAGGACTTTCTAGTGACATGGTACAGGTTTTGATCCTATTTTAGTTGATGTGGCAAATTACAAGCACACTTAATCCCAAAAGACATCTTAGCAGGCAGAAACTGGCCAACCCATTTTAGAAAGCAAGGTTTTACCTCAAATTCAGTAATCTGGGTGCACAAACATACTGCTGCACTGCCATGAACTGGATTACGAGGAAAAATCTAAGGCTTCAGAAACAGTTTTCAATCAAAAATTAGGAAGTTGTGTTGCCCTGTGAAAGGTGAGCTTGTGCCTGCAACTTAAAAACAAAAATTGTTTAAACATCTGGCCTCACAACATAATCATACAACTCTTTAAAAAACATATTGGCATAAATCAAGCTGGAGAAATTCGACCTGTAGTTAGAAAACACTTCTATTTAAAAATGGCTCTTTCTAAGGGAAATCTGAAAGAAAAAAAGAAAGCTTTCATCAGATGCATGAGACACTTCATTATTTCAAAATCTAACCAAACCTATTTTAAATAGGAGTCATTTAAAGCAACTTGTGCTTACTCTGAATGCCTTAGACTATAAACTAATTCCTACAGTGTTTAACAAAGAAAGGCATACTGTTAACTGTGATGAATATGCTAATAACATTTAAAGGAAGGAAGATTATACAGCCACATCTTATCACATCACCTAATTTTGTTAGAAAAATATTCTTCGTGTGTTAGCAGCATCTTATATTAAGTGTTTTTAAAATGGGTCATATATAGGAGCAATGCCAGTTTAAGATCTAAAATGCTAGCTCTAATTGTAAAATATGAATTTTAGGTGTAAGCTGTGACTATTCTATGACCAAGTGTTCATGACTCTGAAATAACTATATCTATTTTAATTTGAAGTGATTTATTTTATAAGGAAATAACTGCAAAGTTTCAATTCAGGAACATAAAATGTTTAGTAGTACCATATAAATTAAAAGGCATAGTATATAGTAGCTTTTTTATGGCTATGTTCTATCTACATCCAAAAAGCTTAAAATATTTTACCATAAAGGTCACATTATACTATTTGGCTATTGCAATTAAAAGAAATGGAAAATAGGGCTTCCCTGCTGGCGCAGTGGTTGAGAGTCCGCCTGCCGATGCGGGGGACACGGGTTCGTGCCCCAGTCTGGGAAAATCCCACATGCCGCGGAGCAGCTGGGCCCGTGAGCCATGGCCGCTGAGCCTGCGCGTCCGGAGCCTGTGCCTCGCAACGGGAGAGGCCACAACAGTGAGAGGCCCGCGTACTGCCAAAATAACAAACAGACAAACAAACAAAAAAAAAAAGGAAAATAAAATGGCATGCTATTCTACAGAGGCAAATATACCAGTTCCACAAATTAACATATTGATTGCTCGTCACACTTAGCTCTGAGCCTCCTGTCAGCCAAAGCATGAAGAAAAATACAAGTTACATAATTCTTACCATATGATCAAAAGAAGCATACTATTTCTTCAGGCAATCTTTTCCTGATACCAAATTCTAAAAGGAAGTGGAATTAACATTTATTTTCTATCTTATATATGCTGGGGAATTTACAAACATGATATGATTTTTATCCTCTCAGTGAACATCATAATAATCTATTTTCCATTCTATGAAATGTAGGTTCAAATATAGGACTGCTTAATTTCAAGGTTTATGCTGTTTTGCACATCTCCCAAATTCTTTGCACAGAGCACTTTAAACCCGGCAATGGATCAGGATACATCTTAAGGACTTTCCTAGCAACTCAGAACCATTCTTCATATGGTCATTTCTTCTATTTAACCTCTATAGAAATGAAGGACATACATTTTTTAAATGACTTAGTAAGGTTCTGTTCTGGGCAAGAGAGCACAATTCACTCTATTTCATCCACTGAATACCACGATGAAATCTAGACGGAATGCATGGAACAGCTATTTTAGGACTCTTGAAAAGTAAATCATAGCAGATAGATTGGAGAAGAAGATCAGAATTGAAGTATCACTGAACTGGTGGTGACTTTCCAATTTTTATCCCTCTAATGTTCCCTAACCTGAACTGAAGGCAGCCCCAAACCCAGAAGTGTGATCAAAATTTGTAGCCTGAGCCAACCAGGTCAATTACCCACTAAAACAAAAATATCAGCATCCTCCATAGGATTTCAGTAAGACCCAGAACCCTATAATATTCAAAATATCCAGAGCACAATCCAAAATTACTCAGCATCGAAAGAACCAGTAAAGTCTTGACTCACATTGGAAAAGACAGTCAATAGATGCCAACACCAAACTGACACATACATTAGAATTATATGACAGAGTATTTGAAGCAGCTATTATAAAAACTCTCTAAGAAGTAAGGGTGAACCATCTTGAAACATATAGAAAGATAAAAATTCTCAGCAAAACTCTGAATACTTCCTTCTTTCTAATTCTTTTTGAACCATCCTCACCATCATGCAAGTTCTATCATTCATGAGTGAATTAAATATTTGACATGTGCTCACTTTATGTTCATATGAAAGTTATATATTTAACTTTTTGAAAATTATACTCTGACATATGAAAAGAAATTCTCAGCAAAGAAACAGAAAATGTAAAGAACCAAATGGAAATTTTACAGAGAGAATAAGAAAAGGTCCCTGTGCTCAAAGCGCTTGTGATCTAATTGGAAGGATAAGAAATGTTTAAGTTACAAGGATCCAAATTAACGGATTGATGTCCATTCACAGATTTCAACAAACTCAGAGCACCTACTAAGACACCTAAATCATGACAATCCATTACGGAAAGTGCTGTGACAGAGGCATGCACAAAGAGCAGAAGGGCCAGATGGAGGGAGTGGTCAACCCTGGGGTAGAAAAAGATTAGAGTACATGTACTATTTAGGATTAGATTAGCCTAAGAGCGACAGAAACTCCAAAACAATCACTATTTTTTGCTCTTATAAAAGTCTGGATGAAAGCACTCCAGAGCTCATATAGAGAGTCTACCATTCCAGGCTGACTGGATCCCAGACTGACTGCCTCTTTCTGCTCCACAATCCCTAAGGTAAGGTGTCAACCCTGGCCAGGATGCAGTTTTAGCCATCCCAGACATGTTCGAAGCTCCAGACGCGCAGGCTCAGCGGCCCTGGTTCACGGGCCCAGCCACTCCGTGGCATGTGTGATCTTCCCGGACCGGGGCATGAACCCATGTCCCCTGCATCGGCAGGCGGACTCTCAACCACTGCGCCACCAGGGAAGCCCCACGTTTTGTTTTGTTTTGAAGGAAGATTCTCTGAAGCAGCCACTGACGTATTATTGGCCGGAACTTATCACATCACCACAAAATCTTTAAGGGAAACTGTGAAATTTTGTCTTTATTTTGGTTGGCCAGGTGTCCACCTGAAATCTGGGAGTTCTAAAACTCAGGAAGAAGACAAGAAGAGATATCGGGGGGCACCCCAGGATGTTTGATACAGCAGGTTTCGTGGAGTAACCATTCGAACTTCTCTGGGCTTCTAAGCCTCCCCTTTTTCTTAGTTACTCTCCTGCTTCAAAGGCCTCTCTTTCTCTCCTAACTGGTTTCTCCTTGTTTTTAGGTTATAGGTTTAGTTCTCTGGAAGCAGATGCTGAGAGAGTTTGGTGTATGAGATGTGTCTTAGGAATGAACACCTATGAAAGGAAGGAGGAGAGAGCCAGAATAGATGGAGAGAGAAGTCACTTGCAATAGAGGCCCAACAAAACAGTGGTCAGCCCAGTGGGGCGCCTGAGCATGTGTTACTGGTCAGCGCTGTCCTGTCATTGGACAAAAATGGCCAAGCTTCTATACTCCAGCCCTGGGAGAGGGTGGGGCTTTGGGCAAGGTGCCCATGTTGGCTGAGGAAGCTTCTGCTGGCAGGTAGGGTAAAAGTCTTTCCTTGAAGCGGAATCTGGGCAACACCTCTCTTTGTCTACCTAGCTCTCAGTTTCCAGACCTCGATTCCTCTTTCTTTATAGTTACTCCCTAGATTTTTTCTGGTGTTTATAACTCTAGCCTGGACATGGACTTTTTCACTCCCCTGAACTTCAGACCCAAATATACAATCGCCTACCTCATATTTCCTCTTGCATGTGTAATGACCATCTAAAACTTAACATTGGAAACTTATAACTGAACTCCTGAGCCCCTTTTCTCCCTCCTAATATTTTATCCCCATCTTCCAATTCTCAGTGAGTAACTCAGGTAAAAACCTGGCATCGCCCTTGAGTTCTTTCTTTTTCTCATGCCGCATGTCTGAATCACCATCACAGTCTATTTTCTCTACTTTTGAAATGCCCAGAATCTGACCACCTCTCACCACTTCCAGTATTACCTCTTTATTCCAAATGCCACCATCTCTTGCTTGTGATTATTATACATGCATTTATTTAATAGGGTAATATGCCCTCTTATTCTTCTGTTTTAGACTTTTCTGTCATAAAGTTCATAATTATTTTGCTATAGTATAGATGGAAAATCCCACTGATATTTCAATTTCAAAGGTCTTAAGCCTATAAATTAAGTTGGGGAGAATCAACATCTTTATACTGTTTAATTTCTCCACTTAGGAATATGGCTTTTTTTTCATATTATTAAAGCCTTCTTTTATCTTTCAGTTGATTCATGGCTTCCTTTATTTATGTCACACATTTCTCTTGTAAACTTGTTCTGAGATATTTCATATTTTAGATGCATTTGTGAACAGCACCATTCTTATAATATTTTCTAGTCTGCTATTGCTGGTATATTTGTTTAATGAGTGGAGGGATTAATTGAGTAGGTGGTGGTAGCCTGTAGTTTATCCTTTTGGTGGTCTTTGAAATTCAAGCTTTTGAAAACAAAAAAACCTGAACTTCAGCAAAACTTGATGAGATGGAATACACAACGCTAAAAGTTAAATATAGTCATTTAGATCGGAGGTTAAAAATCTATGTTCCAGGTGTATGCATTTGTTAAAACTTGTCAAGCAGTACATTTAAGATTTGTGCATTTCACTGTGTGTAAATTTTACCACACACACAAAAAATCCCTAAACAAATGTTGAACTCTAGCTAATAGGCAGGCTTAAGTGTTTAGAGGTGAAGTGTCCTGATGTCTGCAGTTTACTTTGAAGTGCATAAAAAAATAAGATGGATTGGTGTATAGATAGAAAGATGAATAGATAGGTAGATGTCTATATAAGAAGGCAAATATAGCAAAATGTCAATTATAAAATCTAGGTGGTGAATACGTGAGAGGTTACTACAATTTTATCAACTCTGGTATGTTTGAAATTTTTCATAATAAAATTTCAGAAAAAAATTCCTCTTAACAACTACACAGTTTGTTAAAGTATCCTGGGCTTCAGTAGTTGGTCAATATCTCAGTGGTTTTACCTCCAACAGAGAGAATTTCTGCCATTTGTTTGCTAGTGGTGAACTAAGAACATCTTTGATTTTCTGTTCCGGGTTTCTATTCTAAGACCCTTATAATTAACACCGTTGGGAGCATAATGTCATTGCACTCAGTGCTATGTAGTGCCAGCAAGCAGCCCAGACACAGCCATCAGCCTTCATGGTGTGTGGGCTCATTATCCAGATACAAGGATGCAAACCTACTATAGTTGCATTCAAAAGGCTAAATTAAAGGGCAATGGCTTTCAATTGTAGAATGAATCATAAGCCAAACTTGTTCAATCTGTTTTTCATTTGCTAGCAGCTGAGATTTGAAATATTACTCCTGGGTCTCTGCATTGCTTTCTTTTGCTTATAAGATTAAGAACAGATAAAGCTAAGTTGAACTAAACTGGGGTATGACTGAGCTCTGAATTCCCAGATCTTTCTAACCCTTTTCCCAGTTGATCAGAGTTTCCAGGGATGGATGGGACATGTAAGTTTTCATAGCTGCTTTCCTTTGGTATTATAATCCTTTTCATTTATATCAATCAGAATTCTGAACTTTCTAATCTTGTCTGCTATTTCACAAGTCCGTGCTTTAAAAAAAAATAGTGGTGAAAGTCTTCTATGCAGCTATCTTAGGTATAAGAAAGAGATAACTTTTTATAAAAATAACTGGATGTCACCCTGTCCCATCTCTCTCATTCCTGACGTTAACCAGTTTAGGTGTAAAACATGTCACAGAAAATATAAATTCTGAATATATATGGCATGATATTCTTTTGTCTTTGTAATGGTTATTGCCCCAAAGTAGTAAACAAAAGGAGCTTTAGGGAACTGGTAAGAGGTTATAAAACTTACTTTGTGACTCTAAGACCAACTCCCGCCTCCAGCCTGTAGATGAGATGAGGACTGTTGGAGGTGAGAGTCACTTTTGGAAACAGTTATTGGGGAGCTATGCTTTGAAATCTTCCCATCCCACCCCCACCTTAAGTGAGATAAGAGCTGTAAGAGGGAATTCCCTGATGGTCCAGTGGTTAGGACTTGGCACTTTCATTGCCAAGGGCCTGGGTTCCATCCCTGGTTGGGAAACTAAGATCCAGCAAGCCGCCAAAAAAAAAAAAAACTCTAAGAGAACATCTCAGAGAACTTGCCATGGGTCTTCAGGTGTCTGGAGGACCCCAAAACTGACTTGCACCTGGAAGTCTAAAGGCAAGGGCTCACTAGAACTGCTGCTGATGACAGAGTGAGGAGTGAGGGCTGTAGTGGGAATAGCCAGCACTTTCAGATTTTGGTGGAGCAAAAATTTGAGCATTTCCAGTGAACCAGACTGGACATCAGAGTAGGTGATCAGCATGAGTGTCTTATAGCATCTTCATTCTACAGGTCTGTCTACCTGACAAGATGGCCCTGAGAGGAAGAGTGGTCCTGGGGTGTAAAGAGAGAAGCAAGAGCTATGGGAATAGTGGTGGGGTCAACTGGAAGATGCTTGCCCACATCAGGGAACAGTGCAGTGGGGACCTCTAGCAAAGAGTCTTTAAACAACCCACAAAACATCCCATAAGAGAAAGAGCCAGAAACTCTGCATCTGTTAGACAGAGGGCCTAAACCAATGTGGCACCAGTGAAGCAAAATGATTAGGGGAAGAGGTAGAACAAGTAGAGAAAAACAGACTCACTTCAAATATCCAAACCTAGGTCTGATTAAGAGCAGCTGTGGAAGAGAGAAGTGTTAACTGAATGAGGGATTAAAGTTTTAATTTTGATCAAATTGAACTTTTTAAGTCATAAAGACAAGACTGTGTGATCGAAACCTCAAAGTTGTAAGAAAATCTTTCAGTTCTGCCCAAGATAACGTCCATAGTTGGGAAAGGGGATGCCACTCAGTCATATTTGAAAGACAGTAAGAAAAATAAAGCTATTTAATAATTTTCCCCACAAAATCCACCTAGTTCATAAAGATGATACATAAAGAATAAGCAAAACACATGTATCCATAGGAATTTAGAACTGAGGTGGATTATATTATTGCTTCAATGACACACTGTCTCTCCATGTGAGAGGATTCTACTTCCCCACCCACTGACATCAGGCTTCACCATGTTACTTGCTTTGACCAATAAAGTATGAGTGGGAGTGATGTACAAAACTTTCAAGCAAAAGCTTTAAGGGTCATTTCATGACTACCCCAACATTTTTTCCCCCTGCCACAGAATGGCATGTCCCAGATAGAGGTTGCTTCAGCCCACATCCCCAAAGTGAAGAGCATGAAATATGAGTGAGAAATAAATATTTTTGTTATTGAGACTTCCCTGGTGGCGCAGTGGTTAAGAATCTGCCTGCCAATGCAGGGGACATGGGTTCGAGCCCCAGTCCAGGAAGATGCCGCGGAGCAACTAAGCCTGTGCGCCTCAACCACGGAGCCTTTGCTCTAGAGCCTGCGAGCCACAACTACTGAAGCCCATGCACCACAACTACTGAAGCCTGCGTGCCTAGAGCCTGTGCTCCGCAACAAGAGAAGCCACCGTAATGAGAAGCCTGTGCACCACAACGAAGAGTAGCCCCTGCTCGGCACAACTAGAGAAAGCCAGCGTGCAGCAACAAAGACCCAATGCAGCCAAAAATAAAATAAGTAAATTTATTTTAAAAATATATATTTTTGTTGTTGTAAGCCACTGAGATTTGGGGGTTGTTGGCTACTGCAGCATAACAACCTAAGCTGATACACACAATATTTGGTAAAACCAAAACACAAGCTTATAAAAAGTTAAAAAACAATATAAAAATACCATAAAGTAGATTGTGATAAGAGGTAAAATAAGTGGCACTGACAATAAACATTTTGAATTTGGAGAAGGGAAAGATGGCATAATGTTGGAATGGTCAGAGTTGTTCTTAATCCTGAAAATTGGAAACAACAATAAAATACAACATAGTGCTATTAGGTCATTAAACATTATGCTATAGAGGAACCTTTAAGGGCAGAGGAAGTGATCCTTGTTATACTGTTTGGGTTTTTTAAAAGCATGTTAAAAACCAAAATATACAATATGATCCTCTTTCTGTAAATAAAAAAATATGTTTTCTCTCCTCTTCGCCCTTCATTAGGAAAAAAATGGAAAATTATCCTAAAACATTAACAGTATTTATCTTTGAGTGACAGGATTATAAACTGTATTTAAATTTTCTTCTTTTTGCTTATAGGAAACTATTTTTAAGTAAAATATTTTAAAATAAAAAATACAAACAAAAAGAAGGAGAAATACACAGATTAAAGGAACAGGAAGAAAGTGTCTGAGCTCTGGTGATAGCAATGACAATGGAAAGGAAGCTACAAGAAGATAAAAGAAGGTTCTCCAGCCTCTGAAATTCTCTGTGGCTTCAGCATCCATTCATACTGAAGCAATTTTAGGTCAACATACTGTTCGGATCCTTGAGATCAGTTACTTTCTTCACGATTCTCAAATGCAAGCTCCATACTCTCATCCCCATTAAAACTCATCCCTCTGCTCTTTTCCCTCTCATTTTCCTGTCACCCTCTCTAATCCTCTCTCTATTGTAAATAAACTCCTGCATATCATAATCTGTTGCAAACTCCCAAGAAAACATTGTGCCTTTCACAGAGTAGTTCAACAGATATTTGTTGAAGGAATACTTTGCTCACACTGTTATTCCAATTGGTACCGTCATCATTTTTCCCCACCCTCCAGCCTGTTGCTTATCCTTTTGTGCTCCTATTCTAAGTGAGTGGTGCCACCACCCACTTAGTTGTCAAAACCAGAAGTCTGGGAGTGTCCTAGAGTCACCATCCATTTGACAGTCCTATTGGTTCTGTCTCCTTCAATTCTCTCAAGTCAGTTTTCTTCCCACCATCTTTTCTGCCACTGCCCTTGGTTCAGGCACTCAGCGTTTCTCCCCTGAATTATGGCATTAGTCTTGCCTTCAGATTTTTCCTCTTTCATTTCATTCTTATTCTCTGAACAACCTTAGGGCGATTTTTTTTAAAGTGCAGTTCTGATTATATCCCTACACAATTTTAAATCCTTCAAGGGCTTCCCCGAGAGTTCAGGTAAGAAACCAAAATTTGTAACATGGTAAGGGAACAAAATTCTTCACCATCAGGTCTCTGATTCTCTTTCTTCTTCTGCCAAACTGTGACACTCCATGAATACTGAAAAATCTGTAGTTCTTGAAGCACATCCTGCTCTCTCTTTTTTTTTTTTTTTTTTTCCGGTACGCAGGCCTCTCACTGTTGTGGCCTCTCCCGTTGCGGAGCACAGGCTCCGGACGTGCAGGCCCAGCGGCCATGGCTCACGGGCCCAGCCGCTCCGCGGCATGTGGGATCTTCCCGGACTGGGGCACGAACCCGTGTCCCCTGCATCGGCAGGCGGACTCTCAACCACTGAGCCACCAGGGAAGCCCCCTGCTCTCTTTTACCTCTGAGCTCCCCCTGGAATGCTCTTTCTCTCATCTTCATCCTCTTCTTTCTCATGAATAAATCCTACTCCCACTTCCCCCACAAAACTCAACTCAGGCATCATTCCCTTAATGAAGTTCTCCTTCATTAGAGTTTTTTGTACTCCCTTTGTTCTCCCAAACCATCCCCTGCCTACTTCGATTATAGCACCTTACACCATACTGGGATCATTTATTTTTTTCTTTGACTTCCCCACTGAAATGTAAGTTCCCCCTTGGAGTCACCAATCATGTCTTATTTATCATGTGCTTGGCATATAGTTGATGCTCAAAAAATATTGATGTCAGATGTCTTAGTGATTGATAGAGTATGAGACTAAACAGAACAGAGAAGTCCACGTTGACCAAAGTTTTGATACTGGGTGATTAGGAGAATTGAGGTGCTGAGAACACACAGAAGGAAGTTTGGAGGCAGAGTTAGTTCGAGAAGAAGAGGGATGCTTTGGCTTTATACATAATGAATTTTAACTGACAGTATCCAAATGGGAAAGACAAATATGGACATTTTCTTACGTAACCACAATGCTCTTACCCACACAGATCCACGGCAAACATACCACCATGGGGTACATGTGGGCATGGCTGACCCCTCACTGGAGTGGCAGCCAGGACAGTGTGAGTCTCCCCTGGTCACTCCTCTCAGTATTGACTATGAAGAGGATATGGTTAAAATAGATACCTATATGCTTATATTTGTAAAACAAAATGTTGCAAACATAAACCAAAACTAATAAAAATGTAGATGGAAGTAATCCTTTCCAGAGTACACTTTATTTTACAGTTTTAGCATCTTGTTAATATTTTAAATTTCCAAGATAAGTCAAAAAAGAAAAAGCAATCTCTAAAAATTGAAAAAGAATTAAAATGAATGTTTCCTTGTTTTAAACTGTGTATAAAGTTGGTGATATAACTACACAGAGAAAATAATTACTTCAAGTTATTAATCCAGCATTTTGACTGGATTAATATACCAGTGGGATATATTCTAGGGACAAATAGAGCTGCAAAGAAATCATAAACTTCATGCATTAAATAGTTTTATTGTTAACAGTAATATTATTTTGTAACTTTTATATTGCAGGATAAAGCAAATAACTATGTTAATGTTGTTAGGAATCAAGATTTTCCACAGTAATATTATATATATATATATCCCTGTAATGTTAAATTTGAATTGGAAATATCAGTATGTGCCTGTGATTTTTTTTTAAAGTTTACAGAAATATGTATTTCCTAGCTCTGACCACAGAAAAGGCCTAGATGTAATGACAGCACAGATTGTGGCCTTTAAATACCATTTCCCACTCATGAAGACAAGGCTCCTTGGAGGAATGACTGATTCCAAATCTAAGACCTGGTATATATATGTCATTATATATATATATATATATATATATATATATATATATACACACATACATATATATCATCACAAAAAAAATTAATTATCAAGCATGTCTTGATATGCTTGATATGAGGTTATGAGGTCCTGGGTTTAACCAAAAGAGATGAATTTATAAAATCAGAATGCCTATTTATTATTTTAGGAGGTGAAGTGAAAATACCAAATAAACTGGATATTCATATTTGCATTCTCTATCTGTGGACAGATCCTGGGAAACCAAATTATAAGCAGAAGTAGCATGGGGAGTACCAAGCCCAAGTGACTAGCGTTAGCTGCATAATTCTAGAAGCTGTTGTTACCAAGCCATAACCATCTGAGGCAGTCATCTCCACACAGGTGATTCAATACACACCTGTTATGTGGAGCAGATTCTTGTGCTCTGCTTACCTGGTATTACAGAGCCTTGGTCTCTGTTCACTCTCTACTCACCCTCCCTTCATTATTCTTTTTTTCTGGTCACTCCTCTCCCCATAAGCAGCCTTTTTCATTAGATATGGTGAGATTATCAAGTCTTAGGAGCAAAAGACCACATCTGTCCTGCAGATGTGGATTGTGTCACTTAAAGTACAGCATTAATTGCCCACATAGCACATGAAAATACAGATTTCTGACTTCTCTTTTTTTAAAAAAAAAAAGCAAAATGGAAAAAAGGAACTGGGCAACAATTAGCTGGAGTCATAGAAGCAGCACACAATCCCTAGTTCACCATGAACTCCACCCAGCCCACATCACTCGTTTCTGTCACCTGTCTTGCCACTGTAAGCACTGAGTTTGCAGCTGTCATTTTAAGGTGCCTCTATAGAATCAGTCACTCTTCTGAACCACTGCCCTTGTTCAGTAGTTAAGTCTCAGAAGGCAGGCTTTCTTCCTAGTGTCCAGGTTCAAGGCTAGAGCAGGATCCCTGGTGGCCTCCTGTCTATATTTGCACCATCTACTGATGCTGGTTAAAGTCATGAAATAGAGTGACTTTGCTGAAGAGGAAGAAACTGAGGCCTGAGTCTTGGGGAAAACCCACAGCAGAAAAGTGAGAGGAGAAGAAGCCTCTTCAGAACAAGGTTCCTGTTTGCTCTTTTCTTTCTTTTTAATTTTTTTTTTTTTCTTTAACAAAATTTCCCACTTACAGAGTTAAGAATCAGTGCTCTTTCTGGAGCAAAGTCTCTGGAGTCAGAAGCCCTGAAACAATTCTTTAACTCAAAGTTTCCTAGCTCAGTTTTGCACACACTTGCTGTGTCACCTATGGACATGACTGACACAGGCTTGTGCTCAGGTAGCCCCTGTGTTTAAGTTGTGCACAGGCTGAAACTCAAATTATTCTCGGTCCCCATTACAGATGTTAGCCTGCGTTCCATTTTTAACTCTGATGTAGGCACGTGCACTGGTTGCCCAGGAGACACGAATCTGGGCAAACCAGGGAGAAGAGTGCCCTAAGGAAGGGCAAATTTGGTTTCTGTGTGGTCCTGCTCACCCAAGACTTCAGCCTCACCCTTTCCCCCCCACCGCCCCCCAACACAGAGACCCGTGGTAAACACATCACTGCAGGGGGCACAGCTGACCTTCACTGGGTGGCAGCAGCCAGGACAGTGCAGGCCCCCTGATCGTCCCTCCTCTGGGTGTTGATTGCACTGTTCAAGTTTCACCTGCTCACAGGAGTCACGCCTGGCCTCTCTGACTGGGTCAAATCTCATTAAACATTCTCAGTACTGAAGGCCAATCCTTTGGCACACTGCTCCCCACGGCAATTGTCCATGTATTTATGTTTGAATAATGTCTGCTTCTCTCACTATGAGGGACTGTGTAGGCTTTGTTTGTTGATGTATACCCAGCATCTAATATACCCCCATCCAAAGCAGACACTCAACAACCACTGCGTAAGTGAATGAATCCTAGGCCATTGGCAGCGGAAAGGACCTCAGGGGGCATTCGGTCTGCTTTCCTCGTTTGATGAGTGAGGTGAAGAAATTTCCCCAGGTCACATGGATTTTCAGAAAGGCAGCATTAAGTAGTGGTTAAGACCACAGACTCTGAAGGCAGAATTCCTGGTTCCTAGCCAGGCTCTACCACGTACTGGCTCACTAAGTTAATGTCTTTGTGCCTCAGTCTCCTCATCTGGAAAATGGGGATAGTTGTGAGGATTAAATGATTTTCTAGAGTGCTCAGAATTACACTTGGTACATAGTAAGTACTACATAAGGGCTTGTCAAAAAAAAAAAAAAAAAAGCTGGAATAGGACCAAATTCTGTGTCTCTCAACTCCTTGTCTAGTGCTTCTTACAAAATGGCCTAATGTTATTTTGTCATTGGTGTAGACCAGTGCTGTCCAATCGAATTTTCTGTCATGGTGGAAATGCTCTACATTACCCAATATGGTAGCCCACTAGCCACATGTGTCTACCAAGTACTTGAAATGTGGCTAGTGTGACAAAGAAAATTAATATTTAATTTTATTTTAATTAATTAGAATTTGAATTTAGACTCATTGAGGGACAGTCAGGAGCAGGTTCCTTGCAGCAGCTGATGGAATAAATGTCTGGCTACCCTGGGAGATCCTTTTGAGCATAAGAAGCTCAGTCTCCTGGAAGCCAAGAAATTCCCCACTTCTTTACTTTGGTCAGGCCTCCCAGGCCAGGCACCTGGCATCAAGGCAGAGTTGCTATTCTATCAGGTAGCTGTGCAGGCTGGCTTCCCTGCAGAACTGTGGTTGAATAAACTAATTAAAAGCATCTTTCCTTTTTTTAGGGCCATACACTGTGAATTTTAAAACAACAGTCTACAGATAAAAAGTTTCAAAGCTCTACCATGAACCTTGTTTTCAACGGGTTTTAGAATATATATTCTTCAAGAACATTTAAAATGCTTAAAACTCCTTTTCCATGTGTATAGCTATCTACTGCCATTTAAAAAAAATCAATCCAAGGAAAAGGCAAGACCTCAACTGGTTGGATTCCAAATTAAGCTACGGCTTGAGCTAAAAATAGCTCGCCAGTGTTGAGAATGTGTTCTCTGAATTTAAATGGCTTGCCTCTCTCCCAGAGGACAACATTCAGTGTGTTCTATGGCAGGATTGGACTTTGGAAAGAGCACACTTCACGTTTTCTCTGGACTCATTTCTACTTCGTGTTCAAAGCAGAGTGAAAGTAACCCACCATAGTTTTAGGTTCTACACTATGTGTTATTAAGTGTAATGAGCATAAATATCTCTAACTTCTCTTAGTAGTTGTGTGTGTGTTTGTGTGTGTGTGTGTGTGTGTGTGTGTGAATTCAGCTTTGTGTTGATGATCCTAAAGGTATACATAAAAATCTGAAGGAACATTCTGAAATAGATTTTACCTTTTTTTCCCCCAACCATGTTATCATTTACTGTACTAAAATCTATCTTCTCCTAATTATCACTGAAAGACTGCTTTTTTTTTGGCTATGCCTCACGTGGGATCTTAGTTCCCTGACCAGGGATCAAACCTGCGCCCCCGGCAGTGGAAGCGCGGAGTCTTAACCATTGGACGTCCAGGGAAGTTCCTGTGCTTTTTAATTTCAAAAACTATCTCTGTTTTGTCTCTGGAACACTGGGATAGCTCTCCCTGTAGTGGTGAAGACCAGAAGAGAAAAATTAAATGATAAGTTGCAGATTTGATATGTGATAAAAATTATATTTCAAAATGGATTTCATTATATATACTTAAAATTTTTTCAATACCACAGAAATTAAGGATAAGGCATTTATCATGCACAGCATTTTTTTTCAAATTTTCATTTTTGTCAGTTAATTCATGCACATATCTTAAATAATCAAGTAATTCTAAAAAACCTTGTAAATTACTTTTGAGGATGAGCACCTCTGCATGTGTACACACCTCGGTCAGGTGCCTCCAAAGCCCTCCTCCTTCACTATCTTGGCCAGAAAGACAATGTGTTTTAGGTCTTATAACCATGCTTCCTGACATCAGTCTTCTTCCTCCCACCTACCTCTTTTTAAAGGTGTTTGAAACTTTCAATACTTTTTTTTATTAAAAAAAGAAGGCATATAGATCAAAAAATTCAAACAATTCAAAAATATACAAAATATAAAATGAAAGATCTCTGAAATCTCACTCCTCTAAGGATAACCACAGTTATGCTTTGGTGTTTGTCCTTCCAGATCCCTCCTACTCTGTCTGCTCCTACCTGGTTGTCACTGGCATGCAATTGACATTTCATTCAACTCATTTTTTGGAACCTCTGTGTAGAATAAGACTCTACGCTGGGGAAGGATTATGATGGATGAATCAGAACTGGTTGGCACCCAAGGAACTCATAGAGGAGCTGAAGAAAAATGGAGAAAATGAAAAGTTCTGAAAGGGAGACACCATACTTTGGGAGTTCAGCTGAGAAGGGAGGATTTCCATCAGGGAGGATTGAGACACTCTTCCTGGAGGAAGCAGCAGCTAGGCTGGATTCCAAGATATAGATATGATGTGGACATGTCAAGGTTGGGAAAGGCATTCTAAGAGCAGGGAACAGAATGAGTACAAAAAAGAACGTACCTCAAGCAAAACAACGCACAATGAATTTTGCTCAAGACATAAAAAAAGCCTAGAAGTGTGGTGAGAGGTAACCCTCTTAGCCATTATGACTTAGGTTGGACCTACTCTCAAGCCAGGGAGGAGAATAAAAATTTTAAGGCAATTAAATAAGGAGGAATGAGGCAAAGTTTTATGGACTGAATTGTGTCCCTGTCCCTCTCCCCCCATCAAATTCATATGTGGAAGCCCCAACCCCCAATATGACCTTTAAGAAAGTAATTAAGGTTAAATTTAGGTCACATGAATGAACCGTAATCCAATAAGACTTGTGTCCTTACAAGAAAGACACTAGGAGTGTGTGTGCACAAGGGAAAAGGCCAGGTGAAGACACAGCAAAGAGATGGCTGTCTGTGAGCCAAGAAGGCCTCACCAGAAACCAACCCTGCTGGCACCTTGATCTTGGAATTCCAGCCTCCAGAACTGCGAAAAAAACAGAATTTCTGTTGTTTAAGCCACTCTGTGGTACCCTGTTGAGGAAGCCCTAACAGACTAAAACACAGAGTTTAGCATTTGGTTTAGAACATTTCTTGGTCCTTACTAAAGAACTGACTTTAGGGAATTCCCTGGCAGTCCAGTGGTTAGGACTCTGCACTTCCACTGCAGGGGGGCAAGGATCCGATCCCTGGTTGGTGAATTAACATCCCACATGCTGCACAGTACGGCCAAAAACAAAACCAAAAAACCCACAGATTTCTGGACTCCACCTTCAGAGTCTCTGGTTCTTTAGGCCTGGCAAAGGGCCTAAAAGTTTGCATTTCTAACAAGTTCCTCAGTGATGCTGATGCTACGGGTCCCTACCTTTTGAGAACCAATGATTAGGCTATTTGGTTAAATTAGTGGTTATCTACCTTGGTTTTTCCCTTACACACCTGACTGATATAACATTAACAATGCCCCAATCCAGGAGTCATGCCCCAGTCCAGGAGTAGGATGGGCAAGATCCCTGATCAGGGAACTAAGATCCCACATGCCGCTCAGAGCAGCCAAAAAAAAAACCAATCGACTTTTGGGCTTCCCTGGTGGCGCAGTGGTTGAGAGTCCGCCTGCCGATGCAGGGGACATGGGTTCATGCCACGGAGTGGCTGGGCCCGTGAGCCATGGCTGCTGAGGCTGCGCGTCCGGAGCCTGTGCTCTGCATCGGGAGAGGCCACAACAGTGAGAGGCCCGCGTACCACAAAAAAAAAAGAATTGACTTTAGAATGGTCATATCTTAAAATGGTGGAATTGTTCTTACTGCTTTGTGCTTTGCTTCTCCATTTAAACAACTAAGACTGACACCATTGCAGTTTGTTATTTAGTATGACAGCCAGATATTGAATACCCATTCCTATTTACAGGATGCTAAGTTCTATACAAATATTCAAAGGTCACAATCTTAGCACACTGAGTAATTTGAGGTAAAATGGCTTAATAATAAAAAAACAATAAAATTAACATAGCAGTTAACACAGTGCTTACAATGTAGCAGACACCCTTCTAAGTGCTCTTTGTGTATTGATTCATTTAATCCTCACAGCAATCCTGTCAGGCATTTACTATTATTATCCCCATTTCCCAGATGAGGAAATGAGGCACAGGAGGTTAACTAACTCATCCCAGGTTTTACAGGTAGGAATTGCAAACTGAGATTGATACAGCTGGAACTGACCTAATTTACCTAGATATTTGTCCATGTAATTAGCATCCTAATAGGAAGTATTACCATTTGACAATGTGTTGAGGATGATTTGTTTATTTTCAGATGCAACTCAAAATTTAAATAGAATATAGGGACTTCCCTGGTGGTCCAGTGGTTAAGAATCTGCCTTCTAGCGCCGGGGACACAGGTTCGATCCCTGGTCAGGGAACTAAGTTCCCACATGCAGCCGGGCAACGAAGCCCGCGTGCTCTAGAGCACGTGCACCACAACTAGAGAGAAGCGCAGGCACCGCAACAAAGAGCCCGCATGCCGCAACTAAGCCCCGATGCAGCCAAATAAATAAATAAATAAATAGATAGAAAATGAGTTCTGCGATGAAACTAAGTGCTGCGTGTGATGTGCATCAAAGGCAGGATATGAGTATTTAGCTTCAAAGTGAGTTCAAGCTTTCTTTGCCTCTCTCCACCCAAGTATCACTGAAGAGAAAACATATTACAATCCAATTTGCAGCTTTCTAACCAAATGTTCCTCATAAGATTCTAATGTCTAAACCCAAACTGGGCCCATAATACTGAGGGCTACCCTTTGGAGACTGGAGGGCCTTTCTCTAAAGCTCTGAGTGACCTGCAGATCTCTCTCCAGACATCTCGATTTCATTCTAACTCAGCACTGTTTCTACTATGTTTATTGCAAAAATCCGAACTGTGCCTCTGTGCCGAGACCCTGTCAAGTTATGCTCTAGACTGAGTTTTCATAGCCTGGGTATATAAATTTTGAAAAACAGAGAACAAAATCTTCCTCTCTCTTTTCTATGTTCCTTAGATGATAGAGACATTACAGTGTTGCACATATAGAAGATCTTCAATAAACACTCTGAGCTATAAAAAAATTATCTTTGGTGCCATTCCCAACAAAACTTTAATTTAATTTAATTTTTAAAATTTATTTATTTATTTATTTTGTGGTACGCGGGCCTCCCACCAATGTGGCCCCTCCCGCCGCGGAGCACAGGCTCCGGACGCGCAGGCCCAGCGGCCACGGCTCACGGGCCCAGCCGCTCTGCGGCATGTGGGATCTTCCCAGACCGGGGCACAAACCCATGTCTCCTGCATCGGCAGGCAGACTCTCGACCACTGCGCCACCAGGGAAGCCCCAAAAATTTAATTTTATATACGATTGATACAAATGGATACTGTAGAATGGGTAAGAAGGCTTTGGGGAAAGGAAAGGGGAATTCTGTGAACAATTCTCCATCCCAAAAGATAAGAATGTTGTAAATTTGCACATCGTTCTGGGAAAAGGGTCTTTAGCACTTAAAGAGTTAAGCCTGAGTGACGGCAGGCAGCAGCAGGAGGGAGCATTTATGGTGCCAGGCAGGAAGGGTGGAATCCAGGACTTGGGCTGGCAGGAAGGGGTAGAGGAGGGGGGAGGGAGAAGAGAGCACGGCGCCTGGAGGGGAGGGTTTTTAGTGGTTCTCAGCCTGGAAGACTTTCTCTCACAATTTGAAGCCAGATGTTGGCCGGGAAATTTCTCCCATTGCTGCAGAAAGGATGAAAAGGTACTGAGTGCAGATAGAGTGATGCCAAAGTTGGGAGATACAGGCCTTGTGCCCAGAATGTATTTGGGACTTCCAGCATTTGATTGGAGCTACCTGAAAGTAGGAATTGATATGCTTAGATATCTAGAAACACGCTGATTATTATTTAAGAACGCTTTAAGATAAAGAGTTCTTAAATAATAATCATAAAGCCTAACATTTATTTAGCAATTTTTACATGCCAAGAGCTGCATTAAATGTTTTATATTCATTATCCCATTTAATTCTTAAGAACCCTATGAGGAAAGTCTCTGTTTTAGAAAGTATTCCTCAGTGAGGCTTTGCAGGCTACATAGTTTGCCCAAAGTGTAAATTTAAATAGTACACATTTTTAAAAGTTAGAAACATGATCTCCATACAAATATATAATGTCCAAGATTTGCTTACCTCATTTATGAGAGAAATAGATGGTTCAGAGGGGAGGAGAGGAGATTGTACGTGTGGGCACGCACGTGTGTGTGTGTGTGTGTGTGTGTCTCACCACTGGAAGAAAAGAATCCTAGATAAGATTGCAAAGAAAGATAGAGAAGACTGACTAATGTCCTACAGAGCAATAAAACCAAAACCTTTAGGGTTCTTTTCCACTGGACATAAATTGTTTATCTCTGTAGGACAAAAATAATTTGCAACTTAACAATCTTCTAGACATTAACATCTACTTCCAAAGACTTGGAACCCTAATCTGTAAAACACAGTAGGTCAAACAAAATTAGATCCCCCAGACAATTGGATAACCTCAGGTGGATTTATTGGGCAATGCTGTCTACAGCACTATCCGATGAAACTTTCTATGATGATGGAACTGCTCTGCAACTGTACTGTCCAGTAAGGTAGCCACAGGCCACATATGGCTAGTGAGCACTTGAAATGTGATTAGTGTGATTGAGGAGCTGAATTTTATTTGATTTGATTTAAATTTAAATAGTCACACCTGACTAGTGATTGCTGTATTGGATTGTTGTCTTTTTTTTAATTGGAGTAGAGTTGATTTACAGTATTCTACTAGTTTCAGGTGTACAGCATAGTGTTTGTTGTTTTATGTTTTGAAAGGCTCTGGTCCAATCCATGCTCTTCTAGAATCCACTTTCTAAAAAAAGCAAAGGTGGTATTATCGATCCCATTTAACAGACAGGTAACTGATGGTCAGCTGTTGAAGGCAATACAATTAGTGGTAAAGCTGGAATTTGGACCCAGGTGTGTCTGTTGGAAGGTTGAAATCACAAATGCCTACAGAGGCCGGGTAGGGCAGACAGATGAGTCAAGAGCTTTGGTTATAAAACAAAGCAGCTAGTCTGGATCTGGTTGATTACAGTCCAGAATTGCCAGGTCACATCTTGTAATTTTTTGGAAAATCCGTAATTCTGGACTCTTATGTAATATATTCTTGGTTTTAAGACCCTGTATGGACGAAACAAAAGAAATTTGCAGCCCTGATAGAGTCCGCAGGCCACCAGTTTTCAACCCTGGCTAGCACAACAGTGGGAAAGCTTTCCTCTTTGCCCGGCTGCTTCTACAGGGAACTGAGAACGTGGATGTGGTCTTCCCAGTCCTTTCCAGGCAGAGTCAAGGGCTTCTCACAGCAATGACGCTTTCAATATTTGTCACATGTCACTAGATGGTTATTTACATGTTTGTCTTCTCAGCTAGATTGCAAATCCCTGGAGGAGAGGAATATCTACTCAGCTACCTATTGCCCGCATAACACCTGGCAAATCGAAAGATTTAATATATGCTAGTTGAACAAGCATGCATAAAAATTAGAAGCTTGGGCTTACCTGGTGGCACAGTGGTTGAGAGTCCGCCTGCCGATGCAGGGGACACGGGTTCGTGCCCCGGTCCGGGAAGATCCCACATGCCACGGAGTGGCTGGGCCCGTGAGCCATGGCCGCTGAGCCTGCGCGTCCAGAGCCTGTGCTCTGCAATGGGAGAGGCCACACAGTGAGAGGCCCGCGTACCGCAAAAAAAAAAAAAATTAGAAGCTTAAATAAATACAGCAGTTATGGGCCATTTCTTCATTTTCACTTTAAAATTCTATGGCCAAACTTGTGCTGTTGTTGTTGTTTTTAAGCCTAGGCTCAGACTTCCACACAAATATTACACACAATAATTCAGAAATAATCTCAAAGTAATAATGGCTACCATCTTTTTATTTTATTTATTTTTAATTTTTTTGGCTACCATCTTTTAAAAAGACTACTATGCATAAGGCTCTTTCTGTACATTATCTTATTTAATTCCCTCCAATAACACAGTGAAGTAAACATTGTCATCTCTATTTTACTGAAGAGAAAACAGCTTTAGAATCGTTAGGTAATTTGCCCAGGGTCACACAGCTCTCAACTCTGTTGCTTCCCAGTATGAACGCTCTGTGAGCTCTGCTCAGTGACTCCCCCTGTGCATTTTAAATCTGTCTGGAAAAAGTTAACATGTCTAATCCCTTTCCTTTGGTGGGAAGTCTGTGAGTGGAGGAGGAAGGTGAGCCAGGGTGGGTCCCTGAGGCCGGAGCTAGTGGGGCGAGGCTGTCTCAGTGGGTGCAGCCTGCCAGAATTAAGCAAACCAGGCAGCACAGAGCTGGTGTTGGTGAAGACCGGTAGGAGGTCTAAGAATGTCACTGCAAGAAGGAGAGCCAGAAAAAAGAACCCAGAGCCAGAGAATCTGTGAGGAATAGGAGCTTAGGGAAGAACAGATTGTGCCTGCATCAGAGGGTCATACTGGTTTTCTTTACATAGTCTCTGAAGGTTGATACTTGGGAAAGTCACAGGAAGGCACAAATTCTGTAACATTCCAGAGCAGTGCAAGACACCAAAGCAGGGACTCAATGACTGATGAACTGTCATAAGGTTGCTTATAAGGGATTCACTAATAGATGTCTCTTACCCTTAAAATTCAAGCAAAATAGGAAGAACACTCTATGACATAAATCACAGCAAGATCCTTTCTGACCCACCTCCTAGAGTAATGGAAATAAAAACAAAAATAAACAAATGGGACCTAATGAAACTTCAAAGCTTTTGCACAGCAAAGGAAACCATAACCAAGACCAAAAGACAACCCTCAGAATGGGAGAAAACATTTGCAAATGAAGCAACTGACAAAGGATTAATCTCCAAAATTTACAAGCAGCTCATGCAGCTCAATAACAAAAAAACAAACAACCCCATCCAAAAATGGGCAGAAGACCTAAATAGACATTTCTCCAAAGAAGATATACAGAATGCCAACAAACACATGAAAGAATGCTCAACATCATTAATCATTAGAGAAATGCAAATCAAAACTACAATGAGATATCATCTCACACCAGTCAGAATGGCCATCATCAAAAAATCTAGAAACAATAAATGCTGGAGAGGGTGTGGAGAAAAGGGGACACTCTTGCACTGCTGGTGGGAATGTGAATTGGTTCAGCCACTGTGGAGAACAGTATGGAGGTTCCTTAAAAAACTACAAATAGAATTACCATATGACCCAGCAATCCCACTACTTGGCATATACCCTGAGAAAACCAAAATTCAAAGAGAGTCATGTACCAAAATGTTCATTGCAGCTCTATTTACAATAACCAGGACATGGAAACAACCTAAGCGCCCATCATCGGATGAATGGATAAAGAAGATGTGGCACATATACACAATGGAATATTACTCAGCCTTAAAAAGAAATGAAATTGAGCTATTTGTAATGAGATGGATAGACCTAGAATCTGTCATACAGAGTGAAGTAAGTCAGAAAGAAAAAGACAAATACCGTATGCTAACACATATATATGGAATTTAAGGGAAAAAAATGTCATGAAGAACCTAGGGGTAAGATAGGAATAAAGACGCAGACCTACTGGAGAACGGACTTAAGGATATGGGGAGGGGGAAGGGTGAGTTTTGACAGGGCGAGAGAGAGTCATGGACATATACACACTAACAAACGTAGTAAGGTAGATAGCTGGGGGGAAGCAGCCGCAAGGCACAGGGATATTAGCTCGGTGCTTTGTGACAGCCTGGAAGGGTGGGATGGGGAGAGTGGGAGGAAGGGAGACGCAAGAGGGAAGACATATGGGAACATATGTATATGTATAGCTGATTCACTTTGTTGTAAAGCAGAAACTAACACACCATTGTAAAGCAATTATACCCCAATAAAGATGTTTAAAAAAAAAAAAAAAAAAAAAAAAAAAAAATTCAAGCAAAACAGAGGCTCAGAAAATTTGAGAAAGCCAACACAACCCAGTGGGTATTTTGAATCGTAATTTTCTCCTCCCCACCCGTTTCTTGCACCAGCAATTTCTTCACCCCATGAAGATGTTACCATTCAGCATCTATTAATCTGTTCATTTGTTTTAAGGATCAAACTAAAATCCATTTGCACATTCATGTGAAATGCTGATCACTCTCAAGGAAGTCATCATGGAGCTGGGGAAGTTCCAAAATAACCCAAGGAGAGAGAATGATCTCCAGGATTTTAGACTTTTGAGTCCTGGGCCTCTAGTGGAGACTCAGGAAAGTGGTATGATCTCATCCCATGAAATTAGGAAAGGAGTGGACACAGAATTTTCCATCAAACTTCATAGCAAAAGGGCACGTGGGCTTCCCTTGTGGCGCAGTGGTTGAGAGTCTGCCTGCCGATGCAGGGGACACGGGTTCGTGCCCCGGTCCAGGAAGATCCCACATGCAGCGGAGCGGCTGGGCCCGTGAGCCATGGCTGCTGAGGCTGCACATCCAGAGCCTGTGCTCCGCAACGGGAGAGGCCACAACAGTGAGAGGCCCGCGTACCGAAAAAAAAAAAAAAGGGGGTGGGCACATGATTTGAAGCTTGAATCTTACAATTCTAAGATGCATAAAGAGAGGTATATTATTAAATACAATCTTACACACTTGGTACTAAGTTTATGGAATCTTTTGCCAAGGAGTGGTTCAGGCTGAAAATAGAAATTGTCGCAAAAAAAGGTAAATATACTCGATCATCAAATTCACAATGGGTTATTAAGAGAATCTAAGGGTGTTTGAGCACAGATGTGTTTCTGACTCTCTACAGTTGGCATCCTAGAGGGCAAGCGTGCTCAATAACAAGAAGTCCCTGTATCTCATATAAAACATTTTAAAATGTTTATTCAAGCATAAAAAGATTTCTGTATCTTGCAAAGGATTTCCTTAGAAAACGACTTCTGTTTAATGGTTTGAACTTCGTTTGAAAGGTAAATAAATGAATTTCAATAATGCCAAAAGATACACACTTAAGAGTTTACAACAGTAAGTACTTATTTTGAAATGAATGAGCCACCAACAGAAATAGAATATTGAGGCTCATGCCAGAATGCAATTTTCTAATATTAGGTTGACTTCATTTCAAAACAGAATGAAATTCAGCTTAACTGTGATGAGTTCCTCCTCAACACGTGATGCTTTATTTATTGCTGCCAAAATAAAAATATATTTGTCAATGTGTAAAGTTGTAAAACCCTTTTACTGATATAAAACTTAGAATTAGTGTGATGTGACAAACCTATCCCATTAGAAATATATCAATTAACCATGTTGACTGATAACCCCAAGTATTATTTCTTAATTAATTTTCAAAAGCCACATTCTTTCCAAGGAACCTGAAATATTCCCTTTTTAAACAGATTCCAATTTTTCCCATGCCTGCCTTTGAGGTAAACTAGGTCTTTCTGTTGACTTTACCAAAAATTATTTTATAAAATACAGCCAGCACCTCCTCACAATTTTTTCCCCAGAAAAAAACCCGTGGCATATATAACAGTATGTTTCGAACAACTCCAGTCATTAAGAGCAGAGTTGCAAAGACAAGGGCAGGTTGGTGGGCGGTAGTGGGGGGAGTGGGAGAGTTCTTTTCTGTACTTTGAAATTTGGTTCTCTGTGAAGTAGAATTTCATCAAACTGAATGTGTTATGAATTTTAAATATATTTGATGCTAAAAGAGAAAAAATAAGTATGCTGTCCTTTCTTGTAGGCCTGTCTTTAGATGTCATTACCCTGGCAACACTTACAAATGGCAACTGACGTCAAGAAAAGAGGAAAAACACTGCTGAGAGCATACACTCCATGCATTATAGATCATCCCGAGGACTTAGGATTCTCAGGCTCATACAGGCACTAAATGGCTTTAAGATGAGCACAAGCAATCTTCCCTTTTACAAACACTCTTCATAAACTTTTTAAGGACTCGGAGATCTGAAAAGAGCATCTTTGAGTCTTTAATTTAAGCAAAATACAGTTCCACTATTAGCTTAGGTGTTCTGTCTCACAACAACTGCCAAGCCCATTAAAGTGTTTGTCACTAGTAAATCTTTTTTTTTTCTTTTTGCGGTACGCGGGCCTCTCACTGTTGTGGCCTCTCCCGTTGTGGAGCACAGGCTCCAGACGCGCAGGCTCAGAGACCATGGCTCACGGGCCCAGCCACTCCGCGGCATGTGGGATCTTCCCGGACTGGGGCACGAGCCCGTGTCCCCTGCATCGGCAGGTGGACCCTCAACCACTGCGCCACCGGGGCAGCCCCATATTGCATTTTTTATAAGAGAACCAAACTAGGGTTTTTCAGGGTTCTGATTACTTTCAGAGTTTAGTGGGACAGGTTTTCTAGATTTATGGTCCATTTTTCCCCAGGGTCTCCACACATATTATTTTTAATAGACTTTACTTTTAGAGTAGTTTTAGTTTCATAGCAAAATTGAGAAGAAAGTACAGAAAGTTCCCATATACCCCCCTTCCCCCCCAACATGCATGGTTTCCCCCATTATCAACATCATGAACAAGAGTGGTAAATTTGTTATCATCAATGAACCTACTTGTCACTGAAGGCCATAGCTTATATTAGGGTTCACTCTTGGTATTTTATATTCCATGACAAATGTGTAGTGGCATGTATCCACTATTATAGTATAATACGGAGCAGTTTCACTGCCCTAAAAATCCTCTATGTTCTACCTATTCATCTCTCCCTCTCCACTCTTCCCTGGCAACCACCGATCCTTTCATTATCTCCATAGTTCAGCCTTTTCCAAAATGTAATATATTTGCAATCATATAGGATATTGTCACTTCAGATGGGGTACTTTCACTTAGTGATATGCATTTAAGGTTCTTCTACATCTTTTCATGGCTTATAGCTCTTTTTTTTTTTTTTAAGTGCTGAAGAATATTCCATTGTCCAGATGTGCCACAGTGTATTTACCCATTTACCCAATGAAGGACATCTTAGTTGCGTCCAAGTTTTGGCAATTATGAATAAAGCTGCAATGAACACCTGTGTGCAAGTTTTGCGTGGACATAAATTTCAACTCATTTGGGTAAATACTAAGGAGCACAATTGCTGCATCATATGGTAAGACTATGTTTAATTTTTTAAAAAACTGCCAAACCATCTCTGGAAGTTGGCTGTACCATTTTGCATTCCCACCAGCAATGAATGAGAGTGCCTGTTACTCCACATCCCTGCTAGTACTTGGCGTTGTCAGTGTTTTGGATTTTGTCCATTCTAATGGACGTGTAGTGATATCTTATTTTATTATTTTTTTTTTTTTGCGGTATGCGGGCCTCTCACTGTTGTGGCCTCTCCAGTTGCAGAGCACAGACTCCGGACACACAGGCCCAGCAGCCATGGCTTACAGGCCCAGCCGCTCCGCGGCATGTGGGATCTTCCCGGACCGGGGCACGAACCCGTGTCCCCTGCATCGGCAGGTGGACTCTCAACCACTGCGCCACC